>NC_141697.1:408137848-409568681 GCF_964263255.1 Lissotriton vulgaris | reverse complement strand
TTCTCATCGTCGATGTGCAGAGCTTCAGAGCTTTCAGCGAGGCAAACCTGAAGCTCAGGCCGAGACGTAGTTCAACGTCGTCGGCTTACCTCTCGGTGACGGGTTGGTCAACGTCTGGAGCTTTTTATAAAACATTCTACAGATGATTCCAAACTTCTGGATCTTCTTCTTGAAGGTCTCTATGGGGTCTTGAAGGATCCACAACACCAGCCAAGGTTCCAGAAGCTTTAAGTTACTCCTTGGAGACTTGGGACTACAATTACCACAATGCACCTGGTCAAATCTTTAAAGGTCTACTGGATGCTGGTCAATTGGTCAATTGGTCTCTTCTTGGTGGAGTTGAAGCAGGTGACGTATTGAATCTCTATTGTACCTGTTGTTTTCGGTGAGTCCTCCTTTTGCAAAGCCCAGAGTGTGCAGCAGGTGCCGTCCTTATGACTGCAGTCCTTCATGGTACAGACCAGGCATTCGGCAGGGCAATCCTTCCTCTTGTTTCCAGGCAGGGTTCTAAGTTGCTGATCAGCTCTCCCATACTTATCCAGGTTTCTGGGCTGGCAAGAAGGGGGGTACCCCTGACCAATGGGGTGCAGGTTGCCACCCCATGATGACTTCCTTAGAAGTGTAGCACAGTTGTGTCCCAAAAAGCACTGTTCCACAAAAATCAAAATGGAGAAAATCTCTCCTAGAGCTTCAGGTCTGGCTAAGCCCACCCACAGGTTTGGCTATCTTTCCCCTTCACACCCTATGGGGGCTCTGAACCTAACTGGGGATACAGGAAGTGAGGGTGTGCCTGGTTCATGTCCTTACTGTCTCTCTCCCTTTAAAGACCAGTTTGGCTACACAGCCCCCTTTCTGTTCTGGCATCTACAGGCAGCAGTTCTCCTCCCACCAGATGTCTCCTTTGTCTCAGTTCAGTCCACTTCAACACTCATGAGAACAGCTTGGCACAGCTTGTCAAAGGCTGGCCAATCAGAAGAGGCTGCTACAGGGCTGAATTGGGTAACTTTAGGAAATCAGTTCTAAAACTTCTTTCCTACAATAGTTATAATAAGTCCAACCATGGCCAGGTATTAAATTAATTGCAAGTATTACTTTGACGATTTGAATTATTATTTTAGCTCTCTCCTGTCAAAAGATAGACTTTATTAATGTTAAATAAAGCCTCCCCATGTTAGCTCATGAGCTAATGTACTACAAAGGGGAAAAACGAAATTGGCGGTTTTTCCCTCACCAAGGCATATAAAACCTCTTTTATAATTTCCCTGTGTATCTTAACGTGGCACCCTACCCTTGGGCACCTAGGGCTGACCTTAAGGGTGACTTATTTGTAAAAATAAGATAGTTTAAGACTTTGGAAGTACCTTTAATTACAAAGTCGAATCTGGACATAGTTTTATTTTAAAACCAGCCTTCAAGGCAGGGCTGACTTTTAAAATCACAGCAGGCAACATAGCAGTGGACACTTAAGTGCATGAGATCTACTGGGTCTTTACACCTACATGCCCTGCCGTACACTAGGGACATACTGATAAGCTGTCAGAACCAATGATAATAATACCTAATTATCATATACCTTTTAACAGAGCACTGGCCATGGGCCTGGTTAGCTGGACCCAGCGCACAATCAGAGTCAGTAACCATCAATATAAAGACTAAAATGGGGGGGAAAGTGGGGGGACACTGAAATAGGCCCTGTTGTCTCACAGTCCTACAGAGGAAAGTCACTCCTGTGAAGAGAAGAGAGGGTCCAGCTGGGAGTCAAAAGCAGCCCTGGCAAATATAGTCAAACCAGGCCCCAGAAACTGCAAGAAGTTAGTGAGCATAGCAAGCAAAATAGATCTTTGAGAGGGAGATTTGCCCCCTAAAAAACAATTTGAAAACAAAAATATGGAAAACTGAAATTTAAAACATATTATTCACCCTACACTGACCCCATCTCCTTTTCACTCTCACGCCTATTCTCCCAACTGCTCTCCTCTTTTCTTAACCAGAACATCGCTGACTTCCTTTTTACCCCTTCTTCTATTTCTCCTCCTTACTATCACTCTTTGATTCTCCTCCTCTGGTTCTTACTTGTCCCCTTCCTTCTCTCTGCCTCTTCTTTTCCCCATTTCAATTTCCTTTTTCTCACTCCCCTCACTATATATCCTCATTTCCTATCCTGTGTAATCCTCTGTCCATCGTGCCTTCTCATTCAAATTTGTTACACCTTCTTCTTTCATCCATCTTTTTTCACTGCTTGCCCCTTTGCTCCTTTCCTGCTCACATCACCTCTCTCCTAGCGCTCTCCAAGAGAAAAGTTTAAACTGGTGTGTTTAAAGTAAATTATTTCTATATAGGTGCTAAAAAAAAGCATAGGCGATGAAAGGGTACACATGAAATACCCCAGTACTTTAAATGTGTATCAGCTAAGCCTAACCCTCTTTAGTACTTGTATAAAGTCAGGTTACTTCCTCAGCATGAATAAATGCCCCCTAGCTTGCAAAATTCGGCAATGTGATTATTTGGCATCTCACTAACATTTGAGAGGGAAGGGCACATGTAATAACTTTCACGGAGAGTACACCACACGCAAGCTCATACCTGTTGGAATCCACAGTATTAATAGGCTGGTAACATACACTTCTCTTCAGCAAGCATGTAACCTACTGAGCTAGGTTTGGTACCTTGAAGTAGCTGCTTGTGCTTGCTCAATGGGATCCTGGCAAGAGGGTCCTCGCCATCCGAGGGGATATTCAGTTAGATCTTGATAAGAGACCTTTAAAGTGACTTTCACAGGCCAATTAATAGTCTGGCTTGCAAACAAATACAATGACTGGTGTGGTATGTTACGCGCCTTATATCTACTTCTTCCCTCTCAAGCAATAATAAATGTGTGAGAGAAATCTATCATTCTCATCAGCTGATTTACGGCTCATGTCATGAGGCATAGCTCCATGTAAAGTATTTTGGAGGAATAAAACGGAGCCATACGCGGAAATGCAGAGAAAATAACATACTTGGAGGATTCAATACTCCCTCTCTCGGTAAGGGACCTCTCGGGTACATGCACCTGTGCTTGAATGAATAAATGTCACACCTACGTACACTGTGACTAACACAGCAGGACTTGAATGGGCAGCGAGCTGTCAATCATACTGTTCACTGACGTCAGCCCAGCCACTGATGCAGGGTTCTAGTAGAAAGCAGTGATTAGACTTTTCCCAGGTCCACCTCCAGAGCTTGTCAGCGATCTGAAAACACAAACTGCATATGTCTGCACAGCCTGGCCGACCTCGGAAAAGCAACAGACATGTGCAGTTTGTATATGTTTTATAGGTATTGAGCTGTGAGTTAAGAACCTTGCCCTGATCAAACAAAACAAGCTAGGTAAACCTAAAAAGTCATGAGTAGGGTTCTTGAATTAATGTAAGTTACTCAGGCCACATCCCAGTCCATTTTTTCCCGATAATGCCCTCTCAGCTTAGACCCAGCCATATCCAAATTAGCCTTGATCCTGCTTGAGTCAAGCCAGGTTCTTTCTGATCGGGAACACAAGCAACCCAAGACCAGTTTCACCCTACCTAGGCTGTTCAGTCAGGAGCAACTTGGTTCCAGTGGCAAAGTGAGCACAGGACCAACGTCTGGCCATTCCTGTCATACCCGGGGCTTTGCAATGCTTGAATTAATATCAGACACTGGTAATTCTCGGCTGCATCCCAGTGCATCATTTTTTTGCCCACAATACCACCTACGATTAGATGCTGACATATGCAAAGCAGCCTTGATTCTGCTCCCAAAGTAATAGTCCAGCCCATCCAAACTGTCAAGCCAGGTCCTCTCTGAACTGGAACACAAGTATCCAAAGACTTGTTTCACTCTAGGTGGCGCTCTTAAGTCAGGTGCAGTGGCAAAGTGAGCACGGGCCCCATGTCTGGGCATATCTGTTGCATTTAGGGTGTCACTCTGAAGTAAACAAAAAATGATGGGTGGGTTGCTTAAATTAGTGCAAGGGTGTCAATGTTGTGGGAAGCCTGACTTTTGTGTGGGAATAGGTCCCTTCTGTACAAAAACTATGCTTCAAGGGGTTTCCTACTTTGTATGTGTGCTGGACAATGGAGCACACATGCACAGTTGGAAAAATGAGGAGATATGAAAACATGTTTTCCTTGTTATGCCTGCCTCGAGGAGGCACAGGATTTCTGGGCAAATCCCTCTCTACTATTCTTCACAGATAGGGATTTGCGTCAAAACCCATGGGTGATTGCATGGGAATGCCCAAGCACCATCCAAGGAATGCCCCCTTGTTGCGCAGTAACGCAATGCAGTGCACTGCACAGCCGTGTGTTACTCTGTGTTTAAAAAGCAACGCATGTGAAGGCTTTTTAAAAAAAAAAAATGTATTGGCATTTGAAATGATTGCGGGCATTACAATACATGTAATGAAACATTTGGACAATGTTTACACATTTCTAATCTCTTATGGAATAGTCCTCTGACCCTAAACAGTCCATTTGGTTATTCTTACAATGTATAATCACAAGACCTTCTCAGAGAATACCCTCTTGTAAATCTAACCATGTAACTCCCCTGCCTATCCCCCACCCACCCTCCCTTATGTGTCTGAAGTCTACCTCAAGTCTAGATTGATTCCTGCCCCGGCTCCACTTCTAAACTACTCTTGTTGTGTTGGGGTGTGTTAGCCACAGCTCTGTTCTCTATGGGTTGTTCCTAGTACCAGTGTTTGGGGGGGGGGCGGGGGTGGAGCCCCAGGTGGTTGTGTCTCCCTTACGTCTTTGAACATTGCCACCCAGGCCCGTACTTCATCCTCAATTCTCTCATTCTGACATACCTGCTTCATCCAAACCGCCTCTGCTGCTGCCCATTCGTACACATCCTTCCCCTACATTACTACTCTTGGTGGGGCATGGCCCATCCAGGATATTGCATTGTGCCACTCTTTGCAAGGACTAACCCCAGCATTACAAATTTCCTACTCAGGTTTTTGCCCTTCCGAGTAGGGAGCAAACCAAGTAGGACTGTGTGGACCTCCCCGGGAATCACCCACCCTGTGGCTTCTTTTAGTTTGGCTAAAATTCCTGTCCAGTAGGAGACCAAAGTTGAGCAGGCCCAAGTCATATGTAAAAAATCTGCTTCTCTTTCATCACAGCAGGTACATCGTCCCGACCTATCTCAATATATTTTGTTGAATGTTTTTGGGGTAAGGTAGGTTTGATGCACAAAATTGTATTGTATTAATTTAAACCGTGCATTTGAGCTAACTCATTTGACCCCCTCATGTATTTTGATCCAATATTTTTCAGTTAGGGGAGCTTCCACCACTGTTGCCCATTTTGATTTAATGGGTAGTACCCGGATTCCCTCACATAAGTGAAGAATTTGCATTGAATGCAAACCTGGTACAGTGTTTGTAAATTTGGGTCTGAATCTCTTGTATATGCGATTACCACAACACTCAATGCTGCAACACCTTGAAAAAGGAAAAGACACACTTTGTAAAATGTTAAAGAGTACAGCAAAAGGGATAACTAATAGTTACCCCATTTGATAATGAGACACAGCAGCAATCATGGACCCATGCCAGGCCAAGAGTTACAGATTTCAAATGGTATCTCCACCCCAGGTTTTTGCCAATATGAATAACTGGGCCCAGAAATGGGGATGAACATATTTGATCCATTTTCTACATACGGTTCCTTTTTTTTTTTTTTTTTTGCAGGGGAAGGAAATGTGTGTAGAAACACTACATTGTAAAGGGAATATTACCGCACCTGGTAAAACTTGGAACTATGCAGGGGGGTATCTCTTGTGGTGATTATACTCCAACTCAGAATGAGAACCGTGGTTGTAAAAATTGACAATGTATGTATAACGTACTGTGGTCATATTTTCAACTGGATGTGGAGCAACTTCCTCAGGCTTAATGGTGTATATAGGATAATCTATTTTTTATTCAATTTTGACCTTCACATCTCCTTCCCACATTCGTACAGTGGTCAAATGATCCTACTTCACGTTTTCTATGCTCTGCAAAATGCTAGTGACTCTTTCAAATATTCTACAGGGGGTGCCTGGCCAGATCTTATTTCATGGTTCACTTATGATGGGGATGCCTCCCTTTAGTTGATATTGCTAACACAGAAACATGGCTACGGAATAAGCATATGTATTCTTTAGAAAAGGGGGGACAAGTGATGATCTGCCTAGCAAGACTTGACTGCCAGTTTGCATTGACCAAATGTGACTGGCTAAGCAGATGGATGAAAAGACACGATTTAAAAGTTCTGGAAGTAGGGATCAGTTAGTTAGAGAATTGCTGTAGGCTAAGTTTTAGTCCCTGCTGTTATGCCCCAATGGAAAGGACTGTCTGGGATTAAGACCCAGGGGTAGATTCAGAATAGGTCCTGGCTCTCTCAATGATAAAGTGCTCCATATGGCAGGAGAACAGCTTTAAGTGGTTAGGCATTCTGGTCTCCACTAGGGTCCCCAATCTTATGGGTGGATCTGGGTAACTAGTCGGCCCTCTATCATGTTTTTACCGGTACTAGCATAATCGAAGAGAAGGGATGCAAATATCACTTGTTAGGCCAACAGACTCAGGGGCTGATTTAGATATCAGAGGATTGGTTACTCCATCACCACGGTGACGAATATCCCATCGGCCAAAATCGAAATCCCATTATATCCTATGGTATTTATATTGCGTCCAACAGGATATTCGTCACGGCTGTGACAGAATAACCCATCCTCAGAGTTCTAAATCAGGCCCTCAATATGGCATGTATCATGACAATGTTTTTCATTTTCTCTGGCCAGGGGTACTGCATTGTGCATGTGACAGGGTAGCATGGCAAATTAAACAAGTAGGAAAGTTGGGGGGGTCATCCCCCTATTACTCTGTGAGTATATTATTCCCTAGGGCTGCACTTGATCTTTACTGCCCAAAAAGTGTGACTTAGTGTGACCCTAGTTCACCAGTCGGATTCAAAGCCCAGTCCAGTCCAAAGTTGACTGCACTCCGGAGAGGCCTCTCCAGAGTAAAAGGTTTGTCACTTTGTGGGGATGTGTGCAAATTTGGGAGAAATTAACTTCCAAGTGGCGTTACCATAGTTATAGTTGTTGGGGCATACAGTACTTGGGGCAACTTGCAATATACACACACACAGTTAGACCTGATTCCCCATCTCTTGTTAACTGACATAGGTTTTGACTCTCCCAGTGACAAGAATGCACTATGGGGGCAATCAACGTTGTACTTTATTAAAAACTGGCAGCTGAAGGTAATTTCTTGCATGCCTATTTGTCTTTTGAGCAGTCAACTTTGGAAGAAATGTTTCTTCTTGTGCCGGGGATCATGGCTACGCACTAGAAGTAAAATTAATACTTGCAGAAGCATGCTGCTATTTCATAGTGAAGGAGGCGCTGACCTTCAAATGCTGGATTCCAGTCAAAGTGGGCTCCCAAACCGTGCTGGGTTCCTCTGACGAACCTTTAAAAAGGAAAACACCTGTCAGGAGCTAACAATGCACTGTGAATCTTGACAAAAAGTGCATTAAAAAATGAAACTTAAAATACAATGTTGGAACTGATAATGTTCATACCGAAATAGCTACTAAGCTTCGTCTCACTTGGGGATATGCACATTGTGCATATGAGCTACCATGACCAAGTGTCACATTACACTAGGAGAGCGACTGATGCCTTGCTTTATTAAAAGCCCACAGCTGAAGGACATTTTTTGTGTACCTGTTTCTATTATCTCCTGGCAACCTTGGAAGAAATATAAATATATAAATACATACATACTTTTCTCTTGATAGAGAGGAAAAGATGTATGTATATATATATATATATTTCCCCCCCCCCTCTCCATCAAGAGAAAAATATATATATATGGCAGTAGCTACTCTGTACTTATAGTTAGGATTCACAGCTATAGGATTTTGCTCTCTAATAACTTTGCCGCGTTAGCCGAATCTCCACAGAAACAACTGAACAGATTTCCAGGACATTTGGCAGGATTATACATTATGGGGTACAGATTATCCTTTTGGATACTACAGGTTAGTAGGGTAAGTATTTTGTAAGTTATAAGGCATTTGAACTTAGTGATATCTGTTGTTGCTGTAGTTTTGCGAACTTTAATTGCATTTTGTGAAACTGCTTCAGTACATAACAATGACAAGGCATTAGGTGACTGGCTAATGACTGCCTTTACAAAAATTAAGTTCAGTTCACTTTGGCTGTGTCCGGCATTATGCCCTTAGCTATAAGTAAGTGTTAGGTTTGATATGTTTCCCTACCTATTACCACTTGTTACAGTGGCACAGGTTTTACCACTTCCCTACATATTACTGTTTGTTAAAGTGGTAATAGTTAGGGAAGCATATTTGTAAGATCTCAATAATAATTTTTTTTTTTTACTGAGTACAGCTGCACTTCTTCGGAAGTACTGCGGTGCTTAAAAAAAAAGCATATGTTAAAAAAAGTATATTTACACTGTATTACACTATATCTTTTAAAATATAGTGTACTTCAGTGTATTTTCAATTATTTATGTATTTAATTCTTTACAAAACAGTCTACGCAGTACTGCAGCAATACCTAAAAATTACAGCTCTACACAACATTTTTTAAAAAGTGAGGTTCTCAGTAATGTACTGTAAACATATATAGAAAAACATAAATACATGTCTCTACCTATTACCATTTTATTAAAGTATGGGTACTGGGTAGGTAGCAACAATAAAACCTACTACTTACCTATATCTACAGCCCTACCCCAGAACACAGCGAAACACAGACGCAGCTAAAGTGTCCTGAAAATGACATGGCTGCCTTTTATGTTTTGTAAAGATAGCAATTAGCCAATAGGATACTACATTCTCATCGGCACATACGAAGTTAACTGAGGCACAATATATAACGAAGTATTTTAACACTTATAACTTTAACACTACTTACACTATTTATACTTACTACCAAAATTACAATTGAAACCTCATAGTCTATATTCCTGCCACATTACATCTGCAACCGTTCACCCACTTTCACACTACATCTGTTTCAAGTAACAAATGCCACTCCACTCTATGTCACTCCACTTTATGCCCCTCCACTTTAAGCAACTCCACTCTATGTTACTCCAGTATATGCTACTCCACTCTACGCTAATGAACTGAATGCTGCTCCACTCTACCCCATTCCATTCTGTGCCATTCCACTCCACACCACTCCACTGTACGCTATTACGCTCCAGTCTACACCACTCCACTGTACAAACCTTCACTCTATGCTACACTCTATGACACTGTAGTCAAAGCTATTTCACTCTATTCCATTCCACTGTTTGCCACTCCAGTGTGCACAACTCCACTGCACACTATTCCACAGTATGCCACTCCACTCTATGCCACTCCACTAAACGACAATCCACTCTACGACAATCCACTATAAGATATTACACTGTACGACATTCCACGTTATGGTATTCCACTCTACACCACTCCACAGTATACCACTGCACTCTATGCCACTCCAGTCTCTCCTATTCCACTGTACGCCACTCCACTCTGTGCTATTCCACTCTACGCCACTACCCGGTACCTCTCTCCACTCTATGTCAGTCCACTCTACAACACTTCACTCTGCACCACTCCAATGTACGCCACTCTACTGTAGGCTATTCTACTGTACACCAGTCCACTCTACGCTACTGAACTGTAGACCATCCCACTGTCTGCTATTCCACTGTACACTGCTCCACTCCACTCTACACCACACCACTCCAGTCCATGACACTCCACTGTATGCCACTACACTGTACGCCAATCCACTGAACGCTGTTCCACTGTACACAACCTCACTGTACATCACTCCACTCCATGTTATTCCACTCTGCAACTCCGCTCTATGCCACTCCACTGTAAGCCACTTTATTATACGCTATTCCGCTGTACACCACTCCACTCTACATCACTCCACTCTACACCACTCTACTCTACCCCACTTCACTTTACGCCACTCCTCTTTATGCTATTTCACTCTATGCCACTCAACTCTATGCAACTCCAGTCTAAGTGACTCCCCTGTACTCTACTCCTCTCTACGCTTTTCCAATGTAAGCAACTCCACTCAACGCCATTAATCTTCCCTCTATTCAACTCTATGCCACTCCACTGTACACGCTAGACTATATGCTTTCCCACTCTACGGCATTCCACTTTATGCAATTCCACTCTACACCACTCCACTTTATGCCACTCCACTTTACACTATTTCACTCTATGCCACTACACTTTACCTCACTCCACTGTACGCTGCTCCACTGTATGCCACTCCACTCTATGCTAATCCACTGTACGCAGTTACACTCTACCACACTCCACTATATGCAACTCCACTCTTTGCCACTCTAGTTTATGCTATTATTCTGTATGTCACTCCACTCCACGCCACTTGACCCTACAAACTCCCCATTGCACACTCTTCCACTCTAGGCCACTCCACTGTACACCATTGCACTGCACACCATTCCACTATACTCCACGCCATTCCATTTTACTCCATTTCACTGTTTGCAACTTCACTCTTCACCACTCAACTCTACACTATTCAACTCTTTGCCACTCCACTATACCCCACTCCAATATAAGCCACGCCACTCTATGCTATTCCACTGTATGTTACTTCACTGTGTCTCACTCCATGTAATTCCCCAGTATGCCACTCCACACTATGGTGGATGCTTCTTTACTGTACATTATTCAATTGTCCTGTACACCACCTCACTGTACGCTATTCCACTGTTCATTGTTTGTTTATTTCGTTAAAAAATTCCTTGTAAACACAATCCACATAAAATCAATCACAAAATATAATTTCATATAGCATTAAAAAATATTCCCAACAACAATGACAGTGCAATGTAGATAAAAAAACTTCCAGTAACCATATTTTATTATATATTATAAAAGGAAAAAAAATATTTGCAGGGAAATGTGATTTTTTGTACGTTCAAGTTTTTTGACTGATGCTGCTGGTTTTTTCTACTCTGAAAATATACTGAGGTCTGCTATTTAGACCACAGTGCCAGTTCCCTGACCCTGAAGTGTATGTCGAACTGGCTGTATCCAATTGAAATGGCTAATTTGCCTGTAGGTCCCTAGTTTATGGTACTCCAGTACCCTAGGCATCTAAGTTAAAGGGATACCGCAGGGCTTGCAGAACTGATTTTGCCACCCTGAAGGTGTTGCAAGTAGAACGAGTCCCCAGTCAGCCACTGCAGACTGGTAAAGCAATCATGCACTGCTAGTTAGACTTGACCATTGAAAGCAATGTCAAAGCCACCACTTCTTCTGACATCTGTGCAAGTCACCCTTCTGGCAAGCCTACCCAGTCCTAAGGCAGGGTGCGACGTATGACACAGGCAGAACATGTACTTTACATATCCTGGCAGTAAACACGCAAACCCCCAGTTTTTACTGTTGAAAGACTTGGTCGCACAGTTGGTGAGTGCGGGATTACATGCTGACCCTCAGCTGTGTTAACCCCTAAACGCTGCAACCAAAGTAGGCCCTCCATGGTGTCAAAGAACTTGTTACCTTAAGTCTGACATGTATCTCAAGTCAAAATTGATGTAACTTGTTGCAGTGTGCAGTATTAGCAAAGCTGCTACTTTGTTGCCTTTAAAACTCCTGTGCCTTCCTTTGGGCACATGGAGCCTGTTGCATGAGACAGCTTTCTGCACTCCTGGAGAGATGTGCCAATGACTCTCAGGAAGGAGAACAATGAGGGATTGCAGGCCATGGAGGTGTTGTCTCCCTCCTGCAGAAAGCCCCTCAGATTTTAACCCCAAGTTGCAGGCTTCAAAGGAGAAGCCACCTTTGAAAGGGCAAATGTGTCATACTAGGGAGGAGGAGCGATGCCTTATTGTTTAGGCAGACAAGCTGGCATGTTATTTATGTTAATATATTTATTAAGCGCACGAATACCCAGAGGCGTCTTGGCGCTGAGGTCTAAAGTAAGCAAGTTCATGAAAGGCACAGGTCTCTATTTATTAAACAGCCAAGTTCTCATGGCCTTCCTAAAAGCAAACAAGGTTGTAAGTATTCTAATGGAGAAGGGAAGTTCATCCCAGAGTTTGGGGGCTGTCGCCCTACAGCTTCTGCTACCCCAGCTGGCTTTGAACAATTTAGCTCCTTCTGAGCGCAGATGCCTTTTAGGGACATACCAGTATAATAGGCGTCTCAGGAACTTAGGACCAGAATCATGAAGTGCCTGGTAGGTAATGCAAAGGACCTTAAAGATAATATAGCTCTTGACTGGGAGCCAGTGCTGCTTTTGCAAATGTTTCCGGGCTGAATGGTCCTTAGGAATTCCCAACAAAAGCCTAGCGGCCACATTCTGGATCATTTGCAACTTATGGATTTGTTTCTCAGGCATACCAAGATAAAGACCATTACAATAGTCTAATTTGGCAAGAATCAGTGCAGTAATCATTGTTTTCCTGCTGTATGCGGGAATAAAAGGTAGTATTTTTTTGATTATATTAAGCAGAAAAATAACTCGATGAGGAAATCGCATTAACCTGTGCCTCAAAGTTTAGTTTATTGTCAATGATCATGCCAAGGTTCTTAGCCTTGGCGACTGGAATTCTTGCTATCCCCGATCGTCAGTCCACCAACTCTGTGACCAGTTTGGCAAAAAAATTGCCAAAAATGACTACCTCACTTTTATCCGAATTCAGTCTAAGACAATGAGAGCTCATCCAGGACCTGACCGCCAGCATACAGTCCTTAAAATTTTGCATCAGTGGTAACGTATTTTTTTTTAAAATAACATTTTATTGAAATAAACACAGAGCAATGTCAGTGACACAATCACAAAGTGACATAATAACATATTATGGTGAGCAGTAGCAGTGGAGACATTTAGTATCAGCTTGAGCCTTATCATAAGGGTCTATTTCAGTACATAGCCATGTCAACCATAGGGGAGCTGCAGATCTCACCCCTGTAGACATTCCAGTGGCCCCATTTCTTGTCCCATTTTTTGGGGCATCCCGAGTCTTATAAACAGTTTTTTCAGCGATCATAGACCTGTCCATTTCCGCCACCCAAACCTCTATTAGGGTATGGTCAGGGGCCCCCCAGTGCATCGCTATCAAACATTTTATGAGAAGACATCCCAGAGCCATCCATTGGTGCTCAATTTCCGTCAAATCTGTCGCCTCCCAGACATTAAGGATCCCGCCTTTGGGTGACAGCGGGATTGGTTTCCCCAGCGCCTCTGTCATTTTCCTGGCCGCCCCTCTCCACAGGATCTGAATCACTGGGCATTCCCAGAGGGTGTGATAAAAGGTGCCCGGCATGCCACATCCCCTTAAACATAGATCGTCAGGGCGTCGGACCAACTTGGCCTGCAACGGACCAGACATGTATGTTCTGTGTAGAATTTTTAATTGTATCAGGCGGAAGCGATGATTGATCGCTGTCTCTCGCGGGGACATCAATGCTGTGAGCCAGTCTTCGTCTTCCAGTTGTCCTATATCACCCTCCCATTTGTCGCGTAGGGCTTGGAATGAATCAGGCAGATTTTTGCATAGTTTGGGGTATGTGAATGAGATTGCCTTAGACAAAAGGGTTTCGGGGAGCAGTCTGTCTTCGAGAGGTGAGGCCTCAGGGAGGGAAGAGAGGTCAGGTATGTTCGTAAGAATGGCATGTTTGATTTGCATGTAGCGAAAAGTTTCCGCCTGGGTGAGTGCGTATTTTGTCTGGAGGTCGGACAAGGTTAAGAGTTTTCCTTTAAAGATCAAATCCCCCAGTGTGGAAATGCCAATGGTGTTCCATTTGTCAAAACCCTGTTGGTAATACAAGGAGCCTAGTTTTTGTGAGGGCCACAGTGGGGTGGCTTTGGTGAATTTATTAGACCACCCCTGGGCCATAGTAGCTTTATGCCAAAGTGCCGTTGTCTGTGCCATTGGGCCCACATAGCGACCGCGAGTAGGCTTACTATACAGTGCCCCTAGGTAACCCTACCGTCCCGTCTGATATCTTTCCAGGAGAAATGCTGGGTTATCAGGTGATCCATGAATCCGGTGATTTGTGGCCACTAGTTGAGGCGCCCAATAATATAGGCGCATGTTGGGTAGGCCAATGCCACCATCATACTAACCTTTGGTGAGCTTACGAAGGGCAATACGAGGCGCCCCTCCATCCCACAGTAAAAGGCGTATATCTCCTTCCAATGTGTTAAAATAGGATTCTTTGATGGAAAATGGGCAATTCTGGAACACGTATAGGAATCGCGGGAGCGCTAACATTTTAAACAGGGCTGCCCTGCCAAGGAGGGACAAAGGTAATGTTCTCCAGTGGGAGACATCATCGCGGAGTCATTGCAATCGGCCCAGAAGATTACGATCATAGACCAGTTTGGGGTCGAAAGTGACAAAGATGCCTAAATATTTAAAACCGTCAAGGGCCAACGTGATGGAACACTCCCGTGGTAGGGAGGGCGGCGGACAATGTAGGACATACATCACTGATTTAGACCAATTTATGGAATAGCCAGAATACTTCCCGAAATTTGTTAGGACATGGAGCAAGTGAGTGATGGATGTTTTAGGGGAGGCCACGTAGACTAATATATCGTCTGCATAGAGGGAGATTTTATCGATCGTATCGTCCCTCCATTTGAGACCCCGTATAGAGGCATCAGTACGGATCCAGTGGGCCAGCTGTTCTAAAGTAAGGGCGAATAACAGTGGTGACAGGGGGCAGCCCTGCCTGGTCCCCCTATGCAGTGAGAATTGTCGGGACGTATGATTATTAACTCACACTTATCCCCGTATATCAGTATATAACAATCTGATCCATTGAATAAAGTTGTGTCCGAAGCCAAATCTCTTTAGAACTTCAAAGAGATAGGACCATTTGATTGAGTCGAACGATATTGTGGCGTCAAGTGAGAGGATTGCGGCTTCCTCTTGTATAAAGGACTGTCTGCCTATAACGTTATTCACCCTTCGGAGATTCAAGGCAGTATTACGGTCTGGGAGGAATCCGTACTGGTCAGCATGAATCAGCGAGGGGAGGACAGTGAGAAGTCGAGTCGCCAAAAGTTTGGCCAGGACTTTAGCTTCCAAACTGATCAAAGAAATCGGCCTATAGGATCCGCATTCCGTGGTCGGTTTATTCGGCTTGTGAATAACCACAATGGAAGCCAACCTCTGATCGGGGGTAGTGTGCCACTCTCTCGGCTTTCATCAAACATGTTTTTAAGGTGAGGTGTTATGCCAAGGGCCACGCCCTTCAGAAATTCGATGGGAATTCCATTAGGCCCCATGGCCTTACCTGACTTAATGGCAAAGATAGCGTCATTAACTTCTTCCGACGTAATATCTACCTCTAGAGCGTCCCTGTCGGACTCGGAGCGAGTGGGCAGTTGCATCTTGTCTAGGAGTTGCCGAGAGTCTTCAGCAGTATATTGTGCTCTGGCCGTATATATCTGCTCTAGGTGGTCAGCAAAGACGTCGGCCACCTCTTGAGGATTTGTAATTCGAGTCCCATCGGGGTGAACTATCAGCGGGACCCATCTTGATCCCTGATCCCGACGTTCCAACCATGCCAGCATTTTCCCGGCACGATCTCCCAATTTATAAATCCGGTGGTGGGTCTGAAGAAGCCTGGCCTGTGCTATCTCAGAGGCCAGGGCCTTATATTCAAGTTGTTTTGTGTGAAGGTGGCGAGCGGTATCCTCGGAGGGATTGGAATTATGTGTTGCCTCAAGGCAGAGTAAGTCTGCCTCAGCCTGGAGTAGTTGTTCATTATGTTTGCGTAAATATCCTATTTTGAGAGCCAGTGCCCTTTCCGTAAGGACGGCCTTGTATGCCTCCCATATCGTGACCGACGAACAAACGGATCCAACGTTTTCAGCAAAATAAAGGT
Source organism: Lissotriton vulgaris (assembly GCF_964263255.1). Lineage (NCBI taxonomy): Eukaryota > Metazoa > Chordata > Amphibia > Caudata > Salamandridae > Lissotriton > Lissotriton vulgaris. Next base: position 409,552,734 of record NC_141697.1, on the reverse strand, counting down.
CTGTGTGTTTGATCAGGTCTTCTTTGATGTCAGGGATCTTAAGGATCCATGGAGTAATGATGATCGGTCCCTGATCGAACTGATGGTGGTAGGTAAACTCTATGCTGAGGGGGGAATGGTCGGCAATACCTCTGGGGAGACCCTGCATATTTCTGAATTCGCCGATGTTCGTAGAGGGAAAGAAGAAATAGTCAATTCGGGACAGACTGTTGTGGGCATTGGAGTAGTGCGTATAGTGAGAAGTGTCTGCAAGTAATGTTCGCCATAGGTCTGCGAGTCCCAGTGCCCGTGTGAAATCTGCAAGTTCAGATTCTGCCCTGTGGGAGCGTCTTTGGGGATGTCGATCTAGGTGGTCATTCATTGTCATGTTGAAATCCCCTCCCACGATCAGTGTGCCATGGGGGAGGTCTAGTATTATTTTGCCAAGGGCCTGCAGTGTCTCCCCACCCAGTGATGGCGGAAAGTAGGCCGAAACTACGTTTAGTGGCTGGCCTTCCCAGGTGGCTTCCAGGACAGCAAATCGTCCTTGTGGGTCCGCCCAAGTGTTGGTAGGAATAAGTGTCAGATTCTTCTTAACGAGGATACCCGTCCCTCTGAACCAAGATGTGAACCCTGCATGTATCACAAATGTGTACCCTCAGCGTTGAAGTGCCCGACAACAGTTACCCACTAGGTGTGTTTCTTGCAGTAATACCAGGTCGGATGTGTGGCGTCTTAGAAATTGTAGGACCATCCCCCTTTTGATTTTGTTGTCAAAGCCATTGACATTCCATGTCATGATCCTTAGTGTTCTGTCAAGATTCTTCGCCATCGTAGCGTTTGGAGCATAGGCTAGGCGGATGAAATGTCACGCGATGTAGCCTTCCTGTGGAAGGGGTAAATATAATGAAAGGTACCCAGCGGGCTATCCCACAGGAGGATCAGGGTGTTTTATGGCATGGAACAGTACAGTCCCTCAGATCTAGACAGTGTCGCCGGCATGGCTCAAAAATGCAAGATGCTCTGCATACAAAAAAATACATAAACCACACAAACCCCAACACAACCCTCCTCCCCGCAAATCCCCCCCTCCCTGCTTCCCTGCTTGCGGACTTGAAACTATCCACACCCCAACTAGGCAGAGTGCCTGTCGCCCACCCAACCATTCACAGGGTACCTGGTAGGTCGCCGTGCCAATCGCCGTCGCGCAGATTAATAGTAAATAAACAAAAAATATTCAAGAACATACCAGTCCAGGTCGCACGATAGCAGTGAACATTTGTAACTAAGTAAGGCCACCCATTTCCCTTCGGGCCCAAACGGACATATGTGGAGAGTCCAGCAGGGTCCCAGGCCCCAGCACAGCGTCCAGAGTTGGAAAGGCAAAGGGAGCACCTGGTGGCGAAAATCTAGTCGTGTACGTCCTCTGCATAGGACGTGAGATTGGGGGGATCATTTCCGGTTGTTACGGTCGGTCTCGGTGATCAGTTCACCCCGTCCAGGCGGGTTATCCAGACGGGTCCCGGCCTCGGATGTCTTGCGGTTGATCAAAGTCCCTCTAACTTGACGCCATCCCTCCAGCCAGTCCCAGACCTCTTCCGGGGACATAAAGAACCAAGTCTTAACCTCAGATTCTACTCGCAGCTTGGCAGGAAACAACATTGAGTACTTTAAATTTTTGTCCTGCAATGCTTTCTTGACCTCAAAGAAACTGCGTCTGTGTGCCTGGACTTTCAAAGTGAAATCAGGGAAGAATGTTATGTGGGCGTCATCAAGTCTTAGCGGTGGTCCCTTGCGGGCCGTCTGGAGTATGACGTCTCTGTCACGGAAATTGAATACTCTAGCAAGGATCGGGCGTGGGGGGGGCTCCTGGTTTCAGCCTGCCCCCCGGGATCCTGTGGGCCCGTTCGATAGAAAAATAGCTGGAGAGACGTTTTGGCTGGAGATGCTTCACTATGAGATCCTCAACAAAAAGATCGGCAGCGGGCTCCTCCATGCGTTCCGGGACCCCCAGGATACCGATGTTATTCCTTCGTGCCAGTCCTTCATAATCATCCAGGAGCTCCAACATCTGGTGTTGTCATTTTTGGAGGTGAGCCACCTCCTGCTGGAGGGTAGAAGTATCGTCGATGAGGGCTGCTGTTTTGATTTCGACGTCCTTGACCTTGGAGTCCATCTTTCGCAAGTCCACGCGTAGCAAGTTTACTTCAATGTTGACAGAGTCAATCCAGGTCTCTAGAGAGGTACGCACTCCCACTATGGCCTCCATGACATCTTCTAGCGTTAGAGTTTTTTTCGCGGGTGATGGAGGAGCAGTCTTCGGTCCCCTTCAGTGGTGGGTTCTTTGGCCTCGCCTTTCGAAGTCCAGGAGAATTTGGTGATCGGTCTCTGTGAGGTTGACCTGTTTCCCCTGTTGGAAGACATTGGGGCGGTCGTTGGAGCGTTTCCACGTGGGGTCACACCGGGTGCAATAGTGTTACATGTGCGGAGATAGGGGAAGCTGTGTCAGGTGTCGGGCCCCCAAGGCAGTCTACCCACATCACGAGGGGGGCAATCCCAGGTGAGTAAGGTTTTCAGGACAGCGTGCAATGTCAATAGAGGCAGCCCAGGGTTTAGTGTGTCCTACCTGGGCGTCTGGCTCATAGTGTCTTAGCCAGGAACCCTTTGCTGTCTCCGTGGTTCTAGAGAGAGAGATTCAACGGGCTCATCGCTTTCCCCTGACAGCCCCGAAATATTCACATAAGGCAAACAAATACCCAAGAGCTATGCTGGTCCACTTTGGGAACTTTCTTTTGAGAGAAATTATTTACGATATTGCCAGATCAACTAGTAAAAGAGAATTTAAAGGAATCAGCTTCTTCGCACGCCCCGACTTTGCTCATGCGACAGTAGAACGCCGGTGGAGGCTGCAACAACTTTTTGCCCCTTTTGAAAAAATAGGTGCCACCGTATATCTACAAAACCCTGCACGTCTGAAAATCATTTATAAGGGATCTACTAAAAGCTTTACAAGTGAAATCTTGGCAGAGGCATATTTGAAAGAACTTACCGAGACTGGCTCTCACTGCTCCCCGAAAATCACAACTAATCCTAAAGCGTAATTAAAGACAGAGACTATAAATCTCCGATATGATGTCAAACCTAAAGGACTTAATGATTCCTCGGGGATAATTGGGCGGGAGGTGGATGTAAACCGAATAATGTAATTCTCTACCCTTTGCTTTCCCATCTCTTTTTCATACTTTTGAACTGAATTCAAATAGAGTAGGAATAAATAGTCGTACATTTGTAAGAACACTTACCTACTAGTATATTGGGCCATCTGAGGTATAGATGCTGGGTCTCGGAGAGGGCAGGGAAGACCGGACCGCCCAGACACACACACTTGGGGGAACCATGACCCAAGACGCCTCAAGTAAGGGGGGGGGAGGGCTTGCTCACCCTGAGCGGGGAGGGATGGAAAGGGAGAGGGGGGAGGGGGAGAAGCGGGGAGGGGGCGGGGCTCACCCAGCTTACATTACTAACTACTAATAAAATTATACATACTAGTAACTTTTCGTCAAGGCCACAAATACAACTTAGACAGCCAGAATACTTGGAAAAAAATCCCAAATTTCGATGGCCGCACTAAAAATTGTTTCCGCTAATATCTGTGGATTAAATGATATACGTAAAAGACAAAATGTAGCTATAGCTCTCCGATCAATCGGAGCCAATATCATTTGCCTCCAAGAGACGCATATAGAAGGACGGGAAAAAAAACTATTACAAACTTTGGGGTACACATTGATCACAGCCACAACACAAGCTACCAAAACCCGCGGTGTTGCTATCCTGGCATCAGATAAAGAAATTAAATTTCCCTGCACTGCAGCAGGTAAATTCGGGAGATGGGTGATCGCCGAATGCATCTATGGGGCTGGGAAGCGTATAACTATCTGCTCCATTTATGGATATGTTACTGACGATCCAGATCTCCTGGAATTTATCACCAGCAAATTATCCGACTGGCCACTACCAATTGTTATGTGTGGGGACTTTAATCTAAACCTACCGTCAGATTGGACCTATGATCAAAATTTCAAATATAATGGTAGGAAACCTAGGGTGTTTAGGGAATTTGTAACACTATGTAGGGATTAACAGATTTATGGCAATATAAGTTCCCCCAAAATACGGGATACACCTATTTTTCACATCCCCATCAAACATTTTCAAGATAGGATTATATGCTAGTCTCAAATACTATTATAACAAAGTGCCACTTGGAAAAACTCCCTATGGTGTTTTCGGATCATAACCCCTTACTTTTAAAAATAGATATTGATAGAATACAGCAAGATCAGGTTAATTGGACATTTGAAAGGACACTATTAATGAACGAAAAATACTGCCAAATGATGGAAAAATGGATACCAGAATTCCTGGAAGATAATATAGGCAGTACATCCTTAGATGTGGTCTGGGACACACTCAAAGCTGCTATCAGGGGTGAAAACAATCCGATTCTCCATAAGATATAACAAGGAAAAAAAAAACAATAACTGAATTAAATAAGAAACTAGCCGAAGCGGAGGAGGAACTTGTAAAAACTGTTGTAGTGGGTCAAAACACTGACAGTGTACTACAAAAGGTGTCAATAGCCAAAAACAGAATAATTGAAATCTTTGCTACAAGAGCTATTGACAAAGCTACCTCAAATAAAGAAAAGGCATACGAACTAAATGAACAAGTAGGGCACCATTTAGCTATCCGTACAAGAAACCAAAATATCATCAATACTATAAAAGAAATCAAAGATACAAATAATCTATTAACGGAAGACGCAGAAGTAATTAAAACAGAATTCCAGGCATACTATCAAAATCTATATACAGAGACTGATAAAAATCAACATCTAATCAACACATACCTAGACCAAGAACCGAGACCTAAATTTTTACAAAATGATTATGACAGCCTTGAAGCTACACCCCAATGGATCGAGATTCTACTCTCCATTAACAGTTTGCCTTCAGGGAAAGCCGCAGGACTGGACGGTATACCAGTCGAATTTTATGTAAAATTTTATAAACCACTTAAAGCAATACTCACTGCCCTTATGATTCAAGTATTTATAACGGGAAAACCACCAAAATCTTGGTCAATGGCAAAAATAGTAATCTTCCCCCAAAAAAAACAAGGATCCAACTGAACTCGGATCATACCGCCCCATAACTTTGATTAACTGCGATTCAAAAATCTATTCTAAGATGTTAGCCACCCGATTAGCCCCGATCATCCATAAAATCGTATCGGTACGACAACATGGATTTGTCCCCGGTCGCTCAACTACAGATCACATACAAAGGGTGATTACACTATTCGATATAACAGAAGTCACAGGAGACCCTATGGCACTTATATTATTGGATGCAGAAAAAGCATTCAATAGGGTCTCCTGGCAATATCTTTGGACAGCCATGATAAAGAGTGGAATCGGAAAGCAATTCATCAATGCTATTCAGAGTTTATATTATAAACCAGAAGCCGTTGTGATGATAAATGGCGGAATGACGGGTAAGATTAAAATAACTAGTGGAACCAGACAAGGATGTCCATGCTCACCCTTATTATTTGCAATATTCATCGATCCCTTTATCAGTAAACTAGAATGTAATCAAAATATTTCACCAATAAAAACACCGAACGGAAATACAAAAATATTAGCTTACGCCGATGACATCGCGATCACCACAAGCAATCCATATGTTACAATAAAGCTGTTAGAAGAAGAGGCCTTATGTTTTGGAGAAATCTCTGGATATAAATTAAACGAAAATAAAACCCAGATAATAATCAACAAAAATATAAACTTAAGCGATGAAAGAATAGTCAGAAATGCTACATATCTCTGCGTTAATATCACCTCTAATTTGGACGAACTTGTCAAAATCAATATAGATCCCCTCCTAAAACAATCATCGGACAGCTTGAGCAGACTAAACAATTTACATTTAACTCTTATAGGGAGATGCAATGTAATTAAAATGATTTATTTACCGAAGTTTTTATATTTTTTTACCACTATATGTTTAAATTTCGATATACTAATATTCAAACAAATCGAAACGCTTTTTTCTCGATTCATATGGGGATATCAAAAAACACGTTGAGCATATAAGCACATCTCACTTCCAAGAATGAGAGGGGGTCTTGCAGCCCCAAATCTTAAAATATATTGGTGGGCTTCATTGTTGAGCTACAGCAAAGGCTTACTCATGTCGGATGATTCTCCGATTATTGAAGGGGACGTCCCTTCTCCGTGCAGACTTATTCTGGGAGCAGAAACTGGTGATCAATTATGGCGACTAACATACGACAATCACTTCAAAAAAGTCCGATTTAAAACACTGTTAGGTATCTACAACACTTGGTCTAACATCCATAAATTACTAGGAATAGGCAGATACTCTCATTACACTAGTCTCATCCGAAATCATAACCTCCCAGGAATATTTCAAGATACATGCACGATCAGATGGATCAATACTGGGATTACACATTTGGGGGTATTTTTTTCACCATTGGCCATTAAATCTTTTGAGGAACTAAAGATGGAATTTGGGCTTGAACATAGGAATTTTTTTAAATACCTCCAAATTAGAGATTTTATAATAAAAAAAGGGGGAGGCAGGGCCGAGTTTCATAAAGTCCCGATTATAGAAGCTATTATAGGTAAGACCCCTATTAAAATAGGAGATATTTATAAAACTTTAATCTCACTGCTACCAGATGATCTGGATAGACATAGTCTCAAATGGCAAAATAAACTAAATATCACTATAGACGGCGTACAATCAGCATTTCAACTCTCTCAAACATCACTAATATCTACGAAATTACAGGCTCAATATTATAAGACTTTCTTTCAACTATATTACACACCATCTCAGATTGCCAAATGGAGTATGGGTAAAGGTACGAATTGTCCAAAATGTGCTACACATGCCGCCGATATAGTACACATATTTGCCACATGCCATTCACTAACTATTATCAGATCAGAAATTTCTAAATTTCTTTCTGAAATTTTTCAAATTCCAATCGTTATCACGACAACAGAAATAATGTTGGGATTAGAACAAGGTCTAAGATCCAGGGAAACACAGGGCTTGATATCCATATCTATGGCCATCTTTAGGATCTGTCTGGCAACTGGATGGCTGGATCCAACTCCTCCGCTATTCCAACAGTGGCGATCAAGACTACTAGCTAGCTATAGCCTAGAAATAGCTATATACAGGAGGAAGGGGATACACAAGAAAAAAAGGGGCCTCGAGATATGGGGCCCCCTAATTAATTGGCTGCAAAATAACGAATAATGATAGGCAGCAAGTAACTTATAAGTTGTGTGAAACTAACATGACTTAATAACATGCAAGCAAATGGACGAATGAGTATGGAAATTAGAAAATAAATATCCCTAACTTTTATAATTTATTGATCTACTAATCTAGCTACTTTTCTTTTCTTCTCCTCTCCCTTTTTCTATAACAATGAGCTAGTATGTCATTCATCATATGTTATCATATTTAGCAAGAACTAGTGAAATAAGTGTATATATTTATGTTTTCGTAATGAAATTCTTGACCAAAAAAGTTTATAGGCTGGCTGGGCATGGGTGGGGAGGGACAAAGGGTGGGAAGGGACTAATGCCAAAATGTACTGAATAAAGAACTGTTTAAAAAAAAAAAGCTGTCTCCGTGGTTCACGGCAGCTCGTGGGCAGGGCATAGGTCGCAGAAGTCCTTCAGTCCCGATGGATCGCGCCCAGAATCCAGCAGCCCAAGGCGCGAGTGGGCCTCCAGGAGCCCCGTGTCCAGGCAGGCACCAGCAGCATGTAGGACACAAGCATGTAGACTATCGTGTCCAGACCTTCCGGGTAGCGCTGCCCCGCCTGGCTTCTTCAGGGCGTTCAGAATGGCAGTGGGCGCCGCCTCTAGGCGTGAGCAGGAACGTGGTGGGACAGGTTGTGTGGGGCCCCTTGGAGTGCGGAGCCCAAAACATCTGCAGTGTAGGGCTGGCCGGTCCGACAGGTATCAGGGAGCGGCAAGGTCCGTTTCGGCGTCTGCGCCGGAGGTAGGCAGCCCAAGGTGAAAGTTCGGGGGGGAGGGGGGACACGGGCACCCGGGGCGGCCACAAGCCCGGGGTCCCATAGATCTAGCGGTGTGGGAAGGCCCCGTCGTCAGCTGTCACTTCCGCCTGGTAGGCCTCAAAGCCGGGGCACTCGAGTAATTAGTCCCTTGTCCGGAGGTCTCCGACGTTACCTCTTCCTCGTCACCAAAGGCATCCGTCAGAGGCTCGGTCCCCCACCGGTCAGTCGTGCGGCCGCTATAGGCTACCCTGGGGCCCGACTGCCCTCCGCTGCCAGGATCCGGCGGTCCCGCGGTGCTCAGCACGTCCCGTGCCTAGGGCGTCAGGAGCGGTCTCAGGTGCTCGCTCTCATTTTAGATGTGGGCGGAATAGCGGAGCCTAGGGATTTTCTCCTCCACACCAGCCTGCGGGGCACTCTGAGAGTCAGGATAGAGCTCCCGGACTGTAGTATATAGATCCCCTATCTTAGCAGGGGATCTTGCGCATGTAGGTCAGATTTTTTAGGCGGATTTATCGGCGAAGGCTGGGGAGCCGCTCTAGTAGGCGACCATACCCTCCGGCTGCTAGGCATGCCCCCCGTAACGCATTTTTTGACACAGAAAAGACAATTTATGTATCGTCTGCATAGGATGTCAGAGCCAGTCCGAAGGATCTAATAAATGTTGGCAATTCGGATACATAAATATTAATAAAAAAGAGTGGGGCTCAAGGATGAGCCCTGTGGAACTCCACATGGGAGGACAAAGGGGGGAGGCTCGTAGCTGCCCAAAGCTACTGAATGTATTCCACCGGACAAGAAGGAAGAAACCAGTGGAAGCGCTTAGTCGGAAATGCCTATGGAATCCAGACGCTTTAGTAAGAGATTGTGATCACCTGTGTCGAAAGCTGCTGACAAGTCGAGCAAAATCAAGGCAGCAGTTCCCCCTGTATCCAGAACTATTCTAATTTCGACTGTAGCTTTAACCAGGGCTGATTCCGTACTGATTTCTGCCCTAAATCTAAACTGTGTTTCGTTCAGGCAGTTGTTGTAATGTAGATATTGAGTTAGCTGTTCATTCATAACTTTTTCCACCAGTTTTACAGGTAGAGGAAGACAGGAAATAGGTCTATAATTATTCGGTTCAATGAGATCGAGGTTGGGTTTTTTAGTAGTGGCAAGATGGATGCTATTTTCCATATAGTAGGAAATAAACCCTAAGCAAACTTGGAATTAAAAATGGTGGTGAGACTGGGAGCCAACGTTTGAGGGGCTTGCTTGAGGACAGTGGGGGGAAGAGGGTCATGGGGAGTGCCTGATTTGGCCTTCTGAATAAGAGTGATTATCTTCTTGTTGGTAATTGGTTTAATTTTGGAAAAAGTTGAGGTAGCAAAAGAGCCAACATTGGCTAAGATGCATTTATCTGGGTGAGTTTTAGTGTCAAATATGATATATATTTTTTCCACTTTCTTCAAAAAATGTTGCACTAAGGAGTTACAAAACTCTTGTGATGGCTCAATTGTATTTATTTCTAGCAGTCCAAACAATTTAGAGACTACTTGAAAAAGTTCCCTAGTAGAGTTTTGTGCCTCCTCAATTTGTTTAGAAAAGTAGGAGCGCTTCTCTGTCATTGTCAGGCTTTTACATTCAGACAGCACAGGTTTGTAGATGGAGAGTTTGCTGGCGTTATTATTGTTGGGTCATGGGGCGCGGAGAGGGGAACCCTTTACTGCCAAACCGGTTTCCCCACCGGCATGCAGCCCTGAAGTAGCACACCCAGGGGGTAGGCTAGTTAGGTCTGAACACCAAGAGAGGGGTCGCGCCATTTTGGAGTGGGCAGAATGGTGCATCCTGGTATAGCCAGATGCCTCATGCTACTGGGTCACCAGGTGGTAGGAAACATGGTAGCCCATTGACTACCAGCCACATCCTGCCCTGAGGATACTTTCCGAGTTTAGGGGCACCTCAGATCTCAACTGAATTGAAAGAAGGACAAAAGAGGGATTGCCCTGCACCGAGGGACCAGCGAAGAGAAGCTGCACCATCAAAGACTGCACCTGCAAAGAAAGGGTCTGTGCCTGCCATGTCCTGATGAAGAAGAAGCTCTCCCCCGAGCCCAGTCAAGCCTAGAAACTCAAAGGGTCAGCTGACTGGCCTCCTGTTTGCGGCACAGGGACACAACAGCTGACAAAGCCTGCTGAGGCAAGTTGGTAGCCCAGAGTCTTCAAGTCACTACCACCGCAACCGTGCAGCATCAAGGACCAAGATCTGATGCACAGAGTAACACCTGAGTTCGCTGAACCAGGAGTGCTGTCAGAAAGCTCCTGTGACCCTCAGATGTTGAAGTATCAACACAGGAAGGATTCGCTGTGACCCCGGATGATTGGTGGTCTATTGGCAACCGGCCGTCGGGCAGACCGGGGAGGACCTCGTGGGATGCTGACATTGCAACCAGGACCCCCTCTCCATTTTCGTGGACCGAGGAATCCCTGCAGGAATATTCCTATTGACTCTGTCATATCCTCAGCATTCCTGGAGCATCTTCAACATCCTTCATCCCTTTCATCAGGGCCACTACATAGGAATCCATTGCAACGTGGATAAAATGCCTGGAAGTGCTGGAGGACTGCTTCTTCTGTGAATGTAACTGTTCTTGAGGACCTTGTGGTCCCCCGATGATCTCCCTGCTAGAGCTGGTCTCCCCAAGTACTTCTAACCAGCCGCGTTGACAGTTACCTAAATTTTCTTTAAAAAAGCTTTGAAGTGTCAAATTCGTTGACTTTGCCAAGGGTTGCTTGCAGTTGAGTGAAATTGCTTTGATTTAATATTGCTTATAAAATGAATAACTCTGGAACCCTCTAGTGAATCTTTTTTGTTCTAGTGTCTAAATTCTTATAAAAATATTGTCTATTGTTATAAGTTGGTGTCGATTTCTTGAGTGTCCTGTTAATTTCTTCTTCAATTGCTTTGGTGCTGTTTAAAAAATGTACACTTGTCCCTCTTTGTAAGCCTTGCTGCTAAGTGCCACAACTACCCAGGGTTGCGCTAAGGTTTAGACAGATGTAACCTACGTTTTCCTAAAGGGGTTGGTAAGTGTATTACACGGAGAAGTTGCACAAAACAGCATATAAAACACCTAATTTTCTACCAAATTGATTTATAAAAACTAATATAAATATTTCAACTATCTATAAAATACAGAACTATCCACTTTTTCCTGTGCACCGAGAAGGCCCTACAAAAAAATCATATTTGGGCCACTGACTCTTCTTTGTCACAGCAGACGAGACAAAATGTAGAGGTATCCCAGCTTCAACCATTTTATGAGGATTAACTTTGTGTTTAGGGTGCCATATCTGAACTGTAGGGGAGTTTTGTGCTGGGGGGAGGCTGAAACCATAACTTTCAAATGAGGGAATAGGTTTAAATCCAAGAAAAGCTGCGACCAAGCCCCCCTGCTTGCATTATCAAAATACCATCCCCATCTCGTAGTTCAGAAAGATTTCTTTAATAACATGTCTAGGAATAGAGATCAAGTTCTCAGGCTGACACCAAAATCTTTCAAGGCCCAGTTTTGATGGGAGAGACTTTACAAAACTCAGCCAATTATTCTTTAGACAGCCTGGCAACTTTAAAACGTCTTGGATCCCCACTATATACAAAGCAAGTTCTTTACTAGACCATAATCGGTGCCAATATGAAAGAGGTAGGATGCATGTTGTCAAGCCTATCTGCATATGAGCCAAGTCTAAGCAGATGGGAATTGAAGGTGTGCTTTGCGGTAATAAGAAGAGGGATCTCAAGAATTTGTTCTTTGCAACTGTTAGCAGGTTGCAGTTGGTGTACCCACATATTACTGTACCATATAGAGCTTCCCCTTGTGCCTTGATGTTACAGATTTAGATTGATGGGGATATGGCTCGAGTATGTGTGACATTATACATCTTTACTATAATCAATCAAAGACATTTATAGAGCGCACTACTTACCCGTAGGGTCTCAAGGCGCTTGGGGGGGGGGTGGGGGTGCCGTTACTGCTCGAACAGCCAGGTCTTGAGCTTCTTCCTGAAGGAGAGGTGGTCTTGGGTCAAACGCAGGTCGGGAGGGAGGGAGTTCCAGGTCTTGGCGGCCAGGTAGGAGAAGGACCTTCCTCCTGTTGTTGCTCTTCGGATGCGGGGGACGGCGGCGAGGGCGTGGCTGGCTGATCGGAGGTGGCGTTTGGGAGCGTAGAAGTTGATTCGGTTGTTGAGGTAGCTCGGGCCTTGATCGTGTAGGGCTTTTGTGTGCGTGGGTGAGGAGACGGAAGGTGATTCTTTTGTTGACGGGGAGCCAATGCAGGTCTCTCAGATGTCCGGAGATGTGGCTGTTTCGTGGGATGTCGAGGATGAGTCTGGCTGAGGCGTTCTGGATCCGCTGGAGTCTCTTCTGGAGCTTGGCGGTGGTTCCGGCGTAGAGGGCGTTGCCGTAGTCCAGTCGGCTGGTGACGAGGGCCTGGGTGACAGTCTTCCTGGTCTCCATGGGGATCCACCAGAAGATCTTCCGTAGCATGCGCAGGATGTTGAAGCACGACGAGGAGACGGCGTTGACTTGTCTGGTCATGGAGAGGGAGGAGTCCAGGATGAAGCCCAGGTTGCGTGCGTGGTCCGTCGGTTTGGGTGCGGTGCCCAGGGCGGGGGGCCACCAGGAGTCGTCCCAGGCGGAGGGCGAGGAGCCCAGGATGAGGACCTCCGTCTTGTCTGAGTTCAGTTTCAGGCGGCTGGTCCTCATCCACTCGGCTACATCTTTCATCCCTTCGTGCAGGTTGGCTCTGGCGGCGGCGGGGTCGTTGGTCAGGGAGAGGATCAGCTGGGTGTCGTCGGCGTAGGAGATTATGTTGAGGTTGTGTTGGCGTGCGATGGCCGCGAGGGGGCTCATGTAGACGTTGAAGAGGGTGGGGCTCAGTGAGGATCCTTGAGGGACGCTGCAGATGACTTCGGTGGCCTCTGACTTGTACGGTGGTAGGCGGACTCTCTGTGTTCTTCCGTCGAGGAAGGAGACGATCCATTCCAGTGCCTTCTCCTGGATTCCGACGTTGCTGAGGCGCTGCACTAGGGTGCGGTGGCAGACAGTGTCGAATGGACGAATAATGATTTACGCTTAGTTGACTTTTCTGCATCTGGGGAAGCCAAGATAAACCAGTGGAAAGCTTGCTACCCAGTGACTCGAAGTTTCTCGCCTGCTCAATCTCTTCCTCGCTTACACTCGACTTAACTCTGGGGGCCTTTTCTATATTAAAGATCATACACTTAGTTTGAGAGCTCATACGTTCTATTCTCCTCTCTTTACAGAATAGATGGAACTCCGTTAGCAACTGCTGCAAGCCTTGAGAGGACTTTGATAACAAGAGGGTGTCATCTGCAAACAGGAGGGCAGGAACTCTCTGTTCTCCTACCCAAGGAGCATCGCAGCCATCTTTGTCGAGATATTTCACTACCCCATTGATGTACAACAAGAATAGAGTTGGGGCTAAAATGCACCCTTGCCAAACTCCCCACTGAACTTCAATGCGCTCAGTCAATTGGCGGTCTTTGCCCCATCTAACTTGGGTATAATTATGTGCATGTAGCCGGATTAATATAGATAGCAGATTTCCTGAGAGACCTAACTTGTCCAGTACAGCCCACAAATTTTACCTGGGGATCAGATCAAAGGCCAAGCGCAAATCAACAAAGACCACCTATACATGCCCCCTGTTGTTCAGAACAGTCCTCCAATAGATGGTGCAGAATGTGAAGACCTGAACAATAGTGCTAATGGCATATCTTAACCCACCTCATAATCTGATAGAACATTATTGTCAACAATCTGTCTGATAAAAACCTTCTGCAGACTATCCAAAATACTGATCGTTCTATAATTGTTAGGACAGTCCTTTGGGCCCTTTTTCTTCAATGAAATAATTTGCACTGCATCCCACAAGCTAGGCATACCTGACTCCTCAAGAATAGAATCTGAGATACAATTAATATAATGGGTCCAAATTTCAGGATGTGCCAGGTATATGTCACCTGGGATTTTATCTGGTCCTGACAGTTTGCCAACTGTAATCCTATTAATTGCACATAAGGGTTCACTAATGGATAAAGCCAATGGGGAACATTCATTAATCCTTGCTACTAACTCCTCATCTACAGATTGGGCTGCATTTTCGTTTTTACAGTTATAAAGCGAGCTAAAATGATCCACCCTAACCTGCGGTTGGATACAAATTCTAGCTCACTTGTAGTTTTGGATGTCCCAATCCCACTATTGCCCAGAAAGCGTTGCTATCCTTATTTTTGCTGCAACAGCAGATCATCCCATAGTGAACTTTCCCATTCTTATTTCTCTGTGGCTACAATGTGCTTATATATTTTCCTAGAGATCACTGGATTCTTGCTAGTGCTTGACTTAACGGCTTCCACTAGCTTACTTTTTGCTTGCCTACAGTGTTTACTAAACCATAGGGCTGTAGTGATTTTATTGTTGATATTTTTTATATCAAATGTTAAAGCTTCTCTTATTACTCAAACAAAGCTTTGTGTTGGTCCAGAATTGATGTTATTTGCATTTTATTGTGAATTTTTAGGAGGTTTTCTGTTGCAGTCAACCTTTGTGGCGATTTCCAATAGAAAGCTAGGGTTTTGCTCAACCATGGCCCCTTTGATAGTTTTCCCTTTGTTAGAATAAATACTTTTCCACACTATTGATGCTAATTCACAGAGTGGTTAATCCAATATCTCTTGTGTTGTTAATGCTAGAGCATTATGGTCACGTTCATTTCAATCTCTTATTGTCATATTATCACACAGACAACGTTCCAATAATATGTAAGGTATATTGATAGAGAAACCAGGGTGACTGAATGTGTGGTGCCCTGCTCTGTCTGAAGAGGATTTGCCTTGGAAAGTCTCCGCTTAGGGTAAATGCAGTAAATCATTGTGACCATGTATTAGATCCAAGGGTGGTATGCCTCATTGTTTGTCAATGTTATTTGTTATATCGCTAGGGACAATAGACCAATGTGGTATTCAAATGTGTTCTTATAATTACCACCTATCATAATATGACTTTCCCAGAATCTGCTGCTAGAACACTGTCTAACTGTTGAATTGTAACTGTCTCTCTTTTTTAATCTAATACTATAATATAGACATTGAAAACCCTAAGCCTTTAGCTCTTAGATAGCTCTAAACGTATGCCCATAATGTCATTAGAGTAAATTATCCCTTCTGTAAACTTTTTTTTAATGATCATATTTATTGGGTTTTAACAGACAGTGTAAAGGCACAACAGCACATGTACATGAATTGCGGATGTTTAACTAAGACCACGTATGAAATGCCCATCAACACACCCGCCCACAACTTGTAATGCACATATGTTGGCAGGCGAAGGACCAAGGTCGAAGATCCCCTCCGGCTCCACCTCCCCTTTCAACCCAGCAGACCCAACCCACTTGCCCCACACTCATTGATATTTCTTTGGACACCCCAAGCCAGGTATACTGGCTGTTCCTGCATGGCACACCAGTCCAAGCCTTTCCTCCATTGGGTAATTGTATGGGGGATGAGTTCTTCCATTTGGCGGAAATGTCTCTCTAAGCCACCACCAAGGCTGTACCCAGGAATGTCTTGTCTGCTCTACAGCCTCCTATACCCTCCAGGATCCCTAGGTGCACAACCTGGAGTGTACAGGGAACCTCCCATCCCAGTGTCAACTTCAGCTCCCAGATCACAGCCGCCCAGAATTTTGATATGGGGATGCAGGCCCAAATTATATGATAGAAGTCTGCAGGATATTCTGCACAACGGGGGTAGCTCGGGGCAGGCAGACAGGCGGCTTGGTGTAACCTGAGAGGGTGAGGTATGCCCAATGGTGGTAGTAAAGTTGAATTAGTCTCAGTCTGCCGGAAATGGTGATCATCCGGGGAGTCATAAGATTGTCCCTCCAGTCGTCATCCTCCATAGGTCCTGCCATCCCTCCCATTTGGTTCGCACGTGGTCCAGCGTGGTGGGGGGGTTAATGTTGAGGGATTTGTATATTCAGGAGACCCCTCTTTGCTTCAATGGGGCTGAACTCGGGGATCGTGGTGTCCTTGGGTATGTGTGTCACAAGCACATCCCTCAGCTGTAGGTATTTGTGGAATTGTGTGGTATTAAGTGAGTATGTGTGTTGGAGGTCCTGAAATGCTCAGAGATGACCTCCTCTCCAGACGTCCCTGATTAGGGAGATACCGATAAGGCCCTATTTCTGAAATTCCTCTAGCTGCGCCATTGCATACACCCACATGCCCTGCCACCAAGGCATCTGCAGTGTCAATTTGTTCTCCCATCGGGGTGTACCGAAGCGCAGATCGGCATGCCAGGAGGACTGATCTAGTGACAGAAGGGATACTTGGAGGGATTGGTGAGCCATAAAGCATCGCTTGGATTCATGGGAGTCTCAATCCTTCGAGCTCCAGCTGGTATGCCTGGTCCATCCACTCTCTCGACATCCACTCGTTGATCACCAACAAGCGTGTGGCGATATACCATAGGTACAGGTTTACCATCCCCATGCCCCTGTCATACGGAGGCATTTGGCAGTGCACCAACCCCATGCGAGATCTTGAGTTTCCCCAAAGGAACGAGGTTGACACTTTGTCTAGGGCACGAAACCAGTGTCTTGGGAGGTGCAGATGGATATTCTGTAATATGTACAGGAAGCGGGGAAGGATCATCATTTTGTACAGAGCGATTTTCCCAACCGGGTTTAAGGGAAGAGTTTGCCATCTCCACAGCTCCTCTTTGGTCCTCTTAAGCAACGGGGTCAGGTTAAGAGACCACGTAAGTTCCGGGTGTATTGCTACCCATCTCCTCAGGTATCTGATACTCAGACCCGGATTGGTATGTTCGCTTGTCAATCCATGCACTCCCGGGAAGGGTGTAGCGGGACCAGTGTGGATTTAGCACGATTGATTTTCAGTCCTGAGACTTCCCCAAAGAGTTTTAGGATCTATAGGCATTGGGGACCAGAGCTCGCGGGGTCTGCCATGTAGAGGAGCACATTGTCCGCGTATAAGACAACACGGTCTTCTTGGGATGTGTTCCATCACCATCCGTGGATTTGGGCGTCAGAGCTAATGAGGCGGGCCAGGGGTTCAATGGCTAGGATGAAGAGTAAGGGGGAGAGGGGACAACCCTGCCTCGGGACGCAGCCAATGTTGAACTCCTCTGATAAGATCCTGTTGGTCATGATCTGGGTCAAAGCGTTGGAGTATAGCACCTTTACAAGTCCTCTGAAGTAAGAACCGAAGCCCGTACGGACCAGTATGGCCTCCAAGTATCTTCAATCCACTGTATCAAAGACCTTCTCAAAGTCTATTGATAGGAGAGCCAGATATGATGGAAGGAGGTGCCAGTGAGCCAAAGCAACCTGTAGGTGTCTCAGACAGTGTCTTGTGCTCCTACAGGGCAAGAACCCACACTGATCAGGGTGTTCGAAGATTGTGATTACCCTTTTTAGCCAAGTCGCAAGGATAGAGGCACATAGTTTTACCTCAGTGTTGATGAGTTAGATTGGGCAGTAGACCAAAGACTCAGTGGGGTGGAGGGGGTCTGTTTTGGGAATTACCACAATCATCACTGCGCCAATGTCTTCTTGGAAGCCTCCTCTCTCCACTGACTCTGTATACAGGGCTTGGAGGTGCGGGCCAGAAGCTCCCTAAAGGCCAGATAGTATTCCATTGGTTAACCATCGAGGCCTGGGGTTTTATTTGTGACCAGTGATGAGGTGGCCTGGTCGATGGCCTCCAATGTAAGGGGCTTGTCTAGTGACTGGGAATCTGTTTCGGATAGTCTGGGGAGTGGGACATCCCGTAAGAAGTATGAACTAGAGTTTGTGACCGAGGTCTGGGTGTTGGAATAGAGCTGTTTGTAGTAAGACGCAAATGTCTAAGCGATCACCTTTGACGCCTGGCGCCTGTGGCCATCTTTTTCTACTATTTTGGGGATAATCCTAGTGGTGAGGAGACGGGTTGCTAGCCAGTAAAAGAGCTTACCATTTTTGTCTCCTCCTGTAGCGACAGGGTAATTTTAGTCTATTTTCAGACTGGTGGTGACTATAATTTACTACCATTTCAGTCCTAGTTACATTTGCGTTCATTTGTAGGGCTTAACTATGTGCTTTGACAGGGTTTAGTGCCTTTTTCAATTTTCTCGGGCCTACAGGCCCGAAAGCTAGAGAGAAGCCATTTTGTATCACTGCCTCGACTGTCCGAGGAGCTTCCAGGGTAAAGGTAATGTTTAGAATCCATCCTGTTGTTCGCTAGAGAGGAACCGGTCAAGACTGGCCCTTATCGAAGGAATGTATTTGTCTCCCCGGCTCTAGACGCAATACACAGGTGGCCACTGCGGAGGGCGAAGGGAGCCGGGGGCTGGTACAGGAATTCGGTTGGAGTCTGCCTAATGCCGGAATTTTCCATAGAGAAAGTGAGCTTTATATTATCAAGGAGCGAGTAGAGTAGAGAGAGAGAGCAACGTGTGGAGAAGACCTCAGAAGTTGGTCTGAAGGCTGGTGCATAGAGATTGATACCATCAGCTAATCGAAATCCTGAAGTGAAGAAGGAGAGTGATTGAACATCCTGTAGTGACAGCATACAGGAGTGGCAGAGACCGAGACCAGAAGAGGGTTCGAGTGTTCTGGAACCATGGCAGCGTAGACGAGGCATAGCGGTGCAGACGTGTATTCGTGAGCCGTAGAGGGAGAGCAGAGTCCCAAGCGCATAGAAGAGAACGAGAGAGAGAGGGATCAGCTCCGCAGCTGAGATGGAAAGACACACGTCTAAGGTGAGGCATTCTGAGCTTAGTGTAGAATACATTTAACTACCCACTTTTATTCCCCTTTTTAGGTCATAGGTATTGATTAATTTAGTTTATCTGTCTTTCGCTCATTCTGTCATGTTTGATTGTAGAATAAAGATTTAATGACCAATATCTTTGAATGTTGTTTTCATGAATGAGATTAACCTTTCCTTTTAACCAGGTGCTGATATACAGAAGGATGGTATATGCCCTTCTGCAAAGGTAACTGATGATTGGGGGAGAGTGTGGACTTCATTTGGGAAATAACTCTTAAAGGTGAACCCCTATTAGTTATCCCACGTTAGTGTAGATCGTCAGGTGACGTTAGTGTAGATCGTCAGGTGACGTTAGTGTAGATCGTCAGGTGACGTTAGTGTACATCGTCGGGTGACGTTAAAGACATCGTCGGGTGACGTTAAAGACATCGTCGGGTGACGTTAAAGATATCGTCGGGTAACGTTAAAGACATCGTCGGGTGACGTTAAAGAAACAGTCTTACGGGACTATAACGATAGATGTAAAGTGAGGTAAATATAGGATAAGATATGGAATCCATTAGGTGTTAGTGGTATGTTTGATTATACAGGCATGTAAATAGCTTCTTTTCACTTTCTCAGGCGAGTATTCTAGATGTCTTGTAAATAGTGGCCTGAGAAGAGTGTCGTTACATGACGACTGGGTTAGCCACGGATGGTGAGCTGCCTGTTCTGAGAATCCGGTCATTACATTTGGTGTCACGAACCGTTTTCGATTGAAGGGTGCGGGTATTCCTTCGTGATTCTGTATGAGGGTCCGTTGGTTCTCGCCGTGAAAGGTTTTGTATATATGTTTTGTTGATTGTGTATTTCTTGATTGTTGTTGTGTGTCTATTGAGATTGCATGATGTTTTTGAAAAGATCGAAATCGACCTTTTAATTGCCTTTGGAGATTCCAGGTTTGGAGTCAACTGCTTATGAAGCGCTTGCTCATGAATGGGCTAATTCTACTGGTTTGAGTGAGAACTGGAATTCATGTTTGGAAGATGCTGAGCCGGCTAAAGTGGTTGCGTGCTTGCATAAAGTTCCGGTGGCGAAAGGCGAAGAGCTTCCCATATTGGGACGTAGAGGTTGGATTTTATTAAATGCGTAGAGGCTTGTACATGAGCGATGTTCTCGATTACAGCGCGAGAATAAATCTTTTGAAGAACGAGTTGTTCAAATTCAAAATGATGTTACTCTTTTACGATGTCAGAATAAATTGCTTGCTGACAAGTTAGAAACGTATCAGGCTGTAGCCGAAAGGGCTGCTGTGCGCATTGCGTAATACAAGTATTGACATAGACGTGGTAGAGTTAACACCAGGATAGTGCGTATGGTTGTTACGAAGGCAGGGCTCGATTGGAAGCCTGACGAATAGGATGGTGATATTTGGAATTCATCTGATTCATTTTCTTCGGCTGAAGAGAATGCTGTGCGTGCGCCGTCTCACACTAGACGTCATTGTACTTCTGAAGACCGTACTGAAATTTCTGCTGAACCGATTTATTGACGTAAATTATAGGGCAATCCTAATGCTCCCCAGGGAATTCCTCTTGACAGCCTAGAGGATTATACTCAACAAGAATTAAATGTCATTTTAGACAGGTTCCGTCAGAAGTCGGGTGAATCTTTACTTACTTGGATGGTCCGCCTTTTTGATTTAGGTGCTTCTGGTATCTCGTTGGATAAAGGCGATGCTGTGAAATTTTGTACTTTGAGTTCTGATCCTCCGGTTCAGGAATCTTTTCGTAATTACAATAGTGATGATCAGACTAATTTGTTGCAGTTAGCTGTACAAGGTTGTAATCACAAATACTCTACTGAATCTGATTGGCCAATTAATGAGAAGCTGTGGTATACTTTGAGAGATTCTTCTCAGCGATTAAAGGAGGAGGTTATGAAAACCGCTATCTTTCTAGGTACAGTGAACAGATTGATGGATGGTTTGCTCAATACATCTGTCAGAAACAGAATAATTTGTTCTTCTCCTCCTGCGTACAAACAAGTGATGATGACCTTGTTAATTAATCAGACTGGTAACACTTTAGCTGAGGTGATTGAGGCTGTGCGTGAACTTGGTGAGTTGGGTGAGTGGATTAAACCTGAACGGCAGTCTCGACCAGAAGGTCACACTAATGATTTCAGATTTTCTAGACGTGATATGTTTCAAGCTCTTGTGAAGGATTGTGTGAAAGCTGATGACATTCATGATTTACCGAATAATATTCTATGGACTATGTTTCGCAGGCGTGGCCTGGACAGGAAGGAAGGAGCTAGAAAGGTCCGTAAACAAGACTTTGACGTTAACCGTTCTGATGGTAGTGGTGATGATACATTGCCACGTAGAGAGAGAGAGGGGGTGAGAGAGAGTGGAGCAGGACACGAGATGACTCGTCCCATTCTAGAAGGGAGAGGGATGAGAGAGATGGAGACGAGAGATGAAATCAGTCTTCACGCAGGGATGAGAGAGAGAGAGATCGATCCCCAGAGGTGAGATTGAGAGACAAAAGATCACGATCCCTTGAACGGAGATCACAATATTTTTCAAATGACAAAAACCCTTTTCTTGAAGAGAAAGGTTATGAACGAGAGGTGACATTACCCAAACGATATGAGGGTCTTTATCCTGATTTGTCTTGGGCGACAGAACACAGTAAACGAGACTAGGAAGTAGGTCAAACTCCAGTTCAAAATTGGGCTCACAGAGATTACAGGCCTTATGTAGATATTGAGATTTATTGCAGACATCGAAATATACAGAGGGCCCGCGCATTAGTGGATACTGGAGCGGAGGCCACTCAAATTTCTGGAAATCCTAAAAAGTTTAAAGGACAGGGTTACACGATTACTGGATTTGGTGGTAAAGAAACCCCGCAGTACAAACTAAACTTGAAATGAGAATAGGTAGGAACCCCAGAAGAGAGTATCATGTATTGGTGGTACCCCTTGATGAATATATAATTGGAATTGACATTTTGAAAGGTATGACATTGCATTTAGATGCAGATGTTACAAATTTGGACACAAGCATTATATATCAACAAAACCCGTGAGAGTCGGACGCTTAAAAATGCCTCCGATTAAAATTCCCCAAGCCACGAAGGTGGTTTCAATGAAACAATATCGTATTCCCGGTGGGCACAATGAAATCAGTGCTACCATTCAAGATCTGATGGACGCAGGAGTGGTAATTCCTATTACTTTGGCATGGAACAATCCTGTTTGGCTGGTGCGCAAAAGTGATAATTATTGGCGCATGACTGTTGATTATCGAGAATTGAACAAACATACCCCTTCTTTGACTGTTGCAGTCCCTGATGTTATTACTTTAATTGAAAGAATTCAGAAACATTCAGGCACCTGGTATGCATCCATTGACATTGCTAATGACTTCTTTTCCATTCCAATTGCTCCCGAATGTCAAGAACAATTAAGTTTTACATGGAATGGCCGTCAAATGACGTTTATAAGTCTTCCCCAGGGCTATGTACACAGTCCGACAATTTGTCACAGAATAGTAGCAGAGCATTTAGATGAGGTGACAGTAGATCCAAAAATTCAGGTGTGTCATTATATTGATGATATACTAATCCAAGGCGAGACACAAGATCAGGTGCGAATACAGTTAGAACGAATTGTTGCACATTTACAAAGCAAAGGCTGGGAAATCAATCCTGCTAAATTGCAGGGTCTAGCACAACATGTACAATTCTTAGGTATTCATTGGCATGAGGGGAATCCTGAAGTAATTCCACAAGTAAAACAGAAAATTGCAGAATTTGCAGTCCCTAAAAACAGAAAAGAAGCCCAAAGATTCATTGGTTTGTTTGGCTTTTGGCGCCAACATATTCCACATTTGAGTCAGATTCTGGCCCCTTTGTACAAAGTTACGCGTAAAAAGAATGCGTTTGAATGGAACAGAGCACAACAAGATGCGTTTGATTTGGCGAAGTGCAGTCAGTGCATGATGGTGATGTGGATCTGAATGTATCTGTACAAGATATGTATGCAAATTGGAGTCTATGGCAAAAGCAAGGTAAAACTAGAGTGCCTCTAGGTTTTTGGACTAAAAAGTTGCCTGACGCTGGTGAGCGTTATACACCTTTTGAGAAACAGTTGCTTGCATGCTATTGGGCTTTAGTGGATACTGAGCAGTTAACATTAGGACATGATGTGGTTTTGAGACCAGAAATTCGTATAAGGAAGTGGGTTTTGAGTTCACCGAAAACTCATAGGATTGGCCATGCTCAGGAAGTGAGCATTATAAAATGGAAGTGGTATATACAAGATCGGGCTCGTGTGGGCCCAAAAGGAGTTGCAATGGGTGATTGCTACCTGTCTCTGCACGGCCGGGCTTCGCTCTGCCGCAACGCTGCAGCACCAGCAGCAAAGGGCCGGGCCTTGCTCCGCCTGCTTCCCAGCCGGGCTTGGCTCCGCCGGGCTCCTCCCACCACCACCAGTGACGTACCAACAGCGCCAGGAGGCGCATAAAGGCAGCGCCATGGCCGAGTCCCGTGGGGGTGATTGCTACCTGTCTCTGCACGGCCAGGCTTCGCTCCGCCGCAACGCTGCAGCACCAGCAGCAAAGGGCCGGGCCTTGCTCAGCCTGCTTCACGGCCGGGCTTGGCTCCGCCGGGCTCCTCCCACTACCACCAGTGACGTACCAACAGCGCCAGGAGGCGCATAAAGGCAACGCTAGTCCCGCGGGACGCGCGCGGGCGCGCCTGGGAGAAGCCCGGGACAAGGGCGGGGCCGTCTGCGGCAGTCAGAGGCCAGAAGAGGCTGGGCTGGGCCACGGACTTTGGTTCTCACCCCCTGGATTCTGGACTAACTGTAAGACATATTACTAACTTTTGGATTTTAATTGTTTTCTATCTCTTGGCCTTTTTTAATAGCATAGAATTATATATCCATTGGGTGAGACCTTGCTGATCATCCTTATTTGTTTGTAAAGTAGAGGATGAAGTTGCAATATGCTTAGCGAATCGAACACAAAACAAAGAGGTTATATTGGCGTTCGATAATATCTGCATAGAAATTAACCATAGTCTACAGATTGAATCAAGGCAGAAGTCGCCTCTAGGCAAAAGATGGTTTGACAAAAAATGTACGAAGGCGCATGGGTAGTTACTTAAAGCACTGAAAGCCACGCCTAAAAATCGTGACCTTATATAGCTAGTGCAAGGACTGTATATAAAAAAGCTATTTTAGAAAGGAAAAGGGACCTAAAAGATACAGCATGGGCCCAACTTCTCGACCCCAAAACTCTAAAAAACATTGACTTATTTTGGAAAATCATAAATCAGCCACTTTTTTCTGGTGATGAGAATACCCCCTTGAGGCAAACATTCCAGACGAGGACTGGATCCAACACTTTAGACAGATATACTCAGAAATTAACTGTGCAGATGCCCCTGTTGTCACCGTTGAGGCAGTGGAAGTGGAATTTAGTAATGCAGGGGTCCCTGCTGTCACTTTTGAGGGAGCAGAAGTGGAAAGGGCAATAGACCTGACTTTGAAAAACAAAGCACCAGGCCCCGATGGGGTACCAGGGGATGTTTTTAAATGTGCCCCGAAATTTTGGTCTAAAGTTCTATGTAATGTTTTTAATGCTCTTAAACAGGACAACATCCCGGCCTCTTGGAAAAAATCTATCATTGTACCGGTCTTTAAAAAGGGTAACAGGCAAGACCCCTCCTGTTACAGACCCATTTCTCTGATTGATTCATCGGTGAAAATATTGGGCCGGGTTATTTTATCCAAACTGAATGATTGGTTGGACGAGAAAGGGGTCCTATCAAATGTTCAGTACGGTTTTAGACCAAAAAGGAGTACGTTAGATCAAGGTCTTAACCTGCAGCTATTGGAGGATAAATACACTAGGGCCAAGGAGGGGTCCATGTACCTGGGGTTCATGGACCTCTCGTCTGCTTTTGACCTCGTAAATCGCCCAAAATTGTGGCATATCTTAATTGCCATGGGCCTGGACAGGGCCCTTGTTAATCTTCTAGCAGATTTGCATACCGATCTTATAGCATCGGTTAGAGTTACCTCGGAGGGTCGTTGCACGAGTCACTTTAACTCTGAAAGGGGGGTCAGGCAGTGGTGCATACTGGCACCCCTCCTATTTACCATCTATATAAATGCTCTGGAACCAGCTTTAAAAGAGGCATCCCTTGACGTCCCACGTATAGGAGAACTTGGAATTCCAGTTCTTCTATACGCGGATGACGCCGTCTTGCTTTCACAGACTGGTGTTGGTCTCCAACGCCTCCTGGACGCTTTCGAAGACTTCATGGGTTCTCTGGACCTAAAGATAAACGTAAAGAAGTCTCAAATTATGATAATGGGAAAGGGAAATAAGAATAAGTCTGTAAAAACATTCACTTGTGGCAAACAAGAGCTATGCAGAGTTGCCACTTTTCCATACCTGGGGATCACTTTTGACGAGAGAGGCACCTGGGGTCCCCAGCTAAAAAACAGAAACATTTCCCTTGCCAGATCATCCTCTGCTCTTCAGGGTTTTACAAAAAAATTCGGAGCTAGGCCAATAGCCAGCGGCGTCACTAGGGGGGTGCGGGGGGTGCGGACCGCACCGGGTGACACCAAACATGGGATGACACCAGTCTGGTCACGCTTTGTAACACAGCTTTGAGCTCTGCAACCTCGCCTTTGCTCTGCAAGGGCACCTGCTTACAAAATACTGCAGGGCACGCCACGCACGCCCCACCTACCAGCATAGTGGTGATGGTGATGGTGATGGTGCGATGCGCGGCGGAGGCGTACCCAGTTTGTGGGTCCCAGGGCCGTCAATCTTACAACGCTACCAATAACGGCCCTGGGACCAGCCCCCACGCTGAGCTCTTCTGGCGCACGCCACCACCACGCACTGAGCCTCAGTGGAAACAGTCTCGGTAGGGGAGTGATGCTGGGCGTCGGCGATTTGCACAACTCACAGGGGCCCAGCCACCACCACCACAATGGAGTCTAAAGTCTAGAAAAGGTACGGGCAGTTGTCCTCCTCACCATTTAAAAGACAGTTAAAGCAGAGTTACCCCACTGCTGCTCTTCACGGTTAAACCTGCCGCCATAACGTTCATCCTGGACCTCAAATCCCATACATTTCCTCATCTTGAAACCGCCTGTGACAGTCAGCCCCTGGCCAATCATGTCTCTTGAGCGGGTGTGGACTGTGCCAGATCTGCTGCTCTTTATTAATACTCAGTGCTCATCAAATGCACTACACCTGGGGTGTATTTTCGCGCTCGTGTTTTACTGGTGAAGCATCAGATTAAGAAATCAGAGTCTGGGGCCGAGTTGGCTGTACCTCATACTTTTTATCTTAATAGAAACATGTATTTTCCGTTGACCTACTGATTTGGGGAGTGCCTTCGCAGTAACAGTCGACCCCAGAAAACATGATGTTCAGAACTTTAAGTGGGCCTGGTTTTAAAAGGGGGCATGGAACCGGGCTTTGTTTTCATGCCCTAGTTTTTTCACAAACTGCAGTGTTCAAGTGAGCATGCACACTAGTGTGTAAACTCTATAGTGGTCTTTTTAGCAAGACAGGCCTGACCAGTAGGTTACTCTGCTTCAGCACTACAGGCCTTGCTGAGATCCGCCTACGGTGTAATGAGTTCTGTAACTGCCTTCATGGCGTTTCGGAGAAGTTTGCTGTTCTGGTTCTTTAATTTAAAAAAAGGGGATTGATGAAACTAGGTAACACAGACCTCTACATGTCATACCTCAGGATGAAAGGAGAGGCTAGTGATGGAGGAAATAAATGGCCAGCCACCCACAAAAGCACGAGCGGGGCCGGGCGAATGCTGATAGTGGGAAGAGGACACGAAGGAAGGTGAACCCCCCAAGGAGAGGCAGATGGAGATAGGAGTAGACGCAGAGATAGTAGGGGAGAACGAGAGACACTGAAGGACTTAGGCAAAGCAAGCCACAGAGCAGACCGGCTACTAATTATAGAAAAACAATGTGTAGATACTTCTTGTGAATGTGTTTTAAATGCGTATAAAATTACAGTCTTGATAGAATTCAGGCTCCTTATTTTATCAAGTTGTGTTATAAATTGAAAACATATAAATGATAAAACTACATTATATTTTCGTATGTTGTGAGGTCAGGATTCGAACCCATGACATTTTCTTTGTTATATAATTCATTTAGCTCCTAGTGCTAGCGCAGTTGATACGATCTATCTCATATATTAAATCTTCAGTCCGTTCCTCTGGTGTCTATTTACTAGATCAGGGGTAGCCCGAAATTACGTTTATACTAATTAATATGCAGATTTCAAACTGGACGGCCTTATTCTTGCTATTAAGTTCTTCAGGTTCCTCATGTGCATGTTTTGACTTTGATTATCCTTTACAATTATTTGTTTTTCTAAACACGACCTACCAACCATCGCGGTTATGTTATTTTCGCACTCCCAGGAGTACTCGCTATTCCTCTCATTCTCTATACCTGAGGAGGCACCAAATTATATTTATGTACTAATTTCTTTCCCGCTAACGTTTAAAGAAAAACACTTGTCATACTTAGTAGCATTTATTTAAACGCTTAAAAATATATATACTTAAGTCTTGACACTCTTTGTCTCAGGTTGTGGCCCCTATCAAATTGTTACTTATCAACTTGCAAAACAACCAATGTCTGACAACACCCTAAATGAATGTTCCATGTGTTGGCAGGTTGGGAGTCGAACCTACAACCTTCCTTCTAATATAGGCCTCCTCCAGCTTTATATATATATATATATATATATATATATATATATATATATATATATATATATATATATATATATATATATATATATATATATATATATATATATATATATATATATATATATATATATATATATATATATATATATATATATATATACATATATATATGTTTCCATGTGTTGTCCTGAAGCGAAGCCGCACTCCCCATCAGGTTTCTAATATAGTGGAAAGAACCATGTGCTTAATAATGTAGTTCAAGGTTATGGTTTGCATATGGCCCGTGCATGGAGTGGACGCTGGCTGAGTGTTCAAGCATCATTCAGTTCACAAGCCAAGCACTGGAAGAAGGTGCCGCACTCCTTCCCCCGAGCTGTCGAAGAGCTCTCCCCCATGGCTGCCAGCCAACAAAATGTCCAACAGTAAGTACTCCTCAGAGAGTCCGATGCACAGGGGATATCGCCACGGTTCCCCTTGCACTGTCAGGCAACCATGTTCCTTAGCCCTTGACCGAAGGCAGGGAAAACGCCCCAGGTACCTCTGAACTGGAGGCGCGTCCCTGCCATAAAAGTGCCTAGGGTCTTGCACAACGCTCTCTTCACTCGCATGACAAGGAGGCACCACGCACACAGCCCGTGCCCCTCACTCGCATAGACACTGACTGCACTGAACCCTTGAAAGACTCCCAAGAAGGACTCTCGCCCCAAGTGGGATGCCAGTGTCCTGTGCAACCTGGCACCAACCTGATCCCCAAAAGCCATGCACTGCCACAAGTCATCCTCCCGCCTAGCAGACTATCCCTCTTAAAGCTTTACGGCTCCCCTAGCCCCCCTCCCGCTCACCTCACACAGTGTCTCCTCTGTACTAGCCCCAAGAGAAAGAGTGTCAGGTGACACACTCTTGAGTACCTACCACTCCCCAGCCAAATTCCTTTGCCCAATTTTTAGCTGACTGAACCCTAGTGTCCCCTAATGATGTGCTGACTAGTAACTTCCCTGTGTGTAATCGGGGTGATTTTGCGCGTGTTTTACGATTCCTAGGGGTTTAGTCTTCGAAAAGATCTAACTTTTCATGGCTGCAATATTTATTGTTGAACACAGACGGTACAGCCGAGGGTTTCATGTCTTGAATAGAAGCCAAAGGGGGGGCTGAACTATTTTACTGTAGTAAGGTTGCACCTCGGGGACCTCCGACCCACCATGACCCCACAAAACAGGTGATCGTCCCCTCGTGGGATTGGAGGTCGCTGCTGCCAGACTGAGGTCGGTATGCCCACTGCAACTGGATCCCGCGGCCATACCCAGGACTCAGAGGCGGTTCTTACTGGACAGCTGGCTCTCGCCCGAGGAACCACCAGACCAAGAGTGATTCTGAGGGGGTGACACCATGAGTTACGCACTGGGTGACACCAACCCTAGTGACGCCACTGCCAATAGCAACATTAATAAAAATATATAAAGCAAAATGTCTTGCTGTGGCCACATATGGTAGTGCAATTTGGGGATACTGTTCTCCGGACAGTATTCAGATTACCGAGAACACATTTTTAAGAGCTGTCCTCTCAGTCCCACAGTCCACTCCAACTTACATAATCCATACTGAACTAGGAGTAGGATACATTACATATCTGATTAAAGTGGCTCCTGTTCTAGCTTGGCTGAAGACCTGGTTGAAACAAGAAATTCCCCTAAACCATAGCATTTTAAAAGACTGTTTGCAGCTAGATAGAGTAAATAAGATCCCATGGCTAGCGTATATCAAAGACAGTCTTATAAAGCTAGGGAGACCAGAGCTCTTCTCCTCACCTGCCTCTATACCAACAAAGGACATTGCCCTGGTTAAAGGTATGATGGGAGAACTGTTAAGTATGGAGAGGGAACAATGGGAACTAGAGAAACCAACGGTGAGGGCTAGCATTATTATGAGGCCCTGAACTGTATTTAACTACCGTGAATCAACCCTACCACCGTTTTCTTTTGACACGATTTCAGTTTAATTTGATTCACTTGAATCGCGGACATTTTCCAACCTGGTGTACCCCTGATAATGCATTGCCGTGTACTTGTGATAATTTCTCTACCCAGAACACATTGCATTTTCTGATGTTCTGTGGTCACTACACGGCAGTAAGGACGAAATACCTGATCCCTATTTTAAAGGAGGCAGGGTTCATCTAGGTAAAGCCAGCACTCCTGTTTTTACAGTTATTGCAGACCCCCAGGATTATGTTCCATGTTGCCAGTTACCTAGTGGGGGCTGTTAGGATTAAGAAAAGGAGGATGATCAATAATTCTGGTAACATGACTCTTTAGTGGATGAAATTAAATACTGTTTATGTTATAGGGTATGCTTACTTTATGAAATTGATGAAATTGATTGTGCAAAAATAAAATGTATGTGATTATGTTGTCCTACTTAACTGACCTTTTTTATAATATTTTAATGTATTTTAACATGTATTTATAAAGGAAAAAATGTTAATACCTTTTTGTAAATATATAGATTGTGCAAATTAATCATGATTTTATTCTGTATTAATTATGTAATTTTGACTGTGTGAATATTTGTATAGTGCTATTGTCTTTTTATGATATTGATTTATCAAAAATAAAGTATTTTGACTGACTAACTGAATGAGTTGCAATGTTGCATGAGAAAGTGGCGCAGGCGCCGATGGAAGAGAGAGAGAAAGAGTTATTTGTACCTATAGTACAGGAATCTCCTGTTAAGTGGGGTATGCCGTTCAATGATCTGTCCGTGGAGGATAGAAAACATGTATGGTTTACGGATGGTTCAGCCAGGTAAATAGGAGAGAAGAGACATTGGAAAGCAGTCTCGTATAATCTCACAACTCAGAAATTGTTGAGCACTACTGGTGAAGGGCAAAGTAGTCAATTTGCAGAATTATATGCTGTATACCAAGTTCTAAAACAAGAATTGCCAGGAACATGTCATATTTTTACTGATTCATGGTCGACTGCGAATGGGTTAGTAGTCTGGTTACCTACATGGCAGTCCCACAATTGGATGGTTCACAACAAAACTATTTGGGGTAAGGAACTGTGGCCAGAGATTTGTGAGTTACTTCCTTAGAGCAATGTAACTGTGTTTCATGTTGATGCTCATATGCCTATTGATTCACTTGACAAGTTATTTAATAACATTGCAGATGAAAAATCTAAAATTTCTGAGGCAGTGGTGGGCCAACAAAATTCTGATATGGCGGGATTGGCGAAATGGGCCCACCAAAAAGCAGGACATTTTGGAGAGAAAATTACTAGCAGGTGGGCTACTGATAGAGGCATTCATATTCCTCTTGATTTGATTAAAACAGCAATACTTCAATGTCCTATATGCCAACAGTCCCAACAAAGAGAAGTCCCTAGAATAGTGAAAGGCCAGCTACATCGAGGTAGATCCCCGCACAAATTTGGCAGATCGATTATATCGGTCCTTTACCTATGAGCAAAAATTGCCAATATGTGTGTACTGTTGTTGATACTTATAGCGGTTTTCTAATCGCTTTTCCATGCAAGAGAGCAACCCAGGTAAATACAATGAAAACATTGGATTTGATTACAGTCTGACAATGCCTCCCATTTCAAAGGACGTCTAGTACAAGATTATTGTGCAGAAAACAATATTGATTGGGTATTTCATATTCCTTACTACCCACAGGCCGCAGGTCTGATTGAGAGGATGAATGGGCTGTTAAAAGACCAGCTATGCAAACTGTCAGATGGTACCCTAAAGAACTGGAGAGATCATTTATCGGATGCTTTATTGATTTTGAATAACAGACCGTATTTGTATGCAAATTCTCCTTTAATGCGTTTATTTCCTCCTCACATTGATGTTCAACCGAATTCAGTTAACAGCACAATTTCTTATTGGGAAATCACCCCCGGAGCTTTGGCTCCATATAGAGCTACCCCTGGATCTCCAGGCTTAGACCTGCATTCTCTGAAAATGACTGTTCTAAAAATTAATGGTATTGTGATAATTGACACAGAAATTGGTGTTCAAATACCAGCTGAACATTTTGGGTTGATTGCCCCGAGATCTGGTTTGGCTTTAAAAGGCATCCAGGTGCTTGGTGGAATAATTGACAGTGATTACCAAGGAGAAATAAAAGTCATCCTGTTGAACAGTGGCGATTCGGAGATCACAATTCAGAAAAATGATCGAATCGCGCAATTGGTCATTATGCCTGTTTTCAGTGGCGTGATTCAAAAGGGCACTGCTCCAACTCTGTTAACAATTCGTGGAACCGGTGGATTTGGTTCAACTGACAATCCTGGAGCTAGAGTGTGGGTGCAGTCACTGAATAATCCCCCTGAACAGGCCGAAATTATAGCAACAGGATCTGATAATACAATCTTAGTGATGAGGCCAGGGCAGGAAAGCTGGGATGTAGTCCCAGCTGATAAATGTTATCTACGACAATGAGTAACGCCTATCCTTTTGTTGCAGATCATTGACTGGATTGTTGCTGGCGGATGTGTCGTCGTTGGACTTCCTTTGGTCTGATGCGACGAGAGTCAAGAGAGCGCGCAGGATCAGATCAACGACAGACCACATCGTTCTATTGCTTCGTGGGATATCACTACTAACTTTTGGACGCATTTATCTAAAGCCATCACCAACTCTTCACATTTTTGTCTAGCATCTATGAGATCGGTAATGATCTCCTCACAACGTGTCTTGTAGCTGTACCAATTTCAACAGCCTCCTTATTACATTTCTTCAATGTATCCGAAGTCTATCCCACATTTATCCATTCTGACTTCTCTGCATATGACTATTGCATTTCCTGCACTGTTCTGAGTGCACCGGAGCCCCCATTGACTTTTCAAATTGCAACATATAATATCACTGAAAGTGATTTTTGCTATACAATGACCTGTGATCCTAAATATATAGGCAAATGTGCCCAACTACGTTTAGAACATTCTAGTCCATCTTCCTCTCATGAAAGAATTTTATGTATCACCAGGACTCCGGCTGCGTGTATTTCAATCCACAATTCTATGAGCTGCAAATGTTTTATAGTGACTGCTAGTCATTATTATCATGTGTTATTGCCGTCTGGATGGCTCTTTTCCTGTGGCAATGTGTCCTGGTCCTATATTCCTGCAAACATTTCTGGAGGTCCATGCGCTTTAACGCGCTTAAGTCTTTTAATGTTTTCTTCTGATGAAGCTGCGTCATCCCGCACAGTGCGTGGTGCACCTCCACTTTCAAGAGACTGTGATTCTTCTTTACATTTGTTTTCTAAAACGGAATATCTCAGCTTAGCTGCTTCTATTATTGATGTTCCTGCACTATCTGTTTACAATGCTAAAACTATAGGCAAACTTGCTTGCTGGATGGTGAAACCCCTAAATAATACTTCAGCTATTTTAACTGACTTATTATCAAACACTCAAGGCGAGCGTCGTGCTATTTTGCAAAACAGAGCTGCGTTCGATTACTTTCTACTAAAACATGACCATGGCTGTTCAGATTTTGAGGGCCTATGTTGCTTCAATCTGTCAGATCATTCTACATCCATTAGATCTCATCTTAACAAGTTACATGAGCTGACACAAGAGGTTAGGGAACATTTAGATGTAGGGTGGTTCGATTGGCTTTTCAGTTGGCTGCCAGATTTTCATTCTTTACGCCAGATATTGGGTGGCATGTTTCTAGTAATTCGTTTTTTGATTATTATTTGCTGTTGTATTCAATGCATACCATCCTTTTTCCGGATGTTTCGCCCCCGAGTTATGGCTAGGTCTTTTAGTATTGTTTCCTATTATTCCTCTACTGATATACTTCCTGTTTGAGTTCCCCTTTTATTTTACCTTTGACTTTCAATGCTAGTACATTTAGTCAGGAGTGGAATGTAGCGACAGGGTAATTTTAGTCTATTTTCAGACTGGTGGTGACTATAATTTACTACCATTTCAGTCCTAGTTACATTTGCGTTCATTTGTAGGGCTTAACTATGTGCATTGACAAAGTTTAGTGCCTTTTTCCATTTTCTCGGGCCTACAGGCCCGAAAGCTAGAGAGAAGCCATTTTGTATCCCTGCCTCGGCTCTCCGAGGCGCTTGCAGGGTAAAGGTAATGTTTAGAATTCATCCTGTTGTTCGCTAGAGAGGAACCGGTCAAGACTGGCCCTTATCGAAGGAATGTGTTTGTCTCCCCGGCTCTAGACGCAATACGCAGGTGGCCACTGCGGAGGGCGAAGGGAGCCGGGGACTGGTACAGGAATTCGGTGGGAGTCGGCCTAATGCCGAAATTTTCCATAGAGAAAGTGAGCTTTATATTATCAAGGAGCGAGTAGAGTAGAGAGAGAGAGCAACGTGTGGAGAAGACCGAAGAAGTTGGTCTGAAGGCTGGTGCATAGAGATTGATACCATCAGCTAATCGAAATCCTGAAGTGAAGGAGAGTGATTGAAAGTCCTGTAGTGACAGCATACAGGAGTGGCAGAGACCGAGACCAGAAGAGGGTTCGAGTTTTCTGGAACCATGGCAGCGTAGACGAGGCATAGCAGTGCAGACGTGTATTCGTGAGCCATAGAGGGAGAGCAGAGTCCCAAGCGCATAGAAGAGAACGAGAGAGAGAGGGATCAGCTCCGCTGCTGAGATGGAAAGACACACGTCTAAGGTGAGGCGTTCTGAGCTTAGTGTAGAATACATTTAACTACCCACTTTTATTCCTCTTTTTAGGTCATAGGTATTGATTAATTTAGTTTATCTGTCTTTCGCTCATTCTGTCATGTTTGATTGTAGAATAAAGATTTAATGACCAATATCTTTGTATGTTGTTTTCATGAATGAGATTAACCTTTCCTTTTAACCAGGTGCTGATATACAGAAGGATGGGATATGCCCTTCTGCAAAGGTAACTGATGATTGGGGGAGAGTGTGGACTTCATTTGGGAAATAACTCTTAAAGGTGAACCCCTATTAGTTATCCCACGTTAGTGTAGATCATCAGGTGAAGTTAGTGTAGATCGTCAGGTGACGTTAGTGTAGATCGTCAGGTGACGTTAGTGTACATCGTCGGGTGACGTTAAAGACATCGTCGGGTGACGTTAAAGACATTGTCGGGTGACGTTAAAGACATCGTCTGGTGACGTTAAAGACATCGTCGGGTGACGTTAAAGATATCGTCGGGTGACGTTAAAGACATCGTCGGGTGACGTTAAAGAAACAGTCTTATGGGACTATAAAGATAGATGTAAAATGAGGTAAATATAGGATAAGATATGGAATCCATTAGGTGTTAGTGGTATGTTTGATTATACAGGCATGTAAATAGCTTCTTTTCACCTTCTCAGGTGAGTATTCTAGATGTCTTGTAAATAGTGTCCTGAGAAGAGTGTCGTTACGTGATGACTGGGTTAGCCACGGATGGTGAGCGGCCTGTTCTGAGAATCCGGTCGTTACACCTCCCCACCCGTATATCCGCGGAGGAGGATCTCCACATCTGCTTGGCTGATTCTAAAGAGATGTGTCGGATTTCTTCATGAATGAGGTCAAGTTGACGGGCCTGGATATCACCTGCCACAGCACCTCTGGCCCCTTCCAGGAGTGCTGCATGGGCCTTCAGATGAGAGAGGCACCGTCTCTGCCCTGGTACTACTTTTTAACGTAGCCCATGGTGAAGCCTCTAATCGTCGCCTTACCGGCTGCCCAGAGCATGCCCGGGAAGGCAACCGATCCTTCGTTCTGTAGGAAATATTGGCTCAGTTCCCCTTTAATCGCTCTTTTGCAGCTCCTGTCCTGCAGAAACCAGGCATGAAAATGGCCAGATGGGATAAAGGGTGACAGTAGGGCGTCCTATGTTCAAAAGTAGTGGGGAGTGGTCCGAGAGACCTCAGGCAAGCTTTTGGATGCTTGCGATCTTTCGGCAGTCTGGGTTGGACATGAACAGCATATCAATTTGTGAGTGGGTATAGTGGCCAGTGGATGTATGCGTGTACTGGCGGAGGCGAGGGTGCCACGTTCTTTGCATAATCCCAGACGGGAAGCCCATGTTGTGAATTTTTTAGCAGACCCGATCCGCTGAGGAGAGGGGGTGCCTGACGCGTCATTGTCAGGGTTCCTAACTGCATTGAAATCCCCTCCCACGGCAGTGACACCCTGGGGTAGGGAAGATAATAAGTTTCCAAGTTTGTGGAGAAAAGGGTCAAGGACCGCTGGAGGTATGTAGGCTGTGATCAAGTTGAGAGAGTGCCCTCCTACTGAACCTGAGAGGGCCAGAAACCACCTTTGGGGGTCACAGACTATTAGTCTCAGAACAAACAGGAAGGATCGGCAGAGGAGGATTGCACTCCTCTGGACCCCACATGAAGCCTGAATTATATACCCTGTCGAAATCCTTTCTGGCAAGGAACGGGCACTTATCACCCAACAAATGGGTCTCCTGCAACATGAGAACGCAGGGGCTGGAGTGGGTGAAGGCCTTTAGGACCGCAGCACGCTTCACCTTGTCCAGGAAAGGATGCGCAGTGACTCTAGGTCAGGGTAGGTGGTTGCCATGGATAAGGTCACCAAAAGGGCAACTGCGTGTGGCCTGGGGCGTGATAGGGCCCTTGTGGAAATTGCCCATGGAGGTGGGGCATGGAGGTGATGCAGAAAGAGTGTCCACAAGTGAGTGATACAGGCCTGTTGTGTCATGTGGCTCAGTCAGCCCAGCTAGAGAAACCCTAAACAAATAACAAAAACCCTAAACAAACCCCCAACCAACCCCCTTCCCCGTACTTCAACTCCAGAAGCATCTGTCGCCCTGAAAAAAGAGAACTAGAACATAATCAAACATAATAAATCAGGGACAGAGAGATTAACCCCTCCAAGTTGACGTATGTCTGTGAGTTCAGGAGTCTGGAAATGTTTGCAGTCAGCAAGGTCGCTTCCCTATAGCATATGCTGCTAACAGGGACCTCGGTTTAGATTGTTGGGATACGTGAGGGCTCTGAATCTGCAATATCTATCATCTCCGGCGGGGGAGATTGGGTCCGGGGCAGCTCGACATCTGGATCCCGTCATCCGAGGCAGTCCGAATCTTCCCTCCATACGGGAAGCCAGAGGTGCTTCTTGTGGTCACTTCAGGCGACGAGTATTTCTTCCTGCTTGCTTTGCGTCCCCGGCGGGGCCAGGTACGCTGCTGCGGCGGCCGAGGTGTAGGTCTCATCTCTGTGCTGGGTTGCCCTCCCACAGCGGCAGAGGGGCTTGTGGCACTTCTGTTCAGGGGCCGCTCCTCCATGACTCAGCTCCAAGCCGCCTCAGGGGTGTCGAAGAAAAAGCATTTGCTGCCATGGATTACCCTTAGGCAAGCCGTGAACAGGAGTCGGTACAAGAGCACGTAGCTTCTGTTCGACTGCAGTATCTCTGTTGCGCTTGTACCTCCTTGATGTAGTGTAGGAAGATCATAACCTTGCTTCCATGATAGGAAAGGTCGGGTTGATAGTGTGCTTCTTGCAAGATGGTGTCTCTGTCTTTGAAATTGAGGAAGTGCGCTATGATGGGTCTGTGCGGGGCTCCAGGTGGGGGCCAATTACAAGCGCGGTGTGCGCCCTCTCCACCACGAACCATGCGGATAAGCGGCTCCTGGACATCCATGATTTAATCCATGTTTCTATGAAGGGCGCCACCTGAGTGGGCTCTGTGCCATCTGGAATGGCCACCAGACGGAGGTTGTTCCGGTGGGAACAATTTTCAGCATCTGTGTAGTTCAGCCATTTGGGGGAGGAGTTTCAAAACCTGGCCTTTCATTTTTGCCACGACGTCCTCCACAAAGGATAACCAGAATTCTGCCTCTGAAATTCTGGCCGTGGCATTGCAGAGATCCTGATGTATGAGCGCCATGTCGACCCGCACCTCTCTGATCTTAGTCTCTACTGAGTCTTGTGACGTATGGATCACCTGGAGTATGGTGGCCAGATCCCCTCCGGGTGGTGGGGTGTTAATAGTAGTGACGGCATTGGTGGCCACAGCAAATGTGGCAAATTGTTCCATTCGTGTCTGGGAAGGGGGTGGTTTCACTGGTCTGTCCTTGCGCATGTCTGTCTCTAGGTTTGAGCTAGCTGCGAAGCTGGGGTGCTGACCATGGTCCGCTAGGTATCAGTGAAGAATCAGGGAGGTCTCCCGCAATCGGATAGAGACCTGGAACCAGCAGTCGGGGTATGCTGCAGAGCGGGAGTGGGGACTCTGGTGTGTGTTCTGCACTATGCCCAGATCTGATACCTCTCTTGTCATGGCTCAGCAGGTCTTAGCGCAGGTGGGCCAGCCTTCTGCACTCTCAGGGTCTCTTCGGGGAAGACACACGAAGGCCTCCCCCCTGAGGAGGTCCGTTTTGTCGCTCGGATCATGAAGATGCAAATCAGATTTATGTGGGAGGCACCTGGACTGGAGGAACCCTAGGCGACACCCCCAAAAGCTTATGCTTGGTACACCCCGCTGATTTGGTGTAGGGGGAGCCTGACCACTTAGGGGTTTTGGTGCTGTCACGGCACTCGGCTCCTCCACTCCCCCGTGACCCAGGGCGGCCTAGCGTCATCAAATCCGCCTGCCGAGCCACAGGTCGCAGTTGTCATTAGGGTTGTGGCGGTGAAAGCCCTTCAAGGCGGCCCTCAAGGCCACCCGCTGTCTCACATCAGGACCACAGCCCCCAAGGCCTCAGCCTCAAGTGTGGTTTCCCTTGGATTCTGAGCCGGCCGAACGCCGCCTCTAGCTGAGACAGATGGGGCCTCCCCTAGTCCTAGGTCACATTGTGCGGCCTGTCTCCCTGCTGTACACACCGCAAGACAGACCACCACAGGGCCGGGCAGTGGATCAGTATTGAGCCAGGAAGTTGCTGTGACTAATGTCGCTGCAAGCTTGAGCTTCTGGTTGCTCCAGGGCTGTCTCCCAGGGGCCTGGGATTTGCTGCGTCATTGCCCCCACCTCACAGCCCTGGAGCGTTGCTATGTAGTGAATCCTCTCAGCAAGTGGGTTATGCCACTCCATTTCAGCCGGAGACAGCCGCAGCGTGCGAGGGTCAGGACTCTCCGGCTTTGAGGTCGCACCAGGGTAGGCAGGATTGTCCTATGCCGCTGATCAAGCTCCATGCCTGCACTCCCCGACCCGGACCTCTCCCCTGTCCAGCGACCACTGCACTCCAGGACTGGCGGTTGAAGGAAGGCTGGTCTAGGAACCGCTCTGCGGCCCCACTAAATCACTGCTGATGCAGACCTCACCGGCACAGTTAGGGGCTTCAGAGGCGCCCGGGTGCCGCTATCTTGTCTTCAGGTGTCGGTGACCTGTCTCTGGCGGTGAGCGAGATCACAGATCTCTGTGCACTTCGGACTCTCCCTGTGGCATGCAGGAACCCCTGGGGGAATGCTCAGATTATCTTCCAATCCGTGGTATGGTGCAGGCTGTGATCAAATGACGGAGGGGTACAGAGCACTCTCAGAGTGCAACCGCCATCTTGACGTTCGTAGCCATGTCCCCTTCTGTAATCTTACGACACAAGTCTGTCTTTACACAAAGAGCTAGTCCCCCAGACGGTCTCCACTTCCCTCGATGTACAGCTGCTGTAAAATATGAAGAATAAACTGACTAAAATACAGGAGTCAATTGCCAAGTCTCTGGAAAGACACATATGTCAAAATGATCAATAAAGGTACACCAGTCGGGATCTCCTAATTTAACACCCAGATCAGCCACAATCCACAAAAGGATCTTTAGGAGGGAGTGACCTATGGCTTGCTGGGTACTTGATAATTTATACATTCCACTATAATGCCGCACAAGATCTCTAGAAGAACTGGGAGCTAGAGGTTCCTTTGGGCACTACACAGTGGGGGCACAAACTCTATATCTATGAGACTAATTTATTTATATATATATATATATATATATATATATATATATATATATATATATATATATATATATATATATATATATATATATATATATATATATATATATATATATATATATATATAGGATCCTTCTTCAGGAAAGATGACTCAATCACCCTTCTGTTACAATTTTCCTGTGCTGCTATAATCCTCCTTGAGCATGGACAGTCAATCAATCTGATCCAAATCTGAGGGTGAAATGTCCCTCTCTCGGGCTTCTGTCGACAGACAGTGCGCACTAGGACTCTGCTCCCAGCCTTCTGGAATTCTATATCTGATCCCGATTCCTGAGAAGCAAGGCCGGCATTAGTGCTGGTTGCGCCTGGTGCGAGAATAATTTTTGGCCCCCCCATACCCCATGAACACTTCC
The DNA here is from genome assembly GCF_964263255.1 of Lissotriton vulgaris. Classification (NCBI taxonomy): domain Eukaryota; kingdom Metazoa; phylum Chordata; class Amphibia; order Caudata; family Salamandridae; genus Lissotriton; species Lissotriton vulgaris. The sequence continues at coordinate 409,512,748 of NC_141697.1, read as the reverse complement.
TCAGAATTTCTCACTAAGTCCGGGCATAAGTACCCCTCATCTCTCCAATCATACATTTTTGCTAAACACAGCGCCCAACCCTGAGGTTGGCGCCTACTCCACAATTCAGCGCCCAGTGCAGTCGCACCAGTCGCACTGCCCTAAAGCCGGCCCTGCTGAGCAGGCTTTACCGATAGTGTGAGCACCAATAAACATTAGCCCAGTTACCATCTCTCTGTAGTGGAAGACAAACTATTATATTAAGATCTTTTGCATGATTGTCAGTCTTTCTACTATTGCTATATATATCTCCTCATGATGGATGTGCACTTCCTAGTACTTCTCAGTCCATGTATCACTTTCTTTGATAGAAATTCTTTATTTTCTCTAGCATAGTGATACTCAAAGTGCGGCCCTCGTGGCCTTCAGAAGCTGCCCCTTTGTCAACAGCATCGCTGGGCTGCTATCTACTCGCCTCAGCATTAACATTAAACAATGCAAAATAAAGAGAGCAAACATTTAGTAAAAGTTAAGCAAAGTTTAAGAAGGTGGTAGCTAGGGTGTCTTGACCCACTTAATGTTAGGAACACCTCAATTCTTAAAATCTACTTGCAAAAAACCTGTAAAAATATGATAGTATCTTTAAATTGAAAAAGTGAATTTCATTGACATGTAGAACCGTTTCTCCTTAGTACATGAGATTAAATCATTGCATTGAGGAGTTTAATTTTAAAAGTGATAGTTTTCAAAAAAGAATTTAGAAACACATTCTTCCCACACCCTGAAAACTATGCCGATAGTGAACTAAGAGGCACGTCAGTTGTTATGTGCAACCTATGAGTGGCCTGGGTTCCTATTCTCCATGAACAGCACTATAGTATATTAAATCAAACACAGGAGAAGGTTTTGAACAGAGCACACCCTGAAGTCATGTATTTCGATGTTCTCATATATGTAATAATGAAGAAAAAGTGAAATTTAAAAAAATGCCTAGATTCGCACAGTTTGGTATAGTGGGGAAGCCATGATTAATCCCAGGTTTTCTGGTTTCCTAGTGTGCAGTTCAGCTCTAGATATTTATGGATTGCTTCCTCTGTACCCAACATACCACCTACACCACCTCCCCCCAAGAAAAATCCCCCACCCGACCAGCACCCTGCTGGCATCAAAGCGGCTCTCACTCACATCACAGACCATACATTTTGGCCCCCTGGGAAAATGTTTGTGAGTACCCGTGCTCTAGCACCTTGTCTAAGTTTAGGAGCTGAGGTTGAGAAAATTTGTGTCTGATGTGAATAAGTTAGTTTTCTAAGGTCTCTTGCTTCACAGATCAACCCCAACCGATTCTCTCTCTTCTCTCCTTTCTATTTGTTTTCCTTGGGAAGCCTTGATGGTCAAGCGTGGGCTGATTTATGCTAGTTGTACTGGGGATGGGAGGGTGATGTGAAATCCCTTTATGACATCTTACCTTATCAGTCATTATATTCTTGTTTGTGAGGCCGGAGTTCCCACCTTTCCTCCATGTATACAATGGGCTCCTACCTTACCTGCAAGCACCTAAATTACCCCGCCACTGCATCTGTGTTACACAATGTTTAGGTCTATCACAAACCCTAGATATGGCTTTCGCTGGGGCTGGAGCTGAACATTGGAAACCTCTTTACTGTTTATACAATTATGCTTTATACCTTCCTCCTGTTACTTGCCCACAGTAACTATAACTCACACCCTCGCCATGCACTGCTAATTACCTCTCATGTCACATCACTCATCATATGTTCAGTGACTGCATTCATAACATCCTTCATCACATTTGAAATGGTATCATTAATATCAATGCTCTGCATGGCAGGGTCATGAATGATAGTTATTTGAGGGAATGAAATATAGCTACTTGCAATAACTATAACTGGTGAATTTCAGTGGTTTTGTTTTTGTTTAAAATGCTATGTTTTAACTGACATTTTCAAGGAACCATACGTCCCTTTAACTTTTTTTTCAGTGCTATATACACATATATACACAAAAGCATAACAATAGAGATGTGTTACCCACTGGCGTTTGCTAGTGGGTAGTTATAGTGAGGTCTGCATTTCCATAGAAAGAGCATTTTTTGGTTAGCTAATAACTTTAGTTACGAATCTTCACAGAACCGCCCAGAAAAAAATGTTCATCCACCTCAGCTCATTCCTGGAAAGTTTCAGGATGATCAGTCAAGCGGGAGCTGAGGAAAAAAGGTTGGGTCCAAAAAAACAAATTTCCCCATGCATTTAACATAGAAATTTTTTTCAAAAGTGCTACAAACAAAACGGTTGACTTTGATTACACCAACTTTGGCAGGAAGCTAGATCCTGGCCCAGAAAACATGCGTTTTGTGATTTGGTGTGAATCCATTCAATAATTTAGTAGGAATTAAGGTCCAACAATATCTGTATATCTGGACGGTTGGGTTCGATGGACTCTCCTGAGAGTCCAGCGAGCCCAACTTAATAATACGAAGGATTCTGATTGACCAAGGGGGCTTTTTTCCCTTGGGTCATTCTACTCCCACAGGAGCAAGGCTCCTGCAGGACCAAACGCTCCCATTGGCTGGCGGCAACATGAGAAAAATGTTGCGGCAGCCATTACAGGACTCAGGGACTAAGTCCCATGTCCTGAAAATGGTTTTAAAAAAAAAGAAATTAGGGAGCGGAGAGTAGATACCCTTCCCCCCTAGCCATTGTGGGGCCGGGTACTAGTGAGACCCAATCTGGGGCCAAAATAAAAAAAAAAAAATCCCTCTGCAATCCTGCAGTACTCCCATGGGATCATATGTGAAAAAATATCACAAAATGGCAGCTGCCATTTAAAAAATAATAATGATGACCCCCTGGGTCGGCCAGGGCCCGGGGTTAAATGTATTGTATCATTCGTAGTCTAACTACGTGGTTTTTGCTGTTTACCACGTAGTTAGACTTCGCGGTAAATAGCGGCCCCAGATTGTGAATTCACAATTTTTAAATGGTTCATGAATTGCATTTAAGGAATCTCAAATTGGGATTCCTTAAATGCAATTAATTGCAATTTAGCGATTTCTAGAATTGCGATTTTTGCATTTGGGATGATGAATCCCAAATGCAAAAATAGCGCTCGCAAAGGGCCAGATTCTCAGAATCTGGCCCTTTGCAAGCCGATTTCGGCTTGATGAATCTACTTGTTAGAGCTTTAATTCCTCTAGTAGAGTGATTATACAGGGAATCTCCAACCTGTTAGTGCCTAATGAGATGATAAAAAGGCGTGCCGCTCACGAGGAAAAACAATCTGAGACCAGGTGGAAGGATGACTCACATTATGGGGTGTGGACGCATTAGCAAAGAGGTGCTGCTCCTGCTCGTGACAAATGAAATGACTGTGGGAGCAGAATACAGGAAAATGTGCATAAAACATTAGCTTTAATTGTATTTTTTATCATCATCACCCAGCAGTGCAACACTCTGTAACAGTGAAAAGAGTAATTATTTCCATCAGTCTCCTGTAAAATAAAGCACATAATGATATGATAATATGTAAGCAATAATCACTGTTTTTGGCTGTGGGGTTGTCACTGTTCTGCTAAGCAGTATAGTGTTCTCCACACAGATGTTAGCTTCCTTGCTTTATTGTACCTATATGACCATAAAAAACATGCTAGGCCCTTTTGTGGTTAATTATACTTGCAATTTAGAGTTACTGCTATATTCTGCCTTAAATAGGGGCAATTGCTCTAACTTATAAATCTAGGACAATGTGATGTAACGCCACAATACACTATATGGCGTTTTACATCGCAGTGATGTTTTTAGGGCCTTATCATGTGTGCCCCAGTAAATTGAGATCTCTGGGCAGGGATTTCAATGATAAGAGGTGCGATATTTATTGCATTACGTAATTAACATACTAATGTACGAACCTCTGTTCAAATCCAACAGGTCATACCACCAGAACATAGGTGACAAATGGCAAATAAATAAGGGGACAGCAAAATCCCCATGTTATGCCCCATTTTAGAGTGTTCATCTCGGAACAGGCAGTAACTATGGGCACCTCAGTGTCAGATTTTTTATCATATGCTCTAATTATCCCAATCAACACTGGCAACATTCATGCCAAAATTTTGAAATTAGAAAGAAGATTTGAAAAAAAAGAATCAAGGGACTGTACTTTCCCCAAACACTTTTATTGAAGAAGCAGAAATTTAAGTCAGGAGACTGCTAAAATAATGCAGTTTTTGGCTTAAAAAATCGTGAGTCTGGCGTCTGAATTGGGTCTGTTGGCATGCATATCGTAATCAGGTCCCAAGTGCTGTAAATAACACAATTTTAAGTAGTCAATTTACTGACTTCGGAGTATGAAAGGATGAGGTGGCAGGGTCAGCCAGGACTCAAACTTGTGACTTTCAAATCATGGCAAATGAGCCATCTTAGATTTCAAAGCGTAGCTAATAACCGCCAGAAATAGGTCAGTTAAATCTCAGAGTATTGTTACTGTAAATAATAGGCAGCAGATTATCGCGTTTCAAACTGTGCACACACGCACACTTTGTAAGAAAAAGAGAAAGGAATGCAGACGGACTGCTTTTTCTTGAGCAGCAGTAATGTTTTGCTGTTACCATAGGCAAACACACTGTGATTCCTTGAGAGAAAACACTGTATCAGACCACTCCCTATGTGGGTCTACCCTGAAGAATAAAAAAAACACACACAGAATTAACAGTTTCCTTTCACTTCAGTTCAACGTCAGATGGAGATTATCTAAGCTATATGTTCTCACGTTTGCTTTTTAATATATCTGAAGCTTGGGGGCAGGGTTGGACTACGATGGAAAATGGGCCTCAGCAGCAAAATAAAAGAGCCCTCTCCTTTCCCCATTAGTGGATTAGATAGCTAAAATATCAGAGCAGTTTTGAATTTGTAAAGTCACACTAGATAAGTGTTTGCAAAGTATGGAAGACTGCATTGATTTGAACTTGATGCAGGCAATAGTATATTAATGTCCAGCAGATCAACAATAAAACCGGCCTTGCAGACCACAAAACAAGCCCAAAAACGTAGACCCCACACTGATCTTTCAGACCAGCCCATCTGGCGCTGTCTGATTGCCCTGCAGGCCAATCTGACTCTGCTTGGAGGAGGTATAAAAGGTGGTCCCCATTGCTACTCTATGCCTGTTCAACACAGTAGCTTTTGCAAGGAGATAACAACTATTAACCTACTGCATTAAAGTACAGAGAGGATTCTACAGCTGCCAGCAGGAGTTCCCAGCTTATCGGAGGCATATTTCTCTCTTCTGGAACACGCTAAACGGCGTCAGACACACTCAAGCCCCTTCTTATAGCGCACAGCAATGGAGAGTAGCCTTCAAAGAAGTCCATGCCGCTTAAGGGGCATCCACGCTCATCGGGATCCTACAAAAGTAATTTCTCTGTCCTACAGGCTTGCTTTGTGGGAAACTGTGGTGATGTCCCTTGACCTTTGGAGAGGCATGGAATGTGATGACATCTATGGAGTGTGGGATGTATGTGTGCTCCATGCCTCCATTTGACAGTTGTTTTGTGTGCCCCTTAATGTACCAGGCGTGTCCCATTTACCTTGTCAATAAATACCTTTTATTTTCACAACAAGAGTGTGGAACTCTTCTTTACAAAGATAGCGAGAGAGGAAAAAAAAGGTTTGTTGAAAAATTATTGTGAGTACTATATTTGAAATCATTGTTTCTAACAGCTGTGAATTTGACGTACATCTTTTACTCTATCAGGGGCAGAGAAACCTTCCTGGTTGTGGAGCGCCTTTTAGGAACGTACTGGTCGATTCAAAGTAATTAAGACTCTTTTGTGCATTTTGGCAAACGTGGGAGGAGTTGTGACACATTTTGGCTATGTTGTCACGGTTGCTGAATGGCATTTTCATTTAAACGTTTGGAAAACCCCACTTTGCAGCGTCGTAACCCCTGCGATGCTCATGCCGAGCTCAGCTCGTCATGAGGCACGGTGCTCGTGTGCTCATGACGAGCTGAGCTCGTCATGACCACACCCAGTTCTATTATGGCCCAGCACAGGAGAAGAATATCTCAAACATCGATGAGTTAAAACAGGAAGATCTGGGGCTTGGTTCAGCACCCTCTGAAGATGGGGCATCACATGCCTACAATTTTGTCACCAGACTACCTTTTAATTTCCACATGAAGCAGAATACTTTCAGAAAACAACCACATTCACAGGTGACAGCTTAATGGGCTCTTTATCATCTTTAATGAGAGGAATGATTTCAGGTCTGAAGCTCCAGCAGGCCTGCCATCTTATCTCCTCACATGAGGTTTTTATTAAACTGAGCAAAAGGGTTTGGTACTAATGGCATAACCTTTTGACCCTGCAACCCTCATAAATCGCTCTACTGTTCTGTGTACTGAGAAGTTTCCTTTTCAAACATTTTGTCTCTTCAAGTTAATATTCCTTTTTCTGAAGCACTGCCATAGACTGCTGTGGGAAGTTTCATTTTCAACAATTTATCTATTCAAGTCACCCTTTTTATTTTCCGACACACTGCAATAGACTCTCTGGGAAGTTTCATTTTTTAAACAACTTATCTATTCAAGTCAGCATTTCTATTTTCTAAAGCATTGCAATAGACTGCCATGTGAGACTATTTTAACTACATTTTTACTGCAGCTTATTTAGAGTTAATTCCCTATACCACGTCCTTTATTTTACTATTTATATTTCTGTATGGGGAAAACTAGGAATTTAAAATTACACAATCTTGGCATGGCTCACTCTCAGTGTAGAGTGGATACTTAAAGCTCTTTTTCTTTACTGGAATCCAATATGTAACATTGTGATATGGTATCTCAAGATTCTCATTCATCCTCCTCCTGCACCTCTACAATTTTTTTAAGCAACCCTCTAAAATACCAACCACAGCTCAGTTGACAGGAAGTAGAAGGCAAAAAAAACCTCCATCACCTGTTAAATCTATTGCCTCTATGGAGCTCCTTCTCGATGAGATCAGCGCCTTGAAAGCCTATATGGGGGAAACTAACACAAAGCTCTGTCTGTCTAAGAGAGAAAATAGAGTTGCAAACATAGAACATCAAATGCTTTCTATTCAGGATACTGCTCAAGATGTAAGGCACCTCAAAGCAGAAGTGTCATATCTTAAGAAAGTTAGTGAAGATTTAGAAAATCACAATTGACGCAACAAACTTTGTGTTTATTGTCTTGCTGAGGAAACAGAGGGTTCTAAACCGATTACCTTTTTCCCAAGTTTTCCCCCAAAAGTTTTGGACATGCCTAAATCCACGAAGCTTAACATACAATGTGCTCATAGACTTGATCATCGATCTCAACATGCCTCCCCATTACAAAAACCTTGGGGTGTAAATATTTTTTCTGGAGTATCTGGTTCTTCACATAGTTATCAAAGCAGCAAAAACCAAAGGATGTGTTACTTGGTCGGGAAACCCATTATATTTTGTTCAAGATCTGGCTAAACCTACAGCAGACAGATAGAATACATTTCTAGGCATGCAACCAGTGTTACATTCCCTTAGAGCCAGATTTAATCTTTTCCATCCCTGCTTCTATAAAGTAACTTACAATAACAGAAACGTACGAAGATTCCCCCATGCTGTAGAAATTGATTAACAACTGTAAAATGGAAACAATAGACACTTCTAAATACCATTTCACTTCAAGGCTTCATATAACTTTCTTTTTATGTTTCACATTGTTGTTGCTGTATTTTTTACTGTCTATATTAACCTTCTATTTAAGTTCATGTTTTTTTAGCTTTTAAAGGTATACCTTTGTATAAGGTAATAAAGTATATCTTTACCTTCACATCTTAGGTACCATCTTTTTGTGTCGTGTCCAGTAAATCCTCCTATTTTTATACCCATATCTATGGCTTGGATTTTTCCGTTTCTACTCCCTCTGGAACCCGGTTGTTGTCATCTTCCCATTTGCAGTCGCACCACTCCTGAATATTTTGTCCTGGTATTTGGTATGTCTTTAGCCTTGATTTGTTTCCGTCAACATCCTTATTTCTTGTATCCTTTTCATGTTTTCTTTTCTCCATCTGCATTTCCTTCTCTTTCCTTCTATTTTTATACTCTCTCCTATATTTTCTCCCTTCTATATTTCATATTCTCCCTCTTTCTCCTTCTCTTTCAATGTGATATTTTCTGTTATATTTCTCTCTCTGCTGAAAAATGCATGGTTTCATTTTTACTCGATTAAACAATCCACGTAATTGTTATCCTTCATTTATAGACTACGCTAATTACACTGCAATTCATGACTTTATGCATTATTAATTGGAATGTAAAAGGGTTAGGTTCACCTATTAAATGACAAAGAGTTCTTACTTATTTAGTCAAATTAAATGCTGATATTGCTTAGTTATATGAAACTCATGAGACCAAAAAACTTGTTAGACATTGGGTGGGAAATGCATTTTCCTTACCAGGTAACGGGAAACGTAATGGAGTTGTTATTCTGTGTAAAAAATCTTTTGATGTTACCTTGTTATCACAAGAATCCGATCAAGAAGGTCGGTGGCTCCTTATAAGATTGTAAGTAAAGAAAATACCAATATCTGTTTTTAATAGTTATGCACCCACACATCCTGATAAAACATTATAGCTCTCAATTACACCCAAACTGATGTATATTTTTGATGACTACATTTTTGGTGGGGATTGCAATCTGATAATGGATCCTTTTTTAGATCGCTCCTCCAAGTCGTCCTTTGTCCCTTCCTACAATCACAAACAATTCACCACAGCCATCAAACAAAGATCCCTTATTGATTCCTGGAGAATTTGCAACCCCTGTTTGCAAGAACATACTTTTGTCTTCCCTGTTCATTTATCTTAATCTAGGATTGATTACCTTTTTGTTTTTAAACCCTTAATCACATCTTACGGTGCAATTTTAATTTCTGATCATGCACAGGTAATTCTAGAGCAACACCTCTTTCCCCTTCCACCCTAAAGTTAGACGTTGGCGCTTCAATACTTCTCTTTTATTGGCTTCCTCTTCCACAACATGTTTTGATACTTTTATAACAGAATATTTTGCACTGAATAAATCTCCTGACTTATCATTTACAATTATTTGGAATATATTCAAATCTGCTTCTAGAGATTTTATCATTACTTATGTTTCCCCCAAAAAGTAAATACATTTAAAAACAAGCACTGTGTTTAATGAAACATATTAACTCCTTAGACAATCCTACTTCGTATCCAAATCTAAGACTTGTTTAGATAATTTAGTAAGGCTAAATTTGATATTTTTTTAAACTCTCCACGGAAGAGGCAAATTCGTAGCTCCTTAAATCTAGTTCAAGATACTGTGGTGGTCCAAATAAAGCAGATAAACCCTGAGCAAATGATCGTAAAATTAGAAAAGAGCTAACTAAAATAGAAACTATTTTGCAAGATGATTCATTGTCTCTTTTTAGAGACAATGATATCCTTAATGAATTTACTAAATTCTATCAAAATCTGTATACGCCAGACTTAGATCCTCTACAGTTTGATAATAACTCATATCTTTCTTCTATCCATAAGGAATTAGATTTGTGAAACCATTCTTATTATTGAAACAATTGATGCTTCATACACAGCTAAGTGCCAACAACCCTGGGGCAGGCCACAACATTTTCAGGAGTAATTATACACAGCTTTATGCCTACAACCCTGGGGCCAGCAGCGTTTTCAGATCTCCTGCAAAAAGGCAAGAAAAAACAACAAAAGAAAAGACCCTTCAAGCTAACTAATAAAGAAATCCCCCATACCCTACCTTTCCCCTCCCTCTCCTCCCTATCTACTCCGCACTAGTACTACCTTGACCTAGTCTGTCAAGCAGGGCTATCTATTCCTATTAGCATGTGGAAGTTGAGCCCCAGGATACTGCCCAGGAGGGGTCTTGAGATGTCCTGCCCAAGAATGGAGGAGTCGTAAAATGCGTAGATATTGGGGGCATGTGGCCTCCCGAAGTTCGGTCGATAGGATCTGAATGAATGGGGACCTTAGGCCAGCATAGCTCTCTTCTTTGTGATCCGCCACCATTCACATACGCTCCATTGCCAACATTAGCCAAAGCTTATGGAGCCATGTCGTACGGCCCGGAACTGTTGGTGTGCCCCACCTGGCTAAGAGTACTTGTCTCACGGCCAGCAGTGCTAGGGCCATCTATCGCCCCCTTAGGGAGCGTAGGGGGAATGTCAATGGGTTCAGTAACCCCAGTTGCGTGTATGCTGGGAACCTCGGAATTTCAGTATTAAATGTCTTATCTATATTGTCTAAGACTTATTTCCAGAAGAGTTCCAGCTTGGGGCTGTGCCATAGTAAGTGGACCAGGAAGCCTGTCTGACCGCAACCTCTCCAGCTTTTTTCAGATCGGCCCTTGTCCCAGCAGAGTATATGCGCGGGAGTGAGGTACCAATATGTTAGCACCTTATACGCAGACTCTGCCCCTGCTGTGCTGTGTGCTGTGTGATGGGCTCTAAAATATATGTCCTCCTACTCCTTGTCAGATAGAGCACGCCGGAATTCCTCCTCCCTCTGCTGTTGACCCTTGAAGCGACCACCTTCTGTAACCCCTGTCAGCATCGTATATAGTTCTGATATGAGGTGTTTGCTGTCATGCTTGCGCACCAGCCATTTTTCAAAAGCCGACAGATTCCTGGAAGCAGCTGTCTGGTATGTTGGGGTCATGTAGTTGAAGGTACTGAAATGCATCAGACCGGGGGGGGCGGGGGGGGGGGGGGGGTTGATCGTAGTCCCATTGCAGTTGGTCAAAAGGGAGCAGACCGCTGGGATCGTACAGAGATCCTATACGCTTGCAGCCCTGATCCCGTCACCTGTTGAAAACCGTTGAGTTATGTCCCGGAGAAAAGTCGGGGTTCCCTGTGATTGGGGTCATCAGGGTGGGGAATATCGTCAAGGTCTTGGTGCACACCTCCTTGTCCCACACTCTCATTGTGTGCGATGTTACAGGAGAGGAGTACAACCCCCATGCCCTGTGCTTATGCAGGTGCCAAATCTATCTCCGAATGTTAACTCCTGTGACCGTCTGATCCATGAAGGACCAGTATTTCTCCGATAATGGCTGGTTCCACTCCAATATGTGGCAGAGATGCGTTGCTTGCAGGTACCTATGAATCAGAGGTAGTCCAGCTCTACCCTCTCGTTTGGGTCGTGCGATCTGTTGAAGGGCTATACAGGGTTTCTTGCCTCCCCATACAAACCTTTTGATGGCTAGTTGCAATGAGTGAATTGCCTTCGGGATGGCGCTAAGGGCAAGGACTGGAAGGTGTATAGAATGCGTGGCAGGACCCTCATTTTGACTGCCGAGATTTCCCCAAATCGGGCTAGACCCAGACGATTCTAGCTATTTAAGGCCTGTGTTCTCTGCTCGATGAAAGCAATGTAGTTTAAAGTCAGCATCTTGAGTATGGTGATAGCCAATTTAATTCCTAAATATGTGTCAGGAAGCACCTGACCCAACCAAGGGAGTAGAAGAGAATGCACAAGATGACCTAATCTCTTAAAATATATCTCCCCTCCTTTATTTTCACCCCCCTCTGTTACATGGTATAGTACCCATCAGCTGGAGATCGAAGAGGATGCACGAAGAAGTGGTCCCTTTAAGTGGAGTCCTAGTAAACCTGAGAACGCTGACCTCAGGAGTCACATGGCATTTAAGGGCTGTTTACGGAAGCCAGAGGGTGCGTTAGTAGAAACAAATAAAACATCAGAGAAAGGAGCGGCAGAGTCAGACGACTGTTCGGAGGACCGGGGACCCAAGGAAGAGTCAACGTCAGTAACCAGAGGCACAGCCAAGCCCAGGCACTGAAGCAACCTCAACGGGCGAGGTACAGCCAGTCCTATCACGGAAGAGAAAACTGAAGAAACTGGCGATCTGGCACAACAGAACATACCAGAACTACCCGATCCACGACCCCTGGCTCCAAGGTGCGTGGGTGATTATGGGGGTACTTAAAGGGAAAATAAACAGAAAGTAATTGAGGAGCCGCGGAGGGAGGAGTGGGAAGGAACAAAATTAACGTATGGGAAAACCTGGAAGAGCAATTTGTTGCTTGGTTCATTCTGCTGTCTTTTTTTTGTTTGTTCCGACTCTCCTCCCCTTCACGCTTTGACACGGAATCTGGTGTCTTAAATCCTTTTTTTATGTACCCCTCACTCCCTCCCTTACTCAAACTAAGAAGAAACAAATCATAAAACAAAACACTTACCTGAGCCTTTCTTTTGTCCGAGGGATGATGGTGGCCAGGAAGACTCCTCAAAGGGACTGACTAGGAAGACCCAGTGGAAAAGGAGACAAGAAAAGAAAAAAAAAGACATTTAAATAAGTGGTTGAAGCACATATTATAATATATACAAAGACTCCTTATAGGCACTGATTCGATTCATATTATAAACTCTCACAATACGTTTTGGTTTGCTCCGCCCATGTTAGTGGGAACGTTCTCTTCAGTTAGTTCTTCTGGTCAGAAGCCACTGAGAGGTTCAGATTCTGGGATTTACCTAGGTTTCCCTTCAATCCTGAGACCTCTCCAAAGTCTCTCAATTCTGTATCTGCAGGTCGTCATGCACTTTCTCGGCAAAGGTGCCTAAATATAGTGCAAAAAGGAGTGGTGATAGAGGGCACCCTTGGAGGGTACCCCTTGCTAATGGAAACCAGTCCGAGGACCCTCCGTTGACTCTGACGAAGATCCTTGGAGCACGATATATACAGCCAACCCACCTAATAAAGCCCTCCCCGAACCCAAAGTGTTGCAGCGTCTCAAACAGGTAGGACCATTTCACCCGATTGAAAGCCTTATATTTTGGCGTCAATATTCAGCAGAGATATGGGGCTGTGGAAACCTCATTCCACAGGGTCTTTCATTGGTTTGAGTATGACTGATATTGAGACTTACAGCATAGAGTCTGTTAGAGAGCCAGTTTCCAGAAAGGAGTTGAATAGTCGTGTCAGCAAGGGTGCCAGCTCTGGACAGGACATTTTGTAAAATTGCACCGTTAATCCATCAGGCTCCGTGGATTCATGCAGGTGAAGGTGTGTAATGGTTGTAATAACCTCCTGGATACGATAGGCTGATCTAATTGTTCTGCCATGGCCAGCGACAATCTGGTGACAGGTATATTTTGTAAGTAGGTGCAGGATGATGCATGTGGTAGGTCTGACTCAGAGTACAGGTTTTGAGAAAAGTTTTGAAACACCTTCGCTATGTCCCGATCAACCTACACTGTGATACCAGCCGGCTCGACGTCCCTATCGTCTTTGCTCTGAGCCTTTGTGCCAGCATTCTTCCACATTTGTCACTGCTTAAAAAGAATTTGTGGCAAAGTCTCAGAAGAGCGTATTCAGCTCTGTCCAAATCAAGACGTTTCAGGGAAAGTCTTTTTTTCTCTAACTCCCTCCATTATCTGGGTGCCCCTGTTCGCTTGTGTATTGCTTCTAATTCTGCAACTTCTTGCTCTATGCTCTGCCTTTTCTCGTGACGTATTCCCCTCCCCGCTGAGATAGCTATACATTTCCCCTGATTACTAGATTTAGAGCCTCCCAAACTGCTGCTAAGGCCCTATCCCCCACATCGTTAATGTTTAGGTAGTCTAGGATTCGCGCACAGATCTTCTCTTCTACTAACTTAGACTGTACAAGGCTTTTTCTCAGTCACCATCCTGATGGGCTAGAGGGAGGTGTGACCATTTTAAGTGAGACTGTGATCATGCCATGTTCAGAAAGAGACTGTGGTTCAATGGTGAGATTGTGAAGGTTCGGGCCTGCACTGCTGAGGCTAAGAAATGGTCTATATGGGCATAAGTCTTGTGCGCTGCTGAGCAATATGTGTAATCTTGCGTATCTGGGTGATGGCTATGCCAGCTGTCCTGTAACCCGATTCTGCAAGCCAGTGCAAAACCTCTGCTGAGAAAGATCCCGTCTGCGCTGATTTATGACCTGATCTCAGCTCTGCCCTGAGCTGTCAAGAGCTGCATCCATAACCAAATTAAAATCCCCACCTATTAAAATAGTTGCATCTGCAGATGTTATAACCTCTCCCAGTGCCTTGAATATGAAAAATTCTTGTTGTGTGTTTGGCGCGTATATGTTAGCGAGAGTGAGTTGATACGTTTTCCACTGTATCTTAACTGCTAATAGCCGTCCCCTGATGTCAGCTATTGTAGCAATAAGCTTACAGCCGAATTTTGCACTTGAGAAAATGGCAACCCCATTAGTCTTTGGGGATATGCTGCAAGACCAGAGCTGGAGGGGAACCTTCGGGAGCGCTTGCAGTGGGTATCTCACTGCATGAGGTAGATTTCTTGGAGGAGGCAAATTTCTTCCCCAGAGTTCTCCAGAAGGGACAGAATGGCTGCACGCTTTAATGGATGGTTAAGACCTCGAACATTGAGGCTTATGATTTTCAGGGATCTGCCCATGGAGTGCATGTGAAAAGGGATATGCACGCTGTTCTGTGTATGTGCCATGGAGTGCGGGCCCCATTTGATCTATGATTGTTCTTGCCCTGATAGCTACCCTGACCTGAGAATTGTGGTGCTGAGGAGGAAACTAAGAAAAATAAGAACTACCCCAGGACAAACCCCGAAAACCCCCCCAAACAAAAGTAAGTGAACATTTGTATCTCACTAAAGGACATCAGTTTGTCAAAGGAAGAAATCACATGGGGCGTGCGCCGGCTGCCGTTGGTGTCCGAAGTGGAATGGTCTCGCCTGAGTCGAATGATAAACTTGTGAAGGAGGTCTGGATTGGTCGTTGGGCGCCTTCCGGTGCCTACCGTTCTACCATTTCCTGATGCCAACGATGCACTGTTCAGGGGGAGTCCAGACAGACCGGCGAAATGGTCAGGGCATTGATCACTGCCTTCCTCGCGTTGTTTATCATTTCCAAATCTGGTTTAGGACTAGCGGATCGTCTTCTGACCTTGCACCATCGGGAGTCTTCGGTTCTAGTAGTCTTAATGTGTCTGCCAGGGCCTACCTGATGGGACTCTGCTGCAAGACCCAGGATCTCTTGGGCCTGTTTTAGGGATTTGATCTGCCATAGCTTGCCTTCATATAAGAATATGATGTGAAATGGATGGCTCTAAAAGTACGAGATACCCTTCTCTCTAAGATGCGTGGTGATGGACTGGAATTTCCTGCGTTTGAAAAGTGTAGTCAAAGAGAGATCCTGGAAGAAAAGCAGTGTGTGACTTTGGAATTGTACTGGATGAGCTTTTCTTGCCTGGAAGAGGATGGATTATTTGATCTGAAAATTGTGGACACACACTAGGATGTCAGGCGGGGGGCTTTATTGCTTTGGGAAGACAAACTCTATGAACTCTGTCAATTTTTATGTCTGCGGGGCTCTTGTCTCCCAGTACTTGTTTGAAGAGCACCAAAACGTACAAGTGGATATCCTCCCCTTCTGCCTGCAGCGGCACACCTCTCATGCGTACGTTATTTCTCCGCAAACTATTTTCCAAGTCTTCAGCGGTTGCTTGTAGCTCAATGTGTTGTTCCTGTAGCCGCAGGATCTCCTGTTGCATCATCTCCAGCGCCTTGTCTCTGCCTGTTTCTCTTTCCTCCAGAGATGCGACTCGACCCCTCTCATCCAGGTCGTTCTGCACTTCTGCTGAGAGTTGGGACTGCATGGAGTGCAAATCTTCACGAAGAGAGGTGAAAAGTGAGGTCATGAAGGCTTTGGTTGCTGGGGCATCGGAGGCTTCCATCCCTTCTCTATGATCTTCCTCTCCTGTTGGTACACCTGAGGGGGTGCCTGTTATAGACTGCTTTATCAGCATGTCCTTTACAGATCAATCCTTTTTGACCCTAGCAGTAGCCATGGCAGTCGCAGTTTCAGCCACCGAGGGCCGAGAAGGGAGAGGTTGTTTCTATAAGTCCTGAGTTGGCCACACTAGAATCCCGTGTTCCTTTCACCCTTATTGTTTTACATCCGGGTCTTTGTGAGTTTAAAGTGAGGTGTCCAGTCACCCTAGTACGATTGCACAGGGCTAGCCCTGTGCCAGTCGACCCGCCTAAGGCCTTGTTCCCCGGGTCTTGTCCCGGGTTATGTCGGGCGCGATGGATAGTGAAGGGGGAGATTACTTTATGACTTGCTGTGTCTGTCGAGTTAAAAGCTGCTATCCGAATGCAATACGATCTCCAGGTGTCTTATCTTAGTGCTTTGATGTATTTAGGTGGTGACCTGTGAGGAAGCAATGCCCATCTGCGCAGTAAATATTTGGACTGGGCTGCCTGCTGGTCTTGACTCATATGCACCCGGGATCACTCCTGCCGATGCCTTTAATGTTGCGCTATTCACCTGTCTCCCTCCCAGGATGTCCGTGCCACTTTCTCCTACGTGGGCAAGCGTCTTGAGCCGCACTATGAGACTCTACCAGAGGAGGCGCAATGTCCACTCTCTGCGGGGTAGGCCTCAGCAGTAGACAGTCTCTCGCAAAAGAGGCCTGATCTTCAGGGGTCTCTCAAAGTCTGTTTAGGCTCTCGTTCCATGCCGCACCCCCGCTCTCAGTGCATGCTCCATAGAGCCTATAGCAATGTCATCTGCTCCTTGCAGGCGCGCAGGCACTCTCTGACTCATCGATCACACATGCGGGGGTCAGCAGCTCCATGGTCTCCCCCGCTCCTCCTCGCCATCAGTGGTGTCTCAGCAGGAATGGGGCCTCCACCCGGCTCATCGTTTGGAGGCCACTGGTTGTCCAGGCCCCCTCTGTAGATTGCCTTCAGACCCAGGGGAGCCACCAGGGTACCCCCGCGACCGTCAATCGGTGTCAGGAGCTTTCACTCCCCAGCTCGCTACTCTTGTGCCTCGGTTTGCCTCAGCTAGGTCTAGGGGGACTTCTGGCCCACGCAGCTCTGCCGGAGAGATGCACACCAGCTCCACTCTCTCTCTGTCTGCCCCCATCGGCCGTTAAGCCTCCAGGCCGTGGGCGTGCCCTAGTGGTCCACGTCTTTCTGCAGGCAATGCTGCGCACCTTTCCTCTCCCGAAACTGGGACCCCTTCTTTCGGACCTCTCCCCTGTATATCACAGGGCCATGAGTATGCAACACTCCTGGAGCTCTGGGTGCTCTGGATGTGGGCCTCAGCAGCCGCTCTGTCTCCTCTACTTCCGGTCAGATTTTTAGCCAGGCATCCGCCGGTTTCTCCGATGTCTGTGGCGGCTTGTGTAACTGATTGCGCGATCTGGTGCATGACCAGTGGGCACTCTGTATGTCTGAGGCTGTTCCAGGTTGCAGGACTCAGCTTCGCGCTGCTAGGGCCCGCACAGTCCCTACGCCGGGATCACTCACCCACGAAGTCGCTTCCTCTCGACAAGAGGGTCGGGGTGCCTCGCCGGGTCTCTGATGTGTCCTCCCCCTTGAGAAGCGTTCGTCACCGGGCTGCTTTACGATGCTGAGAATTGGTGGCACTGGAGGGACTTGGATGCATGTCTCACCCGGCTGCCATCTTGTCCACGACCCCAGGAATTCGATTTAACTTCTGATTTTTTTCCCCTTGATTCTGATATCACAAATTATGATACTCGTACTGCCATTAACTCTATTAAAAAGGGTAACGCTCCTGGACCTGATGGTTTTCCTATTGAATTCTACCTTCATTTCTGTAAACAATTGATCCCAGAATCACATTGATTATTTACTTTCTTAACTTCTTCCAATTTTGCTGCCGGGACATTTCAAGAAGCCTTACTATGCCTTATAGCAAAAGACAATAAAGATCATAAGTTATACAAAAATTATAGACCTATTTTCTTACTTAATTCTGATTATAAGATTTTTGCCAAGATTCTGGCATTTCGCCTTGATCTTCTCCTCCCCAATTTAATTGGTCGTGAACAAGCTGTTTTTGTGAAAGGTAGACAACTCTCTGATAATACCAGGCTTTTCTTGGATATTCTGAGCTAATTTAAAGCTTATAAACATTCTTTAGCAGCCATATCCTTGGATGCTGAGAAAGCTTTTGATATACTGGAATTTTTTATTCTCTGCACTTTCATGGTTTGGTTTTGGGGAAACGTTCATTAACTTAGTTTCTCTTTTATATTCTTCCCCTTCCACATCTATATTTGTTACTGGCAGAATCTCCTCTCCTTTTCTTTTACAAAGAGGTGTACAGAAAGGTTGCCCCCTATCGCCTCTTCTTTTTATTCTGGCTCATGCACCTTTTCAATCTAAAATTTGACAAAATAGTGCCTTACAAGAATTCAAATATGAGATAAACAAATGAAGTTTCCAGTTTACACTGATGATATTCTTTTATATATTACCTCTCCTGATTCTTCTTTACAACCCTTTTTAAATGTAGTTTACACTTTTGCCTCACTTTCAGGTTACAAGCTTAATTCTGACAAATGTGAAATCCTTCCACTTAACAAATGGTGTATCAAACATGATTTCACCTCTTAGGAATTTCTTTTGAACCCAACAAAAATTTTAAATTGCTATTAGCTAAATCGCAAATAGCACGTCGCATTGGAAGCATGCTGAAGACATCACAAACAGGAAATCATTCCGGCCCATGCTTCTTTCAGTGCCCAGAAAGTGAGAGGAGGAAGCAGAGTGCTGGAGCTGAGTAGATTCACCATCCAACTTGCAGTAACTTTCAGTGCACCAGAATGGATCAACCAACATCAGGGGAACATGCCGAGCCCAGGAACCGCGAATTGAAATTCAGCAAGAAGGAAATGGGAAACCTCATAGAAGAGGTGGCCAAGAGCCATGACGAGCTCACTGAAAGTGCCAGAGGCTGAAAAACGCAGGATATGGCTTCGTATCAAGAGCAAGGTCAATGCTGTGGGGGTCACCCACTGCAGTATTGATGACCTCAAGTATGACCTGCATAGCCGTGCCAAGGAGCGAATAGCAGACAGACTGAAGGAGGCCAGGAGTACTGGAGGGGGCCCATCTACAGTTCCTGATAATAGAAACCTGGTGGAGTCCACAATCCAGCCAGAAGCAGTGGTGGGAGTGATCCAGCTGGACACATCCGGAGCGGCCAGTACCTCATAAGGTAAGATGCATGCAACCATACACTTCAAAGTACTGTTCAATTGTGCACATCCCCTCAGTCCAACCCCAGTGTACAGGCCAAACTCAAGTCCACATTTTCCCTCATATGCCAAATGCATTATGGGAGTTGTAGGTATGTCAGACAAGTGGGTAGTTAAACACAACAATTGCCAGTAAAACACCCCAACACTGCATGGCAGTCAGTGATTGCAGTCAGTGATTTAATGTGAGCCAAGTATTCTTAATGTCACACAACAGTAGCCTTAACACAAATTAACATTGCACTGTTTCACCACACAGATGCAGCAGAAGGAGACTCTGAAGACAGTGAATGTCTACACATTTCGGAGACTCCTGCAGAGACTGACGTGGAGACACCTGTTGCCCCAGCAAGCGCCCCCCCCCCACCCACAAAACGCAGGGCCCAAATTGTGGTAAATATTTGATTTACCGTCTTAATTTCTATGCAGGTAAGTACTTAAACAAAAATAACTCAATCGGAAAAAAAAACGCAGAGTCCGTGGTGTTAGAGTTCTTAGGGGTTTTATTCCTTAAAAAGGAATGGGTCAGGTACCGGATGTCGGGTTCCTGCCACCACTGGGGTGCAGGAAGGGATAGAGCATACTTTATTGACATTACATTACTTTTATACTTAATATACACAATAGAAGTCAATGCAGAAGGCGTAACAGCTGAGAGAAACAAGATAAGGATACACACGTGTTAGCAATACGTAATCAGAAGGCGTGAACTAAGGCGTGCACAGAGGTGTGTTCTAGAAACGTCACATGTAAGTGTCAGAAGTGGGTGGCTCTATGACAGAATAGTGCAGAGTCAGCAGGAATCGGTAGCTAGGATGCGCGCGCAGCTGCATGACGTGTGATTGACGTAAAGTTGGAGGGTGCAGGGGACTTGACATTTACACTAGAGGAAAAAGACAGAAGTCTGGCATGTCAGATCAACTCGTTCCTATATCATATCTGGTATCTGATGTTTGGGAACCATATTATCTAGAAGGAAAAGGTCTCTCGGACAGAGGCTATTCTATACTGACTGTGAGTGCGTGTATAAGCGTCTAGGTGTCTGCATGAGATGCGAGGGGGCATGGGCCTACCATGGTAACAGAGACTATGAATTACTCGGACGGAGACAGTGAGGCCGGGCCCTTTGCTCTGCAGCTGGAAGGATGTTTACTTAAACTAGTAGGCAGGAATGTATTTTTGAGGAGCGGAACAGATAATTCGAAGGTTGAATACAATCTTGGCAGGCAACAGGCTGAGCTAAGCGCCGTGAGCCGCGCAGGGAGTAAGGCAGAGGTCACGGGTACAAGGGCCGGCCCAGGCTGAGGCATTTCAGAGTCTGAAGGCAGGAAAAGGCTCGATGGCAGAATTCAGGGCCTACTTCGCCTGGGCTGGAAAACGTGTAAAGTACACCACAAAAAGACGTTGGCAAGGCATACTTAGAAACGGAATATTCAACCCGTTCAGGGTGGGTCTGAAAGAGGACATGTTAACGTTGGACGCAAATGTGTTTGCGTCTTCATAGCTGGCACAGGAGGGAAGTTACATGCACTTTAAGTTCGTACATGGAGACAGTGGGGTACACGTTAGGGAACATTTCTTGACCATAAAATTTATATTTCCTCAGAATCCCATCACTGCAGCCCATGGAATCTGAGCCGGCTCCTGAACTCGCTCCTGTGACTATCCAGCTTGTGTGAACACAACACCTACACCCTAGGCACAGGTCCGACAAACATGGAGGCGCACATCAAGGGCCCGCATTGCTGCTCAGGATGACCAGGCTCCAAATGTGTAGGGTGGCGTGGAGTCCCAGATGTTGAGGGTGCAGTGCCTGCAAGTAAGACATATGGAGTCAATCCAGCTGCAACTAACCAAAATTAGCCAGTAACATCACAGGCATGACAGATAGTGTGCGAGAACTAGCTACAGCAGTGGTGGAGGGAAATAGGCAGACCAACGCAAGAATGCAGGAGCTAACCAGGGTGATGCTTGAGGGCCATGACTCACAGAGGAGCAAGCATCAGCAGTTCAAGATGCGCATACCAGGTCAAACAACAACTTTTGCAACACTACTTCATTGCTGTCACGTCAGTCCATGGCCATGCAAATTGAAATGGGCCATTGTTGTGGGGTTGTGGCCAGGGCCCTTGGCCAAATAACCACTGCTGTGGAACAGATCCAGGCTACTTCTGTTGGTAGCAGCAATATAACAGGGGAGGAGGGGAGTGAGGAGGCATCCAGCCTTAGCAGCCTGTCAGTGCCAGTGACCACTGCCAGAAGGCGCAGTACCCACAGCGGAACACCTTCTGGTCCACACCAGGGGGATGTTGCAGATGCAGGCGAAAGACGTTTGGGGGAGCGTGGCAGTAAGCGCTAAACTGACTTGCCCTTCTTCATTTGCCCATGGTGACGTAACCATGGACAAAACCAAGATAGTGATTGAGTTCCAGGTCCTGGAATAGGTTAATTTGCTGTTTTTTTAATGCAATCACTGTACTATTTAGCACCATTCTCTGTGTGGCAACATAATACTACATGGGCTCATGTTAGTAAATACTTTTCTGTTTGAAATTTAAGTTTCTTGTCTCATCATTACATACCTCAAAAATAATGTTGTGTGATGTCTGCACGTCTCCTTTGCCCTTCTGCTGAGCTTGCCCCGTGCTCTTGTCGTAGTTGTGCTGGTGGCTGGTTGTCCCCCTCAGACTTACTGTCAGATACTTCAATGGGTATACCTCTCCTGTTGGCAATATTGTGCAACATGGCACATGCAGCCACAATCCAGTAGCAGGTCTCTGGCCGGTACTGCAAAGCTCCACCAGTTTTGTGTAGGATGCAAAAGCGACTTTTCAGTAGTCCAAATGTGCGTTCAATTACATTCCGTGTGCTTCTGTGTGCTGTATTTTATCTCTGCTCATGTGGTGTGACTGGGTTGAGGTATGGCGTCAATATGTAGTTCCACGCGGCGTATGCACTGTCACCTACAGGGTAGTAAGCACAGGGTTAGCGACAGTGATGCATTGACATTTTGTCTATTTGTGTTGAGAATAAGTATATGTGTTTACCAAGCAGATGTCCTTCGCCAAATTCACCCCATAGAAGATGGGTATGGATGCCACTGTGTCAAAATATATAGGAGTCATGTGTGCTTCCAGGGTATTGCGCCACAATGTTAGGATTTCCTGTTCCTGAACATGTATTCCTTAGCTGCTGGGGGACAATTGGGAACATGCATACAATTTATGCAACCGATCACATGAGGGAACTGTGCTACCTGGTGGAAGTCCTGTCTTGTTCAATTATTGTTGGGTGGTGGGGAAGGTGAAGTGGGTATGGATCCTTGTCATCATGGTGTCCAGGAAGGATTTGAAGAAATGTGAAAGGAAGCTTTGTGATACCCCTCCAGCTCCAGCTACTACCCCCTGGAAACTGCCTGAGGCAAGTAGGAGCAGGCAACATAGGACCTGGACATGAGCGGGGATAGCATGGGTCCTACGGGTCTTGCGCTGCATTAGAGGCTTCAGTTCTGCTATTAGGTGTAGGATCATTGCACCGTTCAACCTGCACTTGTTGTAGATTTCATCTTCTGTTTGTCCCAACAATATGATGCGCACTCTGAAAATCCGCTCCTGTATTCTTCTTCTGCGATAGGCTGCTGCATGGATCCTCATCCTCCTCTCCATCACGTAGACCGCTGCCGTTGTAAAAAGCTTCAGGGGTCTTCTGGGTCACTTTAAATAGGTTTCTGAGTGGTTGCACCTGTGTGATTTTTTTTCTCCACCTTACCACCTGATTGTGATTCCCCTTAATCTGCACTTACAAAATAGCGATTTTCCTGCGAAACGCTATTTGCGAGTTTACATGCATTGGTTTGCGACTCTTTATTAGCGAATCGCTATTTGCTAAAGCCGTTAAGGGACTCACAGATAAGGATTTGCATAATTGGTTCTCGCAATATGTGTGAGTACGTATTTTGAGAATTTGTGTGGTTTTTTCAGTAATTGGATTCCTGCATTGGGAGGGGCTGAATTGCGCTCGTAAACAGCCTTTTTTGCGATTCACAATTTTTGTGAGGCATTTTTTGCTTGATGCATGTGTCTGTATATCACTCAATACTACTACTTATCTGTCTAATTTATCTAACCATACTTCACAATGGAATCTGCTATTTCTCTCCTGGTGGAGTAGGTTAGATTCTATTAAGATGGTTTTAGTCCCCATCATTCTTTTCTATCTTTCGGCAATTTCAATTAACTTTCCCAAATAGACTATTAAAAAAATGTATTCAATTCTCACTGCGTTCTTATGGAATAATACAAAGTATCATATATCTTTGGCCAAATTACAAAAGCAAAAACAGCAAGGGGGAGTTAATTTTAATATTTTATTTAATCTTTCTTCTTTGCAGACTTTTTGTCCTTTACTAAATGCTCTTCTTCCATGTCTCTTACTATTCTCAAGAATGCTTGCAGATAATTACGTATATTTTATATTTATTCTATCTTTTATAAAGCCGGGAGAGATAAAGGTCTATCATGGAGTCATTAATAGATACATAACCACTCACCTAGCTCTTTTCCGCAGGCTCAATCCATCTTTCACTTCCCTCTTTCTTATCAATACAAATTTCAGTCACTGATCTCTTCTATTTCTGCCACAAACCTTTCACTTTATTCATTACCCATTTCCCCTTTTTCTATTTCACCTATACCAGCATTACTGCTAACTGCCCCTACTGCTTCTCACCTTACCTTTCCCCTATTGACTGTTAAAAACCAACGCTAGAATTACAACGAGAAGCAGATCTTCACACCTTCTTTCCTATTCCCTTGTTGAAAAAATGATGGCTTAAAATTAGCAAGAATTGCTCACAATGTCCTGCCAACACAACTCAAACACTCTTTTTTATTTATAAGGGCCTTCTAATCACTCCTGCTTTTTTACACAAATTTGATATTGCCACTCCATTGTCTTGTTGGTCCTGTACTGCATCAATGTCTGATATTAAACATATTCTATTTGAATGTCCCACCACCTATCAATTTTGGTTACAAGTATGGAAACAAATTGGCTCTATTTTTCATACAAATATACCATTCTCCTTAATAATTTGGTTTTAGGTAGTCTTTCTGATGATTGGCTTTGTTGTACTTTTAATATACAAAATGTAGACCTATTAATTGCTATTGCATTTCAACAGATTACTATAAATTGGAAGAGTGCACTTCATATCTCCTTTCAAGCACGGTGGTATGGTGTTTGTTGTAATCATAGACTAGATAAAGAGCATACTGTTCAATGTCTCTAACTATTATTAATTGTAAATTCTGTTTATTAAATGTAAAACATACAGCACAAGCCAAACACATTAAAGACTCATGTCCCTGTAAAAAGAGCATCAAATAAGCCCACATTCCATGATACATTATGCAACAGCTTAATGAGAACATGCATATCAGGATCTATCACATGTAGAATGCAATCCGGCCCTACATAACAAATTGTGGGGCATATTAGCAAGAACCTTGTTAAATTTATCGCTGTTTTAGCGCCAGTTTCCTGCCACTAAAACTGCGATAATTTTAACGAGGTTCTTGCTAATATGCCCCTGTAGCTCAATATAGGGGAACAACACTCATCCAAGCCCCGTCTCCATTGATCTTAACAAGAAACCCATTGTCGGGAAAGCGTAGAAAAATAAGCCCAGAGGCGGGAGGAAAAAAATAAAATAAAACAAGGATCCCAGTAACCCAAGTATTGAACATGAGCCTCTCATTGGTGCTGCAATGGAAGCATTGTGGACGCTCTATGGATGTAAACACATAGAGGGGTAGAGAGAACAAAAACACAACAAAGACACGAGAGTGGCAAAACTAATATGTTTTGAAAACTTCCCTCACTCACACACAAATGTGTGTGACATGCTTCATCATCTGGTCTGCTTACAAAACGCCCTGGCATAGCCACGCTCAGGAGGGAGCATAGGAAGGGGAAACACAAAACAAGACAAACCAAGAAACATAAACACAAAACAATGTAGATGTGACAAAACAGTGATAACACAGTGAGTATCAACCTGTGACTGGGCATAGTGATAGAACAAAGTGCAGCATGAGAAAGTGCTTTAAAACTGCCTCGTGGATACCCTTTGAACCTTTATTTGTAGGTTCCACGACCAGGATTAAAATAGTGAAGGATGGGCAGTGTTTGAAGAGAATATTAAGTTCTCGCAACACCCCTCCTTAAACTGCTTGTGCCAACATATTTCAACCGACTTACTGTGCCAATAATAAGCTGGTCACCCCGATCTTCTTCAGGACGTCTACCCGTCCCAGTCCTATTACCCACCTCACCTCAGTCCGGCAAATAGATGGAGTGAGATGGATCGAGAATCGATCAACAAACACGTGTGGAGGATAGTCCCGCCAACACGGGAAACAGGTACTGGAAAGAAGCACAATAAATCATATGCTTTCATGTGTTGTGCATGTTATTGTAAAACATCATTAAAGATTTACATATATCTTGTGTCTTAATGATGTCCCCCTCTATTACAAAGTATCTGGGACTATTATATTAAACAGACCCTATGTGTTGCTCATAAATCCACTCACAACCCTTCATGCCATGAGCAGGTATCAACACAAGAAGGGGGTAATTAAAATTAAAATTAATATATATACCGCTGCCTAAGAAGTACCCCATTCTCCTACAGCGCGACCTGCTGCAGTTAATATTACAAAACCGGCAAGCATATAAGATAGTGTAGATTAAGCCATCTGTGCCCGATTATCATGGCGAACTTACCAAGTTTATCAGTGTATAAAATTCAAAAGGGCGCCCGGCAGGGATGATTCCTTAGAACACAACCTGTGTTCGAGGGAAAGAACAAGAGGCGGGGAACCATTAGTTATGTAATTAGCGGACGACAAGAGATCATTTCCTGCATCCAACGCGGTATTCCCTCATGTCAGCGTGTATAATACCTGCAGGGTTTGAGAGAGTAATCCCATAGTTCAAATCAGGCGCCCCGCAAAAAACACACACACACACACAAATAGTGCCTGCTCCTGGACTGCCGCGTAGTGTGCCGAGCGCAAAGCGGCTTCATGGATTATTAGAATCTCTTCCTTACACGCCCTCCCGCAACCGCTAGGAAGCGTGTACGTGTCATTACGTCAGTGCGTGTGGGGCTGCTTGGAGGTGTAGTATCTCCCGGGGGTTGTCATGGCAACCTGCCCTTTCTAATTCACTGAATGTTCCAACCGAAGGGTCCGCAAACCGTGTTCGAAGGCGCTGTTTGGAAACCCAGCCTATTTTTTCAATCGTATTCTGGTGCACTCTTTGAAAGAAAAAAAAAAGGAAACCTACTGTATTCCTAATGGTGGTAAATTCGTTTTCAATGATGGGTATATCGATCTAAGTACACGCCACCCCCACTCCACATGTAAAAAGGGGGACTGTGATCCGTTATACCCTCAGTGGATGTGAACAAACATAAAATTAATTATTTTGGTTTTTATATGATCTGGTAGGTCTCTCTATCATCCAGACTAATTAGGACACGCGAACCAAGGTGGGTAAGGGAGGAGGGGCATACTAATGCTCAAAGGAATAAAAAACCAACTCCAAATTGAAGATAGCCCTTTGACATGTGATGTCAGAAATATTGTTGTCAATACATCTTCTAACAAACCATAACAGTTCCCAATGCCAGTAGCTCACATTTATACACCAGATATCTTTCATCAAAATTCCTGAATGAGCAGAAATCACAATTCACCTGCTGAACACCTGCCAAGGTATATCATCATTTACACAATATGGCTCTTGAGCCGATAGACCCATTGCTGTTCACGCAGCAATAAAGTTTGATTGTCATCCATAGTATGCATAACCAACTGCAACTTTTGATAACAATCCACCTTAAGTCTTCTGAGGTGTGCCATACCTCTAGGAAATGTGAAGTCAGTCTAGTATTAGATCTGCCACATCTAATAGTGCTGCTGTATTCTGTAATTCGAGTCTTCACCTTCATGCCTACATACTGTTTGTGGCATGGGCACGTGATTAGATAAATGACCCCCTGCGAGTTGCAATTAGTGTGGGATCTCTGTTTCCAAGGGGAATGGAGTCCCAGGTTGATATGCTTTGTGTTAGAAGTTAGATGACAAACGCTGCATGAGCCACAACGCGTGTGGCCCATCAGTCTGGGTAAACCTGTAGTTGTAGTGGTAGTCCCGATCTTAGGGGGTGCCCTAGGACTGGTATGAATTAGAAGATCTTTGAGATTTTGGCTCCGTTTAAAAGAAAATAACGGTTTGTCCACATTCAAACCACCGGAGTTTAGGATCTTCCAATTCCGTAGCAGAGTTCATCTGATCTGTTGTGACGCAGTGTTGAGTGTTGAAACAATGCTGGTTTATTCATTTTTGGTCTGATGGTTTTAGACAGAAGTGCTCTATGGATCCCATCATAAAATATGAATTCTTCCCCTGCTGTTTTGGGGGCCTTCTGATCAGGGAAGCAACAGGGAATTGTCATCAATTATATATAAAGAATAACATTAGAGAAGGACCAAATATGAAAATCTCACAAAGAAAGAAAAACAAAAGGATGCGTCTAGAGAAAACCGCCCCTCGGGCGGAAACTGGGGGTCATCTTGAGGTTCCGTGACGATTTGAACCCGTGTTTTCAATGTTGTCGGAAATACATAATATTGGTATCAGCGAACCGCAAATGATCCATTTAGCATATCCTGGTGTTTTCGCTACGATACGAGCAAGAGTACTCCTGTTATGAACACATTTCTGATCTACCCACGGCATCCATCTTAGATCATGGCAGCCATTTTGTTTTTCTTGCCCTCACATACGCAATAACCTCTGATCACTTCATTTCGATTAAGGACACGTAGCCTTAGCCGGAGATTCACCTCTTTCATGACACGTGCACCTTAAACCAGATCACGCTGTAGCTACATGACTCGACAAAGGCTGCCTCCTCTGCCCGAGGCCAGCCCAACTGAACTGGTTCTCGTGTCCATTGTCCCGATCATGATTAGGCGGCCGAAGCCGGTAGCCTTGCCCATTTACAACCCACAAACATCTCTTATCCCGCTTTTCTATCTTCCACACCTGGCTCCGTTCCTTTCTTTCCAAATCTTTATTAGGGGGAGGTAACGAAATTTACGATGAGGCGGTCCGGCTCTTGAATACAATATTGACAAGGGATTGTGATGAACTAGTGGGAACCCCTCTTCGTAGATGTTTTGTACCAGATTTTATCAACGGTTCCTGTGTACGCCAAATATTTATTGTTTATGACACAAAGGTTTTGGGAATGTACCAACATGTGAAGAATTCGCCTGAAGGCCAAAATTTAGTATATAAGGAGCAACCCTCTTTGTACAAATTGAACAGGCTCCTAGATACTGCCCATGCGTAGTTTCTGTGACTTCTGTGTCCCTGCAGTAATAAACCTTTGGTCTTTGACGCCACCATCGAGAAGCCCGTGTTTCTGTTCATTTGCGCACCAAGGCAGGTGGAACTCCGGGGTCTTTGGGTGTTGTTCCCTGACACCTCTGGACGGAACCAAAAAGTCCAGAACTCCAATTGGCGCCCAACGTGGGGCGACGTCATTCGGTACCGGTCCAAAAGCCTGAAGAGTTCGAGAAGCTTCGTGTGAAGATTCCTGAGGGAGGCGCCCCACTTCATCGATCCCGGCATATCGCAAAAGTGGCCCGAAGTTCTCTTCCACGAGGGTTCCCGTTCAGGACGGCTGCAGTGGGCCGTTGCCTTGACCGTCGCCCTGTCTTGGACCTGAGGTGCAGTCCTTAGTACGGCGAAACGTGACGGGTTTCTCCTTGGTGACGTCTTCAGTGCCTCAGTTAAGTATTTAGTGGTTGCTAGCTAGTGGGTTACTTTGAGAGGGTTGTTAAAATCCTTTTTGGTTCCTGGTTTGGTTTGGTTTCGTAAGATTATCATTGATTGTTCTGGTTACGATAATCTATTTGGTTTAGTTTGGGTATCGATACATCAGTTCGTTTTGGTAGGCCTAAAAGTTCTTGGTTCAGGTGCACATATCTGTTTTGTGTTTTGTTTGTTTTGTGTTCCGGACTGAAAAATGGTAAGTCGGAGAAATTGTATGTTGTCGTGCTTTGGTTGCAACAGTGACTCACGATTGGAGGACTCATGTCTGGTTCCTCCGATTGGGACTCCTTTATATGACTTGTACTGTAAACATGGTGTGGGTCCTATATCTTATAATGAGGTGTGGGTCCGCTACACTGAGAAAGATGGTGTCCTTAGTTGGCCAATGCATGGTAGTTTTGAACCCGAAATTCTTGATAATTTAGAAGCGAAATTGTTTAGGAAGAAAGCCCGGCCGGCAATGTTTGATTCTTTCCGTTACTGGTGAAAAGAATCCAAACAAAGAGAAATGAAAAAGTTAAAGAAAGAACAGAAAGAGAAAGAAGAGTTGACTCTAGAGCAAGCAACTAAACAGTTGCAAGATAATGAGTGTGAGAAGGCCATAGAGGTGGCCATTAGAGAGCATAATTTAGCGATCGACAAGTGCTATCCTGCCTTGCCATCGAAAACAGCTAAGATACTAGAGGACCCCGAAAACGATCCTCTGTTGTCTTATCTGTTACGGTCACCTCCACCGTATGCACAAGGTGCTACGGCTCCACCTGTACCGAATGTTCAATTACCGGTTGCTGGACAACCTGGTATTCCTGCTCCTGCCCCTCAGAATCAAGCTCCTGTACCTCCTGTGGTTAATATGAATGTTCCTACGGCTCCTCCTCTTCCTGGGTTGCCGACTTCTATACCTGTATCTGTCTCGCTTACACCTACTGCTCCACAAAGTATCTTCCTCGATACTCCTGCTGTTCCGCTATCTGTTCCTACTTCCACTGTGTTCTCTACGTCTGCGAGTGTGTTGACTCCACTTTCTGTTCGTCGAAGAATCACTGATTCTGTGTCTAATATGCTGTCTCCTTTCTATAAAACTTTAATCAAGACTCCTACTTCTGACTCTGTTCAGAGACGCAGCCAGCTTCCAAGTACTGAGGAACGGGGAATTTTAGATTCCACGGCTCTCAGATGGATTTCGAAGAGTAGGAGATATAGTACGAGAGATGTGCTAGATACATTTATGCAGTGGAAGGAACCAACGCAACGGTATGTCTTTGATGAGATGTGCTTGTTGTTACGTGAGGAGATAGAAGAAGACGATGTTGAATCGAATTTAGAAGACTTAATTAAGGTTCAGAAAGAGTTTGCTGCTGGTATGATAGTAGGTGAAAATATAGAAGAAGCGATGGAACTGATCTTAAGTTTTAGAAATGATCCATCTCTTCGTTCACCGAGAGATTTAGACAAAGGTAAGACGAAGCTGAGTCGCCAATATCCAATGAGGGAGGTTCCTCCAATTTGGCGCGAAGCTGTGCAAGCTGATAATGTTCGTGGTATTGTAGCTGCTCCAGCCCAATTCCAAAGAGTGTGGATACACATTCCGTGGAAGCGAGCCGAAGTGCTAGCTGTAAAACAGGCTTTGCCAGACCCGCGTAAGAATCCTGCTGGATACTATAAAGAACTGACGCAAACAGTTGAGGCTTGTATAATGAACTTAGCAGACATTGATATGTTATTTGGAAATGTAGTTCCTCAACCAGTGTGGGCTAAAATTCGTAGGGAGGATCATCAAGTTGCCTTAGGTGGTGATTGGGCAGCTATCACTGCAGCGGATGGTCAGCAAACGGGTGGTGCAAAACCTGAACCCCTAATTGCTAATCTTCCGGGTAGAATAATAGACTTAATGAAGACTCTGATGCCCGCATTGCGTGTTAATTGGGATAAGTTATCCGCATGTAGGCAGAAGAAAGACGAAAGTGTCTCCGACTTCTTCACGAGGTTCGAAGAGACTTTTGTAGATCATAGTGGTCAAGATATGAGCACAGAAGGAGGACAGAGACTGTTTGTCGATAAATTTGTGCATAATTTGTTACCTGAGTTATGCAATAAATTAAAGGATTCAGAGAGTGCGTGGGCTGTTTCTACAACTGCGCAAATACTTGCAACTGCACAATATTACGAAAATAGGGATAAAGAGGAAAAAGAGAAATCAGACAAGAAAACGAAAGATTTAAAGACTAAAGTTCTTTTGCAACAGGCGTATCCGCCTCGCACGAATCAGACTAATATGCAACAGAATTCATATCAAAGGACAGATTATAGTTCACCGATGCCTCAATATCAGTGGAACCAGTGTGCGTACTGTAAGAAAGAGGGTCACTACAAGAATGAATGTCCGATCTTAGCGCAAAATAATGCAGCAACAGCTCAGAGAGGTCGTGGTGGTTTTGTGCAGAATTCTAGAGGTCGAGGACGAGATGCTATGCCTCCACAGACGAATGATCGTCCTTCCAATCACTTTGATCAAAGAAATGGACAGTCAGCCCAGCAAAATAGATCTCAACAATATCTTGTTGAAGACTATTGTGAAGCGGATGAGGGATTTCAGCAAAATGGGTACTAGGACAGCCATGGACAGAGAGAGGGAGTAGTATCAGTTCCAGTGGATCAGAGTGGGCCTTATGTCGCAGTAGCAACATCAGGTGTAGTCGAACCGTTTCTGTTGGATACTGGTGCCGCAAAAAGTTCTATCATTCATGCGAAACTCCCTGGCGCACCTTTGTCTGGCTCAACAAATGTTTCTGTAGGTTTTTCAGGCGCCCCTGTTTACAACCCCATATCTGGCCCTTTGTCTATTTCTGTTGGACCGTGTCAATTGAAAGCACCCCTGATTTTGACGACGGGTTGTAATGAAAATCTGCTTGGTTTAGACTTGTTAAAACGACTATATGCAACATTGTACTGTTCTCCGGAAGGGGTACAGCTTACATTGGGTAAAAGAATCACCTCTCCGATGTACTTGTCAATGGATGCACTCCCGCCAGAGCTGCGTTCACTCCCTGATTCTCTTTGGGCGACTGGTCCTAATGATGTAGGCCTTTTAGAAATACCACCATATGTAGTAACTTTGAAAGCAAATGTGAAGTTTCCAAGAATTCCTCAATACAAAATATCCAGTGAAGGTGAGCGTGCACTTTTACTGATTGTGCAAGATTTAATTAAGAAAAGTGTAGTTGAAGAAACTAGGGGAAATGTTTGTAATAGTCCTGTATTACCGATTTTGAAACGAACTGATCCTACAAAGCCTCCAGTGTATAGGTTTGTCATCGACCTCAGAGAAGGCATCCACAGGTTTAGCTTGGCCAGACGCACTTCCTTTGGCTTTGTTATCCACGAGAGCAACTGTACATTCTAGAGTGGGGCTTAGCCCGTATGAGATAGTGTTTGGCCGCCCGGCAAACATTTGGGGTGTGCCGAGGCCTAAGGAGTTTTGTTCTCTAGAATATCCTATGTTAATAGACTACCTTTACGACTTGACTGCTAAATTGAGTCTTATTCACCAACAGGTTTTCGATGCTTTACCAAAGCCTCCGGAGAGTCCAGGGCATCAACTGAAACCCGGAGATCAAGTGGTTATCAGGAACTTCGCGAGGACGAAGAATCTTCAGCCCAGATACATCGGCCCCTTCCAGGTCCTGCTTGCAACGAGAACAGCAGTTCGTGTAGCTGGTCGCAAGCATTGGGTGCACGCATCTCATGTTAAGCGTGTACCTTTGCCACTTCCTTACGACGACTGGGTGAAGAAGGGAATTGGTGCCTCCGAGTTTGAACGCACGCCAAAATTCATCCCTTTCAGCGATGCCGAATTGATTACTGACACTCCGAAATCTGACTCTCCTTCTGAAAAGACTCCTTTAAACTCTGAACATTTATCCCCTGCATCAGAAGAAACTCTGTCATCTGCGAACTTAAACATTGCAACAGCTACCAGTGATACGCTATTTGCCGATCAAACAGTACCTGCTAAGCAAAGATATAATTTACGACTTCGTAAAATGGACAAATAAAGCAGGCAACTGCATATTGTGATATTTTGAAATATTGAACTTTTGCCTTCAGCCAGGAAGTTTACTATTGTCTTATTGTTTTTAAAATTGCCTTGCCGTCTGGGTAGCCGTAGGGTCGTGGCTGTGTGCCTAGTTGAATCTGCGGGGGTCTGACACAAGGTCGATCTTTCTATTGGTTCAGGGAACTCCCAGGGCTGATAGAGGCATTTTCATCTACGTACACATCATCAGTGTAAGCATGGGCGAATTTTGCGGATCTCGCGTTCGCGAATTTTGCGGATTTGCGGATTCGCAATCCGCAAAATCCGCGAATTCCCGCGAATTTGCGGATTTTTTTTTTTTTTGTGTTCGCCCGTGTTTCTGCCAGTTCGCGAGGGTTTTTACAATTTCGCAATTTGCGAACTTACCTGTCGGGTCGCAAGTTTTGCGAACTTGTTGTTTCTACGTGTCCAGCCTGTTTGGGACACTCTTCTTCATCACTGCCACTCTCTGTCACCACTGCCACTCTCTGACTACTCATGCCACCCTCTGGCCCACCCATGCCACCCTCTGTTTCATCACCACACCCTCTGGTTGTCCAGTGTACATTATTTTCGGCAAAGCAAAGCACACCTTCCCTGCCTCAAGTGACCTGAATTAATTTGGGGCTGATTAATGTGTCACAGAATATTTTTTTAGCTGGCACCTGCTTCCTTTGTGCGCCCTGATTAGTGATCTTTTGCACTTGCTAAGTGCTTTCATTGTTGCAAAATTAGTTACAACACCTGCCCTGCCCCAACTGACAATAATGAATTAGGGGCTGATTAATGGATTTTAACTTCCAGCCTGGCTCCTGCTTGTCTCCCTTAGCTGTAATTCAGGACCTTTGTGGCATATGTGTAACTATTCTGAGGTTCAGAGCAGGGTCACATAATAGTTTCAACTGGCAACTGAACTCTGGAGGGGCCCCTCAGGAAGCACTACAGGAAATGGCTACTAATGATGAGCCTGAACTTTTGAACCTGGTAAGTAGTTACTTTCAGTTTTGCTAAGAGCGTATTTCTGCAATTTTGCACTTATTCGCGGGGCGCGAACTCACGCGAACAGTGCGAGCAAAATCCGCTGCTCGCGGATTTGCGGATTTTGCGGGAGATTCGCGAATCTCGCGGATTGCGAATTTCCCGAAAATCCGCAAAATCCGCGAGCGGAACGGATTTTCCGCCCATGCTTACATTAGTGGTCGCGAGCGGATTGTAGAAGATGGAGCTTCCTGCGCTGCAACGAGAAAATGTGATTTATGTTCGCAGAAACAGACTTTACAGAATTCTTCACAGCAAATGCTTTTTGATGCAATGTGCCATTACATTTTTAATTGTTTTGATAACGTTGGTGGGTGGAATTGTTTTCGGTATAAGTTTGATTTATGTGCCAGTAACTACAGTACCTCCCCTTAATCCTGTTACTTCTACTGTTTCCTCTATACACTCTTTTCACTCGTTTCCTGAACATGAGCAAGCCCGACGTTCAGAATTCATTAATAACACTTTTGTACAGCTCTTGCACCAACACCAACTGGTAGTTAACACTACAGACTGCTGGGTGTGTGGCTTGATACCCCACACTATGGATAAAGGCATTCCCTATCTGGTTTTGCCTTTCAGCTACAATGGATCATTTCAGGCCCTTCAAACCATCTTTGCTTATGCCCTTGAAACCTATCCTCCGCGTCCACCACGTTCCACTAAATATAACTCTGCCAACAAAGCCTTAGTCCAGGGAATTATTGACATGATCAAGGACGTCAATAATACTCCATCTTACCCTAGAGACGAATTGCGAGTATATTTAAGTTGGAATTCTTCAGAGTATCGCCTTAGTTTGGGAGAAAGCAAGCGTAAAAGCTCAACTCCAGTCTGGGTCGTACCTCACCGAGGTCAGGTCTGTTTGCAAGGTAATGGGAGAAATCCGAGAGCTCAGCTAGGGAGGAGTGAGTGCGTAGAGACTTATGTGTTTCCGGCTAACTCTTCCCCTGCTTTCCTTACTGCTAGGGGTACCTACTTCATCTGTCGAGACCGAGCATATACATGGTTACCTGCTGACTTTTCAGGTTCATGTTATATTGCTCGATTGTTGCCTCCAACATACACTGCTTCATCTGACTACCACAGAACCAGAGTAGCGAGAGGTGTCTTCAGCAAGGAAGATACCGCTGGTCAGGAAGCTGGAGACTTCTTCAAAGGCTTCCTTCCGTTCTGGGGGCCTATGGCCAATAGTAGAAACATACGTCAGCTAACACGGGTAGTTGAATCTACTATTACCGAAACTGCTGGTGCCCTTAGCAATTTGACAGCTGAGCTTCAGGCGGATAGACTCATGACGTTGCAGAACCGTATGGTTCTAGATGTTATACTTGCAGATCGAGGTGGGGTATGCAGAATGATCCAATCGAGCTGCTGTGTCTTTATTCCTAATAATGCTCCAACAGTCTACGAGGCGATCTCTAAGCTACACAAGATTTCCGACTCTATACACGTAGACAAGGGAAACTGGTCCTTCATGGAGTGGTTTTGGACTCTGATCTCAGCATGGGGATGGAAGGTTCTAATGGTCATTGGTGTCATCTTAGTATTTCTCTTCTCATGCTGCCTGATTATCCAGTGTGGTCCAGCCCTGTGTAGTCTTTGTGCTGCAACCTGTTTTAGGAAACCACCTGCGTTTGGAGAAAAGGCACGAGAAAGGATGATGATACAACAACATGTCACTGACCTGATGAGCATAGAACTAGATTCTGACATAGACTGAGTAATTGCCTATGTAAGGGCAAAAGGAGGGTCTGAGGTTCCGTGACGATTTGAACCCGTGTTTTCAATGTTGTCGGAAATACATAATATTGGTATCAGCGAACCGCAAATGATCCATTTAGCATATCCTGGTGTTTTCGCTACGATACGAGCAAGAGTACTCCTGTTATGAACACATTTCTGATCTACCCACGGCATCCATCTTAGATCATGGCAGCCATTTTGTTTTTCTTGCCCTCACATACGCAATAACCTCTGATCACTTCATTTCGATTAAGGACACGTAGCCTTAGCAGGAGATTCACCTCTTTCATGACACGTGCACCTTAAACCAGATCACGCTGTAGCTACATGACTCGACAAAGGCTGCCTCCTCTGCCCGAGGCCAGCCCAACTGAACTGGTTCTCGTGTCCACTGTCCCGATCATGATTAGGCGGCCGAAGCCGGTAGCCTTGCCCATTTACAACCCACAAACATCCCTTATCCCGCTTTTCTATCTTCCACACCTGGCTCCGTTCCTTTCTTTCCAAATCTTTATTAGGGGGAGGTAACGAAATTTACGATGAGGCGGTCCGGCTCTTGAATACAATATTGACAAGGGATTGTGATGAACTAGTGGGAACCCCTCTTCGTAGATGTTTTGTACCAGATTTTATCAACGGTTCCTGTGTACGCCAAATATTTATTGTTTATGACACAAAGGTTTTGGGAATGTACCAACATGTGAAGAATTCGCCTGAAGGCCAAAATTTAGTATATAAGGAGCAACCCTCTTTGTACAAATTGAACAGGCTCCTAGATACTGCCCATGCGTAGTTTCTGTGACTTCTGTGTCCCTGCAGTAATAAACCTTTGGTCTTTGACGCCACCATCGAGAAGCCCGTGTTTCTGTTCATTTGCGCACCAAGGCAGGTGGAACTCCGGGGTCTTTGGGTGTTGTTCCCTGACACCTCTGGACGGAACCAAAAAGTCCAGAACTCCAATCTGGATGAAAAAGGCCAGGTCATTGGGCCTAGGTGGGTTGCTCAGGAGAGTCCAGCTGCTGGCCTCTAGAGTACGATTCAAGCGTGTCCTCAAACAACTGCAAAGCTCGAAGTCTGGTGGGAACCAAACGGGAATGCCTGGTCGCAGTGAGATAGTGTCTAAGAGGCTGCCAAATGCGAGTGGAATGTGTGTCTGTATGGTTAATTCGGGCACTTAGCAATTCAAGAGCTAAAGCATTCCACAGGCAAAAAAGTCTCTAACTAGTAAACGAAATTCTCTTTGGTCTCCAGTAACCATCAAAAACAACAGGTGATGGACCGAATGTGGATCAATGTCACACACTCACCCCAGTCCAAAGATCTGGGCCCAAATCCATCGTTCTTTTGCACTCCATACCACCCTGGGTTAGACAATGGCGATATGCAAATCAGCTCTGACCCTGTGCCCCAGGGTGGTGTGGAGTGCAAAAAAACGATGGATTTGGGCCCAGATCTTTGGACTGGGGTGAATGTGTGACATTGATCCACATTCGGTCCATCACCTGTTTTGTTTGCAAATTCCGCCCTAAGTGCGCTGGGGATGACCAGACGTGGGTCCCAGGCACTCCACATCACTGGAGTCAAGCTAGCCGGGCTGATGAGAGGTGTTACCTCGAAACCGGTCCGGTCCTCGGATGCTTGATTCCGTTCTGGGAAGGACATGGCTTTTGTAGTTCGGACTGGACTGTTCCCATGGGGCACAGGGTCAGAGCTGATTTGCATATCGCCATTGTCTAACCCAGGGTGGTGTGGAGTGCAAAAAAACGATGGATTTGGGCCCAGATCTTTGGACTGGGGTGAGTGTGTGACATTGATCCACATTCGGTCCATCACCTGTTGTGTTTCCAGTAACCATCAACCCATAACTGATGAAGTATCTAAACTTCCTTGAATATATTTTTTGTCTTATTATCTTATTAGAGCTTCCGCTCTTATAGTAATATGTTATGCTTTTTTTTTATTTCCTTGATATTATGTACTCTATGATTTTTGTTATTCCACTACTGTTTAAATTTATGCTAATTTAATTACATGAGAAATGTTTTTATTTTTACCCTTTCTATTTTCTTTTTCTCTCCCCCTTATCCTGTTCTGAATATGATTCTTTATTGTTCGATTAATTAAAATCATTACAATATGCATGATTTTACATGCATAGAATAGAAAAGAGTAAAAAGAAAATAAAGATAAAAAGCTGTTGGTTCCATATTTGGCATGCATACTCCAACTTGAGTGAGAGAGTTAGTTAAAATCAATAAAATCCTTGAACAGTTATCCAATCTAGAGCAAAGGTCCTAGTGCATAATTGTGTCAGCAGTATCTAGAGTTCCGGTCTTCTCGCCCTTTGGGTGAACCCTTTTACCTCAGTATGTAAGTGTTGATTAGCTGTGAAAAATTCATAAACCCTTTATGTTTACAGTCCCAGCATTTGGTTTTGAATAAAAACGTTTTAAAACAATATAAAAAGGTATTTTTCTCATTTTGGTGCAGAGTACATGAGTTGCCTTCTCTGGTACGCTTGTTTGGTCTTCTGTTCTTGAACGTAATGATTTCCTTGTGTTCCTGGAGTTTCTTGTGATGAGTGTTATCCGAAGCAAGGCTTTTTGGTTTTAATGTTGACGCCAGATTGTTCTTTTGTTTTACCCACCCTTTGATCATTAACATTCGGGCTTTGTGGCCAACTCGTTGCTTCTAATAGCTTTGGTGGTTTGTGTCAGTGCAGCCCAAATTGCATCTGTAAATTTCCCAGTCTGGCCAAGTTCTGTGTTGTATTGGCGGAGAAGCACAGATCTGATACTTCACTGCAGTGTCTGAGGCTGTACGACCTGCAAATTGGAATAAACAGGCGATGCCGTTCACTTGCCGTCTTTGGACAGCAGTGCAGCAGATGAAGTCAGGATTCGCATTTGTAGTTACATAGGTGACAGGCGACTAAGTTGTCCCGTAGGCCCCAGGAAGGATTGAAGTCTACGATAGGCAGTGCAAGCAGTCTCATGTAGGTTATTCTCCTCAATGCCTGGGTTGTCAATGCTTGCTCGAAGTAAGGCTTGGTTTTGCCCAAGATATGGTAGGCATCCAATGCAGAAAGATTTGTTCGGTGGCATAAACTTTCCAAATCCCTTTCGAATTACAGTTTCTTAACCTGTGCATTCACTGTTTTATCCAGGATGTACCCTGGATGTCCTGGTTTTGGAGATTATGAATTTCTAGGAGGCTTGTGGCCACAACCAACTGTGCCTGCCATGAGGAGCCTGCCTCTTCGAAGATTGTTTTGATTTGTGCTTTCAGAGAAGGTGCTGTGGCATACAGGGTGCTGATGTAATATTTTATTATGTCCCCAAAGCATATAATATAGGCATGTCCCAGCTCCAGCCTCACTCTGGCTCTCCTGGCTTGCCGAGGAAGATTTAAAACTTTATTGTAAGCGGAGATTTGGAAATTTGAAAAGTACTAGTTCAGTGCACCAGGGAAGGCTAGGTGACAGTAGTTGAGGGAGGGGACTATTTTAGCTCTCAAAACTTTTAGAATGGGTTCAGTGATTAGACTGTGTAGCTGCTGATTTAAATGTTTCAAGCTGTAAATAATATCAGCTCCCTTACTTCTTAGGTGTTTTAAGTGGGCCACTGGTTTTGCCCCGTCTGATAGCCTGACCCCAAGATAGTTATTGCCCATGCATGTTTTAATTTGCAGGTCACCTAGTGGCCATATCTTGGTCTTCTTCTGGTTCACCAATAGTTTGTTCTTTTGATTGTACCTATGAAGTGCATTGAGGGCTCTCTGTAGACCAGTCTGCGAGTGATCCATTTTTACAATGTCATCAGCATACTGGAGGATTTGAAGCTGCGCCTTCCCCAGCCTTGTTGTTACTAGACAAGCGCCTTCCAAGGCATTGCCCAGATCGGCTGTATAGAGATTAATGAGAAGGGGGGCGAGGACACAGCCTTTTTCAGGCCATTGTTGGTTGACACCTTTGGTGTTACAGTAGATTGGCTGGTCTTGATGCAGACCCAGGTCTCATGCTATAATGCAATTATAGCCTTTAGTAGCTGTCGGAGATTCCCCAGGTGGCTAGTTTCTCCCACAGTTTTCCTCGGTTCACCCGGTCGAATACTGCACTGTAGTCTATGAAACAGCAAAAAAGAAGTAGTTGTGTCGGCTGTGTAGCTAGATGTGATGTGGCTAAAGGCATTCATTGCATTATCCATGGTGGAGCTTTTGGGCCTGAATCCAGATTGGAAAAAGGGAAGGATGTTATTGTCTTTAGCCCAGGCTTCTAGTTCTTTCACTAGTATTCTAGCCTAAGCTTTAGCTTCTAGGTCTTGTAAAGCAATGAGACAGTAATTTTCTGGTTTTGTGCGATCCCTTTTTTAATGGATTGGGAAGAGGATTGATCCTTTCCATGACAATGGAATTATTGATGTGCTCATATGTCCCAAGGGGGGTACATACGTGGTGGACAAATAAATGAAACATACCCAATGTAATGAGAAAGTACATTTTTAGGATTCAACTATATAGATCTTTAACTGAACAAAATATTAGGTGTGCTGTCCAATAAACAAAAAACATATTTACAGTGAATACAGCAAGTGATGTAGATCGTGGTTTGTTATAGACAGTTACAGGTTACACATGTATACATAAAAATGACATTTTTCAAGCTATTAACTGTAATCACAATAGTCTTTCGGACATAATTGGTTTCTTTTGTTCCTATTACACTTTGTGCAGTCGGATATATAGCAAAGTACGTCGACGTTTCAACCCTATTTTATGATGCGCTGACCATGTGCATCTGGGGCGGGTCTTCATCAGGACTGATAATGTGTTGGACAGCCTTAATATTGCGTGTCTGATTCCTCAGTTCTTTTAAAACTTCTGGTGCTTGTCGTCCGACAAGCCCATGGGATGCAGTAGATTCACTGGTTCTTATGATGTTGATTGTTCTACACCAGCCGGTGGGAAGATCTACGGGTCTGAGATGCATTGGCAATTGCTCTAGCGTGTCTGGAAAAACGTCTGTCCCCTTCGTGAGGAACCTGAAGACGTTTTTCAGGATTTGTCCCTGAAGAAGGGGAGTGGGGACCAGAGGGGTTCCTGGGCCTCTTTGATGGCATGCACAGAGGCCAGGCTATGACTATCAAAGAGGCGCTGCAGGAGGATTGCCTCTGTGGAGATTCTGGGTGGATTTGCAGGTTCTCCAACTTCTGGATATTCAAGTCCCTGGCAATTACTGGAAGGTAAAAAACATATTTATTTAGAAGATGATCAATTTTTGTTGCCAGTGTTTTTAAAGCTTGTTTTTATGGTGGAAAACAGGGTTAGCATAGCAGTTAATTAGCAGTAGGCGTGTTGAGTTGTTGCTGCATTTTAGCCCACTAATGAGCAATGCTTGCAGGTCTATTGTGTTGGTTGTGATTACAGTAGACTCTATTCTGTGAGCTTGATTTATGAAGGTTGAGAGTGCGCCGGATGCGTGCCCAAAGATGTTACGTTTTGTAGCTGCGGTGTGGAGCTCGTAGAAACCTGGGAAGATTATAGGTTCGGTAGTCCTAGTCTCCTGTAGGCAGAGGATGTCGTTCTTTGAAGGTATTTGATTACTGAGTTGATCCTAAGACTTATAATTGCACATTTTTTCCTGTTCTATCTTATTATTATTCAAATGTTTCCAGTCAATTGTTATTAAATTATTTTGTGAACCTACAGTTTCATTTCCCTTTTTCCTACTTAATAAACTTTACTTTTAAAACTTAAAAACAAAAAGAGGAGGTTCTCTGTCCTTTACTCTGGTTTTCCTCTCCAATAAATATCTTTATTGCACAAAAAGAGCGTAGAACTCATCTTTACAGAAAGATGATAGGACATGACTCACAAAGAAAGGCTCCTGTTTAAGAAGATAACATTCATACTTACAAGTCTAAAAATCCTCTTGCTTACTGTTCTATATTTTTTGCAGTTCACAAAGGGTCACATGATGGTTTAAAATGTTGCAAAAAGTATCTTAGGAAAATGTATTTTGCATGTTTATGTAAATGATGCCATCATTAATCCATTCAACAAAGAATAATTCATTTTAATGTATCTAGGACAAAGCAATAAAAATATCGGTGTCACAGTTATGTGCATGTGCAACAGAAATTTCACAGAAAACTGCAACCATCTGGGACTGCAGTTAAGGTCAATACACATTACACATCCTTTATCCGAAGGGGTATACTATTAAAAGATGGGTGAAAAATGTTTTATGGACCACTGACATAATATTGATTACAAAAATATCCCCATACATAAATATCGACACATAAATATTGATGTCAAAAATATCGACATCCTATCTTTATAATGTAAAGTAAAAAATATCGAAAAAATAATATCGATGTAAAAAATATCGATTTACAAAATATCTTTTTTATATATAAAATAATGTTAAATACATTAATTAATTCACTTAAAAATATATTTAGATGTAATATACATTTTAACAAATAAATGAAATTACAAAAATGTAAACATACATATATAAAATGTAATCTGCATATGTATATTTACTTTAAAACAACTAATACATGTATCATTTTAATTTATTTTGAAATGTTATAAATATATAAAAATGTACAAAATAATATATATATATTTATATACATACACTCATAACATAAAATCTAATAAAAAAATATTATATTATAACTTAAAACATTGCAATATTTAATAATTGTTAAACTTACATTTTGCACTCCATTGAGTGCAACAGTAAGAAAACTGTTGGATAGCATAGGGGTAAATATTACTATTCCCACTCCAGTGAGTGCAACAGTAGGGAAAGTGTTGGATAGCGGAGGGGTAAAAATTACTATTCCCATTCCAATTACTGCAACAGTAGGGAATTGGCCATTTTACAGCTCTGCAAGGATAGCAATGTGCTAATCTTATGCTTAAAAACTTTGCTGTAGAAATGGTAAAAGACTTTGCTGCTTTCTATCTTGGCATGGATGGCCTTGTCCTAATCCTACGCTTAAAGACTTTGATAGAAAAGCAGACATTTGAGGTGACCAAACTTAGAGTGTTGCTGGTGTTGAGAGTGCTCTAACTGGAGCTGCTTTCTACCTAAACTTGAGAACTACACAGAGTTCTCTGCTTCTTTTTTTGCATAATTTATGTGTCACTCTATGTCTGAAAGGGAATTGTTTTCACCACCCCATATGCCGGCAGTGTGTGGGTCACGAAGGAACAGCAGGATGAGAATATCAAAAAAGACAGACTGATTAGTGTTGGGGGCATAAATGCCCACTAGTGTTAGCGGCATCCAATCCAGGTGGCCCTTGACTATTATGTATTGTTATTGTTATTGTTATGTTGGATTTATATCGCGCCAATCACCTACAGGTCTCTAGGCGCTCGGAAATCGATGGAATTCATACAATAACTACATGTATCTACCCTCTGTGTTGACTCTGTGTGTATCCAGCACAAATGGGACCCCTGGGGCAATCCAAATTACTACCCCTCGTGCATATGGTGATGATCTTGCACTGTACACCTGTCCCGTCCACACCCAGAGGTCCCCTGATGCCCCGGCATACACTAACTAGCATGTAACAGCACCAGTCTCACAGCAAAAAATACGCCAGTGGTGGCACCAAGAAGTGACATCTGCTTTTTAGAGATTGTTACAAGCAACACATTTTCACTCTTTAGCTACCTATGCAGGTGTTCATTAGGAGTGGCCTGATAATTGGTGTGATATTAATCACATCTGAAAAAATGTCACTTCATAGAGTCAGAAAATATTGACTGCACTAAATACCAGACATTTTTCTCTCAATAAATTTCGACAGGTATGACCTACTGATATTTATCACAAAACTCACAATTGCAGATATATGCTGTAAATGCTGTCATCTACAGCAGCTGGTATGTATAGTTTTCCTCCGGAATATATATACAGGCAAGTTTGGCCTACCGATATTTAACTGGGGAAAATTGCAAGGGCATGATTATTACTGACCACACAAAGGGCCATATGTACAAATTCTAAGGATTGCGATTTCCTAATTGCGATTCTTTGCGAGTCGCAATTAAGAAATCAAAATTCATAATGTATGAAACCTGTTGAATTTCATTTAGCGATTCCTGATGGGGTCACAATCGACCTAACTCATGAATATTAATGAGGTAGGTCGCAATTTTCGACACATTAAGAATCTTGACCATCCCAGGTATGGTGGCCTGCTGGGGTCAGCAAACTACCATGTCTGTGATTGCTTTTTAATAAAGCAAACTTTATTTTTTTAATGGGGTCCGTTTTACTTAAAGGAAATTGGGACATGTTTAAAAAGGAAAAATGTAACTTTGAAGTTTCATTTTTTAAGAGTACAGTGTCTGCTCTCAAAAAATATTTGTTTCAATAGTCACCAAAGGGAATTGGGTCACATGGGGATCCCTTCCCATTAGCGAGTGATTACCAACACCCTTGAGGTGTCAGTTAAAAATGAATGCTTTGCGACTGTTATTTGGTCGCAAAACATTCATACATACCATTGCGATACAGTATTAGTAAGGGAAGACCTACACACACCCCTTACAGGTACCTAATAGCTAAACACAAATTGCAATTTGGGGTG
The DNA here is from genome assembly GCF_964263255.1 of Lissotriton vulgaris. NCBI lineage: Eukaryota > Metazoa > Chordata > Amphibia > Caudata > Salamandridae > Lissotriton > Lissotriton vulgaris. Next base: position 409,468,254 of record NC_141697.1, on the reverse strand, counting down.
ACATGTATGTAGCTTTTTCATGTTACAAATGGCCCGATTCACAGAATCAGGCCATTTGCGGCCTGAAAAAAGCATTTTTCTATCTTCAAAGGGCCATTTCACGATTTGAGAAACCTATTTCTGAATCGCAAAATGGGTTAAGGATTCGGTAATAGGAAGGGATGTGTTATGGGCATCTCTTCATAATAGCAACTCGCAGTGGTATGTAAGAATGGTTTGTAACCTAAATGTGGTTGCAAAATATTGAAGTTGGTGGTAGCCCATTCACAAACCCAAGGGGTCCCAAGGGGACCCCTTCCCCTTTGTGAATGTATGTGAAAATGTTTTGTAAGAGCAGGCAGTGGTCCCTAGACCACTGCCTACTCTTAAAAAATGTTATGAAAACTTTTAATTTTTGTTTTTTTAAATGCACCCCGCTTTCCTTTAAGGAAAACAGGCTGCATTTTAAAAAAATAAAAAATTAAACATTGCTTTATTTAAAAGCAATTGCTACCTCATGAATATGATTGAGGTAGGTAAGTTGCAACCACATTAGGAATCGCTAAATGTGTCAAAGACACATTAGTACATAAGTGTTTGGGCCATATGTATCAAGGTACCAATTTGCGATTCTGTAATAGTGATTTTTAAGAAATCGCTATTTCAGAATCGCAAATTGGTATGTATCAAGAAAATCGCCATTTTTTAGCGATTTCTTGATATTCCTTAATTGCGAAGCCCTTTCCTCCCCTGTTTATATAAAATTTGTGGCTATACAACAAGGGTGTGATGAAATTATAGCGTTGAATGTACCACTTGTATTTTACAATTTTTTATGTTTTACAAATTTCTGTCTGTCTTTTGTATTGTGCAGGTCACAATAGATTGTATTATTAGTTGGAATTTTAATTGTTATGCTTAGGAATTCTATGATGCATAAATGTAAACTGTTTTTATTCTTGTTACTTTAATAAATTTTGTTGTACTTCATGTTTAAAATCGCATTAGTTCATGATTTTATCTTTTTGACTTAAAGCTAAGTTTTAGCTTATTTTGCATATTCCTCAAGGGAACCAGTTTATTTTTGGGTCTAATACCCTAATTCCCTTGATCTACTTAAGGGGTTCCTCTCTCTTCTAATAACCTTTTTTTGTGATTACCTAATAGTGAATCGCAAACATTTGCTGTTAGGTACTCGCAAAATGAAACCTATGTGCATGTGCCCTTGGAAATGTATTGCCGAATCGCAATTAATGTTCTGTATACATGGAAAAAGCATAAATGTTTTCTACATATGCCCCAAAGTTCCAGTCATGTGCAGACAGAGGTTTGTGCAGTACTTGACATTTTTCATTCAAGTAGTAATCAGGGCCCTGTTCAGGGCTTGGAATTCACACCCTAGTTAGTAGCCAGGACACAAATGTTTTTCAGCACCCATGCTTTTTTCACGAAGTTAGCAGCTAAACTGAGACCCTTTTTTGAGATCTCCAAACTGCGGTGTGCTCTCTCCACGCAGTACAAACACTTCAGACACTCTTCTAATCGGATGACTTAAAAACCTAACATTTGACACGGAGGACCATCTGCTCCCTCACCAGCAAGCATTTTTTCCAACGCCCCTGAAGCAGCACTAGTGACTTGTTTATGACTAGCCTGTATCTGTGTACCTACAATCCCCTGCCAGCTATACCCGCTGGTACTGATATTAATGTTTGCACATGTAAACCAACCAGGAGAAAAAAGAAGGGCGGAATGATGCTGTTCGGAGGCGATTCACCGTATAACTAATCCGATCGCAGCTGGGGCACCTGCTTCCGCAGTGAATGCTAATGCCTTTGCCGGCACACCAGTCAGCAAAACTCTTCCATAAACAAAGTGGCCTACACGCAAGCTTGCAACCTTGGCAACTAGTTCTATTGTTTCCGTAGAAATATCGTTTCATACATAGAAAGGATTAGCAGGACTCCGAAGAGGATGACACGTGACGCAGGGCAGATATTTTGCATGCCATCTCTCTGTCGGGCTCAGCTGACACATAAATCACGGGCATCATGACATAGACAGAACATGTAATATATCACTCAAGAAGTGTTTCTGTAAGGATGAATGCCACAGTTTTAAGGCGTTAAAATAGGGTTTGTTCTGCCGACTATTTACAGTTCCGAATTTGCGGTATGCTTCCCGACATCTTGCTCACATTGCATTTATAATGTTTCCTCTACAGGTAAGAATGAAGAGACAGGAGCACAAAAATAGATTTAGAAGCTGTTATGCTCATATTTATTGTTTACCTATATACTGATCTTGTATTCTGTAGAACCTTAAAGGAAACTCTCTGGACCTGATTCACATAAAAGTTGTAAATGTGCCCGCCGGCTCCGAGGTATGCCTCTGGGTGAAGATTTACAACCTTTTTGATTTACAAAGGGAAAACTTTGTTCGGAAATTCATATACAGGAGTACTACTGTGTGTACCTTTATTTATAAACGGTCTTCACCAAGAATTTGGAAATGTACTTACTTTAGGTGCCACCGCATTTGCATATTCGCGGGGAAGGTGGTTGGTGTGCCTGAATATAGGAACAGACTGATACTACATACACAGCTACATTCGTAGTTCATGCCTACCTCCACAGGCATGTGCAAAAAGAACAATTGATGGACAGAATGCAGAACAATGTCATACATCCATTCTAGTGCAGAGATCTGTGTCTGTGCCATTGGATTCAAGCTAATTGTTATAAAACAGGGGGTAACCCAATTATAGTCAAAGGACCTGGGTGTCAAGTATTATAATCAACACTAGACATTAATTCAACAAGCACAATATAATGATATATTTCTTTAGTCACCATTAGATTAAATCCACTATGGTTAATATAGAACAGAACATGACAGATATAATAGCCCGAAATATCAATTGGTACAAGAAACAAATACACATAAAACCAAGTAAATGTGTCTCACCAGAGTCCGAGAGACTTATTTAATATATGTTTTTGAAAATAGCAAATATAAAATACAAATATTTACAAATGGGGTTCACTGCCAATTGGTGTGCACAGAAAAGAGTGAAAGTAAGTGCTCGTGTGAGTGACCAAGACGGTCTGTGACATAGATGGAATGGCGCACAACATACAGAAATGTTCCGCAACATTCTGAATAGGCGAATAGGAAAATAGACCACAATTGCACACTGCAGGCAACAATGACAACCTAAAGCACACGAATCAACAAAGCATCCTCCACAGCCCTGCTTTCTTCCTCCTTTCCTACTTGAAGGTTTGGAGCTGGGTAACCACTGGAGCTACAGCAAAGGTTGCTCCATAGCAAAGGCTACATCAAAGAAGAGAAGGTAGACAAGGTGTCCATTGTGTTGTGGATCATTATGGAGTATTACATGGTTTGCCCCACACAATTTAAGGGAAGCAGAGAAGCAGGTCTTGTGTCAGGAAGCTGTGAATGACTTGGAGGTGAAGGTATATAGTGTGGAGAAAATTGTTTAAAAAGGTGACAATTAAGAGAGGATGTATTAAGGACATCTTTGCCAAGATACAGATGGCAACTGGTGGCAGGCCTGGAGCACACGCACTCTCGCCCAGGAAGTAGCATATCCATGACACCATGCAATGTCCCTGTATGCATAACCTGTCAGTTTCAGAAACTGCTATAATTAGATCAGGTAAGGGCCACACATAAGTACAGATAACAAGTTACATAAGCCCATGCCATGCAAAAATTGCATTGCAATGACACAGGGAGAGACAAGTCCTGAACATAGAAAACAACAGACAAAAAGAAAAATAGTAGCAACACATCTACCCGTAAAGCCACATCTCCATACAGAGGCATTGATTTTACATGTCAAAACCAATCTCCTTTTTAGGTCAAGCATTCAAGACCTCTTGTATATACTTTAGTATATACTTATATGTGTATGCACTTTGTGGGCTCTGGAGATCAGCCCTAGGACTTGTCTCCTTCCGCTTAGGAATTTTCTTTGTGTTCAACAGCCTCTATTGAACTGTCTTGACAGAAAATGACCAGCAGAGGTCCGTAAAATACCAGAATTGCTTTCTGCTGAGGGACTTTCTTACTTTTATTTTTCTGGCAATTGCCTCTATTTAACTTTATGGAGAGAAAACGACCAGTAGAGGTCAGTAAAATACCAGAATCACTTTGGCATTCTCTAGATTCCAGTTAATTGAAATTGTCTTCCACGAGCACCCGTAGACAATATTATTTTTCTCAAATCTTGGATTTTCTGTCAATGACCACTGAAGGCCCTGATTTTATATTACAATCTGAGCTTTGGACTATACTATTTCCTGCTGAAAGGCAATTTTCTCTCCATGCGTTCCCATGCCTGGCGTGTCACGCAGTTTGGTGCCAACTTTCCCTCCATGTTTAAGAATAGTGGATGTTTCAGCACCCAGGCTAATGTGCTGCATAGCTAAATACATATAAGGTCCCAAAGGCAAGACCGATTGAATTGCAAAATCTTGTTTCTTCCTAGATTTCGTGCTTGCACTGTATGGAGGATCAACAGAAACACACTATTGGTGTGAGAAAGGAACTTGCAGGTCTAACCTCAGAGCCCATTCTCATCACACAGCCACAGTCAGGTATATGTGTCGGAAAGATCAGCCCTACTCTCACCCTCAGGCTTTTTGTGTGTAACATCTAATTTACATATATCCACTTACAATTTTGGGAAATCCCTTCCACCCACGCCTGTGCATATTGCAGACTGTCTCACAAGGAGAAACCCTACACAAAATCATCCCCTCATTGAATCACATTCTGTCTGTTTACAGCATTTTTGCAGGACCTGTGTTGCCTCTGTATTGCCACCACTTCCATTGAAGCTTATCCTGCCTGCATTGCCAACAGGACTGCATATACCAATTGGCCAGATGACATATCCTTGTACGTGTTCTTCTAAATGTAGAAGAAAATTATACTGCAAGTCTGGTATAGTACACAGCCATTAACTTGCCCACTCCAGTATTTGTTGTTAACAAACTGGCATATACAATGAATGTCACATGCAGTTATGTTGTAGATGTACTCATAAACACCATTCCAAGACACTTCGCCTGCACAAATTGGCAGGATTTTCCCTAGGGCTTTGGCTTGCTGTGCCAGGTGCACTGTTCCATCTGCTGACTTTAAACATATGTTCTAGGACTGCCCCCACTTGCAACAAAAGTGGGCTTAAGTAGCACATTGGCTGGAGATGATCACTAAACATCCTAAGATAGACTCCTGGGACGCGAGCACACTTGGCATTTACAAACAGTTGAATAAATAAAAAGCTCCCACCCATTTTCTTGACTTGACAATGGTACTGGTGAAGATAATATCATCTTGAAATTGAAGAATGCTGATCTCCCTCCCGATGTGACTTGGTGCCTCTTGCTGAGACTGTGGGCACGGCTAAGAATGTGGCCCTCCACATGGAATAGACCAACAGCATTCACCGGCACCGATTGCTACTGACTGGGACATACTGATCTCTGCTCAGATGTTTGAACACAGACAAGAGTGACTTAAGAGAGATGGGCCCACTTAAACATCCCTACTCGACCAGATGGTCTTTTTAGTTGTATGAGAGGTAAGAAGGAGAAAACAAGCTCAATTAAATTTCAATACTGTGCAACCAATTTAATCACACAATAATCCAATCGACAACTAAATCTGAGATTAGTCAGGTTTATTTATAAATTCAAAAACAGATTGATATAAATCAACCTCAGCATCACAGAATAGAAATACAAAACAAACAGAATGAGTGCAAATCTGAAGCGATTTACCCTTTATATCAACAATCATTCAATGAATTCTGTTATGACAATGCATATAATCAGGAAAAATAATTGAACGTTAAATTGCATCAAATGATTCACAAAGGTAAGCATGAGCATGTTATCTCTTCCTACGCTGCCCCTTAAATGGTAAGAACATTGAGCAAGTATGATCAATAGAAAGGTGTTAACTGTCTGAGTCCTCTGTAGAAGAAACTCAAACAAAGTGGCAAGTATCATGAACCCACACAAAGGAAAAGCAGAGGTCTGTCGCTCATGAAATCCTAAGCTGTCTCTCTGACCCTCAATAAGTTACTTCATAAGACATTAGTTGCACTTAAGGTAAGTCGTGTGCTTATCTCCAGTAACTCTCCATGAATCCAGCACAAATTGGTTATTGCCACCAACTTTCCTACAGCAATACGTTGCCACTTCATTCTTCCTTGGCCATTCCTCTCCTCATCTATGAGAACGTGTGTCCTTGTTTGTTACTGCATTTTGCCTTGCCAAGATCAATCTTCTGCTACCTTGCTATCTAAATAAAACAAAAACCCTTCTTTTCTAAATAAAAAGGCTTTGCCAACACCTGCTGTAGAAACAAAAATACAAACAAACACAGTCTACATTGAAGGTTAAACATGAATTACATGTTGGACTTTAAAAGTGAGCTTGAACTAAAACAGTTCTCAAGGTCCAAAAATCCTGTGAACTTAATAATGCACAGAGTTACAAATGCGTGCACATTTTTACACATATATCAAATGCAGTTTCTTAATGCATGAATAAAATGCAAAAAGATTACAAAAATGTCATTTCAAATACACCAGTATGAATATAATGTCTTGTTATACATATAAATGCTTAAACATTATTTCACACATACATTTTATTTCACCAGCTTCACAACTGAACACATCTAAACGTTAATTTCTCCTAAAATAGTAATATGTAAATGTTACAAAGACCTATATTAATCACTTTTCTATGTACACAATTTATAAGTCTCATTAGTTTTCATGTGGAGTGCTTTAAACATACAATACCACTTATTTTCTTAGTAACATTATTCACACAGAATATATTTGAGTGCTGGCTACACATGATGATGCACTCCTATGGTAGCTTAAGATGGGATCAAAATTACACTGCTCCAGAGTCATCCTTTTTTTTTTATTTATAATTCTTTTTATTGAACAGTAGGAATCAAAATCACAAGGCAAAGTTCAATACATTCTCATTTCTTATAATGACATGGTTCTCATTCAGATAAATGTACACAGTATATTGACCACAAGTGACTCACTTCATGCCAACAATGAATCATCTTGAGCTGGTAACAATGGTGGGGTGCAAATACTCTCTCTATACTCATTCCAGTCGTTCCAGATGCGAGACCATTTTTTGGCACATCCCCTTGCTACATATACATACCTTTCACGAAACATACACCAGTCCATGTCCCTTTTCCATGCGGAGACCGCGGGTGCCCGCAGTGCCCCCCATGCCTAAGCAATGTTACGTTTCGCTATCATTAACCCCAAAGTGACCCAGGTGATTTGTGTGTTATTTAGGTCTGTGGGCTCCCATACGTTCAGGAGACATCTCTTAGCCTCCAGAGGGAGAGCCTGTTCCAACACTTTGCCCAGCACCTCATGTATCTTCTTCCAGTACTGCTGAACAAAGGTGCACTCCCAGAGTATGCGGAGGAAAGTGCCCTCACCTCCACAGCCCCTTCTACACTTGCCATCCACCGCTTTCCCCATCTGTACCATTCCAGGTCCCGTAATATAGATCCGGTGCAGAATTTTAAGTTGCACCAGCTTCAGTCTCGCTGCAATGGCCACCTCCTGAGGTGAAGCTAATGCCGCTACCCAGTCTTCGTCATCTAATATTATACCATCCCGTTACACCTTTTCCTGCAGCCTCCCTAGGGGTCACCAGAGTGATTCACTAACTTCTTGTACGTGAGCGAAATGGCTTTCGTTAGTAAGTGGCCATCGAGGAGTCGGTCTTCAAGAGGCGTGGACTCCACGGAGGAGACTCGCCCTGCTGAACATTCATCCCCTCTCCCTGAAGCTTTGCCAACTCACCCTTGTTTCTCCCAGCAGTGTTGACCCCTTCAGCACCAGTGTCCTGACCCTCTAATTCCCAAAGGGGGTACCCTGTTCTGGTGTCATTGATTCCCTTTTCTCTCTGAGCCCACCCCTGTAGATTATTCACTGCCTTGGTTTCTCTAATGTTCTCTCTTTTTGCTACGTTAGGCATGTTGGGCCATCATTGCTATAGGGACTTAACCCACAATCCCATCTCAGTGTTCCCACCGATCCTTAACGCCCCCATCTCTTGTATCGTATCACTACTGTTTTCCATTATTGCTGTGACTTCCTCCAAGTAGCTGGTACTGTATGTTTCTCCTGACCAATGTGAAGCAGCTCGGCAGCACTGAGAGGTACTCTTTGTTATTTATGCTCTTGCCGCTCAATGTTTTGCTGTGGACTCATTATGCAAAATGGCAATGCCAAAACCCATTTGAGAAGGCCACAGAGCACGCAGGGGTTACTGGGCCCAATTGTTGTAGTCGAGGCCTTTTAATCCTGATGATCCTGAGCAAGTGGGCCAAGTACCCCTTCTGCACTTGACTTTCATTGGTAGCTGTGGACGAGCAGTCAAAAGCTCCCTTGGGGGTGGGGGGGGGGGGTGGAGAGTAGAGAGACAGGTAAGTGAGAATGCCCAGTCCAATGTATACTTTTATAAGAAAAACACATTTTATTTCTAACTCCATACATTCAAAGAAATAATAACAGTTATGAGCAATAACACAATCCCCTTGATCCGGGACTCTAGTAGTTGTCAGACAAATCCCTATCCCACCCTCGGCCTTAAAACATGGTTGGGGTTAGTCCTCATTCACTGGTGGCCATATCTAGGGAATTCTCACTAATAGGCTGTACTCAAGAGTCCCCCTTTGGCTCTTTAGAAATTAGTCAGAAGTGTCTATGGTGCGGCAGCACTAATAGCAATGAGCCCCTTGGGATCCCACTGGCTCAATTACCTGCTTTAGTGGTATGGAAGTGCTCAGTGGGGCAGCACGTGCCCTCTCTGGGGGCGCTCACAAGTCTGGATCCTGTTTGGTGAAGTCAGGCTGCCCGTGGTTAACCCCGGGTGTAGTTCGTGTAGTAGCAGCTACGCGAAGTGCACTTCGCACTATGCAAGCTACGCGAACTGCATTGTGCATTGTGCAAAATGCTGTTCGCACTGATTGCACAGTGCTGGATGATTGTTAGCACTGTGCAATCATTGCAAACCTTATCTTGCACAATGCAAGCGGTCGTTTTCTGCCGCTTGAGTAGATCTGTTTTCTCAACGCGGACTGGTAGTTTCTCATCGCGAGCGTTCGTGAGCATACGCGACCACTCGCAATGAGAAACCTGACCTCCTAGCATTGAGAATCTCGCCGGGTGGTTTATTTTCCACGCTCGCAATCGGCAGCTTGATGTTTCTGATCGCGAACGAGGAAAAAGTCTCACCGGGATGTTGTTTTGCTCGCTCGCGGTCGCCAACTTGACGTTGAGGACTGCGAGCAAGCAAAAAATGCCCGCTATGCTACACATTTTTGCACTGTGCTACGTGCAATTCGCGTAGATGTGCAAACTACGTGAGCGTAGCGTAGTCCTACGCCCAAGGTTACCCAAGGTACACATGGAAGCACCAGACAAGTGTGGCCTCACCCCATTGAGCTGGGCTGATGGCTTGTCCCAGCTATTGGACCTGCTCCCACTCCTCAAAAATTAGGACAGTTACTCTTCTCCTCACGGATGATATTCAATCCTCCGCCAATACTGAAGCCCTGTGATGGTGTGACATCTCAACCGGTGTCCATCACTGTCTTTGGGAAAGCAGGCAGGGGCAGGTCTTGGTGTGCAGACTGGACTCACCGGTAACAGCTGCAATCCTCTGTCTGGGTGGCGACCCAAACTCCTAGAAATGTGAGTACAGGCAGCCCCTTCTGGCACACGGAATTGCTGTGATACTCTCTGCTGAGGCTCAGAATTCTCTGCTACTCTTGTCCTCGCCACAACGGCTCCTCCGGGCATATGGGTTTGCCGATTAATGTGGTAGGAAGTCTTGACACATCTGGCAACAAATAAACAATGGCCCCTTCTGGCATACCACAATGAGGCAGTGTGGGTCTTGTGCTTTCCACACGGCACTCGCGTCATGGCTCAGTTGACGGCTGGCCATCTCCTCCCACTGATTGCTTCTGCCCACACAGCTGTTCCCTCACACATCACGCAGGGTGTCCTCTCGGTAGGGCTCCCCAATAGACCTTGTTCCCTCTTCTGCTCTCCTCTTTCAGACATGACACTGTTTTCTTGGCAAGCAGTCAGGTGCTGGTGTTCCAGACTCCATGTCAGGTGATCTTAGTTTCTTGGTGATGTCCTCTCACCCAGCAGGGAGACTAGAAGGCATTTGCCCCCAGTCCTGGTGGCAGGAAAAAAGTCTTGCAGAGCTTTTCTTCTGACAGCACATACACTCACCATATGCTTGCTGCACAACACGTCATCCTTCATGTACACCCAGCGCAGAGTCACTCCTGTGCTGTGCAGGGCTCCACATCTAGCTGATACAGAACAAGGGTGAGTTAAGCACACAACAGCAAAGCTTTTAAAAAGGTGAGTGAGCATGTAGGCCTTTTTTTTCTGTGACACAGGGTAAAAAGGACCTATTCATTACTACATGGTATGCTGCCACCATCATACTGGTACTGCTTAACTCCTGGAGAAGGTGGTAGCTTTCCACCAATATAAGGGTTGTTCTTTGGGCACCCATCCCGCTCCAACAAGACCGCCATCTATGAGACAGGCCAATGCTATGGCACACACGCATGATTCGTGTTTACCGATGCCCAAAAATTAGGGATCCAGACAGCAGTAAAGTTTGGTACTCAGGGCAGGGGTACGCGTATTTTACTATGCAGAAAACGTTTCTGTTCCAACAGACAATAAAAACAAAACAAAATAAATATGCACCATTTCAAAATTTTCCACACATAACTCACATTTTTGTGCTGACTTCCGCTGGTATCACCAATCTCTGGATATGGTCTCAGTGTGTCTGTGTCAAGATATGCACAAAGTGAAACTTTCTGTATCCAACCCTGTGTTAAGCCAATGAAACAAACTATTGATGTCAATCCTTTAAATAACCATCATCATCCAAATGTCTTGTCATAGACTGTGGATGTCTGGTGAGTAAACGGGAACAAGAATTGCCTACTTGTCATAGCATGTGATGTCATTGTACTTGCAGTTGAACCTGAGAGAGTGTCATGTTAGCAAATATCCCATATCCATCAAAACAATTGAAGGAAATTGCATCATTGTGTCAGCATCAGTCTGGCATGATAGCACATGGTAAACATTTACTGCTTTACTCCCGGTACACATTACACCTCCATCTTCAATATGTGTCATTTTCATATCGCAAGTCCCATTTTATGTCTGTTCACAGCTGCAGACACTCAACGTTCTTTAGTGACATAAGTGCAATTCACCTACCAGTTTCTAATAGGAGGCTCAATAGAAGCAGGACAACAGGCTACAGTCATCAATGAGTCAGTTATCTGTTCAGCCCCAGGGCTTCAGTAGCACTGCTGACCTCATTCAGCACCACGTGCCATAATAACAACTAACAGATGTATGTCACATTTATTCATTGGTAAGGACTTTTTTGATGACATCATCTACATGGCACGTCTTACATCAGAGCATGAAATTGTCGATTGGTTGTCCTTTTCTGTCCCTTGCAATGTGCATTTTCTCCTGATTTTCTGCAACAGTTGCATCTTCCCCATCACCTATTCAAGACCCTGTGTCTGCACTGTGGGACAGCAGCAGATATCGCAGGAACCATCCCTAATCTGACAACTTGTGGCACCGGTAGGAAAAACATGTTAGGATCCCAAGTCCCTCTGACCAATGCAAATGATGATAAGTAATTCTTTCACATTATGGTTTGAAATTGTCTATGCCATACGGTATGTCAACAAGCAGTGCAAAAGTCACATGATTTTAAATATGCTGAAAAAATATCTTCCTCCTACCACATGTCCATTGCCCCACAAGTATTTCTTTGTCATTCATAACACCGAGGGCAAAGAGCTGATGATAAAGCTCAACCTGGTAGTGGCAGTAAGTTTATAATTGTAGAAGAGAACCTTTGACTTCATATGCCGTCAGTTTGCTTGTACACACCTGCGATGAGGTTCTGAAGATTGTGGGCCCAATGCAGAATAGAACTGGTACCGCCACACCTTCAGCCTCCAGCAAAACCATCCCAGGCACACCACTGGCCACCAGTCTTCTTAGACTGGAAGTGTAGTGAGTTGCAGATCCTGAGATGCATGGATCAAGGCATCAGGTGCTTGTTCCAGTAATGCAGGACTGAGATGAATCCCTAGTGAGGTGCGCATATCAAGATGCAATGCTGATGTTAACTCCTGAGTCAGACACAGGACTTATTCTCCATTGGCCATGTTGCACAACCCCTGAAGTAAATGCCCCCACCTCTCATACAATGAGGAGAACATTGAGACAGGCACACATGTTTGAAGGCTTGGAGTGGGTCATGCACACACTCTGGGAGGAAGACTTCTTTCCACCACAAGATTCCATGCGATGTGGTCTTTCCAACATTGAGCGGTGCATGTTGACAAAGAACAACAACTTGCAGGAGCCACATCGCTTCATGAAAGACCTGGAAATTTCCTGCAGGGCACATCAGAGTTGCACTGAGAACATGTACGAATGTGAGGGTGGACAACAAGAGATGACATAATGCGATCCAGCTGACTCCTGCAGGATCAATTAATTATTCTGGTAGATCAGGTGGCCAACAACAACCTGCAGGGGCCTTTCAACCCAACTCACCACTTCTTACCAAGGTTGAACCAAATCCCAATCCCAATCCCAATGCCAAACCGAATACCAATCCCTCTCTCTACCAAAAGCCTTTGCTACGTAGCCAGGGGCGTGAATGTTAGCCCTGTCAAGTAACCTCCCTGCAACACTCGATCAAATGTCAGTAGTCCGTGATAAGCAATACTTGCACACAGGTTTATGGACACCTGCACACTCCCACTTTATCTCACAATAAAATGTAGGCAAGCAAATAATTGCTTTCCCTCATTTTTTTAAATACAAACAACACATATAGATATGATCCACAAAGAAATATGCAACCAGGGTAGTAAATAGTGAGGCGTGTCATAATCAAGGACATTACTAACACCAATCATAGGCTCATATCGCTATAATTGCAGTCTCAAGAAGCTGCTATTCATATGTTCCCGTAGCTCGGCCTGTTGAGTAAGTGTAAGTACCTCTACCTTGGTATTACTAAAATATAAACTCCTGTCCCTCCCTTGTACCCCGCCCCCCTCCCTTGTGGCATAACAATTATGTACATTCATTTGTAATCACATGAGCTAGGCGGATCGGCATTAGGCAACAATACAACATCAAGCATTGATATCGTTTATGACTGTCAGAGGTAACCCCCAAGCAAGGCAACAGCGCACCGATCTCACCCAGGTGGGGCAAACCCTCAAGACAGCACATCTAAAGCTGGTTTGTCTTAATCCAGGTCAGAGTCTGTGTCTGGAATTTTCAATAATGCCACCAGTGCCTCCCATGCCCTTGCCATCTCCAGTGCCTTTTCGCTGTTGGCGCAGGTTGCCAGCTGCAGTCTTGTAGACCCTTCGCATTCCGCCCACTTAAGAAATTATGCATGCCATCTCCGATAGCTAGGACCCTTCCTGGCCTTCCAGTGAGTTGTGATTTCCCTCTTTGCTAGCAAGAGCCTTAAGTTTATGAATTTGCATATCACCTTGTTCCTAGAGGTGCGTGGGAACCAATTTAACAAACAGTGGCCTATGGTGAGTTCTATGTCTCTAGCCGTGACATCCTGCAGAAGCGTTACCACCTCCTACCAGTACGTCCCCAGTTGAGGGCACCCCCACATAATTTTGGAGAAATCCGCTCCCACTGTACTACAGTGCGGGCACGTTGCTGAATGAATCCCAAAATGCTGGTTAATTTTTGTTGGTGTAAGATAAGCCCTGTGGAGCATAAAAAATGTATCAATTCGAAGCGTACGTTCCTTATGCTTTTTCACGCCCACTCCAATAAGCTCGCCAATATTTTCTCAGGGATTTCTGCGCCCAAGTCTTCCTCACATTTTTGTCAGATTGAACCCGGAGGGGCGAGGTTCTAGTGCGTTATTCGATGGTACAGGCACGTAACCGCCTTAATAATGCCGGCTGCCATAACTACGTATTGCCATGCCATTGAAGTTGAAGGTTCTCTCATCCCCTCCTTCCAATGCGCTTGAATGGCCATTGTGAGCGCCATATGCAGTAAATAGTCCCCCTGGGCTAGTTCAAACCTGTCTTGCAGTGTCTCATAAGGAAGTGCAACACCATCTTTGTAAAGATCCCCCATGGTAGTCAGACCCTTCGTCGCCCAGTCAGTCAGCGCCCTCCCAAACCCCCCCATGCGGGGGGCTGCACACATAATTAGCGTGATCTCTGGAGCATATGGCCGTACAATGTGCGCTCGGCGTTGGCTTCTATTCCAGCAGAGCTTAAAAGTCATCATCTCACGAGTGAGAGAGGAGGCTGGAAGCGGCAATTGCAATAGCAATCTGGACAGTGTCTGTCTAGTGCCCTGAGACTCGTCTATAGCAGGTGGGCCCCGAAATATCCATGCAAGCGTCTGAGTAAGCCACTGCAGCTGTGCCGCTATGTAATATGTTTCATAGTCTGGGACTGCCAAGCCGCCCTCCGACCTCGGTCGGATCAGCGTGCTAAGTGCCACTCTCTGCCTAACTGAGGCCCATAGAAACCCAACCATCATGGACCGAAGCGGTTTAAAAACAGAGGCCGGGATCCAGATAGGTAGCGTTCTAAAATATTACAACAGCTGGGAAAGTCCTATCATTTTAAGAAGGGCCACCAGCCCGGCCACCGATAGAAGAAGTGTGCCCCAAAAATCGGTACAGCCTTGAGTCCCCTGATGGCCCTCCCCACGTTGCCCTCTAAGAAGTCGGGTTGAGTATAATAAATACGGGTACCGAGGTATGTCAGACATTGACGTTACCATTGTATTCCCTGCGATGTCAGTGGACCTTCAGCTGTAGGCGCCGTGGGAAACAAACAGGTCTTTGCCCAGTTTACTTTGAGACAAGCAATGGCGCCAAGATCAGCCAACAGGGTCCTAGTGACCACAAGAGTGTCGTCCGTGTTCGCGAGAAACATAAGAAGATCGTCGGCATAAAGTGTGAGGTGGTGGACTTTCTCGCGCACTCAAAGCCCCTGATAATGTAATCCCGTCCTGGCCTGGGCCGCCAGCAGCTTCATGGCCAGGGCGAAAAGCAGTGGGGATTGGGGACAGCCTTGTCTCGTTCCCCGACTCACAACACATGCCTCCAAAACCATCCCACCCATTTTAACCCGCACTGTAGCCTGGCGATATAAGAGAGCTGTCCACTTCACAAACTCATCCCCTAGGCCAAACCGTCACATTACTTGGAACAGATAAGGCCATTCCAAGCTATCAAAGCCTTCTCAATATCTAATGCCAACACAGAAGCGGAGGACTTGGGGTACGTATCTGCATCCAAAATACTGAGAAGGCGCTGCACATTCTGGGCTGTATTCTGGGTGGGTGTAAACTCCGCCTGATCCGTGTGTATTAAGTGTACTATATATGGAAGCAGTTGGGTCGCCAGTATCCGGCTTAATATTTTATAGTCCGTAGTCAGCATTGACAGCGGACGATAGACCGGTCTGTCATGGGGAGGTTTTCCCAGTTTCAAAAGTGGTATGATCACTACTTCGTGGGTAGTAGCAGGCAAAAGGCGCTCTTTTCGAGTGGTATGCTATAATGTCACTGATCAAGGAGCCAGAAGATCAATATTTGTGCTATAAAATTCTACAGGCAGGTGATCCATTCCAGGTGTTTTTCTGTGGGCCATTTCCCTTATAGTGATATCCTGTCCCAATAACTCAGCCTGCTCCCTATCTAATGCCAGGAGTTCTGCTCCCTCCAAAAAGTCTGAAATGGTCTCCGCACTAGGTGTCACTTTACTCCGATATACATCGGTGTAGTAGGCCAAAAACTGATCATTGATCCCCGCTGCGTGTAGTGGATTTCCCCGTCAAACCCATGAAGCTCCAGGATGACCGTGTCCCTCCTCGCTGGGTTGGCCAACCATGCCAGTAACGTCCCAGATAATCAAAGCAATGCAGCCTTTCAACTTGCACTGCTACTGCCTCTCTCACATCCACTAATACCTGGTGACGATCAGGGCGGTTAGGCCTCTCCCTCTCGGCCTCCCTTAGCTTCAGATCTGCCAGCTCTAGGTCCTGCAGCAACCTCGTCGCATTTACATCTTATTCGCTATGCATTGCCCTCTTATAACACTTTTGAATATGTCCCATTCCACTGCCAAGCAAGAGGTGGTGCCAGTGTTTTCCTGGAAATAATTATCGATCCCAGTTCCCACCATCTCGCGGAATACCTGATCTTCCAATGACTCTGGGGCCAGGCGCTAAGTTGGGATACTAGAGCGTCCTGGTAACAGATTAAAGCGCAAAAAGAGAGGATTGTGATCTGACAGCGTTCTAGTAAGGTACTTGCTGTGTTGAACCTCTGCATGTACATCAGGGGAATAGAGCAACGCATCCAGACGGACATGAAGGGTGTGCAGGGCAGAAAAGAAAGAATAGTTCCGATCAGTCGGTGGTGCGCCCGCCACGTATCCATTAACCCCCAGCTATGCTGCCAGGCTCACCGGAGCTTTGATAATTTGTGGGCTGGAGCATCCGGGAAAGGCGGGTGAGATCTATCCAAAGAGATATCTGTTACAGAATTAAAATATCCACCCATGAGGACAGACCCGATTTAAAATGGAGCAAATTTCCACGACAAGCATGTAAAAAAAAGCTGCTTGCCCCATTTGGTAGCATAGACACTGGCCAGCACCACATCCCTACCATTCAGGCGACGCTCCACTAGGACGTAGCGCCCATCAGGGTCTTTTAGTTGGCATGTGGGTTGGAACAGAACTCCCGTCCGGATCCAGATCAGCACCCCCCTCGCAAAGGCAGAAGAGGTTGTACAAAAAACGTGCCCTCTCCACCTGCGTTGCAATGCCATATCTTCGCCGTGTGCAATATGAGTTTCCTGAAGGAAAGTCAGTTGGATGCCCCTACGCACTAAGTATGCATGTATCTTATGTCTACGTAGCATGGTGTGCATACCCCTGACATTTTCAAGTAAGACATTTCATCTCAGACATTGAACCCATGACCTCAATTCCCTCTACCCAGCAACAGTACATTCAGTCAAGTTACGCCACAACCCCTCACAGGCCCCCTCACAATAAAAAAAAGAACAACAACCCCAACACGCCCACCCCAGGACAGGTACCAAAAAACTAGGCCCCATCCAAACTGTCCAATAACTAACTGCCCTCTGGTAGTTACCGAGGAACAAGGGGGAAGGTGGCCGCTAGCCGGTGACAACCGTCTGCAAATGTAGGGGAAGCCTATCACGCTCAAGCCCCATGTAATATAGCACCCCCATATCCGGGGTCCTGTTACTCTCTAAAACCCTTGTACGCATCCCCCCCACCGCAGCCAACAAACAATCAAACAATCACAATACGTTGTATGCAGACCAGAATTGTCCAAAATCGATACGTGCTCATGGGCACCTGTAAAGGAACGCTAGAGAAATAATCATAGACAGTCATAAAGAGAACCCCCATCAAACAATCTTGTCAGCCATGCCCAGTGATTTTGTTCCAGCTGGCGATGGCTGCTTCCGATCTCGGAGTAGTTCAGACACCGCCCGCAGTGCCTCAGATGTCTCCGTCACTGTCTGGGACAAGCTAGGCGTCTTCAGGGATGTAGAGCGCTGCGGTGGCCTGTGGTGACGCCGGGGCAGCCGCAGCGGAGAAACCTGTGCCACAGCCCCCCAGTTGGGTGACGACCCATCTTGTAAGTCTTGAGCCAGTCCCATGCCTCCGGCAGGTAATCGCAATAGTGAGTTGTGCCATCAAGGATGATTCGATGCCGAGCCGGGAACTTCAAGGAATATTGAAGACCCTCGTCTCTCAGGGCCCTCTTGACGGCCAGGAAAGAAGCACTGCGTCGTTGGACATCTAGAATGAAGTCTGGGAAAATTGAGACCTTGCTATTATCCACCTGGTAGGGACCAGAGTTTCGTGCTGTCTGCAGGAGGAGGTCCCTGTCCTTATAGTGAAGGAGCTTGGCCACCACTGGTCTTGGTAGTCTGCCGGTTGTGGTAAGTGAGCTGGAACCCGATGAGCTCTCTCCAAGGTGAAAAATTGGGTAAGTCATGTTGCGGAGCCAGTGCTCCAGATATTGGATCATATTGGCCCCCTCCACTTCTTCTGGCAGGCCCAAAACATGAATGTTATTTCTCCGATTATGGCTTTCAACGTTCTCGCCCCATATTTCCAAAGCCAATAACCTCTCCAAGAAGCCCCCTATCTGATCAGCCAGGGATTTCTGTGCCGGTTCCAGTGCTGTCAGGGTCGCTTCGGTCCTCTCCACCCTATCTGCCAGCTTGGAATGTTCAGCGCGCAGTAGTCCCAGGCCCACCAACACTGTGGCTATGTCTTGATGTAGGGCCTCTCTGTGTGTCCATAATGGCCTGCAAGATGTGAGCCAACTGCTGCTTCACTCCTGCGTCCACGGGCCCCTCAGGCGCTTCTTCCTGTCCCGGGTCATCGTGTTCTGGTGGGGCAAATGCCTGTTTCCCCCTTGGTTTTCCCATCATTAAAGGTGGGGTACAGGCAAAGGCTATCCCCATGAATCAGGTCGCTCGTCACTTTACGCCTCAGTGCTCTCAGAGGCCCCCCACCCGTGGTATGATGCGCAGTGTCCAGGGTCCAGAAGAACCGCCGCCTCACAGGGCACAAGTTGAGTACAGCGGGTTCTAAGGTAATTTCTCCCAGCACAGATTTGAGGAACCCAGATAGCTCTGTGTCGTCCTCCACTTATTCAGAGTCCTTGTCGATGGGTACCAACCAGCGCAATGCCTGCACTTGCCCTCCAAACGGCCTATGCTAATAAACAGTCCTTAAGGGTCGCCTCCCACAGATCCGGTGTCCGTTTCACTTTGGGCCCCACAGCAATCCCCTACCCGCAGACGCAGAGTACAGGCTGGGGTCCGACCCAAGATCTCCCCGAATGCGTCGGGCATTGCAGCTGCCTCGTCACTCTGTGTCGCTCCGCTGATATCGCACTGTTCAGATTACCGGCATGAAGTTGTGGTCAGCAGCGGCGTATGGCCCTCAACCGCCAAATTGGATCTGCCATCCGCAAGCACTCCGGAGCAGTTTCCAAGGAGTGCCCAGCCTCTCCGGTCAGTCACACCAGGAGGGATATTGGCCTGACGGCCAGGGTCCAGGCTCTGCCACCGCAGCACCAGCTTTCTCAGTAGACTCAGAGGGACAGACCCTTGCTGGCAGCCCCACCACCAAGTGACCGCTCTCCACCGCGACGTGCAGCCACCCGTAATCTTGCTCAGGTCGCAAGTATACTCGGGTCTCCCTCGGCTCAGCAGCTCGCCGGTCGGTGCCATCTTAAGAACAGGGACCAAAACTTCTGTCTGCCGTCTCCGCGGTCCAGCTCCTTCAGTCCACCTTTGATTGCCCCCAGACAGCTCTCCAGGACTGTGCACCACGGCAGTAGGGATTATACTTTGCCCCCGGGGACAGGGCGGTCGGGAAAAGCTGATAAATCAGTAGGCCGGAGCGAAGCTCCAAGCTCACACGTCCACCGCCATCAGGCTGCAAGCCACGGCCCCTCATAAATGCCTTCCCTCATGTCTTTCTGGGTAAAATTGCAAAATGTATGAGTGTGGACTAGAACAATTGCAACCAAAGCTTTGCTACCATCATAAACAGGCATTCTCATCAACAACTTTTTCTCTTGAATGTGAGTATGTTGTGAGATGTCAGGACTTTGACTATTAAAGCAACTCTTGTCATGATGATGTGAGTAGTATGTTTTGGTAAAATATTAGGAAGCTAAAGCTCTGGCAAAATCAGGTAAAAGGGTGTTTGTGGAGGAAAGTTTTGACACCTGCTCACTTTGTTGGTGTTCCTTTGTATAGCTTAGATTTTTGTAACAAACTGTTTTTTACAGACATTGAGTATGTGAATTGTGTCATACGTATGGTGTAATTGCTGATCTCTCTGTTTTGGCACCTTCACCATGGCATCTTCCTTGGGACATTTCAGAGTTGTGATGTTAGCAGGTACATAATGCTGTTTGGACGTACGAAGTGGACGTGGATTACTCCTTGGAATGACTATCACAGACTTTGGGCCTCATTACGATGTCGGTCGGAAAGCATTCCGACCAACTCCTTGTCGGGATCGTTTCCGACCAACTCCGGTTCAGGGAGTCCGACCGACCGATTTCATTGTTTCCGAACACTGTTTGATCAGACTCTCATTGACTTCAATGGGAGCCTGTGTTCCAACCAACAACACAGGCTCCCATTGAAAAAAGGGATGGTTGTGTAAAACCTTGCACCCTGTCGCAGGCACCCCATGGTGCCTGCCACATTGTGCATGGTTTTAAAGGGGTGTCCTTTGGGTACCCCCAAGGGCCGCAACCAGAAGCCTCAGGGTAAAGGAGGGCCTGCTACAGGCCCCCAAAGCCAATTTTTGACAGCCGTTCTGTGTCTGACAGACCGATTCGGAAAGGCTGTCCAAATCCGACATCATAATGCGTCGGTCACAAACATGGTCTGTGGAGCTGTACGATTCTGCTTCGACTGAGTCAGAGTCTCCGAATACCAATTCAGACTGACCAAATGGCTACCTTTCTATTGTAATCAGTCGGTAGGAAACATAGGTTCCGACACAGTTTAGGAGAATCCCACTGCCGTTCGGAACCTTTTCGACCGACATCGTAATGAGGCCCTTAGTTTTCAATGCCATGTATGATTAATCGGAACTAGAAAGTGAGAATGTAAAGGTACCTATTCAGGTTTTTTATTTATATACATAAAATTATTCTCCTATTGTGCAGCACTTTTACTGCTGCTTAAAAATGGAAAAAACGGACATACATATTCTGGACTATAACAGCCAAAAACTATTACCATTTTTTCCTTCAACATTTTGCTGCTTGTGAGAGGTAACCATCAGCTGTAGCATGTGTGGACACCACACAACACCATCATCAATATTTTATTTAGTTATAAAACCATTAAAGTACATTAAGAACACTGATCAACATTTTATACACAATGACACAAATTGGCAAAGAAGAATAGTTTTATTGGAACATCCAGTGTATTACACAGAGTACAAGACATAAAGTTCATAGTAAATAGGAGTACAGTACAATGCACTGCAATGCCAGTATATAAACGTAAATCCAAACCAGAGTCAAATTTGCACCCGTTGATGGTCATAAGCACCAGCACAAAGATCGCATCCGATAATCCAAGTGAAACCCTCGAAAAGGTAATGAGACAGAAGATCGATGCAAAAAAATTTGAACTACATTAATATCAAGTGAGACATATCGTGGAATGAAAATATAGAGTGCAAGAATATCTTTACCAAGAATATCGATATGAAGGTAAGTAATATCGATTTTAAAAACATAGAAGTTAATAATATCATTTGCAAAAACTATAGCACGCGCTCCCCTCCAAAGATTACATCCTTCTGGGAGACCTCAACTTTCACCTTGAAAAGCACAACGACCGCAACTCCACCACCCTTTTGGACAACCTCGCCAACCTCGGACTTAAACAACTTGTCACTTCCCACACCCACATCGCAGGTCATACTCTCGACCCTATCTTCACCTCCAGCAATCATGTCTCCTTCAGTCACACCACGAATCTCCTTTGGACTGACCACAGCTGCGTTCACTTTACCTACAACAAGCCCAAACCCAACAACCACCCCCAACCAACTCTGCAAAGAAACTGGAACAAAACCACCATCGACCAGATCTCCTCATCGCTTCTTCTTAACCCCCCAGCCCACTCCTCAAATCCCGATCAAGCCGCCTCCAACCTCACCCTATGGTTATCCAACAGCGCCAACATCCTAGCACCACTGAAAAAACGACAAAACAAACTCGGCAGCAAGAAGGCCTCCTGGTTCAACGATGATCTTAAGAAATCCAAGAAACTCTGCCGCTCCCCTGAGAAGGCCTGGAAAAAAGATCCAACCACCAGCACCAAGGAAGCCTTCAAAAACGCCACCCGCTTACACCACCAACTGATCCGAAAAGCCAAGAAAGCCGCTTTCAAGGACCGACTAGATAACAACGCCCACAACAGCAAAGAACTATTCAATATCGTCAAGGAATTCACCAATCCCACGGCCAACTCCAACGACATCACCCCCTCCCAAGCCCTCTGCGACTCCCTAGCCTCATTCTTCCACAACAGAATCGCAGACATCCACAACAGCTTCGACAACCAACACGAAGACCAACCCACCCAACCCCTAGCAGGACCCCCACCTCCCTTGAACACCCTCAACGACTGGAACCCAATCTCCACTGAGGACACCATCCGCCTGATGAACTCCATCCACTCAGGATCCCCAACTGACCCATGCCCTCACCACATCTTCAACAAAGCAGACTCCATCATAGCACCACACCTCCGAGATGTCATCAACTGCTCCTTCAACTCCGCCACCTTCCCGGAAAGCTGGAAACATGCCGAACTCAGCGCCCTCCTGAAGAAACCCACAGCTGACCCCACCGAACTCAAAAACTACCGCCCCATCTCGCTCCTTCCATTCCCGGCCAAAGTCATCGAGAAAGCGGTCAACAACCAGCTCGCCGCCTTCCTTGAAACTAACAAATCCCTCGACTCCTCACAATCCGGCTTCCGAGCCAAACACAGCACTGAAACCGCCCTCATCGCAGCAACAGACGACATTCGAACTCTCCTGGACAATGGAGACACAGTCGCCCTCATCCTCCTTGACCTCTCCGCAGCCTTCGACACAGTCTGCCATAGCACCCTTCTACAGTGCCTCAAAAACATCGGAATACAAGGAAACGCATTAGAATGGATCACCTCATTCCTCACCGGAAGAACCCAGAGAGTCCGCCTCCCACCATTCATCTCAGAGGCCACTGAAGTCATCTGCGCCGTACCCCAAGGATCCTCACTCAGTCCCACCCTCTTCAACGTATACATGAGCCCCTTCACGGCCATCGCACGCCAACACAACCTCAACATCACTCCTACGCGGATGACACTCAACTGATCCTTTCACTCACCAATGACCCTAGCACCGCCAAAACTAACCTACACGAAGGAATGAAAGAAGTAGCCGAATGGATGAAACACAGCCGTCTGAAACTGAACTCAGATAAAACAGAAGTCCTTATCTTAGGCACCTCCCCCTCTGCCTGGGACGACTCTTGGTGGCCAGAAGCCCTTGGAAAAGCACCCATCCCGACGGACCACGCACGGAACCTGGGCGTCATCCTGGTCTCCTCACTTTCAATGAATAGACAAGTCAACGCCGTCTCTTCATTCTGCTTCAACATTCTTCGCATGCTCAAAAAAACATTTCGTTGGATCCCCACCGAAACTAGGAAAACGGTCACCCACGCTCTGGTCACGAGCCGACTGGACTACGGAAACACCCTCTACGCCGGTACTACAGCTAAACTCCAGAAAAAACTCCAACGAATCCAGAACGCTTCAGCCAGGCTCATATTAGACATCCCGCGCAAAGAACACATCTCTGGTCACCTGAAAAACCTCCACTGGCTCCCCGTCAATAAGAGGATCACTTTCCGGCTCCTAACCCACGCACACAAAGCACTCTACGAAATCGGACCAGAATGCCTCAACACACGACTGTCCTTCTACACCCCCTCACGCCAGCTACGATCATCCAACCAAGCCCTGGCCACTGTACCTCGCATCAACAAAACCACCATGGGAGGTAGATCCTTTTCCTACCTGGCAGCTAAAACCTGGAACTCACTTCCCACTCACCTTCGCCTTACTCAGAACCACCTAGCATTCAGAAAGCAACTTAAAACGTGGATATTTGACCAGTAATTCCCCACCCCTCTTCAAGCGCCTTGAGACCCTCTGGGTATGTAGCGCGCTATATAAATTTTCTGACTTGACTTGACTTGACTAGTTATTTGAAATATCGATTTTGTGATTGGTGTTATGTATTTTAGCATTTATCTATTTTAAATGCATGTGATGTAATGTTTTTGTTGAAGTATTGTTTATGCTTTTTAATATATGTGTTAAATTTCTCGTCGGTATTACATTTAATTTAATTAACTTTTTTTTCCGTAGCGAGTTGTGGGTTTATAGGGAAATCGAGTGGGAAGTAATTTAATTATAATAAATTAATGATTATTTTATATTTAATTATATTCCCTTGTATACTCTCAGATCCCTGCCTACTACAATTGAAGCTAGCTGGAGAGTGGTGTTAGTGAAATACCTTAAGAGCTTACCCTTTACGGTTGGTATATTCCACTGCTTGTCCTCCAGCTCAGTCAAAGTATTAATGAATGCTGAGGGCGCAAAGGTAACATTGAAATCTTCAGTAACAATGGCTTCGGAAACATTCTGATGAGATTCAACAAGCACATCTAGAAGATCTAAAACTGGGGAATCCCTATTAGCTGGTGCCAACCTTACATAAACATTAAAGATTATCACATTCAACCCAGGTGAATACTTTAAGCTGACCCCCATTAAATCAGGCGAATCAACATTTAACAATAAATGGGTGCAGGGGGCAGCGTTCTTCACCAAAATGAATAATCCTAGAGGCAGCGCGAATTATCGAGGTGGTATGGTTTCTACATTGTGAAAGGTAAAACCATTTATTTATTTTTATTTATTTATTTGTGTTTCATAGAGCACGGACTTGACTCGTAAGGGTATCAGTGCGCTTTACAGGGTTAACAGGTTGTATACAAGTCAGACTTAGGTAGGGGGTGGGGTGGAACATTTGGGATAAAAACAAGTACCAACATTTTACAAGAACGGAGGTCCAAAATATAAGGGTGGAGTGCCAGGAGGTGACGGTTGGATAGCATCCGGTCAGTCCAAGGTGTAGCAGTAATAGAATAAAAACAAGGTCACAGAAGGTGAGTGCAATGCAAGAATTAGGAGAGGAAATTGCCCATTGGAAGATTATGGCTTCCCTTTTACAACATGCCAGAGACGGAATTCTTCTAATGGCGGGCGGGAATGAGTTCCAGATTCTTTGTGTTGCCCCAGAAAACGCACGATTATAGGTTATTTCCTTTCCAAAGTGCGGAGGCTGGAGCAAGAGGTCTCTGGAGGACCAGGAGTTTCTGGCTCCTCCGGACACCAAGAGTTTCTGGGCGAGAAATGCAATAGAGCCTTGTGAGTGATACATGCCAGTTTAAGTTGGATTCTGGCTTCAAGCGGAAGCCAGTTCTGAGCTTTCAGATGTGGTGAGATGTGGTTGAATTTTTGAGAACCTGTTAGTAGTCTGGCAACGGCGTTGAGGCAGACTTTTAGGGGGGCCAGGGAGATCTTGGGTAGGTCAGAAAGGGTAGAGCATCCATATTCCTTAACCTTTCATTCCGCCCAAAGATCTCAAACAAGCCACACAAGCATTGGTGCTGTCAAGACTGGACTATGGAAATGGAGTCCTCTCAGGAATAGCTAAAACACATCTTGCTCCGCTGAAAACAACTCTCATCGCGGCTGCCAGAATGGTCACTGGAATAAAGACATTTGATCACATCTCTCATGCACTCAAATAACTCAAGTGGCTACCAATAGAAATGCGGGCGAACTTCAGAACAGCCTGCCTCACCCACAAAGCTCTTCACACAGGCATATCCGAATATCTGGCGGCCAAACTCAAAAAAGCAGGTCAGAACAGGAACCTCAGAAGCTCTAACACCCTACTTCTCATCCTGCAAAAATCACCACAACAAAAAAACGCGGCCAGGTCCTTCGCCGGAATGCGCCTAAAATCTGTAACTCTATTCCCCCCTCCACATCAGAACTATTCCCTCCTTCGCTAAATTCAAAAGTCAGCTCAAAATCCTTTTCCTCGATTGATCCCTAGCGAACAGATAGGAGCAGTCGGAGTGCTGAAATTGACGCCGATCCCTCTCGGATGCTGTGTTAACAAGACCCTGAAATGGAGCTATTCATCATTGTCATTACTATTTCTCTTATCTGGAATGTCTCACTTTATTGTACTATGTTCTGACCTCTTTTGCTCTGCTCTGTAACAGATGTGAAGCGCTCCGATACCCTACGGTCAGGCTAGCGCTATATAAAACTTCTTAAATAAAAAAATATATATATTAAAAAATATTCAAGTCTAGAGGTAACTAGTGCTGGACTTCCATTCTTAAGTCGGGAGTGTCAAGGAAAAATACACACTATCCACAGCCCATGTTTCTTGGAATGCACATATCTCAATTTTTCCTATGTATGCACCACACTCAGCATCACAAACTTTGGAATTTATACCAGCATAATTTCAAGAGTCACGGTAAGACGCGGTTATAATATCCTACTTCTTGGTTCATCATATCCCCTGCTGTACAACTTGCCTGGGAATGATCTATTTCAGCCCTTCTAAGAAGCTCAAGTGACAGTTCCCCCACCTCTGGCACCTCCATATGAGCAGCACTTTGTTGCGTTACCTGAGGATCCGTGCTAGCAATTGTGAGTGGTATCATCACACAACACATTTTCCTTCCTCTAATAGCACAGTGCAAAACTCTCAAACAGTCTGCTCATTTTTGAAGGGTTTTGTTCAGGGATGACTTGTTATTCTGCAGAAGGCTCACATCGAACAGAGTATCACCTGAGCTGACTCAGGAAAGAGTTAGCGGCAGTGCAAGAGACTGGAGGTATGGAAAAGACAACTCCAGGTGCTGAACTTATGGTCAAGCAAGTACTTTGAAGAGCAATCTCCGAGAGAATACCCTTCCTCTGTTCCTTAGATGCTTTAGGAACCCTGTCAGACCACACCAAGCTCTCTTTCGATACATCTTAGCTGGTTCAGAGTTACAAACAGATTGGAAGCAAGCTGCCTCCTCCTCCCCATTTATGTTCTCCAAGTCCACCATTGGTGCCTGCATTGCCACCAGATCCAGGATACACTGTTCCAGTGTGGGCCAGGGGCTCAAGTCCGAGACCAGCTTCTGTTGGTGCTCTCTGAAAAGTGTGTTGATGCATTGTGCCCTAAGCATGGATCCCACATTTTGCGGCATGGTTGCCAGTACTCCAGGAAGTTCCTCGTAAAGTACAGAGAGAAGCAGACCTTCATCTTTTCCACAGTTTGAACGTATGCCTCAGGGAAGTTACAGGAAGCCAAGTCAAAGAGGAGTTGCCAGGACTTTTCATCCTGAGCAGATCCATTCTCCTGTACTAATTCAAGAGGGCCCCATGGACCTCCAAATGACAGAGCTGATCACGGGCACCAGGTAGAAACTCGTGCACCACCCCCAGCTCTGTGACCTTTACACCAACAGAAACACACCTCACTTTACACTTCACTTTTGGTATACTCTGGAATAATGACAAAAGGGTGAATGGAAGGAGGTCAAATGCCCCTTTTCGTGCAAGGCATGAGGTGCACTCCCTGCCCCTGTTATTAGCATCCACACAGAGGAGTGTGAATCGAAACAAATCCTCATCAGAGTTAATCATTCGATCAAATATGAGTGTTTCTGAAAAACGCTGGCAGAGGACCCATAGCAATTTAGACAATTCTGTAGGTGGCTTGTGGAGTGGGATTGGTTCTGTCTTATTCCAATGAGTACCCTAATGTGTAACAAGATGCTATGTTGTATTGTGGTTGTCAATTATGTCTTTATTCTTTTGCTATGTTTCAAAAAGGACTACTTCTGTGGATACGTATTCTCTTACAAAGTGTTACTTCTTATTTCTCCCTACATCTCATTACTTTCATTTCTCCTCCTCCTCATTTCCCAGTCCTTTCTCTGTTGGGGCAGAAGATCTGGTGCTCGCTTTCAGTTGACGCCTCTCAGTCTTACTGCAACATTACAAACGGTACAGATGGGCTTGGATGGGCAACGTTTGGGGTGATCTTTAGTGTATTTTATGAAAAAATTGTTAAGGCTGTTCTAAAGTTTTCTTTTCTTTTATTGTGAGTTAGGTACATTCACCCAAAGTTACACACTCAACTTCTTTCAGGTGTGACGGACTTGTGGAGGTTTCACCACTATGGCAAAGGAATTTATAATCTATGTATTGGCGATGTGGTTAAAACCTGATTTTCCTGACTGCCTGCAGCAGTGCAAATGTCAGTGGTCTAGGGAAACGGAAGGAGGGCAGACCCAACAGGGAAGGGCCGGGCTATCAGGACCAGTTGGCATTTGACAACCATATCCTTAAGGGAGTTTAACCTCTGGTCCACAAGATCAGATGCAACCGTAGAAATATGTTTTATATAAAAGTGTAGTGAATGGATGTAAAAACCACCCAGCAGAAGTGATGGAGATAAACGTTACAGAATTTTAAAAATGGCATAGAATGCCCACAACCCGGTGTGAGAAGTAGTATTTAAACAAAAGGGTAAAGCTGCAGGCAATGTTGTGTTTTTGTGTGTCAGAGATAAGAATGCTAATCGTAAATCGGGATGGACCTCGCTCTTGCCCTCAGACTTTGCATTTTAGTGAACCTCTTCGAAACTGACTTTTTGTGAAGGACAATCCTGTGATATAGCTTGTGTGTGTGTGAGTGGGGCTAGGTGGGGGGCAAGGGTTGGTGGGTAATGCAAAATAGACAATGATTTTGATCAGCTGGTAGTGTTTATAATCTGCTGACTCAATCAGTGTGTATTCTTAAACCCGGCCTTTGGTTGATTTGTGACCTTAATTTGGCAGACAGTGTTAAGTTCTATGAAACACAGGTATCAACGGGAATATTTGCGTCTCCTCCCTATTCTTTCTGGTAAGGCAGAACATTTCTAGTGAATTGTGATTGAGCCTAAGCAGAAAAACAGAAAAGGGAGTATGTGCTGAAGCTAGCCAGCGAAGAACTGTCTAAGCGTGTGTTTTTATGCAATCTCACTATTACCAGCAATCCCAAGCAGAAAAGAGAAATATTTGTGCTAGGAAGTGGGTCAGTTTCTTCTCCTCACTGAAGCTAATTAAGTGGAATCCATTTTAGAAGTAAAAAAAGAACAATAATTAGTAAAATGTCACTTTCTAAGTCTCAAATTTGGGAAAGACCTTTTACTAGGAGCTTTTGAGAGTCACTCTCCCTTCAGAGTTGCCATTAATATCAATGGTATTATGAGATCTGGAGCTTGTCACATTTGTGACGAAGAAGGTTTATGAAATATAAAGTAGATTTAATGTAAAACTGTGTACTAATGGGACACAAGTGGTGCCTCGAATGAACCCTGTGCAACAGAATATAATTAGCACAGCACAGAATGGGATGCGTAATTCAATGGTCCCAGTCCTACCGGCAATAATGCAGAATATGCAGAAAACAGGGTAGTTCGACAGAACTATGACTATGGCTCTGCCTCTCCTCCACAGTTGCATAATATAACAGTACAATTCATCCCCAAGTGAAACAATTCGTTTTTTGTTTCCACAATTTGAGACTATGCTCAGAGTTCCTCAAGGAAAGAGCCAGGCACAGCGATGATGCCTGAGAGAGGAGGAGGAGGATTACATGCTTGCTACAGTCCTAGTAGTAGACCAGAATGGCTAATTTGTAGAAGGTGAAGTTAATAGCAATCCTGCATCATTTTTGGTTGATACTAGTGCTACCTGATCCCAAGATAGACCAGAGGTAGTCCATAACCTATTTTCTCTGCTTCACTTTTAGAGAGGTGGTGGACAAGAAAGTGTTGGGAGTGTATTTCTTCTTCTGTTGTGTGCTTTACAGACTTTGCAATCTATCTACTGTTAGATTCCTCATTTCATACTCCTGAGCCCGAGGCCCCCTTGGAGGTGAGGGGGGCGTGAAGACACAGCCTTGATATCCCAACAGCAAATACTGTGCTCTATGAAATAGTGGAAAACATGATTATAATCAGACATATGAGACCATGAGAATATAATACAGTCTGGGTTGATGTCGCAAAGCACATATTTTTTCAGAAGTGCACTATGCCCGGACGTTAGCTGGGAACAGACACTCTAGCATGGATTTAAACCACAAAGGTGAATGTTTAGAAACATTAACATGCTTGGGATCAATAAAAATGCAATGCAGTGCCCCATCGTCGCTTCTTTAATTCTTGCTAAATACCAGCAGTCTACAATTTGATGCCACAGAAGGTGTTCAGCTTTCTTAGCAAGATGGAGACACAGTTCATATTTTGAAGATGAATGAGGTTTGGTAAGGAGGATACACTCTTCGAAATAAGTCTCAGAGGGCCATCTTCCCGGAAATGTATATCCTTCTCAAAGAGGCAACTGTGAAATATGACGAGAAGTGCAAAATGGTCACTCCCAGTGAAGTTTCCCTTGTTCAAGAACTAACCACCACACTATGGCAGTGGGCTATCATCTAGCACAAGCTCTATGCTAATGGTGACAAGGTGCTGTTCCGACTCATGCAGCAGATGACATATAGCCAGGTTGAGTGGTGGTCCCAGATCCTGTCCAGCACGCTTCCCAAGTACGAACTGGCTGACCTCACAAAGAAAGTCACTGCCATGATTGACTATGGCAACAGAAATTCAGGTCTTGATTTGGTAGTTCGAGATGAAAATGGGAACATCATTGGTCCAGACCAGGCCAGCACCATTCAACTCTTTCCATGCCATTAGACAATCTCCCAATACATTGATAAAGGAATAAGAAGAGAAGTCTCTGCAATAGAATGGGGATTTATGTCGGCAGGTGTTATTTAGCATCATGCACACTTACAACCTATAAGTCAACCTCAAGAACTTCGTCCGCAACATTGGTGAAGATTCTGAGCTGCTGATGTCTCTATATGACCCAGAGGAGCCTGAGTTTATCAGTGAAAACTACCTGGTTTACTAGGGCAGCACAGGAATACCGAAGGAGATTGAAAAACTCAATAATGTTCAGGCAGTTTACATGGAGATCAGCAGCTGTTATTTAATCAGACCCAACATCAGCCTTGTGTGTCAGATTGTGAGAGTGGGCCATATGGAGTTAAAAGAAGAAAAGAAGCACATATATGGACTGCCGAGGCTATTTGTTGTAGCAGTGGTGAACATTTTCAATATCATGCAGTGAAATGAATGTCAGCTGACTGATGCTATAAAGTTGATGAATAAACTGAGGCATGATTTAGAAAAGTTGGAAATGTGAGTCTTACTCTTAGAGGATCTTTTGGATGATCAGGAATCAAGAGTGGTGCTAAGGTGATGTCTACAAAATGAATATGCATGTAATGGCAGAGCTATCTTTGGGGTGAAACCAAAACTGATGAGGTGCAAGAAGTGGAACCTTGTCTATGGGTGGTCCTTGGATGGATCATTCGATGCATTTGCACATCAATTGGAGTTATTGGTAGGTCATGGAGGTTATAGAAGTCTCAAGCGTGGTTACCTATCATGATGGAAAGGTCAGTAGACTGTCCAAATTCCATACCTAGTTTCAGAGGTGTGATTTTGGGTCACTATCCCTGTATTTGTAGCATATCGCAGGGAGTTGGTAATTGTGACCTGCTTAATTAATATTCATTGAAAGGTTGTTTGATGACCCACCCCTGCAATTGTTGGTTTTGTGAATTGACCTAACAGTGCACAGTTTTGTTAAAAAATAGGATACTTGGGGGGTGTGGCCAAGATGGCGACATGATCAGACGCAACTCCCGGAGGCTCCTTGCTGAGGGTCCCCCTTCCCCGGTTATCTGAACTCAAGATTCCCAACTGTGTGCCCAAAAACAGTGGCACAGCTTGGGTAGACGGAACACCATCACCTGGAGCAGTCTGAATGGTTGAGGGCAGCGCGGTGACTCTGATCTCGGCTTGGTGCTTTCCGACCTAAAATGGCGCAAGGCCGTGATCGCCACGAAAAGACACTGCGGCTGACAGCCAATAGACCCTGGTGGTGGTGAGACGCTACCAGAATGGATATGAGCTCCTGAGGGGACAACTGCAGTCCCCAGACGGCGAGATGCTGATCGGGGCAACACGCTCCGGCCACGGGAGGACGACAAGCAGGAGGCGAAGGGCCGGGAGACGCCGAAATCGAGCCTGAGCCTGAAGGGCCTACATCAGCGAGTGCTGGGTGTCAGCGATTGTGGCAGAAGGCGGCGCCCCAGGACGAAGGCCTGGGGAACGACTGTGAGCCAAGAGGTGGACCGCGGTATAAACCTGGTTCACGTCACCCTACCGGGAGAAGCGGTGAGTGCGCACCTGCAGGCCCCCATCTAGGACAAGGCGCAAAACACAAGAGAACGACCTCTACAGTCCGTGAGATCGACATCAGCCTCCCACACTGCCGTCCAGGAAGAAAGGGGTTAACAGCAGGCGAGTTCCGCGGAACCCGTCACCTGGCTCAATACCCGCAGTCCCAGAGGGGCAGAGCCGACTATAGGGACCTGCAAGCAGCGAGTAGAGTGCAGCCCACGCGTGTGGCAGACCTCACAGGCGGGCCCTAGCAAAAAGCAAAACTGCGGCCTGGGCCAGGGCTGCGCTCGGTGGCCTTCACTGCATTCCCAAATCCAGACAGACGGGGTCTGTTTCAGCAGCGAGAGTCGGCTGCCATCACAGGGCACTTAACGGCTGGGCCCCCATACATGAGATTGGCCAAGGAAACGGAGAGCGCACCGGGGGCACAGGAAGGTCGCACATTACATACCCAGCAGTGGGAGAGGGATGCCGATGTTGGTCTGCCCGTCTGAGGCCTACCACAACACCAATGCAGACCTCAGCGAGGTCGTTGCGCAAGAGGGGCAACAGGTGAGGCGATCGGATACGAGGAGTGGCCTGGTGGGTGGCCGGACGGGAGAGCTCTCACACATCGACAAACCCACACTGAACTGCCACCAAAGCCCTTGGAAGGGGGCGGAGGGCCCCTTGGCCCCTTTTCTACAACTCGGCGGGACCGTCAGGGTAATCCAGCACTGGGGGGCCTGGTCGGTGAGGCCTGCGGTGGGTGAGCAGACACAAGGAGGTGATGCAGGAGGACGCTTGGCTGACAGGACTTGGCTGACAGGACTTGGTGGGGGAAATGCGATCTCACCTCGTGCCTTGTACAGCTGAACCCTTTGGCACCCCCTGTGCAGGTGTGCAATTGCTGATCAACAGGGCTGGTGGGGTGCCGCAAGATGGCCAGTGCGAGGAAGAAGGGGAGAGAACACTCACAGAAATGCTCACCAAAACCCCTACAACAGGAGACAAAGGGGGTCTTGCTTCGCCGGCATCCCAACCCCACCCTGAACGGGAGCCAAAAGACACACCTATCACCAGAGTGTTTCTGGAAATGCTCTTTAACACACTCCAGGCCGATTTTCAGATGCTAAAACAGGAGGTGGCAGGTGAAGTAAGAGAAATACGCCGGAATGTTGACTAATTTGGGGAGCGTGTAGCCGCCATTGAGAGTGGAGAACAGTCCAAAAGCGAGGAAGTAGAGCTCCTACAGCAAGAAGTCATCCGCCTAAAGGATCAGCAGGTGGACCCACAGGCACACGCTGAGGATTTGGAGAATCGGTCACGACGCAATAACATCAGCGTCAGGGGGGTTCCGCTGCGAGAAGAAGGGGCAGACATGACCAGATACCTCCAGGGCCTCTTCAGAGAAATCCTAGGTGAGCCCTCAGACTTTCAGATCCGCATCGATCGAGCACACAGAGTGGGAGCTGGGAGGCGAGCGTCGGCTCCGCCGCCTGACATTCTTGCCTTCCTGCCAGACTTCCCGTTGAAAGAACGTATACTACGGGAGGCAAGGCTGAAACAACCTCTCAAATACCAGGGTCACCCGTGGCCCTCTACCAAGATCTGGCCTCCATCACCCAGCAGAAAAAGAAAGCATTCAAGTAAGTGACAACCTTCTTAAAAGACAAAGGAGTGCCGTATGAACATCCCTTCCGCCTAATCTTTAAATGGAACGGCAAGATACAGCAGTTGTGCTCACTCCAAGAAACTTGCGAACTTCTGGGCCTAGCACGCCACAGCCAGGCGTCCTCCCTTAATCCATCACAGAAGTCAACAGGAGTGGATGGCAGAGAGTGGGATGTAGACGCTCACCCACAGCCGAATCAAAGCCAGACCCTGTAGCTATATCCCAGGAGAGGGCATCGGCCCTGGAAGCGGTGATGCCGGACACCTCAACTCCTGAGTGAAATTAAATAAACACATGGGGATTCCACAGCATGGAACTATGGCTGACAGGGAGGTGCTGGGAGCCGGGGTTGACTTGGCTGCATGAGGACCCTACTCTCTTTTTTCCCATTTGCCGGCATCTTTGGAAGGCGGGCATTGGACAATGGTGGTCTGTTGGGATTGTTCTGTTGGGGTTAGGGTGGGGGAGGGGGGTGTTGGCAGGGGGAAGAGACTTGAGAAGGGCGGTAAGGGGGATGGCTGGGGCTTGGGTAGGGGGAAGAGGGGAGGGACGGGGGAGAGAGCAACGGAACCAATGTGTTACCTAGGGTGAGAGCTCAGGAATGGCGTTTAGCAGTGGCAGATATCTGATGACAATGCTGTATCACTTCATAATGACATTATGTCGAGACCTACTATAAAAATTGTTACCCTTAATGTAAAGGGTCTAAATAACCCCATCAAATGAAGAGCCATTTTGTCATATTTAGAGAAATTGGGTGCCTCGATATGTCTCCAACAAGCAACACACCTGTTGTCTAGAGACTGGCATAGAATGAGATCCCGGGCTATTCCCCAGCAGTATTACTCCTCTACTACGGATAAGAAGGTGGGGGGTAGCTATACTGGTTGCAAGACACTTCCATGGCACAGAGGGTGATAAGGTGGCAGAGATTAAAGGCAGACTACTGGCGCACATGGTGAGGGTAGGTGGAACGACTATGGTTATTGGGTCTCTCTATGTCCCTATTGTGAGAAGTTGGCCTGATATATAATGTTCACTATTCTAGTGAGCACTTTGTATCAGTCCAAACAACCCTTATTGATGATTGGTTGTAAGTCAACCTTATAGACCAGCTATCCTAGTAGCATAGATACGAGCAGTCTAAGGCTAAAGACTCGAGAGGGCGTGTTAAGCCAGCTGGTATACCACACATATACCCCTTGAACACCCAGTGAAAGGACACCACACAAGTGTTATGAAAATAAACAGTGTATTTATTAAAATCACAACAGCCCTGTACTCTTTATGAGGACAGGGTACTAAGCACAAAACAAAACTCTTACGAAAATACTTAAGTTAGCACAGTATATACAAATGCCCGAGGGGCACGGAAAACCATGTACTCTGAAAGTGGAATGCGAAATTACTAGCAGGTAAGTACAGTACTAATAGGCTTTGGAATCGCTAGGTCTTGACTATAGAATCTTCAGATTACTTCTAGGAGGCCTAGGGGACTCGGGTGCAGAGTGTGCACTCTCACGCGGGATGCGGGACAAAGTCTATGGTAGCTAGATTTCAGAAAGTTAGTGTTCTCGGGCGAACCCGACCTGGTAGGAGGAAAACGAAAGTGGATCCTGACCCTTGGATAGTGAGGCTATGCTGGGGCACCGAAATGCCGAAGTTACCTAGCCCAGGGGCTGCAGCTGCATATGTCTCAAAAGACGTCGGGAATCCTCGTAGACGGACCAGGAGCCTGGAGGAAAGATGCTGGCAGGCGACCAGTGAAGAGAGTTCGAAGTGATCCAAGCCTGGATCTTGAAGATAGATGACACCTGAAAGCCGAGGGGACCAAGTTCGTGACTACTAGCCAGTAGTCAGGTGGCACCAGGAGGGCACCGGATGGTAGTCACCTCGACTAGGTGAGTGGGTGACGCTGTGCTCTGCAGATCTCACGGACCAGGAGGCGTTGTCGGCGACCAGGATGGAGGAGCGAGCTGTCCCACGATGGATGAAGCTGTCGGCGTCGCTGGACCCAGGATTGGGCAACAAAGCCTTGGCAAATTCAAGCCCACGCGGTGGACTCAAAATGGCGTCTGGAGTGGACCAGGAGGGTCCGGGGTGCTTCTCTCGTGGAAGGAAGCAAGGGCCAGTCTGGAGCAACCAGACCAGCAGCAGTGATGTCGTCGGGCGTCGTTAAGAAGGCCACAAGCCAGCCGGCTAGTAGCCAAACAACGCGGTGAACAGCAAAAAGCAGAAGGGCCCCACGCAGATCGTGGAGATGCTGGAGGGCTGATCTTCGGTGCTGGAGCTGCTCAGGGTTGGGGCTTCTTGGACCCCAAAGCACTCACCAGTGGAAGACTCGGTGGGCTTGTTGCAAAGAAGTCGTGCAGTCTTGGCGATCGTCGGTCCCTCGAGGTCTCGTCGCACTCACGGTTCTCAGCTTGGCTGTAGAGGTGAGTAGAGGTCAGAGGTGCCAGGGAAGCCGGGTCTCGTCGAGCTGTGTCGTCGGATTCCTGAGGAAGGACTTGCAGCAGACCGCAGTGTTCTTAGGATGGTGCCTGCGGATGCAGGGGACTCCTCCTTAGCCACAAGGGAGAATCTTGAAGAAGAAATCTTGATGTCCTTTCGCAGAAAGTCGTGTCTTGATTCCAAAGATGATCTAATTTGAACAGGGGGCCCGCTCCTATCTTTATACTAAAAAAGAAGGGCTGACCCGGTGACTAGGTCCTGCCTATGGGTGGGACTAGGAGGGGGGTGGTTACACCCCTCTCCCATGCTGGACTTCCCCCAGGCCAGGGGCTGGTGTGCCCCTGGAACTGGTTCTGACCGGCCTATGCGTAGTGAGCACCGGGGTGCCACTCAGCAGTCACCTTCCTGTAAAGCCCTGCCTACCCAGGATACACAATACCCTGTCTGGGATGGTGCTAGCAGCGCCCCGGACAGGAAACCCTTTGTCCAAGCTCTCCTCGCTGGAAGGACTCCCAGCAGCAGGAGGTCAGACTCGTGTCTGTGGTGGCAGCATCCATTTTGTGGAGCTGAGGCTTTGTTTAACTTTAACCGGGGTTCACAGTTACATACATGTCGTGTCCCTCTAGAAGGGTGGAATGCTAACCCCGTCGCCAGAATTGGCGAGGGGTTAGTATTCCAATTCGTATGACACCTTACTCGACATGTTTTGATAAAGCAATACCAAAGATAGCATTTAACCGCAAGGATTATAATGCACTTAAGAGTATATGGTATGCGATATCATGGAACAGCTATTAGGACTTGGTTCCGCAAGCTGCAGACAGGCTCAGCTCATGCCAGAGCACCATCTCACATGATTCCACGCACTCTGCCTTCAGGATTGTTAAGGCCTGCCATAGGAGTGACTGATAGGAATCTGTGTGTCCATTTTTAGGGTTAGATATAGGTATACTATATCTACAGCAAAGGGTGATTACACGACTTTGCCCCAGCTGTCATGCAGCCAGTTGTGTCAAATTTAGGAGGCCAGCCAGGGGTGGCATAATACATGCTTCAGCCCCTGGTAGGCCCTGGGTACACCTATGCCCTGAGTTACAGGGTCTGATAAGGTGGCCCAGTACCAATTGGAAATGTACCTAGGGTACATGGAATCCATTTTAGAGAGAGAGCAGTAGGCCTGGGGTCCTGATTGGCAGGGCCCCAGGTCAACTATGTCAAAAACCAGCTAAAACACAGGGCAAAAAGTTGGGGGCAACCATAGTCAGGATGTACCTTCCTGCAGAACCCCCCCCCCCCCCAAACGAAAGGAGATAAGGCTATCCTTGTCCAGGTAAGCCTCTATTACCTAAGTGGCCATATAAGGAAGGACCAGCTCTGGATTGGTTTCCCCCTGTGTCATGGTCCACTAGGCAACCCCTCACCCTAAGGGTATCTGGGGGTCTCCACCATAGGGAATCTCTGTCTCTGGTGTGTCTTGGGAAAGAAAAAGGCTGATGCTGGGATGGAGTACTGAAGTGAGGCTCCTCTACCCTTGGGCTCAACTTCCTCCAATCCCCATCCATCATGTGTGCCTTCCTTTCTTTAGCTGAGATGCACTGAGCTCTCAGGGTCAGCCTCTGGCTACCTAAAGCTGGAGGCTGAGTCCCTCTGTTTGGCTTACTGGAGGGACAGGTCAGGTCTGGGGTTTTTAGGCCCCATGTTTGGCTGTGCTCAACAGTGTCCAGCTGTGGGAGGTCCCTAACTACTTTTAAGGGGGATCCCTCAGGAGTCTGATTTCTTTTCACTTGGCTAGGTTTACCAGCTTCAGTGATCCTAATCTGCTGATTAAGGAGTTCTTTTGGACAGGGGGCCCTTTGGGGTCCACCACTGGCCTCCCTGACCTCTTCAGCCCTGGGCTGACTGAGGCAGGGTAGAGAGGGGCAGGTTACCTGCTCCAGACTGGGTCCCACCTAAGCATGAGCGGATTTTGCGGATTGGCAATCCGCGAATTTTGCGGATTTGCGGATTCGCAATCCGCAAAATCCGCGAATTCCCGCGAATTTGCGGATTTTTTTTTTTTGTGTTCGCCCGTGTTTCTGCCAGTTCGCGAGGGTTTTTACAATTTTGCAATTTGCGAACTTACCTGTCGGGTCGCAAGTTTTGCGAACTTGTTGTTTCTACGTGTCCAGCCTGTTTGGGACACTCTTCTTCATCACTGCCACTCTCTGTCACCACTGCCACTCTCTGACTACTCATGCCATCCTCTGGCCCACCCATGCCACCCTCTGTTTCATCACTACACCCTCTGGTTGTCCAGTGTACATTATTTTCGGCAAAGCAAAGCACACCTTCCCTGCCTCAAGTGACCTGAATTAATTTGGGGCTGATTAATGTGTCACAGAATATTTTTTTAGCTGGCACCTGCTTCCTTAGTGCGCCCTGATTAGTGATCTTTTGCACTTGCTAAGTGCTTTCATTGTTGCAAAATTAGTTACAACACCTGCCCTGCCCCAACTGACAATAATGAATTAGGGGCTGATTAATGGATTTTAACTTCCAGCCTGGCTCCTGCTTGTCTCCCTTAGCTGTAATTCAGGACCTTTGTGGCATATGTGTAACTATTCTGAGGTTCAGAGCAGGGTCACATAATAGTTTCAACTGGCAACTGAACTCTGGAGGGGCCCCTCAGGAAGCACTACAGGAAATGGCTACTAATGATGTGCCTGAACTTTTGAACCTGGTAAGTAGTTACTTTCAGTTTTGCCAAGATCGTATTTCTGCAATTTTGCACTTATTCGCGGGGCGCGAACTCACGCGAACAGTGCGAGCAGTGCGAGCAAAATCCGCTGCTCGCGGATTTGCGGATTTTGCGGGAAATTCGCAAATCTCGCGGATTGCGGATTTCCCGAAAATCCGCAAAATCCGCGAGCGGAACGGATTTTCCGCCCACGCCTAGTCCCACCTTGGAAAGGTCCACTGACATCAGGGGCTCTGCCAGGCTAGGCCTGACTACCTCTGGGGCAGTTCCTTCACAAGGGGTCAGATCAGTTCCCTGAGGAGGCTGATCCTTTCCTAGAGTCTGGTGGGAGGGAGATTTCTCTTCCTCCTCAATGCTCTCTGTCTGAGTGGAGTGATCCATTGTTTCAGGCTTCACAACACTATCTGTTTGAGTAGAGGCTGAGACCATTACAGCCTTGCCAACCTTTTCAGGAGGGCACTCAGTTTGTGTTTGGGCTGTGACTGTCACAGCCCTCCTATCCTGTTCAGGAAAGTCTGTCTGGGCCTGGGCAGTGGCTACCACTGCTCTTCCAACCTTTTCAGGGAGGAATGGTGCTGGGACTGGGGCTGTAGTTATTACTGCCCCACTAACCCTGCTGGATAGGCCTATCATCCTGGAGTGGGTTTCTTGCTCCACCTCAGCCCATGCTGAGAGTTCCAGGTCATTCCCCAGTAAGCAATCTACAGGCAGGTTATCTGTCACTGCCACTCTCATGGGCCCTGTGACATTACCCCAGCTGAGCTTGACTACTGCCATGGGATGCCTTCTGTTCACTCCATGAATGTCTGTCACCTGATAAGTAAAACCAGGGGTCAGTTGAGCAGAGGGGACCAGATGGTCAATCACCATGGTGATGCTGGCCCCTGTGTCTCTGAATGCCTCAACTTTCTGACCATTGACTAGGAACTCTTGTCTATACTTTCCCAAAATGTGGGGTCCAGTAGTGAAGTTGG
The DNA here is from genome assembly GCF_964263255.1 of Lissotriton vulgaris. NCBI lineage: Eukaryota > Metazoa > Chordata > Amphibia > Caudata > Salamandridae > Lissotriton > Lissotriton vulgaris. The sequence goes on along the minus strand of NC_141697.1, from coordinate 409,428,204 downwards.
CAAACCCCATGCCAGTCTCACAGACAAGAGTGTTGTTAGGGGACCTGGCTAGGCCATAGTCCTCCTGGTTTCCCAAGGTAATGCCCACCACATTCTTGGGGGCACTCCCACCACCTGGGGGATTACCACTAGTGGTAACAGGAGGTCTGGGAGTATTACCTGGGGGTATGTTTTCCTTATTGCTATTTTTAGGGCAACTGGCATCACTTTTGTAATGGCCCACCTGTTTACAGGTATGGCAATAAGGTTTCTTCTGTTCTGAAGGAGTGTTCTGGGACCCCCCACCCTTGTTGGAGTTTTGAGGCCCTTGGGAAGTCTTCTCTGTGGATTTATCCCCACCCTTCTCTTGAGGCTTGGTTGATTCCTTCTTCTGGTCACCACCCTGGTTCTTAGGCCTGACCCTGGTTCTGACCCATTTGTCTGCCCTCTTACCCAATTCCTGTGGAGAGGTCAGATCAGAGTCTACCAGGTGCTGGTGTAATAACTGGTTCTGACAATTACTTAAGATTTGCTCCCTCATAATTAGATTGTACAATCCTTTAAAATCAGTAACCTTACTACCCAGTAGCCAGCCTTCAAAAGCCTTAGTGGCACAATCAACAAAGTCAGTCCAATCCTGAGACTGAGTTTTCTGGGTGTCTCTGAACAGCAACCTGTACTGTTCAGTGGTTAAACCAAACCCATCAACCAGTGTATTCTTCAGGACTTGGTAATTGTTAGCATCCTCCACTCTAGTAGTGAGGAGCTTATCTCTACCTTTACCTTCAAAGGAGAGCCACAAGATAGCTGCCCACTGACTTTGGGGAACACCCTGCACAGTGCAGGCCCTCTCCAAAGCAGTTATCCATTTGTGAATGTCATCCCCTTGTTTAAAGGGGGGCACTATCTTATTCAGGTGTTTTGTATCAAAACTCCTTTCCCTATTGCTAGGTATATTGCTGCCACCAGTGGGTTTTGACCCACTCAATTCCTGCTCTCTAGCAAAGGCAAGTCTTTCTTTGGCCAGGGCAAGTTCTTCCCTTTTAATCCTCAGATTGACTTCCCTTTCCTTAGCTTCATAGATTCTTCTCTGAGGGGAGGTCATCCTCCTCAGAGCAGAGTTCTGAGAGCCATTGGTTTGAATGGACCTGTTAGAGCCTCTTGATAGAGACCTAACTCGTCCACTCCCAATGTTAAGCTGGCCTGAGAGGGGTCACAGGGTTCCCCTAGTACCATTCTCATGCCTGCTTAAGTTGGACCTGGTTAGTCTGCTGACTTCTACCTGTCCCTTGTCTGCCTCATCCCCTGACAACTCATCCTCATCCTCATCCTCAGCATCATCTGCCTCCTGGAGGGGATGGTCATGGTTATCAAAGGGACCCTGTAAGGAGGGCATACTCCCATCTGGATTAGAAGGGTCTGGGTTACCAGCCCTCCTGGCATCATAAGTCTCTAAGAGACCAATCAGAAATGGGATTGTGGGGTTAGACCCCTGTTTTAGCTTCCTGGAGGTACACACTTGTCTCATCTCCTGGAAGCTAAGAGCAGCATATCTGGAAGCCTTCTCCGATCAATTCGCAAGATCCTCCCTCTCCTGCCCCCCCTGTCCAGGAAACTTCTAGTCCAAGGGCTTATACTAGCACGGCTGGACTACGGCAACGCCGCGTACCTCGGCGCTCCTGAAACCACCTTGGCCAAACTCCAACGTGCACAAAACGCCGCGGCGAGACTCATTCTGAACCTTCCTCCCAGAGCCCCGACCAAACCGGCCCTTAAATCTCTGCACTGGCTCCCTGTCCGCCAGCGAGTGGAGTTCAAGGCCCTGTGCACCACGCACAAACTCATCAATGGGGCTGGACCTGCCGCCCTCAAAGACATGATCACCCCATATAAAGCCCCCAGAAACCTTCGCTCTGACAGCGAACATCTGGCCATAGTTCCTAGATTTAAGAAGTCGCGCACCGGTGGCCGCCGCTTCTCGGTCAAGGCCTCTTCTAAATGGAACGCACTTCCTCGCATGCTGCGCCTCGAACCAAGTCACGCCCTCTTCCGTAAAAAACTTAAAACCTTCCTCTTCCCCAAATAGTTCCTGGTCTCCCCTTCCTGGATTTCACAACCTCATAGCGCGGGGATGCCTTCGGGTCACCAGGCGCTCTATAAATCACAAAATAAATAATAAATAATATAAATAAGTGGGGACCTGTGGAGGGTCCACTGACACAAGGGGAGACTCAGAGTTTCCTCCTTTGTCTGACATGCTGATTCTAGTGTGGTGTAAGTGATGCACCTACCTACACTATGTGTTTACCTACTGATCCCTTGCTAAGAGTTGCAGCCAAGGTGTGCTAAGCCTTGAGGAGCTGCAACAGCTGGTTCAGTAGAACTCAGAGTATTCTAAGCTAAGTTATATGTACCTAACAGTACTTATGTGATCTTTCAACAAGATATTCTTAGGATACGTGTGGTAGAACAACAGCAAGCTCAAATCCCAACCGCTGCTCACCAATGTGAGAAGTTGGCCTGATATATAATGTTCACTATTCTAGTGAGCACTTTGTATCAGTCCAAACAACCCTTATTGATGATTGGTTGTAAGTCAACCTTATAGACCAGCTATCCTAGTAGCATGGATACGAGCAGTCTAAGGCTAAAGACTCGAGAGGGCGTGTTAAACCAGCTGTTATACCACACATGTACCCCTTGAACACCCAGTGAAAGGACACCACACAAGTGTTATGAAAATAAACAGTGTATTTATTAAAATCACAACAGCCCTGTACTCTTTATGAGGACAGGGTACTAAGCACAAAACAAAACTCTTACGAAAATACTTAAGTTAGCACAGTATATACAAATGCCCGAGGGGCACGGAAAACCATATACTGTGAAAGTGGAATGCGAAATTACTAGCAGGTAAGTACAGTACTAATAGGCTTTGGAATCGCTAGGTCTTGACTATAGAATCTTCAGATTACTTCTAGGAGGCCTAGGGGACTCGGGTGCAGCGTGTGCACTCTCACGCGGGATGCGGGACAAAGTCTATGGTAGCTAGATTTCAGAAAGTTAGTGTTCTCGGGCGAACCCGACCTGGTAGGAGGAAAACGAAAGTGGATCCTGACCCTTGGATAGTGAGGCTATGCTGGGGAACCGAAATGCCAAAGTTACCTAGCCCAGGGGCTGCAACTGCATATGTCTCAAAAGACGTCGGGAATCCTCGTAGACGGACCAGGAGCCTGGAGGAAAGATGCTGGCAGGCGACCAGTGAAGAGAGTTCGAAGTGATCCAAGCCTGGATCTTGAAGATAGATGACACCTGAAAGCAGAGGGGACCAAGTTCGTGACTACTAGCCAGTAGTCAGGTGGCACCAGGAGGGCACCGGATGGTAGTCACCTCGACTAGGTGAGTGGGTGACGCTGTGCTCTGCAGATCTCACGGACCAGGAGGCGTTGTCGGCGACCACGATGGAGGAGCGAGCTGTCCCACGATGGATGAAGCTGTCGGCGTCGCTGGACCCAGGATTGGGCAACAAAGCCTTGGCAAATTCAAGCCCACGCGGTGGACTCAAAATGGCGTCTGGAGTGGACCAGGAGGGTCCGGGGTGCTTCTCTTGTGGAAGGAAGCAAGGGCCAGTCTGGAGCAACCAGACCAGCAGCAGTGATGTCGTCGGGCGTCGTTAAGAAGGCCACAAGCCAGCCGGCTAGTAGCCAAACAACGCGGTGAGCAGCAAAAAGCAGAAGGGCCCCACGCAGATCGTGGAGATGCTGGAGGGCTGATCTTCGGTGCTGGAGCTGCTCAGGGTTGGGGCTTCTCGGACTCCAAAGCACTCACCAGTGGAAGACTCGGTGGGCTTGTTGCAAAGAAGTCGTGCAGTCTTGGCGATCGTCGGTCCCTCGAGGTCTCGTCGCACTCACGGTTCTCAGCTTGGCTGTAGAGGTGAGTAGAGGTCAGAGGTGCCAGGGAAGCCGGGTCTCGTCGAGCTGTGTCGTCAGATTCCTGAGGAAGGACTTGCAGCAGACCGCAGTGTTCTTAGGATGGTGCCTGCGGATGCAGGGTGACTACTCCTTAGCCACAAGGGAGAATCTTGAAGAAGAAATCTTGATGTCCTTTCGCAGAAAGTCGTGTCTTGATTCCAAAGATGAACTAATTTGAACAGGGGGCCCGCTCCTATCTTTATACTAAAAAAGGGGGCTGACCCGGTGACTAGGTCCTGCCTATGGGTGGGACTAGGAGGGGGGTGGTTACACCCCTCTCCCATGCCGGACTTCCCCCAGGCCAGGGGCTGGTGTGCCCCTGGAACTGGTTCTGACCGGCCTATGCGTAGTGAGCACCGGGGTGCCACTCAGCAGTCACCTTCCTGTAAAGCCCTGCCTACCCAGGATACACAAAACTCTGTCTGGGATGGTGCTAGCACCGCCCCGGACAGGAAACCCTTTGTCCAAGCTCTACTCGCTGGAAGGACTCCCAGCAGCAGGAGGTCAGACTCGTGTCTGTGGTGGCAGCATCCATTTTGTGGAGCTGAGGCTTCGTTTAACTTTAACCGGGGTTCACAGTTACATACATGTCGTGTCCCTCTAGAAGGGTGGAATGCTAACCCCGTCGCCAGAATTGGCGAGGGGTTAGTATTCCAATTCGTATGACACCTTACTCGACATGTTTTGATAAAGCAATACCAAAGATAGCATTTAACCGTGAGGATTATAATGCACTTAAGAGTATATGGTATGCGATATCATGGAACAGCTATTAGGACTTGGTTCCGCAAGCTGCAGACAGGCTCAGCTCATGCCAGAGCACCATCTCACACGATTCCACGCACTCTGCCTTCAGGATTGTTAAGGCCTGCCATAGGAGTGACTGATAGGAATCTGTGTGTCCATTTTTAGGGTTAGATATAGGTATACTATATCTACAGCAAAGGGTGATTACACGACTTTGCCCCAGCTGTCATGCAGCCAGTTGTGTCAAATTTAGGAGGCCAGCCAGGGTGGCATAATACATGCTTCAGCCCCTGGTAGGCCCTGGGTACACCTATGCCCTGAGTTACAGGGTCTGATAAGGTGGCCCAGTACCAATTGGAAATGTACCTAGGGTACATGGAATCCATTTTAGAGAGAGAGCAGTAGGCCTGGGGTCCTGATTGGCAGGGCCCCAGGTCAACTATGTCAAAAACCAGCTAAAACACAGGGCAAAAAGTTGGGGGCAACCAGGTCGGGATGTACCTTCCTACACCTATCTCAGGTCAGGTAACCTTTCTCAAGGGCACATTGTCAGAACTTCTAAGATCTCAGAATAAGCTCGTTCTAGTGGGAGGGGACCTCAACCTTGTTATAGATTCAGAAATAGATAGGTCGGGCCACTGCTATGGCTCTACAGGGGCAATATCAACCGAGGGGAGGAACTTGATGAGGCAGAGGGGGCTACTGGATCTTTGGGGGGAGGCCCACCCTAGGAGCACACATTACTCCTTTTACTCATATGTGCACCACACATATGCCAGGTTAGATCATTTTATTGGTTCCTTTGAACTTAACACATTAGTTGACGAGGTGGACATCGTCCCAGCAGTGCTCTCTGACCATGATGCAGTGTCAGTGTCTCTCACAGTTCCTCACACTAAAACATCTAAAGGGAGGTGGCGATTACGTGAATCCTTACTACACAGGAAGGGGGTGACCCTTTTTTAATTAAATTACTAGAGTCACCACATATTAACCATTTTTTGTTTCCAATATACCTCATTCAATATTCGCGTATGCGGACGATATAGCTATCATTACCACTGATCCTGGGCAGGCAATGATAGAGATTGAACGCTTAGCCACTGATTTTGGAAATAGCTCGGGCTATAAACTGAATGCTGCAAAAACGCAATTGCTGTGCACAGATAGCGTTCAATTTAATGATAATAGGGTAAGTTTGGAAGTGACATACTTAGGAATTATAATCAAATCACATACACAAGAGATAGTGGAAGTTAATTGGGTCAAGACAATAAAACAAATTAAGCAATCCTTAGATAGGTGGGGGAGACTTCAATTCTCTATAATTGGGAGAGGCAACATCATTAAGATGAATATATTAGCCAAAATATTATATATATACTGTAGTATTCCCTTAGAAATACCCTTTAGCCATATACTTAAACTTCAATCTCTACGTACTAAATTTTTATGGGCACCCGGGAAAACCAGGCGAGCTATGAAATGGTTGCCACTCCCAATAGAGAGAGGTGGGCGGGGGATCCCGGATTTTTTATTTTACTATTATGTATTTTTTCTACAAAGAATGAGAATTATGCTGACTGGAGAACAAATTGAGGATCCTGCAGAGTCTCCGTCAATATTCTATTTATTATTGGGGGAACACTCAAAGGGATGTTTGCTAAAAGAATTGGAAGGGAACTATTACAAGCATACCCGATTTCAGGTGATTGATTCAGCATATAAAGTTTGGAGAAAAGTAAAGAATATTATGAAGCTAGAGAAAATTATATACCATACCCCGCTTTTAGCGGAGAAGATACTTCCATCGATATTTTGGGACAATGTGGCAAAGGAATGGAGCAAGAAAGGGGTGGTAAGAATTGGAGACCTATATGAGACGGAAGGAACATTTAGATCTTTTTCTGACATGAGCAGTAAATATCAAATACCCCAATCTTCTTTTTTTAAATATCTCCAACTTAGAGATTTTTGCTTAAAGAAATTAAATAGACCTGCCTCTATTAAAAAAATAGAGGCAATTCAATCAAAGAAAAAGATCGGCCTGATATATCGGCTATTGTTGGAGTATAAACCGGATGACTTGAATAAACATAATATATACTGGCAGAATCAGCTGGAGGAAACTGATCTGAACATTGTAGATACCATCTCGATGGCTAAAGATATCTGTCTGTCAGCCAACATGAAAACTCAGGTATATAAAACTACATTCAGATTATATTATACTCCCAAACGAATGGCCACATGGGGCCCAAAATATGATGGAAAGTGTTTTCGGTGTGGAGGGGAAGAGGCAGATATTGTTCATATTTTTTATAACTGTCCTAAATTGATGTCTTTCATCTCAAGTATAGAAAGATTCATATCTGAAGTTATTCACTATCCTTTAAAAATATCCCCAGCACTTATGTTAACCGGGGGGAGCCAATCTGTTAATGAAAATGCGGAATTGTGTAAATTCAAGAATTTTTTGTTTGTGGCAATGATTATAGCCCGGTTATGTATAGCCACCGAATGGCTACAACCCGAAGCACCTATGTTTGAATTTTGGAGAAGAAAATTATTCAATGTATATGAATTAGAATGGAATCTATACGCTTTAAAAGGGGCAAGGAAAAAAAAGATTGGCTTATTGACATGGGGGGCACTTAAAGAGTATATAGAGGAATAGCTTTATGAGTTATGTACTATGTAATGAACTAATTTAATTTTTCAAGCTGGATTTAATCAAATATATAAGAAGCTTCTGGATTTGTATATATGGATATTGGGAATGTGTTATGCTACAAATGACCCAACGTTGGCAATAAAAAAAAATTAAAAAAAAACAAGGAAGGGGGTGACCCAACAGCTCCATAAATGCATCACAGATTATCTAACAACAAATGACAAGCCTGACACACCTTTATCTGTGCTGTGGGGGCCCTTAAAGCGGTGGTGAGAGGGGAACTGATAGCGATCTCGGCAGTAGAAACCAAGGAGCGAAAAGAAAAAAGGGAAACACGTACGGCCAAGGTAGTGGAACTCGAAAGAGTGCATAGTCGCAGGGGTGCTCCAAGGATATGGTGGCAATTGAAGGCAATTGAAGGCAGCCAGTGCACAGCTTGCAGGCCTGGACAGTGACAGAGCTGAGTATGCAGCATTGGGGCTCATGCACACATATTATGTAGGAGGTGACAAAACAGGGCGTCTCCTCGCGAGCAAACTTAGAGCTCGCATTCCATGCTCTAAAATCGCTGCCATCCTTGAGGCTCGTGGAGAGAAGTTGGGGAACGATGAACAGATAGCGGAGACATTTAGGGACTTCTATGCCTCTCTCTACAGCAAAGACCAGACTATCGACATGGATGGGGAGGCCTAGCTCCGCCAGTCGGCGACCACGGCTATTAATACATCTGGAGCAGCAGCTCTAGACGCTCCAATTAGGAGAAAAGAGGTGATCGGAGCGATCTCCTGCGTCAAGCCCCTGAAAACTCTGGGGCCTGACAACTTCTCAGCTGGCTTCCATAAATCATTCTGCCTGCTTTTAGCACCAATTTTCACTTGACTCTTCAATTTCTTTCAGCAGCCAGGTTCTATACCTTCAGATCAATCTGTTTTTTTTCCGAACCGACAATGCAGTGATAACACTAAACGCCTCATGCACCTAATTGACAAAGCCCACTACAATGGGATGGATGCCATGCTACTGTCGATCAACGCTGAAAATGCGTTTGATAGGGTAGACTGGGAATTCCTAGACAAAACGCTGACACACTTTGGCATCCTGGAATGCTTTAGGGCCAGGGTCGTGAACTACTACGATAAACAGAGGGCGTCGATACGGGTGAATGGTACAAACTCATGCCCATTTGACATTAGACGGGGAACGAGGCAGGGGTGCCCGCTGTCGCCCCTCCTCTTTGCGTTATACATAGAACCCCTAGCCCAGAGGATCCGAGATAACCCAGACATAGTAGGTATTCCCTTTGAAGGGGAGCACCATACAATCAGTCTGTACGCAGACGACATCCTGGCAGCTTTAGACGCACCTAAGAAGTCAGTGCGGGCCTTCCTGTGAGAGTTGGAGGCCTTTGGTAGGGTGTCTGGCTTCAAAACTAACACAGGAAAATCAATGCTCTTACCCCTTGGGTGCAACAACCCTATGCCACAAATCACATCTCCAGAATATGGGGACCTCCGATCATACGCCTCAATCCCATACCTGGGGATTATTCTAACCCCGACTACAGAGCAGACAGTCTCCCTGAACTACGCGAAACTCACCTCTCAAATACAAGGAGATCTGAGAAGATTGCAGCAACAACCACTGTCGCTACTTGGCCGCATTGCGGTTATAAAGTTGTCCATCCTACCTAAAATATTGAATGTTGGGGCATGGCTAGCAGCCAAGTGAGATGGCCGTGTAGCCGAAGGGCTCCAGGGACAGTGCTGTCCTTCACACAAATCCGAGCAGTAATTCGCAGTTTTTTACGACCCCAGAGGCCGGAGCCAAGGTCCGGGACCGGGTGGGGAAGACCGGGAAAAATCTGGAAGAAAATTAAGCCGGGAGACGGCAGCTCCAGTAACGGCCTATCACGGGAGTCAAGACCGGGGAGTAAAGTCATCGGAGGCCTGGGCAAGTGACGTAGGTGCGGCAGAGAGCTGCAAACAACAGGCCAGCAACGCAGGAAACACGCCGCTGCAGTTGAAGAGGTTCATTGGGAAGCGGAGAAAACCAGAGCTCTGGGCCTGGACACGAGAAGTAGAACGTGTTAACGGAGGGGCCCAGCAGCATAGGAACAGCTCGGAAATTGCATCCCGTCGAGCGGCCATACCGATTGCCCGGTGGGGCCCATCGGAGAATACCGCGTTATAATCGGGCATCGCAGCAGCACCACAAGTAAGGAGGAACAACTCACGGCCCACACACGGCCTTGCAGTAATTAACGAGGGAGGGGTGGTGACGAGAGACGAGACACTGGCACGGGGAGGCTCAGAATGCTATACCCAGGTGCACGAGATAGGGAAAAAAAAAACTATAGCTCTCACCTGCAGGAACGCTACACGATCAGTGAGAAAGCTGCAGATCCCCCCCCTCCAATGAGAGACTACATCCTGATCACAGTCAGCACCGATCAGCAAAGTGAGAGGTGCATAACGAAAAAGGCGCCTCAGGTGGCATGCCTACATTTTGCAAATAGCAGACACAAAGCGACATACCGGAACACACTGAGACTTTGTCCCCACTTTCTGAAGAGCAGCGATCAGTGTGACACCCTGCATGCAACCCATCACAAGCTCTTTAAGCAAGGGAGAAGCTACCAATACACTCCAATCTGCCCGACTCACCTCGCTGGCGCCATGGCGGGCAAAGGCGCGCGGAATCAACTGGCGCAAGCCAAACTGGATAAATATGCCTTTTATAAAGGCTCTCACTCATACACGGAGGGCCGCACGCCCACAGGTTAACGAGCGGACGGTGACGGAACGAAGAATATCACGCTTGAGGACATTATGAAGGCATTGTCAAACGTCCAAACTACAATAGGAACAATCTCAACTGACATCTCCCTACTACGTGCGGACTTTCACAAGATGTCGGACAGGGTCAAAGAAGTAGAAATAGTCGCCAAATCGCTGGTGGTGGATACCTCAGAACTACAAACAGCCGTCGCCCGCTTGGAGAAGGACAACAAGCTGCTTGCGGACAAACTTGACGACCAGGAAGGACGCTCGAGAAGTAACAACGTTCGCATCCTAGGTATTCCAGAGACTGAGGGCACACGAGCAATGGACCTATACATGGAAGATCTAGTGAAGACGAGACTACAACCCAAGGAACTCTCCGGCTTCTTCTTGGTGGAAAGAGCTCATAGGGTTCCCGGTGGCAGGCCCAAACCGGGTACACCCCCGAGACCGGTACTCGCTAGACTATTCCACTTCAGAGATAGGGACGTCATCCTGCAAATGGCGAGAATTGCGCCTCCAATACGGGTCCAAAACTCTACCATCACCTTCTTTCCGGACTATACAGCGGCGGTCTCTAGGCGCAGATGGAGTTTTCTGGAAGTCAAAAAAGCGTTGAGATCTCAAGACCTGCCTTACTCCATGCTATTCCCCGCAAAGCTCAGGGTGGTTGCAGACGGGAAAACATGGTTCTTTGACACCCCAGAAGCAGCACACGACTGGCTCGAAGGATGGAGGACAGTGAGTATCACCAGGCGTGGAAACAGATCGCACCGCCGCAGAGAGGGAGAAGAATTTTCAGGAAGTCAGGAATCGAGAAGCCCAGATATGGAACACTCACCAGAGCTGGTGGCGGAGAATGAACAACTAGAATTGCGCTGACACAACTGTGTCTCCCGGTACTTTCATGATACATATTGACATCCAAGGTCGAACCCGCTTGGGACGCTGGACTGTGGCGGGCCTTGGTGGGCAGGAAGGACTACTGCTCCCACTGGACCCTTTACCCCTGACAAGCAAGTAGCGTGGTTGGGGTTGGGAAGAAGCACTCTGCTAAGTTGGGGTGGTGGGCGGTTGTGAGTCCGTCTAGCAGGGAAGCAGGGAGGGAGGGAGGGGCCAGGGGGGAAACAATCGTAGACTAATTCCTGTTGATATACTCACTGCTAAGTTGGGGAGGTGGACAGTTGCAAGTCCGTTCAGCAGAGAGAATGAGAGGGGGGGTGGAAGGGTAGGCAATGTTACTAGGTTTTGGTCCCTTGAGACTATGGGTGGGAGGGTAGATGGGTTGTTTTACCTTTGTTGTTTGTATAGTAGCGAAGGCGACATGTTGCTCTAATGAAGGTGCATCGCAGGTTGGGTCCCCTATTGATTTGCACATCACTACTCTCATCTGTAGATGGCTACACACGTGACAGGTACACCTGAGACTCGTCTGACACAACCCTCCCACCAGTCAGCCTTAACCGTCCTAACATGGAATGTCCGGGGATTGGGAGACAAGGTGAAGCGAGGTCTTGTACTGCAATACCTGAAACGTTATAATCCAGCGATAGTCCTACTGCAGGAAACACACCTGGTGGGCTCGGCTTCAAAGGCAATGGATAGGTGGGGATATAATTTCATTGCACATGCAGACTTCTCCTCTGGTTCTAGGGGCACAGGGAACCTCATAAGGAAAAATTTCCCGCTGGTGTGCCACCAGACGCGGATAGATGACCAGGGCTGTTTCGCGGCTGTGACATGTCAATGGGAGGGTCGTCTTTTCAATTTTGTGTCCGTTTATGTGTCTCCTGCCCTACATGCTACAGCACATGCTGCCCTCACGACATTCCTACTGGCTTTGCCGGTGGCGAAGTTGGTGATAGGGGGCGACTTTAATGATATTGTAGATGATGAGATTGATAGATATCCACACACAAAGGCGGTGCAAGGGGGAGGGCGACTCCTCAGACTGCTTGACGCCCTGGGGCTTACAGACTGCTGGAGACACAAACACCCTCATGAGAAACAGTACACTTACTATTCCGCGGCCCATGATTGTCTCTCACGGATAGATTATGTTTTGATGTCTGCAGATGGACTACAAGGCATTGAAGAGGCTGATATCCGCCCCAGGAGAATTTCTGATCACTCCCCGCTGCTACTCACATACACAAACCACCGTATCCAAAGGCGTCGCATGTTCCCAGTTCACGCGGGATATCTACAGGCTGCCCCTCTTGTGAAGGCTCTAACCAACACCACCAAACAATATTTTCAAGAAAATTCTGGCTCCGTGGACTCCCACAGCACCCTATGGGAGGCCTACAAAGCAGTCCTGCGCGGGCAGGCGATAGCCTCCATCGCTGGTCACAAGCGAACACAACAACAGATACTTAACACCCTTGAGGAGGCTAAATTTATAAGCACAGGTGCACCACATATAGGAATTGTGCAAACTAGATCACAAGTTTGTCACAAAAGATACTGAGAATCAATTCCAAAACGATTTTTATCAAAAAAGATTTTTCTTTATTATTCCATTTGTCAAAGAACACAGCCGACGGGTTTTTTCCCAGAAGGGACTTCTTCAGGGATGTATTGTAACAAAAAACAAAACATATAAACACATCATTAAAATTGTGAACCATCCGTAAACTCAGCCGAGCTACAAATAATTACATGCTTAAAACATACGAATGTCAGTGTTACTTTGTCTAAATCATATATTCTACATTAAAAAAGAAACATATGACATCAGGCCCAGATAATGGCCAAAGCTTTCACAAACCCCTTGTGAAAAAGTGTAGGCTAGAAATACCATTAACTATTGCCAACAAACACTAGGTGAGGTCTAATAGATATATATTTCAAGGGCAGATCCATCTGATGTGCCCACATCAGGGTCATCCTATTACTGTATTTGGAAGTACAAGAGTTGGTGTAATCAACACATATAAGAATCAGGAGAGACAATCCTAATGAGACAGCAGCGAAATTGTCATATTTCTTTATAATTCAATGCAACCGTCAATGTTTAAGTAAAAAGGAATTATATGTACAACATACAAGCAATGTCATATAAGAAAAGCAAGGGTTATGGGAAAATTCAGTGCAAGAAATGCATGCTGAGCCATGGCAACATTGCAGGTAGAGCATTAGAAATTCAAAAATTATTTAAATTGACTGGAGACCTACCAAGATGAAATGATGGGGCTCCTTGAGCAATGCGGCAAGTCGTTTGGAGATGAGCAAATGCGAAGACGATAGCTGTATTATGTACGGTCTTAAGGTCTCTATACCAGAAAAATGCAAGAAAAAACAAAGGAACGTCTATAAGTATAAGAGCGTTGTTGTTCATGATAGATGGCCAGGGCAAGAAGAAGAGGGGGGGAAGAAGATGTAGGAAAGTTCACTTACATTGGGACGATCGCTATATTAGCGAGGGAGACCCAATTCCTGTTAAGGTCACGCCGATGGGCAAAATTAAACTGTCAAAGAAAAGAGTTTTGTTTTCAATAAATATTATCTATTGTGGAATTTAGATAACTACGTAGACAGATGGTCTAACACTGTTAAATTGCTATTCATAATTAGGAAAAACATCATTTCTTTACTAAATACTCGTAATCTAATTCCTAGTCACATTAATGTCCCATGTCTAGGCTTGACAGCCCCCTAGATGGAGCCCCCGAGTCGTCTGCGTTATGATCACGCTTAACTTGAAATCTTCTGTGCATCAAGATAAAAAGCATGATTGACCATGTTATTTTCTTGTTTGTTGAATACGTGAACTTTGATAGTTAAAAGTCAGCATGCTCATTTTGAAAAACTAACACCAAATGCCACTCGTAACCCGGCGGTCTAAGGAGTAGCAAGACAACCGATGAGTTCGTCCATGCACATTAATCAAAGCAGGATAAATTATATAGATGAAAATGCTCTAACATTGAAGTACCTGGTACAGATTCCAAGCAAGGAATCAATATCTGTATGGGTCCAAAGATGAGAAGCCTTCCTATATTTCTTATTTGTACTGTAACATAAAAAACGTAAAAAATAAATGAAATTAAGCGACTAGATTGAACTCTAAAGATTTGATTGTTTGACATGAAACCTTAGCACTAGATCAATTTCAAGGGGCAGGAAAAATAAATAAATAATCTGCTTTACCTGAGCCCTACTGCAGTGACTCAGATCGGCAGTCCCCTGTACAGGACCCGATAGCAATCAAATATCCCTGGCCGACTCTAAATAACAAGCGAAAATACAGATAAAAGTTGGAAGATATCTTTTCAAAGGCAAAAGGACTATTATGTTAACATCTCCAGATTGGATATGAGTTTTGCTCAAAGCAAGCGGCAGGTACACTTTTGTGAAGAGCGAGGCTTGAACACCTGGCTCAGATACTACGTGTTTGTCATTTCTAATCTTCCCCGCATGCTCCCACTGAGTTTCCTAGCTTTGTTATAGTTTTTAAAACTTAAGACCAAGAAAGCCACCCGCATAAATATCTTAAACCGTGACTCTAGGAACAATGAAAGTGGGCTTAGTCCTACGTTTATTTAAAACCAAAATAGAGACTGACTTAATAATTTCTATGATATCTACATTTGCATAAGCTCTTACAGCGGAAAAAGAATGATGACGACTCAAAACGATCCCCCTCCTGTCTTCTCCAGTACGTATAGCACCTGGTAGAAGCAGAGAGGTAATGGTGTTGGTTTATATATCCCCAAATAGTTTGCTAAATTGTCACACCTGTGTGAGTCAAAGATAACGAGAAGAAGGTGAAGACGACAATTCACGATGGAACATAACAATAATGAGATTAATTTCCTAGATGTGACATTCTTTGTGGAGGACAATAAGATCAATAGCAGGACTCATAGGAAGGCTACTAGTTGCAATATGTAAATGTAAATGTACAGGAATTTATATAGCGCAAATCACCAAGCGGTTTCTTAGCGCTTGCTTAGGGAACCCGTCCTGGTATTCCCCTGTGAGATAACCCCAGCGGGGTATCTGCAAGTGAAAGCCAGGCATCCCGCCACGAGGGGCCGTTGTGGAGATTAAGCAAGCTATTGCCCAGAGTCACAGAGTGTGAACCCGTGAATCGAGTAGGCACCGGAGCGAGAATTGTCGAGTCCCTGGACATTTTAGGACTCAAGACCCCGCCGAGCCGGGAATTGAACCCTGGTCCCGGGCTGACCTCTGCTTCCAGGTCTGCCTCCTCTAACCAGTGAGCCACACTAGCACTTTACACTTTGCGAGCGCACATTCCCCTCATGTCATCAATAATATCCCATATGGGGAGATGATTAGGATGCGACGCAACTGCAGTACCCCACATACTTTTCAAAACAGCATAAATGAGACTACGGAATGTTTCCTACAAAGGGGATATCCCCCCAAAATTCTAAACCAAGCATTCAAAAAAGTCACCAAAATAACCAGAGAAGTGACATTGGCCCCGTCAGAAAAACACAAGTCCAAACAACCATTCATTGCATTTACTACACTTTACACGGAGAAAAGTGGTAGAATCTACAACACCCTCTGCAAGCATTGGCATCTTCTCACAACCATTCCTAGCCTTCAAGGGTTTCTGCCTGCTAAACCGAGGGTGACATATAGACGAGGCAATAACCTGAGAAATGTCCTTTGTCCCAGCCACATTACAAGAGGGAAAAAAACGGTTTGGTTACAAAATAAGTTGGTGGGATTCTATACCTGTAGAGGTTGCAATATGTGCAAATTGGGCAGGGACAAAACGAAGGAGTTCTGTTTCAATACCACACGAGTACACAAGATTAACCACTTCATCAACTGTAACACAGAATATGTAGTTTACATTCTGGGATGCCCATGTGGACAAATCTATGTGGGTAGTACCAAACGGGCACTGAAGGTCAGAGTACAGGAACACGTCAGAGCCCATAAAAACAGTGATTTCAAGTATCCCATGACCCATCACATGCAGGATAAACATACCCCACAAGACACCATTTGGTTTATGGGTATAGATCATGTCCCCATTCATCCGAGAGGTGGGGATAGACTCCTAGCTCTGAGAAAAAAGGAAGCGACCTGGATTTGTAGACTAAGAGCAGTAGAGCTCGGCCACAACTTTGATGATGAGATGCATTATTTTCTGACATAATGCCCTCAGAAACAGATAATCTAATATCTAATGAATGAATTACATACATTGTGGTCCAGTAGACTGTTGTTGGAAGACTCAATCTGGGATGTATGTTGGACTTTGTGCTCTTTATGAAAAGTTTGCAAATACAAGAGGATCATAAGCATACAGGATAAGCATGCCCAGTCCATCTGTACAAGGAAAGCAAGGTTTATCTCTACTTCTCTGGTGATTAAACATTTCTTATCCTATGCCTTCTTTTCTCTCCTACTTGATCGTCATATTTGAATTTATCACATAGAAATGAAAGAAATGCTGAGCGATGCCAAGATTTTGCAGGTAGGAACAATATTCTTCATCCTTATCATGGGCTTCATTCACTCCTTCTCACACGGTTCCCTATTAGTTTTAAATATAAAACAAGTCTTTGCTTTGTAGCACAATTGGGACGGCTTCATTCTCTACTGCTTGAATAGCTCACATTGACCATTCCAACATGGCCACCGCCTTTTTTCTGTTTAGGACGGTGACATGATTGAAACGATAGTAACAAAACTTCAATCCTTAACAGGGTCCTCGTGTTATCCCATGCACCGGTTACTTAATAGATTTAAATATTTATTCCTTACTCCGTAGCACTATCGTTTTGGCTTTATCCTTTTCTGCATTAATAACGCACATTTACCATTCCAAGATGGCGACCGTTCTCGTTCTCTTTAGGACAGTGACATGTTATAAACGGTTTAAAACTTCTTCAACATGAGTGTTATTCTTTGGTACCTAGATGCCAATTATTATATTTCTGATTTTACTTGATCTTTTTGCCCTCTTGTGACCTGGGTTCGCTGTCTCTCTCTTTTACACTGTTTACCGCATGCCGCATTTCATATACATCGTCTACATTACAAGATGGCGGCCGTAGTATATGCGAATTGTCGTCTTCACCTTCTTCTCAATATCTTTGACTCACACAGGTGTGACAATTTAGCAAACTATTTGGGGATATATAAACCAACACCATGACCTCTCTGCTTCTACCAGGTGCTATACGTACTGGAGAAGACAGGAGGGGTAGCGTTTTGAGTCGTCATCATTCTTTTTCCGCGGTAAGAGCTTATGCAAATGTAGTTGTCATAGAAATTATTAAGTCAGTCTCTATTTTGGTTTTAAATACACGTAGGACTCAGGCCACTTTCATTGTTCCTAGAGTCACGGTTTAAGATATTTATGCGGGTGGCTTTCTTGGTCTTAAGTTTTAAAAACTATAATAAAGCTAGGAGACTCAGTGGGAACCTGTGGGGAAGATATTGATTCCTTGCTTGGAATCTGTACCAGGTACTTTAATGTTAGAGCATTTTCGTCTATATAATTTATCCTGCTTTGATTAATGTGCATGGACGAGCTCATCGGTTGTCTTGCTACTCTTTAGACCGCCGGGTTACGAGTGGCATTTGGTGTTAGTTTTTCAAAATGAGTATGTTGACTTTTAACTATCAAAGTTCACGTATTCAACAAACAAGAAAATAAAATGGTCAATCATGCTTTTTATCTTGATACACAGAAGATTTCAAGTTAAGCGTGATCATAGCGCAGACGACTCGGGGGCTCCCTCTAGGGGGCTGTCAAGCCTAGACATGGGACATTAATGTGACTAGGAATTAGATTAGTAGTATTTAGTAAAGAAATGATGTTTTTCCTAATTATGAATAGCAATTTAACAGTGTTAGACCATCTGTCTACGTAGTTATCTAAATTCCACAATAGATAATATTTATTGAAAACAAAACTCTTTTCTTTGACAGTTTAATTTTGCCCATCGGCGTAACCTTAACAGGAATTGGGTCTCCCTCGCTAATATAACGATCGTCCAAATGTAAGTGAACTTTCCTACATCTTCTTCCCCCCCTCTTCTTCTTGCACTGCCCGTCTATCATGAACAACAACGCTCTTATACTTATAGACGTTCCTTTGTTTTTTCTTGCATTTTTCTGGTATAGAGACCTTAAGACTGTACATAATACAGCTATCGTCTTCGTATTTGCTCATCTCCAAACGACTTGCCGCTTTGCTCAAGGAGCCCCATCATTTCATCTTGGTAGGTCTCCAGTCAATTTAAATAATTTTTGAATTTCTAATGCTCTACCTGCAATGTTGCCATGGCTCAGCATGCATTTCTTGCACTGAATTTTCCCATAACCCTTGCTTTTCTTATATGACATTGCTTGTATGTTGTACATATAATTCCTTTTTACTTAAACATTGACGGTTGCATCGAATTATAAAGAAATATGACGATTTCGCTGCTGTCTCATTAGGATTGTCTCTCCTGATTCTTATATGTGTTGATTACGCCAACTCTTGTACTTCCAAATACAGTAATAGGATGACCCTGATGTGGGCACATCAAATGGATCTGCCCTGTATTTGTAAATATCTATCTATTAGACCTCACCTAGTGTATGTTGGCAATAGTTAATGGTATTTCTAGCCTACACTTTTTCACAAGGGGTTTGTGAAAGCTTTGGCCATTATCTGGGCCTGATGTCATATGTTTCTTTTTTGATGTAGAATATATGATTTGGACAAGGTAACACTGACATTCATATGTTTTAAGCATGTAATTATTTGTAGCTCGGCTGAGTTTACAGATGGTTCACAATTTTAATTATTTGTTTATATGTTTTGTTTTTTGTTACAATACAGCCCTGAAGAAGTCCCTTCTGGGACGAAACGCGTCGGCTGTGTTCTTTGACAAATGGAATAATAAAGAAAAATCTTTTTTGATAAAAATCGTTTTGGAATTGATTCTCAGTATCTTTTGTGACAAACTCGTGATCTAGTTTGCACAATTCCTATATGTGGTGCACCTGTGCTTATAAATTTAACTGTATTTAAGTTCTGTATAGAACTATCATTGTGATGGTGGGTGTAATACTTTGGTTATTGTGGTCAGGTGCATTGGTAAAGAAGGTTTCACCATCCTTTTGGCTTCTTTTTTTTACCCTTGAGAAGGCTCTTACCGCTGCAATTCACGAACAGGAGACTCACCCGTCGCTGAGGACCGCCCAGGCGGTCCACCTGAAACGCACCGAGTAGGTGACATACCAGAAAGAAATGGTTAAAAATACACTGCAGATGAGCCGTCACAGGGTTTATGAGCTAGGGGATAAAGCAGGGAAGATGTTGGCCTGGCTGTACAAAAAAGAAAAAGCAGGTAGAGTCATTGCGCAACTGTCGTCCCCGTCGGGGTATACGACCTCGGATCCTGGGGCTATAGGTGGCCTTTTGGCCGACCATTTTGAAAACACATATGCTCCTCAAGCACCCTACACAATAGAGGAGGCATATGATTATATTAAAGATCTGACGATCCCTCGCCTTTCCCCAGAAGCAGTGTTCCTCCTTGAGGCAGACATCACCTCAGAGGAAATACAGGAGGCGATCTATGCGCTAGCGCCTGGTAAGGCACTGGGCCCCAACGGGCTTCCGGTGGAACTGTATAAGAAAACTGTACAAACGACGGCCCCCTATCTTCTTAATATGTTTTCTGATAGTCTAGAAGCAGGGGAACTGCCTAGGGACCAACGTCTCGCCACGATTGTCCCGATCCATAAACCTGGCAAAGCGGCGATGTCCTGTGCCTCCTATCGCCCTATCTCCTTAATAAATGCGGAAGCAAAGATCCTCGCCAAATTACTGGCGCTGCGGCTGGCCCCCCACCTTAACAGTCTGGTACACCCAGATCAGTCTGGCTTTATGTCGCACCGTAGTACAGCACTCAACCTGCGCCACCTGCAGGCGGTGCTGGCCCGCAGGGAACATATACAGGAACCTGCTGTCCTCCTTTCCCTTGACGCCACTATGGCGTTCGATACCGTGGAATGGCCTTATCTGTTCGTGGTGCTTCAACACATGGGCTTTGGCCCCAAGTTCTGCGCCTGGATCCGTCTACTCTATACTGAACCCCTGGCCCAGGTAGCGGCAAATGGTCACATCTCCAGAGACTTCCCACTTGGACATGGGACAAGGCAGGGATGCCCGTTATCCCCCTTGTTATTTACATTGATCCTTGAGCCATTAGCAATCTGGATCCGATGGGAGCCCTCCATTAAGAGCATCCGGTGGTCGGATGTATGGGAGGATCGCATATCCCTATATGCAGACGATATCCTTCTCTATCTCACTTCCCCCCAAAAATCTATTCTAGAACTCCTTAATGTCTGCGAAAAATTTGGGAGAGTGTCGGGATATAGGATGAACTCGACTAAATCAGTCCTGTTCGTTCTTGCTAGTCTCCCACCTCGGCTCCCTGCGAGCTGCCCTTTACGTCCCACCGAGACGGCTTTCAAATACCTGGGTGTCTCTGTGTCATCGGACCAGGACGAGTTCTTCACCCTAAATTTGAAACCCCCACTGGACCGGTTCAAACAAGATGTGAAGGTATGGCGCTCCCTCCCTCTCACCCTCCTGGGCAAAGCTGCACTATTCAAAATGATGTCACTCCCTCGCTTCTGGTATCTCCTTGAAAATACTCTGTTCCCTGTCCTGGCCTCCTATTTTACAGCAATTACGGCGGCGGTCTCTACCTTGCTATGGGATGGGAATCCAGCACGTATTGCGCAATGCAAGCTGGTGAAAGACTGGTACGACGGGGGTATCGCATTCCCAAATATCGAACTGTACTACTGGGCGGCCCACCTCAAGCAAATCAACTATTGGCTGTATGCCCCGCAGACTGAGCCTGCATACTTAGCAGACAGACAGTGTTTGGAATCCAGAGGTCTGTTGGGGAACCTCTACAGTCGTGTCGTGTCATCAGGCCAATTGGACCCTACACGCCACACGGTGCAACTCTGGTACAAAGCGCATAAGCGCCTTCAGTGCTCTCATGTTATCACGCAAATGACACCCTTATGGAACTCGCATGGGTTGGGTTTCTTGCGTAACAGTAAAGGGTTCCAGGCCTGGGACAGCATATGCCTTTCGGTGGTGGGAGACCTTTGGAAAAAAAGCAAGGTAGTGGACTTTTCATTCCTGCAAACCATTTACGATATGGCGCAGTCGGAACGATTTAGATATATCCAAATTCGACATGCGCCATCCTGGCAGGGATGGATCTGCAGGAATCCATCCCTCTTGAAGATAGATTGTTGACAGAACACATGTCGTGCAAAGCAACATCCTTTACGTACCGAAAGTTGGTTAACAACCTCCCTGACATGTTATCTAAGTTGAGACTGAGCTGGTCTAGAGATATCGGTGACTTCGATGACTCGGAGTGGCAAGAGGCCCTTTCCTCACCGCGGGAGATGGCTATCCCCTCCAGGCTTAAATTGGTCCAACTGAAAATATTACACCGCACATATTACACCAGAACAGTCCTCTACAAGATAGGAAACGCTTCCCATGTGTATTGTCTCCGTGGATGCGGGGAGGAGGGAACATTCTATCACACTATATGGGACTGTGGTCGGGTGGCAATGTACTGGACTGCTGTGATGCGCACCATTTCCCAAAACCACAACTGTTTCCCTGTTGCCCGATCCCCGGCGCTGCCTGTTAAATGTATGGGAAGCAACGGACCTAACCCATCGTCAGCAAGATTGGGCCATGTTGGGTATGATGATGGCAAAACGCAACATAGCTAGACTGTGGGGCTCTGATGTGCTACCTACGTTGCGGGACTGATGCAGAGACATGGATGATGCAATGGTGGCCGAAAAAGCGGTATTTGTCCACCGATGTGCCCGGGGAAGTGGGAGCAAATCTGGGGTGCATGGAACAAGTTCAGGGGAGATATATGTAAGCCCCCACGGCTTGACGTGGAAGATGCCCTTTCAGATTGAGAGTTCTACTTGCAGTTTGTATGCTATCCATTGTCTTTTTCTGACCTGACGGAATTCCTAATGCTGTGCAGATGCTATATTGATGCGGATCTGACTGTAAATGTACTGTATACGTTTAAGATACTGCAACTGTATGTTTCGTTGCCTTCCATGTTTAATACAATAAAAACACATTTAAAAAAAAATAAAAAAAATAAAAATGTTGTATGTTTTTCAAACCATCCCAGTTGGGCCCCCCAAGGGAACACTCGGAAAGCTGCAAGACGCCATACAAAAATTCATATGGGATGGGAAGAGGTCGCGAATGGGCAGAGACCTCTTTCACCGGCCTCCAGATGAGGGAGGGCTAGGTATCCCTAAAATCCTAAGGTACTTTCAGGCAGCCTAACTTCGGGACTTGAGCCGGCCTGAATCAGAGATGAGGTGGCTCTTCCAGGATAGAGCGATGGCGTAGTCTCAGCCCTATAGAGGAAACCCTTCCTGAGGCGAACCGACAGACCGAAATATATCAACAAATCCCCAATCACCCGCACAGTGATGATGGTATGTGATATGGTTGTGACTAAGAAGAGGCTTACCTCGTTCCCCTCACCACTTACGCCATTGCTTGACAATCCGGAGTTTGTACCTGGGATTGATAGATGGGCATTTTTGCAGTGGCGCACCTCGGAGTGCAAATCCGCAGGCCATTTATTCGACCTAGACGGGTTTCTTAAGTTCTCAAATCTCTCACAGCTATATACGATCTCCCCAACCCGAAAAGATACCAGTACTTTAAGCTTAGGCACTGGTTGATGCACCCGGAGATACACCCGCTAGTGGATAGAAAACTGACGACCTACGAGGAATGGCTTGTTACCAAGCAGACATACTGAAAACTGATCACCAAGCTTTACCGGATGCTCTGTTCACTGACTCTCAAGCAGCACTCAGCAGGTCAGAAACGCTGGGAGTGGGAGCTGGGGAGAGCTCTTTCTGAACAGGAATGGCAGGCCATATACTATAGAGCGAATCACACCGCTAGGAACACTGCGACCAGGGAAGCAGCAGTCAAAGTAACAACTTATTGGTCCCTAACACCAGTCCGATTAAACAGGGGTAAACCCGACCACAGTCTGACTTGCTGGAGGGGGTGCGACAAGGGTGGCACACTGACTCATCTTTTGTGGGAGTGCCGAGAAGTGACGGGATATTGGACGGAGGTTCTTAACGACATCGACAAACAATTCGACACTGAAATCCCTCCTTTTCCAGCTTATACACTCTTGGGGCTGCCAATGCACTTACATTTCCATTGAAATCAGTTAGGGGAAAACATGAGATTGGCAATCGGGGCGGCTGTTCAACATATCCTATCGCTATGGGGTACACAGACTCGCCCTTTGCATAACGGGGTGGCTACATAAGTTATGGTACATAGTTGGTATGGAGCGCATCCAGGCTACTCTCACCCTATCCATGTCCTCTTTTAACACTAAATGCACCCGTTACTAGCTCTACTGACACTGGAATTTAATGAAGTCACATGCCTAAAATATGCCCGCCTCCTGAGACTTAGAGACTCTTCTTTAATCAGAGGACACCACTGAAAAATAGATATACCTTAACCATCATACGGCGCCAACCTCATTCAAAATAACCATGGCACACCGGTTCTGGGGGGGGGGGGTGTTTGAGGGGGGTAAGGGGTTTGGGGTTTTATTCTTCTGTCAAAATGAGTTTTCTTTGTGTGTACCTAGCCGAGTCCTTCGCCATGCCGGGCAGCTTTGGACAATTGCCTCACAGACGAACTCTAGCTTTGAACTGCGAAGACTTTGAGTGGTTGGGCCGGCGCTGGAGAAGGTCCTGCTTACTCAAACAGGAACAAGAGGAGTTTGTATTGTGTTTACTTTATTGCCTGAAACTCAATAAAACAAAGTTACCAAAAAAAAACCACAAAAAAATAGGATACTTGTTGCAAAAAGTCAGTGGGGAATTTGTAACCACGTTTTGCTACCAATATATTAGTATATAAAGGAGAAAACATACGGAGCCAGCCCTCTCCAATCATTTAAGAAGGCATTGACTACCCATACTTCTAGATGCAATCTCCAACTGAAATTTTTTAATAATTGAGGATTCAACCTGTTTGCTAAAAGATTCACACCGAATGGACCCCAAATCTCATGCATCCTCAGAAACACCACTCTGTTTAGTTTCCAATCACTTGAGTCCTTGAATTTTTTTAAAAACCAACTCGCTACACCATTACTTAGAACAGGAATATGCTCCACCTCAACAGATATCCCTTTGCTCAAACAATATTCCCAAAACACCTTTGCTATATCAGCCAACCCCTTGGAATATCTTACTGCTGACACATTGTACCTGCGAAACATCACACAACATTTCATCATCCCTTGAGTAAAGCAGCAAATTGTAAATGAACCTGCCAACAATTCAAAACAGCTAATGTGCAAGTTCTTCTCTTGCAACGTCCAGGGCCACCTGCGGACATAGTTTCACATCTCGCACCCCTTCCTTCCAAATTTGTGTCTGACTCTCACTATGTCCGGGTCCTCCCCAAAAATAGCCCTATCAGTCCAACCATTAGCATTTTGAAGTCATTAAATAAACTTCTACTTTAAACCCTGATCCAACAGAATTAGCGGAGAACATGACCAACTCCGTCTTAGACACATCAATTGCAATCGCTGCATAGCTCGATAATAAAGAGGCACCTAGAAAAATCTCTTGAATGGTTGATGTCAATAACCCTAGAATTCTTGCCAACAGCCTTAATGTTAACTCCTCCATCTATAATACCCTTCACAGCTCCTTTCTCAGCTCTTCAACTTCTCCCCTGGTAATCTCAACTCTGCTTGATTTGTACCCATCACAAAAGCTAGTAACTGCGTCTCCTGACTTGGAAGATTTTTTCCTTTCACTACAATTCCCAGGGACTCCAAAAGCTCTTTTGCCATCTTTGTGCATTGTAAAATCACCTCCCTGTCCTATCCCATCAGTAGAATGTCGTCTAAGTATATGACCAACCTGACTCCTCTCACCCATAACCAGGCTGACACCGGCCAAGCACCTTTTTAAAACACCATAGTGCAGACGAAAGACCAAAAGGTAGACTAATGAATTTTCACACATTTCCATCCATCTAAACTACACAAAATTCTGATGGGGTTCTCAAATTGGGCCCATTAAATAAGCATTTTTCAGATCTAACCTTGTTAACCAATTGCTTCTTCTCAGCGTGTCTCTCAACAGATGGATACCTTCCATCTTGAAATGATGGTACACAACCCACTCATTGAACTCGCTGACAAAACCCAGAGAACCATCCAATACCTCTGTTATTGCTCCTTTTGCAACTAAATCCTCTACCTCCTTTGTTATAAACTCCCTTTCTTGCTCAGTGAAAAAAATGTCTTGAAGCATTTTCCTCTGCCCTAGATTCTCCATAAATTCTATTTTGGATCCCTTGACAGTCTCCAAAAACCAAGGATCTTTAGTCACCCTCGTCCATTTCCCATAAATTGGGGCTAGTCCGCCACTCAACTTTGCTGAGATATCTGAAAGGTCTTGAAATGCAGTTACCTTCAGAAAAAAACCCATTGGTGCATATCTCCTTTTGATGATCTCCCTCTAGCTCATTATCTTTGTGGGAAAAAAACCCTGAGAGGTTCCATATCCAAACTATGTATAGAGGGTCTAATTCTACAACCCAAGAAGAATCTGGAAGTACCTTATCCTCAGCTGAACCAACCCCTTGTTCTCCCAGCCCTAGCAGAAACTCTCTCTCCAAAAAACGTTCTTTCTATCTTTTTGTAATTTCTGCATAGAGTTTAACAATCCCACATACTTCACCATTTCCTTCATAAAGCAATCCCCAAAAAGGCAACCATTGGAATACAGAGCTCCTTCTTTACTTGCCGATTCTGGCTATCTTGATGATAACCGGTCCACGCCAGACCTCTTTTTAAACAATACAACACTGCAGTGTTATTTTAAATGCATTTGATTGGGGCACACTTGTTGGAAAGTACAGAAATTGTGATTTGTTTATGAAAATGTATGGTTGATGAATGGAAATCTAAGGGAGAACGTAGTTATTTAGCGGCCATCTTATGGGGCCACTTGATCTGAGCGGTTTGTGCTCTAATACCTTTTTACAGGGGCATTCAGCTCCCAGCCTGCCTATTTAAGTGCAGCCACGGTACGGTCATGTATTAGACACATGCAGCAGGCGCGCCTAAGGCCATCTGCACCCCTCTGTGCCTGAATGGGCCCAGGGATGCTGCTTCTTGATCAGCAAGTAGGTTTGTCTACTCTGCTAAGCACTTTATTCCCTTTGTCTCCCTATGCCTGAAGATTGTGTCAGTTCATTTAATTTACCCGTAGTAAAATTTAAATTGGTGTTCCTTTGTGTCATGGAGTTCTTGGGGCATCAAGTGGATGATGGTGGAGCTGTTGCACTGATTTGTTGGATCTCAGTGTAGCATTTTTACACTGGTAATCACACCATGCGCTTACATAGATTAGAGGGAATGGGAATACTGGGTACAGCCTTATCCTGACTCAAATCTTTTCTGCTTGATCGCACCTTTCAGGTGCACACTAACCAACATAGATCAAAACCTAACCTTTTAGCCTCTGGTGTGCCCCAGGAATCCACCTTGAGTCCTCTGCTCTTTACCTTATATGGTAGTCCATTGGCAGATATAGTGGAAAAATGTTGCCTCACACTCGTTTTGTTTGTAGACAATACAGAAATTCCCATCATGCACTGGGACAGGAACAGACTAATTTGCATATAGCCAGGTTCTGAACTGGGATGGTGCAGTGAGCTAAAAAATGGTGTTGGATCTAGCCCTGATCTCTTGACTTGGTGAGAGTATTCTGCTTAATTCAGAAACTCTGTCCATCACCACCCCTTGTTGTTAAATATTTTGTCCACCCTAAGCGTGGAAGGGTATACTCAGATGTGAGTCCCTTGCTCATTGCACCATCATGATTCAAGCAAGCCGGGCCAACGACGGCTGAAATGCCAGAAACCGGTCCCCGGAAGCTTGTTTCCTTCCCAGTGTAAGAATTGGCTTGGTAGTTTGGTTTGCCCTGTTCCCATCATGCACTGGGACAGGAACAGACTAATTTGCATATAGCCAGGTTCTGAGCTGGGATGGTGCAGTGAGCTAAAAAACGGTGTTGGATCTAGCCCTGATCTCTTGACTGGGTGAGAGTATTCTGCTTAATTCAGAAATTCTGTCCATCACCACCCCTTGTTGTTAAATATGGAGTTCTTGGGGCATCAAGTGGATAATGGTGGAGCTGTTGCACTGATTTGTTGGATCTCAGTGTAGCATTTTTACACTGGTAATCACACCATGCGCTTACATAGATTAGAGGGAATGGGAATACTGGGTATTGCCTTATCCTGGCTCAATTCTTTTCTGCTTGATCGCACCTTTCAGGTGCACACTAACCAACATAGATCAAAACCTAAACTTTTAGCCTCTGGTGTGCCCGAGGAATCCACCTTGAGTCCTCTGCTCTTTACCTTATATGGTAGACCATTGGCAGATATAGTGGAAAAATGTTGCCTCACACTCGTTTTGTTTGTAGACAATACAGAAATTGTGGTACCTCTTTCATCCAAGGACAACCAGAATGTGATGACTTTGCATTCTTCCCTCACGCAAGTGCTATCATTTATTTGTGCTAACTCCCTAAAGTTAAATGGTGATAAGATGGAGGCCTTGTTGGAGGGTAACCCCCTGACCCTTTTGGGTTCCCACTTGTTGCCTGTGATTATGGGCAATCCCCTTAATCCAGTGCCAGTCTAAAAGAACTTGGGAGTCTGGTTCGATGACAAACTCACTATGAGTCAGCAGATTAACAAGGTAGCAGATACTTACTTTGGCATACTGAAATTTCTCAGGAAGATCCTTTACTGTCTCCCTACCTTTGGCCAAAGAACCATAGTCCAGGCCCCAAGTTATTTCTAGGCTGGACTATAGGAATATCTTGTACATGGGGGTAGCAAAATCACTACTCAAATGTCTCCAGATTGTGCAAAATGCTGCTGCACGTCTCTTGCTTCATCACCCCCAAGTTTTCTTCTACGGCTAGTCTGCTAAGGACTCTTCACTCGCTACCTATTAAGTGGCATGTGCAATTTAAGGCATTTTGCTATATGCACAACTGCCTATCAAATACCAGACCTCTTTATCTTAGATCGTTGGTGTCCCGGTATTGCCCCGCATGCCTGTTATGCTCTAGTCATTTGAGGCTGGCCATAATTCCTAGAATCAGGAAATCCCACCAAGGAGGCAGAGCATTCTCCAATCTCGAACCTTCAACACTGAGATAATCTGAATCACTCTGTGTTTTGGAAACTTTTGAAAAACTGGTTGTTTCCATCTCTGGATTCTTTTTAATCTGGCTCCCTTCTCACACTGTACTCTGGAATGAGCCATCACCCAAATGAGCTGTGCGCTGGGAAACCTTTTTTAAGTAGCCACATGCTTTACAAAATATGCAGAATAATTTCCTTGGATCCCTCTCACTCTTACCTATAAATGTAAAGATTTTCGCAACCAAATCTGGAGTTATTGCTATTTAAAGTTGTAGAGATGGCCAGTGGCATTCAGATCTTGACCGCAATCTGACCTCTTTAGGTATATCTCTTCTTCACCATATGGTGATATGCTTAGCCACATGTGGTGATAGTGCCCATTCTGTGGATAGGGGATGCTTAATTAACAGAGAATCAAACATTTAATCTCCAAAAGGATCAAGTTTTGTCATCTTTGATCCTAAAGCCTTAATCAATCAATCACTAGATTTGTAGAGTGCTACTTGTCACCGAATAGCTAGGCCTTCTGAGACTTTTGGAACTCTGGAAGAGATGATGAAGCCTGTACATTAAAGGATAGTTTGTTCCATGTCTTCGCTGCTAGGTAGAGAAACAGAGACCTCGACCTCTGATACGTTGGATGCAGGGGTGAGGGTTAGAGAAATGGATGCAGAGTGGTTGTATCTGGTGGGCTGATGGAATTTAATGCGGTAGTTCAACATGGCGAGTCCACAGTTGTGTCTGCACTTGTGTGCATGAGTCAGGAGCTGGAACTGGCATCTTTTCTGTACAGGGAGCCAGTGAGTTCCCTGAGGTAGGGGTTGATATGGGTTAGGCTAGGGCGATCCAGGATGAGTCTGGCTATGATGTTCTGTATGGTCTGTAGTCAGAGGAGAGGTGAGCTGTGATCCAAGCGTAGAGAGCGTTGCCATAGTCTAGTCAGCTGGAGATGGGGGCCTGGGTGATGGTGCGTCTTGAGCTTTGGGGTAGCTATTTAAATATCTTAAGAAGCATGTGGAGGACGAAGAAATAGGAGGAGACGGAGTTGACCTTCGTAATCATGGTTAGCTAGTTGTCCAGGCTAACATACCTCATCTGATTTTACCTTCCTTTTTACCTCAACAACATCCTTGTCAGAATCAAAATTAGAAGAGTATGATACATCAATCTCATCCTCTCCTGATACCTCATCTGAATCATCTATTTTTGGAACATTTTTCAGACCTCTATCATGCCAATTGCACTATTCAATTCATCCACACCGCAACTTTAGGCATTGTTATACTACTCCTACCTTTTTTGCCTTTCCAGGAAAACCTGTCCTGAAACTCTTTTACTCTGGACATTTCCTACCCAACCACTGCATCCTCTACCATCACTTTAGAAAGTGAAGCCTCAATCACACGTCTTTTAACATTCGCCCATCAAGATTCGAATTTCTTATTTATGGTGTCAGAAATCAACCCTATTAATTTTCTGAAAGCCTCACTCACCATTCCTTCCAATCTATTTTCCTTGCCCCCATCCAACAGATCTTCTGACATTTTCCTGACACACTTGTTATACCAATAAGTAAACCAACTGTCAAAACAGCGTGTTAGCCACACGCTTCCCAAACTATATAATGGACTCATCAATTAATTTTATAGCAAAATGTTCTGACTTGTTAAAATGGCTGACGCATTGAGCACGTGAAACGTCACATGCTCAATGCGTATGCCAGCCTAGAGACTTTACTCTAAAGTGCGTGGCGTGCAGGAATACTGACTGCACGTGCACAGGATACAGTCTGCACGCTGACCTGGTCGCAAGAGGCTCTTCCTTATGGGTTTCAAAAAACACCCACAACCACAGCTTTAGCCCAGTAAGAAACCAACCAGCCTACCCAAAACTCTTTCCAAAACCCAAAACTGTTTCCAAATTTACAAATCACTGCATTTTACCATTTAACAAGCTCCATCTCCATGAACAAAGTAAGCAGCCTAATATTTAATTTCCTGAAATGCATGTCTCGTCACATTTAGACAAAACCCCAGTGAAAAGGAAGGTACCTCAAGCACCAAACAAACCCATGAAAATGACTACCTACCTAAATCAAAAGCCACGTTGTTATCTATGCTTAATTAACTCCAAACCAACCATTCTCTTCTCGGAAACCAAAGCAGGCCTTTTAAAAATGAAGTCAGAGACAGCACTTATCTTGTGAGCAGCAGACAACAAAAGAATGATGAGAGCT
Organism: Lissotriton vulgaris; assembly: GCF_964263255.1. Taxonomy (NCBI): domain Eukaryota; kingdom Metazoa; phylum Chordata; class Amphibia; order Caudata; family Salamandridae; genus Lissotriton; species Lissotriton vulgaris. The sequence goes on along the minus strand of NC_141697.1, from coordinate 409,397,501 downwards.
GCGTGTTGGATGCAAAGGTCATAATGTTCATTAGTAAGAGTGGGAAGGACCCAAGGAAAGGTCTGGATAAGGGACTAAAATCTTGCCAAGACCGTCTTTTAGATGTCATTGGTCCTTTAACTAAACTTTTTGAGTAACAGAGAAGCTTACTTAAATGAGAGTGCCATAGATTCTAGGGAGCTTCACCAGTGGGATAGTGAGTCATTTGCTTACTTGTGAATGCATATACAGTGTTGTCAAAGGAAAGAAGAAGAGAATTCTATTAAACATATACTGTAACCTAATGGAGTCAGCTAACAAAGAAGGAGGCCCGTCTTCCTAGGGTTGCCTGTTTGGGGATGACTTTATTAAGGAAACGGTGAAGTATGTAAGAGTTTTTCACTTGATACAAAAATCGCAGAAATATATTAAGCCATTTTAAGAAACATTAAGATTTGGGGAGTGAGTTTTTGCTAAGGCCAGGAGAACAAGGAGTTGGTTCCTCGGCCGTGGACAGGAAACAACAAGACCATTCTTTGGTCAAGGCGCACAGGAGAGATAGATCAACAAGAGGACACAGGCATTTGTACAAAACTAAGGGGCATATGCAGGTAATTCACATTTTGCGATTCTTAAATAGCGATTTTTAAGGAATCGCTATTTGAGAATTGCAAAATGGAATGTAGGTAAAAATTCGCAATTTTTTAGCGAATCTCAAAAATTCCTTAATTACGATTAGCACATTGCGAACCGCAATTAAGGAATGAGTCTCCCATTCATTCCTATGGGCCAAGAGGCCCAAAGGAATGAATGGGGATACATTCTCAAATTGCGATTTTCTAAGAGAAAATCGCAATTTATGAGAATTTATTCTATGAGAAAATCGCAATTTGAGAATCGCAATTCCAAGGGTGCCAGGGTGTCCAAAGGACACCTGTTGCACCCCTGGAATGTGCCTGTAAGTACATGTGGCGCACATACATGCCCTAAGGGCATGTCTGTGCGCCACATGGCACTTTGAATTAAAAAAAAAATAATTTTGAAAGGAAATCGCAAAATACCATCTACTTGGAGTAGGTGGTATTTTGCGATTCCTTAAGCCCAAATCGCTATTTCTAAGGCACCCCTACATAGCATTTAAGGAAACGCAAAATTGCAATTCCTTAAATGCTTGAGCAAAATAAGGAATCACAATTTTTGCGATTCCTTATTTTGCGATGTGGCACTTACATACCAAATTGCTGTTTGCGATTCGCAAACGCCTACCTACATATACCCCATTGAACTTAACAAAGTTAACAAAAATACAGTCTGACTATAGGGGGATATGCAGACCTTGGAGTCGGGAACTTTAAAAATAAAGTCCAGTGAAAACGATGAATCCAAATGAACGTCCTAAAAAACCCAAACTACGAGTTCAGAGATGAAAACACAACTGTCCCAAAATATTTCCAAAGCAAACAAAAATGTCAATTATGAAAGTAAAATTCCTAAACCAAGGAAAATTTAAAAGCAAAGTGATATGAAAGAAATTCACCAAAATGAAAATTACCGCCCCAAGCTGAAAATTGTGTATTCCTGGCTTCGAAGAAAAATATTTGAAGCTCTTCTTGCTCTGGTTTCACAGTGAACAATACCACGTCCTCCTCCAACACAGATATATTTAAATGGGAGGCAGCACCCTGATTCTCATGGAGGGATGGCAAACAGTGCAGGGACAAGAGTGGTGGAATCCACAAAGAAATTGGGTAGGTAGGCAGGGATGGGCCTCATATAAGAGCAGGCAGGTTAATTTCCAGTGAAGGGTAGCACACACCTCCTGGAAGGGAGATGTTTGATGCAGGCAGTGCCTGGGGGGAGGGGGGGGGGTCTCATCTCCAGAGAATGACTACTCCTTTGTAACAGTGGTGGTGCCTTTCACTCCTCTGCTGCTGGCCTTGGCCTTGCTGTCCTTCCTCTATGTGACTGACACCTTCTGTGGAGAAGAGTATCTGTGGATAAAGAGTAATCAAGGTCTGCATTATATGTAAATGTGAAGCTAATAAAATAGTAATAGTGCATGTTGATCTTTTGATGTGACGCATAATGCCTCAACAGGTACATTTGAGAGCATCTCATGCCCTCACATGTACCTTCTTTCTGCATCTACGCTGTGATCATTGATGAAGTGAGTAACAAACTCTTAAAGATACAAGAAAGGATGGCTTAACTTGCACATGCGGAGTGTTAGGACCATTTTATAGATGCTGCACAGATAGGTAATTGCATGAGAATGGAGAAATACTGTCAGCATACAAGTGTGTGCCTGCCTATTTCGAAACCTGTTGGCCCAAAGCCATGAGACCTGATTCTATATTCTATACGATCTCTGACGAACATATTTTCAAGAAATGAAACGTAGGCCTTGTTCTATTCATGGGAGAATCTATGACCGTTGGATGAACAAACGTAGGATATTTTGAGTTAGTTCCTGGCGCATAAATAGGAAATGCATGTGTGAGTCTTTCTATGAGAAAGATGTGCTCACAGCACGTGCAAGTACTCAACACCAGCCCATTGCTATCTACTGAATATGACAGGCATGCACTTTGAACAGTATACATTGAACACAACAGATGAGATCACAAAACGTTACACGCAACTTAAAATATACAGCTTTGAAAAACATAGTAACTTACAGCTGTGCAGTTGCTTATGCTCTTAAGGGAAAGAGCTTCTTTCAAAATGTTGTGTATTACCTATAGAGTGCTGCATAACACTGGCCCGACTATCCTAAAAAATAGGATTAATTTCTATGTACCGAACAGAAATCTCCCTTCCCAATTCACTGCAAGAGTTGTCACTACCCGAATAAAGAAAGTCAGGATGGGTGGTCGTGCCTTTTCACATTTGGCTGCAAACCTGTGGAATAATTTACCAACAGATTTAAGAGTCACTGATGGTTACCTTACCTTTAGAAAAAAACTTAAAACCATACTGTTCCCTAAAGCAGACTAAAATTTCCAGGAACCTGTGTTAGTTCTCTGTACACTGTTCAATCTTAGCGCCATGATATCCTTTTAGGATGAATGTCAGCGCTTTAGAAGTGCTCCTAACATTAACAACCTTAACATTAACTTAAGCATGGAGGTATGGCAAGGTATTTGCTAGGACCTACGTCTGCAGTCATGAGCTATTTTCTGGTGTGTGGTATGTGGACCTCCACATGATGTGCATTGTCTTAATCCTGGGCAGTTTCAGAGTTCCTTCCAAGACTTTCTGATGCTATTTTGCCATATTGCCAGACATGACTTCCAGCTCAGTTTGCCTTCAGGCCCCGCGCACAGCTAAGGGATCCTTCTCTTGAGCACCCTAGCACCAGTCACAGTATCCTGCTGTCAGTTCTCTCTGCAAGCCATGTAAGGGAGCTGTAGACTGTAAAGAACAGCATGATGGAATGGGATAACATTCTGGTGGTGTGGCTGGATTAGGATTGACTGATTTTGCATTTCCACTAGTTCCGAGACGCAGGTCGTACTTATAGTATTTGTGGTTCTGTTCAATAAATTTACCTGCGACCAGAATGCTTTGGAGTCAGATTTTTTAGCATTGTACAATACTTATGTCCAGAAATTGATGTCCTCATATTTTTTCTCATTCCAAATTTGTTTCTTGTATAATTTCTTTAGGAAACGATCATCCTGCCATACTTTGGATTGGGAACTATGTCCTTGTACTCTCCTCAATGACTGTCTCAAACGCCTTCTCAAAGCACGTGATGTCTGGCTGAGGTGGCTGTTCTTATTTCCATTATGCCTCATTTTGACATTGACTCCTACCTTTGGTAATTTGTTCAAGAAGGTGGTCCATATTTCAGCGGTCAGTTGGTTTTCTGGGACAAACTTTTGCATTAGATTTTTTGGCCTTGTTTACTTTCTGGTAATATTATGCAGATGGTGTAATATTATGTTATATGCTGCACAATTTTATACTGTATATGGCCTGAAAAACAACTAAAAACAAGGTAAGGAAGAAGTTGAAGGTAGACACGTGTCTTCAGGGTTAGACAGGTAACATCCATCAATGGTGGATCTTATTTGACACAGCCAGGGGTGTCACAAGCCTCTTGTACAAATTCTAGAAATAATCTTAGTGAATTGGAAATGTGGCTATCATGTTTTTTTTAAATTATTTTTATTGACATTTTCAATAATACATCTAGTTAGGCACATTTGTTATACACACACCAGCCATCAGATGGAAGCTGCCAGGATGACATTTAAAGACCAGTACAATGAATTGCAGTCTATGCTTCAAAGTCCCCTAGGACAGTTTATCATGCAAGACAATATCAGTGTGAGCAACTTCAGGGGCTTGAAGGACTGTATTCAACAAGCCCAACAGTGAGAGCGAGAATAACAGAACCAAAATGAGGGAAAGAAGGGGAAGGATGGGAGAGTGGGGGGGGAGACCAGCCTATGCAAGTGATGCAAAGGGAACAAGCATGCTTATGCGAAACACTATTTGGGCTGAGGGCGCTGCCCTACACTGCTTCTCCAGTGGGGTACAATCGTGAGGGATCTGAATCAGCTGTATGTGATTGCAGGTAAGCTAGCAGTGGTTCCCATATGTTCCTGGGCCTGGAATGGGCAGGCACCAGTTCCCAATACGCTGCTAGCTGCTCTTGGCAGGACGCGGCATCCCTGAGCCATTCCTCTCTATGCGCTGTCCGGCCTCTGCCCCAGTACCTTCGCAATGCGCCGCTTAGCAAGCAACAGGAGTATGGCCACCAATCTCCTACCACCTTCCAGTAGGTCTTTCATATAACTGAGTATTGAAATCAAAGGGGAGTGCTCTATGCTTGTATCAAGCATCTCTAAAATAGCCTCAAACTTTATTTCCCAGTATTGTTGTATACTAGGACAGCTCCAGTCGAGGTGAAGAAAGTTGGCATCAGGAGCCCTACATCACTTGGAGCATGCCTCATTAGCTTGAGGTTCTGTAAATTGCGAATTCATTCGTGCTCAGCCTCCATTTTTGTAGCCGCCGCCATCTTGTGCTGCCCTCACTCAGGCAGCGCGGTGAACGCAATGTTTTTGTCGTTTCTGCATTTACGTGTCAGGTGGCTTCTTTGCCTATGTTTACTAACTAGTGTCAGGGTCTGGCCGAGTACACTAATTCCTGTCTGAGCTGATTAATCCCCGTCCGGACTATTTGTTGGTTCGCACCATTCTTTCCTTTAAGTTATCTTATCTACTGTCCTTCGCTACACGTCTCATGCATTCTCTTGTTTCACGGTTGTCCTACTAGAACATACAGCTGTGTTTTCTCTACTTGTAAATCGAATTGTGTGGATTTGTTTGTAATTTGCTTAAGGGGTCGAGTGACAAACATAACCGGGAACTTGAGTTGTTTTGCACTTAAAGCATTGTCTATAACATTTGCCTATGTCTCATGCTCTTGTGTGATTGCATTTTGCATTGTATTGTACTGTATATAAACCTGTGCGCCACGGAGTTAGGTGGCAGTCTCTTTTGAACCTCGTTATACCAACGACTTCTAAGACCACTGTACTAGCTGCAGCTAATAAATACAATCTTCTACGCCAGACGAAGAGTCCGTGTCTCTGTTTCTGACAAGGCAGGTGAATCCCGGGGATTTCAGGCATTCCCTGCGCCGCCGGGCCTTAAGACTGCGGTTCTCCAACTGGTGCCCAACGTGGGGCGACTTCAGCGGTAGCGGTTGAGCCCGAGGGTTGTGAGGAGCCCCGCAAGAAAATTCCGGAGGAAGCACACCACGTGATCGACCCCTGTATGTCGAAAGTGGACCGAAGGTCTTTTACAGTGCGGCTACTCCTTTCTGACGGCTGCTAACGACTGCTGCCCTGACTGTCGCCCTGCCTTGGACCCTTTTGATGATGTTTGGTAAAGCGAGACGATAGACGGACCTTCGCTGATGTAGGACAATCCTTAGTTAAGTATTTGGTGGGTCGCTCCCACAAACTTTGTTTTGTCTTGTTTTTGGGTTTTTATTCAGGTATTGCAATAACCGAAGCAAAGGGGTAAGTACGTTTGTGCTGTTTCATTGATTTACACCCCTTGTTGTTTGTGAGCAGTCTAGAGAAGTAACGATGCCTGGACTGAGTAAGTTTAAAAGAATTTGTTGCTTAGGTTGTACTAGGGATTCCCAGTTGGAGGATTCATGTCCGATTCCTCCAGTTGGAACTCCCACTTATGAGCTCTATTCGAAACATGGTATTGGTCCCATTACCTTTAACGAGACATGGGTCCGATACACGAAAAATAGTGGAGTTTTGAGATGGCCCCAAAATGGTAGTTTTGACCCCGCCATACTAGATAATTTGGAAGCGATTCTGTTTAGAAGAAAAGCCCGGCCGGCAATGTTTGACTCTTTTCGCCTTTGGCGTAAGGAAGCCAAACAGAAAGAAATTAAGCAATCGAAAAGAGATAAGAAAGCGCAAGACATGTCACTTATACAGGCTGCTCAGCAGTTTAAAAATAATGAAGTAGATGGTGCAAATGAGATACTGGAGAGACAACATCGCATGGCGATAGATAGATGCTATCCGATGCTGCCTACTTCCCCTCCAGATAAAAGTAGGGTTCTGGAAGAAGATTCCCTAATGTCTTGTTTATTGAATTCACCTCCGCACTATGCCCAAAATCCTAATGCACCTCTGTTACCCTGTCCTATTGCTCAACCAGTGGTTGCTCAATTGCCGATTGTTCAGCAACTGGCTCAGCCTACTAATGCTCCTTTGCCTGTCTCTGCTCCGCCTTTGCATCCTGTAATTCAGCCCCCACCTCCTCTACAATCCCGTGCTCTTGTTTCCCAGTCGGCTACGTTTTGGTCTCTGTTGCCTTCTACATCTGTAATGCCTCCTGTTCTCTTAAGGGATTCTCCTACCTCACATAGGAGAATAGCAGATGCTGTCTCGAACTTCTTTTCTCCTTTTCTGGGGTCTTTGAATCTGTCTCCAGCTTTCTCTAGACGACAATCTCGTTGTCAACTTCCTCTTACGGATGAGAAAGAAGTTTTGGGTTCCCTTGCTCGTAAATGGATTGAGAATGGACTAGAATATAGTACAGAGGAAATTATGAGTTCCTTCCATCAATGGGTAGAGCCCACGCAGAGATACGTTTTTAATGTCATGTGTCAAACTCTTATTAAAGGATGGGAAGATATGGAGTTAGATACAGTATCTTTGGAGCTACTGAAGTTACAAGCTGATTTTGATAAAGGTTTTATTGTAGGACCACGAGTTGAAGAAGCGGTGAATAAACTCGTTGCGTTTCGAGCCATGTTTTTATCCCTGACTTTTTCCGAGGCTGATCCTGTTAATAAACAGGGCATTAAGAATTATCCAATGCGTGAAGTTCCTCTCATATGGAGAGAAGTGGTGGTTGGTCCACCTCCTGTCCCTGCTCATTTCCAGCGTATATGGGTTTACGAACCCTGGAAAGAAGTATTGGCGCTTAAACAGACTCTTCCGGACCCCTGTAAAAATCCTGCTGGATAATATAAAGAATTGTCTCAAACAGTTGAGGCTTGTATTATGAATTTGGCCGATGTTGATATGTTATTTGGAAATGTTGTTCCGCAAGGATTATGGGCGCGGATTCGTAGGGAAAATCATGTTGCTGAATTAGGTGGTAATTGGGCTGCTCTTAGAGCCGCCGATGCAGTTCAAGTGGGTGGTGCAAAACCCGATGATCTGATTACTGCCTTACTAGGCAGAATAATTGAATTGATGAAGACAATGATGCCTGCGGTGCGAGTAAATTGGGATAAGCTGGCCGCATGCAAGCAAAAGAAAGACGAAAGCGTCTCGGATTTCTTCACTCGTTTTGAAGAGATGTTTATTGACCATAGTGGTCTGGATTTGAGTGTAGAGGGTGGTCAGCGGTTGTTTGTGGATAAGTTTTATATAACTTGCTTTCCAAATCGTCAAATAAATTAAAGTGTTCTGAAAGTGCATGGGCTGTCTCTTCCCCTGCTAAAATATTGGCTACTGCACAGTATTATGAGAATAGAGATAAGGAGGAGAAAGAGAAACAAGAGAAGAAAAATAAAGATTTGAAAACGAAGGTTCTTTTACTGCAGGCTTATCCTCCGTGTCCTGCACAGCCTCAGTTTTCTCAACCGCCTCAGTTTCAGGAGGTGTTCCAGAAGCCTGAGTCTTTCGTACCGCGACCTTTGTTGGGTCCTAATCAATGTGCATACTGTAAGGAAGAGGGACATCATAAGAATAGTTGTCTGGTTTTATTACAACGTAATAATGGGATGTCTGCTCCATGAGGTCGTGGTAATTTCCAGTCAGGATCTAGAGGTAGAGGACGAGGTGTGTCCTCTCAGGACCAGCGTTCTTTTCCTCTAACTACTACGAATTTCTTTGATCAGCAGAGAGTTCAGTCTGCGCAGTATTATAATGACGATTATCGTGTTGAAGATAGGGCTGACGATTTTCATACCGAATAGGACAGCCATGGACGAAGTAAGGGAGTTGTGTCGATTCCAGTAGATCAAAATGGGCCGTATGTCACTGTCAATGCTATGGGTGTTTCAGAACCGTTTCTTTTGGATACTGGTGCGATGATAAGTTCTATCATTCATTCTAAACTCCCTGGGCCACCTTTGTCTGGCTTAATAAATACTTCTGTAGGATTTTCCGTAATCCAGTTTCTTGACCCTTGCCTGTTTCGATTGGCCCTTATGATTTGGATGCTTCACTTATTCTGACAAGTGGTTGTGGTGAGAACCTGCTGGGTCTGGATTTGTTGAAAGGACTACATGCAACATTGTATTGTTCTCCTTCTGGCATGCATCTTACGTTAGGGAAGAAATTGACATCTTCTATGTATTTGTCCCGAGACCAGTTTCTACCTGAGTTGCTTTCTCTTCCTGAAAGTCTTTGGGCTACATGTCCAAATGATGTGGGTCGTCTTGTGATCCCACAGTATGTTGTCACAGTTAAAGAAAATGTTAGAATGCCACGCATTCCCCAGTACCATATCTCTAGTGATGGGGAGAGAGCACTTTTGGCTATCGTTGATGATTTTATTCAGAAGGGCGTGGTCGAAGAAACGAGAGGCAATGTTTGTAATAGCCCTGTTCACCCGATTCTTAAGAGAACTGATCCTTCACAGCCTCCTGTTTATCGATTTGTTATTGACCTTAGAGAAGTCAATAAAATTGTTGTGCCACACTTTCCTGTTGTTCCAGACATTACAGGTTTGTTGACGATGATTCCTGCCTCGGCAGCTTGGTTTTCAGTCATAGATCTTAAAAATGCTTTCTTTAGTATTCCTATTGCTGAAGAAAGGAGGGATATTTTTGGTTTCTCTCTAGGTGGCCATAGCTTCCGATTTAAAAGATCACCTCAAGGTTATTGTGAAAGTCCCTCCATCTATAGCAAGGCTCTTAAGTCACAACTTTATGCTTTCTCCTTGCCTCCAGGCGCTACGCTCATTCAGTAAATGGATGATTTGCTGGTGGCTGCTGATACGGAAGATGTGTGTAAGAGTGTGACTGTTGCGTTGTTGCATCATTTGTCTGCTCTACATCATAAGGTGTCGCCCTCTAAGTTGCAATATGCCCGCCAAGAGGTTACCTATCTAGATCATCTCTTGTCGAAGGAGGGAAGGCGATTGACCCCAGAACGTATTCAGGCTATTTTACAGATGTCTGTACCTACCACGCAGAGAGAAGTGCCGTCTCAACAATTGTACATAAGGTGGTGACAGCATAGGCAGACGTAGTCTACCCATTTGGGTATCACTTCCTACTGTAGACAATGGATTCCCAATTTTTCACTTTTGGCTAAATCATTGTTGGCACTTACGTTGAAAGATACGCCCCATCCGCTCCCTTGGACGGATGAATGTCAGAAAAGTGTTGTTGACCTACGTACTGCTCTGTGTTCTGCTCCAGTGTTGGGTACCCCAGATTATAGCAAGTCCTTTACACTGTACGTTTCCGAGAGAGAGGGTTGCGCATTGTCAGTCTTGACAGAGCAATTTGGAGATAAGCAGAGGCCATGTGCCTATTTCTCCGCTACACTAGACCCAGTAGCTAAAGCTTTGCCCAGTTGTCTCAGAGCTACAGCAGTTGCGGCGATTTCTATTAGACAGTCTGCTGGATTAGTGTTGGATAACACACTCATTGTTATGGTTCCACATGCAGTGGATACCTTGTTGAACAGAACAAGAACACAGCATCTTACGAGTGCTCGTTTGTCTGGATACGAGCTGACACTTCTGGCCAGTCATGTGCATATCAAAAGATGTAACACGTTAAATCCAGCTACACTGTTGCCACTCCCAGATGAGAAAGACGTTCAGGAAAAACATGATTGTTTTCTTCGAACGGAAGAAGAAACTAAGGGTAGGATTGATTTGAAGGACACTCCGCTCAAGGACCCGGATGGGATCCTATGGGTGGACGGTTCTTGTTTCAAGCTTCCAAATGGGTAGACTACTTCTGCCTATGCTGTCACCACCTTATGCACAGTTGTTGAGACGGCACGCCTTGGACATAATTCAGCTCAAGCAGCTGAATTGATAGCCTTGACTAGAGCGTTTGTGTTGTCGAAGGGAAAGAGAGTGAATGTGTACACTGATAGTCAGTATGCTTTTGGCATTGCACATAGCTGTGGTAAATTATGGAGGGAGAAAGGATTCTTTACCTCTCACGGGACAAAGATTCAGCATGGTCAGTTGGTGACTGATCTTCTTGAGTAACTTACTTTACCTGCACAGATAGCGATCATAAAGTGCAGCGCGCATAGGAAAGTCACAGATGATGTGGGTCGTGGAAATGCGTTTGCAGATGAGGTAGCAAAAACTACAGCTAGAGACACCACTAGCCGAATGTATGTGGCAGGTCCTGAAAATTGGGTTAGGGAAATTGGAATGTGTGAAGATACGATTGAGAGTGTGAAAACGATTCAGGGAGAGGCTACTGAGAAGGAATTGAGTACGTGGAAAGAAAGTACGGGAATGTTAGATTCGATGGGTTGTTGGACGGAGTTGTCGGAACATCAGCGATGGTTATTACCGGACGCTTATGTGTTGCTGGTTGTGACTATGGCTCATGGTCCAGCTCACATTAGTGCGAAAGGCATATGCAAGCTCTTGGCTCCTGTGTGGCAGAATGAAGGCATCCCGAAATATGCAGAGAATGTGGTTAAGCATTGTATTGTTTATCTAATGCATAACCCAGGAAAGGGTACCCCAACCCCGGCAGGTCATTTTGCTCCCCCGTCATATCCTTTTGAGGTGTTGCAGATCGATTACATTCACATGGATCGATACAACAACCTTAAGTATGTTCTGGTGGTGGTATGTGCCTTTTCCCATTGGATAGAGGCCTACTCCTTGAAAGATAACACTGCTCTGTCAACTGATAAAGTGTTGCTTAAAGAGTTCTTTCCCAGGTTTGGTTTGCCATGAATTGTCTGGAGTGACAATGGTAGTGAATTTGTGGGTCAAATTATGCAGAAAGTGTGTTCTGGTCTTGGTATTAGACAGAAGTTCCATGCGGAAAACCATCCACAGTCAGGTTTGGTTGAGTGTTATAATGGTGCACTCAAGCTTAAACTAGCCAAGATTCAAGCCAGTATGGGCCTTGCTTGGCCTGACGCCTTGCCCCTAGCTCTTTTGTCAACCAGAACTACTGTGCACTCTCATATGGGACTTAGCCCATATGAAGTGGTATTCGGTTGCCCAGCTAATGTTTGGGGTGTCCCTCGTCCCAGGAAATATTCAGACATACCATATCCTCTGTTAACTGACTACCTGCATAATTTGACTGCTAAATTAAGTATTATTTGTCAACAGGTACAAAGTGCTTTGCCGGAGGCCTCCACAGACCCAGGTCACACCATTTTACCCGGTGATTGAGATTGCATCAAGAATTTTCAGCGGACTAAGAACTTGGAGCCTCGCTGGTCTGCGCCTAGACAAGTCTTGCTCGTCACCCGCACTGCTGTGAAAGTGGTCGGGAAAAAGAACTGGATACATGGCGTGCACTGTAAAAAAGTGCCATTGCTGTTACCCTTCGACCAATGGATCCGCAGTGGCATAATGGAATCTGAATCTGCAGCGATTCCTTGTTTTCTGCCTTTCAGTGACGCTCAAATTTATGGAACTCGGTCTGAGAAAGTGCATGACGACATTCTTCAAGCCGCTGTGCCTGCGGATCTTCGAATAGACACTACCAATACAGGGACTTTGTTTAAGGACCAGACCGTGCCGAGCAAAACACGCTACAATCTGAGGCCGAGAGTTGACCAAAGGAACTGAACACTTTGAACACTTTTCCTTATTACCCAAAGACATTTTTTTAATCTTTTTGCCTCCTTGTTTTTTGTGTGATATTTAGTATTAGATGTGCCATCTGTCTCCATCGCAGGGTCACGGTAAGAGGCTCAGACTGCAACCTGGTTTTTGTTCTTTTAGCAAGTGGCTAGTGCCTCAGGATATACAGAAGTGAGTAGAAGAGTGATTGAGGAAGATTGCCGTGAGCGACATATTTTTTAGATAAAGATGGATGGTACAACAACCATAGGTAGGGAAAATAGGAGGCAGGAAATGAGATCGAAGTATTGTAAATTATTGCGTAGTCGATTTGGTGTAACTTTGTGTGTTTTTATGTTTTTGTGTATTTTATTAGCCTGTACAGGTTGAATTGTACATGTTCTGCAGCAGAGAAATGTTGTTAATTCTACAACTTCTTTGCCTTCTCGTCTTTCTGTCCTTTCACATAAAATGCATACTCTACCTCCGCATGAGCAGATAAGGAGAGCCGAATGTATGAATAACACCTTTGTCCAGTTGTTACACCAACATCAGTTGGCTATTAATATGACTGACTGTTGGGTGTGCGGACTTATGCCACACAATACACGAAAGGGAATGCCATATTTGGTTCTTCCTTTATCATAAGAAGGTTCAGCTTGGGCCTATCTGACTATGTTTTCGGCTGCATACCACAACAGACTTAGAAACCCTGCTAAAACTTTTGGGAATGGATTGGATTTTAGCCACAGCTCTTTAATTAAGGGTATAGTGGTGATGGCTAAGATCGTAGAGAAGAACAAGATCCCATTAGACGAGAAGAGAGCTTATGAAGGATGGAATGTTACCCACTATGTTTCTAGCCTTGGTGACAAAACTAGAAAGGGTGAGTCTTCTCCAGTATGGACCGTACCCCATCAAGGTAATTTTTGTCTCCAAGTCAATAGCAAGAAAGCTTACAGCAAGCAGAGTTGTCTGTACACCTACATTTTCTCGTCCCCTGATTTCCCTCCATTGGTTCTATCTCAAGGAACATATTTTGTTTCTAATGACAGAGCTTATACATGGCTCCCTTCTAACTTTTCTGGAACCTGTTATATAGCTTTCCTTCTTCCCCCTACATATACAGCTCCGTCAGACCACCATTAGATATAGTGGAGGTATAATTGATGCCAAGGATACGGCAGGACAAGAGGGAGGAGACTTCCTTAAAGGATTTTTTCCCTTTTGGGGTCCAATGGCCAACAGCAGAAACATAAGGCAATTGGTTCGTGTGGTTGAGACCACTATTAATGTTACTGCAGGTGCGATAGGTAACATTACAGCAGAGCTTCAGGCTGACCGTCTTATGACGTTGCAGAATCGGATTGCACTAGATGTGATCTTAGCAGACCGAGGAGGTGTCTGTAGATTGATCGGATCTAGCTGCTGCATTTATATTCCAGATGATGCTCCGACAATATACCAGGCCAATTCCAAAGTGCATACCATCTCCGAGTCGATTCATCAGGACGAAGGGGATTGGTCTTTTATGGGTTGGTTTTGGGGAATATTGTCAACTTGGGGATGGAAGACCCTAACGTTCCTTGGAGCAATTTTGGCCATCATATTCTCTTGTTGTCTGTGTGTCCAATGTGGTCCTGCAGTTTGTGGCCTATTGGCTACTTTATGTGTTCCACAGCCTGTAACTCAGAAGACAGAGAATATTAGGATGATGGTGCAGCAACAGCTTGAGGATTTTATGAACATCGATGTTGATTCCGACTCAGACTAGCATGAGTTGGTTTGTTTTTGCCTGAGTAATGGCAAAAGGAGGGTCTGAGGTTCTGTAAATTGCGAATTCATTCGTGCTCAGCCTCCATTTTTGTAGCCGCCGCCATCTTGTGTTGCCCTCACTCAGGCAGCGCGGCGAACACTATGTTTTTGTCGTTTCTGCATTTACGTGTCAGGTGGCTTCTTTGCCTATGTTTACTAACAAGTGTCAGGGTCTGGCCGAGTACACTAATTCCTGTCTGAGCTGATTAATCCCCGTCCGGACTATTTTTTGGTTCGCACCATTCTTTCCTTTAAGTTATCTTATCTGCTGTCCTTCGCTACACGTCTCATGTATTCTGTTGTTTCACAACTGTCCTTCTAGAACATACAGCTGTGTTTTCTCTACTTGTAAATCAAATTGTGTGGATTCGTTTGTAATTTGCTTAAGGGGTCGAGTGACAAACATAACCGGGAACTTGAGTTGCTTGGGACTTAAAGCATTGTCTATAACATTTGCCTTTGTCTCATGCTCTTGTGTGATTGCATTTTGCATTGTATTGCACCGTATATAAACATGTGCGCCAGGAAGTTAAGTGGCAGTCTCTTTTGAACCTTGTTATACCAACGACTTCTAAGACCACTGTACTAGCTGCAGCTAATAAATACAATCTTCTACGCCATACGAAGAGTCCGTGTCTCTGTTTCTGACAAGGCAGGTGAATCCCGGGGATTTCAGGCGTACCCTGCGCCGCCGGGCCTTAAGGCTGCGGTTCTCCAAGCTAGGCCGATTCTACGGAGTCATTCAGGCGTTCTGTACAGCCTATACAGGAACTTAAAATGATTGAGCTGCAGCCAGTATTTAGGGGACTTAGATCTAGCCTGCTTGCAGCAGAAGGTCCATTGCTCCGGCGTGATTGACATGCCGCGCAAGACTTCCCACTCCCTGTGGGCCCCTGAGGTGCAAATATGCTGCATATTGGAATATAGTCATGTGATCAATTTTCGTGGTGAGGGGTTTTTCAGGAAATGCTCAAGGACGTGGAACGTTGGTGATGTGACTATCATGTTTGCTTACCTTCTTGGGTACAGTCTTCATTCAAATAATATTTAAAACATCCAAACCTGTTTCTTTAGATAAATTAATTTATTAAATTCTACAAAAAATCATAACAGATGCCCAATGCATTTTGAAGTGCTATGCTCTTTCATTGGGGGGGGGAGCATATTTATCAGAAATCACGCTCTGTATTTATACGAAAAGAACAACCAAAAGGGTTACTGTAATCTTCTCCCCCATCAAGTCAGTCAGCAGCTCATTCCCAATAAAGTAATCTCAGATCATACGGAACATTCGGCTTCATCTTTTTGGACCACGGATTAATCATTTTTCAATAAAATGCATGTCTCAAGATGCAATCCCTTTTACCTTATAAATATTGCTCCACTTATTGTCCTCTGTGCATACAGTGAAAGTCCTTTAAAGAAGCTTCACCTCAATGAAGTTCTGTTCCCGTGCCATATTGTGTGAAACCCAACCAATACCCACCACTTTTTAGTCACATGTCTATAAATATTTCCCTGAAAGAGGGACAGCCTGATACAGCATCTTCTGCGATGTAGAATAGTTTGATCCCCCCCACGGTGCCATATTGCTGCTGTCCAATAGCACAGCATCAACCTGTGTCTGTCCTTCATAGCTGTCAGTTCTTTGCTATACACCGGGCTCTGTAGTTCTAGCAAAACATGGTCACCATAACCCTTTTGTGTTCATTAAGTAACCCCTCAACATATTCAGGTTTGTTCTCAGGCATTCTAGTTTGTGTAATCCACCAAAAAGATCTAACTTAATTGTAACACCTACCAGTTGTTACTTCTTGGTGAATTCTAGAAAACAGATTAAGGACCCCTACACAAGGGCTACATTCTATCCCTTTGTAACCTTGAGTTTGTGCAAGGACTGGAATTACGAGTTGTGTGATAATTATCACCACCATCTCAGCCCCCCCCCCCCCCCCTAGAATCTGGGATGTTAAACATGCTGACATTTTTCGTGAAAAGGACTGTGTATTAAATACCAATTCTAAACGTAATGCCTCATTTTAAAAGTTGAGAACTCGGAGTTGGAGGCATTTACCACGCATTGCAAATACCTCCCTATACGGTTTAACCAGTCTACCGGCCTAAATGTGTGCAGTTGATGGCTCAATGAGCCTGGTAGATGAACTGCTGTGCTACCTATTGCCTGCACTACAAGTAACTACGCCATGATGATACACTGCTATACCAAAGTGATAATGTAGCAATCCCTAATGCAAGCACCAGGATGTTCTTGCCTCTGAGATGCCCTCCATGAACTCGCTAGTTCTAGGGAACGATCCGGCAACCAGAAAGTGGTTTGACAAAGAAGAACCTTTACATTGGCTGGTGTGACATGGGACCAGGGTCCAGGAGAAGTTAGCTCCTATTCGCATTCTGCAACCATAATGACCTCTGGAACACAATTGTACGCCCCAACACCTTGTGCACAAACATAGTAACGACAGCAGCCTTTGTCTGTATTTTCAAATCTCTTCCTTAAGTAATTGTTCCTCAAAATATTGACAGTGTCGTTTTGGAAAACCTGTTCTTCCTGAGTTACTTATGGCGCTGGCCTGTATGTGATTAGTTGCTGGGTTAATGAACTGCAGTTGAGGGGGTGGGGGGGGGGGGGGGGGTTAAGGTGCAGGTGGTCAGGGAATGCAAGTATGTTTAAGTGTACATGTTCTGCAGCTTTACTATTCTCTTATTTATTTTTGTTCTCCGTTCATTTCTTTTGTGTGCTATGTGTTTTGCTTTGATTTTTCTGTTTATATATTCATGTGACTGACACCATATGTTTTCTTGTAATTCTTAATACATGTATTGTTTCTAGTTACAGTGCTATCTGATTATATTTTTAAACCTTATTTCTTGTAGTAACCCTTTTGGTTTGATATGTTGTTGCAGTGGTGACTCGATCTGTAAGCAAATTGATGCTACATTAATTTTATATTTCGCTTTTTAGACCTGGCTTATAAGAAAGCATTAACTGTTTCGCCAGACAGTTCTCTTCTCTCAAAACATTCATACTTAATATACTTACAGAGAGGGGCTTCCATTCAGTATACTTCATCCACTGGTATGTTAAATGATCGCTCGTATTTTGCTTCTGCCCACCACAGCACACATCATGGGACAATGGAGCAGCTCACTTTACTGATTATCTCCGTTCACTCAATGATAGAGCAAGGCCTTTGGATATTGTTCACATTTGCCTAAAATTAGTTTCTTTCTGTTCACTGATAATGCTGGCTCAAAGTGTGTTTTTTATTTCATGTGTTATAGTAGTAATAACTTTATTTCGGTTACATAACTATAAACATAAAAGTAGATTGAAAATCACATGTAAAATATAATCCCAATCAAACCAGAGTACAATCACAATGCTATAATAGCTACATACAAAACAAGTAGCTTTCAATAGAAATGTGGTACACTGTGCTTGGCATAACTGAAAACACTAGCAACTTAATATAAAAAAGATAAGTAGTAGAAAGGGATACCTTTACTCATCACTTTGAAAGTGACATGTCCCACGCACCCTGAAATGATGCAGAAATGACGTAGATGGGTGTGTGACATTCCTCCCTGGAGCTGAGGTCTGTGTGGGGTGGGTCACATGTGCTGTGACAGAATGTCTGCACATTTAGAAGTCTGTGTTAGGTTCCTAGCACCATGCGTTTAGGGTTGTGTGAAATTGTGGCCCCAGCTGGGTGTGCGCAAAAGTGTCTGCGCCTAAGATGGCCTGCCTGGGCATGTTCAAAAACAGATCTGTCAGAGTTGGGACAGATGGGGGCATCAGCGAGAGCAGTTAAGAATAAGCATACAGCTAAAGTCCCCACCCTCAGCCTCATTGTTGCCTAAACCAAAGTCAAATGTTGGTTTAAAAAAAAAAAACCTTCATGCAGCCCCTGGACATCGTGGAACAGTGTGGGTATGTTCCTCCATTGCACACAGTCTCTAAAAAACTGTCAGTTATAGAGGTATTGATGAGGGAAACTTTTGTAAAGGGCAGATACGTGTGTCCAGCACACCCAAGGGAGGTTTCATGCACCAAATTACCAGACAGGAGCATGAAGGGTGTATACCAGCTTAGAGCAAGACATCTAAAAAAACTAGAAGTTAGAGATGACGACACAGGAAACCTGTTTAAAGGTCAGATAAGTGTCCTATACCCTCTAGGCTATTACATGCACCATATGACTAGACTGAGGCAATGAGGGTGTATCTCATTTTAGAGCAGTGCATCTAAAAACTGTAAAGGCAGAGTTGTCATGAATCAGGAAAACATTGTAAAAGTCAGATAAGTACGGAGCGCACTCCAAGAGGGTTTTGTGTAGATATGCCTTTTCTATAGGAGTTTGCCACCACCACCCCGATTATCTATGCTGTCCTGTCCTGTGAGGTCTGGGAGGGACTTTGGGGATTTTTACTTTCAAAACCATCGGGCCGCCGATCCCCACAGTACTAACCATGCCACACAAGGCCTCAGACACCCACCAGGACTTCAGAGGGCTCTGGGGTTTTTGATTTAAAAAACAAATCCTGAGGCATTCATACTCCACAACTCTGACCATGTTGCACACTGCCCCAGACCCCCTCCAGACCTCAGAGGGCTCTGTGGGGTTTTTACTTTACGCCACATCCCAACACGCCAGACCATGCCGCATACGTCCCTCAGAGCCCAACCAGGACCTCAGAGGGCTCTGCGTCTACAACAGGAGTTTTCGGCCTTGGGCCCCACTGCTTCCCTTTTACTATTTGGGCCACAACCCAGAGTCCCGGCATTGTGGAAGTGGACTCTGGGTGTTGTAAACCCCTGCTTTGGACCTTTGCCCACATCGTAACTCTCCTACCTACCGTAACAGGCCACAGAGAATCATCGTGACAGTTTTGGGCCTCGAACATAAGACCATGGACACCAGTACCGGAGACACCACCTGCGCCAGAGCCAGTTCACTACCACCAGAGCCGGTCCTTTGACCCCGAGCCCAATGAGAAGCATGCAACACCCAGCACCCCAGCCTTGAGACCCCTCACAAAGGACCCAGGTGGTGAGTACTTAAACCATTTGTTTTTATTGCCAAATTGTTTAGGATATTTTGCAGTCTCTGGATCCCTGTGAAATGTTTTTAGGTGCTGAGAAAATCGTAAGGTTGCAGCCCTGTGCATACTCTAAAGCTGTATTGTCATTCACCTCAAATACAAGACCCCATTGTGCTAAACATTATTTAAAAATGTTAAGACAGTAAACCAGGGGCCCCCACAAAACAACCAACATTATTTATATTAAATACAATCCCACATTGTATTAAGGGGCATTACAAATTACAATATAATACCGCCCCTAAGCCCTCTAACATTATTCACATTAAACACACCACTACTAGGCCTTAAACATTATTTAAAAAAAGGGGGTGGTGATGAACAGAGTGTCTGAATTAAGCAGACCACTCTTACCCAGTCCAAAGATCAGGGCTTGATCCGTCACCGTTATTTATCTCACTGCACCATCCCAGCTCAGAACCTGGCTATATGCAAATCAGTCTGTTCCTGGCCCAGTGCATCATGGGAACAGGGCAGACTAAACTACCAAGCCAATTCTTCACCAGAAAGGAGACAAGCTGCCGGGGACCGGTTTCTGGCATTTCAGCCGTCTTCGGCCCGGCTTGCTTGAATCCTGATGGTGCAGTGAGAAAGGGACTCATGTCTGAGTATACCCTGCCACACCTATAGTGGCCAAAAACGATTCAGAAAAGGGGGTGGTGATGAACAGAGTGTCTGAATTAAGCAGACCACTCTTACCCAGTCCAAAGATCAGGGCTTGATCCATCACCGTTATTTATCTCACTGCACCATCCCAGCTCAGAACCTGGCTATATGCAAATCAGTCTGTTCCTGGCTCAGTGCATCATGGGAACAGGGCAGACTTATCTACCAAGCCAATTCTTCACCAGAAAGGAGACAAGCTGCCGGGGACCGGTTTCTGGCATTTCAGCCGTCTTCGGCCCGGCTTGCTTGAATCCTGATGGTGCAGTGAGAAAGGGACTCATGTCTGAGTATACCCTGCCACACCTATAGTGGCCAAAAACGATTCAGAAAAGGGGGTGGTGATGAACAGAGTGTCTGAATTAAGCAGACCACTCTTACCCAGTCCAAAGATCAGGGCTTGATCCATCACCGTTATTTATCTCACTGCACCATCCCAGCTCAGAACCTGGCTATATGCAAATCAGTCTGTTCCTGGCCCAGTGCATCATGGGAACAGGGCAGACTAAACTACCAAGCCAATTCTTCACCAGAAAGGAGACAAGCTGCCGGGGACCGGTTTCTGGCATTTCAGCCGTCTTCGGCCCGGCTTGCTTGAATCCTGATGGTGCAGTGAGAAAGGGACTCATGTCTGAGTATACCCTGACACACCTATAGTGGCCAAAAACGATTCAGAAAAGGGGGTGGTGATGAACAGACACTCTGTCCATCACCACCCCCTTTTCTGAATCTTAAACATTATTTAAAGCATTAAGGATGCAAACCTTTGCCAACCCAGGGCCAGATGTAGGTGGCCGTTTGAGGCCATTTACCGAGCGGTAACGGCCGATTTTGGCCGTTACCGATCGGTAAATGGGTGACAGGTATGTAGGGGGCATTATTTTACTGAATCGGTAAAATTACTGATTCGGTAATTTTACAGATTCGGTAAAATAAAAATTCGGTAATTTTACCGATTCTGAGGGACCCAGATGTAGGTGGGACTCTTCAGAGTCCCAGAGGCCTTACCGAATCGGTATTTTACCATCAAATCCAATTTGATGGTAAAATACCGATTCCGGTGTGCATGCACATGTGTGCATGCACACCTATTCCATGTGACCGGCAGACCTGCCCTTAGGGCATGTATGCCTGCCACATGGCACCCGAGCCTGTTTTGGGGGTGCCAGAGGGTGTCAAAGTGACACCCCCTGCACCCTTGTGAAAATCGGTATTTACTGATTCGGTATTTACCGAATCGGTAAATACCGAATTCTTCCGAATCGGTATTCCAGCACATCTGGAATACCTACAGATCCACCCCTTAGATTTACCGATTTTTAATTACCGAATCTGTAAAATTTGGTAATTAAAAATCGGTAAATCTATTTCATCTACATCTGGCCCCCAATGCGTTAAGTACACCTTTTAAACCTGATACCGTAATAATGTGCCACCATTAGTTATTTACCTGCAGCCGAACACAGCTTAGAGCACCATTCTGCACCTTTTTATTCTGAGCCATTAGTTTTCTCCTTAAGGTCCTCAAACTTAAAAATATATGGTTTGCTGCTGGTTCTGCAACTACTTGTGTGTAGAGTTTGGCTTGGGGCTGCCTTTTTATACATGGGACAGGATGGTGTTTGCTAATTATGTATAGGTCACACTCTTGTGAGGGATGGGTACAGCAATAGGTGTTGTGTGCTTGGGTTTCACTTAGCCGCACCTGCTTGCTCTTGTGAAAGCACAACAAAAGAGTTTGAAAGGTTATTATTTGAAGTGTGCATTAACAGGCAGGAGGGCATAGATAATCGGGGTGCTGGTAGCAACTCCTTTAGAAAAGGCATATCTGCAGAAAACCCCCTTGGAGTGCTGCCCACACTTATCTGACAGTTACAAGGGTTTCGTGCTTCAAGACAACTCTGCCTTACAGTTTGTAGATGCACTGCTCTAAGATGGGATACACCTTTGTTGCCTCAGTCTAGTCATATAGAGCACGTAATAGCCTAGGGTGTACAGGACACTTATCTGACCTTTACGCACATTTCCTGAGTCAAGTCACCTCTAACTTCAATATTTTTTAGATGTCTTGTTCTAAGCTGATATACACCCTTCTTGCTCCTTTCTGGTCATTTGGTGCATGAAACTGCTATTGGGTGTGCTGGATACACTTATCTGCCCTGTACAAACGTTTTCCTCATCAATACCTCCATGAATGACAGTTTTTAGAGACTGTGATCCTTGGAGGGAATATGTCTGTGCTGTTCAACAATGTCCAGGGGCTACAGGAAGATTTCTTTTTTTTTTTTTAACCATCATTTGACCATCCCTTTGGTTCAGGCAACCACGAGAGTGAGGGCTGGGATTTGGGCTGTCTGCTTATTGTCACCTCCTCGTGCTGAGGCCCCCATCTATCACAACTCTGCACACTTATTTTCGAACATGCCCAGGCAGGCCCTCTTAGGCTCAGACACGTTTGTGCACACCCAACCAGGGCCACAATTTTACACAAACCTAAACACATGGTGCTTGGAACCTAACACAGATATCTAAATGTGCACACAGTCTGTCACAGCACACATGACCCATCCCACACAGATCTCAGTTCCAGGGAGGGCTCTCACACACCCATCTCAATAATTTCTGCGTCATTTCAGGGGGCGTGGGACCTGTCACTTTTAAAGGGATGAGTAAAGGTATCACTTTATGCTACTAATATGCATTCTGGTTTTCAGCTCTGTGGTTCGACCCTGCTCCCAGTTGTGGTCAATGAGAGGGTGCACAATTTTTGACACTAACCTTTTTTGTTATATTGAGTTATCCCCTCCCTATTCTGCACTCTCACTTAGGCAACACTTTAGCCCTGGTTATGAGTAAGTTTTTGTTTTCTGACCCCTCGTTCAACCTTCTGTTTGTGCTGGGATCAGAATTACAGGTTGAGTATTAATTATATAATGCATCCAGTTATCACTGAATGCTTTAAATAGCTCACCCTCTGTTATTTTTCAGCAGGCTAAAACTGCCAGAATTTACCAGAGGAAAAGTATACAGTATTTACTATAGCATGAAGATTTTGGTCCTCATGTTATTAACCAAAATGCTGTGATAGGTGTTATTTATTGCATGCAATAAATAATGAAATCTGTGGAATCTATATGAGGTACGATAAATAGCCGCTTGGTTCTGACAAACTCGAAATCGGGGGCTCTATTTTAGGAGTCTTTTGGCTGCTAAAGAAGAAATTGATGTTTCAATTGTCTAAACTGTCATAGTCCTTCCATTACAGATGTACCCCGCTGTTAGACCTAACAGCCTTAAAGTGGTGTTCCCCAAACATTTTACCTGCTTGCCTCCAATTTTGCTGAACTCTTTTGTTGGCCTTAGGACTCTGAGCACTTTACTACTGCCAACCAGTGCTAAAGTGCATGTGCTTTTCTCCTAAAACGTGGTTTCTTTGACTTCCCCACAATTGGCATATTTCATTTATCTATAAGTCCCTAGTAGCGTGCACTACCTGTGCCCAGGGCCTGTAAATTAAATGCTACTAGTTATCATGCAAAAGAACAAATGATGGATGGAATGCTGAACAATGCACACATTCACCTCCAGTCACAAAGATCTGGGTTTAATCCACTGTTCTTTTGCTCACCACGCCTCCCCAGTTTGGACCCAGCCATATACAAATCAGTCTTGACCCTGTTCTTCATGGAAGCAGTCCAGCCGGAACTGTCAAGCCAGGTCCTCCATGGACTAGAAAGAAGCTTGCTGGGACCGCTTTTGGTGCATTACCCCATATCTGCCAGGCTATCCTGTGGCGTAGTGAGCATAGGACCCATGTCTGGGCATACCCTTCCCACTTAGGGTGACAAAAGCAAAAGGAACAAATGATAGACGGAATGCTGAACAATGCAAACATTCATCCACAGTCACAAAGATATGGGTTTAATCCATCATTCTTTTGCTGGCCACGCCACCTCAGTTTAGACCCAGTCAAATGCAAATCAGTCTTGACCCTGTTCCCCGTGAGATCAATCCAGCCCAAACTGCCAAGCATGGTCCTCCCTGGAACAGAAACTAGTTAGCCTGCAGCACTGATTGTGTCACCCACACAAGTAGCATTTTAAACAGTTTACACTGCCATGTCGACTTGTCATTTAAAGCCTCTTGTCAAGCCTTAAACCCCCCTTTTATTACATATGTCACACTAAGGTAGGCCCTACGTAGCCCAGAGGGCAGGGCACTCTGTAATCATAAGGTAGGACATGTCTTTAAAATGTTGCTTGTCCTGGTAGTGAAAAACTCCCACATTCGTTTTTCACTACTGTGCGGCCTACCCTTCTCATATGTTAACAATCGAAATTCCTTATTACACATATAAGCTGTAACTCCTGATTGGGAAGGAGTACATCTGTCATGTTCATATCACTGGAATGGTAATGATAAGTCCTCTTTACTGGTAAAGATGAATTTATCACTGCTCTTTTAAAAATTCCACTTTTATTTTTAAAAGTGTTTGATCAGAACGGAGAAGTATTACGGCCACCAAGATATGGAGTACAAATGAAATTACCCAAATTTAACTTAGATATAGCATGATTTATCTGCTAGAGTTGGCATCTGATGTGGAGCCGAATTGTTTGGAAGCAAGTACTTGCAGGATTTATGCCCTCTCAACTAGAGGTGGGCGGAATTTGCGAAATTCGCTTTCGCAAACTATCGCAAAAATGTCAAAAGTCTCCACAATCACGCGGAAATATCGCGAAGACGCACACGTTTTTCCCCACCCGTTCGCAATATTTTCTGTGTGATCGCGTTGAAAAATGTCTCGCCAACTTACCCATGTGGTCGCTCATGGGCGCAGCCATCTTGTTTTCACTTTTCCCGCCTGTTCGCGATGCTTACTTCCTGTTACGAGTCGCGCAATACATGCTCGGCCCGTTCGAGGTACGTATTTCCTATTCGGGAAAGCTTTTACTTGTTCGCGCTGCTTTTTGCGTGCTTGGGAGAAAAATTATTGCGCGTGGTCGCAATGGGCGCGGCCATCTTGTTTTTCACTCTATTGCATGGTTCTGGGGCCTGATTTTGAATCCTCCCTGTATCTTTGCAATCCTTTGTTTCCAGCCATTAAAAAAAAAATATTTTTTATATATTATCTCTCTAAATATTTTCCTGCTTCTATATTTTTGGTTTTTGTCTACTTTTTTGAGTTTTTTAGCTACTTTTTCACTCTTTTTCTATTCCCTGGAATTTCCTTTATTTTTTTGAAAACATATTTTATTGTTTTATATTGCAACATACAGGTAGCTTACACTTTACTCTTAGAGCCCACCCCATCTATCTATAGTGATCATAGATTAACATGTCCAATCGATTATTCCACCATGTTCCGGGCTTCATTACATTATCGACCTAACATTCCGCTCACAGTTGCCCTATACAAAACCAATTCCAACTATTACTCATTCTAGACCCCTACCTAACCCTCCCAATTCCCCCTCTCCCTCCCCCGCCTACTCCTTCCTTCTCCCCTCCCTTCTTCCCCCTCGCCCCCATCACCAGTGTGTTCGTACTGTCTGCAGATGCATTACTTATGTGACCTTCCTGCGCTTGATCGCTTCATTCTTTATCTTCTTTTGACTGTTGGTCGGCTAGGGACTGAACTATTCCTCTCCATGCCCTTGCTGTTTCCAATGCTTTCTAATTTTTCAATCGTCGCGCCTGCCGAAGTCTAATGGAGTTTTCCACTCTGGCCCACGTAAGCAGCTCTACTCTCCACCTCCCAACACTGGGGCCCTCTCTGGATTTCCAGTGCATTGTTATTTCTCTTTTCACCAGCACCAGTCCCATATCTACAAATTTGCTGGTCATCTTTGTTTTGGGGGGTATGTGGGAACCAATGTAATGTGCACATGGCCATGTCATATTTTAGGTCACGCTCTGTAACTAACTGCAAACTAACCACTTTGCTCCAATAATCCCCCAGCTTCGGGCATTCCCACAACATGTGTTCTAATTCTACTCCTACTCTGGCACACCTAGGACATACCGCATTATAAAATATCTCATGTTCTCACCCGGCGTCAAATATGCCCTATGTATTATGAAAAAATGCACAAGTTGAAATCGGGCGTTTCTGGTATTCTTCCTCGCGCTTCGCAAAATGTGTCCCCATACAGTTTCTGGTATAGGTTTCCCAATGCCCTCTTCCCATTTTAGTCTTAAAATATCCAGAGGAGCTAGTCCTTCATTCAACATTCTCGTATATAGGCATGTAACTGCCTTATATGTGCCCGCCGCTATCAACTCCTACTGACATGCCATCGTTGTCTCAGGTTCCGTCAATCCTCCCTTCCAGTGTTTCTGTAATGCCCGTACCAGGGCTGCGTGTATCAGGAATCCTCCTCTAGGAAGATAATATCGTTCCTGCAGCGCTTGATAGGGGAATAACGTGCCATCTTCACACAAGTCCCCCAGTACTTGAATCCCTGCTTGTTCCCAATCCTGCAAAGATGACCAGTCTCCACCATGGGGCAATGCCGTAACCATCCACAGTGGAATTTCCGGGGCATAGGGGTGTGAAACACCTGCTCTCCTCTGACTCCGATTCCAGCACAACCTCAACGTTTTCTCCTCCAAGGAGAGATCCTTAAGGTCCAGCCGCTGCTGCAGTATGATAAAAGACATGACATGCCTCGATATTCCTCTACCCCTCAAGTGCTCTGGGCCTCTAAATTCTTTTGCAACTTCTTGTGTAAGGATCTGAAGTTGTGCTGCTATATAGTAGAGTTCCAAATCCGGGACTGCCAGCCCGCCCTCAGCTTTCGGTCTCATTAGTGTCTTTAGTGCCACCCGACGTCTACCTGATCCCCAAATGAACCCCACCAGCATGGACTTCAGAAGTTTGAACAGCCAGCACGGAAGCCACACCGGTAGTGTTCTCAACAAGTAAAACAGCCTAGGAAGTGCCACCATTTTCAATAGAGCTATTCTCCCCATCACGGACAGCGGCAGTTTACTCAGAATGTCATGCTACCCTTCAGCACCCGAATACATCTCCCTATGTTGCCGTCCAGGATAGCATCGGCCTCATGATATATATGAACACCTAGGTAAGCCAAACAAGATGGTTCCCACCTCATGGCTCTCGGCATCACAGGATCCACCCTCCCTTGCTGCACCGGAAACAAGCATGTCTTAGTCCAATTCACTTTTAGTCCGGAAATGCTTTCAAAATCTAGAAGTAACTGTGTCGCCCCGCTAGCTCATTTTCTGCATTCACCAAGAACATCAACAAATCATCCGCATAGAGCGAAATATATTGGTGCTCCCCCCTAAACGTCAGGCCCCCGTACCATTGCCCTAACCGGGCTTGTACTGCGAGAGGTTCTACAGCTAATGCGAATAATAGCGGAGACAGTGAAAAGCCCTGTTGGGTCCCACAAGCCACTCCATACTGGGGTGAGATCATTGTTCCCACCTTCACTCTTGCCACCGCCGAAGTGTATAACACTGTTGTCCATCCCACAACGGCGTCTCCCAATTCAAAGCCCCTCATCGTTTTATAAAGAAATGGCCATTCTAAACTATCGAAAGCCTTTTCTATGTCTACCGATAGTATCGCTGCCATGGGCGAATCAATGCGGGCCTCCCCCAACATTTTCACCAACCTCCGTATATTCATGGTGGTATTTCTAGTTGGAATAAACACGGCCTGATCCTCATGTATTAGACTGGTCATATGTTGCAGCAGGCGTGAAGCCAGGATTCGACTGAGGATCTTATAATCCGTGGACAACATTGACAACAGGCGATACGCAGCCATATCCATATTTCCCCGTCCTGGCTTTAGCAGTGGAATAATGAGTGCCTCCCGCATTGACATCGGCAGATGGCCCAATTCTCAGGCTTCGCTATAGACCTCTAACAGTTTTGGTGCCAGTAAGTCTATGTATTGTGAGTAAAACTCTATGGGCAATCCGTCTATTCCTGGGGTCTTATTACGTGCCATATGTTTGACGGCACTCCGCACCTCCTCAATTGTTATATCTCTACCCAGGTGCTTCGCCTGCTCTTCCTCCAGCTGTGGCAATTGCAGGTTCCCCAGAAAAAAGTCAATTTCCTCCTCTCCTGCCTCCAACTTACTCTCATATAGTGTCTCATGTAGTCTTGGAACTGAGTCACAATCTCTTTCTGTGTATGTACTGTGCCACCATCCCTCGTCGCAAGTGCCAGAATCGGAGAACCCCTCGGATTCGGATTACCCAGCCATGCCAACAGCGTACTCGCTTTATCGCCTTCCGAATGGGTCTTTTCAATATAACTCCTATAATCAAAACAGCGTAATTTTTCTACTTCCCGGGCCACTGCTTCCCTAGCTTCCTCCACTTCTACTTGCCTTTCCGGTCACCCAGGCCTCGCTAATTCTGCTGTTCGTAATGAAACTTCTGCTCTGTCTACATCCTGCAACAGAACCTTCCACACCCCAGTATATTTGCTAATACAAAGTCCCCTTACCACCACCTTAAACACATCCCATTCCAATGCTCTGGAAGTAGCCGTACCTGCATTTTCAATAAAATAATGCGTTATCCCTTCTCCTACTTCTCGCTGGAACACTGGGTCCTCCAGTGTCTCAGGTCACAGTCTCCAAGTCGGGGGTGTCAGATCTCTCTCTCATCCAGTGCATAGTGACCAACAATGGATTGTGGTCAGACAGAGTCCTCGTAAGGTACTCAGAGTGGGCTATGGCGGGCACTACCGTTTTTGAGCATAGTATCACGTCCAGCCGAACATGAAGTTCGTGCATCGCTGAAAAATAGGAATAGTCCCTTTCCTGCGGATGGTGCAATCTCCACAGATCTACCAGGTCCCATCTGGTCTGCCAATCTGATCTATATTTGGATAGTCTGTGTACAGGGGACTCCATCAGTGGGGGGTGTGATCGATCTCGATCTCCTCCCAGCACTATCGGGCCCGCTAGATAGTGCGCCAATGTGCTAGACATTCGATCCAGAAAGTGCGCCTGGTCCACATTCGGCGCATAGATGCTACAAAACACTACATCTTTACCATGCAAGCGCCCTTCAACTGCCACAAATCTACCTTCAGAGTCTATTGTCTGTTTAGTCATCTGAAATGGAACCCCCGCCCTGATCCAAACCAGCGCTCCCCTCGCAAATGCTGAATAGAAGGTCCTGAAAACCTATCCTTGCCATCTATGCTGCAGCGTTAGTCCCTCCGCTTTAGTAAGGTGTGTTTCCTGAAGCAATGCCACATGTACACCTCTCCTAACCAAATATGCATGGACCTTGTGGCGTCTTGTCATTGTGTGTAGTCCTCATACATTCCATGTGATACAGCGCAAATCAGGTACTGCCCCATCATCATACCACAACCATTCCTCCTCTCCTTGTAAAAAGCTGAACACACCGGTAAATATCTTATCCCACCCCGTCCCTAAACTCCCTTTCCCCCACCCCCTCCCAAGAACAGGACCTAGAACAAAAGTGCTAGTCCCCATCCAAACCATTCAAACTCGCAATGCACACCTAAGCCTAGCAGTAGTCACTGCAGGCATGCCTTAAGGGCTGTGGGGGGTCCTCAACGCCAATGGGCGACCACCTACGTCCGAATAATAACTTCACCCCATCCACCAAATAATCACAGCAAACCCCACTGACCCTTGCACCATATTATTCAACCACAAGTTACCGCTTATAGTGGTGCTTTTCCACCCCGACTTGGCTTCCCAAGAAACTCCACCAGACCACCTCCCATCGGCTTTCACAACAGGCACGAGGTCCACAAACTATTCTCCTTCACTCGACCCACCCCACTATCCTTCATTCACTCCAACCTAGACTATCATTCATCCATGAGTCCATCCATCGTCGCTAGGGTAACCTGCGGCATCGTAACACTCCCCGCTTCCAAAGCCTCTGCATCTGACTGCTCTTTGTTCTTCCCAGAGTTTGTGTTCCCAGGCGACTGCAGCTCCAATTCTCCAGATAACGCCATTACCGCATCCAACACTTCCTGTCTCTCCAGCTCCGTTTGCTCTGGCGATGGTTTCTGTCTATCCTGTCTTTTACGTCGTAGGCGCTGTGATTGGCGCTGGGAGAAACCTCTGTCAGACTCCCGGAAGCGCTGCTCCATGCGGTCCGTCCCAGCTCTTTATGTTTCCAGCCACGCCCATGTGTCTTCTGGTGTGTCATGGAAATGTGTGCCGCCATCCATCATTATCTTCAGCCTCGCTGAGAATAACAGTGCATACTGAATGCCTTCCGATCGTAGTTCTTTCTTAACTGTCAAGAAGGATGCGCGTCGGCGTTGAGTCTCCACCGTATAATCCAGGAATATCGACACTCTGCTAATGTCAACTTGGTAAGGGCTGTCTGTCCTCGCTTTCTGGAGCAGTATATCCCTGTCCTTATGGTGTAGGAGCCTAGCCACCACTGGGGGGGGGCGGCGTCCCGGTTGCGGCGCCTTAGCTGGCACTCTGTGCGCAAGTTCCAGAGTGTAGAAAGGTGATAGCCCCTCCACTGCCACCACCGTGCTCAGCCAATGTTCCAGGTACCATATCATGTCCGTTCCCTCCACTTTTTCGGGCAGGCCCACTACTCAAAAGTTATTTCTTCTATTCCGGCTGTCCGCATCCTCCGCTCTCTTCTCCAATGCTTGTATACGTTCCAGGGCATTCGTTATTTTGCTGTCCAGCGCAGTGTGGGCCGGTGCCACCTCCTGTAATGTAACCTCTACATGTTTCACCCTGTCCACCAGCTTAGAGTGGTCCCCTCTCAGGAGCCCCATCCCCGTTGCCACCTGTGCAATGTCTTATTGTAGGGACATGGGTGAGTTTGCTATTGCTGCTAGTATCTTGTCGAACTGCTGTTGCATACCAGGATCTTGAGATGTGCTCGCTTCATCATGGTCGTCCTGAGATCTCGCGTCACCGTCTAGCGGTTGGTGTCCCGCTCCCGGGTTTCCTCATGGTTTCCCCATATCCTGGGTCACTAGAGCGTTATCGGGCTCGAGTGGACCAACCACGGCACCCTGACTTCTCGGAGAGTTATCAATCGATGACCCTGGCCTTCGTGGGCAAATTCAGATGTCTCATTTGCCAGAGGAACCTCCTTCACCCTTTTAAGTTGCCTAGTACTCCTGCTGCAGTGTAAAGGAGCAACCAGTCCGATCCCACCGGTCAGCAAGTCTCTACTTTTGGTGCTCCACTCTGCTTGTTCCTTCTTTCATGCTCACAGTATGGCCGCTCCCCTCGTCCCTTTTGCCACCACAGGAGAGAATGCTGCGTTCGTTCCTCCCTCTTCCTGGTGACTTAGAGTCTCCTTTGCTCTTATCCGCCCTAAGCCATTTCAGTACTCAAGGCCGGCTCTCACCATTCGGCACCTGCCCGTGTCTTTATTTTCCGTTCTCCTCCCCAGTGGAATGTATGGTCTCGGAGGCCAGTTTTAAGTTCCCCCAATCCAGTGGGTGATCTTCAGTCCCTAGGCGCAGTCCAGCGCTATATTTTCAGCATTCCTCTTAGTTGTGGCCCCCTCCGCCTGCTGGCTCTCTTCTCTCCTCCCCCACCACAGCTCGCGGGCCGCGGCCACCTCCACAGCTCCGCTACCGCCTCCGCGGCCCGGGGCCACAGTGCAAGCCGCCCCCCACTTACCGCGGCAGGATCGGGGTCATCTCCGGTCCCTCTCATGGTGTGCAGCTGCCTCTCTCCACCGTCCACCGCTTCGTCCATGCAACGCCGCCTCTAGGGATCAGGGCTACGGGCCTCGCGCTGACTCTGCCCGCCAGCCACATCCCTCAGTCTTCTCCCGCTTGGCTCGATACCCCAGTCCCGGATCCTCTTGGGCTCCACCACTCGAGTTAAAGCTCACCGCCCTCGGCCGAGCTTGTCCTAGTTCCTCGCTGCTCTGCTATATGCCGCCCAGCAGCTACTGCATACCGCTCGCCTTGTTACTGCGGAAGCGCCGTCTGCAGGGTTCAGGTCCACAGGTCCCGTTCTCTGTCCGCTCGCCTGCCACTGTCTGGGGTCCGCTTTCACGTCCTGCTCTTGCACTGCCGAGCACCTCCAGTTGCGAGCACTATTCGCTACACGTCGGTCCATTCACGTACAATTGCGCCGGTCCCAGCTGCGGCTCTCACTTCCACCGGGCAGTTCTTTCCGATCTCCGAGGTAGTTTCTGGTTCTTCCCAGCCACTTCGCCGCCATGTTAGGTTCCGGTATCGCCGGTGTATTCAGGGCCAAATAATGTCTGAAACTTGGACCTCACAGTTCGTCCGCCGTCTGGTGGGAGCCGGGGCAGGTCCGCACTCCACTTCAAGCCTTCATCGATATCGGGCACATCGGGGTGCTGATTTAATTCAGGATTATGCAGGGATGGGAGCGGAGCTCAGCTCACACGCAGCCACCTCCATCGGGCTCCAGGCCACGCCGCTATTTCCTTTACTTACTTTTTACATTTTATTACCTTTTCTTTCGCGCCCCGTCTCTCTCTCCCCAGAACCATGCCAAAGGGTTGCGCTCGCCGCAGCCAGAGTGGAGACCACCTTCCTTGCGGAAGGCGGCGCCCACAAGGGGTGCAGGCACGGGCCTTATTTGGGGAGGTGGAGGTGGCTGCACTCATCTTCTTTGTGCAGCACCACCTCCCCTCCACCCTAGCAGCAGGTGGCAGGCCTGGGTCCGGGTCCCGGCTCTGGCAGCGTCAACAGCGCTGGGGAAAGGTGCGCCGGGCAGTGTTCTGCTGCTCTGGGTTCCTGCGCACCCAGGCACAGTTGACGCACCGGTGGTCCGACATCCTGGACCGTGAGCAGGACCTGCTAGGAGTGGAGGTCCCGGGTCTTGATGAGTTACTATTTAATTATTACTACTTTGTGTCTGTTCTTCTGCTCTGTGTTATATATATTGCGAATATCTTTTTTTCTTCCAACCAGCTAGAATATTGCTGCTTACATTCCAGGTTAATTAGGTTTACAAGACTTCTGTGATTGTTATGACACAGGTGCTCCTCTGCGCTACTACTAATCTTACTTCTTTGCAACATTGCGTTTGCGCTCGCTTAGCATGATTATGTAAGAGTTTATTTAGAGAAACTAAGTTACGTAAAGCTATAGTGACTCTAGTCCCTACTTTGTCCTGTCACTAAGAGATAGGGGCGGATTGATACTTAGATGTAGTTACTTTGTATGAGCTTTTAATTTTTTAGTGGTATGCGTGATGCGAGCCCTCTCAGTTACGTCACGTGCTGCTGGTACCCGGGTTTTTATTAGAACCTTTTCTAGTTTGTTCAATGAGTGGTGGTAATAGGCTTAGTACTAGCAAAACATCAGCATCAATCAATGAATCAACCCAAAATTTGGTGTATACAAAAAATTTAGACATGTGTCCTCCATTTGACCATATGCATTGTTGAGGATTAAAAGAAGTGGAAATGCATACTTAATGTACAATTGGCATGCCTGAAATAGGTGGGCTAGGTCGGGTGGTACGTCGTACTTATGCTTAGTTAGTATTCTGGAATCAGAATGGAAGACTGGATTAGTGTTGATAAATAGGAAGTAGTTGATCTGCGAATCCCCCGATACTATTTATTGACCAGATGAGATCGGTCAATTTAGGTATTGCAATTGTTGTTTACATAAGTGTTTTTTGACCGTTCTTTAAAAATATTTTATTTGTTTGACACCATCCATCAATGTATGTCTCTTTCTTATATCTTTTCTGTTCAGCACCCAGGGGCAGGCAGACACAGACAGGGAGTGGGACTCAGTCGGCGGGAGATCTTGTTATCCCTGCCTCTGCTATGATGACTCTCTGTACTACTACTTCTATTAGTCTGTCTGTACTATAGTAGCCAAGCTTGCCCAGTTGGCTACTCTTTATTTAAAAGGTTGTAAATAAAACTCAGATTCACCATTAGCTCTAGCCATTGAGTCCAGTCCTTTGGGTCATCCTTTTGTACTACTTCTCTAATTTTATTGATCTTGAGTCTTCGTTAATCTTGAGGCCTTGACAATTCACACCAGCAAATGCCCAAGCAGATTTATTACTTTTTTGATATGATAGGACATACTCCTACTGTTGTAGGGACTTTGCACATACAGACCTTTGCACAAGAAAATAGGATGTTGGTGTTGGTAGGTTGGACCTTCCTCACACACCTCAATCCGAAGTTCAGAACCCACCACAATCCCCTGCCCGACTAGTTATAGTAGTGTCTTGTCATAACTATTAGCTCTCCGAACCCTCTCCCCAAGATACCCAACAAGTAGACATACCAGAACATAACACACCCAACCTCTCATTCGTGGAAGCAATGCACATGCTTCCTTTAATTTGCTCACTCATGTAAGTCCACACCAAATATCACCAAGTCTATGTAAGTTCAAAATGTTTATTGACAAGCTCTGTACATTAACATGAACATTGTTACACTTACTTACAGTTGTTAATTACATCATGATAACCGAACAGTGGCAGAAGCACCACCATCCTCTAGGTAGGAATTTAGTTTATATAAATTTATAACTGAAGAAGAACCTACTAGTACTGGTAGTTGTTGCATCATAAGCTCTGCAAAACTCTGGTTCGTAGAAGTGAATCTTCCGTCTGTAATGCGAAAAATGAAATGGTGCGCGTTAGTATATTGCAAGCACTTCTCAGACGTGCCAAAAATTGTAGCATTTATGGATAAACAATATAAACTAACAATAGACCAGAACTTCATAAAAAAGTGGCCTGTTAATGTTTTGGTTGACTGCTTGTACGCAGCGCTTAGACAGTAGCAGTGTGAGGTCATGTGGGCTCAAAGGTGCCTTATACAACAAGCTGCAAGGTAACGTCACATGTGCAAAAATAAAAAGACACAAAGGTAAAATGGTTATACAACAAGCTGCAAGGTAACGTCACATGTGCAAAAATAAAAGACACAAAGGTAAAATGGTTGCATGGCTTGGGCTAACTAAGCAAAGGCTAGAATGACCCTAGGGACCATATATAACTACTAGTGTCTACTCGACTACTACCTGATTTGTACTAGTGATGTATGTTATATACTATTAATAACTCTTTTTTCAATCTTGCTACTGACCAATAGGGGGAGGTGTATATGACGCCTAAAAAATGTGTAATGTTTTCTAGGCGCACTACCCACGACCACCATTGCCGGTGCCAGCCAAGGCGACACAGAGGGAGAGGATGCAGCAGTTGCTGGGGATACTAATGGAGCGATAGACGAGTGCCAGCACTAGTGGCGGGCAGTGGTAAGTTAGATTCATAATCCTTAACTATTGTTGACATTACACTCACTGCAAGGGTGTACTGTATGTATACTGTACTGTTGAGACTTAGGGCCTCATTAGGATGGCGGGCGGATTGCCCACGCCGGGCCGACAGTAGTCACCGCCGACCCCGCAGAGGCAAAACTCCTGCCATTCCTGTAGAAAAGACCCCACCATATTACAATGCCCTCTGCCGATTTTCCGCACAGTTGACATGTCGACCGGGCGAAAAAGGTTTCAACCTGGTGGCGGTGTCTGTACACACCGGCAGCCATATAATCTGCATTTTGGAATGCCTTTCCATGGCGGCATTGCCGCCACGGAAAGGCATGCGGAGTATGCTTGGGGTGCCTGTTGCGGGCCCCCATTGAGGGTACCTATCTATGCTATGGTACACCCTGCCTTTCAAAGCACAACTTGGCAGGCTCTGCGCGGGGCCTGTCACGTTGTGCTTGGAAAAGCATAACATGCATTTTTAGCATTGCGGCGGGCGATCCTTTCGGCACCGCCCACCACAATGTTAAAAATACGGGATGCGCACGCCACTGTGGCGGGCGCATTCTATTCTTAATTGTACCCACGGGACCCCCGCCCTTATGGCGGGTGGTCCCTTTTTAGCGTGAGGATGGTGGGCGGACTTTGTCCGTCCGCCATCCGATGTCCTAAGTAAGTGAGAGTTGTTGTGAACGTTTGAAGAGCGAAGAAGATACCCTTTAATTGGCATAGGGGGCGGCGGGAGTATT
Organism: Lissotriton vulgaris; assembly: GCF_964263255.1. Lineage (NCBI taxonomy): Eukaryota > Metazoa > Chordata > Amphibia > Caudata > Salamandridae > Lissotriton > Lissotriton vulgaris. The sequence continues at coordinate 409,361,611 of NC_141697.1, read as the reverse complement.
GAGTAACCAATGTCCTCATCTATCTGTGATTTCAACTCTGCTTTAAAAATTTTATGGAGAAGACTAAAAGTCAGATCAGATCACCTGGTGTTCAACTAAAAGGTGAAAGACAGGTGGAAGGAAGAACGGGCGAGATTTAATACATTTTATGTACTGTGCTTTATAGTGTTACCATGCCACTATGTGTATAATTAACTTGTCTTACTGTTTTTCTAAGAGTATATTTTACAATTGTCTTGTGTCTTTTTGACATACAGGTACTCCTTCCAAGGTTGATCGGAAGGAGGTGGCTGCCAAGGCACAGCGCCGGAAACTGGAGGCAATACAGTGAGAATACCGGTGGCTGGTGGTCTTGGCAGAGGAGGAGGAGGAGTCTGCTGCTGCACTTGAAGCCTCCTCCAGTGCCCCGGGCCCCAGCCACTGCCCTCCAGCGGTACGGCGCCACCGTCTAGCGGCTGCCCGCTGCCCTAGCCGCAACAGCATCTCTGGTGCCCCACACCACTGTTGCTCCTGCTGCCGCACTCTCAAGCACTGTGTCAAACGTTTAGAGGAGCAAATGCGTGTCGTCCTCCAATCCCACCAGCAGTCCCTGTCTTAGTTCTGCCCCTTTTTTAATTCTTGTTTGGGTGGGTTGGAATTGGGCGTTGGGGATTTTTGAACATTTGGACTTCTATTTCTTAAGGACATTGGTTGGGGTTAGGGAGGGAGGTGGGTCAGCTTTTGTGGGTTTCCGACGTACATAGTTTATTTGTGATAGGGTAAATTAAATCTATATTTATACTATACATGCAATGTTGTTAATGTTTTGTAGGTTGGGTTACTGTTTTATACCACACTGTTTCCTTGCCGGTGCAGGTACGCCCATAGCCAGTGTTTGATTTAAATAATTAGCTGACTGTGTAAGACACAAACAGATAGGTGCGACACCCCTCACTGATTGAGTTGTCCTACCAGTACTTTGTCTCTCTCTTCTAGTCTATGCATTCTTTATCTCGACTCAAAGGGGTGTGTTAATTCATTGAAAACATGTCCATTATTAATTATGACTCCCCCAAACTTCTCTTACCTTTGCTTGATGTTTAACTTAGGCACAGCGATGGCTGCATGGTGAAGATGGTTTCCTTTTTGTACCAAGGAAGGTGGTGTTGGTAGTATAGTAGTAGTAGTACTATGGGATAGCTTTGCCCATTCTACAGTCGTCCTTGCTGACTTCACGTGTGAAGACCTCAAAAGGACGAAGCATCTCAGTCAGGCATTTAACTAGGCCCCATTGCTCCATCTGAAGGGTCATGCCTTTCACAGTAGCATCCCCCCTTTGCAGGAAATATTCATTGAGTGGCCTGTACTGCTCAAACAGAGGATCAAGCATGTAATGCGTTGAGTTCCAACGTGTTACACCTCCTGGATGAGTGCTTTGACTGGCATCCTATATTCACATTGAATGGTCCTCTACTGCTTCCGAGCTTTAAAAGAATGTCTGAAATTAGTGCATATTCTTCAGCAGATGCTCAGTAAGTTGCTGACTAGGGGTTCTTTTTTCAGAAAGTCTTGAACTATAATGTTTATGCAGTGCGCCAAACAAGGAACCCTGAAATAGGAACCACGGTCCATGGCCTTAAGTACATTACTGCCATTATCTGTGGCAACAAAACTAATACTAAGCCCTCTTGGGCGCAGCCATTCAGAAACCTTGTGCAAAAACTCTTGCAAAATGTTTACAGCAGTATGAGATTTCTCCATGGCGAACATGGCTACAGTTGCATGTTTCCGAGTAGCTTTAAAAATATCAGCTGTGTCAACAGCACCTCGTTCAGATAGCTTATCTCTAACCCCCTCAAAAGAGACCCAGTGTGCAGTGATGCACATGTAATCTGTGTCTTGGCAACTGGTCCACTTGTCAGTTGTCAGGTGGATATTGTGAACAGCACTCTGCTGCAAAGCGTGTCCAACCAATTCCAGCACATCATGATGTAGTGCCGAAACAGCAATTCTTGCGAAGTAGGACCGGCTGGGAACCTTCCATTTAGGGCAGATGGCTGACACAAATTCAAGAAAACCCACCCCTTCCACAAACGAAAAAGAGAGAAGGTCCAGTGCTAACATTTTAGCAAGCTTCGCATTGTACAACCGTGCCATTGGGTGGTTGCGTTGGAACTGCCCCTCCAACCTAAGCATGCTCTCAATGGTAGGCTGGATTACTTTGATTTGTGGTATAGTTGTTTTCATTAACCCACTTAGGCTCAATGACGCAGTTTGTCTCAATGCGGTACTCGGTCACCTTGGTGTCTCAGCCTGACTCTAAGTATGGCTCTTACTGTGGTGCCACTCAGATGTTACTGATGAGGATGTGGGAGGTACCACTACAGTACTGGTGACAGGGCTCGAAATGCCTCCCTCTTCTTCACTTTCTACCGCAATAATATTGTCCCCTGATTCTTCATGAGTTGACTTTTTCTACTTTCTTTAAAGTGAAGTAGGAGATTATCCCACATGATAGTATGGTGTATTCTGAGATGACTTGCTTGACCTCCGGTACCAAGCTTACCCCGCCGAACACCTTGTCGACAAATTGAGCATATAGCAATGTTCTCCTCCCTGGTGGTAACAGAAAAGAAGTCCCAAACTGGGGAGGAAAACTTTCTGGCACTGTTGGTTGTGCCACTTTCAATACCAGATGAACTGGAGGGTGTGCTTGGAATGTGATGACTCTGTGCAGCTACACTGTGACTTTTACTACCACTACCTATTGAGATGGTTGAGCTGGATGAAGGTCCTTGCCGGGCCTTGGAAAATATGGCATCTGGAGATTGTGGTGGTGTAACCTGTGTTGGTCATATCCGTGCTACATGCCGCACAGTAGCATCCTTTCTGGATAGGGTGAGAATGCTGGTCTCCATCCCCTTTGGTGCGGGAGTGATGTGCGTGATGACTGGCTCATCTTCATCAACATCATCCCCCTCTTCTAAATCTACGTCCATAACTCTAAGTTTTTCTGGAACCTTCCTTTTTAGAAGCATTGTCTTGTGGCGTGCGTCACTCTCAGACTGAGCTGGTTTCTGCCAAGTGGCACCACGATCATCAGAAGCTGGCTTGAAGAAGACGATGATGTACTAACAAGCCTCCTTTTCCTTGATGGTGGTCCGGAAGACAATAGATCTTCCGAAACAGTGGTTTGATCCACATTGTCTGCGGAAAGCTCGATTTCCTGAAATGCCCGTATGTCAGGAGCAATAACTACTATTGTTGGCTGTTCTTGCGGCTGCTGCTGTTCTTCTTGCGGCACAAAAGGGTGTGGTGATGGACGGAGCATCTGAACCAATCAAACACTCACACCCAGTCAAATGATCTGGGTTTAATCCATCACCATTCTTTAGCCCACTCAGCCACCCCAGTTCAGACATGGCCATATGCAAATCAGTCTGACCCTGTGCCTCATGGGAACAGTCCAGCCCGAACTGCCAAGCCATGCCTTCCCTGGACCGGAAACAAGCTTCTGAGGACAGGTTTCTAGCATTTCAGCCGTCTTCAGCCCGGCTTGCTTGAATCCAGTGGCAAAGTGAGCAAGGGACTCACGTCTGAGCATACCCTGCCAAATTATGGCGAACACAGCAGTACAAATGGGGGTAGTGATGGACGGAGCATCTGAACCAATCAAACACTCACACCCAGTCAACAGATCTGGGTTTAATCCATCACCATTCTTTAGCCCACTCTGTCACCTCAGTTCAGACAAGGCCATATGCAAATCAGTCTGACCCTGTGCCTCATGGGAACAGTCCAGCCCGAACTGCCAAGCCATGCCTTCCCTGGACCGGAAACAAGCTTCTGAGGACCGGTTTCTGGCATTTCAGCCGTCTTCAGACCAGCTTGCTTGAATCCAGTGGCAAAGTGAGCAAGGGACTCACGTCTGAGCATACCCTGCCAACTTATGGCGAACAAAGCGGTACAAAAGGGGGTGGTAATGGACGGAGCATCTGAACCAATCAAACACTCACCCCCAAGTCAAAAGATCTGGTTTTAATCCATCACCATTCTTTAGCCCGTCTCTGCCACCCCAGTTCAGACATGGCCATATGCAAATCAGTCTGACCCTGTGCCTCATGGGAACAGTCCAGCCCGAATTGCCATGCCATGCCTTCCCTGGACCGGAAACAAGCTTCCGAGCACCGGTTTCTGGCATTTCAGCCGTCTTCAGCCCGGCTTGCTTGAATCCAGTGGCAAAGTGAGCAAGGGACTCACGTCTGAGCATACCCTGCCAACTTATGGCGAACAAAGCGGTACAAAAGGGGGTGGTGATGGACGGAGCATCTGAACCAATCAAACACTCACACCCAGTCAACAGATCTGGGTTTAATCCATCACCATTCTTTAGCCCACTCTGCCACCCCAGTTCAGACATGGCCATATGCAAATCAGTCTGACCCTGTGCCTCAAGGGAACAGTCCCGCCCAAACTGGCAAGCCACGCCTTCCCTGGACCGGAAACAAGCTTCCGAGGACTGGTTTCTGGCATTTCAGCCGTCTTCAGCCCGGCTTGCTTGAATCCTGTGGCAAAGTGAGCAAGGGACTCAAGTCTGAGCAAACCCTGCCAACTTATGGCGAACAAAGCGGTATAAAAGGGGGTTGTGATGGACGGAGCATCTGAACCAATCAAACACACACACCCAGCCAACAGATATGGGTTTCAATCCATCACTATTCTTTAGCCCACTCTGCCACCCCAGTTCAGACATGGCCATATGCAAATCAGTCTGAACTGTGCCTCATGGGAACAGTCTAGCCCGAACTGCCAAGCCATGCCTTCCCTGGACCCGAAACAAGCTTCCGAGGATCGGTTTCTGTCATTTCAGCCGCCTTCAGCCCGGCTTGCTTGAATCCTGTGGCAAAGTGAGCAAGGGACTCACTTCTGAGCATACCCAGCCAACTTATGGTGAACAAAAAGGTACAAAAGGGGGTGGTGATGGACGGAGCATCTGAACCAATCAAACACTCACACCCAGTCAACAGATCTGGGTTTAATCCATCACCATTCTTTAGCCCACTCTGCCACCCCAGTTCAGACATGGCCATATGCAAATCAGTCTGACTCTGTGCCTCATGGGAACAGTCCAGCCTGAACTGCCAAGCCATACCTTCCCTGGACCGGAAACGAGCTTCCGAGGACCGGTTTCTGGCATTTCAGCAGTCTTCAGCCCGGCTTGCTTGAATCCAGTGGCAAAGTGAGCAAGGGACTCACGTCTGAGCATACCCTGCCAACTTATGGCGAACAAAGCGGTACAAAAGCGGATGATGATGGGCGGAGCATCTGAACCAATCAAACACTCACACCCAGTCAACAGATCGGGGTTTAATCCATCACCATTCTTTAGCCCACTCTGCCTCCCCAGTTCAGACATGGCCATATGCAATTCAGTCTGACCCAGTGCCTCATGGGAACAGTCCAGCCCGAACTGCCAAGCCATGCCTTCCCTGGACCGGAAACAAACTTCTGAGCACCGGTTTCTGGCATTTCAGCCGTCTTCAGCCCGGCTTGCTTGAATCCAGTGGCAAAGTGAGCAAGGGACTCACGTCTGAGCATACACTGCCAACTTATGGCGAACAAAGCGGGACAAAAGGGGGTGGTGATGGACGGAGCATCTGAACCAATCAAACACTCACACCCAGTCAACAGATCTGGGTTTAATCCATCACCATTTTTTAGCCCACTCTGCCACCCCAGTTCAGACATTGCCATATGCAAATCAGTCTGACCCTGTCCCTCATGGGAACAGTCCAGCCCGAAATGCCAAGCCATGCCTTCCCTAGACCAGAAACAAGCTTCCGAGGACCGGTTTCTGGCATTTCAGCCGTCTTCAGCCCGGCTTGCTTGAAGCCAGTGGCAAAGTGAGCAAGGGACTCACGTCTGAACATACCCTGCCAACTTATGGCAAACAAAGCGGTACAAAAGGGGGTGGTGATGGACGGAGCATCTGAACCAATCAAACACTCACACCCAGTCAACAGATCTGGGTTCAATCCATCCCCATTCTTTAGCCCACTCTGCCACCCAAATTCAGACATGGCCATATGCAAATCAGTCTGACCATGTGCCTCATGGGAACAGTCCAGCCCGAACTGCCAAGCCATGCCTTCCCTGGACCGGAAACACGCTTCCGAGGACCGGTTTCTTGCATTTCAGCCGTCTTCAGCCCGGCTTGCTTGAAACCTGTGGCAAAGTGAGCAAGGGACTCAAGTCTAAGCATACCCTGCCAACTTATGGCAAACAAAGCAGTACAAAATGGGGTGGTGATGGACGGAGCATCTGAACCAATCAAGCACTCACACCCAGTCAACAGATCTGGGTTGAATCCATCACCATTCTTTAGCCCACTCTGCCACCCCAGTTCAGACATGGCCATATGCAAATCAGTCTGACCCTGTGCCTCATGGGAACAGTCCAGCCCAAACTGCCAAGCCATGCCTTCCCTGGACCAGAAACAAGCTTCCGAGGACCGGCTTCTGGCATTTCAGCAACTTCATCCCGGCTTGCTTGAATCCAGTGGCAAAGTGAGCAAGGGACTTACGTCTGAGCATACCCTGCCAACTTATGGCGAATAAAGCGGTACAAAAGGGGGTGGTGATGGACGGAGCATCGAAGCCAATCAAACACTCACACCCAGTCAACAGATCTGGGTTTAATCCATCACCATTCTTTGGCCCACTCTGCCACCCCATTCAAACATGGCCATATGCAAACCAGTCTGACCCTGTGCCTCATGGAAACAGTCGAGCCCGAACTGCCAAGCCATGCCTTCCCTGGACATGAAACAAGCTTCCGAGAGCAGACCTGTTGGCAGACAAGGCCAGACAAGCTTGCAGGCCTAGGCTTCAAAATGGCCACCAGCCACATGGCTAGGGCCAACAACATCAGAAAGCCCATTACCAAATAACACACACTCCCAACTCAATCCTGTGCCATCCATGCCCTAAATGCTGTCTAAATTCAACAGACCACACACATAAACACTTAATTAATAAAGCGGTGGCTACATGCTCTGAGCCTACTCGAGTCAACAGATCTGGGTTTAATCCATCACCATTCTTTGGCCCACTCTGCCACCCCATTCAAACATGGCCATATGCAAACCAGTCTGACCCTGTGCCTCATGGAAACAGTCGAGCCCGAACTGCCAAGCCATGCCTTCCCTGGACATGAAACAAGCTTCCGAGAGCAGACCTGTTGGCAGACAAGGCCAGACAAGCTTGCAGGCCTAGGCTTCAAAATGGCCACCAGCCACATGGCCAGGCCCAACAACATCAGAAAGCCCACCCCCAAAAAACACACTCCCCAACTCAACCCAGTGCCATCCATGCCCTAAATGCTGTCTAAATTCTACAGACCACACACAGAAACACTTGATTAATAAAGCTGTGGCTACCTGCTTTAAACCTACTGTATAAAAGCAGGCCTGTTGGCAGACAAGGCCAGACAAGCTTGCAAAGCCTAGTCTTCAAAATGGCCACTAGCCACATGGCCAGGCCCAACAACATCTGAAAGCCCACCACCAAAAAACACACTTCCCAACTCAATCCAATGCCATCCATGCCCTAAATGCTGTCTAAATTTACCAGACCACACACAGAAACACTTGATTAATACAGGTGTGGCTACCTGCTCTGAGCCTACTGGATGAAAGCAGGCCTGTTGGCAGACAAGGCCAGAGAAGCTTGCAGGCCTCTGCTTCAAAATACTCACCAGCCACATGCCCAGGCCCAACAACATCAGAAAGCCCACCCCAAAACAATACACTTCCCAACTCAATCCAGTGCCATCCATGCCCTACATGCTGTCTAAATTCAACAGACCACACACAGAAACACTTGATTAATAAAGCTGTGGCTACCTGCTCTGAGCCTACTGGATGAAAGCAGGCCTGTTGGCAGACAAGGCCAGACAAGCTTTCAGGCCTAGGCTTCAAAATGGCCACCAGCCACATGGCCAGGCCCAACAACAGCAGAAAGCCCACCCCCAAAAAAACACACTTCCCAACTCAATCCAGTGCCATCCATGCCGTAAATGCTGTCTAAATTCAACAGACCACACACAGAAACACTTGATTAATAAAGCTGTGGCTACCTGCTCTGAGCCTATTGGATGAAAGCAGGCCTGTTGGCAGACAAGGCCAGACAAGCTTGCAGGCCTAGGCTTCAAAATAGCCACCAGCCACATAGCCAGGCCCAACAACATCAGAAAGCCCACCCCAAAAAACACTTCCCAACTCAATCCAGTGCCATCCATGCCCAAAATGCTGTCTAAATTCAAAAGACCACACACAGAAACACTTGATTAATAAAGCTGTGGCTACTTGCTCTGAGCCTACTGGATGAAAGCAGGCCTGTTGGCAGACACGGCCAGACAAGCTTGCAGGCCTAGGCTTCAAAATGGCCACCAGCCACATGGCCAGGCCCAACATCACCAGAAAGCTCACCCCAGAAAAACACACTTCCCAACTCAATCCAGTGCCATCCATGCCCTAAATGCTGTCTAACTTCAACAGACCACAACAGAAACACTTGATTAATAAGGCTGTGGCTACCTCCTCTGAGCCTACTGGATGAAAGCAGACCTGTTGGCAGACAAGGCCAGAAAAGCTTGCAGGCCTAGGCTTCAAAATGGCCACCAGCCACATGGCCAGGCCCAACAACCGCAGAAAGCCTACCCCAAAACAACACACTTCCCAACTCAATCCAGTGCCATCCATGCCCTAAATGCTGTCTAAATTCAACAGACCACACACAGAAACACTTGATTAACAGAGCTGTTGCTACCTGCTCTGAGCTTACTGGATGAAGCAGGCCTGTTAGACAAGCTTGCAGGCCTAGGCTTTAAAATGGCCACCAGCCACATGGCCAGGCCGAACAACATCATTAAGCCCACCACCAAAAAAGACACTTCCCAACTCAATCCAGTGCCATCCATGCCCTACATGCTGTCTAAATTCAACGACCACACACAGAAACACTTGATTAATAAAGCTGTGGCTACCTGCTCTGAGCCTACTGGATGAAAGCAGGCCTGTTGGCAGACCAAGCCAGACAAGCTTGCAGGCCTAGGCTTCAAAATGGCCACCAGCCATGTGGCTAGGCCCAACAACATCAGAAAGCCCACCCCAAAAAAACACACTTACCAACTCAATCCAATGCCATCCATGCCCTAAATGCCACACACAGAAACACTTGATTAATAAAGCTGTGGCTACCTGCTCTGAGCCTACTGGATGAAAGCAGGCTTGTTGGCAGACAAGGCCAGACAAGCTTGCAGGCCTAGGCTTCAAAATGGCCACCAGCCACATGGCCAGGCCCAACAACATCAGAAAGCCCACCCCAAAAAACACACTTCTCAACTCAATCCAATGCCATCCAGGCCCTAAATCATGCTTGAAAATGAAATACATTAAAAAAACACCAAAGGAACAGTTGCTTCATCATGCACACACCCATGAGGCCATGACTAGCTCTGGCCTACTAGTGACTACTACAACCCACAACATTTTTTAAAAAAAAGGAATGATAGTTACCAAAATTAAATTGTAGTTGCAACAACTGCAATGCCCCCAATCAAACAGACACAACAAACACTTACTTGTTAAATATCCAATTCAAAAATCCTCAAATCCAATTGCAATGATGCAGTAGAAAAAAAGAGTTATCTTTCCAGCTCAAAATCCAAAGGCAGAATGACCAAGAGATGGACAAAGCACTGGGAGGAGCCTGCTGGACAGGAACAGGAAGTTGGAGATTCTGTGGCACGTCCTTCCTCTCCCCTTTTTAAAAAAGGACTCCTTGCACAAAAAAGGACAGCCAAATGTCAATCTGAGGAGTTTTTTTAATCCAAATCATCAATTGCAGAAGGTTTCATGCTGCTAGAGCTGATATTCTTCTCCAAATTGAAAATTTTCCATGTTCGAGTTCTCGAGCTTAATATTAGTTCCGCCGGCGCGTCCAAAATGACTTGATTGCGTTCTCTCGCTCCCTGACGCGTTGGATATGACGTGTTCAGGTTCTCACGCTCCTTGTCGCGTTCAATATGACGTGTCCGCATCCTCACGCTCTCGTTTGCGATGGAGAATGACGTGTTAGAGAACTCAATCATCTCATACTCTCGCAGTGCATGATCGCGAGAAGAAAGACGTGATCGCGCGATGAATGACGTGATCGCACGACGAATGACGTTAATGCAGGCGCAAACTCTCGCGAGATAGCGCAAGATGGCTACCACAATCCAACATCTTGTGGAGAACGCGACCGGATGGGGAAAATTTGTTGGCAAACGCAGGGATTCAGGTAAGGCAATTGCGCGCACGCGAGAATGTATTTTTTTACAGCTTGAGCAACACAAAAAGTTCAGGTAAGATGCGGATTGCGTACATTTTTACATTTTTGCGCTCACCGCGGAACGCGAAAATGTCGAATTATTACAATTTCCGCGAGCGGAACGGAATTTGACGCCCAGGCCTACTCTCAACGCTGAGTCCTGAGGATGATCTTGCGGATATTATGGGCCATTAGAAACCGAAACATCAACACTTCATCCTCCTTAACATTATTTGTTTAATTTCCATTTTTTTAAACATTAGTTATTGAAAAATAACAAACAAACATCAGCAAATCATCACAAATCAAAGGGGGGGTATTACAGTCTGCATCATCGGCACAGCAAGAGAATTCACAGAAATGTTTAAAACACATCAGTGGAACGACTAAGGAGTCGGGGTCGCCCACCACAGGGGCAAAGGGAGGCTGACATATTTCAACCCGGTGGGAGTTCCAAGGGCAGCACACACGAGACCATTTCTTAGTGCACCCTGTAGTAGTGTAGTGTAGTTCCTAGTTTCCCACTAGGCCCTGCGCATTGGAATAACATAAACAGTAGTATCGACGTGGAACTGCGGATATTCCAGGCCTCCACTGACTATGCTAAACTTAATTGGGTTGTGTTACCAACTAGCTCAGAGGTCACTGGAAACTTTCTTCTCTGCATAGGAAGTGATCAGCTTCCTTGGCACAGACAAGAAGGTATTCAGTTTTCCAACAACCGTGCAACATGACAACTTTGCTCCTCAGATCAAGAGTCGATCTCTAGGGTCGTGTGAAACAATAGACATAGATTTCACTCAGTCAGTCTAGTGAAGTTTACTTTCACAGTATGTAGAGAATAGAGAGACGGGCGTGTATCAATAAAGGGTAACATTTATTGAACAGTCTTTCTTCTCATACAAGAGAAATGTATTGCCACAATTGCAATAACTGTTATTATAAAAAGTACGTACAGTAAGATAAGAATTGCGAAATAGAACTGTAAAAGCATTGATATGGTTTCTTAGCCATACAATGGTTTAAAAGTAATAAAACATATATACAGTCATATATACATTAGGCTAACATACTCAACTGGTGCTTCTAACTAAGCCTACCCCGGTGTGCCTGACCTAAGCCTAACACGTGAGAAGGGGGAGTAAGTAAGTAGCTTAAGTTAAGTTGGTTTTGCCAAGGTTTGTTTCAAGAATTCTCTTCTAAGGGTTTAGTCAACACCATACCTCTGAATAGAATGATGGAGGATTGGTATCTCCTTCAGGGGTCTCTCTCGATATCCCAGTCACCCGCGAGGGTAAACCGGAAGCGCCGGGACTGGATTTCTCTGCACGAGAAAGGCAGCGGCTTCTCTCAGCGCGTCGAGGAAGGAGGGGTGACAGCGTGCGCGGGCAGCTGGGCTGGATGTCTTCGCAGAGGACGGCTGCACGGCTCCTCAAGCGTACTGAACCACAGTTCGCGCTGTAGCGGCGATAATGGTAATCAGTAGCTTCACCACCACAGGATAGCAGGCTGCAGCGACAGAGTGCTAGTTGTTACCAACACGGGGTCATGCAGGCAGCTGGCATCAGCAACAGGTTCGCTCATTGCTTAAGGAAACGTTGGTAATATTTATACCTGACAGGTGCCGGGTTTGACGCAAGTTTGCTGGACATAAGACGTCAATTAAAGATGTCACTAGGAAGTGATAGTTATCAGTTGCTCATTAGAGTTCCATTACTAATCAAAACATAGCAAGCGGGGATTTCCAGGTTTGCTAAGTTTTTATCTTGTTGAAGAACTCGGAGTGTTATCTAGGAATATCAGATAGTGACTGCTGCTCTGTCATTGCACTAATTGGTCGCAAAGGAAGTAGCAGAGAGTCATGCTGGAATGTGGCTCTGTGGCTCTGCTCGTGTGAGGCCAGAGATGACTTTTCAGAAAATCGCACTTGAACGGTTATGCCAATATAGGGAATAAAGGGCTTTATAGCCGAATAGGGGCATAAGGTCACAGTATCGATCAGGAACCTAGATAAGCACATGACACCCACTCCACGAATTCATGTCCATCAAAATTACTAAAACTAAGCAATTAGATGCATGTGTAACATTGTGTAACATAGCCCACCCCAAAATACATAAATGCATTCGAAATAGGCGTACTTGTAATACATGGAATTTAGGTACTGTACGTAGTTTTAAAACATAGTAATCATTCAAAAATTATTGCATATGAAATCAATGAACGATTATGCATAAAGAATTACACATGAAGTATCTCTGACAGAAGAAATGCGAGATAAATCATCACATAAAAATGCATTGTAATAACATGTGTGCTAGAGGCTGGTGTAATGTTGTTATGTCTCTAGATGTGTTTAGAAATAGAAGTGTGAAGCTTCTGTTCTCTAAGAATAGTTTTTACGTTAAGCAAAGAATTGTTCGTGCCAAAAAGGAAAAGGGTCAATATTTGAAAAATTGTCCAATTCAAAGAAAAATCAGTTTACCAAAGCTCCTGGCAGTTTTTTGTTGATCAAAACTGAAGGCCGAATTCAGAGTTCATGGGAACGCTGTGTGTCGGAAAGCTTCTCAAAAGTTATTGTTTCTCTATGGGTGAGAACATCGTATCAGACAGGCTCGCAAAGAATTGGTCTACAAAATCAGGTGATAGTTCAACCAAATTAGATAGCGCTGTAACTTGGCAGGTGTGAGAATGATTGCTGTCATCGAAGTCGGGACCAGCAATGCTCACAGCACGTTGTACCTGGATGATGTTGCTTTTGTCACTCGCTCCACTCTTACCACTTGGCTGTAGTACAGGAGTCTCCACGAATGCCGTCATCAGGATTGGTAGCCGCTGGGGACAACACAATGCGTGAGCCGTTATTGGACTGAGCAAAGTATCGACGTCCATTGGTACTGCTGATGGAAGTGAAAGACAGATGTCCAACACGCATTCCTCGCCGCAAAGCATACACCGTAGCACAGGTAAAATGCAATTTTGCCATATCGGTCTGAATGAAAGGAACCAGGTCATGTTTAGATCTCTTAGCCTGGCCAATCCGAGGACGTTAGTTATCCTGTCCCTGTAGCGCATTGCTAGGATTGTCTCTTCCATTCCCATGGGAGCTATGTCTGAGCCGAGGCTTGCCATAACGTAGCAGGAGGGTCAAAAATAGAATCCCTGCGATGAGTCCCAAAAATAGTGGAATACCACCAAAGATGGAGTGCACAAAATTAGGAAATATTCCCAAAATTGCCTGGAAGGGTGTTAGCAGTCCCGTAAAGACTGTCTTAAATATGCCTGGGATGCTTGTAGCACTAGACATGTTAAGGAGTTGGTCGAGCATTTGTACGAAATGCACGGGGCAATTTGTTGATAAAAGGTCATGGACCTCAGTAGCCGTCCTTGCGACTAGAAGATCATACGTCTCTTTAGATGACGTTATAGGCACTGTTGTCTGTAAAAGCACAGATTTCATTTTGCTTAATGTATCAATTCGTATAGAATAGAGATTCAGACGAGGCCAGATGGGAGTCACTATGTCTGGAGGCCCGCTCGGGAACAATGCTTGCATACAGCATTTGACCATGGACGTTACTTCTACTAGATAACTTAGTCCGGGCGCGAGGCCACAGCACCTGTGATCCGTTCTTAGAATGTAACTCCCGTTTGCGAGTTGCATAAAGAAGGGCTCTATCTGAGTTGCAGGTGTGACTAGCTGGTGGCATGAAAGGTTGTTTGAATTTCCATCACATGCTCCGTGTAAATTAATACCCTGACACAAAAGTATACCGCTTAGTGAGTGTTTACAGTTGTCACCACTAAGAAATACATTTTTGTCGCTGTCACTATAGCAAGAATGAGTGTATGGTAATTTCCATTCGGATTTTATATATCCCTTACCCAATTGTTCATACTGGCCAGCAGGTATGTATTCAAGGCATTTATGAAATCGGAAAGTTGTTATCGGAATTGTGATAATCCCGTGTATTATCCATTCAATGACAGGACTCTCTGACATTGTCAATGGTAATCTCTCGAGTTTCTCGATGCTCAAGATTGTATAGTCTGCTCCTTTCTGTGCCAAACTGATCTGTTTATCAGTAAGGTTAAAAATGGAAAACAATGACGTTGTGTTAATTAAACGCCAAGGCACATAGCCTGAACGAAGATTTTGCAACGTCCAGCCTAGTTCTATAATAGAGCGTAATTGAGACTGGCCATGTTGTAACATTAGCAAATATCTGTCTATCACATCAAAGGCAGAGGATACAATATTGTCCAAAGAATATATTCTGGAAGACAGAGTCATTAACCCATTGTCTACCACAGAAAGTGATTTCTCCAAATTAATACGATCAATTTCTCGTATTTTTTCAGCAGTTTCAATTTGATTTACTTTCCAAGCCTCGTTGTAAGAAGCATAGATGCTGGTCGCTATGAAACGCTTTTGACGCTGTTTGCGTGGTCCAAGAATGAAATCGCGCAAATCAGCACCCTCTTTTAATAAAGACAAGTGTTGCTTAATTTCAGCCAGTGTGGATGTAGTTAGCCATTCTAGGCAGAGTTTCCCTACACTGTATGTGGTTATAATCCCTGGATGTTGTCTCTGGGAATATCTAGGGTCTAATCTGGTCATTTTTAAACCCTGTGTTTTATTCAGGAACCTATCTTGACAGCTATTTGTGTCTGTAGGCCAGATTAACCACTTTTTCCAATCAGGATGTGTTCTGTTGAAATGTAAAATGTGTGACACGTCTAACTCATTATCTGCAGTTGCATTCTCAGCTATTGGCTTTGGTATAGACGGTGTTTTAAGGTCTTTGTTCTTAGCTAGGCCAAGACAAGATGTTTGGTGTACAGTGTCATTTAAAAATAACATTTGTTCTGGTATCATGCAGGTTCTAAACAGTGCTTCTAAGCCTTGCACCTGCCAATCTTTTGTACCCCAAATTGTTTTCGTTTCAATATTATTTTTCCAATAATCAAAACCAAATGTCATCATTTTGTCATAAAATGCTTCTGAATATATCAATTTAGAATTTGTCAGCATCGTTTTCATTCCTGTTTTATCTAACAGTTTATAATAAAACGTTTCTGCATTACTGGTGTTAAACCCTGAAAAATATTTGAATTTCTCAAAAAATGCTTTAGAACTGCTTTTAGGTGGTGTAGAACAATGTTCCCATTGGTTATACATAAAAACATTTCTAGGCTGTGCAGATTTATGCAAGTAATGATCCCCATAGTGGGTGTAACAGAATAACTGCTCATAACTAGATGAACCTTGTAAATAATCATGATCTGTGAATCTAGCTGACATAACTAACTCAGACATCATGTCATTAACACTGTTAAAGTCCCAATCATCAGAGAATGTACTTGGTGTCACAAAGTCACTTAAGGAAACCTTTAGTTGATGAGGATACTTCAGGATTTCGACCGGACCATAGATCTCATAGTCTGTTTTTTCCCATACTACCCCACCAGGTATTGGAATTGCTGTGACATTTACTGTTGACAGTTCTCTTTTCTTCACGTGGGATGATCTGTGTGGTTTCAGGACTAGGTTGATGTTCTGACTTGCTGTGTCCATTGTAATATATTTTCCTTCAATGAATTTTCCCAAACATAATACCATGATGAGCCAAAGCAGGAGGAAAAATACACCTAGACCGAACCAGAACTCTAACCAAGGGGAAACAAGGTAGATTTCCTTCAGTTGATGAAAGAGTTCCGTTGCTTTTTCTTTAAAAGACTTTTTTGTTTCTGGCATCACTTCGGGGTCGTTAAAATCTTAAGAGAAGTTGTCGAAGTTGATGAAATAACCAGAGGCAGTTCTGTCAATTGATGGGATTGTTTTTTCAATCTGTCTCTCGGTAGCACTTTCTGATGCCACATCATTGTAGACTGGTGTTGTTTCTTGACGAACTGTTTCAATCTGTGTTTCAAGAGGCACGAGTTCCATGGCTGTATTGCATAGTCCTTCATTGTGCACTGCAGGCTGATCGAATGTGATGAGTCCTTCAGTTTGAACCTCTTGGATTGTTGCAAGTTTGGGTATTCTGTTGTTTCTTGGGAGTCCACTGGGCCTACTGTTGATTACAGGCCACATGCTTGTGGTTTTACCAGATCGATGGACACGATTCTGTTCTCCTTTTTACCAGCAAGGGGCGGTAGCACAACTGATCTTGTTCCGGTGACTGCTAAGACAGGTACTGCTTTTCTGTAAGAAGGCCCAAATTCCTTCTTCACCGCGATCTTTTCTCTGACTAGATCCCCAATCTTTGGAATCCAGACAGGCCTTGCTGGGGCTGTTGCGGGTGGTGCCTCGTCAGTGGTACTTGGCTGTTGCTTTAACTTTATGTTGCTTAATGATTTTCTTGTTTCATTCAGTTCCTGTAAAACAGCCAAACGGTCCTTTACTTCAAACTGCTTTGTTTCTTTTTGTACCACTGACATCTGACTATCGAGGTCCTGAACGTTCATTCTAATTCCGAACAATAGTTCGTATGGGCTGAAACCTTTTAGAGAATTTCTTGGCATGTTGTTAAGACTAGTCTGGACACTTATTAAATGTTTGACCCACCCAGCTCCTGAACCTAATACCTTCGCTGTTATAGATTGCTTTATATCCCGTTTTTTTCTTTCTACCACACTTGTGCGACGGACAAGAATACCGCAACCCAATTCCCATGCTGGCCATGGCCCCCCCATAAGCTCGATAGCTGAAAGCAGGACCCTGGTCAGAATGGAACGTGGTAATTGCGTATGTGCCGATATGGACTCGCTAATCTTTTATAACAGTTCTAGGCGTCAGCCGAGTACTGGAGGACTCATTTTTAAAGTGCTTTTCGTCTTAACTATTAATAGGACGCAGGATGGGGTGTAGGCAGCGTTACGCTCTTTCTGATTGGTAGCCGGTAGCAAGGTTCGCCACTGCGATCCCTATTGCAGTTTTCACAGTTGTTTGCATATATTTGGTGTTCTACACTCATTCCCGGCCACCAGAATACTGATTGTAATTCAGTCAGTGATTCCTTGATCTCTCTGTGCCGTAGACCCAAACCCATGTGTGCGTCTGCTATTAAAAATATTCTCCTGTTCGTGTTTGGAATTACTCTATCCCCCACTCCAGGGATTCGAGCAAAAGGAACGGAGTTTGCATCGATTATGTATGCATAATTGAGTGGATAGTTTACGGGTAGTGCTGCACAGTCGCCTTTTACGGTCGTTTTTACTGCCAGCATGGTTTCCCCGTCTATATACTTATCTGTACGCTTTTTTGTGGCTACGGAAGCCGGGTTAGTTGCTTCCGCGGTGGCTGTATTAGCCAATGAATTCCCTGCAACGTGAACGCCATCACGTTGAAGACTCTGTGCGTGAATCACGTGAGTCTTTTGTAGTTCTTTGTGTAAAAGAGCTACCTCGTTCCAGAGCTTTTTATGCTTTATTGTGGCACCTGTGTCATCTTTGTAGTCGTTTTCGATCCAACTCTGCAGTTTGTTATTGAAAGAATTGACGCAAAAATGAGAATCGCACACGATAAGTGTGGGGAATTCGCGTTCTGCATTTTCGAGCGCCATCTTTAAAGATCTGATCTCAGTTCTTTGAACGGAACAGTACTTTACTGATTCAGTTTTTGTTACTTTCGGTCTGAATTTACCGCACAGCCAACGACCTTTAATAATCGCACATGCTGCATTGTAGGATTTACTCTCTACATTAAAATGCTGTACAAAGCTATCTGTATAGATTATACATGCGTATTGTGGGAGAGGCAGGATTTCGATTGGCAGAGGATATTCTTCTTCATATTCCAAATCATTCAGTTCTTCGTATTGCGGGGCGAAATAGTATTTCACGTCTTCCGCTCCTAGAGAATCTATGCACTGTATCCATTTTGGATCCAGTGACACTGTAGGCAGGTTTACTGGGCTGAATAGCGCCTCGAAGGCGGATTCCGCTGTAAGGATATTAATCCGTTTGCCGTGTGCTAGTTCTCTTTCATTTGCTAATGCGATTTGCACTGCGTTCACAGTTCTTTCTGTGTGACTGAATGTTTTTTCTGCTTGTGTGTACAAGTGAGATTTAATTGAAATTGGTACCTTTTCTCCCTCATTAGAGGTTAGGTACGTGAATCCGCATCTTCCTGGGATGACTCGGATTACAAGATCGATCGAGTTGTCACGTGTATCTAATTTTGTTTTTGCTAACATGTCTGTTTGCAGTGATCTCAAAATTTCTGTGTGTTTTTGAGTCCAATTGATTTGTTTTAAATCAGGTTTAATTAGTTCGTAGAGAGGTTTAACCCTCTCTGCGTAATTTAGTATGTAAGTTCTTCCGAAATTCAGAAAACCTAGTATTGATTGTAAATTCTTCAGCGTTTTTGGAGCTTGGAGTACAGCGCACTTCTCTAAGAAGTTGTCCGCTAGGCTTTTCCCTTCACTTGATAATTCGTACCCTAAAAACAGTACTGTCAGATGGGCAATTCGGGACTTTTTAAAGTTGAATTTGTAACCCTCTGCTGCGAACCCAAGTATAATGGTGTTCACTCTTTTCAAGTGAGTATCCAAGTCGTCGTCTGTGAGATAAATATCATCTACGTAAGATAATGCTTCATCATCATAGATTTGTAGTAACTCTGTTACCCTAGCTGAGAATAGTCCTGGGCTGTTCTTGAACCCCTGTGGGAGTCGACAGAATTTTTTCTGCGACCCAAATGCGGAGAAAGCGGTCAAGTATCTGCTTTCTGGTGCAATGTTTTGACAAAAGAAACCATTAGAAATGTCTAATGTCGTTTTATATTTTTTCCTAACTATGTTATTCATTAGGGCTGCACTATGCGAGTTCTGTACTGCAAAAGTTTTGCAACATGTATTAAGATGTCTGTAGTCCAAAACTAGACGATATGAATTGTCTGGCTTGGAGACAGGAAACAAAGGATTGTTCATTTGAGAGGTGCATGTTTCAATCACCCCCTGGTACTCAAGTTGATCTAAGATCTCCCTGACCTGTTTTTTAGCTTCTTGCTTTATGGGATACTGCCGTTGGGCAGTTGGTTCACTTTTTAATTGGATTTTGTGAGGCGGTGAATCCTCATCCCATCCTACATGATTTTTATATAATGCAGGTGCCTGGGCTACTGCCCATTTCCTTGCATATGTGTATTTTTTATGAATCGGTATGTGATTCGAGAAGGCAGGCATAATCACTTCTTCGCCACGAGGGCACTCCCTGACAAACTCTGGGGGCCAATCTTTTTCAGCTAACAGAATATCATAGCCTTTTGAGAGCTTATCCCAAAATAGACCCTTAATTTTCCTAGTCTTATCACCCTCCATACGCAATGTTATTTCGTATATTTTATGGGGCTCGCTAAGTCTGGCGTCGGCAGTTTCAACCTGAATGTATTCATTCGTGTCCACTGTCTCCAGATGACTCATCAAGTTCTTGCGCGCTATACTGATTTCTGCTGCACTGTCCAACATTGTCAATGCCCACTCCCCGTTTTTCAACTGTGTCCTCAGTATTCTCGGCATGGTTGATTACTCTAATACTGGCTACCTTCTTTTTCTGAAATTGAGATTTCTTATTTTGAGCAGGTTCCTTGTCTTTGGACTTGGTGTGCTCTCCTGGGTCTGACCGTCCTCTTCTTTCCGAATTCTGTGGAAGAGATCGAGAGGGACGTGTATCAATACTTTGATATCTATCAGGTCTTTTTATATTATCCCTATTTCTAAGGTTATATCTTTTCTCAGAGGGCTCCCGTTGGGGAGACTGGCGTTCTCGAGTCGGAGTTCTTTCCCTCCGTCGAGGAGACCTTCCTCTGGACTGGAAAACTTTTTCCTTGGGAGTGGATTGTTTATTTCCATCCCAGCTCTTTTTAGGAGTGTTTAAATTATTTTTAATAAATAATTTTTCAGGGCTTTCGAGCAGTTGGGGTTTTACTGGTTTCCCACCCAAGCTGTCTCTACCTAATTCTTCATAGCATTTTTCTATGATTTTTGCAAGCTCAACAGGATCTTTTATATCTGTTTCCCTCAACTTCTGGCGAATCGCCACAGATGCTGCTTCTCCTTTTACGTTGGCTAATAATATAGCCGTGACCTGCTTGAAATCTTTCAGTAATTTCATACCCAGATTTAAAGCGGGCTCTGGACCGAATTCATTTTGAATCTGTTTTAGCACTTCTGGTATTACCGCCATAGACGGAACACCGTGTGTTTTTGTGTAAATGGAAGCAAAGGCTGTACCCCAAGTGTCGCAGTCCTCCACGTGTGGTGCGATTCCCATAGGAAGGCAGATGGTCAAGATTCTGTGTTTCTCAATAGGGGTAGTATCAGGAAATACTGCCTCTATTTGAGTGATTTTCTGTGCTAACCAGAAAGGAATTTGTTCCCGTTTTACGGGTGTTTTACCAAGACATGACTGTATGTTCTGTGGTGTAATTTTATTTGTGTTCCCCTGATGAGGGGTCAGCTGTGGTGAATTAACAGCTGGCTGGACTGTTGCAGTCCGTATTACATATTGGACTAATTGCCTATGTATTTTTATTAATGTGTTTAGCTGTGCTAACAGCTCTTCTCTAGACATTCTTGCAATGTCAGGATGTGGTGTGTAGCTGGCTAGAACCGGCCACGTGGCTCCTGGTCTACCTAGTGGACCGAGCCTGGTAATGTGATCATTGTGTTTTAGGGCGCCATTAAACCAGAGCAGGTGCTCTTGAAATTTAAGTGGGATTTCAATCTCCTCGAAAGGAGCGTACTCTCCCGGAGGTTCCTCTATTTTGTAATAGTGAAACTCTTGTGTTATAGCGTTTACCGCTGGAAAGTTTATCCATGAATAGAATACCTCTGTCTGCCGATATTCGTGAGCCTCTATCACGAAAATTACTGTGCCACCTTGAGGTGTCAGTCCGTTTTCTATAAGTTTTAAAGTTATAGATCTTCTTAACTGGACCGGGATGATAATAGCATCCGGGTCTGCTTGTTCGGGACCTTGCTGAGTCGCATCTACTGCGGCCCCAGAGGTGCCGTTTTCTGGCATTGTAAAAATGCGAGGTTTGCAGAGTAGGTCTCCAAGGAGACAAAGATTAGGTGCACAATATTTTGGAACACTGTATCCTTCAACGTTGAATAAACCGGAGCTTTACATAGGAATCTCTTCCTACTAAGGTCGGGCGGATTTTAACCTTTCACCCACTCCAGACGTCTATTGGAGTATTTACGGGAGAAAGGGGTGTGAAATATGCACGACTGAGTTACTCTACAAGTCTTGCGTTAGTTTATCGCCTTACCAAACGTTAGGGCGCCATGTAGTGTAGTTCCTAGTTTCCCACTAGGCCCTGCGCATTGGAATAACATAAACAGTAGTATCGACGTGGAACTGCGGATATTCCAGGCCTCCACTGACTATGCTAAACTTAATTGGGTTGTGTTACCAACTAGCTCAGAGGTCACTGGAAACTTTCTTCTCTGCATAGGAAGTGATCAGCTTCCTTGGCACAGACAAGAAGGGATTCAGTTTTCCAACAACCGTGCAACATGACAACTTTGCTCCTCAGATCAAGAGTCGATCTCTAGGGTCGTGTGAAACAATAGACATAGATTTCACTCAGTCAGTCTAGTGCAGTTTACTTTCACAGTATGTAGAGAATAGAGAGACGGGCGTGTATCAATAAAGGGTAACATTTATTGAACAGTCTTTCTTCTCATACAAGAGAAATGTATTGCCACAATTGCAATAACTGTTATTATAAAAAGTACGTACAGTAAGATAAGAATTGCGAAATAGAACTGTAAAAGCATTGATATGGTTTCTTAGCCATACAATGGTTTAAAAGTAATAAAACATATATACAGTCATATATACATTAGGCTAACATACTCAACTGGTGCTTCTAACTAAGCCTACCCCGGTGTGCCTGACCTAAGCCTAACACGTGAGAAGGGGGAGTAAGTAAGTAGCTTAAGTTAAGTTGGTTTTGCCAAGGTTTGTTTCAAGAATTCTCTTCTAAGGGTTTAGTCAACACCATACCTCTGAATAGAATGATGGAGGATTGGTATCTCCTTCAGGGGTCTCTCTCGATATCCCAGTTACCCGCGAGGGTAAACCGGAAGCGCCGGGACTGGATTTCTCTGCACGAGAAAGGCAGCGGCTTCTCTCAGCGCGTCGAGGAAGGAGGGGTGACAGCGTCCGCGGGCAGCTGGGCTGGATGTCTTCGCAGAGGACGGCTGCACGGCTCCTCAAGCGTACTGAACCACAGTTCGCGCTGTAGCGGCGATAATGGTAATCAGTAGCTTCACCACCACAGGATAGCAGGCTGCAGCGACAGAGTGCTAGTTGTTACCAACACGGGGTCATGCAGGCAGCTGGCATCAGCAACAGGTTCGCTCATTGCTTAAGGCAACGTTGGTAATATTTATACCTGACAGGTGCCGGGTTTGACGCAAGTTTGCTGGACATAAGACGTCAATTAAAGATGTCACTAGGAAGTGATAGTTATCAGTTGCTCATTAGAGTTCCATTACTAATCAAAACATAGCAAGCGGGGATTTCCAGGTTTGCTAAGTTTTTATCTTGTTGAAGAACTCGGAGTGTTATCTAGGAATATCAGATAGTGACTGCTGCTCTGTCATTGCACTAATTGGTCGCAAAGGAAGTAGCAGAGAGTCATGCTGGAATGTGGCTCTGTGGCTCTGCTCGTGTGAGGCCAGAGATGACTTTTCAGAAAATCGCACTTGAACGGTTATGCCAATATAGGGAATAAAGGGCTTTATAGCCGAATAGGGGCATAAGGTCACAGTATCGATCAGGAACCTAGATAAGCACATGACACTACATACACAGTCTTTTCTCGGAACACAGCCCAATCCAAGTCCCTCTCCAAATCCTGAACCGTGGGTGAGTCCAACGGGCCCCACAGCTGGGCTATATACCTCTTGGCCAGCATTAACCTCAACGTCACCCACTGTGTCTGACAAACATTCAAATCAGTCGGCTCCCAAATGTTCAAGAAACACCTTCGGGCTTCCGCTCGGAGTTGCACTGACAGGACAGTATTGATAATATCGTGGACCTGGCGCCAAAAGGATTGGATGCATGTACACTCCCAGACTATGTGGAAAAAGGTGCCCAGCTGGCCACAAGCTCCTTCCCCTGCCCTAACCATTCGTACCAGCTGAGGCCGAGACATAAACACGATGAAGAAGTTTGAGCTAGACTAGGCAGAGGCGGGCCGGAATAGCCACGACTTTGGGAGAGGAGACTGCCTCCTGCCACTCGTCGTCCATTTCTATGCCATCCCCAAGCCATTTCTCTCTGAGTGACTTGAGAGGCTCTGAGCGATTATTGACCACCTTTTTGTATATCAGGGAGATTGTGCTGTCAGGGAGATGACCATCTAGGACCCTATCTTCCAAGGGGGATGACTCCAGCAGGGCGGTCCCAGGTTTAAGATGTGTATGAAGTGCATGACGGACCTGTATGTAGTGGAAGTGTTCCGAGTCAGCCATGTGATACTGGAGCTGCAGCGCTGCAAAGGGCTTAATACCCGTGTTGTCCCACAGGTCTCCTATGCGAGAGAGACCTATAAGATCCTATCTGTCGAACCCCTTAGTTTTCCAGAGGTCGCCCAGCTGCTCGGAATCCCATAGTGGTGTTGCAAGTGTTAGCTTCCGTCGCCGACCCAAACGGGAGGTAGCTGTGTGCCAAACGTGTACCGCATGTTTAGTTGGGCCTGTTAGGGGATAGCGCCGGGGTCTAGAGTAGAGAGCTCTGCTGAAGGTCCCCCCGGAAAGAAAGGTCATTTCCATTTTCTGACTACTTGAATGTTTCTAAATTGATTTGATGGGATCCGTGATTTTATTTAACTGTTTTTGTTAAGAGGATTGACTACGCTTCCATATATCCCTATATTGAATACAGAGCAAAAAATAGGAGGGATTATATGGTGGTGCCAGTGTTAACATTTGAAATTATTTATTTACTGCTTTGAATTTTGTTGGATGTAATGTGGCTTGTACTGATGATATGTGCAACTCAACCAATGAATTACGAAACAAGTAAAAAAAATATAATATGTATGTTTTCTCATTAATATGTCCGGGGTTACTCATAAGTCAGTATCTGAAGATAATTAAAAGGATCACTGAAGTGACCAGTTGATTGTTGTAATAATTCGTTAGAGAAACGATTTCTCAGGGATCATTTTGTGTGAATTAACTTTTAGGAAAATTAAACTTTTCTGCTCTTAGTCCTGTGTGCCTGCAGCCAGTCGCCAATACAAATCTGGGGTGTTTGACAGCTGGAATTTGTTTATTCCCTCTAGACAGCCACACACAAAGGGAGCCTAGGTGTGACTGAGTGGCCATCCACATCCTTATGGGGCATCCCGAGCAGTATGGAGGAGCTGTTACTTCCACCTGAATGGGCTTTGTCCTATACCCACACAAAGGGCTGCATCTCCCCCTGTAGTGGGCCTGCAGTCAGAGCTGGGAAGGAGGACTTCTTTGCACCTTAAAGTCCCTCTTTGAAGTCATCTCCACTTCAAAGGCACAACTGGGTGTAAGTACTGAAGAAGTCCAAGGTTTAGTTTATTTTATTTGCATAGTTAATTAAAACCATTGCAATACAAAATCAAAATATAAAATTAAACTGCATACTTGATAAAAACAGCGTATCGTAATCACAATTTCTCAATTCATTTTAAAATCTCAAAGATGCATCCTATTAAATTTGCCTTTAAAATAGGTACAATTTTGTTTTATAATGTGGTCTCAAAACATTTTGGATTCAAGTTATGTCATTTTCTTTTCCAGTGCCTTCATACTTCCTGTTAAATTGGCCTTGGCAATAGATACAGTTTTGTTTTATAGTGTTGTCTGAAAAACATTTAGAATTCAATTTTTGGCATTTTCTTTTCAACTGCCTTCATAAATTTCACAAAACTGCAGTTCAACTGTGGGTCCTGAGATGCAAAGCAGGCGATAACTGCCTTCCTTCGAGAGTGTATCCCTCGTTGATTGAAGTGGTATTTCAGCAGATGTTTTTGTTCATCCAACAGTTTATCACAGAAGCATAACAAATGCAGCATATCCTCCGGCACTAAGCCACATAACCGGCAGAGGGAGCCTGCTTTGTCTTTTAGCCAGTGTGGGAAGTGTTGAATGCAGGGTAGCAGGCCCAACCTATACCTTAAAAAACACATTTTTGTGGTTTTAGCGTAACCCAACCAAAGTAACTCTGTGCTGCTTGTGCTGAGTAAGAGTTCAGGGTCATCCAGCCATGTGTTCTTTTTGAAAGGGCTGCCTTATCTTCAACCCACGATAGATGTTTGATTGTTTTATTGACCAGATTTTTGAGCGTTGTATGATTTGTTGAGGTATCCCAAAGATGCTTTAAGCCCGTATTTGCCAGGCTGCTGTTAAGATACTTGGCAGCTGGTGAGGAAGGGTGTTGCTCTAGCTCAGTCCATAGATACTAATTTAGGGTTCCTTGTTTGAATTTCCTTACTTTGTCTCAGACAGTAATGTAGGCCCCCTGTCTTGCCAGGAGCTGTTGTTGAACACCGAACTCTAACCTAATTTGTGCTGGGGAGGTTTGTTTAGACAGACTAAAATAATTCTGTATGCAGCTATAATTGTGTTGTCGAGGATCTTTGCATCTCTACCTCTTAGTATCTCACTCCCATAGGTGATTGTTGACAGGAGTTTAGCACGAATTACTTGTACTAGAGGTAGAAGGGAGGGCCGAGGGAGTTTGCTGTTTAATGTTTTTAAAGAGATTGACAGAGCAAGCCCTTTACCTCTGATGCTCGTTTTCTGTGCAGTAAACTGTCCGCTGTTGTCAATCTATACTCCTAGGTATTTGTACACTGACGCATCATCAATTTGTGTGTTGTTCCAATACCACGACGTCGATTTTTTCTTGTTCTTACTGATAGACATTGACTGTGTTTTCTCCAAGTTTATAGTCAGCTTGTTTGCTTCAGAATAGCCATGTGTTGTATTCACAAGGTGTTGTAGCCCTACCTTTGTGTGACTTATTGGGACTATATCGTCTGCGTATAAAAGACACGGTAATTGGAGCCCTCCCAGCTTAGGGTATGAGAGTTGCAGCTGTTTAGGATTGGTACAAGATCTCCTAAAAACAGATTAAATAGTGTGGGAGCCAAGACGCATCCCTGTTTGAGGCCTTTATTGGTTGGTATGCCCCTTGACAGGAGTGATCCATCCCCCACCGTTATCTGAACCCAGGTCTCTGTATGAAGGTTAATCAGCAGGTCTAGCAGAGGCCTCTGTATCCCCCAACCATTCAGTTTTGACCATAAAATGTTCCGATTTATATGGTCAAAGGCAGCCTTGTAGTCTATAAAACAGAAATGGATGGGCATTTTGTTTGATTCGGCCTTATCTATTAACATACCCATCGTTAGGATATTGGTTGTTGTCCCAACTGATTTGGCGAAGCCTGTCTGGTTGACCGGAATTAAGGATTTCTCTGCGGCCCATGCCTATAATTCATCCAAGAGTATACCTGAAAAATACTTTGCCTCGTTATCAATTAGGGCCACCAATCAGTAATTTTGTGGGAGAGCCTTGTCCCCTGCCTTAAAAATTGGAGAGATGATAGAGCCCTTCCAGGAGCCTGGCAGGCATTTGAAATATCTGTTTTCCAAAAAAAGGGGTTTGAGTGCCACTGCCCAACCATTCGCATCTTGATTGTAAAGAATGGGCGGGATTCCATTCGGTCCAGGGGCTCCCTATCTTCTTCCTTTCTTGATTTGGCGCTTGATGATGCTTTGTAAACTTGTCAGTTCGTCAGTTAAAACTGGATTCTGACCATCTTGGATGCTGGTGCACTTTTGGGGTGGCTGTGCTTTATATGCTATCAAATTAGCCATCACACAATCAGGTTTTAACCCCAGGTTGTTACTCGTAACCTGATTGAAGTGATTTCCAAGATAGCTTGCCCATGCTTCTTCTGTGATATTGGATGAAACTCCGTCATGTCGGTCTTAAGAAGGAGTTATGGTTTTCCAAAATTTTGTCCCATCACTCCGTTTGGTGTCAGAGTGTAGTCTTGCCCATATGTTATCCTCAACAGATCTATTAGCTTCCCATTTTAGTTTTTTCAACGTTGCTTTCAGTTTTCGTAAATGATCGTGCTTCCCTATATCCATGGGGTTCTACTGAAGTTCTCTCATCATGTGATAAATTGATTTTTTTGTGCCCCTGATTTTCTCTTTATACTCTCGCGTAAACTGTTCCATGCTACCGCGGCCCAGTTTGACATATGTCTTAGGTCTTGTAGCATAGATGGACATAGTTTTTGTTAATTGTTCCCATTTCGCAATTTTACTAGATCCAGTACTGGCCCAGAAGTGCTGTTTTGCCCTTCCTATTATGGTTTCATCAGTTGCTGCCGAGTATTTGATTTTTTTTAAGTTAATAGTGTACACCAACTATTTTGTTGCTGTGGGTAACTCAAATTTGGGCTTCACAATCTTTAGGGTGATTTCTTGGGGACAGTGGCCACTGTCTGTTTTTTCACCTATCTGAAATGAGGTTGTGTATTGAAAGAAAGGTAATGAGATGAAGGTGTAATCCAGTATAGAACTGGTTCTTGTTGAGTGAAATGTTGTGGCCGGGGGGGCTATCTCCGGCAAACCTTCCATTTAGTGCTCTGATGTTGAATATTCCAGATCTTCTAATATCTGTTTTCCTAGTTTTATTTGTTTGGATACTTGTGGCTTCTCTTGTGATGGAATATCCAAAGTTGAATTTTGAATTATGATCTCATCATCTGATGTGGTTCCAATGAGGTTGAGATTAAAGTCCCCGGTGAGCACGAGGTTTGTTGTTGGTCTTTCCCTTATGCACTCTTCCAGGAAGTTAAATAATTCCTTGGCTGCCTTTGTTTTCTTTTTAGGATGGACATAGGCGTTGATCAAAGTAAAGTCAGTTTCAATATTTC
Organism: Lissotriton vulgaris; assembly: GCF_964263255.1. NCBI lineage: Eukaryota > Metazoa > Chordata > Amphibia > Caudata > Salamandridae > Lissotriton > Lissotriton vulgaris. The sequence goes on along the minus strand of NC_141697.1, from coordinate 409,333,298 downwards.
CTGGTTTTAATTGCGACAAAGGAAAGTTTACTGCCAATGACGCTAAAGAAGATGGTCCAACTTCTTTGACCGTGAGGGCACTTGTAGCTGAGACATAAATTACTAGGCCTCCTTGGAGGTGTCCATATTTGGCTGTCCTTTTTGCACCAGTGAAGAAACGCAGATATCCCTGCAGATGTGGGGGGTCTGCTAGCCATGTCTCTTGTAGTGCCACAATATCGAAAGATCTTACATAGTCTACAAAATCTGAGTTGATCAAAGTAAAGTCAGTTTCAATATTTCCTGGTTTTAATTGCGACAAAGGAAAGTTTACTGCCAATGACGCTAAAGAAGATGGTCCAACTTCTTTGACCGTGAGGGCGCTTGTGGCTGAGACATAAATTACTTGGCCTTCTAGGAGGTGTCCATATTTGGCTGTCCTTTTTGCACCAGTGAAGAAACGCAGATATCCCTGCAGATGTGGGGGGTCTGCTAGCCATGTCTCTTGTAGTGCCACAATATCGAAAGATCTTACATAGTCTACAAAATCTGAGTCAGATATTTTAGTGGCTAGACCGTTGATAATCCACGAACATATATACGTACTAGATTGTGCTTGCTCTCTCTTATGTTTGGGCTGGTTTGTCATTTGTTGTTGTTTATTGTTCTAGCAAACCATCTTAGATCTAATAATCCAGTTGATGATGACTTGTCATCTCCAATCCGCCGAGTAATACTGGAATATTGGTCACTACTTGTTCCGCATATCCCCACCGCTCCTCTGAGAACCGAAATTCTGGGACTTTTTGCAGTGTCCTTAACCTCTGCCGTCCTACCGGAATTAGTATTTCCGTGTATCTTGGCTTTATCTATGGGGTTATTGTTATCCCCCAATTTTTAAATATCTCAGCTCAGCTTGTATTTTCTGTGAGATTACTGTACTTGCCCAGGTTGCTTTAGTTTTTTCTCTGCCCGTACCATCATCGTCTATGTATTCGATTGAGACCAGATCTGAAGTTTTCACTTCTTCCAGAGAGGGGATATGTGATAACAACCGTAGGATGTTGCCTCTGTTAAGTGTATCATGTCTTCCTTTCGAGATGTAATCCGGATTGAACCATGTGGCACTTGTCGCATTCCTTTGTTCGTCTGTGATACTGTCCCTTTGTAAATTTGGCTTAATGATATAGACTCAACTCCTCGTGTTACTAATGTTTTTGCCTGATTGGTGTTAAGTTCCTTCGCATCACTTGTTATTTGACCGGGTATATGTTGATTTGGTACGGACAGTTTAGCCAGTTGGTGGTTCTCTCTGAGCCAAGGGGGGTAGCACGTGGATTCCGTGTTTTTTGCAGGTGCTGATATTTCTTCTCTCTGATTAGCCCATGTGTATACGGATGGAGTCAATTGAGTGATGGTAGCCAGTTGGCTGTCCGTAATTGCTTTGCTCTTTCGTAGCATTTTAGGCTCCAGTCTATTCCCAGAACTTTTACCCGGAATGTGTTCTTGTTTGATTGCTTGAATGGGATTAGAACAAGTAATTGTGTTACTCTTTAGTAGTCGATTCTGATCGGGTTCAGGAGATGCTTTATTGTCCCCGGGTTGTTGGGGGCATATAATTGACCTGTCTTGTAATGGGGCTTCTAGATCTTCATGCGTAGTATTTCCATGTATATTCAATTTCTCGATTGTTTGCCCCTTACTATTGGTGGTTTGTATTGATGCTATTGCCTCTGCAGGGGTCTCTGCTGTGCTAGTGCCTCCCTCGAGTTGAAGTATGCTTTGTTTTACAACAGGGGTTCTCCCAAAGAGATGCATAAATCCTATGCGGTTAGAATTTGTTTTTTGTTTTCTGCCTTTACGTTTTTTTGCTCGTCTTTGTTTAGCGTTCATTTTTTGGTCTGTGTTGACTTCTGCCAAGGCTTTGGGGAGTAGAGCACCTAATGTTCCAGTTTCACTGGCCTCTGTTCTTTTAGGTGTATGGGATAGGATGTCTTTTGTTTTGGAATATCCTTGTTTATTAGTTTCCAGTGTTTCTGTGTTCCTTGAGACTTTTATTTCTTTTCCAAAAAGGCCATCAGAAGGTTGGATTTGTAGACACTAGGGAGCCTTTTAAGTTGTATGCACAGATCGCTCAGTATTGCTGGAAGTGAAGACAGTTTATCAATAATCGGGCCGCATCCACATCCGCTTCTGTCGCTCCTGTTTACACCTTGTGATTGATCAAGCTTGTTTTGAAGAAGTGTGTTTAATGTGCCCAGTTTCCCATTGATGGCAACCACAAATACAGCCAATGTGTCTAATAGCGTTAACTGAGTGTCCATATTGTCTGATTGGTAATGAAGGGCCTCTACTAGGAGTTGTATTGATTTTAACAGACTGGGCCAAGCACTTTCGTGCTTTGTACGTTTTGGAGTTTCTTCTTGGCTTCCTGGAGTTTTTGTAGCGTTTTAGACTCCCTTAGGCGCGACCAGCCCCTCTGCTTGTTGTTCCCGAATACCTTCAGTTGTCTTTATCAGTGTATTTGCAGTCAGACGCTTCTGCTCTTATCTTAGGAGTATGCAGCAAGGAGAGCTTCCCACTCTTCCTTTCCCAGGTATGAGGATATTTCTATCACCTCTGAAGAAGGAGTTGTTGGCCTGTCTGCTTTGTCTATCTTTCTTCCAAACCTCGACGTTGTATTATAGTCAATCCCTTGTGCGTTATGTGGTGTAGCTAGAGCTGCCAAAGAGAGTTATTTTTCTTTATGATGCTCCTTTGCGGTCACGTCCTTATTTTTGGTATCGTTGAAGTGCTTTGTTGCCTCTTGACTTCTTTGTTCACAGATCATCAATGCGTCAGCTGCAATGCACGTACTAATTGTGTTTTCCTCACAAAGTGGACTGCTGATCCCAGCAGTATCGCAGATGTCTGTTTGACTGTCTTCTAATTTGTCTACTGACAGCTCTATTGCATCGTTGGGCCTGTGTACTTGAATTAGGTTGGTTTCTATTACAACTTTTCTTCCAACTTTTTTTCCAATGGTTCTAGTATCCTGGGCCATCCAGCTTTTGTTATGCTGAGGGGTTGATGTTATTTAAGGTAAGCTTTTAGCTATCGGGCTAGGGCTTTCCTTGATGTTGTTGTTACTCTGTACACCAATGAGCTGTAACGGCTGGAATGGTTCGAGAGGTGACTGAAGGCCGGGCAATTCTTTAGTGTTTGAAAGTAAGGTGTCCCCCGCGTTTTTTAAGAAGCAGAACTTTGTGTAAATTTTTGGCTGGAACAAGGTTTGGCAGTTTTTTGTTTTGTTGTTCTTTTCTGTTTTTAATGTTTGCTCGCTTCTTGAGCTGCTTGTATCTGATTTGTCTGTTGTTAAGTCAATTAGGGAGCAGTCGCTCTGTATTGCTGGCCTGGTTTTACATGGTGGTTCATCCCTGGTCCCGTCAAGCATCTTGGAGGTTTGTTTGCGTTTTTTTAAGCCTCCTTTACTCGTCGGACCTCCTCGGACGAGCCCTGACCTCATGCTGCGCTAGGCAGACCTCAGGTCGGCAAGGTTTGAAGGACCAGCGGTTAGAAGACAGCCTCGATGTTCCACAGATGCCCACACAAGTTGTTGTGCCCCTTTGCCCTAGCCGTTTTGCTACTGTTGCCACTGCTGCTCCCCAAGAAAACCATAGCAACCACTGTATCCAAGGCTATCACAGAGACCTAGGAGAGATAAGCTAGACTGCTGTCAGAAACCTGGAGGCTACTCTGACGCGCAACACAGCTGCGTGTGGCTGCATGTGGCTCTGTTTTTGCTTAGGAAGAAATGTTTAGTGGCTCAGGCTCCGGCCGTGTTTAAGCAGTGTTTTTGGGCGACGCTAGGCTACAAGAGCAATGTTTGGTGGCTCCGGCCACAGGGTAATTAGACTGGCGGCTCTGCCAGCGTCAGAAAGAGTCTCAGCGGCTCCAGCCGCGCAAGAAGCTGTCTCGCAACTGCTCCGGGCGCAAGGAAAGATGCCCAGCGGCTAGGCTGCTAAAAGACAAACAGCGGCACCGGCCACACCGAAAAAGCAGCCAGCGGGTCCAGCCGCACCAAGTAGTACCCAGCGGCCCCCGGCCGCGCTACCAACTGCCTACCTGCCTGGCAGCTCCAACCTCGGAGAAATTACCCAGCTCCGACCGTGCCGATAGCAGTTTTCCGGCAGCAGCTTCAGCTTCAGCAGCCCAGCGGCTCCAACCGCGCTGCTTCGCAGGATCAAGGTTCGAGTGTCTCCTCTGTGCGGCTGTGCAGAACAACATCTACGTCTCCGGTGAAGAAGTCCAAGGTGGATGAAACCGGTGTAAGTACTGGGTTGAGGCCTATGCATCACCACTGCTGCATGGACCGTGAACATTGTATCACCAACCTTGCACGGCTCAGCACTGACACATGACCTTCAATTCAGCGGTTCGACACCAACGCATCATCTTTGATCCATCATTTCGATGCTGACGCATTGCCTTTTTGCTTCCAGCATCTCGAATCCCTCGATGATGCATCACCGGTACTTTTCAGCTGGCCAGAACCGGTTCCTGTATCTGACCCGCGCTCCATTGTGGTCGTCCTGAACGTTTGGATTTACCCCAGTCTAGTGCGACCAGATAGCAACAAAACCTCAAGAACAAGCAAAATGTATACAAAATTGTGAAACTATTCTTCAGATGCCAGGGTTCATTCTAATTGCATGTCAATGTCTGATCTTTATTAATCCTTTGCCCACTGCCAACACGTGTTTTGTCGATTGGGTGTCTTGCCCCACGACTTCATCAGGGCTAAAACAAAACAAAACAAAAGCCTCAATTTTACATAGGCCAGACAAATGTCCTTAGCGTGAAAGCAATCACCTTGCGACACAATATATATTACCACAACAAACTCAGATTTGAAAGTTTAATGGAATGCAGAAATACATTTCAGGAGAAAAAAATCAGTGTGCAAAAGAATGTCACCATATCGGAGAACACTCTATTCACGAGTTGTATTAAAGAAGACAAAATTAATTAACATAAGACCCTGCTTGATATACAGCATGGGTTTCAGATGTGTCTCAACCACCTTCAATAGTAAGTGGGGTTACACCATGCATATAAACAATCAAATAACATCTACACATGTATACATTTACAGCACCTAGTGTCACATGCCAATTGCGCCTCCATCCAATAAAAAGCCTCTATGTGCTCATCACTTGAATCCAATTTACACCAACGCAGGTACACCAAATACCTTCTTTTTTAGGCACGTCTCTGAAAGTGGAATGGCACACATTAGCTCCCATACCAAGTCTGATATTCACCTAATATTCACCACTTCACAAATCACCAATACGTTTCTTAAATATCTTCCTCCTGTCATGTGTGTGTGAAAGTAAAGTTAAAGCACATTAAAGTTTCAGACTTGATATGCATACACCTCCTACTTGCCAATCTATACACACATGGCGCCCATCTCTTGACTGAGGAGCCTTTACAAGTCAAGTTCAATAGCCAAGAAGCTTTTTAAAAGTACGAAAGTCCTTGTAAAAAATATCGGAACATAAGTCAGGGACCATCCATCACTCGACTACCGCTATTTCACAAAGGTCTCCCCGTTGGAGAATCCAAATCCTGACAGCTGCTCATACTTTCCAATTTCAGAATACTATCAATGTCTTGTAAGCACCTTATAATGTTGTTTAATTTTATTCTTGGTCTATTTCTGGCACTTGGTAAAGAAAGGTTATGTTGGGTGTAGGCTGGCTTAGCATAATAGCAGGAGTGAGAATAAGGTGTGGGTAAAGGATGGAACAGGAAGTGGTTCACAGTGCGTTAAACTATCCACCCAAAAAATGGTGTAAAGGCAAAATATTGCTTTTATGGCCAATGAGGGAATATCATTTCGAGGTTTAGGTTAAAGATTAATGTATGTCTGTTGACAACTCAGAAATGCAGTGTTAAAAATGTGATGTGTTCCTTTCATTTTCTAAAGACATACATTTTAGCCATGACTTTCATGCCTCTAATTTGTGTCACAATTGTTCACATGCATTTACCATATAACTTAAAGGGGACGCTGGAAGGGGATTAAGCAGTTGGACTACCTGCTGTAACCCAATTCTCCTATCCCCAGTCGAAGAAACTGAACTAGCATACTCTAGCATGCACAATTGCACTTACATGATCACAGGGGGACGAGTTATGCATCTCACTACTTATCAGGTAAGACACACAAAAACTTCCTACATAGGCCACACTGTTTAAGTCAGACACAACAATAAATCGTAAAGCACAGGTATTTTGTGCATGATTTCTCTTCACCCTGTTGCATGCTTAGGATGCAGCCACCTACACTAGCACCACTGGTGAATCAGGCGTGACATCAAAACAATTCCCATAAAGGGAACACTAGAGTGTAACATTCTTCCAACCATGCAAGCAGTCTCCTTCCTTTATAATGTTCTACGTATCAGTGCACGCACTTTAGTGCCTTATTAGGGAAATAAAGCACGGAATGAATGTAAAAATAAAATTGTAATCCACTCTCTTCAATAGCGACTGAAAACAATTAATTCATGCAGTGCATGCTGTACAAACAAAATGGGCATGAAAAAAATTCTTCTTCTTGAAGTCAGTGTGTGGGATAACATGTTGCAGAGACTTGATTGTTTTCCCTTCTGTCATTTAAGGCTGCCTTGTAGTCAGTGGCAATGAGAATGCTTGAATTAATCTCAACCACTGGTGATCGTTCGGGGAGCATCCCAATCCATCATTTTCGACCCACCATAAATCCTCACTTTGAACCCAGCCTTATGCAAATCAGCCTTGAACCTGCTCCTCTTGGGACCAGTCCAGCCGAACTGACAGGCTAGGTCCTCCCTTAATCGAAATACAAGCAACCCAGGACCAGTTTTGCTCTGATTATTAGAATGCGGCCAGTGACTGAGACTAATTCAAACATTCCATCCATCACTTTTTGTATAGTTTAGAATGTCACCTCAAGTGGGATGAGTATGCCCAGATGTGAGTCCCATGCACAATGTGTCACTGGAACCAAGCTATATCTGGCTGATGAGCCTATAACAAGGGCCAAACCTGTCCTGGATTACTTGTGTTCCTGTTCGGGGAGGACCTCGCTTGGCAGTTTGGGCAGGACTTGACTGTTCCCTTTGGAGCAGAGTCAAGACTGAGGCCTTCATTATGATGGCGGGCAGACCGTCACCAACCCGGTGGCGTTCTACCTGCCATCCAGGGCATCAGTCTGACCGTTACATTACAATTCAACCGGTCGGACCGCAGAGTTTGGAGGTAGGACTTCCGCCTCTGACAAGGTCAAAGATCCCGTCGTGATGGCAGTTGGATTTCTAACCCTACATTGGAGGCGATGCCTGCGCAGGCACAGTCGTAGGGATTAAGATTCCCTTTCCGACTGCCTGTTCATGGTGGTCCCACCACCAAGAATAGGCAGACTGAAAGGAAGTTTGGGGCCTCCAAGTAGGGCCCCTATCCCGCGTGGGCCACTGCCAAATGGTGCTTGGCACACGGATCATGGATGTCCACAAAGCGCCTTTTTCTACTGCAGCTTGAGCTGCGGGTCTTTTCCTGGGCCACAGGACAAGCTGCAATAGGAAAAAGCATTTTAACAGCCATCTGTACAGTGGCCATATCCTAATAGGACTGTCTGGACTGCCGACCCATTGTATGAGGGTCTCCTGCCTGAAACGATGGTGGTCAGAGGTCTGACCGACCACCATTGTAATAAGCCCCCTAGTTGCATAAAGCTGGGACAAACTGAGGTGACATGGTGTGCAAAATAATGATGGAGGGGATGAGGCCACAAATAAATAGCGGCGGCTTAAATTACTTCAAGCAAAAATTGTATACATGCACGCACTGCTGAGTGGTGCTGGACATGGTGCATGGAGAATGAAGTAACGATTTTGCCCAATATGTACGGGGCAGATGTCCCCACCACCTTGCTATTCTTGGAGGGACTTTTCCTTCACTGGTATGTTGCTAACACATGGTAGAGATGTTTGCAGATAAAAAATTGTGTGCTGCCATCTTCTCCACAGAGAAAATGTTACAAGGCCTGGGGCAGGGCACTAGTCCTAAAAAAAGAAGTGGGGAGACGCTGACGTCACAACAGGAAGTGACGTCACGAAAGATCACCATCAGACTTATTGCCTCCTCTTGCTCACCCCATAAATGCGCTTGCATTAGAGAAGCCAGCGTGTGAGCAGCGTTCTAAATGAGCTCTGATCTCGCCCCAGAAAGGCCAATGAGTGAATGTGTGGCTCCATTTGCTCCAGTTACTGAGCTCCCAGTAAAATTAGTGGGGGGACGCCGTCCACCCACGTGGTACCCCGACTCGAGCCCTGGCCTGGTGCAACAGTCAACCTCTATCTGGTAACGTGGCTCTGACATGCTGCTGTAAAAATAAACAATATACAAATAAAGCGAAGTAGAAATAAAACTTTGAAAATAAAACAAAAACACACAAGAAGGAAAGATAAAACAATTGGTCAGCAGCCTCTGAGGGGGTGGGAGGGTTAAAATTAAGAAGAAGGGATAGGTTAAAAAAATTAACACTAGCAGGCTGCCGTGGAAGAAATTATTGATCTACATGGCACTATGCAGAAGTGAAAGCATAGTACAGGGATATGAAAGAAGATGGCTCATTAGAGTCACGTATTACTCAAGGACATTGTGAAACAGTGTCCTGGACATTTTTTTGCATGCACGTGTATTTGCCTCATGCCTTCTTTTGTAATGCAAGTAATACGCGTTATCTATATAATTATCACAGGAATTATGGGTATTTTCTGTGGAATAAAATTTTCGATTTTACTGGGGTTGTTTTTTCCCATATGGGCTTTTGTAGGCCTGCTCCATATAATTCCAGATCGCGGTCTTGGTCCCCAACCCATCACAGAGTTCCGTCGTCTTTGGCTAGGTTTGTGCCATTAAAATACCCAAATACCACCTACACTTACATTTAGATGACTATTAGGGTCATTTAGAGTTGGGAAACCGGGAACGCTGACTAAAATAGAGGCTGGGGAACCAAATGATTCTTGATTCCGGAGCCTCAGCTGGCTCCCCTGTCAGAAACCTATGACCTGATGACCCATCTATTATAGGGCTGACAGTTCATAGTGATGGTCATCCTGCTCTATTTAGGGTGAGGCGCCCATCACCAGGTTTTCCCAATGGTACCACCATGCAAGATATTGGGCCACGGTTTTTCAAACACAAACTCCAGATATGAGAGTTTATTCTTGAAAAACATGTTTGTAAAGCGGGAGGAAGAAACATGGGTGTGCTTGGCAACTTCTTCTGCTGCTCCACTGGTAGATGCTCTGCATGCAAACTCTGTAAATATGCCCTGCGATCCTCCCCCAGGGGAGAAGAGGCTCTACCCCCCACCATACGGGGGTGCTGGTGGGCTGCCCACCAAATTCTCAATGATCCTGCATTAGACATATTGATAGCTGCAGGTCTAATATGAGATATTTCGTTCTTTCAGCAATTTAACAGTCCTGTAAACCTCTCAAGCACACGAATCATCACATTTGCAAGACAGCCACTCTGGCGCAGGAGGCACAGGTCCACAGTGCGGGGCATTTACCTATCTTCAAGGGACTCTTATGGGGGCCAGAGCTGACCATATAAGAAATGATGGGGAGGTGGATACTTTGTCAACCTGTAACTGAGTAGACTTTTTTTATTTTGCACATACGTCCTTGCAATTTGCCAGCTACAGCACAGGAATTACCAAGTAATATATGTCTGGCTGTTAATGTCATTGAATTGTGGTTATAACCATAATCAGAACCAGATGCCAGGTGTTCCGCACATCATATGTGCTGTACATGAAGCTTATCTTTGTTCAGTTATTGGTACTCACTGGTGTCTCTAGTACCAAGGAGGCCAGGACTGGCCTGCCCAAAGCAAGCATCGGGCGTTTCGCCAGTGAGTCGGAGGGGTGGGGGCAGGGCATGAGTCGGGGTTTTTTGTGAACGCCGTCCACCCTGCAAAATAATTTGGGCCCCTCTGAATAAGGTGCTGAACTCGTCCTGGTGTAATTTCCAAACACCAGGACTCTTTCAGCAGCGCCTGCACGTTGTCTGCATTCCATCTGCAACAAGCAACAACGTGCAGGCGGGGATGGAATGGGGCTTTCTTGTTTAAGATTCCTGCTGGGCCCATAACAAAGGCCGAATCTGAGGGGTCATCAGGCTTCTTTTGTTGGAGTCTCTTGCCTGGGAGCAGTCAGGAGCCTCACACCTGGTGCAAATGCAGCAGAGGGGAAACAAAGGCTCACACCTTGTTAGCACTGCACACATACTTAAGAGAGGCAGCTTTTCACTTTGACAGCCCCTGTTTAGGAGATATGCATGGCACCGTAATAATATCAGATGTGTTGGTCTTTCCTAGTATTTACACAAAGCAAATTGCATTTTTATAGAGCTTACTTCCCTTGAGGAGGCGTTGAAATAATTTAAGTCCCGCTATTTTTTCTTGTATACCCCTACTCATTCCAATGCAGGGTGTCAGAGTGCTTTACATCAACACATGCATAATACATGTACAATAAATTATATATGTTTGTAAATGAATGTACAGGATATGGTGCATAAAACTGGGGGTGTAGAAGTCACATATCATCTTCCATAGCTCACTGTGCTATTATCCTCGCAATGCGCTCAAACATACACATGATAAACCTGCTAAACATATATGTGTGGGCTTTAGATCTGATGTCACTTCTTGTGATGCCACTTCCTGTAAAGTCGTGGCTTGAGATGCCACTTTCTTTGCTGTCCATTCCTGTGATGCCATGTATGATGTCATTTGCGCTGTGATATCATGCGCCTTGATGTTGGGCGCTGTGATGTCACTTGCATACTCCCTTACTAGGTTAGTCCCCCAATATCTTTTTTTAGGATTTGTGCCCTGGGTGGGGGCAAGTTTTGTTACCTGGGGCCGGTTTTACAGCAGTGCTGCAACATCAGACCCCAGTAACAAAAGCAACAGAGCTTCACACTTGTACTGCCCACCCCATACCCAGAGGCTGGTCCATAAAATTTCCAGGGGTGCTTTGTGCTCCCAGTGGGCCCCGAAAGGAAGCGCATAGTCTCTGATTAGTTTTATTTCTGCAGTTATGTTCTATAAATCCTATTCAGATAGCACTTAAAATAAGTTGCAAAACGTACCTCACCATGAATTGTGTTATGGTGTTAGATGCAATTCTGCTCTAATAGACTTTGAATATCGTCTGCTGGGTAGGACCGTTCCGGCAGGCTAAAGTTTCTGTCTCCCTGCCAGTTTACCAACCTGAAGCAGAGACCGCGGCCTGCCACGTGCAGTTGTTTTCTGACTGCTCTGGCTCCTCAGCTGGGTTGTTAAACTGAAAACTGCAGCGTGCGTTTCTCCGCCCTCGAGCAGAAGGGATCGTCAGGCAAATATCTTAAGAATGAAACAGGCTATTCAAGAATTGCAATACGAGGTTCAAACACGTGAATTGAAAACCGTGTGTTGACATGCTGGTGCACTCAGCCTTTCCTGCTGAGAGCGCCTTCAGGCTCCGGAAGTAGATCTGTTGTTGCTTGAGAGTCTCTGGATGTGTTTGAGAAGATACTGCCGGTGGGGTACGCCCTTTCTCTCACGCAAGAGCTATGGAAAGTGCTATATAAATAACCCTACAGCCAGGACTGGCCCTAAATCGGATTGATCAGGACAGCGCCCTGGGCGAAAGAAAATGTGGTGTTTGTTGCGGGAGCGGGGGTCATTTTGATGAGATGGCAGGAGTTGTGAGGAAGAGGGGAGAAGGCCTGCGGATTGGTGGGGCTTCTAACAATTATGCTAAGGTACATTAAGGGCTGATTACAAAGTCTTTAACAGGACCTGAGTAAGACTCAGTACCTCTCCCTAGCACACAGGTGCATCTCCTAAAGCTTGTCAGCTCAATGGCTCAATGGAGCCTTTTCAAACACAAGCGGGATGGGGGAGCACACTGCTTAACGTCCCAGCACAGTTCACCCCTTAGCATTATGGTAAATACAGTTCACTTCAAACGCTTACTTGAGTTTTTGCTGAAGTGTTTCACCAAAGTTGGTGCAGATTAGTGCTGTGAATATCTAGACACGTGTTTCTGGATATTATCCTTCATGTCTAACCTGCACCAACTTTGGTGAAACACTTCGGCAAAAAGTCAAGTAAGCATTTAAAGTTAACTGCATTTACCATAATGCTAAGGAGTGAACTGTGCTGGGAGGTGAAACAGTGTGCTTCCATCCCCTTTCTGTTTTAAAAGGCTCCCATAAGCCTTTGAGCTGACAAGCTTTTGTAGATGCACCTGTGCGCCAGTGAGAGGTACTAAGGCCTTAAAGGATTGTGGCAGCTTTCTCAGCAAGCAACTCCCATATGAATTTCGTTTTTTAACTCTACCTAGGCAGGATAATATCCAGAAACATGTGTCTAGAGATTCACAGCACTAACCTGCACCAATTTTTGTGCTAAGGGGTAAACTTTGCTGGGAGATGAAGCAGTGTGCTCCCATCCCACTTATGTCATAGAACATGCCAATGGTGATGTCATATGTGAGGTCATAAGCAGGGGATAGCGGGGCGCAAGTTATAGTTAGCTATGCTAACTATTACTAGTAAATGTCTGTGGTTGTTTCGTTCTAAAAGTTAATGTTATCACTGACATATTCACCTCACTATAATGTCTTTCAGTGAATTTCTACGTTTAAAAAAAAACAGATCCTCTTATCACAACTAACTATAACATTACTTTAACCTTCGTTTTTTCGGTGCATTTCTATATTTTTTAATGTAAAGTAATACTTGATTACCAAACGTAAATTCAACCCCCGGCTCAGCAGCCAAAACTACTTCATACGGCCCACCCCACGCTGCACATAGCTTTCTGATGAGCACAGTAGGGGCTTGGCCATAGGGCCCGGCCCCGTGGACCCCACTCCCCAGAGCCATGTTTTAAAAGAAAGGGGAGGTGGTGCCGTACCCCACCCCTTAGCTGTTATTGGCCAGGGGACCCATCCCCCGGGGCCACGTATTTAAAGAAAAGGAAGAGAAGCTGTGTGATCCACCCTCCCCGAACTTTGTTACACCCCGGGGACCCATCCCCTGGGCCAGTTTTTTCAATACTGGGGGCGCACATGGCCTCACTCCCCGGGATAATTTTGGCCCTGGGGACCCCAATATCCTGGGGACCGTCACACTTTTCAGGTGGAGGAGGGAACACAGCCCCCCTCCTGGGCCAATTGCGGCCCCAAGGATCCCATCTTTTGAGGCCCGGCACCATTTAGAAGGGGGAGGGCGGCATACACCTCCAACCTGTTAACGGCCTGGATATCCCATTCCCCAGGGCCACTTATTTAAATAAAGGGAAGGGGGCAGCATGGCACCCCCAAGCCTTGTTAGGACCTGGGGACCTCATCCCCCAGGGCCAGTTTTTAAAAAAAAATAAAGTAGAGGGGTGTGCCTGTCCTCCCTCCCTGGGCAATTTTGGCCTTGGGAACCCCATCCCCCAGGAACCAATGTACTTTTCAGGGGTAGGGGGCACACAGCACCCCCACCCCAAGCTGATTTTGGCCCTGTGGACCCCATTCTCTGGGTCCCAGCTGCATTTTTAGGGGAGGAGGACGTGCATGGCCCCCTTCCCTGGGCCGATTTTAGCCCCCAGGACCCGATTCCCATAGGCCCACACCATTTAGAAGGAGGAGGGAGGCATCCTTGAATCAATATTGGCCAGAGCAATCGGATTCCGGGGGCATTTTTTTTAAATGAAAGGGGAGGTGGAGCTGCAACCCCCTCCCTTGGCGGTTATCGACCGGGGACCCCTTCCCCTGGGGCCACATATTTAAATAAAAAGAAGAGAAGCCATGTGACCCACCCTCCCCAAGCCTTGTTACACCCCGTGGACTCCATCCCCAGGGCAAGTCTTTTCAGTACAGGGGGCGCACATGGCCCCACTCCCCAGGATGATTTTGGTCCTAGGGACCCCATTCCCCAGGCACGTCACACTTTTCAGGGGGAGGTGGTACGCAGCCCACCTCCTTGGCTGATTTCGGTCCCAGGGACCCCATCCTTCGGGCCCGGCACCATTTAGAAGGGAGAGGGAGGCCTGTGCCCCAAGTCTTTATCTGCCTGGATATCATATCCCCCAGGGCCACTTATTTAAATAAAGGGATGGGGGGCTGTGTGGTACCCCGCCATGCCTTGTTAGGCCCTGGTGACCCTATCCCCCAAGGCCAGTTTTTTTCCACAAAGGGAAGGGGGTGTGCCTGTTCCCCCCTCCATGGGCCAATTTAGGCCTTGGGAACCCCATCCCAAAGGGACCGATGCACTTTTCAGGGGTAGGGGGCACACAGCCACCCCACCCCAGACTGATTTTGGCCCTGGAGGCCCCATTCTTTGGGGCCCGGCACCATTTAGAAGTGGGAGGGAGGCCTGTGCCCCAAGACTTTATCAGCCTGGATATTATGTCCCCCAGGGCCACTTATTTAAATCAAGGGATGGGGGCTGTGTGGTACCCCCCAAGCCTTGTTAGGCCCTGGTGACCATATCCCCCAGGGCCAGTTTTTTTTTAACAAAGGGAAGGGGGTGTGCCTGTTCCCCCCTCCCTGGGCAACTTTAGGCCTTGGGAACCCCATCCCAAAGGGAACTATGCACTTCTCAGGGGTAGGGGGCACACAGCCATCCCGCCCCATGCTGATTTTGGCCCTGGGGATCCCAATCCACGGGGCCCAGATGCATTTTTAGGGGAGGAGGATGTGCATGGCCACCCTCCCAGGACCGATTTTGGCCCCCAGGACCCAATTTCCATGTGCCTGCATCATTTAGAAGGAGGAGGGAGTCATGAAGCCCCCCTCCCTAAGTTATTATCTGCCCTGGGAATCCTATGCCCCGGGGCCACTGATTTATGTAAAGGTGAGGAGGGCTGTGTGGCCCCCTCCCCCAACCTTGTTAGGCCTTGGGGACCAAGGGAGGGGCTTGCATGGCCCCCTTACTGGGCCAATTTGGCCCTGGGGACCCCATCCCCCGGGCTCGGTGCACTTTTTAGGGGGAGGGAGCTTGCATCCCCCTCCCTGGGCCGATATTGGACCTGGGTACCCCCGGTCACGGGGCGCAGCAGCATTTTTAGGGGGGGCATGGTACCCCTCCCTGGGCCAATTTTGGCCCCAGGGAATTGCAACCTCTATTTGTCCCTTAATTTCGTAATAGATAATGAACATATTTACACCAAATCACAAAAAGCAGAATCTGCATACCAAGATTTTGCTTCCTGTCGAATTTGGTGTCATTCCATTCTTCTGTTCTTGCTATAACCTGTCTTAAAGAAGTCTATGGAAAATTAATTCAGTTATGATGGGTATATCAGCCCACCTAATCACGCACTGTTCACTTGGTGCTCTGCACCTTCTGCTCACCTATTTGTGCTTATTCAATCTAAACATCACATTTTTCTGTTGCTACAGATTGTTTTATTTAAGTTTCACATTGAAATTAGGTTATTAACTTTGCTTTTGCTATGTACAGTGTTCAAATAATATTCCTTTGCAACAATTACTTTTCAAAAGAAAACATTTTTTGCTCTGATATTTCAATTCGACATTTTACATTGCAATATGATCACAAATCTTGTATATGCCCAATGCATTTCGGCACCTAACTTGTGCCTTCATCAGGGGCCAATCTGAAAAAAATAAAATATCAAAGTGTAAGTGTTCGTGTTTTATTGTCCATGGGAGCTTGTGTACTTGTGTGTTATATTTAAATCATACCTGGTTCGAAACAACCTTTCTGAAGTGATGTAACCTCTTAAATCTCACAGAAACCGCTATTTTTCTGTCTACAAAAATTAAAAGAACGCTATTGTAACAATTGCTTGTTTAGATAAGTGTTAGCTTTACGTTATAAAAGCTCTCTGCCAATAACATCATCTTAAACCATACCTCTTTCTTGTTTCCGAAATTACGCCACTGAAAATACAAATTAGACACTCTTAGTGAAAACCTTCCCACACTATTACAAAAACTCCAAGACATTGCTTGTTCGTGTGCCTACCTCGATATGTTGTCTTCACTCTTATCTGTAAAGACACCAGAAAAGTATGTGTCATTAAATCAGTCACCCGCTCTGAATTATTATCATCTTCGAGTTACACGATATCACTCTCTGTACCTGAGCATGGGCGAATTTTGCGAATCTCGCGTTCGCGAATTTTGCGGATTTGCAAACTCGCAATCCGAAAAATCCACGAATTCTCGCGAATTTGCGGATTTTTTTTTTTTGTGTTTGCGCGGGTTTCTGCCAGTTCGCGAGGGTTTTGTACAATGTCGCAAATTGCAAACTTACCTGTCGGGTCGCAAGTTTCGCGAACTTGTTGTTTCTACGTGTCCAGCCTGTTTGGGACACTCTTCTTCATCACTGCCACTCTCTGTCACCACTGCCACTCTCTGACTACTCATGCCACCCTCTGGCCCACCCATGCCACCCTCTGTTTCATCACAGCACCCTCTGGTTGTCCAGTCAGTGTACATTATTATGGCAACGCAAGCACACCTTCCCTGCCTCAAGTGACCTGAATTAATTTGGGGCTGATTAATGTGTCACAGGATATTTTTTTAGCTGGCACCTGCTTCCTTAGTGCTTCCTGATTAGTGATCTTTTGCACTTGCTAAGTGCTTTCATTGTTGCAATATTAGTTACAACACCTGCCCTGCCCCAACTGACAATAATGAATTAGGGGCTGATTAATGGATTTGAACTTCCAGCCTGGCTCCTGCTTGTCTCCCTTAGCTGTAATTCAGGACCTTTGTGGCATATGTGTAACTATTCTGAGGTTCAGAGCAGGGTCACATAATAGTTGCAACTGGCAACTGAACTCTGGAGGGGCCCCTCAGGAAGCACTACAGGAAATGGCTACTAATGATGAGCCTGAACTTTTGAACCTGGTAAGTAGTTTCAGTTTTGCTAAGATCGTATTTCTGCAATTTTGCACTTATTCGCGGGGCGCGAACTCACGCGAACAGTGCGAACAGTGCGAGCAAAATCCGCTGCTCGCGGATTTGCGGATTTTGCGGGAGATTCGCAAATCTCGCGGATTGCGAATTTACCGAAAATCCGCAAAATCCGCGAGCGAAACGGATTTTCCGCCCATTCTTATCTGTACCTGTGTTTACGACCGATTTTCATTGAAAGAAACCGCTGCTCAGAGTCAGATGCTGTCGATCTCCTTGTGGCGTCGCCAGTTGTACACGTGTTATAAACCCGACTCGGTAATGTGAAATGAATGAAGGACTATAAACAAAGAAACTTCTGGCATTACTCTGGGCTAGGATAGCCGCCATGTTGTCATGGTAGATATTCTTAAAAACGTATTTGTAATCCCGTTTCTTTGCGCAATCATGGAATGCCTCTGAAGCATAAAATTAAAGCCTGTCCTCTCTATAATTAAACCTCGGTAAACTCGTCAAACTGGCAATCAGTTCAAAATACGAAATGAACAAAGGACTATAAACAAGAAAATGCTAACGATAGTCTCCGCTATATTAACCGCCATCTTAACATGGTAGATGATCGTAAAAGCATGTTTATAATCCCATATCTTCGCGCTGTTGTGGAATGCCTCAAGAACCAAAAAACTAGAGCCTGTTCTCTCGTTATTAGAACCTCAGTGAACTCATCTCATTAGCATTCAATGCTGATTTACTACTTAATGAATTGCTGTGACAATACACGTAATAATATACCAAGTCCTGAACGTCTATTTCAATTATCCACTGATCACTCTGTGTGTTGTAACTGTTGAGGTTTATCAATTGTATTTGTTCCTATTTGTCTGATGCTGTCTACTGAGTGTTATGTTATGAAAAGATGTTGTGTGAGTCCACTGTTTTTCCTTTATACATATTTCAAATACATCAAGTGATAAACCATTGATATACAGATCTACTTACAGTTCATGTTAATAAATTCTTGGAGTACATATAACACTTCCTAATGCCGGCTTTTTGGGTTATACACTTCTCATACTAAGGTAATCCATGTACCTAACCCTGTCGTTTTATACCTAATTGTGACTCTGATTGATCTTCCATGTTTTTCACAGGAAACATGATAAATCATATTTGTAGTTTGACGCTATAACGGGAATCACAGATAATAGAGCCAACACTATGGCTTATACAAATGAACAAGCGGATCAAATTTATTCAATGATTAAAGAAATAAGGAATATGGATGCCCATGGGAGCTCTATAAGTCAACAGCTTAAACAGTTGGAGTACCTAACTCGCCGCCAATTAAACCAAAGGATGCATGCCTCAACTCTTATACAATATCACAGAGCTAAGCGGATCCCTAGGGGTCTCCGGTTGTCAATAAAGCCAATGTTGTTCCGTTTTAACCTCAACGTCAAATTTATGGATAAGTGGTACAACATATTAAACAAGTGTTCTTTGGATCTCATTTTGCTTATAATTGAAGAACTAGCAAAGACAATACATAAATTGGAAGAGGAGATTTTCAACCTAAAAACAGAGCTTGAAACAAGGATGGAAATCGATACCTGGAAAATCAGTATACGGGGTATCAATTTAAAACTTGGGAAATATGAGAAGGAGTTACAAGAGGGCAAACTACGTAAATATAAACGTGACACAATAGACTACAAACTTAATTAAGTTTATACGTGGGCCGACATCTATGCCCGGCGTCAATTCATTCCTAAGAAAACAACACCAACCACCCACTCGTCAGAAGAGAGCCTGGTGACAGATAAAGATACATCCATTCGACGAGGACCGGTGCGAGTAACTCAAGAAGGATCAGTGATGCCCACGGAAGTAAGTGAGCAAGCGACAACAAGTGGGAATGTGGCTTTTTTGTCCCAGGACCAAAACCAAGGGCGTCCACTGACGCAACAAGCAGAAACAACATCAATAAGTGCAAAACAAGGCGCGGAAGTGGCAGGAAAGGCCTTACGGAGTGGACGGACAGTGGTCTAATAATTAACATCTCATCCATGATACTTAGTAAACAACAAATAGGAATACTAAATAAGGGACTCTCATTTGTACCTACCACCATAACAAATGAAATGGAAATAGAGGGAGCCTTTTTCAAATTTATGCGGACATTGAGGTTAAAACATTATTTCACAAATGTGGTAGAACCAACGGAAAAAAGTGAAGAAAGTCCATTACAAAAATTCAAACCAAAGAGTGTTTACCAAGCCCGGTGTCGCATAAAATGTTAGATACATTTGAAGTCATGGTTAACCATTGGATTACAAGAAGATTCGGACAAATAATCTGACTAAAATGGAGCAGAACATAATAAAAAATCCTGCCAACAACAAAGATTTGATAATACAACCAGCAGATAAGGGAGGAGCCCTGGTAGTGATGGATTCATACTTTTATGAACAGAAAGTCAACGAACATGTGACAGACATGGACACTTACCTATTGTTACCGTCAGATCCTATCGTGAAGCTTCAAAAAATGCTAGAAGGCTTATTGCAGTCAGCAAAAGAGAATGAATGGATTGATGACCAAACACAAGCATACTTGACAACAAAACATCCAAGATGTCCGAAACTTTACATGATCCCCAATGTTCATAAACACCCGACTAACCCACCATTTAGACCGATCGTCTCGGGGTGTGGGTCAATTTTTGACCCCCTCGGTCGATATCTAGATCATTTTCTACAGAAATTTGTACAGCAATGGGGTTCCTACATAAGGGACACAACGGATTTTCTGAACAAACTTCTATGGATCCAACAAGGATTTCAAAATCATTGGATTATGTCCACCATAGATGTGGTGGCTCTTTATACATCTATACCACATGAGGCAGGCCTTGAAGCAGCAGAATGGGCGCTACTAAAATTGGGAGATCTATCAACGAATAAAGTATTTTTGATACAACTTCTTAAATATTGTCTCCACAACAGCTATTTCCAATGGAATGATCAGCATTACGCACAACTGACTGGAACTTCGATGGGCTTTGCAGGGGCCCCTGCATATGCAAATACATTTATGGCTAAGTTTGAGGCAGAGAATTTGATGAATTCAGAACACTGGCAACATGTAAAAATGTATTGTCGATTCATAGATGAAATTTTTTTAATTTGGAATGACACACCTGAATCATTGGAACAGCTCATCTGGTCCATGAATCACATAAACCCGAGAATACAATTCACCCATAAAATTAATAAACATGTCATGGATTTTTTGGATGTGAGGATCATCAAAAGAGAGAGTGGATTCATCACAGAATTATATTCTAAGCCAACAGATCGCAACAACGCTCTTAGTTACACCAGTTTTCATCCGAAGAGCTTAATCAAAAATCTTCCTGTCTCACAATTTATAAGGATAAAACGTATTTGTTCTGAATCTCAAACGTGTGTAAGCACAATCTGGAAACAGGCCCAAAAATATGAAGAAAGAGGATATCCATCAGTGGAATTGAAAGAGCACAAAGAGAAGGTCATGAAAAAGGATAGATTGGAATTACTCAAACCTAGAAGCAAAACATCGGAAGAAAGAATGGTTTTCGTGACTAAATATACAACCCAATCGAAATAAATTAAATGGATTATCAACGAAAGGTGGGAGTTGCTATCATCGGAAACTGATTTCAAAGATCTATTCAAGGAACTACCTTTACATGCTTATACAAGAGGACCAAATTTGAGGGAGAGACTAAAACGGACACAATTGGCATCAACAACAATGACACACAAAGGAATGACTAGATGCCACAATTGTACGAACTGTAATAATGTCATAGTTGGAAACACCTGTACCCATCCAACTACTGGAAAACAAATTAATTTGAGACACACAAGTGACTGCAACACAGAGAATGTTGTATATGGAATTAAATGCCCCTGCGGCAGAATGTATGTCGGAAAAACAGAGCGCAAGGTGAAAGTAAGAATAACGGAACATAAGAGCAGGATCCGAAATCAGAATCTAATATCTCCCCTGGCATATCATTGAAGAGAAGCAAAACACACTATTTCCCAACTACGTTTTTTTATAATAGAACAAGTACCAAACAGGCCAGGCATTGACAATCGCCAAAAAGTATTGCAACGAGAATTATACTGGATCATGCATCTCCACACGATGTCCCCCACTGTACTTAATGATAAATATGATTTATCATGTTTCCTGTGAAAAACATGGAAGATCAATCAGAGTCACAATTAGGTATAAAACGACAGGGTTAGTTAGGTACATGGATTACCTTAGTATGAGAAGTGTATAACCCAAAAAGCCGGCATTAGGAAGTGTTATATGTACTCCAAGAATTTATTAACATGAACTGTATGTAGATCTGTATGTCAATGGTTTATCACTTGATGTATTTGAAATATGTATAAAGGAAAAACAGTGGACTCACACAACATCTTTCCATAACATAACACTAAGTAGACAGCATCAGACAAATAGGAACAAATACAATTGATAAACCTCAACAGTTACAACACACAGAGTGATCAGTGGATAATTGAAATAGACGTTCAGGACTTGGTATATTATTACGTGTATTGTCACAGCAATTCATTAAGTAGTAAATCAGCATTGAATGCTAATGAGATGAGTTCACTGAGGTTCTAATAACGAGAGAACAGGCTCTAGTTTTTTGGTTCTTGAGGCATTCCACAACAGCGCGAAGATATGGGATTATAAACATGCTTTTACGATCATCTACCATGTTAAGATGGCGGTTAATATAGCGGAGACTATCGTTAGCGTTTTCTTGTTTATAGTCCTTTGTTCATTTCGTATTTTGAACTGATTGCTAGTTTGACGAGTTTACTGAGGTTCAATTATAGAGAGGACTGGCTTTAATTTTATGCTTCAGAGGCATTCCATGATTGCGCAAAGAAACGGGATTACAAATAAGTTTTTAAGAATATCTACCATGATAACATGGCGGCTATCCTAGCCGAGAGTAATGGCAGAAGTTTCTTTGTTTATAGTCCTTCATTCATTTCACATTACCGAGTCGGGTTTATAACACGTGTACAACTGACGACGCCACACGGAGATTGACAGCGTCTGACTCTGAGCAGCGGTTTCTTTCAATGAAAATCGGTCGTAAACACAGGTACAGAGAGTGATATAGTGTAACTCTAAGATGATAATAATTCAGAGCGGGTGACTGATTTAATGACACATACTTTTCTGGTGTCTTTACAGATAAGAGTAAAGACAACATATCGGGGTAGGCACACGAACAAGCAATGTCTTGGAGTTTTTGTAATAGTGTGGGAAGGTTTTCACTAAGAGTGTCTAATTTGTTTTTTCAGTGGTGTAATTTCGGAAACAAGAAATAGGTATGGTTTAAGATGATGTTATTGGCAGAGAGCTTTTATAACGTAAAGCTAACACTTATCTAAACAAGCAATTGTTACAATAGCGTTCTTTTCATTTTTGTAGACAGAAAAATAGCGGTTTCTGTGAGATTTAAGAGGTTACATCACTTCAGAAAGGTTGTTTCGAACCAGGTATGATTTAAATATAACACACAAGTACACAAGCTCCCATGGACAATAAAACATGAACACTTACACTTTGATATTTTATTTTTTTCAGATTGGCCCCTGATGAAGGCACAAGTTAGGTGCCGAAATGCATTGGGCATATACAAGATTTGTGATCATATTGCAATGTAAAATGTCGAATTGAAATATCAGAGCAAAAAATGTTTTCTTTTGAAAAGTAATTGTTGCAAATGAATATTATTTGAACACTGAACATAGCAAAAGCAAAGTTAATAACCTAATTTCAATGTGAAACTTAAATAAAACAATCTGTAGCAACAGAAAAATGTGATGTTTAGATTGAATAAGCACAAATAGGTGAGCAGAAGGTGCGGAGCACCAAGTGAACAGTGCATGATTAGGTGGGCTGATATACCCATCATAACTGACAGATTAACCAAGGAATGACTATCCTTATTAAACACAGCACCAGTGGATAAATATAACAAAACTGAATATAACGGAGTACTCCTCGCAAACCCAAATAAACCTATGGAAAATTCATGGCATTTTCTGTTTTGGGACCCTTCTATTTTCTCGGTCTGCGCTGAATGCATCGCCCCAAACTTTCCAGGAAGGAGCTGAGGTGGTTGAACTTTCGAAATAATTCATCAATGGGGCCAAATATATTAGCAAACTAAAAAATGCATTATCCATGGAAAAGCAGACCTAACTATAACAACCTAGAGGCGACTGCCACTAGGTGATTTATATATTAAATCTCTCTATTTCTCTGTATCTCTCTCTCTAGATATACATAAAAATATATATACATACACATACATAGATACATATAAACAATATATAAATACATACACACAGATTTATATATATCTATATCATGTGAACCAGGACTTTTAACCACATGGCTGCTGTGGGGATTTTTGCCCTGTGCTGCAAATTTCAATTTTGCTGCTTCTATGACGAGCTCAGCTCGTCATCAGCACACGACACCCGTGGGTGATGACGAGCTGAGCTCGTCATCAGCATCGAAAGGGTTAAATAAAACGCATGCACGTAGGCACTTGGCTACTGCTTCCTCCCGTGATCAAGGCAGAGCTCCGAAACATGTTTCTTGTAAGGAAGCACATGGTGCAGTTTTACATCTGATTAAAGGAACTAACTCCAGAAATGGGCATCTGTGTTTTGTGCTCACCTGTGGTGAATTGACAGGTTTCTCCTTGCCTGTTGTGAGAGGCCGCCCTGAAGGGTCTGGGGCTCCTTGTTTGGAGGATATAGAATGGACCTAAATTGGGAGCATGACCCACACACTGCTGGTTCCCATACCAGGTTTTATTGTTATCATAGTGAAAAGAAGCAGCAGTGCTGGAAGGTATTTGGTGAGAAGGACTTCCTGCACCAATCGTTCCGGAGAAAGAACTTTTTCCAATGATGTCATAATACTCTGTGGAAGGGTAAGAGTACCTTCAAGGGATTTTCTTAGAATTAGTTGAAGCTAAAAGATTTTGATCCTAGTTAGTGACCAACCACAATTAAGGCCAAAAGTGCAAAAGTGCAACAACAAAAATTCATATACTTTAAAGCAGTCACAGTAAGTGAACAGAAAAAGAATAGCAGAGGTGCAGGGTGTATATGGAAAATCGTATTTAATACTCTAAAAATGATTAAAAAAGGGTACAAAATCAATGTCAACAAAGTAGAGGATGGACAATCAAATGAACACTTCTTTGGAAATGAGCAATTTGACATGGTGCAGTTTTACTTCTGTTTAAAGAAACTAACTCCGGAAATGGGCCTCTGTGTTTTGTGCTCACCTGTAGTGAATTGACAGGCTTCTCTGTGCCTGTTGTGAGAGGCCGCCCAGAAGGGTTGGGGGCTCCTTGTTCGGAGGATATGGAATGGATATATATATATATTCACTGAAAAAACCATAGGTTTCAGCCACGTTATAGTTAGGAATTAGCATTTAAAAAACCTTAGATATTCACAGAAAAAACCATAGGTTTCATACATGTTATAGTTAGCTGGATATTTCACTTAAACAAAACCATTGAAATTCCCCTGTTATAGTTAGTTCAGCTAACTATAACTCGCTCACCCGCAATCCACTGCTGATGACGTCACATATTACATCACTCATGACATGGTCAGTGACATCACTGATGACATCTCAAATGACATTACTGAGGACATCACCGATGACATCATCCAGTGAATGTATGCCTTTCTGAAAAATAAATATTTGTTATATGTTTATCTTAAGGTCGATGGAAGACTAAATGGGTAAATAAGTGTCTAAATGGATGGTTTTTTTTGTATTATTGATTATATAACTGATTTATTAAGTGTATCTTAGTGAATACATGTATTAGCAAGTAATGTTTAAATATTTAAATATCTGTATCAGTGTCTCACTTTGTGTATAAGTAACTGCATCGGTTGGTGAGTAGCTACATGAGTGTGTATATGGGTTATTAGTTGGTTTTTTGAGTATCAGTATGAGTGATTGTATGGTTCGGTGGGGGATATTACATACATACAGATGTATGAATGAGTGACTCACTGTTTGTATGTATTTTGAAGACAGCATGTGTGCAGGACTGTATGTGTGGATGAATGTGTGTATGGCATGTTAGTGAGTGAATGACTGTCTCAATAGTGTCTTTATGAGTAAGTACATGTTTTAAACTAGTATATGTGAGTATTGATGTATATACGTGAGTATATATGAGAGTGAGAGATTGGAAGAGTTCCTGTATAAATAAGTATGTGTTTCTATAAGTGATTGTTTAAGAGAGTAAGTATGTGTACGTTTCTGTAGAAGTAAGTGTAGTGGTCTGTGTATAGCTGTTTATGCAAGTAAATGGATGTTTGATAGTTCATTTGCATGTGTGAGTATGTGTGTGAGTAACTCTATGTATAAGTGTAGGTGTGTAATAGGATGTATAGGTGTATGAGCACATATGATGAGTGAGTACATGCATGAGTGACTATATAGAACTGTTGGTAAATGAGTGGATGTGTATGTAGATTTTGGAATTACTGAATAGGTTGTTTTAACTAGTATTGGTATCTCCATTGTTTTGAAAATATTAGTTTCTATTTTTCAATGTGTGTATCAAAGGTTATATTAGGGTGAGAGGAGGTCTGCCACACTTTCACAAGGATGATGTCATCAGTGATGTCATCAGTGATGTAATTTGAGATGTCATCAGTGATGTCATGAGCGATGTCACTGACCATGTCATGAGTGATGTAATATGCGGCATCATCAGCAGTGGATTGCGGGCGCGCAAGTTATAGTTAGCTGAACTAACTATAACAGGGGAATTTCAATGGTTTTGTATAAGTGAAATGTTCAGCTAACTATAAAATGTATGAAACCTATGGTTTTTTCAGTGAATTTCTAAGGTTTTTTAAATGCTAATTCCTAACTATAACGTGGCTGAAACCTTTCAGTTTTTTCAGTGAATTTGCAAGGTTTTTTAAATGCTTATTCCTAACTATAATGTGCCTAAAACCTATGGTTTTTTCAGTGAATTTCTTAGGTTCTGTAAATGCCAATTTTTAAATGTATTAATTTTTTTATTATTATTTTATTTATTTATTTGTAGAGCGCAACATTTATCCCGAGGAATGTCACGGTGCTGAGGACTATGATAACGGATGAAAGCTGGGTTGGCCAAATATCGTAAATCAGTCTTTAGGGAAGAGGTGTGTTTTGAGTTTTTTTCTGAAGATGTTGTAATTGGTAGTTAACCTAAGTTCCACTGGGAGTTCATTCCAGTGTTGTGCAGCCAGGTAGGAAAAAGTGCGTCCTCCTGCTTTGGTCTTTTTTATTTTCTTTGTTTTGGCAAGAGCGAGGTGTTGTGATCTTAGTGATCTGGCAGGGACGTAGAAGTGTAATTTATTCTGAAGAATAGTTGGTCCTTTGTTACTGGGCATGACCTATAAGTTTGAAGCAGGCTCTTTGGCGCATGGGCAGCCAGTGGAGTTGTTTTAGGCATTCTTTGGCGGAGCTGTATTTGCCTTTTCTGCATACTAGCTTAGCTGCAGCGTTCTGCACTACCTGTAGTCGTTGAAATAGGTAGTCTGCCATGCCCACGAAAAGTGCATTCCCATAGTCCAGCCTGCTGACCAATAGGGCCTGTGTGACTGACTTCTTACTTTCTAGGGGAATCCATGGGAAGAGCCTTATCAGAAGTTTTAGAGTGGCAAAGCTTTTATCACACAGGGCTCAAATGTGGGCATGCATGGATAGCATGTCATCGATTGTGATGCCTAAGTTTTTGGGCCGAGTGCTTGGGTGCTGGGGCATCTCCCAGCGTGGCGGGCCACCATGAGTTGTCCCATATGTGTTCTGCCTCAACGAACAATAAGATCTCGGCTTTGTCTGCATTTAGTTTGAGGCAATGATCTGCCATCCATGTGGCCATTTCCGTTAGGCAATTGTTGAGTCTCAATTTGCTGTCTTGATGCCCCTTCCCCAGCCTGATTATTAGTTGCGTGTCATCCGCATAGGAGCATACCCCCAGACCCCACCGTGCTCCAATTTGTGCCAAAGGTGATACATAGGTTTTTGAAAGTGAAGGGATGCACACCAACCTTTAACCTACATATTATATTCATCAATTGTAATCCGCCTTAGCATGAATTGCGTGCAAATAAGTTTTTGAGGCCTGCCCTGCTGCCACTCGTTTAGAAAACATGAAGAAGAGGGACTTTTTACAGCCCCTAAGCCAAATGCACAGCTCTGTGCCGCTATTTAGCGTGCACTTTTGATTCACATTCCTTAGTCAACTCTTAAGTTTATAAACCGTGTTTGTCCATATTTTTAATTCATTAATTTAACATTTCATTCATTATTTTCTCTCAGTCCACCAATCGGGTATAGGTGCCAATTTTCAAATTTCTAACATTCTGACTGTGCCAATCCAGGCTTCTTCGAAAGAATGCGATTGATGCAAGAAGTCCTTCGCAAGTAGTTGTTTATTATGCAGTTAAAAACCCAGTGCATTTCGGGCCTCCATGTGCCCTTCTTCGGGGGTCACTACAAATCAATCACAGTACAAACACATTATTATACAATTAGTATCTGAAAGACACGACATCACAACAACATCTCATTTCTGGGCTTGATTAACCATAGTCGTAACGTTACTCTCTGGTGCACTATATTCATGTGACTTCCATGCTTCTACTCAGGTCATCATGCAACTTTTCCTCAATAAACGGGGTATGAATCTAATTATTCGTCAGCATCTGTGTCCTACAATTGCTCATAGTCATTTACCCTCCCACCAACATGAGCGCGAAGCGTCCCTTTAACCATCTGTGTAAAACACGCTTTCTAAATAGGTCAACCCTTGCGCGCTGCCTAGTACTAAAGCTGGGGCTATTCACCAAGTGCTTTATTAGCTACAGTTGTTTTACTTAAGAGTGCACAGCGTACATTCCCTCCTACACCCCATGCAAATGGCTAAACAAACGAATCCTTATTCCGCCATCGCTTACCTAAAACAACGATCTGCATGCGTCTAACATCCTCATCCTGGTTCGTCAACCGGTATGGCGAGTCTTTCACCGCCCACGTTTTTAAACCCTCCTCTCTAGTATTCTCCCTCCCAATTCGCCCGTAATCAGAGACACTCCCTTATACATCATGGCCATAGACTCGTAGTGAACCACATTTCCCAGAATACATCATATAAGTATTTGCAATGTCCGTATCTATACATTATTAAAAAATCATTATTTCAATTCGATTCGGTTCTAAAAACTTGCCGAATGCGTACATGTGATTAAACATTCTGCGAGGGACTCCGATGTTAGCTCCGATTGTATGAAACTTTTAACAGTCTTCTTTCACTCCGTTTTTTTCTTTCTTGAACGGGTGCAATCCCTGGGTAGGGCTGAAGTTACGAAGGTTTTTGAAAGTGAAGGGATGCACACCAACCTTTAACCTACATATTATATTCATCAATTGTAATCCGCCTTAGCATGAATTGCGTGCAAATAAGTTTTTGAGGCCTGCCCTGCTGCCACTCGTTTAGAAAACATGAAGAAGAGGGACTTTTTACAGCCCCTAAGCCAAATGCACAGCTCTGTGCCGCTATTTAGCGTGCACTTTTGATTCACATTCCTTAGTCAACTCTTAAGTTTATAAACCGTGTTTGTCCATATTTTTAATTCATTAATTTAAAGGTGATACATAGGCATTGAACAATGTGGGGCTGAGGGATGCTCCCTGCGGGACCCCGCATTTGAGTTGCTTGGGTTTGGATAGGAAGGCTCCTAGTTGTACCGTTTGTGTTCTATTCTGTAGAAAGGAGCCAATCCATTCAAGCGCTCTCCCATTTATCCCTTATTCTAGCAGGTTCTCCAGTAGGAGATGGTGTGAGACCGTGTAGAATGCCGCCGACAGGTCTAAAAGGATCAGGGCCACAGCTTCACCCTGGTCCAGGGAATTTCCAACGCTGTCCGTAACAGCCAGTAATGTGGCTTCTGTGCTGTTGATGGCTCTGAACCCTGTTTGAGTTGGATCCAACAGGTTGCTATCCTCTAAATATTTAGACAGCTGTTTATTTATCAGTTTCTCCAACACTTTAGAGAGATAGGGAAGTTGGGAAATGGGTCTATAATTAACTGGGTTTGTTACGTTCAAACCTGCTTTTTTTAGCAGTGGGGTGACTGTGGCTTGTTTCCATATCTCCGGAAAGATGGCTGTTTCTAAAGATTTGTTAAAAAGTTGCCTGATGGCAGAGGTTAGGATAGGTATAAGCTGTCTAAAGATGAAGTGAGGGCAGGGTTCAAGAGGTGAACCAGATTTAATTTCCAGCATGGTGTTGGCAACTTCATCTTCTGTTATTGGGGTGAAACTATTTAAATTAGCAAAGTTTTTGGGGGAGGAAGTGAATACTTTCATGCTGTTGTTAGTATTGAATGTAGCATATATTTCCTCAATTTTGCAATTCCCGATTGAAGGATGTAGTGCTTGGGATAGGCAGTTGGGTTTGCACAATTCATTTATGATTTTATACAATTCATTAGCAGAATTGCCGTTTTCATTTATTCTTTGTGCATAATGTTGTTTTTTTGCATTTTTTATGGCTAAGTAGTACGCTCTGAGGTCCTCCTTGTCGGTTAGTTTGTCCATATCTGAACGAGACATTCGCCAGGTATGCTCCTTATTTTTACAATTTATTTTTAGAGTTTTAATTTCTGGGGTATACCATTTTTGGGAAATAACTCTTTTAGAAGATTTAGACTTAATTTTAGGGGTGCATATGTGCAGCGTATTGCTAATCCCAGTTTCAAGATTTAGGGCGATAGTGTTCGTACATGGAGTGCCAGGAGGGTCAGGAGTGATATTAGCAGGCCAGTGAGATTTAAAACTTCCAGGGGTGACACGTTTTCAGGGTCTGTAGAATTCAGTCATTGATAGAGATGGTCTGGTGGATGGTACGGGTTGATCAAACGAAAAGGAGATTAGAGAATGATCTGTCCATATTACTGGTTTAATCTCCTCGATCAAAGTGGTATCTATGTTGGTAAGCAGTAGGTCCAGTGTGTGGCCTGCACTATGTGTGGGTCCTTGAATCCACTGTTTAAGCTGGAGTATGGACATATCGTTGCTTAGATGTGTGGCGGCATGATTGTCGGCTTTTTCAAAATGAGTATTGAAGTCTCCAATTATCATGAAGTTTTTGTATTTAAGGCATGCAGAGAAAGTTTGTGAGAGTAGCCTTGCACTGAAGTCTGCATGATAGCCTGGGGGGTTGTAAACTACAGCTCCTCCTAGTAGGATGTGATTGTCTTTAGATACTTCAAAAGCTAGTAGTTCATGTTCGTCGTATAGAGCAGTTGTTATGGGAAGACACTTGAGGTTGTCCCTAAATATAATGGCCAGTCCCCCTCCTCTCTTCCCTTGTCTATCCTGGTGTGTAATTTTGTATCTTGGAGGGAGGGTGGTGGCAATGTCAGGGCAGTTATTGTCGCTTAACCAAGTTTCCGTAATGAAAACTAGATCAGGGTTCAATTCATTGATGGTGTCCCAGATCTCCTGAGAATGCTTCGGCACGGATCTGGCATTGAAATATAAGCTTTTAATTCTTGTGCCAATATTCCCTGTATTGTGGGCAAGTTCTGTAATCATTAGGCTGCTCCATTTGCATTTCACACAGGTAAATGGTCCTTCTGTGAATTCGGGTGAGTCCTTAATACAGTCCGCGTGGCTGTGTTGGGTGTGTGTGTTTAGGGGTATGTTATGGTGTTCCTAAAATTGACTCTGCTATGAGCTGGGGTTCTGGCCCCTGGCCCCGGTCGGGCACGGACGGGCGCAGGCGGGCTTGCCTTAGGCGCGCCTTCGGCGCGTCCGATGCATGTGTGGCTAAATACCTTTCCTTCTGGCGGATGACTAGACCGCGTCCTGCCGGAAGTAGGAATTGTGTCAGGAAATGGTGTCAACTGCCCTCTGCACAAACGGCACGGCAGCCGCGACGGACCGGGGTTGGTTGCAAAAGAAAAGCACCAAACAGTATGGGTGAGTTTAAATGCCCCCATGATGAATTATATTTCCTGATCTCCCCTTTAAGTTTAAGCAGAGCAAAGTTTAATACAAAATGCCCCTCACCTGGTAACAAAAGTTAAAAGAGCACAGTTTAAAATATAGACAAATTTCAAAACAGTAGGGAAGCACACGAGAATTGCGGCACCAGCAGGGCTACTCAGTTATATTAACTTTTTTTGATACTGATTTACTACTTGTTATTTTTAGCTATTTTATTTTTTAAATTACATTACATATTTTTAATATAAATTGAAAAAAAAATATGTTTAAAAATATTGAAATTGTAATATTTGTTTTTTTACATTTTATATATATATATATATATATTTAAAAACAAATTTTATTTGTCTGCACATATAAAGAATGCATAGCTCAGAGACCCGGAGTCTGGTGAACACATTAACAAAACAATAAGGACAATGTCAGACGTTTACATGAAATACTAACATCCCCCCCACCCAACCCCCCCAAGTGCGCTGCTGTAGTTTACCAGTTAGCAAATAAAGCCAATATATACAGTGTACACATGCCAATACCATCAGAGCACCACCCGAGCCCACTCAACAACCCCCATCTATTAAAGTGTCGGAAGGGCATCGTTCTCAGGTGGGGGTGCCAAGTCCAGATCCCGGTATTCGGCCCACCTCTTCCATATTTTGAAATGCTTACGGGGCACCCCCTGGCCAGAAAAATGAGCTGCTCTAGCCCCAAACAAAAGTCCATGCCATTCTTCCAGGCGGCCAAGGGCGGGCCTGGGGCGGCTTCCAGGCTTTAGCAATGTCTCGCTTTGCCAACGTTAGGCCAAGCAACAGTAGATGACGCTTGTACCGATTGCCCCCCACCCCCTCCATAACATGCAATATGGCCAGTTTCGGGTCCCTAGGAAGCTCTCAAGCCAGTACCTCTGATAAGCACCTAAAAACCCCAGTCCAAAACCTATTCAGTGCTGAGCACCCCCATGTGGTCTGTAGTAGCGTGCCCACCTCCGACCCACATCGTAGACAGTCAGGGGAGCCAATCATGCCCGCCCTCCACAGGTGCTCTCTGGTGAAATATGTGCGATATAAGTATTTGAATTGTATTAGTCTCAGACGTGTGGAGATTGCCGCCCCCCTAGGACTGGCCAGGGCCTCAACCCAGTCTTCCTCCTCTAGCTCCCCCATGTCCCCGACCCACGCAGCCCGAAGTCTCTGCAAGTCAGGGGAACAGTATCAAACCAGTGTCTGGTACACACAGGAAAGTTTTTTGTCTGGTAGCTCCCCACTAAACAACTTGGCCTCAAGCGGACTGAATTCTGGAAGCTGGCCAATGTCAGTCAGATATGGTGTCAATGCATGCAGGAACTGAAGATATCGAAAAAACTGGGAGCGTGGCATCTCAAATTCGTCCCGTAGATTTTGAAAGGACTTCAGGACACAACCCAACATCAAGTCTCCCAATGAGGAGATGCCTATTGCGTCCCACCCCCCAAAGCCCTGTAGGGCCTCCAAGTGGGGCAGGCGGCCATTGTGCCAGAGAGGGGTCTCCTGGGGGAGTACATTCCACCACCTCATTCTGCGCAGCGCTTGTCGCCAGACCGAGAAGACAACTTGTGTGGCGGATGGCAGCCCTCGCCGAAGCAGCGCCGAATCCAACAGTATGTGTATGGATTTCGAGCCCATCAAATGGCGTTCCACCGCATAGGCTGGATCACCGCGGTCCCCATACCACCACTCATTTAGGACCAAAAGGTGCACTGCTTGGTAGTATGAAAGTACGTCGGATGTGGCAAGGCCCTCTGTGTATGTCGATAGGAAACACGTCCGCAGCACCACCCGCACAGTCCTCCCTCCCACAGGAACCCACCCAGTGCGGAGGTGACCTGCTGAAACCAGAGAGGCGGAACCGGGTATGGATGGTTCTGCAGGTGATACACGAGCCGCGGGAGGGCCACCATTTTGAATATAGCTGACCTCCTGTAGATGGTCAGTGGCATACGAGACCATGCCTTCATGTCCTCGCGTGTGCGATCCCAAACCGGGGTGAGGTTACGAGCTCGGGAGACGCCCGCGTAATCCGACGAGTAGACCTCAAGGTATTTCATCCCCCCAGTCGCCAACTGCAGACCCGCCGCCCACTCTCCGACCGCCCACCGTCCACCCAGTATCCATAACATTGATTTACCCGGGTTCACATACAGGCCAGAGGATTGACCGAAAAACTGCAGACTGCGCAGCAGCCGCGGCCCGACCGATCCAAATCCATTAGAAAGAACAGCACATCGTCTGCGTATAACGCAATCTTGTCAGTGAGACCCGGGGCCCACCGAAAGACCTTGAGCTGGGCATCGATATGCATCCACGCAGCCAGAGGCTCCATAGCAAGCACGAACAGATAAGGGGAGAGAGGACATCCCTGCTGCATACCCCGCCGAACCAAGAAGGACCTAGAAATCGCACCCCCCACTCGCACAGAGGCTGTAAGGTCCGTGTAGAGCAGCTGTATGTTGGCTAAAAAACGCGGGCCCAGGTTGAGGCGCCGCAGCAGGGCAAACAAATACGTCCAGCTCAAAGAGTCAAAGGCACAATCCATATCTGTTAAAAATAATGCAGCCAATCTCGTCCAGGCAGATATCACTACCTGGGCGCGCCTGATATTATGTCGGGTGACCCTCCCAGGCATGAAGCCCGCCTGGTCTGGATGAACCAGATCTGCAATGTGGGGCTTAAGCCTATTAGCCAGGGCTTTAGCCAGGACCTTGGCCTCCGTATTGAGTAGCGATATCGGGCGGTAGGACGCATGACTTTCCGGGGGTCTGCCCGGCTTCAGAAAGACCACCACCTCGGCCTGTCTCCAGTCAGGGGGGAGCACTCCACCCTCACGTGCCTCCGCAAACACCGGATGCAGATGGGGACCCAACTGTACATGAAATCTCTTTAAAAACTCGCACGGAAACCCATTGGGGCCCGGCGCCTCACCGGGGCTCAGCTCACTCAGAGCCGTACCTAGCTCCTCATCTGTGAGAGGTTTATCTAATAGTTCCCGCTCCTTGTCAGGGACTGACCGCGGGGGGAGTTCATTGATGAATCGCTGGACGACCTCAGCCGACAGACATTCTTGGGGTGCATATAGCCCCTCGTAGTATGTCACAAAGCTCTCTGCAATGGTAGGGGGCTCCAAGACAGGCGATCCCGCTGAGTCCAACAACTGGGGCAAAGGCTGTACGTGAAGAACGCCCTGGCACAGACGATGTAGCATCTTACAGTATTTGTACCCCCATTGGAACACCCAACTACATGTAGCCAGCCAGGCCTGTCATGTCTCCTCAAGTAAGACCGCAGCATACTGCTGCTGAGCCAAGACCAATTGCCACCCAGTAGAGTTACCACTCTCTTCCCTGCTCCTGCCCTCCAAAACCTCCAGCTCCGCCTCACGCCGCACAAGGTCCCTCCGCCTCTACGCACGAGCTGCAGTACACCAGGAGATATCCACCCCCGCAGTGTAGGCTTGAGGGCTTCCCAGAGGATTGTCGGGGAGTCAACAGAGTGCTCGTTAGTAGTCAGGTAGAAGTCAATCTCCCTAGTCATGTGTTCCCTATAATCAGTCAGTAACAGGTGCCATCCCGACATGCGCCATCGGAACGGCTGTCTGGGTGGGCCTATGCTAAATGTGAGGGCCACCGGCGAGTGATCGGACAAAGCCCTTGGCAAGATGTCGGCTGATACTATCCTCTTGGCCCGTCCCCTGGGTACAAATATATAGTCCAGTCTGGAGAACGAGCCGTGCACCGAGGAGAAGTAGGTGTATTCCTTACGTGCGCCATGTTTCTATCTCCAGACATCTGTCCAGTCAAGCCCGTGGTGAGGGCTCGTAGTTAAGAAGTAGATCCTTCTACCTCGACACCCATGTCAGTCGCACCCCTCTGCCATCTATCTATGCTTACATCCATCACATCATTCCAATCCTCCTCAACTATTGCGAGGGTATCTGGCATCGCACTCCATAGAGACATAACCTTTTCCACCAAGGCCCATTGTAATGGTGGCGGGGCGTACACACTACCAAGGGTCACCCTGTCACCCCCCCACTCTACCCTGAACAAAAATGTACCTGCCCTGTGGATCAGACCAACTCTTTTTATGTCTAAAGGAGACCCTACAATGTATAAGTATTGCAACCCCCCTAGAGCCCCTGTCAACCCAGCATGATAAGTATATGTAAACACAAAGCGTTGTAGGCAGAGCACTTTAGTGCCAAGCAGGTGGGTCTCCTGAAGCAACAGAACATCCACTCCTGCTCGCTTGGCATAGCGAAGGATCGCCCCACGTTTCACCTTGTCCAAAGCCCCCCGCACATTCCAACTCAGGACACGTAGTGTGCCGGGAGCTACCCGCCCTCCCTGATCAACGGCAGACATATGAAGATAGTACTGTATGGACAGTAGATGACCCAATGGCCTGGCATGCAATTATCACAGTGTACAATCAGCAGCAATAGAGGCGCAACCAAAACCCCCAACTCCACACCAAACCACCAACACCCCCCACTCCCCCCCACCCTGCACCTCCCGAACATGGAAGCACCTGTCGCGGACGGATCGCGGCCTAGCCCCCAACCACCCCCTCCAATGGATCCCCAGAAAATCCCCCATAACTAAGAGTCGTTACCCCTTCCTACCCACTCCTACGGGGCAGGTACCCAGCCCAAACACGTCGCACCTGAGCATCATGAATACAAACATATAGTTCAGTGGGAAGTTACAGTCATGCAGGCGGCTGCTCTTGCTCCGGGCCCATTTGCGGAGGCGTCGATCCCGCACGTGAAGTACGTCCAGATGCCGATCTCCTGCGGCGCCGCCACTGGCTCCTCAGACCCCCGCGGGCCATTCCACTCGAGGAGGAATCGGATTCACCACCCGGGGGACCATTGACTCTGATTTTCACTGTCTCATCTGTCCATTGAAACACCTCCTCCAGGGAATCGAAGAACAGCGTGCGGGACTTGAAGATAACTTGCAGCAGCGCCGGGTAGAGCAAGGCATATTGAAGCTTGAGGCCTCGGAGACGGGCTTTGGCAGCAAGGAATGATTGCCTCTGCTGTTGAACCATCCTCGTATAGTCCGGAAAAATGAGAATAGTAGCATTGCCGAACATGAGAGGGGCCTTCACTCTCGCCTGTCTCAGGACCACGAATCGGTCAGAGTAGTTAAGGAATTTGGCTATCAGCGGCCTTGGGCGCGAACCAACAGGGGGCTTCTACATAAGGGCCTGGTGGGCCCGCTCCACCACGAAACAGTGGGAGAGGGCGTCCGCGGAGAGCCAGCCCTCCAACCACTGGACCAGGAAGCGTTTCACATTATCCCCCTCGCAGACCTCCGGAAACCCCACAAAGCAGAGGTTGTTCTGCCGAGCCCGTCCTTCCGCGTCCTCCACCCGCATGGCTAGGCCCTTCTGAATTTTCTCCATCGCTGCCACCTTTTTCTTCAATGCGGACACGTCGTCTTCCACCTCAGAGATGACGTCTCCGCACTGGTGATTCTCTCCACCGCGTTCCGCAGATCCTGACGGAGCAATGTGACATTCGCACCCACTGCCCCGATCTTAGCGTCTAGCATGTCCCGGGACCAGCAGCACCGCGTTATCCGGAGCCTGAGACTGCGAGCCCGCAGCACCAGACACCGAGCTAGCTTCAGTGAATTTGTCCAACATCCACTGTTTGGAATGGCCACCGCGTGTCATGGCGGCCGCGGCCGACCAGACCGGGAACGGGCCCACTCGCCCCAGGGACTGTTTATGTCTGAGATGTACGGGCCAGCGTGGCCCCAGGCAGGCCGACCGACCCACCTCCACCGCCTACAGGCCGGCCGGGCGCAGCTCCGCAGGAGAGTTACAGGGCAAAGCACAAAGTTGCTGCAGCGCCAGAGCAATATAGTGCGCCCTCAGTCATGTCACCGGGACCCCCGGGCAGGAGATCCAAGGAGGGAGATCCCAATTGAGGATCCGGTGGGCCCCCACACAAGGGGCGTCGCAGTCTCCCTCCGGGGTCCGATCCGACCCCCGAGCCACACCACCAGGGAGCAACACCAAGCGAGGAAGAGCAGGAGCGGGGGAAAGACAGCACCCCAGCCGAGCCCCGGGACCCCCCGCTCACCACAAGCAGCGGGGCACCTCCAGGTCCGCCAGCAGCCACCGCCAGCACTGTCAGTCCGCAGCAGGCCCCCAAGCAAGGCCATGGGGGTGTCCACCGGGGGAGACGTGTAGGGCCCGATCCCCCAGCCTGGCCACGGCAGGATCAGCTCCACGCTGCAAAATGGCAGCCGCGACACCAGGTCGCCGCAGAATGGGGTCTCGTCCACCCAGCCGGGCACTCCCTCACTCCATCTGCGATCCCCAGCACTCTCCCTCCTCCACTCCAGCCAGGATCCAGGGCGCGTTCAGCTCCACAGGCAGGGAGCAAGTGTCTGTCCACCAGCACCCGCCCTGCAGCCCGCGACAGCCGCCGGCCCCGGTTGGTTCCGCTGGGCACAGGACATCGAGGCCCCGGCTTCAATGTCCGGTGGCCCCGCAGGCCCCTCCGCTTCTCGGGGGCTGTGCTCGCCGCCAGGAGTCCACTGCGCCCCCGCCACAGGACCGGAGTGAGTACACAGGGTACACAACCCCTCGGGAGACAGCTGTGCCCACAGGAATGCTCAGGGCCAGGATAAATCAACAGGATGATCGTGGCTGGCCGGAGCTCGCACTCTACACAACCGCCATCGTTGCCAGCTAGGCCACGCCCCCTATATTTTTTAATTAATATATATTTTATATAGCAGGCAATGATATCCTATGGAAGCAAATTCAAGTTACTGGTAAGTACGGTTAAAATTACTTTTCAGGATCAGTACTGGGCTGAAAGATGCAGCACTGAGGTCTCTCCTGATAACAGGTGAGTAAATCGGAATTCATAGTTTGGCTGATTTAAGAGGAATATTTTAAGGTTTCAAAGCTCCACACTTAGAAGAATTTCCAAGTGAAACCAATCAATGTTAGCCTACGGAAGGAAATTCAAGTTACTGTAAGTACGGTTAGAATTACTTTTCAGGATCAGTAGTGGGCTGAAAGATGCAGCACTAAGGTCTCTCCTGATAACTGGTGAGTAAATCGGAATTCGTAGTTCGGCTGATTTTATAAGAATATTTTAAAGTTCCAAAACTCCACACTTAGAAGAATTTCCAAGTGAAACCAGTCAATGTTAACCTATGGAAGAAAATTCAAGTACTGTAAGTACAGTTAGAATTACTTTTTAGGATCAGTAGTGGGCTGAAAGATGCAGCACTGAGGTCTCTCCTGATAACAGGTGAGTAAATCGGAATTCATAGTTCGGCTGAATTTAGAGGAATTTTTTTAAGTTCCAAAACTCCACACTTAGAAGAATTTCCAAGTGAAACCAGTCAATGTTAGCCTATGGAAGGAAATTCAAGTTACTGTAAGTACGGTTAAAATGACTTTTTAATTTCCCAACTGAAAACACGCCACAGGGCGCGTTTGCACAGTGGTGAAGGAGAAGGGCATGGCCTGAAGTGACATGTCTGCAAACACGTCCTGTGGCGCGTTTTAAGTTGGGGAATTAATTCCTCCTAAATCCTGAGGGTTCTTGGGGGCCAACTAGCCCACCAGGTACCTCCAGTATGCACCAGGGGGCTGTGTTGCAGAGAGCTGTTCAGTGGCCACGCCCCTTTTTACAACACTCTGCAACACAGCTCCGTGGCGCTCACTGGAGGTACCTGGTGGGATAGTTGGCCCCGGGGAACCTCAGGATTGACAAGGAATTAATTCCCCAACGTAAACCATGCCACAGGGTCTGTTTGCACACATGTGAACTCAGGCCCAGCCCCCTCCCTTCATCACTCTGCAAACACACCCCGTGGCGCGCTTTAAATTGGGGAATTAACTCCCCTTGATTCCTGAGGGTGCCTGGGGCACAACTAGCCCACCAGCTACCTCTAGAAAGTGCCACAGAGCTGCATTACAGAGTGTTATAAAAAGGGGCGTGGACTCAGAATACCTCTCTGCAACGCAGCCCCCTGGTGCATACTGGAGGTTCCTGGTGGGCTAGTTGGCCCCCAGGGACCCACAGTTTTCAAGGGGAATTCTTTCCCCCTCTGCAAACACGCCAGGGGGCGCGTTTGCAGAGTGCTGCATGAAGGGAGCGTGACCTGTTTTTCTTGGTTTTTTTTTAAGAAGGGGGACTGTGTAGCACCCCTTCTTTTTCTATTTTTTTGCCCTGGGGACCCCATCCCCCAGGGCTTGCCCCTTATTTGTTTTATATAAAAAAAAATGGGGAGGGGGGCTGCGTGGCCCCCCTCCTGAGGCTTCTTTTAGCATGGGGACCCCATCTTCCGGGGCTCTGCCTTGTTTTATTTTTAACATTTGTTAGGGAGGGGGGCTGCGGACCCCTCCCGGGGCCTGGCCTCTCATAGGGGACTGTGGGGGGGTCCCCAATCCCCCCACGGTCCCTGCCGGCTCCCCGCGTCCCGAGGGAGCTGGCATTGCTTTTCTACATGGGGAGCAGCTAAAATGCTGCTCCCTATGTAGAAAAGCAATAGTCTTTGGTTTATGGAAGAGAGAGCAGGTTTTCTGCTCTCTCTTCCAAAAACCAAAGCAGTTTGCTATGGCTCCCGCCCTACCATAGCAAACTACAGTGTCCCGGGGGTAGGCACCCCGCGACACTGCAGGAGCCGGCCTTAGGGTTGGCGGTCCCCAGGGCCACCACAATGCTCCAGAAGGTGGGCTGCGTGGCCCCCGTCCCAACATTTAAAAGTCCCGGGGGTTGGTGGTCCCCCCATACATAATGTTAAAGCCCTGGGCGGTGGCGGTCCCCGGGGCTGGGGGGCCCCAATATTATAAAAAAAGAAGCCCCGGGGGGTGGTGGTCACCGGGGCTGCGGGGGGCTGTGAGCCCCCCACATACATAATGTTAAAGCCCCGGGGGTGGCAGCCCGTTATTATAAAAAAAAGAAGCCCTGGGGGTGGCGGTCCCAGGGTCTGCGGGGTCTATGAGCCCCCGCATATGTAACATTAAAGGCCCCCCATTATAATTAAATACATTGACCCCAGGATTTGGCACCCCCGGGGGCTAATTTTAAATAAAGCCGACTTTGTTTTCTTTTTCACGGTGTACGCGTATCCTACGGGCATCCCCCTATTTTTTTCGCGGTCTTTGTGGGACCCCCTGAGCAGGCCTAGGGGGTCAGGGTGTTTCTACTGTGCCCCCTTTGCGTCTTTTGCGCACTTGTTTTTCAGTTTTCTTGTGCCTCGGTTCTACCGAGATACAAGATGGCTGCCAACACTTCCTGATTTGGAATTTTGACAGACAGTTGACAGCCAATTAGCAGGCAGCTCGTACTCGTAAGGGTACGCGCATGATCCTAGGAGGATACGAGTACCCTACACGCCCATAGATATATCTATGATTTTACTTTTGATTTTCTCAGGAATTACTGCACGGATTCACACCATTTAACAAAAAGCGTGATCTGTGAACCTAACTCTACCTTTTTGCCAAATTTGGTGTAATTCCGTTCAGCAGTTCGGGCTGTAGCCGTGTCTAAAGGTCCCTATGGAAAATTGCATGGGGAAAACACGTTTTGGGACCCCCCTTTTTTCTCGGCTCCCGCTTGACGAATCACCCTGAAACTTTCGGGATGGGAGCGGAGCACCCCATCTTCTTGGAGAAGTTTGCAAAGATTCGTCGACCGGCGCCAAAGTTATTCCAAATAGAATGTTGCGGATTCCCTATGGAAACTAGGTCCTAACTACAACTACCTACTGGGGACCGCCAGCAGGTAATATAGGTATTATATATATATATATATATTACCTACTGGCGGTCGCCAGTAGGTATATATAGTTAGGATTTTTTCCCTATGGGATTTTTGAAAATTCTATGTCTAATAACTTTGGCGTTTGTGGACGGAATCGGCTGAAATTTTCAGGAAAATGGCACATTTTGTTTTTGAGCAGCCCCTGAAAATTTGGGGGGGTTTCGTCAAGGGGGGGCCGAGAAAAAAGAGGGGTCCCAAAACGCGTTTTTAACATTGAGTTTTCCATAGGGTGGTTGGCCTCACTTTTAGCCCGAACGGCTGAATGGATTTGCACGAAACTTGGCAAAATTGTAGGGACTGTTAGCCCGATGTGCCTTTGCTAGGTCTCAATATATGTGCTTTAGTGGATTTTGAGAAATTAACGTTCAAAAAAGATATATATCTGTAACAGCGCTCCGGGTAGCGCTCCGGTTCGCGTACTTTTCGCGTAACGGAGCTTTGCGATGCGAAGCTGATTGGCTCTCCGGTGTCTGTCAACATTCTAAACAGTCCGGAGCGGCCGCCATCTTGTCTCTCGGTAGGATCGAGAGACAAGAGGAGGCCAAAACAAAGGGGGAATTTACCATAAGGGGGCATAGTAGATCCTCGTTGACCCCCTAGGTTTTTTGCGTGGGGAGCGCCCAGTCCGCGAACCGGAAAGCGTTCTGGGCAGCGTACTATAAGGAAAAAAGAATGATAGACTTTTCAAATACTGTATGTTAATTGTTTGTTGTTTTTGTTGATTATTTTTTATTTTCTTTATTTTTTAAGCATTTTTTTTATTGTGATTGTGTTTCATAATTTATTAAACTTTCTAACATTTCAGTGTCAGAAATTTCATAATTCTCATTGAATATACTTTGTAGTCTTTGAGGGTATAAAATGTCCTCATTTTTAAGGAGGTTATCTACTGCTTCCACACATTGCAGTAGTTCCTGGTCCCTACTTTCATCCATAAATTCATTTTCATTTTGATTAATGATTTCTTGGCTGCTCTCTTGTAGGACAATTTTAAATTCAATTTTTTGTTCGCCTTCCATTTTGCCTGAAATTTGGATAAAAAAAATATATATTAGTAGAGATAGGGCACTGTTGGGATTAATTTTAGATAGGCAGTTTTTATCAGTGAATTTATCTTTTGGCAGTGTATAGTATCAGAGTGGAAGTAGGAATATAAAAAAGTGTCTGTGATTTAACCAAGAGAAGCCTAACTCCATCCATAACTATAACAGAGAAGTCTATCTAAATCTATAACTACTACAGAGGGATAGTATATAACTATCAGAAAAAGTTTACCATATTAACTTATAGTGCACAATATACTTCAGTTTTAAAAATATCAACTTACCTTTACAAACAAGTTGAAGAGTTTAGTGATAATTCAATTGTAATGTACAACAAGAAGTAGCAGTCAAAATGGCTGTGTTTCCTTCTTTTCCTTTATATATATTCAGGTATATAACCAATCAAATGTCAGGTAATAAAAGTAGAAAATGAAAGTAACATTTCCATTGGTTGTCAATTCCAACACATTAGATGTGTTTTGTGAAGTAATTTACCTCACGGTATTTAGAGAGGTCTACAGGCTTAATGGCTAAATGGAATTTCAATCAAATTTGTGAAAATGAAAGGGATTGTTATGTAGTATGAGCTAATGTATATTTGGTGAGAGTGTCTCCAGTCGTTTTTCTGTGAATTACTTTCCCACCTTTTTTATTGGACCGCTTCCCGGTATGCGTCCCGGTCAGCGAACCAGCAGCGTTACGGGAGTCCACCATTTTGTGTTTCGGTCGAATAAAGATACAAGATGGAGGGCAAATAATGTTCAGAATGGGTAGAAGGGGGCACGGTAGATGTATCTTGACCCCCTAGGTTTTCTGAGGGTGGCTGAGGAGGACCATATGTGCGGGGAAAAAACTTTTTTTTTAAATTTTGCGCGGTTAGCTTCCAGTTCGCGTACCGGGTAGCGCTCCGGGGAGCGTAGTTTGTTGAAAATTAGAGAAAAAAGTTAGAGAAAAATAATAAATGTGAGTGATCAGATGTAGGGTAGCTCTGAGAAGAGCTTTTGGGTTTATGGTACATTTAGGTACTTATAAGTAGGTACCAATGCACAGTCTTAAATTCAAAATGAAAATTCTGTTGCCCTCATCTGAGAAGTGAACTCCATCTCCTCTGTAGACATCTTGCATGTAGTAACGCAAGTTATTGTTGTACATGGAGCCCATTCCACGGTCTCTCATGTAAGCTGAAACAGATTTGTTTACATGCTTCCTCGACTTCTCAATTTGTGGACAAAATTGGTTGGACCACCTCCATTTCTGTCTTTGGCATATATTGGAATATACCAAGGCAGTTTGAGGAAAAAGTGCCATTAATTGCTCAAAGGTGTCCTTTAAAAGCATTTCCAGACCT
This sequence comes from Lissotriton vulgaris, assembly GCF_964263255.1. Classification (NCBI taxonomy): domain Eukaryota; kingdom Metazoa; phylum Chordata; class Amphibia; order Caudata; family Salamandridae; genus Lissotriton; species Lissotriton vulgaris. Next base: position 409,289,962 of record NC_141697.1, on the reverse strand, counting down.
ACCCCAGTCAAAGTACCCAAATCATTACCTCCACAGTGCACAATTAACAGGTCAGGTTTTGGCAAATGCATAAAGGTTTTCACCAATGGTATCAATTGGTGACATTTTAATCCTCTTTGGCCCAACCACTTAATTTCCACATCTTGTAAATTGAAGTTAGGTAAATTTATGTTCTCAGCATACCTTTGAGACCATGTCATCAGTGATGTCACTGACCATGTCATGAATGATGTAATATGTGACATGATCAGCAGTGGATTGCGGGTGCGCGATATATAGTTAGTGCAACTAACTATATATGAAATTTCAATGGTTTTGTGTGAGTAAAATAAGGTTTTGTAAATGCTAATCCCTAACTATATATGTTCTATAACCCATGGTTTTTTCATTGAATTTTATATATATATATATATATCTGGAGAAACTCGAACCACTTCCTGATACTCCGCAGCAGCAGACAGGCGAGGAAAGAGACACAGACCTCTGAGGTATTTCAAGTGGGCAAAAAGATTTTATTGTAAGTGACCCAACACAACGCGTTTCAAGCCTGTAAGCCCTTATATATATATATATATATATGTATGTAAATTCGCCACATTAGCTGGAGCAGCCGCCTCAGCCCTCGAATTCAAATGACGAAAGAACAGACCCAGATTTCGTGCTTAATTGAGGTGTTTATTCTTGTCCAGCAAGCCTGCCGCCGCCATTACGCGTTTCGCCTCTTACAAAGGCTGGGGATCGCGTAACTAGTTAGCATGGAGGAGTCTCGTTCGTTATCGGAATTAACCAGACAAATCGCTCCACCAACTAAGAACGGCCATGCACCACCACCCACAGAATCGAGAAAGAGCTATCAATCTATCAATCCTTTCCATGTCCGGGCCGGGTGAGGTTTCCCGTGTATATATATATATATATATATATATATATATATATATATATATATATATAATGCAATGTGTCTGCAGGTAGTGAGACAAAAGGTTTGTACTCCAGGACTAAGTTTCTAAAGGCAAATTTATTAGCAACACGTTTCAACCTGTTGGTCACACCATCGGTATTGTCTTTTTGTGCACCACCTCTTTAAAAAAAATCGTAAACACAAGACATAAAAGAAATATGGCATTTTTGTGCCTTCTTATTTTAAGTACAAGTGAATGCCTTCTTGAAAGATCAGAAAGACCGACTCCTATGTGAGTTATTTGCAGGAGAAAAGAAAACTAATCTTGTGACACCATTCACTATTAACTACATTCAATATGCAGAGGAAGTAATCCATCAATGTCAATTATAATTCAACATTTCAGTATAAAGAATATCATTAGGGTGCCATTGTGTTGAAATGCAAAGTAAAACAGAATGCAGAACGGTGGCCAAGCGGCCTATCAGTTGCAGAATGAAAACACGCACAATAGTGCCAAAATATATTGCAATTTTGCTAGTGAGGTGCAGGCTCCCAAATCTTTGCTAGTACCTAGCCAAATGGCTTTAGCAACGCACCATAGTATTGTTCTATTCTGTCTTCTAAATATATACTCAAATTAACTGAGTAATGGCGTGAACGAAAGGCTCCATAAAAAGTAATTATAATTCTAAATGAAATTGATACTCCCAATGTCAATAAATGTATATCAAAACATAGGAAAGAAAACATTAGATACATTTCAGTCATGTAATGAAAACACAAACCAATAGTGTCAGCACTATATCAAACAAAAATGAAAACAACTGTGAAATGACAGATCCTCATGTATTAAAAAGTAAATATACCTCCAGTAATTCCCTTACTAGTTCAAACATGATTATTAGATATCATATATACCTCAACAAAGTCAAAAGTTAATGAGGGCGGCAACAGAAAACCCAGACAAATAAAAAAATATACAGAAAATCAACAAATCAACCAAAAATGAAAACGCCCAATCCTTAAGTCTACAACTGCTGAAATCAGCTGATACATTCAGGCATCCCGGATATTTGCTATAAGGAGAATGATGTGCTCCGACTCTAGAGTCTTAGCTTTTACTCGGTAGGTCATGGCAATCCTGTCAATTTCAAAAAAGGACAAAAGATCAGGGCTCTGTTTATGATCCTTGGACCAATGCCCAGCAGCAGCTCCTCCGCTAAGGCGGAGGACTGGTGCCCCACTGCATTTTGAGCATTGCATAAAAGAAAAAGAAAATGATAATAACACTATGTTATTATCATTTTATTTTCACGGTTTGAAGGCGGGGCTTGTCTGTGTCACAGTCAGCAACAGGAGGAGTGGTGGGAACTTAAGTGGGCATGACTGCTTGGGCAGTCATGCACACTTTTCATGTATGTAATGCACAGCCTGGTGAGGAACATGCATAAGCTCCCACTGCATATCTGAGCACCGAATCACGGAGATACTCAGCACGAGTAAAGAAAGTTCAGTCCAGTCCTTTGACTACGCAAGGCAGAAGCAGCAACTGCAGGCCAACTCAACAAAGCAACAACACAGCAAAGTGACAGTACTCCTTCTAGCAGCTCTTCCAGCTCTTCTTTTTGACAGGTTCCTTGATTCCAGCAAGTTTTAAAGTTATGGGGTCTAGGCCCCGTAATTTATACTCAAAATGTCTTTGTTCTCTTAGGCAGAGAATGTCTGTGCTTAGCCCAAATCAGTTTGGTCCTCTCTGGCCCTTCTTCTTGGCAGGAGGTGGAGAAAGCATTGTCCAAGGCAGACTGGGCCTATTCAGGTGCAAGGGAAATCTCCTCCCACCACTCTAAATGCAGACCAGGTCTATTCAGGTGCTAGTGAAAACTCCTCCCACTACTCTGAATGCAGCCAGGTCTATTCAGCCCAGCCCTGACCCATTCAGGAAAGGCAAGACACACATCATACCCCACCTGTCGCCACCAGAGAGAATGCTCATCCCCAGCCCCTGTCACTCCAAAGCCAGACAGTCAATCCACAAACCTGCAGAGGCACACAGGATGGCCAAGAAAGAAATAAAAAGCACTTTCTAAAAGTGGTATTTTCAAACCCACAATATAAAATCATCTTTACTAAAAGATTCATTTTTATATTCTGGGTTCAGGCATACTAAACTCCATCTTTCTATCTTGTCCCAATGGGAAGTTACATTTATATGATGTTATAAATAAACTCCCATTCTATCCTATTGGACAGATATCCTTTCTTTTTTTAAAATGTATGTTCTTTATTGATTTTCTGCAAGTTATACAGGTATTCAACTTTCAGAATAATGTTATGTATAGCATTTATTTCAATTACATTTACTAGAGCCGCTTTGGTGGGATGTCACGCAGTAGCGTATACAATAATATAAAAACAGTATTAACATTGTATGCCCTTGTCACAAAAAATTAGCAATGCTCAACAAGAAAAGTGCTAACTATTCGGAGTTATTTGATCTCGTCTGGCTTGCGTTTGTGTTCCCTGATCTGGCCGTTTATGATCAGGGGTAAGCAACTATGTGTGGTCGTAAATAGTACTGGGGGGAGGGATTCCGTACCCCACATAATCATGTATATATTTTAGTCCAGGTCCATGCTGGGAGTGGATATGTGGTCTGAGGGGGCACGCTATATATATGCAACCATGTGACAATGTGTTGTGCTGGGTGTGCAGGGGGAGGGCGTGCTTCACGACGTGGTTGGGTTTGTCGTGTTCAGTTTAGTTTCTATGAACATCAAATACTCTTGCCATTGTGTAGGATTAACCCACAAAGGTGTGCTTCGTGTATTGATTACTCGGGTTGCATGTTCTGCAACCAGTGCTCTGCGGACATCTAATAGCCATGATCATGTGTTAGAGCCTGTGTGTGATTTCCAGGTCATAGCTATTTTGCCAGTCCCAAAGCCAAGTCTAAACATTTATTGAGATTCTTGAGTGAGGCGGTGCGCTTCGTGATTCCAATCCCGATATGTGAACCCTGAGGTATTATTAGGTCCCTGCCCCCTCCGTTAATGTCACCCCCACATTATTCCAATATCCTCGAAGGTGGGGGCATTTCCAGACCATATGAGGAAACGTTGCTTCTGGGGCAAGGCACCTAGAACAAACATCAGCAGAGGTAGGATACATGTGTGCCAGTCTGTGTGGTGTTAATATGTATAGTGTAGATAATTGAATTGTGTGTATTTCAGCCTGGCGTTCGTGGATATGATTTTAGGGTAACTTATGCATTGTGACCATTGCTTATCGGTAGGTTATTGACAATGCTGAGTCCCAGTATATACGCAGTGATACCAGCAAAGGCGCGGAGACAGACCTAAGAGAAATATATAGTGCTGTTACTACATATTTGCCCCATACATGTGCCAATAGAATTTATAATGGTTGATATGTGACGGGTTCAGTGCGGGTGTTGCCCCATGTCTGAAGGAATTGCTGGGGTATCATCGTGTAGATCAGGAAAGTCCCCTGTGGTATCCCGAAGTCATCCATTAAGCCCTCAAGATCTTGTAGTTGCAAATCTACAAACAGGTTGACCAAGTTATCCAGCCCCGCTGCCCTCTAGGACTTGAGCTCTGGGCATCTGTGACCAATAAACGAACCCGGAAGACCTTCAAATGGTAGATTGGGGGCGTATGGCATAGGTTAGCCTCTAGGTAGTACATATTTTAACCAGCTGCGTCTTGCTGCCTGCATTAACACATTACCCTGCTTTCTCTGCAGTGTAGTGGTGGACCCGAGAGCCATTCTATCACAGCTGGCTGTCGCAGTGGCAACGCCCAAGTGGCCAGCTCGGTGATGTTGCTACTCGTGAGCCATTCCATTGGCCACTGCAATTTTGCTGCAGCGTAGTAATGTTCATAGTTTGGCGCCCCTAAGCCTCTGTCAGTCAGTGGCAGATGCAGTTTGCGAAGTGCCACCCTAGATCTAGAACCCCTCCAGATCAGGGAGACAAGGAATGATTCTGGGTCCTTGAATAGTCTGTGTGGTAGCCTATGAGGAAGGACAAACAAGAAATACAAGAGGCGTGTGAGTAAAAGCATTTTGGAAATGGCAATCCGACTTATAGGGGACAAGGGTAAGTTCAACCAGAATGGGAGAGCTGTGTGTACCCTAGTGATTGCCCTACCCAGGTTACCATCTATTATATCTGTCTGAGAGTCATATATTTAAACTCCCAGATATTTGGAAGTGTTGAAAGTTGAAATGCCCATTCTAATGGAGTTTGAGACATAGCACGCCTCTGGTCCATTGAAAGCGGTTTCATTGGGAACACTGCTGACTTGGGCCTGTTGGCCCGCAGGCCATGGTCTTCTAGCAGTTCCAATAATACCTTCAGGGTTGTAGTCTGTCCAGGTAGGTACATTAATGCTTAGTCTGAATAATAACCATAATAAATTGTTTCTAAATTATAAATAATCAATTGATAAATATTTTAATTGTGCCACATTTGTAGGAGTTGTTTGTGTGTTTATGGGGGAATATGGTGTGAAGTAATTTATTTGAAAATCATAAATATTTTTTTTAAATTATAAATAATTTATTTAAAACAGTTATTTGTTTGTAAAATGTTTTTCAACTTTTCTAAATTGATGTTTGTAGTTAATTTTCAATATTTTTTACTATGACATTATTTTTCTATCTTTTGTAATTAGTTATATTTTTATATGGTTTCTATTTATGCGTTATTAAAAATGTTGTATTGTTGTTGCTATTTTTTATTTTCATATTTTTTTTATGAAATATTAATTTTAACCCTCTGCTATCCAACACTTTCCCTACTGTTACACTTACTGGAGTGGGAATCGTAATTTTTTATCTTTCGCTATCCAACACTTTCCCTACTGTTGCATTTGTTGGCGCAAGAATAGTAATTTTTAGCCATACGCTATCCAACACTTTCCCTATTGTTGCACTCACTGGAGTGGAAAAGTTTTTTGTACCCATCCGCTATCCAACACTTTTCCTACTGTTGCACTCACTGGAAGGGGAATAGTACTTTTTTATCTTTCGCTATCCAACACTTTCCCTACTGTTGCATTAGTTGGAGTGGGAATAGTAATGTTTACCCCTACGCAATCCAACACTTTCCCTACTGTTGCACTCACTGGAGTGGGAATAGTATTTTTTTTTGTTTTGCTATCCAACACTTTCCCTACAGTTGCATTTGTTGGAGTGGTAATAGTTATTTTATTCCCTCTGCTATCCAACACTTTCCCTACTGTTGCACTTTCTGGAGAGGGAATAGTAATGTTATTCCCTCCGCTGTCCAACACTTTCCCTACTGTTGCACTCCCTGGAGTGGGCATAGTAATTTTTACCCCTCCACTATCCTACACTTTCCTTACTGTTGCACTGTCTGGAGTGTGAATAGTCATTTTTACCCCTATGCTATCCAACACTTTCCCTACTGTTGCACACACTGGAGTGGGAATAGTAATTTGTACCCCTCCACTATCTAACAATTTCTCTACTGTTGCACACTCTGGAGTGGAAATAGTATTTTTTACCCCTACGCTATCCAACACTTTCCCTACAGTTGCACTCCCTGGAGTGGGAATAATAATTTTTACCCCTCCGCTATCCAACACTTTTCCTACTGTTGCACTGTCTGAAGTGTGAATAGTAATTTTTACCCCTATGCTATCCAACACTTTCCCTACTGTTGCACACACTGGAGTGGGAATAGTAATTTGTACTCCTCCGCTATCCAACAATTTCTCTACTGTTTCACACTCTGGAGTGGGAATAGTAATTTTATCCCCTCTGCTATCCAACATTTTCTCTACTGTTTCAGTTAATGAAGTGTAAAATTTATTTAAAAAAAGATAAAAAATATTTTAATATTTTGATTTATTGTATATATAGGTTATTTTTATGTAATTGGTGTAGGCCTATATAAATATGTATTTATAATTTTTAATGTTTTGAACAATGTATAATGTATTAAAATATATAGTTAACAATATTATTAAGTAAATTAATATATTATATTTTATATATGTATCATTAATTTATTTTTATATTATATGCATTGCTTATAATTTAAAAAAATTCTAATAATTCTAACTATGTTTTTTATTAAATATGTTATTTCCTTTATTTTACATTGTTTTTAAACCTTTATAAAACATGATATTGTTAACAACGATATTTTTAACAAAATATTTTTCTTCAATATTTTTGTACTTATCATTATGTAGACAGGATGTCGATATTCTGGACAGCGATATTTTTGCTTCTATATTTTTGTACCTCGATATTTTCGATGTTGATATTCTGTCAGTGATACAGCGGAACTACAGCCTCTTCACCACCCTCGCCAGCAAGTTTCTTCCAACCAACCGCTACCCCTTGACCACAATTGTAACAATAGTAACAGCCATTGTGCGTATTATGCACATCATAAAAGGAAGGACGGATCACGGAAACTAATAGAAAATACCCAACTCCCCACCCCAGGCCGGCTTGCCATGGGCAATTGGCAATCTGCTCTGAAATGCAATCAGTCCAAACAAGAAATAACAATAGAGGAAGAAGAGAAATACTATTCAATGATATCTTAGGTCAGAATTAGAATGAAAATGAGAGAGAAAAAGAGAAGAAAAGAAAATATGATATGCTATGTCAGCCACTTAACATTCTCAGGAAGCTTAGCACATCTGCCAATTGTCCGCAAGTAGTCCGCCATGTGGATCTCAAACTTACAGCGTTTATGTTTCCATTATGCGGTTGGCACAGGAATAGGGGCGTGCCGACCCCTATGTCTGTGAGGAGTATGCAATGTTCCGCCAAGACCATACAAGTTACCATCAGAGGGGTCATCCAATTTCCTCTGCAGTGTGTGGGGCGACCACTGGGCCCCCTCCAAGCAATGCTATGTGTTGTGAGTTAGTTAGAGGCAATGTTCGATCAAGCGTTGTGTCTGAGTCCAATTCAGATCTTGGAGGAGATGAGGCACAACCAAGATGTTCCGCTGTCTTTATGGCATGCTTTTGTTCTTTTGCGAGCTGGGCCTTCATTGGGTGCTGTACTCTGCCCCTGGCTCGGCCCCTGAGTTTCCATGCCTGTTGAGGGTCCACTAGGGTGGTGGGCGGGGCATGTGTGAATCCATTCTGATCTAACCAGGACCATGCATCCTCAGGAGTAGTGCAAAAAATGGTACTGTCCTTGAGGCAACTACACAGCTTGGCTGGATATTGCAGTGAGTATTGTATCTCGTGGTCCCGGAGGCATTTACTAACTTTCAGATAGGAAGATCTGTGGCATTGCCCCGACAGGATGTAATCCGGCTATATGTGCACCATTGCGTTCTCACTTTGCCATGGACATTGGGCCCTGGTTACCTGGAGGATGTGGTCTCTGTTGCTGTAATTAAACTGTCTCGCCACCACTGGTCTAGGAGGATTGCCCGGGGACCACCTGGACCCTATGCACCTTTTCAACTGAGAAGAATTTCAAATGTTTGTCTTTGAGAATGTCTGTGGTGAACCAGAACTCCAAGTAGAGCTCCATACTGTGGCCTTCTGCCTGCTCCGGTAGGCCCACTATGCAAATATTGTTTCTGCGGGACCTACCGTCCTGGTTTTCCACCTGGCACTTCAAGTATTCCACCTCCTGGTAGAGGGATTTGATCTGGTCTGTTGCTGTGGACACAGTGGGGCGCGAGGATGCAAGTGTGGATTCTGATACTTCCACTCTATCTTTCAATTTTTTATGGTCTTCCATCAAAAACCCAATTTCTGCGCAAAGGGAGTCAATCTTCGGGCCCAGTGTAGTTTTGATATCCAGAATCGCTGCCATCAATTCGTCAAACAGGCATGAGTGATCTGCACAGTCGGCCGAGTTCGATGTTGTATGCTCCATGATGTCTCCCACACCAGAGGCGGGGTTGTTACACTAGGCGGTTGGGACTGTTGTCCGCTCTGGGCTTCCCCATCCTGCCATTTGGCCATGTGGCGTTGTGTGGAAGAATACCCTGGTAGTATTAATTCCTTGAGGGAAGCTTGGAGTGCCTCACCAGTAATTAAACACGCTTGTTGAAACGGACATGTGATGTCACAATGTGGTCAAGTAGAATGCAGGGTGCAGGCATGCACAGACGGATGATTTGCCAGGTATCTATGATTAGTGGACTGCTTCTAGTGATGCGATGATGAACCACTCTGGTGGCAGTAACGTGTATTTAGTGCTAAGACACCATCTGGTACTGTTGTGTAACTATAGGTGCACTGCGGGCCAATGTGGCAGTTGGCAGATAGTTAAAAGCGGTTGAGTCACCGGTCGCTGACATTCCACATTACTGGCAGCGCTCAAGGGAGCACTAACTCCTTTCCCTTAATCAGACATCGTTCAGCAACCCGGGTGAAGTTCCATTGGTCAGCTCCTGGTGGGATTAGAGAGAAATGAGGGCAGTCCCGGGGAAGCCCCAGCAGCTGGCAGGCACTGTAGGCTGGGCTCTGCTCCACCAATCAAACCTCCCACCTGTCCCAGCATCCATGAGGTCAAGAAGATCAGCCACCCCTCCGGCCTGCTGGCAGCGGCTCGCTAATAGGTACAGACCCGGCTGGCGAGGACTCACGGGTATTTCAGCCAGCTGTAAGGGGATAAGTTGCTGGACTGATTCCTGGTGCCCCGCAGGCGGAAATGACTATGAATCTCCAGAGACACGGTCCTGATGCAGACAGTCAAGCAGCACAGTCTCGCCACCACAGGCGCCCCCCAGGTTGCACGCTCACCCACCATATTGAGTGCTCATCTGCAAGGGTCAGCTGTGCCCCAGGGTCACCGGCTCCAGGCACGCCCACCAGGGGCACCACGAGGCAGGCTCCACAGCCCAGACCGGGTCCAGAAGGGGCTTTACAAGGTCACATGGTGACCGCCCCCCCCCAGTGCCCCTTGTGTAGCAGCAGTCACGGGCCTCGAGTCCCCTGTTTAGGCGGGGTCAGGTGAACAGTGTAGTCTGTCTACTACGGGCACGCCTCAAGCTCTGTGGTGCCCGTGATGGTCAGCACATACTCACAGGGGTACTGCATTCCATAAGCGTCAATTTCAGCCACGCTGCCACTCGAGTCCTGTGGCTTCAGGCCGCCTTGATGCTGATCCCCGTCAGCGACCCTCGCAGGGTTGTGGTTCAGGCGGGGGCCGCAGGAGAACACTGCCGTGAGATTGAAAGGAGCGTCGGGGAAACAAACTACACTTCCCATGAGGCGTTGGGGCAGGCGTGCGTCTTTGTCAGCGCGCTCAGCCCTTATTACAGCGTCCGGGGCGCCGAGCGCGTGTCGCTGATTCTGAATTGCCGATCGAGATGAGGATTGGTAGGGGTGCTCTGGCACCGCCTTTATTACCTATCTTCTGTTTTCTTGTACCTCTTCTGCGATTGATTACTGTTGGAGGATTTCAGTGATATTGCCCTGACGATCGCATGCAGTCCTGGTGGTGAATCCTTCCTTTGATTCTTGCGGGACTGCCATTGCGATTCCTGTTGCCGACTATAACTTTTGTGCTGATTGGTAGCCGGACATTGCCTCCGATCACGGTGCAGTCCCGTTGGTTGAGCCATTTGGTTGGTTCTTGCGGGATTGCTGGCGTGATCTCCTAAGTACTGTTGTCGGGTACTTTTTGTTGGATCTCCTCGCAGGAAGCTCTGCAATCTTATTATCCACTGCAGATAAGAGAAAGTACTCTGAAACTCTTTCTAGTTCAGCTCAGTTTATGAACCTTTGTTCCTCTGTTCATACTGGGCGGACCAGGAGTTTACTTATTGGCAGTTTTGGCACTATACTTAGTTCTTGGATGGTAATCGATACAATTACCATAAAGAAAGCTATGATTGAGAGAATGTAATCATCATCTTTACGAGAGGTATTCCTTAATTCTGGATCATTCCTTCCATGGTGAGGTTAACCCGGGGGTTCTGGTTGTGATACTGTTATGCAGCTGGAATTATAACATCCGTTATTTGTTTATACATCACAGCAGGGTCTTGTGGAGATTATACTGGGCCAGCTCCAAATTATCTACTTTCCTCCCCTGTTGAAAAGACCACTGTTAACCTAAAGGGTACATTTTGGCAAAATGTTATGACTTCAGCATTGAGGGAGTTATAGGAGATTATACTGAATTATTCTGTTACACCCATAGGTTGCTAGTGGCTACTCTTCTATGGACCTCTGAATGCAAGGCTTCACTACGTTATTTTCCTTTCCAGGTATTTTCACTAATATATACCAACTGTGCAGATACCTTACAAGTGCTTTAGGAAGTGTCTTGTTTCTATATGCATTGGTGCATGTGTTTGTCTCATAGTGCCTTGTTCTCGTTACAGGTCTCCCTCCCTGCTGTCCCCATCCTTTCCTTCCCTCGCCTAATCACTCCAACGTGTCTGTTGTTTAAACTCAGACCTTGGGGCTGTCGGGAGGTGGAACCCATTTAAGCATCGTACGATTCTGAGGATTCAAGGACCTGACACACAGCAGCCAGATTTCAATGTCGCAGGTCGGCGCAATCTCCAGGGGCACACCACAGTCTTAACGTTACATGTAGCAGGTGGATGCAGAGTCTATTCAGGATATTTGGGCAGGCCTCTTGCGAACCATAACGCTGTGCGTACGCACTTGCCACCACCTTGGCCACGCCCCCATGGTAAAGATAGCCTTTCAATAGTGTAAAACAAAATACACTGTATTTCACTATCAGGACATGTCGCACGCCTCAGTACATGTCTTACCTTTCACATACACTGCACCTGCCCATGGGGCTACCATGGCCTACCTTAGGGGTGTCTTACATGTAAGAAAAGGGAAGATTAGGGCCTGGCAAGTGGGTGCACTTGCCTGGTCGACATGGAAGTTACAAACTGCACACAGTCTCTGCAGTGGCAGGTCTGAGATATCTTTACAGGGCTACTTCTGTGAGTGGTACAATCCGTGATACAGGTCCACTAGTAGGATTTGATTTAAAGACCCTGGCACTCTCAGTGCACTGTACTAGGGACTTACTAGCAAATCAAATATGCCAATCATGAAAACACCAATCCATAACACAATTTTCAACAGGAGCATTTGCACTTTAACATTGAACAGCAGTGAGAAAGTGCGCAGAGACACTAAACCAGTCAAAATCAGGAGGTCAGGAAGCAAAAAGACAGGGGAAACACGCCAAAAGATGCCAGGTTTAACAATTCCTCATCCAAGTTGAGGACATACAGTTCTTTGATGTTAAATAGCAGAATATGCTTGGATTCTAGATCTCTTAAACTTAAAGTGAAGTAGTTCAGCCCAACCATTATGCAAAGTAAAAAGAATAGAATCAGCCATTGATATGCTCCTGAAACACTATACAAGAGCATATAGCTAGATTAATCCACACCCCATCAGGTGCTATGCTGCAATGGCAGACAGGACCGAAGACCACAGATCACCCTAGATCGCTGAACTAAAGCAGATGAACCTAGACAGTAGTAAAAGGCACAATGAAGCTGAACAAAGGATTGTGGATCTTGAAGATATGACTGCCTCTCACATGTGATCATTGGGAGATCTTCAACAAGGAGTGAAGTAGAATAAAAACAAGATGGCGGATATAGAAGACTGTTTAAGACTAAATAATGCCCGTCTCTTGGGTTACCCAAAACAAACGAAAATCTATCCAGTAGAGACCTTTTTGGAGTGCTTCCTACTTGCTCTATTTGCTGCCTGGAAAGCATTAAAGGACATGCTAGTAGACAGGACACATAGAGCCCCTACCCAAAAGCAGTTGCCAGTGAATGGGCATGGTGCAACTACAAAGATAAAGAGACAATGCCAAGTTACTTAGCATGACGTGACAGCAGCAAGAAAAAAACGAGTGACTTACCTGTACACTGTGGCTCTTCAATATTGATATCTTTCATAGGTTCACATGCTTGAAACTTCCCCGTCTTCATGGTGGGAGTCCCAACGTAATTATAACAAGCAGTGCCATATATAAGAACCATAGAGAAGTTAAGTGACATTAGTAACCAATTCACATTGTTTTATGAGAAACAAATTTCAACCAATCAAAGCACTTCTCTTGCAAGGCCACCATACCGCAAATTTCAAGCTGCACAAGTGTACAAGATGGATATAAGAAGTGTTCAGAGTGGTGAGCCACAATCAAGAGGAGGGGTGCTGCATGTGAATCTCTGAAAGATATCACTACTGGAGAACCACAGAGTACAGGAAAGTAACTTGTTTCTTCTCTTGAGTGGAATCTTTCATAGATTCACATGCTTGAATCTGATTAGTAAGCAGTACCATGCAAAGGAGAGGTGAATTGTATGGCAAACCACACTGATGTAGTAACTGACCATACATAACATGCTAATTATCAAGATAAAATCTAACATTTCTTTTTCCAAACATAAAATGTAAAACATAAAGCATGACTTGATTTGTATTAAACAACAATTACTTATCTAGCTGCAAAAGGTAACATAAGACCGCTTTTAAGAGTCTTCTGACTTCTAAAGAATGCAGGGATCTTTAAGCTGTAGGTGAATGGGTTTTTGAAGTATGTTGGCTTAACAATTAGTTAGTTCAAGTGAAGCGAAGTTGGCATTAATTTTGGATCAGTACTCAGGATCATTCTATCATCTTTTAATTGTGATTGATTGATTGAAGCTTTATTTCGATATAGAACATATAAAAGCAATACATTACATCAGTAAAAAACAATTTAACAATACACAATATAAATGTCCTACAGAATCAACAGTGAGATTTAAAAAAATGCATTATTGGGCAAATTATAAAAGACAATACAGTCAGAGAGCACATTACTGGATCAACAACTTCTTTGCAGTTCTTATTCGCCAAGCCCAGCCTAGGAATTTTGCCATACAGCAGGCAAAAAAGGGTCGAGCATCTGTACGCAATATGCGTAAGGCTTCCAAATGTGATCTCGTTCCCAAGCTCCTACATAAAGGCTTTAACCATCTCGATCTAGGCACCGCATAAGCATTGCACTCAAACAACAGGTGGGCAACGGACTCAACCCTTGAGTCACAGAAGGGACAATATGGTACAGTTTGTAATGGTGGTTTCCAGGTGGAAGTTAGCAGCCCTAAGGGGAGTACCCCCACCCTGAATTTGAAGTACAGTGATCTGTCGCCCGAATTATGGATTAAGTCCAGATAGGGTTCCCTATAGGGGAGCTCCTTAACTAACAGAAACTGGGCAACAGATTTACAATGCTTTGGATTGCACATTCTCTCGTTGTCCACCCATGACCAATAAGCCTTCTTTAGCAGTTGTTTTGACGGTGCTGATTTATTGACCCAAGCGTCTCCTAACCCCAACTCATAGAGAAGCCGCTTAACCTCCCTGAGGTTATAACAGCCCGAGAGGGACAAAAGTTCACTTAGGGCATCTGCGTAACTACACAGTTCAGGGACATTCCATATCCTGGCCCATAATAAAAGGGGACGTAGTTTTGCTTGCTCACATATTGGGCGGGTGCCTGCATCTAGCAAGAGGGGGATTGTAGGGGTACTGTGGGGTAGCCTCATAAGATCTTTGTGAAAGTTATTTTCGAGGTAGGCCAAGGTGTCAACTCTCTGAATACCCCACAGTTCTGCGCCGTACAGTGCTGCACTCACAACCCTTGCCCTGTAAATGTCTAATAGTGCCCCAATAGGTTTTATAGATGAGGCACGTTGTTCTTTGAGCAGGGCACCTATGACCCTCTTATGAGTCAGAAACACCTTTTGGTGGTGTGCCTTCCAACTCATAGTGTCGCAGAGACGTATGCCCAGGTAGTCAAATTCTTTGACTCTTTCGAGTGGAACAGAGTCTAGAGCAGGAGGGGCAACAGATTTCGTGGGGGGGTTAAGGACAAGGAATTTGGTCTTGCCTATATTTATAGCCAGGCCCTTAGTATCACAAAAAGCCTTGAAACTAGAAAGCAATTTTTGGATGCCTGCTGGTGATTTTGAGATTAGAACTGTGTCGTCCGCAAATAGGAGCGTCGGAACTTTCCTTCCAGCCAGGGAAGGTGCATCTGCTGGATGTTGAAGGAGATGCTCCACCACTCCGTTAACGTAAAGAGAGAACATAGTGGGGGCAAGCACACACCCCTGGCGGACGCCCCTATCTACAGGGATACGAGATGTTTTTTCCCCCTGGACACCCCATCTAATCTGGGCAAAATTGTTTTCATGGAATTTTATAGGCAAGGCCAGCAAGTAAGGGGGTAAGCCTACCCCATCGAGGACATTCCGAAATAGGGCTCATGGGACCAGGTCGAAGGCTGTTCGCAGGTCTATAAAGACTAGATTAAAACTGCCCCCTCCCAGCACCACCACTTTCCAATATATCATTAGAAGGCGAAATGTCTGCTCGATGGTGCCTGTCCCTGTTCTAAAACCTGCTTGGAAATCTGACAGGATCTGGTTTTCTTCAGCCCACTGCAAAATCCTACCTAGTACCACTTTGCCCGCAACCTTTTGAGTTGAGTCCAGCAGACTGATAGGGCGATAGTTGGCTGGGTCGTCCCTACAGCCTTTCTTAAAAATAGGGACGACTTCAGCACCCCTCCATGAATCAGGGAGAGAACCTCCCAGCAAGGTCTCATTTAAGAGTGAAGCAATTAATCTGCTCCACACTAATGGGTAGTTCTTCAGCAAGTCACCCGGAATCCCATCAGGGCCTGCAGCCTTATTGGATACAATACACCTGATTGCCCTTTCTACTTCCTGACTGGTGAAGGGGCCGTCGTTAATTGGAAAGTCAACTGTGGGACTCAGCAAAGGACCCAGACTTAGATAAGGTGCCCCCAGTGGGGCAGAATATAGCTTGGAGAAGTGGGCAAACCAGACGTCACCAGGGATATTACAAGTTATCTGTTGATCAAGAGGCTTGTCCCTAGCTCTCAGCAAATCCCAAAACCCCTTGGAATCTTTCCTAGTACTTGCCTCTACTAGCTCCCACCAAAAATTGAATTCGTGAGCCTCCTTTGCCTCAGCCACAGTTTTTTTGTAGAGTTTCCTCACGATTCTAATATTAACTGGGTCCTTGTTTTTTACTGCAGAGATAAGTTCCCCCTTAGCAGCTCGCCATTTGGAGGAATACCACTTGTCTCTAGCCTTAGAAACACCTTTCGGTACAACCCTCGCACTGGATTGGGGAATGATAAACAATTCGCTCAGTGCCACTATAGTCTCTGTGAATATTGGTAAGACCTTTTTACTGGTGGGACTTAAGGCGTCGAGCCGAGGCTCCACCACTGACAAGATGGTCCCGGCATGCGCCATCCTTGCTTCGTCCGCTGCTGCTTTTGCCCACTATAGGCGCCTGCCACAGTTTGAGGGAACAATTTCGTGGGATGATTTCCACTTGTGGGCAGTCTTGTCTTGGTTCCAAACCTGCCAAGGAGGAGTAAGGGTTAAGGAAAGAGGATTATGGTCACTATCACAAGACACTATGACCTCCATGTCTTGATGGAATGACCAAAGATTATAATTCAGCATGATGTAGTCAATTCTGGAGGTGTGACCCGTCCTGTTATACGTATGCGCACCCATAGAATCCGATTAGGATCGACCATTTGTTGGTCTCAGGTTGTGTTCCATGCAAAGAGCATTGATGTCTATCGCACTTTGCGTCCATTTGGGAATCTAGGGTCAGGATAGGGATACCTCTCCTTGTATCCTCTTCAAAGGTGTCCAAAATGTCTTCCCTAGCGAAAGGCTCAAAACAGCAGTTGAAGTCGCCTGCAAGAAGAACATAAGAATTGATGTTGCAAGCAGCTAGATCGCTGCTTAATCCTGTAGAGGTTAGACATGATGCCCCACCCCTGGCGCCCCTCAAATAAAGATTAAAGACTTCTAAGTTCCTTCCCCCTTGGCAGTGTATAGTTATCCTCTGGAGGTCAGGAGATTGGGTGGTCCTTTGACTTACACTTAAACCTAGTGCAATGCTGACCCATATACGAAGGCCGCCAGACGGGCGACCTTTGCATCCATGTTGTTGGGAAGCTGGGACAAAGTAGGTTGAAAAGCCTACTCTGTGCCTGGGTTCTTGGCACCAGGTTTCCTGTAGGAGGCAGATGTTATAGGGTTCTAAGAAAGCGTTCCATTCAGGGATTTCAAAGTTACGGGCAAGCCCTGCCACATTCCAGCTTAGAATCTTTAGCAAAGGTTCACCTGGGGTAGTCTGCTTAGGAAAATAGATAGGTGTAGGCGGATTGGTCACAGCCGCTCTAGATGGCCTTGGTGTTGGCTCAATCTGGAGGTAATTAGGAGCCATAACTACACCGGACAGCTTTCTATCTATTAAGACAGTCTGAATGGGTGACAGGGGAATCATACAGGGTGAATCCAGCCGTTCTTCCACGACTTGAAGATCTAAAATGCTTGGAGCAATCAACCCCCCATCAATAAACAAACTATGTGGTGTTCCTACTGGCCCTACTGGAGGGTCAGGAACTAAAGGTTCAATTAACAAACGGGGAGATTCTACGAGCCCTAGGACCTGTGGTGGAGGTGCTTTTCCCATTAATTGATGAGCAAGTTGCCTAGGGAGTCAATCTACCTCCTCCAGGCCACCAAACCTACTTGAGGTTGGAAGGCCGTTCCAATGTGAGAGGAAATCCTTTTGGCTGTTAGGATGACTCTTCCATGAATGGTGATGTACCAAAGACCAGTCATCCACCTGGATATGTCTGGGGCGTGGTGGATAAAAGAAGGACAGCGGCCTAGGTATGACAAAAGACCCTTCACTGCTGGGCCAAGAACAGATATGCTGTGCCGTGTGTGGATCCTCAAAAGTCACCACTATACAGTCCCCAGGACTGGTTTTCTTTGTGGGGCCCACCCAGGGAGTTCTACGAACCATCAGGACTCTGCTTCTCCGGCCATTAGGGATTGGTCTATTCACATTAAGCCAATACATTATCTTGTTCTTCAGAGACCAGTGGTTCTCGTGTTGACCATTACCAATCTGGGGGACGCCCGTCAACACAACCACATAATCATTGGCCTCTGGAGGAAGATCAATATAGCCCCCTCTAAAATTGTTCTTAACAGGTGGGCCCTGAATAGGCTGACAAGCCACTTCAGTAGGAGGGGGTCTAGGAGGGACTCCGGGATTAGGGTTTACTGATTGGTGCGGGAAAGCACGCTTTGGAGCCTTAGGTTTGGTGACAGCGGAAGTTTGATCCACAGCCACGGTCCTCGGGGGGGAGGTTGCTGTGCTTGAGATGTAGGAGCTAATGGTGTTGGATCAGCTACAGGGAGACCCTGATTTTCAAGACTTCTCAGGCCGAGAGGGGCCAGAGCAATAATGCACTTTTCCATCTCGAGCAAGTTGTTTTCAATCCGTGAGAGTCTGAGGTCGAGGGGGGGAAGAAGTTTTTTGAGGGTTTCCCAAACTAAACCTATAAATTCCCCTTCATTCTTGCCCAACCCCTCTACCTGTAAGCCCTCATCCTCTAGAGTGGTGGTGGATGAAGCGGTGACTGTCCCCTTTCCCCCTCCCTCCCTTAGTGGCTGCTTCCTAGGGGTACGCTCTCCTTTTGCGTTAGATACCGGGACACTAGTCAATGCCAGATGTTGTGAGACCGCAATTTTTGCCTTCTTGCGAGAGTAGGCAGAGCGGGAATGGCGTTATCTTTTGGGTTGTTTGCCACTAGTCGCGTTAGAAAATGCCGGGGTGGGTGGATTAAAACTAGCATCCTGATTGCGAGAAACAGCAGGTAGGTTCGCTTCATCTGCTTTAGATAGTTGCTCTAAGGGCGGGGAGAGGAGGGAGGGAATCGGGGTCTGGTAAACATCAACCTGCGTGACTACACAATGGGGAATGGCAGGACGCTCCGGGGTAACCGCAGTGGCTATGTGGCCTAGGGAGGATTTTTTAGAAATTGCAATGACCTGGGACAGTCTTCTAGCAGCTACCAATTCTAAGGAGACCCGAGTTTGGAGTTTAGAAATTTCTTGGTCTATAGCTAGATTGGTACGGTTAATGAAGTCATCCATGGGGCCACTGATTGGTGGGCCACCATTGGCAGCCTTACTCCGGGTTAACCTGGTACACATAACTTTAGTACAAGAGGGCAATCGCCAATCTAGCAGTGAAAATGGGATAATAAGATGAGTTTACCTATTTAGGCTCAGTAGAGGGTAATCGCGAAGAAATGGCGAAAGAGGGTGGGCCAGTCCAGTCCGCTCAGTCCTCGAACGGCCTCAAACGGCCCGCTCTTAGCCCAGTCTTTGCCCCGGGCTGCGTCCCGCGCTGCGGGAGTTTGAGGATGTGATATAGAGGGGCGTGTTAGGCGGGGGGCGGGCCAGCAGGGAGAGCGGACCGGATGGTGGTTCCCGGTCTAGCAGGGGCTCCTGGTAGTTGGAGTCCCCTGCACACTCGCAGCCCCGTCGAGCCTCACGCCCAGACCGCCTTGCTACCTGAAGGTCCGAGTCCCACGCACTCCTGTGCGCTGCGGCACCCGCGGAGCGGGTGCGGCGAGGTGTGGGCGAATTTACAAGGGTAAGTGCCGCCTGGAAAGGTTTGCCTCCGTGGCTGCTGTGCAAACAGGAATCCTGTAAAAAGGATTCACTAACAGTGAAAGCTTGTATTTCACGTATTCATCTAGCTGCGGTGAGAACCAAGGGAAGTGCCATTTTCCAAGAAACATAGTTAATTTCTCCCTTATGAACAGGTTGAAACAGACTTTTCATCAGCTATGATAGAACTGTATTTAACAACCAGGTCATTGGAGGGCTGTTTAATGGAGGATAGTCTCTGAAGAGACCTTTCATTAATGTATTTGATCAGTCTATTAGACCATAGAGACATTTTACCACGTTCTCTCCAACATCCTGATGTAACTGCCAGATGAATTGTATTGAATTTTGAACTAGACCTGGCCTTCCCAAGTAGAGTAGGTAAGGTAGAATCAGTTCTGGAGAGGATGTAAAAGGATGTAGATCATTATTTGCACAAAGTCCAATACCAGAAGTTCTTCCATTTCGCTTTATAGGATTTACTTGTGGCATCTGCTCGAAATTGTTCCAGGATTGCCTTATGTTCCTCTGGTATATTCAATTGCCTAAATTCATTGCCATGAGGAGCCAAGCTGATATGTTGAGTGATTGAATCTGTGGATGAACAATCTGACCTTGTTCATGGAGATGAGCGTGTGTTGTTGCTTTGAACTGATTATGGAGAGGGAGAAGTGTGATGCAGTGGCTATGGCAGCTTCCTCCAGAGAGCGGGGCTCATTGTCCGATCCACGACATCAGCGCCAGGTCAGATCAGCACCATGTGACTCTGGGCAGTAGCTCACTTAATCTCCCTGACGGCCCCCAGTGCCTTGAGACCCTTCGGGGTGAGTAGTTTGCGCTTTACAAATACTAAATTTATTTACGTGAACATTCTGTTATGAGAAGAAGCTCTTTGAACCTATATTGCCTTGACCATGCTGGAGCTATAAGAACGAGGCAACACTATTCTTGTTTTATTTTTTGAATAACCTTGGGAATTAGAGGAAAAGGAGGAAAGACTTAAGTGTACTTTCCTTTCCAAGTCAAAAGAAATGTGTCGCCCTATGATTCTCCGCAGAAACCTGCTTATGAACATCTTGCATTTTTGTCCTGAGGGTTGCAAAGAGATCCACATTTGGGGTTTCCCATTGTCTGAAAATTTGCAGTAACTGTCGATGACTCAGTTCCCATTAATGAAAAGTCCATGAAGTTCTGCTCAGGGAATCTGCCAACTTCTGGAGCGTGTTCCACTTATATGGAAATTTGTGAATGAGCAACCATTTCAATATTTGTTGGGCTCCCCTAGACAAAATCTGTGATTTTGTTCCTTCTTATTAGATGATGGTTGTGGTATTATTTGTTCATACCATTTGTGCATCTGATGGCAGCAATGAGTGCTGTTAACCTGATGCTCCATAACAAAGGTCCCACACATAGATCTGGACACACGCTGGATTTAATTTTCTCCACACTAGAAAGCATAGTAGTGGATGACGCACTACCAAGTAGCATGGTCAGATCATTGGCTGATACCATTCACACTAGTATTAAATAGTGTAGAACCTAGAAAAAGTAGACACTCTTATATGAAGAGGCAAAGGAAAAATCTCACTCCGGCCATCATGAACCCAATTCTGTCCCATGACCCGCCTAAGCGTACCACGAATGCTAGCGTGGATGCCCAGGCACTACATAACTGGATTAGCAACATGGTAGAGATGGTAGCGCCAGCAAAAAGGGTGACAGCGCAGAGAACTTCCCCCACGGCCCCTTGGTTCTCTGATGAGTTAAGAGTGGAAAAAAGAGCTTGTAAGAAACTCGAAAGACAATGGAGATTAAATTACTGCCCCCTAGCAAAAATACAATTTAGAGAGGCCACCAAGCTGTTTCACAAGCATATTAGGAAAGAAAAAAAGAGCTACTATGACTCCGTTGTTCAACAGGCAGAGAATCCCAGCAGAGAAGTGTTTAAATTGGTTAAATCCTTTTTGAAGCCCCACTGCATTGAAAGGGATATTCCCCCATCCATAGCACTCTGTAATAAGATCTCTATCTACTTTGATAATAAAATACAGATGGTCTATGACTCCTTTGGCCCACATAAACCTACGACCAAGGAGGATAGAGAGAATGGGGACCGGTCCCCAGTCTCTTTGAGGAAATTTCAACCTATCCCGCTAGATGAGGCAAGGCAAGAGATAATCCGGTGTAAGTCAGGCTCCCCAGAGGACCCTTGTCCACCTAAACTGTGGGCACCTTTAGCGGACGCTATTGCACCTATGCTCCAACATATCTGGAATACTTCCATAGACACTGGGGAATTTCCAGAGAGTTGGAAGCATGCGACGCTCCTTCCACTGAAGAAGAAGCCAAACGGGGATGCGGAGGATTTAACTAACCTCCGTCCTATCTCTCTGCTGGCTGCTCCCGGGAAAATGCTGGAAAAATTAATTCATCACCAGCTGAATGCTCATGTCGAATCTAATAACATCCTTCATGAGACGGCTTCAGTACGGAGACGGCGCTGATCGAGGTGGCTGATTCTCTGAGGTGGTCGTTAGATTCAGGAGACTCAGCTATGCTGATGCTCCTGGATCTCTCTGCCGCGTTTGATACGGTGGATCATGCTAGGATGATCCAACGTCTGGCAGACATCGGCCTACAAGATCAGGCACTCGGCTGGATGCAGTCCTATTTGTCTAACCGAACGCAGAGGGTCACTCTAGGCTCTTGTGACTCAAAGCGTAAGCCGCTGCAATGCGGGGTCCCGCAAGGATCTGCCCTTAGCCCCCTTTTGTTTAACGTTTATCTTGCCCCTCTTTTTTCTCTCATTGCCAACTGGGGAGTCACCGCAATTTCTTACGCTGATGACACCCAGTTGGTTTTTCCCTACTCTGAGGTTACAGATGTGACTTTTGCAAACTTTAAGGGGTGCCTTCAGGATGTGGCTTCCTGGATGAATACTAATAAGCTGAAACTGAATCCGGGAAAAACGGAAGTGATCTTCTTTGGTAAAGGCAGCCACCCTCCAGCTGAGCTCTGGTGGCCGACTGAGATGGGTACTCCACCTTCCCCCTCTCGGGGGGCAAAAAATCTGGGGGTCAAGTGGGACGAAAATCTCTCCTTTGTGCCCCAGATCCATCAGGTCACAGGCTGCTGCCTGAGCAAAATGAGGAACCTCCGTCCAGTCCTGAAACTTTTGCCTGAGTCTTGCCGGAAAACTGTGATCCATGCCACCATCACTTCGAGATTGGATTATGCTAATGGCCTGTATAGCGGTCTCCCAAAATACTTGGTTCAAAGGCTGCAAACGGTGCAAAATGCAGCAGCCAGGCTACTTAAGCATATTCCTTTTAAAGAGCACATCTCCCCCCATCTTCGGGCCTTACACTGGCTCCCGATCGCCAGTAGAATAAAATGTAAAATCCTTACTCTGGCCTATAGGTCCCTCTACGGCACCTGTCCTAATTATTTGAGAGCCCGTCTGCCTAGATATACACAGTCCCGCTCCCTTCGCTCAAATGATCAGGTGCTACTGAGTGTGCGACGAGTCAAAAGGGCTAGACTGGGCGGCCGGACCTTTTCAGCCAACGTGACCCGTCTCTGGAATTCCCTGCCTCCTGAGCTGCGAAAGGCCCAATCAGAAACAAGTTTTAGGAGACAGCTTAAGTCGTGGCTGTTCTCGGTGCCTCTCTAGGCTGCAGACTCCCAGCTAGCTTTCTTGCTAAGCCCTCACAGCGCCGGGACGCCTCCTAGTTGAGGCAGCTGTTCGCGCTTTATAAATACTGGTATTATTATTATTATTATACCAGGAGAATGGAATGGCGCATATGGGGATGAAAGTATTTGAGACCTAAAAAATGGCCTCCAACTCTAGGAGTTTGCTGTGCATTCTTGCCTGTCGAGAAGACCATTTGCCATGAATCTGAAGGTCATGAAGATGAGCCCTCCAGGGAAGCATCTGTCATCATTACAAAGTGAGGATGAGCTAGTATGAATGATAGCCCACATAGATATTTTCTCTTCTTCCCCGCCTTGCCACTGCTAGCCTCATATTTGGTGAATTGTTGATTTGGTCTTTGAAAGTTCATTGGGTCTGAATCCATTGCACATCCAATTGTTCCTGCAACTGTCTCATCCTGAGTTGGAAATGTTGTATTAGCGGAACGCAAGAAGACTACATTCCTAACATTGATTTGAACTTCCGAAGAAGTGAACTTTCTTTTTGATAGACAAGTTGTTACTGCCATTATGTGTTGAATTCTCTCCAATGTTGGATAAGCTTTGGTAGCTTTTGCATCTAGAATTGCCCCATCATCTGGATCGCGTTAGGGATGACTTTTCTCTATTTAATTTTAGACCTAAAGTTTTGAACAATTAAAGACAGGCTAAAGTAGATTTATTTGCTAAGTTGAATGAGGTACTCTTGATAAGCCAATCGTCCAGGTATGGGAATTGCTGGTGATTATTTTTTCTCAAGAAAACTGCCACCAGCACATGCATTTTGTGAAAACTCTGGGAGCCGATTGAAGGCCAAAATAAATTTTGAATTGGTAATGGCACCTGCCACCTGAAACCTTAGGTTTTTTCAGATGCTTTACATGTATAGGGATGTGGAAGTACACATCCAGGAGATCTAGTCATATCATGTAATCTCCTGAATTTGTCAGTTGTGAAATCTTCAGCATTCCAAAAGGCTGCTTCTTTGTGTATTTGTTTAATAGTCTCAGATCCATAACTTGTCTCCATTTGCTGGACTTTTTCTTGATGAGGAAGATGTTGGAGTAGAAGCCCTTGTTGGGATGTACGAGCAGAACCTCCTTTATCATACCTTTGGAGACAAGCAAAATAATTTCCTTTTTTTAACAGAGCTAGATGTTGATGAGACCCCCTGCGAGGAGGTTGTCTAAGGGGCTTTTGAACAAATTATAGGATGTGACCATGCAGTATTACATCTAATACCCATTTTTCTGCAGAGATGGTCTTCCAATGATCGCAATAGGTGGAAAGATCTTTGTTCGGATGGTGCTGTCAAGACTCTGAGGCGACTAGTGCCTCCAAATTGTCACTTATGTATAGAGGCCTTTTCCCCCAGCTGGAAGCTGTCTACAGACAGCCTGTAAAGAGTATGTCACTGCTAAAGTTGTTCTGTGCTGCTGTGAGGAGGTGCGTTGTGGAGGATATTGATAAGCTTCGCAAGTAGCTCTGGCCATAAATTGGCCTCTGCCACCTGAAAGGTATGATAAAAATGCTGTTGTAATGTTCGGCAAAGAATGCGCCGTATCTGTGTCTGTTTTAATAGATTGGAGGGCATCACCAATATGTTTTCCAAAATGGTTTTCACAATCAAAAGGCAAATCTAACAGTTTGGCTTGCACTTCCTTACAAAAGGCAGTGTCCCTCAGTCAGCCTCGCCGATGTAGAACTGCCACACCTGCCATTTGTCTGAAAGCTGTCGAGGACACATCCATTGCTGTGTATTTAATTTCAGATGAAGCCCTCTAACCTTACTGAAGTATTTCTTTTGCTACCTTTCTTTCATCCTATAGTAGAAATTCCAGGAAGGCTGACATGTCTGACCACATCTGCCTGTCATACCTTCCTAAAATAGCCAATGCTTCAGATGTTCTGATATTTGACGCAGCCATGGCTGAAAACCACTTACCAATCTGATCCAGACGTCGGCCTTCTTTGTCCGGAGGTGCTGAACATGGGGTGTAATGATTCAGGGACTTTGTTTTGGCCGCCTGCATCACCACTGAATTGGAACGTAGATGACCTATTAAACATGTAGGCAAATTTTCTGGTGTTTAATATTTCTTATCCAGTCGAGGAATGACAGCAGTGACAGAAGTAGGATTCTTCATAAGTTTCAATACTTCCTCCCAAATATGATCCACAAGGCAGGTCAAAATATCTAGAAGCCCATTTCAAGAGCACATGAAAGCCTCCTATGTCTTCTGAAGGATAATAAGCTGATGGTTGTGTGGGTGATGGAGACGGAGGGGTGACATAATCATAACTGCAAAAAACACAATTGATGGACAGAATGCAGAACAATGTCTTACATTCACCCCAGTACAAGAATCTGGGCCTAAATCCATCGTTGTTTTGCACTCCACACCACCCTAGGTCAGACAATGGCTATATGCAAATCAGCCTTGACCCTGTGCCTCATGGGAACAGTCCAGCCTGAACTACCAAGCCATGTCTTTCCTAGACCGGAATCAAGCATCCAAGGACCGGTTTCTGGCTATCAGCCTTCTTCAGCCTAGATAGCTTGACTCCAGTGATGTGGAGAGCCTGGGACTCACGTCTGAGCAAGGGTGGTGTGGAGTCCAAAAAAACGATGGATTTAGGCCCAGATCTTTGTACTGGGGTGATTGTAAGACATTGTTCTGCATTCTGTCCATCAACTGTGTTTTTTGCAATTTTCACCCCGAGTGGGCTGGGTATGCTCAGACGTGAGTCCAGGCTCTCCACATCCCTGGAGTCAAGCTATCCAGGCTGAAGAAGGCTGATAGCCAGAAACCGGTCCTTGGATGCTTGATTCCGGTCTAGGAAAGACATGGCTTGGTAGTTCGGGCTGAACTGTTTCCATGAGGCACAGGGTCAAGGCTGATTTGCATATAGCCATTGTCTGACCTAGGGTGGTGTGGAGTGCAAAAAAACGATGGATTTAGGCCCAGATCTTTGTACTGGGGTGAATGTAAGACATTGTTCTGCATTCTGTCCATCAACTGTGTTTTTTGCAATTTTCACCCCGAGTGGGCTGGGTATGCTCAGACGTGAGTCCCAGGCTCTCCACATCACTGGAGTCAAGCTATCCAGGCTGAAGAAGGCTGATAGCTAGAAACCAGTCCTTGGATGCTTGATTCCGGTCTAGGAAAGGCATGGCTTGGTAGTTCGGGCTGGACTGTTCTGGACTCGCTCCTTTCCCACGAGCTGAGGAGTCGCTCCCACTGTCCCTGCAGACAGCTGGTTTCTCCGCGCTGCTTTGCCTCGTTTGCCAGAAATATTCACTTGGTTCATTTCGCCTGCTGCATAGCTAAGTAGCGCTTTGCTTGATCTGCGCTGTCTATCTGCTCAAAGTGTATTTTGCATTGGCGCTCTGTGGCTTCTGAAATTGTGCCGCTTTATTGACATTTTGCTTGCTTTGTGCCTCATTTGCGCTCTGTAAGATTAGAACTGCTTCCCCTACGCTCTCAGCGCATTTACCTGTAGCGCTACGCTGTGCCTCCCCCCACCGCCTCCATTTTGTTTGTTGTCCTCGTCGTCCTCGTGCACCGCCCCGCCTCCCAGCTGATACGCCCACCCACTGTCCTCAAATAGCTCCCTGCCCCTGGAAGCGCCGTGACTCGCTCCTTTCCCACGAGCTGAGGAGTCGCTCCCACTGTCCCTGCAGACAGCTGGTTTCTCCGCGCTGCTTTGCCTCGTTTGCCAGAAATATTCACTTGGTTCATTTCGCCTGCTGCATAGCTAAGTAGCGCTTTGCTTGATCTGCGCTGTCTATCTGCTCAAAGTGTATTTTGCATTGGCGCTCTGTGGCTTCTGAAATTGTGCCGCTTTATTGACATTTTGCTTGCTTTGTGCCTCATTTGCGCTCTGTAAGATTAGAACTGCTTCCCCTACGCTCTCAGCGCATTTACCTGTAACGCTACGCTGTGCCTCCCCCCTCCGCCTCCATTTTGTTTGTTGTCCTCGTCGTCCTCGTGCACCCGCCCCGCCTCCCAGCTGATACGCCCTCGCCCCTCCCCCTCCACTATCCATATATGACAGTAGCTCCCGCGCGCAGAGTTAACGCCAGAGTTAACGCGCAGCGACCGCGCCCAATCCGCGCCGAAGGTGCGCCAAAGGTAAGCCCGTCTACGCCCGTCCGCGCCTGGACCGCGCCCAGCGCCAGACTCCCTGCCCCTCGCGCTGCCCAGCCCTCCCGCATTACCTACGATGCCGCCACCCTCCTAGCCCTTAACCCCGGTCGCGCCGCCAACTGCGTCCAAGCCGCCCCTGGACAAACCCATGGACCTTTCTCATGCTACTCCTGCAAATTCAGCGGCACCGACAACATCTCCGCTACGACCACACCACGGATTCCCGACCCCAACCACCTAGAATGCATCCTTCTCAACACCCGCTCGGTCCACAGGCACGCCATTGACCTCTGGAACCTACTAGACACCATCTCTCCTGACGTCGCCTTCCTAACGGAAACATGGATGAACGCTTCCTCCGCCCCTGACATCGCCATCGCTATCCCTGAAGACTATAAGATCACACGCAAGGACCGCACCGACCATACAGGAGGTGGAATCGCTATCGTCCATAAGAAATCCATTCGCATTTCCACCAACTTCGACGCCAACCTCGCTAACTCCGAACACCTTCACTTCCAGATCCACATCGACCCCAAGACAACTCTTAGAGGCACCCTCCTCTACAGACCACCAGGACCCCGCGCAAAATTCAGTGAAGACATCACGGACTTCATCACCCCACACGCGCTCCCCTCCAAAGACTACATCCTCCTGGGAGACCTCAACTTCCACCTCGAAAAGCTCAACGACCGCAACACCGCCACCCTCTTGGACAACCTCGCCAACCTCGGACTTAAACAACTGGTCACTTCCCCCACCCACATCGCAGGTCACACACTCGACCCCATCTTCACCTCCAGCAACCATGTCTCCTTCAGCCACACTACGGAGCTCCTCTGGACTGACCACAGCTGCGTTCACTTCACCTACAACAAACCAAAACCCATCAACCACCACCAACCAACTCTACAAAGAAACTGGAACAAAATCACCATCGACCAGATCTCCTCATCGCTCCTTCTAAACCCCCCAGCCCTCTCTTCTAATGCCAACGAAGCCGCCTCCAACCTCACCCTTTGGCTATCCAACACCGCCGACACCTTAGCACCACTGAAAAATCGTCATCACAAACTTGGCAACTAGAAGGCCTCATGGTTCAACGATGACCTCAAGAAATCCAAGAAACTGTGCCGCTCCCTTGAAAAGGCCTGGAAAAAAGACCCATCCACCAGCAACAAGGATGCCTTCAAAAGCGCCATTCGTACTCACCACCAACTGATCCGAAAAGCCAAGAAAACATCATTCAAGGATCGACTTGACAACAACGCCCACAACAGCAAGGAACTTTTCAACATCGTCAAGGAATTTTCCAACCCCTCGGCCAACTCCAACGACATCACCCCCTCTCAAACCCTCTGCGACTCCCTAGCCTCTTTCTTCCACAACAAGATTGCTGACATCCACAACAGCTTCGACAACCAACCCGGAAGCCAACCCACCCTACCATCTGCTGACCATCTTCCCCCCGCTAACACCCTTAACGCCTGGAACCCAATCTCCACCGAGGACACCATCCGCCTGATGAACTCCATCCACTCTGGATCCCCCACAGACCCATGCCCTCACCACATCTTCAACAAAGCAGACTCCGTCATAGCTCCGCACCTCCGAGACGTCATCGACTGCTCCTTCAACTCCGCCACCTTCCCGGATGACTGGAAACACGCTGAACTCACCGCCCTTCTGAAAAAACCCACAGCGGACCCCACCGAACTCAAAAATTACCACCCCATCCCGCTTCTTCCATTCCCGGCCAAAGTCATCGAGAAAGCAGTCAACAACCAGCTCGCCGCCTTCCTCGAAGCCAACAAATCCCTCGACCCCTCACAATCTGGCTTCCGAGCAAAACACAGCACTGAGACCGCCCTCATCGCAGCAACAGACGACATTCGAACTCTACTGGACAATGGAGACACAGTCGCCCTCATCCTCCTCGACCTCTCTGCAGCATTCGATACAGTCTGCCACAGCACCCTTTTACAACGCCTCAATAACATCGGAATCCAAGGAAAAGCACTTGATTGGATCACCTCGTTCCTCACTGGAAGAACCCAGAGAGTCCGCCTCCCACCATTTAAGTCCGAGGCCTCTGAAATCATCTGCGGCGTACCACAAGGATCCTCACTCAGCCCCACCCTCTTCAACGTATACATGAGCCCCCTTGCAGCCATCGCTCGCCAACACAATCTCAACATCATCTCCTACGCGGATGACACTCAACTGATCCTTTCTCTCACCAGGGACCCCAGCACCGCCAAAACCAACCTACACGAAGGAATGAAAGAAGTCGCAGAATGGATGAAACAAAGCCGTCTGAAACTGAACTCAGACAAAACAGAAGTCCTCATCTTAGGTACATCCCCCTCGGCTTGGGACGACTCCTGGTGGCCGGAAGCCCTCGGAAAAGCACCCATCCCGACAGACCACGCACGGAACCTAGGCGTCATCCTAGATTCTTCACTCTCAATGAACAAACAAGTCAGCGCCGTATCCTCCTCCTGCTTTAACATTCTTCGCATGCTCAGAAAAACATTTCGCTGGATCCCCTCCGAAACAAGGAAAACAGTCACCCATGCTCTGGTCACGAGCCGACTGGACTACGGAAACACCCTCTACGCAGGCACCACCGCTAAACTCCAGAAGAAACTCCAACGAATCCAAAACGCATCAGCCAGGCTCATATTAGACATCCCACGCAACGAACACATCTCTGGTCACCTTAGAGACCTCCACTGGCTACCCGTCAATAAGAGGATCACTTTCCGACTGCTTACCCACGCACACAAATCACTCTACGACATCGGACCAGATTGCCTCAACTCTCGGCTGTCCTTCTACACCCCCGCCCGCCAACTTCGCTCTTCCAGCCAAGCCTTCGCCACTGTACCTCGCATCAACAAGACCACCATGGGAGGCAGATCCTTTTCATACCTGCTGCCAAAACATGGAACTCACTCCCCGCTTACCTTCGCCTCACCCAGAATCACCTAGCGTTCAGAAAGCAGCTTAAAACGTGGATATTTGACAAATAATCCTCCTCCCCTTTCCTAAGCGCCTTGAAACCCTCTGGGTATGTAGTGCGCTATACAAATTTCATGACTTGACTTGACTTGACATGAGGCACAGGGTCAAGGCTGATTTGCATATAGCCATTGTCTGACCTAGGGTGGTGTGGAGTGCAACAAAAACGATGGATTTAGGCCCAGATCTTTGTACTGGGGTGAATGTAAGACATTGTTCTGCATTCTGTCCATCAACTGTGTTTTTTGCGGTGACATAATCATACCACTCCTGACTGGAACTTGATGGATTCTGAGGAATCTCCCTTTTCCTTGGGCTGGTCATGCACTTTACTTTCCATATAATCATTGCAAATAGAATTCTGAGGCAAAACTCTTCTCTGTTTTTGTATTCTCAAGCTCAATGGGTTTTTAGGAAGCAATGCAACATCAGACTGTCAAAATGCACTGGAGTATGTTGTCCCAGAGCATTAGCCTCAGGAACCCTCTTGTAATAGTCATTTAAGATGTGTCGCAAATACTTCACTAATGAAATGGGTACAGAAATGTTATCCTCCTGTAGTCTATGTTGTTCCTCATAGGGTTCATTATATGGGTAATGCCTGGAAAATGTCGCAACTATGTGAGGAATATTGCTGCCTATCCAGAAAAGAGAAATCTCCTTCAATGAAGGTTGGACTGTCTTTTCCAAGTTCATCATCATCATTATCTTGACATTTAACGTGAATTTGCATAGGACTATAATCTGTCCCAAATGTCCCTTCATCACCAGATTCTTGCTTCTCCAGGAGACATACAGGAGAACGTGGTGATGGTGACATCTTACTTGAAGATGCCTGATCCAGGAGTGTAGTCACTTAAATCACTTAAGCAGAAGATAATACCATCTCCTTCTGTGGCGTCTACAGGCTCACTGATGTTGCCGATGACAAGGAAAGGGTTGTTTTGTTTGGAACTGTCTGCAACTGTGATTTTGGTTTCATCACCGTAAAAGTCCCTGTCTATGAAACTGGATTTTCTTCAATGAGGACTCCTTAAAGGAGTTAGATGCACTGATGTAGCTGTGGAAGACCTTTTATGAGAGGAAGGTGTACCAGAAAGCACCTTCCTCTCTGATTTCTCAGTCACAGAGTCTTTTACTGTAAGACTTGATTTTCTTTGATGCCTCTTCAGATTAGGTTGAGCCCTAATTTTTACGCTTTCTTCCTGGTGAAGAATGTCTCTGTCCTGCATAAATCTTTCTCTTTTGAAGGCATAGAAGTAGGCTGGCTTCTCCGCTTTTAAGAGTTTTAGCAGAAAATGTTCTGCAATCCTTACACTCCTTTGGTTTATAGTGAGGGTGTAAGCAATGAAGCCATTCCTTATGGGGCCTCAGAAAATAATCTTGGTGTCCTACAAGATTAAGAAGGCCTGAAACGTCTCGTTTTGGATACTTCTGACATGATGTTACTCAGGAACAACACAGCAGGTGTTAGAGTTGCTTTTACAGTCAAATAACTCGATAATAAGAGCGAGAAGGTCAAAAGTTGACTGAAGCACTGAAAACTGAGCAGAACTCAGGAAGACTCCCTCACACGGGATGTGTGGTTAGAAATCTGAGGTATGATGGCCCTGCATAGGAAGCATGCTTGTGGGTCTGTGCTCTGATCGGTTGAAATGTGGTTCTTATAAAAGAATGTGAATTCGTTATCAATCTCACTTAACTTCTCTGCAGCTCTCAATGCTTATATATTGCCACTGCTTGTTCTTATTACAGTGGGACTCCCAACTTGACAATAGGGAAGATTCACGCATGTGAAACTTCGCCTCATAACACATATCTGTTCATTACTGGAGAATCATATATAACTGAAAAAGAATCACCTTTTATCTTGACTTCGGGTGGAAACAAAAAACATTCAAGGAAGTGAAATGCAAATTAAGGGAAACAATATTGTGCATTATCTGCTCTCAACAGATATACTCTGAATGAGTGTTAAAGGGAAGAGGGTCTTCTTCAATAAGCTGGAGGGAGCACTACTTTATTTGGAAACTCTGGACAGTGGAACACTGCACATGCAAGAACTTACAGAACTGCAGTAATTTATAAGTAGAACGGGTAACCTCTGAATGGCGATGGATGTTGTTATACTTAGGGAAAAGCAGCTAAAGAGGCGATGTAGGAAGGTACTCAACACTTTTCATTCCCTGCAGGTTAGACTACAGGCTTTGCAGGTGTGGCTGGGACTCCAGAACAGAAATACCCTTAACTGGCACTGTGGATTGAGTTTCTGTTTATAATATAGTGTTTTCTTTTCCAGTAACCGTGTAGAATATAGAAGGAGAGGTATATATACTCTATTAGGTGATTTGCATCAGTGTTGAAATGTTGCAGCTGAGTTGGGGGATGGCTACACATTAGTAGGGTACAATTAAATAAGGCACTGTATGAGAAAGGTTCACAGAAGTATTGAAAAACGGGATAAACTATGCCTCAGGGCAGAATGCTGAATTAGCCATTTTACCATGGAATGTGAAGAGCATCAGTGTGGTGGATAAACAGAGAAAATTGGTCATATCTAACAGGAGGCAGGTGAACATAGTTGTAATACATGACACACTTAATAAAGAAAGAGCATGCCATACTAGGGATAAAGTGGTAAGGCTTATTATGAACAATGGGTTATGCATCTCTGGCTAGGGGAGTATTAATATGGATTAGCGCTAAAACAACCATACGAGTGGAATTGTTGTTAGGTGACCTAGCAGAAAGGTATATAGGTGTAGTGGGCTCCTTCTGTAGGCAGAAAACACTCATATTGAATAGGTATGCACAGAACACTAAAAACAACACCTTCTTCCCACGACTAGAAAATATGCTGATCTGTTATATAGACTACTGAGTGATATATAGGACTGTGATTTTAACCGCATCCTAAATAGACAATTTGATACAAAGGACATGGGAAGAGCTTTGGGGAAATCATCACTCAATCAGGGAATTGTAACGTGCGCTACTCACCCATGAGGGTCTGAAGATGCTGGGCGGGCGGGAAGGGGTGCAGCTCTGAGTCAGCTGAAGAGCCTGGTCTTCAGGCTCTTCCTGAAGGTGTGCAGAGTGGGGGGAGCGTCTGAGGTTGATCAGGTGCTGGTTTCAGGCCTTTGCTGCAATATAGGAGAAGGCTCTTCCACCTGCTCTGGTTCTGCAGATGCGCAGGGATTCTGCAAGGTCGGCGGAGGGGAGGTTTCTCTTGAGTGCGTGGAGGGAGACTCTTTCGTTGAGGTATTTGGGTCCGGTGTTGTGGAGGGATTAGTAGGTGTGGGTGAGTAGCTTGTAAGTTACTCTCTTCTCGACAGGGAGCCAGTGGAGGTCTCACAGGTGTTGGGTGATGTGTTCATGCCATGAGATGCTGAGGACGAGTCTGGTCGAGGTTTTCTGGATGGTCTGGACTTTACTTAGCAGGGATTTGTTGATTCCAGCATAGAGGGCGTTTCCGTAGTCCAGTCTGCTTGTTTTGAGTGCGCAGGTGATGGTCTTTCTAGATTCGGGGGTCCATTTAAAGGTCTTGCGAAGGATGAGGAGGGTGTTGAATCCCAAATCTGACTGTTGGGCATTGACATCATACTACTGGTAGAGCTATACAGGCCTATAAACAGAAACATAAAAAAGTTTCATTCTATTCACCCCCAAATTAGTCCTACGTACACACTACCTAATCGTCTAAGAAAACATGCTAGATTAACTGACATAGAATAACTAGGTTGGATAATATCAGACCACGCACCCCTTAAGGTAAATGGATCCAAATTAACTGTTTGCCCACCTCACTCATGTAGACAATGCAACCCAAAGAATTATAGGACACCCTATTTCAAAACACAATAGGAGACTCCATAGAATGCTTCAGATTTAAAGATGTAGAGATGGATTCGAAGTGTCCAATCTAGGAAGCGCTTAAAGTGACAACAGAAAGAAAATGCATAAACAAATCATTGGGCACGTGAAAAGACTTGGAACAAACTGTCACAAATTAGAGAAGGAAATACAGATCCTGGAGAAACAAGTACTAGAAAGAGCGGAGATAACTAACCAGATCAGACACAGGAACATGGCGTTAATAGAGTCTGAGGAATGTATGGGCAAACATAATTATATCTCTTACACCACAGCTGGAAAATGCAGAAGGGGGTAAATATTATAGATCAATTATAGCGTAGCAAGTGAACATAGAAATAGGTCAGAAAGCAATAACAGAAATTAGAAATGGACAGGATATAATACTCACAGACCTGAAAGGTATCAATAGTCCTTTTGCAGAATATTATGAACTATTAAACAGAAAATAGGACTCTGGAGTAAATGAATCACTAATGGATGCAATTCTAGAAGATGCCAAATTTCCAAAGTTGTATAAGGGGAAAAGTGAATAAATTAATAAGTCAACAGATCAGAAGGATGTTAAGTGTTCAATTACAGTTAAAGACAGGTAAAACACATGGGTGAGGGTCTGTCCACTCTCAGTAGAGGTTGATAAGACATATATGAATTAACAACAATCCCCCCTAATGAAGCATACAGCAAGGCTTTTGAAAGCTGCTACCTCACCAATACAATTTGAGAAGCAAACATAATTGTGCTGCAGAAACTGAGTAAAGGCTCTACGAACTGTGTCTCACATCGATCTCTGTAAATGATTGGTGTAGACAACAAAATATTGGGGAAAATTCAAAACCATATTAGAAGTGAATATGCAGTGGGCAGCTTAAACGCTCTTAAGGCATTCGATAAAATAGAGTGGCGGGTTAGTGAGGCAATACATTGCACATTTGAAATAGGGGAGGGATTTGTTAAGTGGACACTATTGCTGTACAACGAGACGGTAAACCACACACAATATCGGATCCCATCGAAGTACAAAGGGGCACCAAGAACGTATGCCCTACTGCCATTGATATTTCCACAAGTTATATAGACTATGTGAAGATTACTGCAGCTCAAATATGCAATTTAGAGTATTTGTATTGGGGATGTGTCCCATGTAGTGTCATTAAACACCGATGACGTACTGTTATAAGCCAAAAACCCTATTGTGACTACACCTGATATGTGCCCAACTATAGTTGATGTTTGGCTGTACTCGGACTTTAGACTGAACATGACCACATTGATAAAATATTCACTCAATGAATTGGAAGCACTATATTCCCCACCCCAAACAGGGAAACAGCACCACTTAAGTATTTGGGTATCTATGTGAGTCAAAACATGAAGTGTACGAGGAACATGTGGACTAGCTGGGCTTGAAAAATTCATTTTTAAATGGATCCCCATGTCCTTA
Source organism: Lissotriton vulgaris (assembly GCF_964263255.1). Classification (NCBI taxonomy): domain Eukaryota; kingdom Metazoa; phylum Chordata; class Amphibia; order Caudata; family Salamandridae; genus Lissotriton; species Lissotriton vulgaris. Next base: position 409,254,311 of record NC_141697.1, on the reverse strand, counting down.
ATGGATCTTTGTTGCTTTGTCAAAACTTATCATAGAATCAAGAATAATATATATGCTGGAAAATATGCTCATGATTGTGAGAAGTTGCTGTCCACTAATTAAAGTGGGCACCTTGCACCAGTCCAAACGACCCTTATTGATGATTAGGTCAAAGACGACCTTTAAAGAAAGCTATCCTAGTGGTACCTGTGGAGAGAGGCCTTCAGGCTAAGTCTCGAAGGAATGTAAAACAGCTTGTTTTACCAGTCTATAACATCCTGAATGACCAAATGAAAGGAGAACCACACAAGGAATATATAAAATACATGTATTTATTACTAAACACTCCCAATTAACCTCTTTATGAGATTAGAGAACAAAGCACACAATATTAAATCACTAGAACAACAGTAAATAGCACAATACACAGTGGGCTCCAGGGGGAGACCAAACCATACACTAAGAAAGTGATATAACAACCACGTCTTGACTAGACACAATTCCTAGAGCACGTAGTATCGCTAGGACCCCAAGGAACCACCAAAGTGACACAGGGCACCCACGGGGGACGCGTGCAGTGTGAGAACACAGCCACAAGCTCCATACAACTCTATGGGAAAGTCGTGTTTGGAATTTTAAAGATTAAGGACACTTAGGAGAGGACTTTGAGCAAACCCTTTCAAATTTAGAAGGTTCTAAGGCCAGCACCCATGTGAGCACCGAAGTACTCGTGTTACCTAATCCAGGGAAGCCGGGTGCATAGGTGTCAAATAGTGTGGGAATCTTCATAGTTTTTAATGGTGTGATGCTGAAAAGTGCTGTTGCAGTGAAGAAATGCAAATAGTAAATTGATACTTGTATAACGCACTACTCACCCGCAAGGGTCTCAAGGCACTTGTACGAATACCGCTGTGGAACCCATCCTGGCTTTCCCTGTGAGGTGTCCACTCCTGGGCACCCCCCCAAGGTGGAGGCCAGGCATCCTTAGCGTTGTGGGGGCTGTTATGGAGATTACGTAAGCTATTGCCCAGAGTTGCAGAGTGAGACTCCATGATTGGAATAGGCACCGAGGCGAGAATTATCAGGTCCGTGGAATTTTTGAGCCCAAGACCCGCCGAGGCGAGGAATTGAACCCTGGTCCCGGGCTAGACCTCTGCATCAGGGTCTGCCGCTCTAATCATTGAGCCACACTTCTCCAAGAAGAAAAGTGTCCGGTATGATCCAAGCCTGGATTGGAGATTAGAAGAACCTGAAAGCAGAGGGGACGGAGTCTGGGTCACTTCAGGGTGACCGGGGGCTCGGTAGACAAATGCTGACCGATGTCGGGTGCTTCAGGTGAGAAGAAGTGAAGCTTGACTTTGCAGCTAAGGGGACCAGGAGATGTCGAGGATGACCAAAGTCCGCAGGTGAGCTGTCCCATGAAGGATGTCGAGTGCTGAGGGGTCAGTGTCTGGATTGAACACCAACAAGCCGTGGCAACTGCAACCCATTCAGTCAGAGGAAAGGTGCTTCTGTGAGGACCAGCAAAGTCCTAGTGACTCCCCAAGAGATGGAGAGTCAGGGCACGTCTGGAAACCAGGAAAGCCACTAAAAGTTAAAGTTGCCTTCACAGGGACCCACAGGCCAATGGACTAGGGATCACGAAGGGACCTCAAGAGGAATCACAAAATACTAGCTCACCGAACACTCATGGAGTGTAGGCCAGTAATCTTCAGTGGAATTACTGCTCGGGGTCTGGACTACAAGTAGCCCAAAGCACAGCTTCAGGGGTCGTTGGAAAGCATATGCTTTTGCAAATGTACACAGTGCCCAGGGGTATGGGTTGCACAGTCCCTACGAGGGATACAGGTCTCAGGTTTGCTGAGAACACTAGTCGACCTCAGGGATGCTTGGAAACCCACCTCCTGTGTTGCAGAAATCTTCAGAGTCCTCAGGAGCTTCAGAGATGCAAACGGGTCATATGAGTCTTTGGTGCCTGCTTAGCAGGGGAGTAACTCCTTTACTCCAAGGGATAATCTTCAGTCATGTAGCACAGTGTAGATCGTCAAAGTACTTGGTTTCTGTAGCAGAGTTTCGTCCAGGTAAATCTAAAGTCCTGTAGTCAGGGGTTCCTACCTTATACCCAAGGAAGGGGTGGGACAAACTCTGGGAACCCACCTATGGGAGGGTCAGGACAGAGGGGTGGCTACACCCATGTCCTTTGTCCAGTTTCATGCCAGAGCAGGAGCAAATGGCTCCTGCAACGTGTTTGAGCTGGACTATGCACGGGGACACCAAATGTGCCCCAGTGCAGACATCAAAGCACTCTCAAAGTGAACCCACCCAGCCCCAATACACTAAAGCCTGTCTGGGAGGTGGTTACACCTCCCTGTGACAGGAAGCCTACTGTCATGCCTTCCCCTGCTCGAGCTCAGCTCAGCAGCAGGAGGGCAGACTCGTGTCTATGGCTGGCAGCATCCATTTTTTGATGCCAGGTTCTGTTAAGCTGGTATGGGGTGTACCGGTGTAGACATATTTCTCCCTCTAGGAGGGTGGAATCATACCTCTCACTACAGTTACTGGTGTGGGAGGTATGATTCCAATGTGTATGACACCAAACATGACAGGTTTCTGTGCAGCCGTTTTATAATGCACTTAAGAGTATATGGTTGGCTGTATCACAGAACAACCCCGGAGAATAGATTCCGAAGGCTGCAGAGGGACTCTGCTCATGCATGGGAACACTCTCACATAAAACCCATCACCCTGCCTTCAGGATTGATAAGGCCTGCCTTAGGGGTGACTGATAGTTTTATATGTGCAGTTATATAAGGTAGATATAGTGAACCTATATCTAAGTAAGGGGTGCATGCACCACCTTACACAGGTTTCAGTAGCAGACCTGTGGTGTCAATTTGAGTGGTCTCTCAGGGGGGGGGCACAATACATGCTGCAACCCCTGGGAGGCCTCTGGGGTACCTGTACCTATCCATAGTATACCATATACTAGGGACTTATAAGGGTACCCCAGAATCCAATCTGGAGTGTACCTAAAGTACATGCAATCAATTTAGAGGAGAAAGCAGCTAGGCTGGGGTCCTGGATAGCAGGATCCCAGACAGTCTAAGTCGAAAACAATAAAACATCGGCAAAAGGTTGGGGGTAACTATAAGAAGCAGATCCTACTTTCCTAAACAACCCCACCAAACATCAGGACATTAAACTAACCTTGACCAGTTGAGTATTCATGTTCCAAGTGGAAATATCTGGAGAGTCCATCTGCATTGGCATGGTTACTCCCAGGTCTATGTCCCAAGGGCTATCAGAGGGTTCAATCACTCCCAAATCCAACATCTTCTGGACTTCAGTCCTGATGCAGTCTCTGACATGGTCAGGTTGCCTGTAAATCTTATTTTAAACAGGCAGACTGTCCCCAGTGTCCACTTCATGAGTGCACCAGGTACTCTGACTTGGAGTCAGTGAAAAATATGTCTAAACTGATTAAGAACTTTTCTGCAATCAGTTTGCTGCTGGACAGTGAGGCTGCCTGCCAAGGCTACACCATCAACTGAACCATCATCAGGGTTCTGTGAGAGCAGGTCAGGGAATGAATCACTCTCTTCCTCCTGTCCCTCATCAGTAGCCATGAGCAAGCCCATGTCTGCCCTGTCAAAATATGGTGTGAGCCTGTTGACATAGAGCACCCTATGGGGCTCCTGGGAATTCCAAGGTCCACCAGACAGGTAACCTCTCCCTTCTGTTCAATTATTGTATGAGGGCTACTCCACTTGTCTTGGAGGGCTGCTGGAGCCACAGGCTCCAACACCCATACTTTCTGTCCTGGCTGATAAACAGTCAACACAGCCTTTTGGTCATGCCAGGCCTTTTGCAATTCCTGGCTAGCTCAAGGTTTTTAGTTGCCTTCTTCAGGTACTAAGCCATCCTGGAGCAGAGACCAAGTACATAGTCCACAATATCCTGTTTAGGGCGTTTGAGAGGTAACTCCCATTACTCCTTCACTAGACACAATGGACCCCTAACTGGATGTCCAAACAGAAGTTCAAATGGGCTGTAACCAACCCCCTTCTGTGGAACCTCTCTGTAGGCAAAGAGAAGGCAGGGCAAAACTATGTCCCATCTGCGACTAAGCTTTTCTGGGAGACCTTTAATCATGCCCTTGAGGGTTTTGTTGAACGTTTCAACGAACCCATTGCATTGTGGGTGATAAATGGTTGTAAATGTGTAATTTACTCCACACTCCTTCCACATAGCTGTTAAGTTACTGGACATGAAGTTTGCACCTCTGTCTGATACTACCTCCTTAGGGAAACCCACCTTGGAAAAGATTCCCAGGAGCTGTGGTAGTTCTAAGGGGAATTGCCTCTGGATACATAGTGGCATGGTCCACCACCACAAGTATAAATCTGTGCCCAGATGCAGTTTGAGGATCCATGGGACCAACAATGTCAATCCCAACCCTCTCAAAGGGAACCCCCACCACAGGTAGTGTTATCAGGGGGACCCTTTTAGTACCACCTACTTTACCACTGGCTTGACAGGTGATACAGGAGAGACAAAACTCCTTGGTGTCTTCAGACATGTGAGGCCAATGAAAGTGAGGGACAATTCTGTCCCAAGTCTTGTTTCGGCCTAGGTGACCTGCTAATGGGAAGTCATGTGCTAGTGTCAATAAGAAGCCTCTAAACTTCAGAGGTATAAACACCCTCCTGGTGGCACCAGGCTTGGGGTCTCTACTCTCTGAGTAAAGTAGTCCATCATCCCAGTAGATCCTATGGGACCCACTGGCACTCCCAACAGCCTCAGCAACAGCTTATTGTCTGAGGGGTTCAAGAGAGGGGCAGCTCAACTGCTCCTGGCTCAGATCTGCCCTGGAAGCGCCCCCTGTCCCCAAGAACACAACCTGATTAGGCTCAAGCTCCGCTGGGACAGTTCCTTCTTCAGGACTAAGATCATCTCCCTCAAGAGACTGATCTGTACTTTGAGTCAGAGGGGAAGTCACTGCCCTACCCCTGCTTCTCCTTTTCTTGGAAGGTGTCTAGTCCATTTTTCCAAGATCCAGGGCCTGTTCCGTGGAAGACATTTTTGTCTGTGACCTAGTCATAGCAAACACATCTGTAGGGATACCCAACATTGCTGCATGAGTCCTGAGTTCCACTTCAGCTCAAGCTGACGTTTCTAAATCATTGCCCAACAAGCATTCAACAGGGAGGTCTGCACTTACCACAACCTTCTTAGGGCCAGTGAAATTAACAACTGCCAAGGAATGGTCTGCCGACATTGCTAGGATTGGTCACTTTGTACATCTCACCAAGTATGATTTGCTCAGGAGCCACAAGATCTTGTGTCACCATTGTGAAACTTGCTTCAGTGTCCCTAAATGCCAAGGCCTCTTTTCCAAAGGCTGCTGTCTGTATTTGCCCAGATTACTGGGACTTACAAACAATTACCCACCACGCAAGGGGGATTGGCCGCTCCATCCTTCGAATCCTATTTCTTAGCTGTGCATTTACAGTGGCTGTCCTACTGGATGGCAGGCAGACACGGAGAGGAGAATACACCACGAACGGCCCAGTGCCCATTGCAGAACTCCATTGACTATTATTACCTGGCACTAAACCTAGAAGTACATACCCCCTACAGGTAACGGTTGCACGCCCGTGCATGCAAAGGATACACCATATGTCGTCAGAGAGACCCCCATACTCTCCCCTTCTCCAGCTGTTCGGATGACCCTGCAGGAACACTACTATACACCTAACATGCTTCCCACCTGGACAGACTGCGGCGTCACCGAAGTCAAGTTGCTATTCGAGGACGGTCAGCTCAGGTCCTTCCAGCGGTTGATAGAGGATCATCTCCTCCCCGCCGGCCAGTTCTTACTCCATCACCAACTCCTCGCACATTACAGACAGTACCATGACCTTTCGACAGGGGAAACAACTACACACCCGGTCCTACACGCAATCTTACACATGGGAACGGGACTACACCTGGTCATATGGCTCTATAAAGCTATCAGCGAACTCAGGAACAAACCGTTAGAGACCCTACGAGCACCCTGGGAAGAGGAGCTAGGCCTCTCACTACATGAGAAAGAATGGGAAAGAGCTCTTGAACACCCCAAGAAGGTGTCTCGAAATGCGTGTTTCAAAAATATACAATTCTACATCCTACACAGAGCGTATTTGACACCGGCACGCCTCCAATGCTTTTATCCCGACACCCAGTTCCTATGCCCCAGGTGTCACTCACAAGCGGCAGCCTTTCATCATATGTTCTGGAGCTGCCCCACACTACACTCCTACTGGCAACACATCCATAAGTCACTCAGGGATCTTACTGGACTCACATATCTGTATATATGGGAAGCTTGTGCACTGGGTATTTATCAGAAAAGAAAACAACACAAAGTGCCCCTTAGATGTGCCTCACTGGCCATCTTACTGGCCAAACACAACATTGCCATGCACTGGCAGTCTTACACAGGCCCTCGAGTTGCTGCTTGCGTGGGGGCGGTACAAAAATGGGCACTGGCGGAGGAAGAGACATTACGGGAAGAAGAGGTGAAAGGGATGCGCAAACGCCCCATATCGCTGGACTGGGCTATCCTACTGAACCAATTCAAACAGCCACTGACCCATGATGACACGGAGTGAGGCCCTCATACGCCACAAGACACACAATCGCAGATACAGGCTGTGAACATGGATGCCAGATCCCCCGCAACACACATTGAAAGCCATTAGTTCTTAAACGCTATGTTATATGACTCAATGGACAGCAGGACCCCGGAGACGGATCGACCATGGCCCCCCCCTGTTTTCCACCCCTAGAAACATGCAGATCCACCATTCACAGGGGCATATGCCACCCTGTGACTTCAGACAACACCGGTACCCATAATTCCATGAACACCCACCCAGTTTTTGTCCACCCCATTTATGTTCAGAAATTCTCTATAGAAACGCCTCAATAGTGACAAGACACTGGACTAATAACTGCATGAATAACGATGGATTATGTTATAACTGCAAGGTGTGATTTGATGAACTGCTACATGATGCAAAATGTCACAGTAAATGTAAAATGTCAATAAAAATATGTTTTAAAAAAAATTACTGGGACTTACAAATAAGGAGGCCATATCCATGCCTCCATCACAGATCAGTACAGCCTGAGTTGGAACTTTGACTAGGCCAGAGTCCAGCTCAGATCCCAGGGTTAGCCCTACTACACCCTTATTCTGAGTACCACCACTTGGAGCTAAACTAGGGGGAACAGTTGTCTTAGGGGCAGTGGTGGTTGGAGGGGAGTCCTTGAACTTGTTACAATCACTTGTCCAATGGGTCTTCTGTTTACAGATTTGACACCATGGTTTCTTCTTGCCTTTTCCGTTGTTGGATTGTGTCTCCCCATCAGTAGAAGATTTTTGGGGGCCTCAAGAAGACTTCTGTTCTTTACCCTTTTCCCTACCCTTGTATGGACGTTTTGAATTTTGCTTCTTGGAGTCACCACCTTGGTGCTGAATCGTCTGCCTCACCCTGGATCCCACCCATTTGCCTGCCTTCTGACCCAATTTTTCCAATTCTTGGGGAGAGGTCAGATCAGAGTCCACCAAGTACTGATGCAACAATTTTTTTTGACAATTATTAAGGATCTGCTCCCTCATTATCAAATTGTACAATCCTTTAAAATCACACACGTTACTGCCAAGTAACCAGCCTTCCAGAGCCTTAGTAGCACAATCTACAGAGTCAACCCAGTCTTGGGTTTGTGCCTTTTGGGTATCTCAGAACTTAATCCTGTATTGTTCAGTGGTTGAGCCAAACCCATCAATCAGAGCGCTCTTCAAGACTTTGTAATTATCAGCATCCTCTTCCCTAACAGGGAGGAGCTTGTCTCTATCTTTGTCTGCAAAGGAGAGTGACAATATTGCTGCCCACTGCTCCTGAGGGACCCTCTGTACTTCACAGACCATCTCAAGTGCAGTTATCCATTTGTGGATGTCATCCCCACTCCGATAGGGAGGGACAATCTTGTTCAGGTTCCTATGGTCATGAGTATGTTCTCTACTTCTAGCGACACTGTTGCTGCCCCCATGGGGCTCTATCCCCAACCTTTTAAAAGCTCTCTGACGCTGCAAGGATTCCCTATCTAAGGCCAATTGCTCTCTCTCTCAAAGTAAAGCAGGTGGAACTTCCTCTCATAAGAGGACTCCCTTTTGTGGGCAGCAGAGGTCCTGTGAGAAACAGAGGTTCCTACAGAAGTACCAGAATGATAAGATTCCTGAGAAGGAGATCTTGATCTTCTTGGTAAACTGCTAACTCTTGCTGGTGGAGTGAAGAGGGGACCACTGGGGCCTTCTCCTCCATCTCCAGGTTAGAATCATCTTGATCTTCCTGGTCAGCATTGGAGTCCTGATCATAGAGGTTTTCACTTCCTGGCCTTTCCTCCTCTACTTTCCCACCCACCTTACCTGTCTCATCAGACCCTGGGGTCTTTCTGAGGTCACCTAACAGCAAAGCCTCTTTGAGGCGTTGAGTGTTTGGATTTTTCCCTGTCTTCAATTTTCTAGATGCACACATATTTTTCAATTCCTGGAATGAGAGATGGTCATACTTAGTTAGCAAGGAGACACTGGCTTCTGCCCTAGAAGACATAATAGTGTTATGTGGTGTAGGCGCCTACCTAACCTAGTTAGAACTAACCTCTAGATTCATCAAAGCCCCGTTTTGCGAGTTCTTAATAGCGATTATTAAGGAATCGCGATTAAGGACTTGCAAAACGGGATTCATGTAGGAATCGCTAAATAAATTGCGATTCCTACACATTCCTTATTTGCGATTAGCAAATTGCTAATCGCAAATAAGGAATAACTCCCCATTCATTCCTATGGGCCTAAAGGCCCATACGAATGAATGGGGAGTTATTCCTTATTTGCGATTAGCAATTTGCTAATCGCAAATAAGGATGCGATTTCAAGGGTGCTAGGGGTGTCCAAAGGACACCCTGTAGCACCCCTGAAATGTAATCTACATTGGTGTTGCACACACACATGTCCAGAGGACATGTGTGTGTGCAACATGCAACTTAAAAAAATGCATTTAAAAGCATTTTTCTAAGTTTTCGCTATTTACCACGAGGTTTGACCTCGTGGTAAATAGCGGCCCGAAATTGCGATTTCGCAATTTAAAAATGGTTAATGAATTGCATTTAAGGAATCTCAAATAGAGATTCCTTAAATGTAATTCCTCGCAATTTAGCGAATTCGCAATTACCGATTTTTGCATTTGGGATGATGAATCCCAAATGCAAAAATTGGGCTCGCAAAGGGCCAGATTCTCAGAATATGGCCCTTTGCGAGCCGATTTTTCAATGATGAATCTACCTGTAAACTCTTTTGAGTTGGAGAAAGGGTGTGCTAGACCCTTGACTTACCCAACTCTAAGTTCAGTAGAGCTTACTTTTTTATAGTCTTGATTTATATGTACCTAATACCTTTAGTGCTTTTCAGTTAGTCACTCAATGAGATTATCTGGTAAAACAATAGCAAGCTTGAATCCCAACCACTGCACATCAATGTGAGAAGTTGGCCTGGTATATGCTGTTCACTATTTAAAGTGGGCACCTTGCACCAGTCCAAACAACCCTTATTGATGATTAGGTCAAGGGGGGGTGTGGCTAACTGGCCAAGATGGCGGTCGTATTCTAGGACTGCTTCGCACCTAGACCCGATCATCCGCCGAATATCGATGTCCTTTTGTGCAGCCCAGCACATCTTGCAGGCACGCTGAATAGCACAAGTGGCGCTGCACACAATAGTGCTGAAATAGCATGCCATTGTGAACTGAGAGCCGGGGCAGAGACCAACATAGCCTCAGGACATAATGAGACTGGCAGGCGTTATGCAGACGAGAGCGCAGCTGAAGCCGGTGTACTGAAAGAGAATGAGTGGCGCCATGGGTGACAGCAATGGTCCAGGGCAGGCCCTGCTGGGCTGAGGTGACGCAGGCCCCTCCTGGTGGTGGCCAGAGAAAGAGCAACGAGCCGCCGCAGAGTGAGGAGCGGGTCCGGAGAAGTGAGGCCTGACTCTGAGAGGTACGAGTGAAGATACTGCAGCAGAGACGCGGTGTGCGGCATGAGCACGACGGGAGAGCTGGTAAGCTGCGCTGCATAGATGGGGTCCAGGGGCTGGATCGAACCTAGGCCCTACAGCAGGGAGCTATCTGTGCGAACATTGGCCTCAATAGCAGGGACGAGATAACTTGTGCCAATAGCAGTGCACGAGGTGGCTGGAGCTCCATTCTACGAGGCTGGGGTCCAGGGGCTGGTTCGAGCCTAGGCTTAGCCGTGGCGCCTAATCGTGTGTCAGCATTGACAGGGCTGGACACGTCAAACAGACTTGAAATACGTTCCATACTGTGCCTGAGGGAACCGGCTTAAGGTGCCAAGCAGCAGGAGTCCGGGGGCCGGGACTACTGGACGCCATATGGTGAACAGGATGTGCTGAATGGCCACTACGACAAAACCTAGGGAGCATCCTGATTGCGGAAGACTACCTGAAGCCCCAGGGACGCGCAGAAAACCCGGAGGGCATATGGGACTAGGCAGTGGCCCAGACCGCAGTGTGTATCGATGCCTGGCATTGCGGTGTGCTGTAACAGGGCCTGGGCACTGAAGAAACCACTTCTGGTGAAGCTGGCGGGGCAAGTGGTAATCCTCTCTCAAGCTGTAAGGGGTGACTCCATCACCTGACATCACATAGACTGGTATCTCTGACGATTGCAACCTGTAGAGGCTCACAGAACTGTGAACCACGGAGGGGCCCATGTGTCAACATTGCAACACTGCAGTAAATTAAGTGAGGCACAAGTTGTCTCACTCACTGGATACGGCGCAGGCAGGCGCTGACGTATTCTGAAGTTGGGTCTGCAGGGCACCGCGGACGCTGTCACAGAGGTAGCACCAGGAGTATGCTGGCATCGCGTGGATAACCTACCCCAGGAGGTGGATGCTATTGAGCAAACCGCATACCATAGCATACCCACACGCCGGGCCGCAACACTACAGCGACCTCACCCATTATTGAGGGGCTGGTGGAGGATTGAGCAGCACCCGCTGCACCACATAAAGCTCGGCTCAGCATAGCTATGGAAATTGAAACACACCCAATGCACGCCCCACACTGCCATCTAACAACAAAGTGCAGGTGCTTAACAATAGGATGCACTGAAAACACAGCCCTTCCCCAATAGGAAGCGCAATGGGCAGAACGAAGGGAGGAACAACGATGCAGTCTACAGCATCTACAGCGCTGCCGAAACAGCCGGAAACCGATCAGGAAAATGCGGACGGCGCAGACAGTATCACGCTGGGCGCTATGATCGACAATGTGCTACAGGCTATGACGCAATTAAGTGCATCGCTCGCACAGACACGCATGTCCCTGGATGAGAGAATTGACAAGGTCACCACAGACTTCACACTGCTACACTCGGATCATCGCAAGCTCACTGACAGGGTTGACGAGATGGAGGCCGAACTGGAGGAGACCCTACCCACCTTCAAAACTACAGCAGACACGGTGCGGACGTTAGTGGAGAAAGTGCGCACCTTGGAGGCCAGGATTGCTGATGCAGAAGGGCACTCTCGCCGAAACAATGTCCGTATCATAGGACTGCCGGAGAGAACGGAAGGGTGGGACACGAGAGCTTACACTGAGAATTGGCTGAAGACATTAATGCCGCCAAACTCCCTATCCCCATTCTTCGCGGTCGAACGAGCGCATAGAGTCCCAGCTGGCCAACGGCGACCAGGAACCGGCCACCATCCGTCAATCATTTGCATACTGAATTTCAAGGACCGGTATTCAATATTGCAGGAGCGGCGCAAACTGGAGGAGGTCAGGGTTGACAATTCTAAATTAATGTTTTTCTCAGACTACTCGCTTGGGGTACAGCAGCAGAGAAGCACATTTCTATCTGTTAAGCGGAAACTACGGGAACTGGGCTTCAACTACTCGCTCCTTTTTCCGGCGTGGCTCCAAGTGGTGAAAGACGGAAACACACAGTTCTTTACCACAGCGGAAGAGGCATGGGACTGGCTGGAAGCGGAGGGCCACGGAGTGTAGCCAGGTACAAGAAATCCACCACCGAACTCGCAGCTAAGTAATCAAGGGAACTGGCAAAGGCCTTGCAGGCGTAATGACAGTCTCGTCTTAGGACCGTCCCCGACCAAGAGCAGCGCCTGCGGAACCACCGCATTGCAGACGGTGGCAGCCATGAGACGGAGCCCTGAGCATAGAGACACTGATGCCTCGTCAGATCGCTCCAAGAGTGCAGACAATGATTCGGTGATTGACGACTCGCCGACAATGCCAGAAGTAATGCCTCAAACAGCGGACGATACTAAGTAGACTGTGATTGCACTTCACATAAAACACACATGGTGGGTAGTGGTCTTAGACAGTAATGCTAAACACGATGAGGCTTGATTCGGCCGCTATATCTCTCAACCTGCTGCTGGGGAGAGCCTTTTAGTGTCCCCGTCGGACAGCCAGTTGACCTACCATGAGCACAGTGGTCTTAAGCTATCATCAGGGTCCCAACACAACCAGAACATATGACACAGCACACAGGGAGTAACACACACAATACTGGCAAAGGGTCTGCGAGTTACGCAGCTCATCACGTAGCCAGTTCGGCCCCACCCCCCCCACTTGCGCATGAAGTAGAGCGGCATACAAGGCTGATAGTTGCCCGTAGGCACAGTTTCAGGTTTGGGCAGACACACGTTGTCCCTCTGCTCCGTCCCAGTTAATCCCTACAATGTCTACTCCCACATATCACATTTCACTGACACGCAATTGGAAAGTGCGAGAAGCGGGTGGGTATACCACAGCCCTACTCGAGCACTGCGCTGCTTGCTATATCCCCAGGGCGGCGAGTTGTCGGAGCCGACATGTTCGTTTCACACCTAAAGAATGCCACCGACCACAATCATAACATGGAACGTCAGGGGTATGCATACGCCAGCGCACCGCTATAGCACGTATGCCTATTTTAAAAGACATGCAGCGCATACCGCCCAGATACAGGAGACACACATCTCACAAACGGTGATACACAGGCTGCAGCGTAAATGGAGAGGGCAAACATTTGCCCCGGGATATTTGGCATACGCAAGGGGTGCTTTAATATGGATCAGGTCTGGCACGCCTTATGTAGTGGACGAAACAGAGAGGGACCCCCATGGTCGATTTGTGCTTACAAAAGGCAAACTTCACGGTAGGCAGCTAGTCCTGGTTCAAAATACATGCTCCAAACTCTAATCAGGCCCCGTTCTGGCGTCTACTGATATCAAAACTATCCAAATGGTGCAATATCCCTTGGTTATTAGAGGGAGATTTCAATGCAGTCCTAGACCCTGGGTTAGATAGATTCTTTCCACCACTACAACAGACAATAGCGGCGTCAAATGCCAAAGGTCTGAATGAATGGCTCCTGGGCTGGGGTCTAGTGGATCTTTGGAGAACTTTAAATCCACTCACATGTCTATATTCCCACAATTCACACCCACATGGGTTATACATGCGGCTTGACAGATTTGTAGGGAGTGCAGCGATAACAGCGGACTGTATTTCATTAAATTACTTCGGACGCACACATTCGGACCGTAACCTGCGCATTCTGCAGATGGGCGATACTGACCCGGAACCGGGAAATAGACTATGGCGACTACAGACCGCAGTGCTGGAGGACCCACCCCCCTTTCAGGATTTTGACACAAACGAGGGCTCAGTGACAGACTTGGCGATACTGTGGGACGCCTACAAGGCGGTAGTGCGGGGCCAATACCTGAGCCTGACATGGAGCATCCGTCGACAGTTGGACTGTGAGGCTAAATGTATTGAAGACACCCTTCTCACTTATGAGAAGAAAGCAGTAAGAGACGCAGGAACACATTGGGGCAAATCTTGCCTCTATCCCTTCACCTAAAACACCCCGGACCCCACAATGATGTTGTCCTGGTGCATGCTGCCCATCACCACCATGGGCAGAAAAACACTTTTGAAAATGGTGGCACTGCTGAGGCTACTATATCACTTCTCAAACATGCCAGTGTATATTAAGCCTGAGATGTTTCGATCGTTTGAGGCAGATATGAGACTATTTATTTGGCAAGGGTTGGAATAGGGTGGCGCTTGCAAAGATGTACCTGCCCATTGGTGGCGGAGGAGTGGCAGTCCCCAATATGGAGGAATACTATCTGGCAGCACAGCTACAGTGGGTGGCCAGATGGATGGGCGGAAAGCAACTAGAGGACACAGCAATGCTGCTGCCGGGATACACAACAGGGCAAATACTGACCTTGTTCCACCCGGGAAGAAAGGGCCCACGACCCACCCAGCAGATAGTGAACATAGCATGCACATGTTTCCGACAGATGCTACGGCTCACCAAGGGGGTCACCTCGTATGCACCCTCACTCCCGATCCTGGGTACGCCGAAACAGCAACAGAACTCCAGACGAAGGGGGACTTCTACCAAGACGGTAAATACCTTCCCTTCGATACACTTATGAACGAGAATGGCCTGCCACAGGGTCAGATTTTATTGCACCCAGCGATCATTAGAACATTGAGACTTCTTTGGGGCAACATAAAGGAGGAGCTGCGTATACACCTGACACTACAATACATGCAAGTTCTGGGGTTGGGTCAACACCTCGTTAAGTGGATAGCGAAATTACTGCGAATTCATGCAGCAGCTTCATTAGTAAAGTTAAAAGAGCTTTGGGACGCAGATCTGCAGCAACAGAGCACAGAGCAGGAATGGGCGGCATTATTAGAGAGCCCCACTCGTATACCGAGAAATGCCAGGTTCAGATTAATACAGTACTATATAACACAAAATGCCTATATGACGCCAGACAATATCAATAGAATATTCAACCACGCAGATGCACAGTGTCCACGCTGTGGGCAGGTGGAAGGTGATCTTATCCATATGCTTTGGGCCTGCCATAAATTGACCACATACTGGGAGATTATCACCACACACTTGGCGCAATGCACAGATCGCACATTAACATGGAATTGGGAAGCATGCCTCTTGGGGCTGTATAGACGGCAAAAGAAGTATAAGGTGACTAACTGTTTTATAGATCTAGACTAATAGTCGCAAAGCGCCCTATAACTAAGCGCTGGAAGGCGCCCGACCCTCCATCGACAAGGGCATGGTATCACTCCACGCTCTGTTGGGCGCAAGCGGAGTGCGTGCCGTTACAGAGGGAGGATGCTTTAGGTATTCGCAAGATACCCTTAGGCACAGCTTGGGATACTATACTCATAGCTCTTCAGGGTGAGTGGCAGGAACAGGTGGAATCACAGGGATCGTCCCAGTCGACAAGCGAGATGTGAGGGCAAGCAGTGGGTACCCAGAAGCTGCCAGAGAGGTTTCTCCCCCCCATATGCCTTAGAATGCGCGCTTGCTTGGCAAATTAGCATTGATGCCGCGCGATGGACAACCCTGCTCAATACTCAAGACACCTCGCACTGGCATTCCACTGTATACATTGACAGTGAAGGCAGTGATAGGGCTGATGAGACATATTAGAATATACAATAGTAGTAACACCCTCCATGCACTGTGCCACACCCGACTGAGATGTGATTCTCTCCCCGACCCCCCTCAGCCCCCCTTCCCCACCTATATGTTAATCCCATAACAGTTAACATGCTATTAAAGGTAATAATGTTTGTATATTACTAAAAGTTTGCGGCAGCACTGCTCTGTGATTAAAGCATGAGAAGACTGTAGAAGATGCAACGCCTAAAGTTGACTTACAGATCCCGCTGTAATGCATAAATATATGTCAAATCAATAAAGAAATTTAAACAAAAAAATTGATGATTAGGCCAAAGACAACCTTTCAAGAAAGCTATCCCAGTGGTAGCTGTGGAGAGCAGCCTTCAGGCTAAGTCTAGAAGGAATGTAAAGCAGCTTGCTTTACTAGTCTATAACCTCCTGAATGACCAAATGAAAGGAGAACCAAACAAGAAATATCTAAAATATATGTATTTATTACTAAACACTCTCTACTAACCTTTTTATGAGATTAGAGAACAAAGCACATCATTTTAAATCACTAGAACAACAGTAAATAGCACAATACACAACAACATACTAAGAAAGTGGTATAACAACCACGCCTTGACTAGACACAGTGCCTAGAGCACGTAGAATCGCTGGGACCCCAAGGAACCACCCAAGGTAGTGACACAGGGGACCCACGGGGAACGCATGCAGGGTGAGAACATAGCCGCGAGCTTCATTCAACTCTGTGGGAAAGTCACAGTTGGAATTTTAAAGATTAAGTACACTTAGGAGAGGACTTTGAGCAAACCCTTTCAAAATTAGAAGGTTCTAAGGCCAGCACCCATGTGAGTACTTGTGTTAACTAACCCAGGGAAGCCGGGTGCATAGGTGTCAAATGGTGTTGGGAATCTTCATCGTTATCAATGGCGTGATGTTGAAAAGGGCTGCTGCCCTGAAGAGGAAAAGTGTCTGGTGTGATCTAAGCCTGGATCGGAAATGAAAAGAACCTGAAAGCAGAGGGGACAGAATCTGGGTCACTTCAGGGTGACCAGGGGCTCGGTAGATGAATGCCCACCGAAGTCAGGTGCTTCAGGTGAGAAGAGGTGAAGCTTGACTCTACAGCCACTGGGACCAGGAGATGTTAAGGACAACCAAAGTCTGCAAGCTACCTGTCCCACAAAGGATGTCGAGTGCTGAGGGGGGTCAGTGTCCAGATTGAACACCAACAAGCCTTGGCAACTGCAACCCACGGGGTCAGAGGAAAGATGCTTCTGTGAGGACCGGCAAGGTTCTAGTGACTCCCCAAGAAATGGGGAGTCAGGGCACATCTGGAGCAACCAGGAAAGCCCACTGAAAGTTAAAGTTGCCTTCACAGGGACCCACAGGCCAATGGACCAGGGATCGCGAAGGGACCTCGAGAGTAATCACAAAATACTAGCCCACGCAACATTTGTGGAGTATAGGCCGGTAATCTTCAGTGGAATCACCCCTCAGGATCTTGACCACAAGTAGCCCAAAGCACAGCTTCAGGGGTTTCCGGAAAGCATAGGCCACTGCAAATGTACACAGTGCCAAGGGGTAAGGGTTGCCTGGTCCCCACGAGGGATACGGGTCTCAGGTTTGCTGAGAACAGTAGTCGACCTCGGGGATGCTTGAAAACCCACCTCCTGTGCTGCAGAAATATTCAGAGTCCTCAGGAGCTTCAGAGATGCAAACCGGTCACCTGCATCTTTGGTGCCTGCTTAGCAGGGAAGTAACTCTAGCGCAATCTCAAAGTACATGGTTTCTGTAGCAGAGTTTCATCCAGGAAAATCTAAAGTCCTGTAGTCAGGGGTTCCTACTTTATACCCAAGGAAGGGGTGGGAAAACTCTTGGGACCCACCTATGGGAGGGTCAGGAAAGAGAGGTGGTTACACCCATGTCCTTTGTCCAGTTTTGCACCAGAGCAGGAGCAAATGGCTTCTGCAACCGGTTTGAGCTGGACTATGCACAGGGACATCAAATGTGCCCTCAGTGAAGACATCAAAGCACTCTCAGAGTGCACCCACTCAGCCCCAATACACTAAAGCCTGTCCGGGAGGTTGTTACACCTCCCTGTGACAGGAAGCATATTGTCATGCCTTCCCCTGCTCAAGCTTAGCTCAGCAGCAGGAGGCAGCATCCATTTTGTAATGCCAGGTTCTATTAAGCTGGTACCGGGTGTACCGGTGTAGTCATAATTCTCCCTCGAGGAGGGTGGAATCATTCCTCCCACACCAGTTACTGGTGTGGAGGTATGATTCCAAGGTGTTTGACACCAAACACAATAGGTTTCTGTGCAGCCATTTTAAAGTTAGCATTTGCCGCAAGGTTATAATGCACTTAAGAGTATATTGTTGGCTGCATCACAGAACAACCCTGGAGAATAGATTCCGAAGGCTGCAGAGGGGCTCTGCTCATGCATGGGCGCCCTCTCACATAAAACCCAGCACCCTGCCTTCAGGATTGATAAGGCCTGCCTTAGGGGTTTATATGTGCAGTGATATAAGGTAGATACAATCAGAGGCAAGATTGCGCCCACGCGAGTGGACGTGTAGGCTGACTGCTCCCTGCCTTAGCCTGTAGACGCCATCGTGAAGGAGGACGGAGGACGGAGAGTTGAAGGGACACTAAAAAATTGCAAGAACGGCATAATTTGTAAAACAGAGTTTTATTACTGAGGCGCAATTGCGGAGACTACCTCGGAAAACTTCAGAGGAATAGCCTACTCACCTGGTTCATCTGAGGCTTAGGGATTGCAAAGCTCAAGCATACGGAGCAAAATCAATGTACCTGTCGAATGTTTCTTGCGTTACGTGCTCTTGCTGCTAGTCTCCACAGACAGCGGCGAGGCAGCTGGGTGGTGTCGCCGGCTATAGCGCTGATTACTCGCACCTGCAGCAGTAACTGGAAACGTGCTGTTGGGAACGACACAGGGAAGATGCCGCCAAAGGGAGTGCGTGGAAGACCGGGAGCTACAGAAGAAAGTACTAACAACGGAACTGAGGTGAGCGAAAGTGCCGGTTCTAGGCCCACCAAAACTGCGAAAACGTATCAGGGGGGAGGCACTACCAAAAAAAACGACCCCGCGGGGAACTGGATGGTACAGCTGGGACAGCAGCGAAAGTTAATTCTGTGCCATCTGCCCCTGTTGAAATTAGTAAAAATAAGCGAGGGGTCACAGATAAAAAAAACTATTCCAGCAATATTTTCCACTATAAAGGAAAAAACTAAGGGGAAAAAGCAGCCGGTTCTTCAGGATAATTTACTACAAGTACCAGCGGCGGCCGAAATAGCAGAATCAGCGCAATTTAGTGCGGTAGGGGCTGGTGAAGTGCTGGGCTCGTGTTTAATAGTGGATTCACCATCCTTCTCGTCCAAAGAGAAAGCTTCTGATGGCATAGCACAGCACAGTGATGATGGAAGTAATGGTGACTCTGAAATGTTAATAACAACGACTCAAGGGCAGTTTCAAGATATAGAATCCGGAGACTTTTATTCGCTGTCAGAACCTTCATCTTCCTCACATGAGGATTTAGCTCTGCAATATGCTAAGCACATGAATATGTCAGATCGGAGTGCGCATAGCAGTATTTGTTTGGAGGATTCTGCTGACTTTGGGATGGAAGACCCCCATACTGTGCGTAAACAGCCTGAAGTGATTGTAACTAAACTAAACTACTATGGAGGATGCAACAGTACACAATGAGGAAAATGTGTATTTGCACCTGATCTATCAGTCTATTATGGCCTTAAGAGAGGAAACAAGGGAAGAAAGCCAACGGGTTCAGAATTTATGCCGCAAACTTCAGAATTCTGTTCGCAGGCTGGCTAAATCTCAATCCGACTTTTCTACTCGGTTTAATGAGGCCGAAACACGGATATCAGCGCTAGAGGATGATTTGGGCAACAAAAGTGTATGACTGAATCGCTTAGTGCTATCAAAGAGGATACTAAATGGAAAATAACCGGTTTTGAAAATAGAGCACGAAGAAACAATTTGCGGGTATTACAAATACCGGAAGGCAAGGAAGGGCAGGACCCTCGTAAATTTATCGTGGACTCATTTAAAAACTTGTTCCCAGAACTGGGGAAATGGGATTGGGATAGGGAGATCGAGAGAGCTCACCGTTTTCCTTTCAATATTCAACTTCGTGCTGGACAATCTCAAGCCAGATCAAGAGCATTTATAATTTCATCTAATAGCTTTTTAGCTAGAGAGGATGTATTCAAGTTTGCACGTCCGGATAAGAAGAGAGCTGGCCCTGATTTTGAATTTTTTGTTCGTCCTGATATTTGTAAATATACTATGGAAACTCGGTGGCAGTTACAACAATTGATTAGCCAATTTCAAGCCAAAGGGGCGCAGGCATACCTGCTGAATCCTTTTTTTACTTCAGAGGGCTCGGCCAAAGAATACTTTAATAACATTTTGAGTGAATAAGTCACTGGGATATTGCAATGTTTTTTTTTCTATCAAGTGGGTACATTAGGTGTGGGGTTGGATCTGGTTTAAATCATGTAGCAATTGTGCGATTTTTGGGTTTCCTCTTTTCTTCTTCTCTTCTTCTCTTCTTCCTTTGTTGTTTACTCATTTTCACTCCTCTTGGGAAAAAATAGTATTTACTGAATGAATATTTGTTGGGTGAGCAGAGAGAGAGATATATCTTTCTGTTTGGGTTAGAGGAGCATATGGATTATATATAGGCGAGGGCAGGGGCGCACGGCAGCTGACATCTGCAGGATCATAAGTCCTAAAGCCTTGTTAATGGTGGGGGCTGGGGAGAGGTGAGGGGTTTTGTGGGAGTTGTGGCGGTGTTGGGGGGGAGCTGGGGTAAAAAGGGGAAAAAAATCCCAGTTTCCGCAAGAAAGAACGACATGAAAGAAATGAACATATTAAAACAATCATTCTTTAATGTATTCGACAAAGAGACAGTTATTTGTCAGTCATTGTTTATAATTTTGCGTGACGATGGCCGCTAGTGGGTGTAGAATCTGTTCTTTAGACGCCTCTTGCCTTAATAATATCAACAAAAGGAAAAGAATAGCTGCAGAGCTCCGTATTATCCAATCCGATCTTGCATGTGTGCAAGAAATGCATCTACCTTGGGAAAATCGTTTTTTACTAAAAGACTTAGGATATTGTATTGTCGTTGCTTCTCAGCAATCAGTAATCGTCCGGGGGGTAGCGATCTTAGCTAAATCCAACACATACAAGTTTATTCGCAGTTCGGCTGACAAGTTTGGTTGCTGGGCCATAACTGAATGTAGAGGAAATAAGTGTACTTTTACCTTATGTACCATCTACGGGTCTAATTCAGATGAGGCTTTAATTCTGGATGAATTGAATTTAGAGTTAGCAACTTGGCCTGCCCCGTTGATTATCTGTGGAGACATTAATATCAATCTAACTAATCAGGATCTTATGGTGGGTCTTCAGGGCTATAAGGGTAGGAAATCTCGAGTCTTTAGGGCCTTGTATAATTTGTTAAAAGATCATGGCCTGGTAGACGCATGGGGCAAATTATCCCCAACAGATCCAGGATACCATTTCATTCCTTTCCCCATAAAAAATTGTAAGATTAGACTATTTTCTTTTATCTCCGACTCTTTTGGCACGAGGGAGAATGTAAATTTATCCTAGAATTTTGTCAGATCATGCTCCCATTTTACTAGAGATAGCAGGGTGGTGAGAGGCTTTAAGATCTAGTAAGTTTTCTTTTGACCGGAAATTATGTGTTAATGATCATTTTAGAGAACATATCACCAGGTGGTTGAAGGAGTTTTTTGACAACAACAGGAATTCCGCTAGAATTGATATCATCTGGGACACATTTAAGGCCTGTTTCAGGGGCGAAGCAGTGAGCTACGGAATGTTCCATCAAAAAAAACTTAAAATAGAGCTGCAGGGTTTATATGTGGATCTGCTAGAAGCAGAGAAACAATTGATACAAGGCATTATACAACAGGGTAATATACATGAGCTAGAGGAGGATGTATTTAGGAAACGGGCCAAAATAAAGGGAATTTTGGATAAGGAGAACGCAAGGAGATTTTTGATATACAGGAAGCAATGTCATGAATATGAGGAAACAGTTGGGAGGTGTCTCACTCTAAAATTACGCATGAAAGAAGCTAACCGACGAATTTCAGCTTTAAAAGATAACTTAGGAACATTAATATCTGACGAGCAAGGGATTTTGTCTATTTTTCATCAATTTTATTCCGAGTTATACACAAAGCAGTGTGGCAATGTAGAATTAGAATTAGGCAGGTTGTTGGCGGGGGTTGTCCCAGAGCTAGACTCAGAGGTTGCAGCTCAACATGATAATCCAATCACTATGGAAGGATTACAATCTGCAGTTAAAACTTTAGCATCAGGAAAAGCCAGATAGTATACCTGGAGAGATATATAAACTTTTCTTCAGTTCACTTAAAGATGTGATGCTAGCTACCTTTAGAGAGGCTCAAAGGGGGCGGGCGCCACAATCTTGGGAGGAAGTCATCATAGTAGCTTTCAGCAAAAAGGAAAAGACCCTGAGCTACCTGGCTCATATCGGACAATTTCATTATGAAATTGCAATGGGAAAATATATTCCAAAATATTGACCAATCGACTTTCTAAGGTTATATCTACTATAGTTTCACAGAATCAACATGGATTTATTCCTGGAAGGGGGACAGTAGCGGATAATAATAAGGTTATCACCCTTTTTGATATTGCTCAAGTAGAGAAGAAACAATTAGGATTAATTTTATTAGACGCAGAAAAAGTGTTTGATCGGGTGGAGTGGGAGTACCTATCGAGCTTGATGGAAATTATTGGATTTCGGAAAGGTTTTATGACAGCTCTGCAGGTTCTATACGTTTCGCCGATCACTAGAATTTCGGTAATGGGTAGAACCTCAGAGGTAGTAAAAATCACTAGAGGGACGAGACAGGGCTGTCCCTGTTCCCCCTTACTTTTTGCTTTATATATTAACCCTTTTGTTGAAATACTTTGTAAAAGCAGAGTGATACGTCCATTTATAGTTCAGGAAATTCCTTATTCGGTATTTGCGTATGCAGATGACATTGCGGTGATGTCTGAAGATCCGGCCACTGCTTTGCCACAAATTGAACGGTTGGCTCATGAATTTGGCTTGGTGTCGGGTTATAAATTAAACATTACAAAGACGCAACTTGTTTGTACAGACAATGTTGATATACAAGATTCCAGGGTGGTGGCAGAGTCTACATATTTAGGTATAAAAATGAGAACTTCAAAGACAGCATTAGTAGAAGCCAATTGGGGAGCGCTAATTTATAATACTAAAAATTCATTGGACAGAGGGGACGTTTACATTTAACATTAATAGGAAGAGGGAACGTGTTAAAAATTAGCATATTACCCAGCGTTCTATATTTATTTTGATCCATACCGCTTGAAGTAACAACAACTCAATTGCAAAGGTTACAATCGCTTTGCTTTAAGTTTCTGTGGGCCCCAGGCAAACCTCGGAGAGCGGTTACATTTTTAACCCTTCCTATTACAAGAGGCAGCCTCGCTATACCTGATTTTAAGTTTTATTATTATGTTTGTTTTTTGCAAAAAATGCAGGTGGTATTGTGTAAAGAAAAAAAGGATAATTTTGTGGTGGCTCCAGCCATTTTTCAGCTAATCTTAGGATCTGAGGCAAACTGTTGTTTATTTAGAGAAATTGATGGGAGCTACTACAAAAGGACCAGGTTCAAGGTCTTGGAAGCAGCCTTTAAAGTATGGAGGAGAATACGCAAATTAATTAATTTGGAAAGTCTGACATTTTTTACCCCTTTGAATGCGTGGAAATTACTGCCTACAATATTCAGGGATAAGGTAGTTAAGGGTTGGAGAGACAAAGGTATTAGGCAGCTAGGTGATCTATATAGGGATGAGGGACTTGTAATTCAGTATGAAGATTTGGTCAAACAATATCAAGTGTCTCATTTACAGTTTTTCAAATTCCTCCAAATCCGTGATTTTGTAAATCGAAGAAAGCTGGAATTGAGGCCTAATTTATTAATTGACACTGTTAGAGCTGGTGGGAAGATCGGTGTTTTGTATAAATTATTATTTATTTACAGACTGGATGACTTAGAGAAACACAATGCACAATTGACTGTTAAATTGGGAGAGGAAATTTCAAGGGGAGATGCAATTGATATGTCCAAAAATGTTTTTTTATCTGCAAATCTGAAAGTACAATTTTTTAAAACCTCTTTCAATCTGTACTATACTCCAGCACGAATGCACAAATGGGGAGATAGATTTGACGGCAAATGTTTTCGGTGTGGGGGAGACGATGCAGACACCGTGCGTATATTTTTTAGTTGTATTAAATTAAATAAGTTCTTGCAGGATATTGAAAGATATCTATCAAAGATGTTCAAAACACCTTTTGTTATCGCACCAGCACTGATGATCTTAGGGGTTGGCCATGAGGTCAATTTGGGAAATGTTTTTTATGAACAGCGCTAGTTTGTATTTGTTGCAATGACGGTGGCTCGATTAGTTATAGCTTCTGAATGGCTTTCCCCAGAAGCTCCAAATTTTGATTCATGGCGTATCAAAATGTTTAATTTAGCACATTTAGAAACAAGTCTGTATAAAACGTATGAGAAAATAAAAATTAGGAGAATGTATATGGGGATTATACTCCGAATTCACAACTGTAGGCTGTTAAACATTTGATTTGTTGTATGTAATTTATTTTTGTGAATTTTGCTGCGGTCTTATGTTTTTTCTCGATGAACTGTGATAAAATAAAATAAAAAATTTAAAAAGATATAAGGTCGTTATAGTGTACTTATATCTAAGTAAGGGGTGCATGCACCACCTTACACAGGTTGCAGTAGCAGACCGGTGGTGTCAATTTGAGTGGTCTCTCAGGGGTGGCACAATATATGCTGCAACCCCTGGGAGGCCACTGGGGTACCTATGCCCTTGGTACATGGAATACCATTTACTAGGTACTTATAAGGGTACCCCAGAATACAATCTGGAGTGTACCTATAGACAATGCAATCAATTTAGAGGAGAAAGCAGCTAGGCTGGGGTCCTGGATAGCAGGATCATAGCGAGTCTAAGTCGAAAACTGTGAAACATCAGCAAAAAGTGGGGGTAACTATAAGAAGCAGATCCTACTCTCCTACAATGATTATTCCAGAACTATGCTTTAAACGTATTTGATGAGCTACTGTAAAAGTTGTGTTGGGAAAAAGATAGCACACATAGCTTTAACACCCCTAAAGTTGCCAAAGGACCAGAGAGACATACAAGTAACTAATTTCTGTAAATATTATCACTCAGTGCTGCTTAGATGTATTGTAACCTGGTTATCAATATTAAAAAATGACATGGGGTGTGCGAAACTTGCGTAATTTGATGTATCCAAATTACCACGAAACGCATCACTGCACAAAATGCATCTTGCACTCAAAAAATTACTTGAACAAACCAAAGTGTAGTTTTGTGTTGATTACCAGTTGCTTGTGTTCAGATTTGTAGTTTTGCGCTAAACAATTACCTGAATGGTCTGCTCGGTAAAAAACCTCCCTGAAATGTTTGTTGACTTCCCACGTAAAAGGAATTATCGCTCGCATTTAAAACGCTGCCGCCTACATTCAGATTTGTGGTTTCACACGAGAACTGTCCACGTGCATAACATTCTACATAAAAGCTGCTCATGGTAAAAAGTTACCTGAACGATACATCTTGCGATAACATTTCTCCCCGAAATTATGCAATGTCGCATAATGGCATAATGTTAATATCATGTAAATCTTGTTCCGTGAAATTACCATCATTTCACACAGGCATAAAGATGACCTAGGGACTGCACTAGTTAAGAGCTTGATTGCTCCAAAAGACATAAACTCACCTAGTTCACTGCTCATAAAGACTATTAGGACGTTACCAATATATGTTCATACGCTATGTCTAATATAGAAGAGGCTAATTGCATTAAAAGGTTACAAACACATGTATATCCTTCAACTAGGATTATGGGTACAGTGGTGTATCTCCCTAGACAGCGCTGCATTGAGCAGGCAACACCACACACAGGAGTGTGCGTGGTGGAACATCTATACAGTGAAAGCAGAGCATTGAGTTTCTTTGATTTTTAGAACGGGGGTGATGCCCCTATAAAAACAAAATAATGTGCACAAAAAGCAATGGGTTCTGCTATTTTAGTTAGTGGCCAATAGAAGTATAGAATAGGCATGGACTCAACCACAAATACATCTCTGGAGATTTGGATCAAGCATATGAACAATTGCCTTGAAGCACAATGTGAAATTAGAAGGCAGAAATATTGAGAAACTGCAATGGATGCAGATTTGACTGAATGGGCCAGTGGACAAAAGATGTTATGGTACCCATCAGATGACAAACCACCATAAGATTTGTAAAGGCTCTGAAATGTGATAAGTAAGCTTCATATGGGAATGCCGTAATATGATATGTTGAAGTAATGAAGTTGGCTGTAGTTGCATGATACTGTTGGAAGGGAGCAACTTATTTGCTGCCAATCATAAGTTTAATATACTGCCATACTATGCGACAACCATGATGCTTTGTGGTAGTTATGATGAGATGTAAGGTTTAGTCTTGACGAAGTTTGAAAAGTTCAACAAAAAGGATTTTTAAAAATCGCCAAATTAAAGTTAATAATAGAAAATCTACATCTGATGGGAGATTATTTTAGTAAACAATATTTAGACCATTAGATTCATGTCAGAAGCTGGCAAACCTCCTTGCCGACGGATGGGGAAAAAGTAAAATGCACATTAGAACACTATGACACACAAATGTGGAAACACGTAAACCGTTTAAAGCAAGAAAAACCAGAATCCCAAAGAAAAAAAATTAGCTCACAGAAACAGAGATTAAAAACTTGGAACTTAACCAACTCTTCACCACCTCCCACCTGGAGCCGGCAATGTTGTTTGAATATGGAGGCCACAGCCCGTAAAAGAGCTTTGGAAATGTCAGAAACCGAAACCCCTTGATTTTCCGGCCAAGTAAAAGACACTCCCTTCAATTATCTCACTTTCATGCAAGAAGGAAGAGCTAGACCTTCTGCAGCGCTGAAGAAATGACAAATCTAATCTACCAGTTTATAGATGAAACAGCAGCTTTAATAATTTTCTCAGGAGACCCAAATTAAAAAACAAAAGATAAAACTATATCTTTACAAATTAAAAAAACATATGGTGAAATGTTAAGGAATCTGGGGCCAAATGTACCATCATTCCATTCTGCTTGTCGCAAATTACGACGTTTAGCGACTCGCAATTTGTGACTCACAAAATGGAATGTACAACATTGTCTCAGACACTGTTTGCGATTACTAATGGGGTCACTAAAAACATACCTCATTAAAGTTAATGAGGTAAGTCACAATTTGCAACACCGTAGGAATCTCATATATCACAGGATGGTGGCCTGCTAGGGACAGCAGACCACATGTCTGAGTTTGCTTTTTTAATAAAACGAACAAGATGATGGACGGAATGTTGCACAATGGCAAAACATTCACCCCCAGTCACAGATCTGGGTTAAATCCATTGTTATTTTGCTCACCAAGCCACCTCAGTTCAGACATGGCCATATGCAAATCAGTCTTGGCCCTGTGCCTCATGGGAACAGTCCAGCCCGAACTGCTAAGCCATGTCTTTCCTGGACCGGAATCAAGCATCCTAAGACCGGTTTCTGGCTATCAGCCGTCTTCAGCCAGGATAGCTTGACTCTAGTGGTGTAGTGAGCAAGGGACCCACGTCTGGGCATACCCTTCCCACATAGGGTGAATAACAAAACAAACAAGATGATGGACGGAATGTTGCACAATGGCAAAAAATTCACCCCCAGTCACAGATCAGCAGTCTTCAGCCAGGATAGCTTGACTCCAGTGTCGTAGTGAGCAAGGGACCCACGTCTGGGCATACCCTTCCCACATAGGGTGAATAACAAAACAAACAAGATGATGGACGGAATGTTGCACAATGGCAAAACATTCACCCCCCCCAGTCACAGATCTGGGTTAAATCCATCGTTATTTTGCTCACCAAGCCACCCCAGTTCAGACATGGCCATATGCAAATCAGTCTTGGCCCTGTGCCTCATGGGAACAGTCCAGCCCGAACTGCCAAGCCATGTCTTTCCTGGACCGGAATCAAGCATCCTAGGACCAGTTTCTGGCTATCAGCCGTCTTCAGCCAGGATAGCTTGACTCCAGTGGTGTGGAGAGCATGGGACTCACGTCTGAGCATACTCATCCCACTCGGGGTGACAAATGCAAAAACAACAATTGATGGACAGAATGCAGAACAATGTCATACGTTCACCCCAGTACAGAGATCTGGGCCTAAATCCATAGATTTTTTGCACTCCACACCACCCCAGTTCAGACATGGCCATATGCAAATCAGTCTTGGCCCTGTGCCTCATGGGAGCAGTCCAGCCCAAACTGCCAAGCCATGTCATTCCTGGACCGGAATCAAGCATCCTAGGACCGGTTTCTGGCTATCAGCCCTCTTCAGCCAGGATAGCTTGACTCCAGTGGCGTAGTGAGCAAGGGACCCACGTCTGGGCATACCCTTCCCACATAGGGTGAATAACAAACAAGATGATGGACGGAATGTTGCAGACCATTCACCCCCAGTCACAGATCTGGATTAAATCCATCGTTATTTTGCTCACCAAGCCACCCCAGTTCAGACATGGCCTTATGCAAATCAGTCTTGGCCCTGTGCCTCATGGGAACAGTCCAGCCCGAACTGCCAAGCCATGTCTTTCCTGGACCGGAATCAAGCATCCTAGGACCGGTTTCTGGCTATCAGCCCTCTTCAGCCAGGATAGCTTGACTCCAGTGGCGTAGTGAGCAAGGGACCCACGTCTGGGCATACCCTTCCCACATAGGGTGAATAACAAAACAAACAAGATGATGGACGGAATGTTGCACAATGGCAAAAAATTCACCCCCAGTCACAGATCAGCAGTCTTCAGCCAGGATAGCTTGACTCCAGTGTCGTAGTGAGCAAGGGACCCACGTCTGGGCATACCCTTCCCACATAGGGTGAATAACAAAACAAACAAGATGATGGACGGAATGTTGCACAATGGCAAAAAATTCACCCCCAGTCACAGATCAGCAGTCTTCAGCCAGGATAGCTTGACTCCAGTGTCGTAGTGAGCAAGGGACCCACGTCTGGGCATACCCTTCCCACATAGGATGAATAACAAAACAAACAAGATGATGGACGGAATGTTGCACAATGGCAAAACATTCACCCCCCAGTCACAGATCTGGGTTAAATCCATCGTTATTTTGCTCACCAAGCCACCCCAGTTCAGACATGGCCATATGCAAATCAGTCTTGGCCCTGTGCCTCATGGGAACAGTCCAGCCCGAACTGCCAAGCCATGTCTTTCCTGGACCGGAATCAAGCATCCTAGGACCAGTTTCTGGCTATCAGCCGTCTTCAGCCAGGATAGCTTGACTCCAGTGGTGTGGAGAGCATGGGACTCACGTCTGAGCATACTCATCCCACTCGGGGTGACAAATGCAAAAACAACAATTGATGGACAGAATGCAGAACAATGTCATACGTTCACCCCAGTACAGAGATCTGGGCCTGAATCCATAGATTTTTTGCACTCCACACCACCCCAGTTCAGACATGGCCATATGCAAATCAGTCTTGGCCCTGTGCCTCATGGGAGTAGTCCAGCCCGAACTGCCAAGCCATGTCATTCCTGGACCGGAATCAAGCATCCTAGGACCGGTTTCTGGCTATCAGCCCTCTTCAGCCAGGATAGCTTGACTCCAGTGGCGTAGTGAGCAAGGGACCCACGTCTGGGCATACCCTTCCCACATAGGGTGAATAACAAACAAGATGATGGACGGAATGTTGCAGACCATTCACCCCCAGTCACAGATCTGGATTAAATCCATCGTTATTTTGCTCACCAAGCCACCCCAGTTCAGACATGGCCTTATGCAAATCAGTCTTGGCCCTGTGCCTCATGGGAACAGTCCAGCCCGAACTGCCAAGCCATGTCTTTCCTGGACCGGAATCAAGCATCCTAGGACCGGTTTCTGGCTATCAGCCCTCTTCAGCCAGGATAGCTTGACTCCAGTGGCGTAGTGAGCAAGGGACCCATGTCTGGGCATACCCTTCCCACATAGGGTAAATAACAAAACAAACAAGATGAGGGACGGAATGTTGCACATTGGCAAAACATTCACCCTCAGTCACAGATCTGGGTTAAATCCATTGTTATTTTGCTCACCAAGCCACCCCAGTTCAGACATGGCCATATGCAAATCAGTCTTGGCCCTGTGCCTCATGGTAACAATCCACCCCGAAATGCCAAGCCATGTCTTTCCTGGACCGGAATCAAGCATCCTAGGACCGGTTTCTGGCAATCAGCCGTCTTCAGCTAGGATAGCTTGACTCCAGTGGCGTAGTGAGCAAGGGTCCCACGTCTGGGCATACCCTTCCCACATAGGGTGAATAACAAAACAAACAAGATCATGGACGGAATGTTGCATAATGGCAAAACATTCATCCCCAGTCACAGATCTGGGTTAAATCCATCGTATTTTGCTCACCAAGCCACCCCAGTTCAGACATGGCCATATGCAAATCAGTCTTGGCCCTGTGCCTCATGGGAACAGTCCAGCCCGAACTTCCAAGCCATGTCTTTCCTGGACCGGAATCAAGCATCCTAGGACCGGTTTCTGGCTATCAGCCGTCTTCAGCCTGGATAGCTTGACTCCAGTGGCGTAGTGAGAAAGGGTCCCAGGTCTGGGCATACCCTTCCCGCATAGAGTGAATAACAAAACAAACAGGATGATGGACGGAAAGTTGCACAATGGCAAAACATTCACCCCCAGTCACAGATCTGGGTTAAATCCATTGTTATTTTTCTCACCAAGCCACCCCAGTTCAGACATGGCCATATGCAAATCAGTCTTGGCCCTGTGCCTCATGGGAACAATCCAGCCCGAACTGCCAAGCCATGTCTTTCCTGAACTGGAATCAAGCATCCTAGGACCAGTTTCTGGCTATCAGCCGTCTTCGGCCAGGATAGCTTGACTCCAGTGGTGTGGAGAGCATGGGACTCACGTCTGAGCATACCCATCCCACTCGGGGTGACAAATGCAAAAACATCAATTGATGGACAGAATGCAGAACAATGTCATTCATTCACCCCAGTACAGAGATCTGGGCCTAAATCCATCGTTTCTTTGCACTCCACACCACCCCAGTTCAGACATGGCCATATGCAAATCAGCCTTGAGCCTGTGCCTCATGGGAACAGTCCAGCCCGAACTGCCAAGCCATGTCTTTCCTGGACCGGAATCAAGCATCCTAGGACCGGTTTCTGGCTATCAGCCATCTTCAGCCAGGATAGCTTGACTCCAGTGGTGTGGAGAGCATGGGGCTCACGTCTTAGCATACCCATCCCATTCGGGGGTGGCAAATGCAAAACAACAATTGATGGACAGAATGCAGAACAATGTCATTCA
Source organism: Lissotriton vulgaris (assembly GCF_964263255.1). NCBI lineage: Eukaryota > Metazoa > Chordata > Amphibia > Caudata > Salamandridae > Lissotriton > Lissotriton vulgaris. The sequence goes on along the minus strand of NC_141697.1, from coordinate 409,223,158 downwards.
TTCACCCCAGTACAGAGATCTGGGCCTAAATCCATCGTTTCTTTGCACTCCACACCACCCCAGTTCAGACATAGCCATATGCAAATCAGCCTTGACCCTGTGCCTCAAGGGAACAGTCCAGTCCGAACTGCCAAGCCATGTCTTTCCTGGACCGGAATCAAGCATCCTAGGACCGGTTTCTGGCTATCAGCCATCTTCAGCCAGGATAGCTTGACTCCAGTGGTGTGGAGACCATGGGGCTCACGTCTGAGCATACCCATCCCATTCGGGGGTGGCAAATGCAAAACAACAATTGATGGACAGAATGCCGAACAATGTCATACATTCTCCCCATGCCATTAAAGTTTGAAACCAGCCAAATGCAAATCAGTCTTGACCCTGCACCCAATGGGAACAGTCCAACCTGAACTTCCAGGCCAGGTCCTCCCTGGACTGGAAACAAGCCTCCTAGGATAGGATTCAGGGTTTCACCCCTCATCAGCCAGGATAGCTTGACTCCAGTGACATGCAGAGCATGTGACTGAACTGGGGCGGCAAAGTGAGCTAAAGAAAGATAATGGATTCAACCCAGATCTGTGACTCGGGGTGAGTGTCTGAGAATTTTCAGCGCTCTGTCCATCATTTCCTTGTGTTTGCTTTGTATGCCCTAAGTTGGTAGGGTATGCCTTGACGTGGATTCCTTGCTCACTTTGCCACTGGATTCAAGTAAGTCTAGCTGAAGAGTGGTGTTACCCCGAAACCGGTCCCAGGATGCTTGTTTCTGGTCCAGGGAAGACATGGCTTGGCAGTTCAGGCTGGACTGTATCCATGAGGCACAGAAACCTGGATGAACGCCTCCTCAGCCCCCGACATCGCCATAGCCATCCCGTATGGCTACAAAATCACCCGGAAGGACCGCATTACCAAACCGGAGGAGGCATCGCCATCATCCACAGAAACACCATCCGAATCACGACAAACTCCGACGACACCCTCACCGCCGCCGAGCATCTTCACTTTCAGATACACACCGACCCCAAGACCACCCTCAGAGGCATTCTCATCTACAGACCCCCGGGACCACGCACACAATTCAGCGAAGCCATCGCAGACTTCGTCAGCCAGCAAGCCCTAACCTCCTCAGACTACATCCTCCTAGGGGACCTCAACTTCTACCTGGAGAACAACAATGACAGCAACACGGCCGCCCTGCTGGACAACCTCGCCAACCTCGGACTCAAGCAACTGGTGAACACCCCCACCCACTACGCCGGCCACACGCATGACCCCGTCTTCTCATCCAGCAAGCACATCTCCTTCAGCCACGCCACCGGACTCCAGGGGACCGACCCCAGCTGCGTCCACTTCAGCTTCAGAAGAACTACGACCCATCACCACCCGCAACAGGTTCCCCGCAGGAGCTGGAGCAAGATCACCGCCGAGCAGCTCACCGCCTCCCTCAGCCAGAACACTCCCACCAGCACAACGGACCCCAACGAAGCAGCCAGCAACCTCACCAAGTGGCTGACCGCCTGCGCCGATGACCTCACACCACTAAAGAACCCTCCCAGCAGACCCGGCAGCAAGAAAACCCCCTGGTTCACCGACGAACTCAAGGAATCCAAGAAGAACTGCCGCACCCTCGAGAAAGCCTGGCGGTTCGACCAGACGACAGACAACAGAACCGCCCTCAAGCACGCCACCCGCAAACACCATCAGCTGATCCGCGCCACCAAGAAGTCGGCACTCAAAGAACGACTGGACAACAACGCCCACGACAGCAAGGAACTCTTCAGCATCGTCAAAGAGTTCTCCAACCCCAGCGCCGGAAACAACGACATCACTCCCTCGCAAAACCTCTGCAACTCACTCGCCTCGTTCTTCCACCGCAAGATCGCCGACATACACAACAGCTTCGACGCACAGACCACGCAACCTACCACCGAACCAACGCCCGCGACCACCACCCTCTGCAACTGGACCCCGATCAGCACCGAAGACACCACCCGCACGATGAACCCCATCCACTCCGGATCACCAACCGACCCCTGCCCACACCACGTCTTCAACAAAGCCGACGCCATCATCGCATACCATCTCCAGGACATCATCAACTCCTCCTTCCACACCGCCGAGCCGACCGCCCTCCTGAAGAAACCAACGGCGGACCCCACCGACCTCAAGAACTACTGTCCCATCTCGCTCCTTCCTTTCCCGGCCAAAGTCATCGAGAAGACCGTCAACAAAGAGCTTGCCGCCTTCCTTGAGACGAACGGATCCCTCGACCCCTCGCAGTCCGGGTTTCGGGCCAACCACAGTACCGAGACCGCCCTAATCGCAGCCACCAACGACATCAGAACCCTGATCGACAACGGAGAAACAGCGGCCCTCATCCTCCTGGACCTCTCTGTGGCGTTCGACACTGTCTGCCACCGCACCCTAGTGAAGCGCCTCAGCAACATCGGAATCCGAGAGAAAGCACTGGAGTGGATTATCTTGTTTCTCGCCGGAAGAACCCCGTTCAGATCTGAGGCCACTGAAGTCATCTGCGGAGTACCACAAGGATCTTCACTAAGTCCAACCCTCTTCAACGTCTACATGAGCCCCCTCGCAGCCATTGCACAACAACACAACCTCAACATCATCTCCTACGCCGACAACACCCAGCTGATCGTCTCCCTCACCAACGACCCCACCACCGCCAGAGCCAACCTACACGAAGGGATGAAAGACGTCGCCGTCTGGATGAGGAAGAGCCGCCTTAAACTGAACTCAGACAAGACATCCTGGGATCATCACCCTCCGCCTGGGACGACTCCTCGTGGCCCCCGGCCCTGGGCACCGCTCCCAAGCCAACGGACCACGGACGCAACCTGGGCTTCATCCTGGACTCCTCCCTGTCGATGACCAGACAAGTCAACGCCGTCTCATCTTCGTGCTTCAACACCCTGCGTATGCTCCGCAAGATCTTCAGATGGATCCCCACTGAAACCAGGAAGACCGTCACCCAGGTACTCGTCACCAGCCGAATGGACTATGGGAACACCCTCTACGCCGGAACCACATACAAACTTCAAAAAAGACTCCAACGCATCCAGAACGCCTCCGCACGACTCATCCTGGACATCCCCCGACACAGCCACATCACCGGACACCTGAGAGACCTGCACTGGCTCCCCGTCAGCAAGAGAATCACGTTCAGACTCCTCACCCACGCACACAAGGTTTTCCAAGACCTGGGCCCCAAGTACCTCAACGACCGCATGACCTTCTACACGCCCACCCGCCAGCTACGATCGACCAGCCACACCCTCGCCACCGTACCACGCATCCGCAGAGCCACCGCCGGAGGAAGATCTTTCTCCTACCTAGCAGCCAAGACTTGGAACTCCCTCCCCACCCACCTTCGGCGAACCCAGGACCATCTCTCCTTCAGGAAGCAGCTCAAGACCTGGCTGTTCGAGCAGTAACATACCCCTCTCCCCCAGCACCTTGAGACCCTCCCGGGTGAGTAGCGCGCTTTACAAATGCCGTGATTGATTGATTGATTGATTGAGTCAAGCTATCCTGGCTGAAGACGGCTGATAGCCAGAAACCGGTCCTAGGATGCTTGATTCCAGTCCAGGAAAGACATGGCTTGGCAGTTCGGGCTGGATTGTTCCCATGAGGCACAGGGTCAAGGCTGATTTGCATATGGCCATGTCTGAACTGGGGTGGTGTGGAGTGCAAAAAATCGATGGATTTAGGCCCAGATCTCTGTACTGGGGTGAATGTATGACATTGTTCTGCATTCTGTCCATCAATTGTTGATTTTGCATTTGTCACCCGAGTGGGATGGGTATGCTCAGACTTGAGTCCCATGCTCTCCACACCACTGGAGTCAAGCTATCCTGGCTGAAGACGGCTGATAGCCAGAAACCGGTCCTAGGATGCTTGATTCCGGTCCAGGAAAGACATGGCTTGGCAGTTCGGGCTGGACTGTTCCCATGAGGCACTGGGTCAAGGCTGATTTGCATATGGCCATGTCTGAACTGGGGTGGTGTGGAGTGCAAAAAAACGATGGATTTAGGCCCAGATCTCTGTACTGGGGTGAATGTATGACATTGTTCTGCATTCTGTCCATCAATTGTTGTGTTTGCATTTGTCACCCCGAGTGGGATGGGTATGCTCAGACGTGAGTCCCAAGCTCTCCACACCACTGGAGTCAAGCTATCCTGGCTGAAGACGGCTGATAGCCAGAAACCGGTCCTAGGATGCTTGATTCTGATCCAGGAAAGACATGGCTTGGCAGTTCGGGCTGGACTGTTCCCATGAGGCACAGGGTCTAGGCTGATTTGCATATGGCCATGTCTGAACTGGGGTGGTGTGGAGTGCAAAAAAACGATGGATTTAGGCCCAGATCTCTGTACTGGGGTGAATGTATGACATTGTTCTGCATTCTGTCCATCAATTGTTGTTTTTGCATTTGTCACCCCGAGTGGGATTGGTATGCCCAGACGTGAGTCCCATGCTCTCCACACCACTGGAGTCAAGCTATCCTGGCTGAAGACGGCTGATAGCCAGAAACCGATCCAAGGATGCTTGATTCCGGTCCAGGAAAGACATGGCTTGGCAGTTCGGCTGGAATGTTCTCATGAGGCACAGGGTCAAGGCTGATCTGCATATGGCCATGTCTGAACTGGGGTGGTGTGGAGTGCAAAAAAAACTATGGATTTAGGCCCAGATCTCTGTACTGGGGTGAATGTATGACATTGTTCTGCATTCTGTCCATCAATTGTTGTTTTTGCTTTTTTAATAAAGCAACTGTTTTTTAAAATACAGCCTGTTTTCTTTAAAGGAAAATGGGATGTGTTTAAAAGAAGGTCCTGTTCTTAAAAAATATTTTTGTATACATTTAGAAAAGGTAAAGGGGTCCCCTGGATACCCCTTCACATTTGCGGCTGGCTTATCACCCACTTGAAGTAGGTGGTAACTGTGGTAGTTTCGCGACAAATTAAGAACGGATGCCCTTAGCACGCCCCTTCCTAATAGCGAGTGGCAAACTCTATTTTGTCAGTAATAGGTTACTGACTTACAAAATGGGGTTTGTACATACCACAACCCTTTTCAGATGTCACAAACGGGCCGATTTCCTGTTTACAACCTCTGAATAGGGTTGTGCATCTGGCCCTTGCGGCCTCAGAGATACACTGTTTGTTCGCATTTTTCCTGAGGCGGACGCCGGGAGGTTGTTGTTTATTTTAACTGTGTGTAGCCAGATTAAGTGAGCTATCACTGGGGCATAATCGTAGATTTTAGCTCGGCGATTCCCCCTCATTTTTAAATCAATTTAAACCCTCCCTTGCACTCTGTTTCATCCCCAGCAGTTTATTCACTCACTTATTCCCTCACTCTCCCTGCCCTTCTAGGGGTTCCCAGCCGAGTTAGGTGCTGAGCCCCTCGGTCCCGGACTTCCTGCAGTGGCCATCTTGGCTTGGGAGACTTCCTTCTCTCCACTAGAGGGACAGTATTTAAGGATACGGTCATGCCTCCGCGCAGCGAACGCGACCAGCGGACGCGGCTTACCAGCGCCGGAGTCACGCCTGAGTCCAGTCCGTCTGCGCCCGTTACCGACTTGGAGGCGCCATGGGCCAGGAACGCTGCCCCCCTTTCCCCTCTTCCTACCATAGTGGAACCCCTTTATACTTCTAGTGCCCTACATGCCCTCAAACCACCACGCCTACCCTGCCATCATACCATCACTCCGGAAACGCTCATAACGGCCCCCGAGTGCTGCTGGAATAAGACAGCTAACCACCAACAGGTCCCGAATGCCAGTAAATATCTGCCCTCCCCCTCAAGGCCAGGTCCTCCTCTTATGTCTACCCGCACTGTTTTCCTCATCAATACCGGCTCGCTTGTTAAAAACAACATCTCTTTTAATGAATTCACCTCCGAGAAACAACCCCGTGGGTCTTTATCACCGAAACCTGGGCCATGGACTCTTCCTAGCCGGACCTAATAAATGCCATCCCTGAAGGCTATGCATTGGCTAGAATGGATAGAATAGGGCGCGTGGTAGGGGGCTTCGGGATACTTTATCATAGTTCGATAAAATGCCGAACCTCTTACCTATCCTCCTCGCACGACCCCTTTCAAGCTATGCATTTTAATCTAAATCCTTCCCCTACGGTTTCCTTTTCAGGGATCCTGATCTACAGACCCCCTGGCCCCAGGTCCGTCTTCTGTCTCGAACTTCTAAAAATTCTGAAACCCTATGTTGATACCCCCAATTTTACCATCCTTGGGGATTTTAATTTCCATTTAGAAAACCGCAACTCCCCTGACACCATCCATCTGTTGGATTCCTTAGCCTTCTGCGGTCTGTGGCAGCTAGTGGGCAGCCCGACCCACTTAGCTGGGCATACCCTGGATGGGGTATTCACTAACGACACCCGGCTCCAGACTGGATCCCCTCACCCCCTGTCCTGGTCTGACCATCTGGCCGTTCCCCTTGAATTTGCTTCTCCCCTTCCCACTGGATCCCAGCCGGATCGCAACAAGTGGGTTTTGAGGAGGAATTTTAGGAAGATAAGAAATGAGACTCTTACTCCCTTCCTATACAAACGTACAATCCTGCCTACAAAGGATGCCGAAACTGTGGTTCTTGAGCTCTCTAACACCTTAGCGGAGGCCATCGAATCTCTCGCCCCGGTTCGCCAACACTACTCGGCCAGGAAGCGTCCCTCGGCCCCCTGGTTCTCGGATTCCCTCAGGACCCTTAGACAGGGTTGTAGGAGGCAGGAAAGACTATGGAGATCACACCCGGACCCCATAGAGAAGGACAAACATAAAACTCTCCTCAAGGGCTATAAAGCGGCAGTGCTGGCTGAAAAGAAGGCGCACTTTACCAACCTAACTGGCTCACTTACCTCCCCCAGAGACTGTTCAACATAGTCAACACTCTATCTCTCCTTCAGACTCCAGACCCTATAACAGCCTCCCAAGATCTATGTGATCGGATTTCTACCTATTTCCACACAAAAATCTTGGATATTTACACTGATTTGGAAACCCTCAACCTCAATCTCCATCCCGTGATCCCCCCCTCTCCTGCCGTAGCTCTGGAAAATCAAGCTACCGAGCTCTCCACTCGGTTCACCCATTTTCCCCCCCTTACCCTTGACCACCTTAGTGCGCTCCTGGACAGGCTTAAGTCCGGATCCCCACTTGACCCCTGTCCTGTGAAAATCTTGAAAGAATGTAGACAGGTACTTATGCCCCCTCTCGCCGAGGTAATGAATCTAGCCATCTCTGAAGGGGTTTATCCCTCGACGTGGAAAACAGCCATTGTCAAACCCCTTCTGAAAAAGACCACACTAGACCCAGGGATTTTAAAAAACTTCCGTCCCATCTCCCTTCTCCCTGCCCGCGCCCAACTCCTGGAGGCACTCCTTAACCACCACTTGAGTGCCTTCCTCGACAGTTCCAGCTCTCTAGACCCCTCTCAGCATGGCTTCCAAAAGGCACACAGCACCGAGTCTGCACTCACTGTTGTTGTGGACAGCATTCGGGCCAAGGTTGATAGTGGCCAAACGACTTTATTGGTGCTGCTTGACTTAACGGCGGCTTTTGACACCCTTTCCCCATCTATACTTGCTAGTCGTCTTATTTATTTATTTATTTAAGCTTGTATCGCGCACAGCTACCCACAGTGGGTTTCCCGGCGCAAGGGATAGACTAAAGAAGAAGGAGGCAGCTTCACCTGACTGAGCTACAGCAGACTATTAGGCACGTTGAGTAAAAAGCAGTGTCTTTAAGACCTTGCGGAAGCGAAACAAATTGGTCTCTAATTTTAGAGCCAATGGGAGTGAGTTCCAATATTTGGGTCCCAGGGTGGAGAAGGAACGACCTCCCATTTTTGTCAGCTTCCATCTTGGCATGGTAAAATTTCCCATGTCCGATGACCTTAGTGGCCGTAGGGGTCTATAGGGTGTTATCAGCCTTTGGAGGTAGGCTGGGGCACTGCCTTGCTTAACCTTGAACATATAACAAAGTGCCTTGAATTTGATACGTTCAGGGATACTCAACCAGTGAAGGTCACGTAAGGCGGCCTTGGCTGAGGAGCGTCTGGGGATGTTTTTAAGTAGGCGCGCAGCTGCGTTTTGCACTACCTGTAGCACCTGTAAGGTGGCTTTATCTGCGCCCAGATAGAGGATATTACCATAGTCCAGGCGAGATGTTACAAGCGCCTGGACTACGGTTCTGCGGGAAGAGAGTGGAAGCATCCACAGGATCTTGTGGAGCCACCGCAACGTTGAAAAACAGATGGCCGCAACCTTAGTGACCTGTTGTCGCATAGATAATCTGTCATCTATGATGACACCCAGGTTGCGAACAGCGGTGGAAGGTGTTGGCGCGGTACCCAATTCAGTGGGCCAGTGGCAGGGACCCCAGAGATGTTTATTCCGGCCCAGAATGACCACCTCGGTCTTCTCCCCATTCAGTTTGAGACAATTTCTCCGCATCCAATCGGCCACAAGAGTGAGGCCTGACTTGAGTGCGGTATGGGTGTAGATGGCCCCGCCCTGAGCCTCCTCACATCCTTCCTTGACCAACAGCAGCAAAGGGTAAAGCTTGGCGACTTCATCTCTCCCATCAAGCCTGTGAAGTGTGGGGTCCCCCAGGGCTCTTCTTTGAGCCCTACGCTTTTTAACATTTATGTGGCCCCACTCGCCAGGCTTGTGAGGTCCTTTGGCCTACAAGTTCTTTCCTACGCCGACGACATGCAGATCATGGTCTCCATTACACAATCTGTGGAAATTACAGCTCGTAACTTCAAAAACTGTATGGAGCCGGTCGCTGATTGGATGGTCAAGAACTTCCTCAAATTAAATGGGGAAAAAACCGAGGTCCTCATCTTTGGAACCAAACATGAGATCTGGTCAATGGACTGGTGGCCCCCTGCCCTTGGCAGCCCCACAGCCTCCTCCTCCTCCGCCCGTAATTTGGGTGTTATCCTGGACACCACTCTTTCCCTTGAGAAACAGGTCAGCAGGACAGTCTCCACCTGCTGTGGTGCCCTGAGGATTTTAAGAAAAATCACCCACTACCTTTCCCTAGATGCCCGCAAACAGGTCGCAGTGGCTCTTATAGCCTCCAGGCTGGGCTACTGCAATGCACTTTATCTAGGCATTAACATCAGCTTGGTCCAGCGCCTTCAGATTGTGCAAAACGCAGTAGCCCGGTTTGTCATGGATGCCCTGAAACACTCTTCGGGTTCGGCCATCAGGAAGAACCTGCATTGGCTCCCCATGCAGGCAAGGATAACATTTAAAGCCCTTTCCCTTACGTACTGTGCCTTGAATGGCACTGGGCCCGAAGAAATTCGGTCACTTGTGTCCCCTTATGTTCCGGGCAGGGCACTTCGCTCCTCCAACAAAAATCTGCTTATTGTTCCTCGAGTTTCTAAGGCCAGATGGGGCGGAAGAGCCTTTCGAGCTCTCGCCCCCAGACTCTGGAACACTCTACCTGATGACCTCAAGGAGCTTACTTCCCATGCCCTTTTTCGCAAAGCACTTAAGACCTGGCTCTTTCAGGAAGCTTACCAATAACCTGCTCCCACTCCTTCTGACCAAACAGTTTTACCATCTTTAGCGCCTTGATGCCTTTGGGTTTAGTTGCGCTCAATAAATCTATTTTCATTCATTCATTCATTCATTCATTCAGCTACAAACCCTGTGAATCCCAAATAATAAAGTTTTGCAATTGCAAAAATGCTTTTTACAATGCACCCTCCCCCTGTGTGTTTTTAAAAAAAACTTTTCAAATCATAAAAGGAGATTTATGACTTATAGCAAAGCGCAATTATAAGGGGGTATGAAAGGGGCGGCCCCTTCTAATTTCCATTTTCAATGATTTGTATCAATGATGTGTGACTGTCCCTTTTTCATAGCTTCCACTTTGGGACTAGTGTTGGATGACCCAGCGAGAGTAGCAGTGGACCTGGGGACTCCCGTCTGCTTTCCCAACGTCCTCAGAAACGAAAAAACTCTTTTTTTTGCAGCACATGTTCTGTTAAGGAAAATGGCTGCTTTAAAAAAGAAAAACATTTTTTTTGGGAAATACACAACTTTGTGGCCACTGTGCCTGCATTCATTTTGCAGGGGGTCACCAGCAGCGACTTGCGTCGTTAATATCCGTTAGGGACGTTGTTCTGTGACACGTGCAACTTGGAATTTTGAGATTCGATCTACTAGTCGCAAAATTACAAGCAGGTCCTAAAAAGTCCCTCCTCTATTTGCACCCACTGCTTCCAAATGGCCTCACATAGGTACTTAGTGAATTAAATGTGTGCATCACGACCATTAAAACAGATGGTGATTCTAAATGTTGTTTCAATTTCCAGAACTCCAGTGAGGGGCCCGCGTGCCGCGCCTGCCCTGAGCAGGCAGACACTCCTTCCATCACCAGGAAGGGCTTGTACCAACCCCTCTGTAGGGGTGGTAGGAGTAGAGTTCTATTCCGCTCTTTGCACTGCTGAAGGGTGCTGCACTGTGAGCAGTAGAAGGCGCTGCTACACTTGTGACGTCCTTGAATTAAACCTTTTATCCCATTGAGACAGACAAAAAGACAGGATATGTTGAAACTCTTGCCTTCTGAAAATTCTCTAAAAAAGGAGGGCGCTTAAATATATCTAATGGGTAAAATATGTTTGATACAGAGGTCGACCCATGGAGACAGATAAAACACAGGAAAATCTTCACTGAAAAAAGCTCTGAAAAGTGGAGTGTGTAAATATATATAACATATGCTTGATAGAGAGGCCAATCATGGACACGCAATAATTTAGGCTGTAAGGAATGAGATGATGAAATGGCACCAGGACGTAATGTATCATTAGATAGGATCCGCACATGTTGATACAAAGCACTGAATTGTTTCCGTCTCATGAGAGCTTTTAGTCGCCTTTCACAGCTTTCAACATGCGAGCGACAGCTGACGACAGTGGGAGATGAGAGCGGCGGCTCCATGACCAACTACGTGGTCACCAGTGCTTAATTTGAGTAGGTGCTATTAGGTGCTCAGCACCGGCATTTCTTTCACAGGGCTACGATTTCTGGTCCTGCAGGTGGTGGTCTCAATATTATTCGCCCAATTTAAAATAAAAAGAACCACATACCTTGCATGGTGACAGGTTGGTATTTATTCATAGGCAGGCATATATCTGTTCAGGCATGCATGATTGTGTATCATCACTTTAGTGAAGATGTCGTCACGCCTGTCATGAATCGAAGAAGTCATCATTAACGAATGGTTTGCATTCTATTCCCAGTGTTTGCTGAACCCTACCACTGCCTGAGCCTAAGCCTCCCATTGGATAATTGTAGTGGAGACCTGCAGCCCTGCATTGCTACTATCCTCAATGTGCTTGATGTGGTGATGGCCCACCGTACTTTTGTGTGCTATGGAGTCACCTGTAGTTTCTGTGCGCTGCCCCCAAGCATGCTAATTGCTGAGTGTGCTTGAGCCCAGTAGGTGCAACAGCCATACTCACATCTCACAGGCATTGCAGCATTGCGGCTGGGGTCAGTGCTTGTGCTGTGGCAGGCAGAGTCAAAGCAAGCTGAGCAGTGATGCCTATGCCGTCGTCATAACTGGACCAAACTAATTACAGGCAGCACTAGCAGTGACGTGACCTGCTGTGCTCAAGCAGCCTACTGACGTGCAACAAACCCAGTCAGACCAACCACACTGATTAATATATTATAAAAAAGCATTTTCATTTGATGTACATTTTGTTTTCGCACTCATCTGTCGGTGTAGATAAAGAAGTAAAATCCATGTCTTAGGAGGACAGACATCAGAGCATGGTTACAGGATAGAGACTGAGGCAGTGCAGGTGTTGAAAATTGGGCACACTGGAGGTAGAAGTGGGCTGCAGCCTACTTTGCAGCATTTTCAGCACCGGCACTTCAATTTTTTTAATCAAATTAAGCACTGGGGGTCCCACCTATATCCTTTTCATAATAAGAAAAGCCATGTACATTCATGCAACCTATTGTCTTCTAGTCATGGTTTGCCCTATTACCGTAGTGTTAAATAGATATATAGATCTGAGGCTAAGATGGAAAAAGTGAGAAAGGAAGGGCATGGATTATTATACAATGCTTGAGATATTAAAATAATTTCCCCCATATAATTATTTAATAAAACGTAGGGAGAATGGACAAGAGAAGTTCTGTTTGTATTATATAGCTGTAAAGAGTATTATCTCCTTTCACTGTTATGCATAACACAGCACAAAATATCCCATTAACAGACAATTTGCATTCTCGTGAGTATTTGAATATATTACATTCATTAAAATAATGTTCTTATAAAATAGCTACAGAGGAAGCACAACACTTCATCCTTCACAAACAAGATGGACAAATCTAAGAATCACAAAAAATGTTACACTTTCAAATGGTAGTCGTAGTGTGTAAAAGTACCCAGAGAGAAAAAAAGCCTTGCTTCTCTATGATAAAATAATAGCAAACCACCTTCAGAAACACTGAACTGACGGCCCATTCTCCACTGGGCTGTCTGGTCATAGTGAAGGTTCCCTTGCTCTATTAGGTACTCTATACTTGCCTGGAATTGCCATACAAGGCATAGTGAGTCCAAGCACTGAAATATCTGCACTTCACGGCCATTGATTTTATATTTTGCTCAAATTAACTCCCACTCTGAGACTTTGTTATTTAAAAACAAAAAAAGTTGTAGAACCGGTGCATCAAACATTGCTCTACTTCCTACAATGAACCCACCACAGTCATGGCTTCATGGAAGGCAGCAAAGTCTCCGCCTTTTCGGTGGGCATCCCTAAATATGGCGGGCTATCCTCCACCAGGAGAGAAAAGGCCATGGCATCTGCTGAGCTGGTGGGCCCATAGTTTTTCCTTTCTTCTGCTATGCATAGATACAGATATTCTTGCCTATGTTGTGTGTGCATTTGTCAATTTTGCAAAGCGTTTGTGTTTGCTAATGAAATTCTTATTATTTTTGTTAATATGGATAGTATAATGTAGCCATAATTCAGTTCCGAATAGTGCTACGGTACAGAGATATCTAATTTGAAGGAATTCCTTTAAATAACCAACGTACCCCAACCTTCCTCCCAAAGATCAGGCATAGGCCTTTTGTGGCATGGAAGGAAGTGGAAGGAAAATATTGATTTACCTAACCATTGTAGCAATTCTCATTATAAATGTTACAATACGATACAGAGAATTAACACTTGTCTATGGTTATCAGGGAATGTAATATAAAGAAATGAGTAATCTAAGTCTTGGAGGAGAAACCTTATTTAATGTAATATTAAGTTAACATTTTGCTGTAAATTTATAATTTGATTGGTGTTAGAACTGGGGTCTCTAGTTGGCTGAGGTAGGTCCCTTAGTCCAAATAGGGATCCTTGCTTCTAGTCAGGGAAAGGAGGGACACACTCTTAGATAACCACTGCTCACCCCCCCGGTAGCTTGGCAAGAGCATCCAGACTTTCTCCAAGGCAATGTGTAGAGTATTTGCAACCACACTCCCAGTAACACAATGGTAACACCACAAATGGACACCACACTGATTTAGGAAAATAGCGGTATCTTTATCAAGAAGAAATATGATGAGACCAAACGATAAAAACATTCAGCATGTGCTCATTCGTAATATTTCACTGAGACGGTTATTTGGCCAACAATCACTTGTAGGTTCTTGCGGTATTAACGAGCAGTTCACGATGATCTCATGCAGTCCTAATGCAATGCTATGCACTTCGTAATGAAGTTCGGAATGTAGAAATAAGACAGTCCTTAATGCAAGTACTAATGCGGTTCGTAAAGCAAGTAATAATGCAGTTCATCGTGCAAGTACTAATGCGGATTGTAAAAGCAAGTAATAATGCAGTTCGACACCGATCGCGGTGCTAGTGAAGATCTCTATGCCACTCCTGCTGACTCGCGGTCAGTGACTGCCAAAATACGACCCTGGTACTGCCACACCTCTGCTAGTACAAGCTGCGATACTGACATGAGCAGAGGCTCACGCTGCAAAGTTGGGAAAGGCTGAGAGCGGTTACTCATAGCACGCACTCCGCCCCAGGCGGCGACACACGCACGCTCGCTGAGCATTACATGGGGGGTGTGCAGTCTCTCACTCCTCTCCTCGCAGCTTGGGCGTCTCGCTCTGCGGCTTCGGGTTGACAGCGGCTGCTCCTCGCAGTGAAAGTCGGGCTACCAGGTGACAGCCTCGCAGCTGATCGGCTCCCGGCGCAACTCTGTTGATCTTGGGCAAAGGACCTCAGACCCACGATGGTGATGGTTCACAGGTTTCTCCTTGGCAAAGGCAAGCTTGGGCAGGCGGCGGTGATTTCTCACTGCTCCCTCTTGAGACAACGGTCCGGGCCGACAGCGATAACGATCACAGCACTTCTGGTCACGCTGTCGATCGAAGTAAAGTGCAAGATTGCTCTGGGACACACGGTCACGGGGCAATTCTTACGAAGGTCTCAGGCTGTAAAAAGCGCACACACACAGCGTCGCTGAGACACACTTGGAGACTTTGATGTTCCTGAATTTTCACAACAGTGAGTCAACTTCTCTCGGGCCCTTGGAGACAATTTACTTCAGTACACAGCACACAGCAAAGTCCTTTTAAGCAGGGGGACACAGCACAATGCGAAGTCCCTTGGCCTCTTCTTAGTCAAATCAATAAACTGCAGGCCAGCCCCAGAACACACAGCAAGGGCAGTCCTTCTCTTCACTCTCTTCAGCTGTTCTTCTTTGGCAGAGGTTCCTCTTGATCACAAAGTAGTTTCAATCCATTTTCAGGCTTGAGTACAGTCTTCAGCTCTCACATTTATACCCCTAAATGCCTTTGAAGTCTTTGTGTTCAGGGGGCTCTGAGCCCAGTCCAAACCAGACCAGGGTGTCTTCCTGCCAGTGCACACCTTCTTTCTTTGATAGTCAGGGTCTAGGCCTCAGACGCTCCGCAGGAGGTGGAGCCATTCTTTTGTGGCAGCAGCACACCCCTCTTCGCATCAAAGGGGATACTCCTCCCACCACACCAAATGCAGGCTAGCCTGTTGCTGTCTCACCTACTCCTCCCTAGTGTCAGGACACTCCCCAGACCCTGTCACATCCAAACCGAGACAGTCAATACACAACCAGGCGGAGGCACGCAAGATGGTTTGGACAAGAAACCAGCCACTTCTAAAAGCGTGGTTTCTAAACACACAATTTAAAAACCAACTTCACAAAAAGATGTGTTATTAAATTCTGAGTTCAGGAACACTAAAGTCCATCTCTCCATCTTATGCCTGGAAACATGTGACAAGGCATTCCCCATTCTGTTCTATGGGCAAGATCGCCTTGCAACAGTGAAAAACGAATTTGGCAGTATTTCAGTGTCAGGACATGGTACACACCTCAGTACATGTCCTACCTTTCACATACACTGCACCCTGCCCAGGAGGGTACCTTGGGCCTACTATAGGGGTGTCTGATGTGCATAAAAAGGGAAGGGCAAGGCCTGGCAAGTGGGTGCACTTGTCAGGACAACAAGGCAGTTGACAAACTGCGCACAGGCACTGCAGTGGCAGGACTGAGATCTCTTTTTAGGGCTACTTGAGTCACAATTAGTGCTGCAGGCCCACTACTAGCATTTGCATTGCCAGCTCTGGCACACATAGTGCACTTTACTAGGGACTTTACTAGTAAGACAAACATACCATAACACTTTATACAGAGAGCACTGATCACCAGTAGCAAAGTGCCCTGAGTCCTAAAACCAACAACAGGTCAGTAACAATATAGAAGGAAGGCAAAAAGTTGATGGATGACCCTGCAAAAAGGGCCAAGTCCAACAATTGGGTTATGATGTGCATTAGTTGTTTCAGTGCTAGTACTTCCCACAGTTCATTAAACCTAAGGGCAATGGTTGATGCCTTCTTCTTTCATCCAGAACAGGGCGATAAATTGCCTCACAGCCCCCAACATGTGATAGAGAAAGCCTGAGTCACAGTAGCTTATTCCTTCCAGATCAATATGCTTCATTTTTTTTACCTACAGACAGTTTGCCGCCTGACCAGCAGTACCTAAATAAGCAGCAACCACTTGGAGGTGGCAAAATGCCAGTGCAGAGAATGGGGACACTGGGGGCCCCCCCTCATTAAACAAATAATTCTAAATTGTCAATCACCCCCAGGCAAACACCCACGTCAAGAATGTGTTAATGTTTGCCCCACAGTGAAATGACCACAAATCTTCCAGATCATCAGAACATAAACCAAGTTGTTAATTTTCCTGACTGGAGGTCTGTTTGGGATCCCAGGTATTCCTTAGTTTGACTAAGAACCTCAATGACATTTAGATACAAGGGCAGGACCTCAAAATGTGGAAGAACTATAACTTTTCTTCAAGATAATACCAACAAATATCTGCTGTAGTTGGAAAGATGTGACAGTCTTACTGGTGCTGTGCACCCACCATTTGTGTATATCCCTATTCTGACACTATA
Organism: Lissotriton vulgaris; assembly: GCF_964263255.1. Taxonomy (NCBI): domain Eukaryota; kingdom Metazoa; phylum Chordata; class Amphibia; order Caudata; family Salamandridae; genus Lissotriton; species Lissotriton vulgaris. Next base: position 409,206,646 of record NC_141697.1, on the reverse strand, counting down.
TTGTGAATGCTTCTATATTTGTTGCAGATGTGAGACCACAGTGTGGACCGTATTGCATTAGCAATCTCCTTTTCTAGGACATTTGCTCATCTTTGTTGATAGTGCCGATTCTATACTTGGTCACTCGTTTGTAGCACCAAATGAATTTTAGCATGAAGAAACATTGGGGCATATTACCAAGCAATAGCGATAATTATCGCTATTGCTTGGTTATCGTGAAAAAATTAACGCTGAGCTGCGGCGATTTTTATCGCAGATAAACCTTGGTATTAGTACCAAGGTTTATCGCAAATGCGATAAAAATTGGCCGCAATGCATGAATATCACTGAAAAGTCAGCAATATTCATGCATTAGCGAGCTAATTCTCTTAGCCATGATATCCACCTCCCATTGGATAACATGGCTAAGAACTGCTCAGGGCAGGTGTTAGCTTTTGGAGATATTCGCGCTTAGCGCGAATATCTCCAAAAGTTGGTAATAGGAGATAGCGATGTTAGCGACTGTTTTCAGTCGCTAACATCTTGGCACGCCCACTTTGCATGTCATTAGTGATAAATATCACTGACATGCAAAGTGGGGCCCAAGATGGTCGCTATCTCCTACTAGCTGTCGCTAACTGGTGTTAGCGACAGCTAGGTAATAGGGAGATAATTTTATCTCCGCTTTCTTGGCTTTTAAAGCCAAAAAAGCGGAGATAAACCCCCTTGATAATATGCCCCCCTGTTCACAAATAGAAATATTCATTTGAAGATTTATTCCCATGAAGAAAAAAACACAGAAATTCACCAGTTATAGTTAGCAGAGCTAATGCATTGCTTATGTCCTCACATATTACATCAATCATGGCATCATCAGTGCTGTCATCAATGATGCAATTTGAGAGTATGAATGATGCTGATGGTGCTCATACCCTCTCAAATATTTATCTTCAGATCGCTGATCTTTATAGCTGCATGAGAGGTAAAAGGAGAATACTATCACTTGCTACCATCTCAATACAGTGTAACCAATGTGGTTACACAGTAACTCTTTGACAACTTAATCTGAGTTTAGTAGGGTTTAATTATACATTTAGAAGCAAATCAATATAGACCAATCTCAACATGATCATATAGAAATACAAAATGACCAAGATGAGTCCAAATCTCCAGAAGAGATTTACTCTATATAATACAAAGCAGATGAATAACTCTATGATGACTATACAGATGATCAGTAAAAAGAAGTGAGTAATACATTTCATTATATGAGTTTCCAAAGTAAGCATGAACAAGCTATGTCTCCCTACACTACCTTAAACGGGCAACCCTAAACTAAGTATTTAGTAAGGGTGAAATCAGAAAGGTATCAGCTTTTGGAGTCTTCAGTAGAAGGCACTCCAACAATGGGTCAGGTAGCATAAAGCCACATAATCAGAAGCATAGACCTTCTTTTCGTGAAATCCTAATGTGACTCTCCTGTCCCTCACTACATTCAGCATAAAATATCAATTGAATTTAGGGTAGATAATCCCATGTGATCTTCGCTAGTGAATGTTTATGGTTCCCGCACAACTTGATATTTGCATCACCATTCCCACAGCGTTAAGTTACAACTTTGTTAATTCGTGGTCATTCATCTCCTCCTCTATGAGAACTTGCTATCTTGCTTGTTACTGTGTTCTCCTTGCCAACGTCATCTTCTTATACCTTGCTATTTAATGAAACAAAAACCCTCTTATGATGACTAATAAGGCTCCTACAGTGGAAACAAAATATAAGCAAATGCATTCTGCATTGAAGGTTAAATAAGAATCCCATGTAAGATTTTAAATGTGAGCTCAAACTGAAGTGGTTTCTTGAGGCCCAACCTAGTCAACTTTAACTGTGCACAGGGTTGCAGAATAAGTGCACATTTCCACACACACAACAAATGCAACTTCTTAAGACATGTGTACGTTGTAAAGGATTACTAAAATGCCATTCTAAATGCACCTGCATGAAAAAAAGTCTTGTTACACATACACATGTTTAAACATTGTTTACACGTACACATTCTAATTTATTAACCTCACATTGGGACTCATTTTGGTAACTTCTCCTATACATATTTATCTGACCTTTTACTTGCAATACATAAAGAAATGAGATGCAAATGATTGACTACTTACAAATATTATACAAGCCTAATATGGCCACTACAGTTCCGAGTGTCACATCACTGTATTACTAGCTCCATTGTTTATTTCCATACTTCAAAACTTCAGCCCAATGATATTATGTGTTGTATTTAAAGTGGGTCATGATGTGAAAACACTGACATTGACAAAGGCCGCTGGGCTGAAACGTGTCTGTCAGTTTTAGAATCTTTGTGGCACAAAAAATATTGTATATTGGCAACTGTCCCTGGAGTGTCCAACGTCCTTTGGTGTAAAACGTATAGTCCATGAGTCTGTCCTCGCAAAGTTAAGGCACCCGTCGAATTGAGAGTGGCAGCATTTTGGTGGAAACGATGGATACAAATACATATATAGATATATGAGGGCATTACAGGACACATAAAAGGTGTAGGTGGAGCTACATCGCGGATGCCGTGGCAACTGAAGAAGACTACAACGCCGAAATGCATCTTGTCCCACTGATTCAATAAACGGCTCCCATAGTTTCCCCGAGTGGCCTCTTCTCCTTTTTTACATATATATATATATATATATACACATATGCATATATATATACACGTAGATATGTATAAACATGAATTCATGAATTTTACGGTGACAACTGCATGTATTTATAATGTGGCAGATTATCATTCATTTGTTAATGTCCATGGTCATGATCGAAAAGTGTTTACGAAGTCTGTTTTCACAGTTTTGACAAGGGATGTCACATGATTAATTTAAATAACCCACTTGTTTGCATGCAAATTACTTGTGAACAAGGAGCAGACGCTTCGAAATGTGTGGAGTGACTTTGCATCAAATATAAATCACGCTGAAAGAATTTGTGGCTAGGGTGTGTTGTTTTCAAGATTTGAAAGTGTAAGGGTTCGAGACCCTGCCAAGGCCCGCCATTGCAAGGGGCTCGGGTTTCTGCACGATGAATTTGTTGGATCAAGTAAGGAGCAACCCCTAATTAAACAAATTTCCTCCCGAGCACTCTAATAATAAATTAAGGACAATCCAACAATAATCAGTTCTTGCAAGTCCTTGTTGGCACAGTCACCACAGTCCAATTTCAAAATCACACTCCGATATTCCGGAAAGGATGTTCCAACCACGTTTATTTCTCCAAAATCATATTCATTTTCTCCAGTGATGCAGCCTACACGTGTTTTGTCGTGATTATTTTCATCACATTGACTTCCTCAGAGCTGTTATTTCTTTAAACTCTGTTCCGTTCCGGGACATTGCATTCTATTTCGCATGGCTGTATTAATGATGACAGTGTGTATTCGGGGGATGGTGTGCATTTGTCTCGGGTGGGGAATGAGTTACTCATAGGAGACTTCTTAGCGTGGTTAAAAGCGTTGAAGCATGACCTTTAGGTAGGAGCTTTGTGGGGGGTCCGGATAGCCGGTCAACTATCCGGACCTGTGGCGGTAAGGTCATGATCGGTGAGCAGTAATTGGAAGATCCCTATGAGTGGGCGTCACCCAACACGGATGGGAGCGCTCGGGAGAGGTGGCCATTGGCCCCTCAACGGGGAGGCGGTCCTGTCTAAGGAGAGGCCGCCGGAAGGAAAGGAAAGGCGGTCAAGGCCCCTTCCTGTGTAGGAGGGGTTACAGCCCCCTCCTGGGGAATTTCCCGGGGCCAGTGACGTCTGCGACGGCAGATGTGGTAAGTTGTGTGGGGTTTGGGGGGAGGTCTACGCTACCTTCTAGATACTCACACGAGTCCTCGAACGACCTTTAAGTGGCGTCGAGTTTATTGGGGCCCCCGACAAGTCAAGGGAAATTGGTAGTTGCACGTGGGGTACGCCTCAGTGCTGTCGCCCCTCCCAAGTGGGGGGGGTATTTCTGGTTAGGGATCTTGACACCGGTTACGACCTTGCCGTTGGCCCTTAAACGTTAGGATGTACAATTTCATTATTTCAAGAAAATGTTTTGCAGGTTGGTAGTTCGGCTAGGAGAACCTCTGTATTAGAGAATCTGTTAAGGTTAGCCAAACATCGCAATGTGGTTATGAAATTGTACATTAATATGAACTGTTTAACGTTTAATTTTGTTTTAATAAATACGGCCGGGGAGGGTCACTCCCTCCCTCTTCCAAAAACTTCAAGAACTGTTTCCGGTTTCCCTCCTTTTGGGGATTGTGTTGAGAGGGGGTGGCGGGTATCTCAGCCATATGGAAAGGGGCGACCACTCGGTCCCCCCGAACGTATGGCAGAGTACCTCGATCCCCCCGGGAAGCCATTTTGGGCGGGAGGCGCGTCTCGGCTGGTATGCCCGAAGCGGCGTAGCCGGGGCGCGCTCTTTCCCGCCCTGGAGTGGGCTGGCCTAGACACTGACGCAGCTGGCCACGCCCTCGGGGCAGGCAGGGGCGGGTTTACGCCCGCCCTGAAGACGGATAAAAAGGGACGCAAGACCGGAAGACATCCTCTTGTTCCTGTGCTCTGAAGCTGCACCTCCTCGCTGCACGTGAGCTCGAGACGGAACGAAGAGCCAATTTTGACCCACCCACCAGCCCCTGAGGACAGCTAGTTGTTTTAAGATGGTTCGTTAATTCTATTTTTTGTTTACAGGTTGTGGTATTATCATGTTGATATTGAGTGTGTAATAAAGTTGGTCGATTTTATGTATGTTCTGTGATTAAAGATATTCGGTTTTTTGTGTCCATTATAAGCATGCTTATTCGGGTCATAGTGGCCAATGGATTGTTGGTTTAGGTAGCATTGTCGTATTTATTTGGTAGGCGGTAAGGTCATGATCGGTGAGCAGTAATTGGAAGATCCCTATGAGTGGGCGTCACCCAACACGGATGGGAGCGCTCGGGAGAGGTGGCCATTGGCCCCTCAACGGGGAGGCGGTCCTGTCTAAGGAGAGGCCGCCGGAAGGAAAGGAAAGGCGGTCAAGGCCCCTTCCTGTGTAGGAGGGGTTACAGCCCCCTCCTGGGGAATTTCCCGGGGCCAGTGACGTCTGCGACGGCAGATGTGGTAAGTTGTGTGGGGTTTGGGGGGAGGTCTACGCTACCTTCTAGATACTCACACGAGTCCTCGAACGACCTTTAAGTGGCGTCGAGTTTATTGGGGCCCCCGACAAGTCAAGGGAAATAGGTAGTTGCACGTGGGGTACGCCTCAGTGCTGTCGCCCCTCCCAAGTGGGGGGGCTATTTCTGGTTAGGGATCTTGACACCGGTTACGACCTTGCCGTTGGCCCTTAAACGTTAGGATGTACAATTTCATTATTTCAAGAAAATGTTTTGCAGGTTGGTAGTTCGGCTAGGAGAACCTCTGTATTAGAGAATCTGTTAAGGTCAGCCAAACATCGCAATGTGGTTATGAAATTGTACATTAATATGAACTGTTTAACGTTTAATTTTGTTTTAATAAATACGGCCGGGGAGGGTCACTCCCTCCCTCTTCCAAAAACTTCAAGAACTGTTTCCGGTTTCCCTCCTTTTGGGGATTGTGTTGAGAGGGGGTGGCGGGTATCTCAGCCATATGGAAAGGGGCGACCACTCGGTCCCCCCGAACGTATGGCAGAGTACCTCGATCCCCCCGGGAAGCCATTTTGGGCGGGAGGCGCGTCTCGGCTGGTATGCCCGAAGCGGCGTAGCCGGGGCGCGCTCTTTCCCGCCCTGGAGTGGGCTGGCCTAGACACTGACGCAGCTGGCCACGCCCTCGGGGCAGGCAGGGGCGGGTTTACGCCCGCCCTGAAGACGGATAAAAAGGGACGCAAGACCGGAAGACATCCTCTTGTTCCTGTGCTCTGAAGCTGCACCTCCTCGCTGCACGTGAGCTCGAGACGGAACGAAGAGCCAATTTTGACCCACCCACCAGCCCCTGAGGACAGCTAGTTGTTTTAAGATGGTTCGTTAATTCTATTTTTTGTTTACAGGTTGTGGTATTATCATGTTGATATTGAGTGTGTAATAAAGTTGGTCGATTTTATGTATGTTCTGTGATTAAAGATATTCGGTTTTTTGTGTCCATTATAAGCATGCTTATTCGGGTCATAGTGGCCAATGGATTGTTGGTTTAGGTAGCATTGTCGTATTTATTTGGTAGGCGGTAAGGTCATGATCGGTGAGCAGTAATTGGAAGATCCCTATGAGTGGGCGTCACCCAACACGGATGGGAGCGCTCGGGAGAGGTGGCCATTGGCCCCTCAACGGGGAGGCGGTCCTGTCTAAGGAGAGGCCGCCGGAAGGAAAGGAAAGGCGGTCAAGGCCCCTTCCTGTGTAGGAGGGGTTACAGCCCCCTCCTGGGGAATTTCCCGGGGCCAGTGACGTCTGCGACGGCAGATGTGGTAAGTTGTGTGGGGTTTGGGGGGAGGTCTACGCTACCTTCTAGATACTCACACGAGTCCTCGAACGACCTTTAAGTGGCGTCGAGTTTATTGGGGCCCCCGACAAGTCAAGGGAAATTGGTAGTTGCACGTGGGGTACGCCTCAGTGCTGTCGCCCCTCCCAAGTGGGGGGGGTATTTCTGGTTAGGGATCTTGACACCGGTTACGACCTTGCCGTTGGCCCTTAAACGTTAGGATGTACAATTTCATTATTTCAAGAAAATGTTTTGCAGGTTGGTAGTTCGGCTAGGAGAACCTCTGTATTAGAGAATCTGTTAAGGTCAGCCAAACATCGCAATGTGGTTATGAAATTGTACATTAATATGAACTGTTTAACGTTTAATTTTGTTTTAATAAATACGGCCGGGGAGGGTCACTCCCTCCCTCTCCCAAAAACTTCAAGAACTGTTTCCGGTTTCCCTCCTTTTGGGGATTGTGTTGAGAGGGGGTGGCGGGTATCTCAGCCATATAAATCACGCTGAAAGAATTTGTGGCTAGGGTGTGTTGTTTTCAAGATTTGAAAGTGTAAGGGTTCGAGACCCTGCCAAGGCCCGCCATTGCAAGGGGCTCGGGTTTCTGCACGATGAATTTGTTGGATCAAGTAAGGAGCAACCCCTAATTAAACAAATTTCCTCCCGAGCACTCTAATAATAAATTAAGGACAATCCAACAATAATCAGTTCTTGCAAGTCCTTGTTGGCACAGTCACCACAGTCCAATTTCAAAATCACACTCCGATATTCCGGAAAGGATGTTCCAACCACGTTTATTTCTCCAAAATCATATTCATTTTCTCCAGTGATGCAGCCTACACGTGTTTTGTCGTGATTATTTTCATCACATTGACTTCCTCAGAGCTGTTATTTCTTTAAACTCTTCAGTGGTTTAAATGTCCCAGTATTAGGTACAATCACAACACCCTCTTACTCCAAATCTCGGTGTACGCCAGATTACTCCCACAGACTTCAAATATCCAAATGTAATTTCTATAAATAGGTAGTGAATATCTTCCCTATTCCATATATTCTCCTAATATCTCCACAAAGTCCTAGAGTTCATAGTCCAAATTCCAGAAAACAGGTAGCGATTATCTCCACTATCTGTACTAATATCTCCCAAAATTTCCAAGATCCGCAATTCCATTTTCGGCAAACAGGTAGCGCGTATCACCACTATCCCATACTGACGTACTGAAACATGTTTCTTGTAACACTGAATATGTGGTGTATGCCCTCAGATGCCCTTGCAATAAATACTACATTGGAAGTACCATACATAAAGCCAAAAAGCGAATTCTTAAGCATCTAAGGGCTATAAACACAACGACAAACATTGTCCAATAGCGAGGCATTTTATGACCCACCACAACCAAAACAGTAACTTGTTGTCATTCATTGTACTAGACAGCATTCCAATAGAAAGAGGATGAGACAGGGTTCAAGTATTCAGACGCCTAGAATCGAGAATGATTATTAAATATCACAAAATGCAGCCAGGGGGACACAACAGTGATGAGGCGATTTCCGTACATCTGGGATAAATGTTCATTGTCCTGTATAATTTTTTTATTAATCTCAATTACTGAGCCCTATGAAATCAATTGTGTTTAACAAATGTTTTTAATCCTCACTATCTTTTTGTATCAAAATGGTTGTGGTAAATGTAAACTGAGGCAACACTGTTATATATTTCTCTCACCTTGTTTCATTTTGTTTTTGTTCTTTAAAGATTTCATATTTGTCTTAAAGCAAGTGGAAGGCTAAAATGAGCAATATATCTGCCAAGCTTTAGTGAAAAGGGTTTCCATTTGAAGCTGAGGAATTGCGTAGCAGTTGACCCAGTTAAGGAGTCCCACGATGGATGAAACTTTATTTATATGGAATGTATACCCACTTGGGTTGCATTATGAATTCAGTAGTCTTTACTAAGCCCACTGGGGCATGAATTAATGGGGCTAGAAGAGTGTTGAGGGATTTCTGCCCACAAACATGACTCTGCCCGGTTTGTGCAGACAGATTTTCAGTAGGAGCAATGCCGAGTCCACATTGGTTAGACAATGCCCACTCGGGCAAGGATTATAATTATTAGTCTTTTGGAGGTACACATTACCCACTGGGGTCGTTAATGTTGTACAGGGCTATTTTGACTAACACAACCCCATGGGGCACAATTAATTTACGGAGACTATCTGGTGCCTTTGTACAATTCCCAAGGAATTGGCATGTGGCATTTTTATTTTTATTTTCATTTATTTTGACTCACTGGGATGTCAATTTTATTATCTAGCATGCCGTAGCATGAATGCCAACACATACAGGCAGTAACACTAACACAAGGAGAGCCGTGTGCATGAACAGGGTTAGTGACATTAGGCTCCACAGTAGTGATGGGAATTGTAGTCTGCATTGAGTTCACAATTTGAGATCATAAGGGCGAGTCCTTCGTTCGCACTTGCAAATTAAATATGTAAAACAACATGAATTGATGAATTGTATGGTGACAACTGCATGTATTTATTATGTGGCAGATTTTCATTCATTTGTTAATGTTCATGGTCATGATCGTAAAGTGTTTACGAAGTCTGTTTTCACTGTTTTGACACATGATTAATTTAAATAACCCGTTTGTTTGCATGCACATTACTCGTGGGCAAGGAGCGGACGCTCCAAAACGCGTAGAATGACTTTGCATCAACAAATCACGCTGAAAGATTTGTGGCAGGGTGTGTTCTTTTCAAGATTTGAAAGACAACACTTTTGTTGGATATATATATATACATATACACATATATATATATATATGTATATATATATATATATATATATATATATATATATATTCACTTAAATAACCATAGGTTTCAGGCCTTATATAGTTAGGAATTAGCATTTTAAAAAACCATTGAAATTGCTCCTCTATAGTTAGTTGTACTAACTATATTTCGCGCACCCGCAATCCACTGCTGATGATGTCACATATTACATCATTCATGACATGGTCAGTGACATCACTGATGACATCACTGATGACATCTCAAATGACATCACTGATGACATCTCATTTGACATCACTGATGACATCACTGATGGCATCATCCAGTGAGTGTGTGTTTCTGTAAAGTTTAAATACGTTTTACATATTGAAGAATGAGTGGATGTATAAGTGTCTGGATGAAGGATTTAGTAGGTGTGTGACTGACTGTATGAGTGAGTGATTAAATGTGTCTTACTAAATGCATGGGTTAGTGACTAAACTGTCTGAATGTGTGCATCAGTATGTCTGTTGTTGTGTAAGCTGCTGCATGTGTTGATCAGTAGCTATATGAGTGGCTATATGGGTTATTGATTGGTTGCCCAAGTATTTGAATGGGAGACTGAGTGTGTGTGTGGGTGGCTGGGAGGTGTGTGACTCTGTGCATAGATGTGTGAGCAGTTGATTCACTAGGTGTATGAGTTCAAGAGTGCATGTTGAAACAGCTATACGGGCGGTTGACTGTGTACATGGGTGTGTTGGTGAGTGAATGGATATCTCAGTGCTACATGTCCAAGTAAGTACATATGTAAAACACAGTGCATGTGAGAGTTGGCATATATAAATGACTATACATGAGAGCCAGTGAATATGGGAGTGGCTGTATGGATCATTGTGTACTTGTATCAGTGATTGTATAATTGAGTAAGTATGTGTTAGTATATGTTTGAATAAGTAAGGTGTTGTGTTTATAACTGTATAGTTGAGGAAATGGAAGTGTGATTGATTCTTTACATGACTGACTAGGTGTGTGAGTAACTCCATGGATGAGTGGCAGTGTGTGAGTGTCTGTATAGGTGTATGAGTGCATATGATAGTGTTGTATTGATGAGTGACTGTATATATGAGTGATTCTTATGGGTGAATGAGTGAATGTGTGTGTAGACCTAGGAATCAGTGAGTGCGTATGTATTAACTGGTATTTGTGTGTCAATGGTTTCAAGAATGGTAGTCTGTATTTAACAGTGGGTGTATCAAAGGTTATATTAGAGTGTGAGGATTATCACATGAATGATATCATCAGTGATGTGATCAGTGATGTCAAATGAGATGTCATCAGTGATGTCATCAGTGATGTCATTTGAGATGTCATCTGTGATGTCATCAGCGATGTCACTGACCATGTCATGAATGATGTAATATGTGACATCATCAGCAGTGGATTGTGGGTGCGCGAAATATAGTTAGTACAACTAACTATATAGGAGCAATTTCAATGGTTTTTTTAAATGCTAATTCCTTACTATATAAGGCCTGAAACCTATGGTTTTTTAAGTGAATTTGCAAGGTTTTTAAAATGCTAATTCCTAACTATATAATGCCTGAAACCTATGGTTTTTTAAGTGAATTTGCAAGGTTTTTTAAATGCTAATTCCTAACTATATAAGGCCTGAAACCTATGGTTTATTAAGTGAATTTACAAGGTTTTTTAAATGCTAATTCCTAACTATATAAGGCTTGAAACCTATGTTTTTTTCAGTGAATTTGCACGTTTTTTTAAATGCTAATTCCTAACTATATCAGGCGTGAAACTTATATTTTTTTTCAATACATTTCAAAGGTTTTGTATATTCTAATTCTATTAGCGGATAACGTTTATATATGTTATTATCCTTCTGGGACCACCTGAGCAGCCATCTTGTTTCTCAGGAGAAGTGAGGCACAAGAGAACACAAAACAAGAGTGGAAAACGCAAAAAGGGGGCAGGGTTGAGACCCCCTGACCCCCTAGCCCTTCTCAGGGGGTCCCAGAAGGACCACCAAGTGCACATTTTATTTTAAATCGCGGTGTACGCGCACGGTGCGCGTACCCCGCAATTTTTTCGTTTTTTTTTTTTTGCCCTTGGGGGTCCTTTTGGGACCCCCTGAGAAGGGCTAGAGGGTTGAGGGGTCTCTACCCTGCCCCCTTTTCGTGTTTTCCACTCTTGTTTTAGGCTCTCTTGTGCCTCAGTTCTCCTGAAAAACAAGATGGTGGCCAACACTTCCTGGTTTGGACAGTTTGGAATGTTGACAGTCGACTGCCAGCCAATCAGAAACTCGCTCGCGCAAGTAAGGGTACGCGCACGTACGCGTACTGTACGCGTACCGTACGCATACGGTGCGCGTACAGTGAGCGCATATAGATATATAATTTGCTCAAATTCAATTTTCTCAACAACTACTGTAGGGATTTTCACCAAATATAGAAAAAGCACTACTGCATACCTGTTCCTACCATTTTGCGAACTTTGGTGTGATTCCGTTCAGCCGTTCGGGCTGTAGCCATGTCTGAAGGTCCCATAGAAAATGCCATTTGAAAAATTTCAAATTCAATTTTCTCAAGAACTACTGGAGGGATTTTCACCAAACGTAGCAAAGGCACATCTGCATACCAGCCCCTACCATTTTGCCAAGTTTGGTGAAATTCCATTCAGCCGTTCGGGCTGTAGCCGTGTCTAAAGGTCCCATAGAAAATGCCATTTGAAAAATTTCAAATTCAATTTTCTCAAGAACTACTGGAGGGATTTTCACCAAACATACAAAAGGCACTGTTGCATACCAGTGCCTACCATTTTGCCAAATCTGGTGTAATTCCGTTCAGCCGTTCGAGCTGTAGCCTTGTCAGAATGTCCCTATAGAAATTAACAGGGGTAAAACACATTTTGGGACCCCCCTTTTTCCTCGGCCCCCGCTTGACGAATCCCCCCGGAACTTTAAGGAAAGGAAAGGAGCGGAGCGCAGCGAGGCAAATTTAAGGAAAATTACAGGCAGATCCCTCAATCGGCGCCAAAGTTATTCCCAATAGAATGTTCGGAATTTCCTATGGTAACTAGGTCCTAACTATATATACCTACTGGCTATCGCCAGTAGGTAATACAGTATATATATATATATATATATATATATATATATATATATATATATATATATATATATATATATATATATATATATATTCTTTTTTTTTGCTCAGTGGGGAAATAGACAAAGGTTAATGGGACATTATAGTTAGATGAAAATGTCAGTTACAACATAGCATTTTAACCCGTTGCGTGCTCTCGCTGGCCGTTGGCCGACGCGAGCACTAACTCTGGGGTGCTGCACATGACCAGCGGCCGATGCAGTCCCGCCCACTGCGTGGAACGCCCGCACCGCGGCGGAATGTCCTCCGCGGTAAACGGGTTAAACAAACAAAAGCACTGTACTTCACTAGTTATAGTTATCTCAAAATACTATAACTCAGGCCCTTGGTGAGGTTTAATGAATCTTCACAAAATTGGAAAGCAAACCTGAGAAAAGGTGGGATCTCAAAATACTTTTTCCACATGCAATTTTCTGTAGGGATGATTAGACACAGCTACAGCCAAATTGGCTGATAGGAATCCCACCAAATTTGGCAGAAAGCTAGATTTTGTAAAAAGTGTGGTTTTGGTTTTTTGATTTGGTGTGAATCTGTTGAGTAGTTTTGGAGAAACAAAGGTTAAAAGATTATGTGCATATCATGCCGTGGAGGGTCTACAGAGCCAACAGATCAAAAGATGTGTTAGTCAGCAATCATAATAACAAAGATTTGGCATCAGCCATTTTAAGTATCAAGAACTCAGTCCTCTGTCCTGGACATATAAAGCAGAAGGTAGGGATACAATGCCTCCCTGAGTGAGGTTGGGGGGGTCCCAGAGGGACCGCCACACCAGGGCCAAAAAGTAAATTTCAGCTCACACCCTTTCTAAAATAAACCCCACATGGCCTCATCCCTGAGCATTATTGAGGTGGCAGGGACCCAATCCCAAGGCCATTTTTATTATTAGGGAAGGGAATAAGAGGAATTAGAGGATGCAGGCAAATCACCAAGCATGTTTTTATGTTGTGGGAGGCTGCAAGGAGTGCAGCAGCCCCCCCAGCAACATTAAAAATAAAACACAGTAAATCTCCTGGGTTTTTGAATTCAAGACTCCAGGAGAGCAGGTCTATTCACAAGTAATAAGTACAGAGCTTTTCCTTCGCTGGGAACAAAGTACCCCATTGAAGTACATCACTCTCTCAGGGAAGTGAAGCAGAGCAGTCGTAGGCTTCCTCCGAGTAGGTGGTGTGTGCTAGGCTGCAGCTCTCTGGTATGCATCAACACACTAAATCAGTTTCACTCAGTGGAAGGAAAAGTACTTCATTACGCACAGAGTATTAAATAAGATGCATTAATTTACAAATATGTATTATTAGATAGATGGAAATACCTATTGTGATACACTCATAAGAGGTTACATCTGAACCCTATCAATACAATACCCCATCTATACTGGACTCAATTCACAAACTGGCAGGTCTTCTCGCTATTTCAGAGTGTCACCACATAAATGAAAAGACAAAAACTGACCACATAGCCGTAATGCAACACAATTGAAATCATTGACCTTTATTAACACATATGTCAAAGTAAATGTTAAGGAAATGGAGGAAGCTCATCATAAGTATTAATACTGTTGCACTTGAAAAATGACAATCCCTTTAAAGCAATCACTCTCATATGATTCCAAATCTATAGTCCGGACAGAATCATGGACCACTTCTGTATGGCCCTTCCTGCTCTCACTGCAGCACAGCTGTGTGTGCTGCATTGAGCAAGCATCCTGCTTCAATCTATTGCCTATGTCCGGGTGATTGGAGGATTGTTGGTGGTGTGTTCCCTGCTCCCCCCTGACATGGACACAGGCAACGGGGTGGCACACTGCCATTCAGGCAGCTTGGTGGCGCTTTTCATCTGAGTCTGCTATCCTAGTGAGATGGGCCCATGTGGTCCCTCGGGGGATAGGAGCTCATGGGGTTGGGGCCCAGTGAAATTTAAATAAATAGTTTGCGCCACCTCATGGATGCTTGGCCCTCCCTAGGTACATTTTACAAAATTGTTGCAGAGTGCCACTCTCTACATTCTCTGCTCGATCCTCCAGGAGATTGAGCTTTCCAAGCAAGTTTAACTGGCTCCAAAGGACTGATTGGCTTCATCCTGGCATAATTTTGCACCTGGTGGTGAGCTAGAGCAAGCATTAGGCAGGCAAAAGATAACTTTTCTAAAAATACCTTTTCTGTAATAGGTAGACAAAATTCAACTCTACAATTGAATTGTAGTTTGGATAACTATAAAAAGAGTCCTTGAAATATTTCTCCAGCTGTTTCCTAGGTAGAGATACAGTTTATTAAACGTAATATAGTATCCTAATGTTAACTAAGAAACAGGCAGCCCTGCTACAATGAAAATAGCCTTTTGAGCCTCTTCAGTCTTGGGACATGTTTAATTTTAAAATATTTTACATGTCCTACTCTCACATACTTTGTGATTATCAGGTCATGACATTTGGTCTGTGCAATGCACCCGCAGCATTTCAGTTTTTTATTGATGACAACCTTAGAGGATTTATTGATATTTTTGTCATTTTTTACATTGATGATATTCTTATATTCTCAAAAGACAGACAGGAGCACATTCAGCATAAATGCAGAGTACTGGAAAAATTGTGGGAAAATCATTTATAGGCAAATGCGAAAAGTGTACATATATTTACAAGTGTGTATCAAACATCAACTATTATTGTGAGTTACACAAATCCTGCACAGTTGATTAAATATAGGTCGCTCAACATGAGGCACCAGTCCTTGACTAAAGGATAATAGTAGCACTTGGGTGGAGAGAAGAACCAAACTGTCTAAACACTACTTGTGTGTTGTGTCCTGGCTGTGTGCACATCTCTTGAGCCTCTAATTTAGAGTGTTGTCACCCTGTGAACATTTACTAGTCAAGAAGCAAAAACCACCAATGGACCGTTTGGTGTGTGTAACTCAGGGAGAACGTTCTTAATTGACTTCCCTCCCTTGTTAACAACCTCTAAATTAGGGCCCCAGAGCTGTGCACACAGGCAGGAGACAACACACAAGTAGTGTTTAGACAGTTTGTTTCTTCTCTCCGCCCAAGTGCTACTATTATCCTTTAGTCAAGGACTGGTGCCTCATGTTGAGCGACCTATGTTTAATCAACTGTGCAGGATTTGTGTAACTCACAATAATTGTTGATGTTTGATACAGACTTGTAAATATATGTTGAAGTTTGTTATACATTTGCACATTCATGAAATGTTTACGTAGCCCAAAATTGTTTCATTACTTTGTGTTAACCTTGATAATGACATGATTGAAATTAATTTAACTTTTCTGAAAAAAAGTATAAGAAAAGTGGTATAAATCACAAGAGCTTAGGGGACGTGGCTTAGCAAGCCACGATGGCGGCTGTGTTCTGCTGAGGCTCCGCGATTGGGCTAGCATCCTGCCCAGTTCCAGTGATCGCTGGGAGCCTCATCTTCCAGAATAGGCACTCG
This sequence comes from Lissotriton vulgaris, assembly GCF_964263255.1. Taxonomy (NCBI): domain Eukaryota; kingdom Metazoa; phylum Chordata; class Amphibia; order Caudata; family Salamandridae; genus Lissotriton; species Lissotriton vulgaris. The sequence continues at coordinate 409,190,789 of NC_141697.1, read as the reverse complement.
TGGTGCCCCCACTTCACGAGGCATCCTCCTGGTGTGCCGCGGATGTCGTTCACGAGCGGCATCCATAGAAAACATCTCCTGCCGGAGCCGCGCGCCGAGTCACAAAATGGCGATCGCGGCTCCGTCTCACAGACACCTGTACCGCTGAGTGCCTGAACCTCGATCGGAGGCCCTGCGAGGTGCAACCAGCCGGCCGCTGTGGAGATCCGGGCTGTGTAGCGCAACCAGCCCACAAAGGTAGAATCGGGACCGGGCTCTCTCCCGCAGCCGCACATTGGCGCGCAAGATGGCGGCCGCCATTCTGAAGCTCTACACCACCGGCGCTCCTTCTCAGCCGGGAGTCTGACCCGACCTCTGCACCGGCCCCACCAGCCATCGCGGATTGACAAGAACCCGCGAGCCCACCGCCTGCGCGGCGCTGGACCCTCCTGACGACCACAGCTCCTCCTCCAGGCGGTGAGTGCCTGTTTCCCCCCCAGGGATCCCAGATTCAGTACCCCAGTGGCCTCCCGCTCTCTCTAGGGTCCAACGGAGAACACCCGCCTCATCATCCCCTGAGCGGACGGGCCGAGATGCTCCTAACACTACGGGCGGCTCTACAGGTAGGGGCGCCTGACCCCAACATGGCGCCTGCGGGGACCCGGCACCGCGCTCGGCGCGAGCCCCACTCTGAGAGCGGCGGCGCTCCCCCAGATCTGCAGCGACCGCACGCCACACCGAGGACAACCTACCACTGCCCCGGACCCCCAGGACCCTGCCGCTTGACCCTCGACCCCGGCGACCGGCACATAGACTTAACCGAGTGCCGAGAGGGGGGGCGGAAACCAGCCATCCTCATACTGCCACACTGCAGATGGCGGGGGGGGGCCCATTCCTTTGGAAGACCCTTACAGTGGAGAAGAGTTCCATGCTGGTGCGCACCCGCAGATGCCCGCACGGCCCCCTGCTGCACCACTGAAACCACCAGCGGCTGCGGACCGTCGGCGCGCTCCGGGCCTAGGAGCCCCCTGGCGAGCCCATAACCACCCCGGCACCAACGAAGACTGAGTAACCAACCCCCACCGGGTGGTCGTATGCCCCAACGAACCGGCAGTTGACGGCCCACTGCTCCCGGAATCCATAGAGGCACGGTGTCCTCTTCTCCGGGTCCATGGGGAAACAGAGGGGCTCGCAGGCGACTGTCGTCCCCAAAACGACCATTGAGAACATGGCGCACACGCGGACCTGGACGCAAGCCAACACGCCACATACTGACCCCACATTATCGGCGAAACTGGACCAGGTGTTGGCTGCTATTGAACTATCTCGACTCTCAATGGAGGAACGATTGGGTGTCTTGACGACGGACATCAGCCTGATTCGCGATGACCATCGTAAACTGGCGGACAGAGTGAAGGAGGGGGAACAAATTGTGGCCACGCTACAACCCACGGTGAAAACGCAGGAAGCAGACTTGAAGGAGGTCCTGCGCCGCGTGGCGGCCCTCGAGGAACGCACGGTTGATTTGGAAGGACGCTCGAGGCGATGCAACATCCGCCTCCTGGGTCTGCCAGAAGGGATTGAGAACTCGGACCCCCTGACCTACATGGAATCATGGACCAGATCGTTCACCTCCGAGTCAGAGCGCTCGGCATTCTTCTCTATTGAAAGAGCCCACAGGGTCCCAGCCCGGAAACCCAAGCCGGGTCTCCCTCCACGTCCCATGCTGGCTAAGTTCCTAGACTTCCGAGACAGCAATGCGGTGCTTCGTGCGGCCCGGACGGCGGGCCCCCTGCAGGTGGAGGACCAACAGATCATGGTGTTCCCGGACTATGCCCGAGAAGTCCAGCAGCAGCGATCTACCTTTCTGGAGGTTAAGAGACGCCTCCGCGCAAATGATATCCAATACTCCCTGTTGTTCCCGGCCCGCCTCAAAGTGCTGCACAAAGGGAAGGCCATATTCTTCACCACGGCGGATGAAGCATGGGATTGGACTGAGTTCCATTGTCCGCTGATCCCTAAGGCTGGACCCCACCGGGTGCATAACAGCGATTCACGACGATCCAGGAGACGGGGCACGAAACGTACCCAGACGGGCCCATCCAAAAGCCAAGCATCCTCCCCCTCGGGTTCACCCGACCTTACGCAAATCATACAGGAGAGGCGAGACGCCTTACGAGCAGTAGCTGACCTGAACATATCTCCCCTCGCACCGGACCTGGAATGCCAACCGCACCTGTTCACCCCTGAGAATGACCGAGACAGTGATGGCACAATGTCGGGGTTTGGCCCAATCTCTTCCCCCCTCATTGCAGCACACACAATGGACGCTAGCCTAGCTGGACAACCTGGCACCTCTTCATGATGGACGGAAAGACAATTGCTGTATCCTCTTTCACTGATCGCTCTATGTGCTATGTGCTGTTTGTGAGCCTAAAATGCATAACCAGTTAACTGTAAGGGCTCGCGTGCGATAGGCATTTCTCCTACAAAAGCCCGATCCGCACACAAGCCCGGCAATAACACATGCTGCCACCCCCGCAGAATTCTGTTATATTTCTCCCCTAGTGGGACACTAGTTTGGATATGACACCCCCGGTGATATATCCCCGGTATTGGGACTATTTCCCACCCTAGGTTCTACTTGTTGTTATCCCCGTCAGTTCCCCCCCACACTTATGGAAGCATGGCGCGCAGGAGCACACGCCAACCACATGACCTCATGGCCCTCGGGGACTGCAAGGGGGCCCCGATTACATCCACGATCACTTAGTAATGGCGGTTCCACGGTCGGATGTTAATGTCCTCACACTCAATGTACGGGCCTTCACACACCCAGTAAGCGCTATTCCGTCTACTCCTACATTAAGCGCATGTCAGCTAATATCGCTCTTTTACAAGAGACACATATTAATACTACTGAATAAGGCCGGTTACAGACCAAATGGCGGGGGACCTTTTGTGCCACGACATACTCGGCATTTGCGAGCGGCGCCTTAATTTTGGTTGGGCCGGGCACCCCCTTCCGAGCACTCCGGCGGGTAGTAGACAGAGAGGACAGATATGCACTACTAGAGGGACTTTTAGACGGGCAGGGGATCCTCCTGGGCAGCATTTATGCCCCTAATACTGAGCAGGATAAATTCTGGGACCACCTCACAGGAGTCTTAGCCCAGTTCACTACAGTTCCATGGGTCTTAGGGGGTGACTACAATTGCACGTTGGACCCCGCTCTGGACCGATCACCCCCCCGCACACTCCCTAGTCCCCCGGCAAGCGGAACTCTTTAGAGCATGGACCACACACTGGGCGCTCACTGATGCATGGCGACACTTACATCCCCTGACCCGCATTGGATATTGGATATTGGATAGGTATTTATAGAGCGCTGACGTTCGCTCCCAAGGGAGCATCTTGGCGCTGAGAAAACCTAGGACCAGATCACCGGGGGGGAGGTTTGGGGGACTAGATCGCTGCTTTGGTCCAGTCATCGGAGAGATTGAAGATCCACGTTTTGAGGAGCTTCCTGAAAGGCTTCTCCTGCGTCTGAAGTCTGAGATGCCTTGGCATGCTGTTCCAGGCTTTGATGGCAAGGAAACTGAGTGTTTTTCCGCCCTTAGTGTTCAGGTTGAATTTGGGGGGAGTCATGAGGTTTTCTTGCGAGGATCTGAGAGTGCGACCCGGGGAGTAGTGAGGGAAGCGTCTCGACAGGTAGACTGGGCCGGTTTTGTTGAAGGCTCGGAAGGCTACAATGAGAATTTTGAAGAGTATTCTCTTGTGTAAGGGGAGCCAATGCAAGAATTTAAGGGCAGTAGAAATAGAAGATTTTCGTGGCAGTTTGAGGACGAGCCGAGCAGCAGTGTGCAGGACACTCTGTAGTTTCAGTCGGGTGGATTTTTTGGTCCCTGCCAGGAGGCCATTACAGTAGTCTACTCGTGAAAGTATGAGGGCTACCGCAATGGTCTTTCTGGAGTCGAGCGGGAGGAAGTCAAAGAACTTTCGCATGGACTTAATGATTCCGAAGCATTTACCTGCTACTGTCGCGACGTGGGTATCAAAAGAGAGATCGGAGTCGAATATTACTCCGAGGTTTCTGGCCGATGAAACTGTCTGCGGTGGGGCGACAGAGTTGTCGGGCCACCACAGGGCTGGACTAAAAGAAGCATTCTTGCCGATAGGCAAGATTTCGGTTTTGTTGGAGTTGCAGCGGAGGTGGTTGGCGTCCATCCATTGAAAGACCGCTGTAAGGTAGTGCTTGAGATTAAGTTCAGCCAAGTTTGAATTGTCGTCAAGAGGGATAACAAGCTGAGTATCGTCAGCATAAGACGTGACAGTTATGCCGAACGATTCTATGAGAGTGAGCAGGGGGATGAGATAAATATTAAAAAGAAGGGGACTAAGAATGGAGCCCTGGGGAACTCCACAGAAGATCTTTTTCTCTTTCGATTGGAAAGGTCCCAGTGAAACAGTTTGGAACCTGTCACTGAGGAAGGAACTGATCCAGGCAAGGGCCGAGTTGGTTACGCCGATGTCCATAAGCCTGTTAAGCAGAATGGAGTGGGAAATAGTATCGAAGGCCGCCGTGAGGTCAAGAAGGATCAAAATGGCCTTCTTCCTTTGATCTTGGAGACCTTTGATGGTATCGGTCAGCTCGATCAGGGCGGTCTCAGTAGAATGTTTAGACCGGAAACCGGATTGCTGGGGGTGAAGTAGGTTGTGGGCATCAAGAAAGGACTTGAGCTGCTTATGGACTAATTGTTCTGTTATTTTGCCTAGAGCAGGTAACAGGGTGATGGGACGAAGGTTGGTTAGGTCAGAGGGGGGTTTGTTTACCTTTTTCATAAGAGGTTTCACCACACCCTTTTTCCAAGAAAGAGGAACAGAGCCAGTTTTGAGGGAGAGGTTGACTATTTCATTGATGATGGGGTTAATTTCATCAATGATGGTGTGGAGGATCTTAGGGGGGCAAGGGTCAGAAGGTGAGCCAGATTTGCAAGAGAGAATCGCTTCTCTGGTCTGGGTCAGGGTCACCGGGGTAAAGTGAGTGAGACTGTTAGCGGTAGGACGAGATTGGTCTCGCTCCATGATTGAGTACACCGGAGGGGGGGGGGGAAGGTTTGGTGGATAGAGCTGATTTTTTCCTCAAAGTAGTCAGAGATCTTACTACATAGTTCTAGGGAGGGGGGGATTTCTGGTTGGAGTGCTTTTGGTTTGGTGAAGGATTTTACTATGGAAAAGAGGGTTTGTTGCTTTTGCTTGGCCTCTTGGATGGCGTTCACGTAGTAAGTTCTTTTAGCAGATTTGATGGTTGAGAGATAGTTTTTTCTCTGTAGGATGTAGTTGTTACGGTCATCGTTGTCATAGGATCTACGCCATTTGCGTTCTGCTTTCCTGCAGAGTAGGTGAGCGGCTGTTAGGTCAGGCGTATACCAAGGGGCTTTAGTTTTTGTTTTTTTGAGAGCGGTCCAGATTTGGGGGATGGGAGACAGGGTGGAGATGAGCGGGAAATTGGAACAGACACCATTGAGGGTGTGTCCAATGGAGTGAGTAGGCCGCATGACGCTTTGTTGCAGATTGAAGATTTCCAGTGTCTGTTGAAAGTTTTTGGTGAAGGGGTCGGTAGGTGTTTCGAGATGCAAGTTAAAGTCGCCCAAAAGGGTGAAATGAGGATAGCGGAGTAGGAAGTGTCCGAGTGCGTCATTAAGTGCGCCAAGGAATTTTGTGGCATTACCGGGTGGACGGTAGATCAGGCCACCTGAGAAAGAGAGGGTTTGACTAAGCTTAATGGAGAAGCCTAGTCCCTCTGCATCAGTGAGGGGGTCGAGGCAGAAGGTGTGACAGGTAAAAGAATTCCTCAAGATAAAGGCAACGCCTCCTCCTCTACCTTTCTGTCTGTCCTGTCTGTGAAAGGAATAGCCTGGGGGGAGGGCGATGGCTATGTCGGGGTTACTGTCTTCATTGAGCCATGTCTCGGTGACCATGAGACAGTCCAGGTCATGGTCGATAATGAGATCGTGGATATCCTGACTATGTTTGCACATCGACCTGGCGTTTATCAGACCTCCAGAAAAATGAGGTTGTTTGGAGGATATTGTCTGTTTGGGGACGAGGTGGAGTGACCAACGACATTTGTTGCAACTGATGGGGCCGAATACTTTAGAAAGATCTAGCCTACAGGGGCAGTCAGAACTGCCTCGAAGTTTCAGAAGGTCGATGGGATCATACCTGATGGTTTGAGGAAGCTGGGCAGGGGTTCCTGCGCCTGGCGCGATCTTGGCGCGGACGGGCGCAGACGGGCTTGCCTTAGGCGCGCCTTCGGCGCGCAAGCGGCGCTCCCGCTGCGCTCGTCCGCTGCGCTTCCTGTGAATGCACATTTCTTGGGGAAGGTAGGGTGTGTGGCCTAAAAAGGGGGCGGAGTCAGCGCGCACGCCGCTGGTGATGGCGGCTGCAGGCAAGAACCAGGAGAGCGCGAACAGCTATTGGTATCAGCTGTGCGCTAAGTGAGAGCGAGCGCTGAGCAGTGCTTGGTGAGTTAAAAACAAGTAAATTCGTGACACCACACAAGAGCGCGAGTGCAGTGGATAAGTACAATTTTAAAAGCAGTGGAGTACCTCCAGATCCCGGCTTCCGCCTCAGGACTGGGACAAGGTTTGCTACTTCCGCTAGAAGTCAGCGGGTTTAAGTAGGATGTTCAGGGGGCGTGGCCTAAAAAGGGGGCGGAGTCAGCGCGCACGCCGCTGGTGATGGCGGCTGCAGGCAAGAACCAGGAGAGCGCGAACAGCTATTGGTATCAGCTGTGCGCTAAGTGAGAGCGAGCGCTGAGCAGTGCTTGGTGAGTTAAAAACAAGTAAATTCGTGACACCACACAAGAGCGCGAGTGCAGTGGATAAGTACAATTTTAAAAGCAGTGGAGTACCTCCAGATCCCGGCTTCCGCCTCAGGACTGGGACAAGGTTTGCTACTTCCGCTAGAAGTCAGCGGGTTTAAGTAGGATGTTCAGGGGGCGTGGCCTAAAAAGGGGGCGGAGTCAGCGCGCACGCCGCTGGTGATGGCGGCTGCAGGCAAGAACCAGGAGAGCGCGAACAGCTATTGGTATCAGCTGTGCGCTAAGTGAGAGCGAGCGCTGAGCAGTGCTTGGTGAGTTAAAAACAAGTAAATTCGTGACACCACACAAGAGCGCGAGTGCAGTGGATAAGTACAATTTTAAAAGCAGTGGAGTACCTCCAGATCCCGGCTTCCGCCTCAGGACTGGGACAAGGTTTGCTACTTCCGCTAGAAGTCAGCGGGTTTAAGTAGGATGTTCAGGGGGCGTGGCCTAAAAAGGGGGCGGAGTCAGCGCGCACGCCGCTGGTGATGGCGGCTGCAGGCAAGAACCAGGAGAGCGCGAACAGCTATTGGTATCAGCTGTGCGCTAAGTGAGAGCGAGCGCTGAGCAGTGCTTGGTGAGTTAAAAACAAGTAAATTCGTGACACCACACAAGAGCGCGAGTGCAGTGGATAAGTACAATTTTAAAAGCAGTGGAGTACCTCCAGATCCCGGCTTCCGCCTCAGGACTGGGACAAGGTTTACATATACTCATTCCACTCGATACCCCACAACCTTCGGGTCCGCCTAGACAGATTCTTATGCTCTGCACCAATCCTCCCTAGGATAACCTCTTCGGACTACCTAGGTCGAATCCTCTCGGACCATGACGCCCACATACTACGATTGACCTGGGGCCCCCCACACCTACCCGTCCCCACTTGGCGTCTCCCTAAAGACTGCTTGTCAGACCCGGTATTTAGGGACACACACAAAACCAGCATACAAGACTACTTTTCACACAACGCGAACACGGCATAATCGGCGCTGGTGGAATGGGATGCATTTAAGGTAGTGGCACGGGGGAATGCATCAAACAGATCGCAGGGGTTCGCCGCACATTAGAACAGACACTCCTAGCCTCGGAACAGCGCCTAGCCACACTCACTAAACAAGCCGATGACTCGGAGGAGCACGCCGCGCTCACAGCCGAGGAGAAGTCAATCTACCAGGTTGCCTGTGCTGATCTCAGGAAATATAATTTCAGGGCCTATGCCTCCAGAGTCCATAAAGACAGGGACAAAACGGGAGCGCTGCTTGCCTGGATGGCGAGACAGGACACCGAGATCAAACCAATCACGGACATCATCAACCTGGAGGGTGTGCTAGTGTGATCTCAAGTTGAGATCCTCCTGGCGTTCCAACACTATTACGCTACGGTATACGGGGCCCCAACCTGGTACTCTCCATCTTTCGTGGACCACTTCCTCGACCCACTGACGTTGCCCAAGATATCGGATGCTGACAAGCGTTCGCTCGACGCTAAAATAGCACCCTCAGATATCACCCAAGCACTGCATGCCCTGTCTCGGAATAAAGCCCCGGGGCTCGACGGCTTCCCGCTTGTATACTACTTGATGTTTTCTCCCCTGCTGGTCCCTCGCCTGGCTCGGATGTTCGCAGCGGCCCTTCATCTGGGAATGCTACCCCGTTCACTGCGAGAATCCGTGATTGTTACCCTTCCCAAACCGCACAGGGACCCACTCCATATGGGTTGGTATCGCCCCATCACGCTCCTATCGGCATTCTGCAAGATCCTCTGGAAGATACTGGCGGACAGGTATGCCCAGGTCATATGCCCGCTGATCCACCCTGACCAATGCGGATTCGTTCCCGGAAGGAACACCTCGCAGAACATCCGCCGAGTCTTCCATGTCCAGGACCAGGTACGGGACAGATTCCCCCGCGCTGCCTGCCGAATTTTAGATCTGGAAAAGGCGTTCGACACCCTCACCTGGCCGTACCTTTTCTCGGTCCTACTTCGTCTCAACGTTGGCCCGATACTCATGGCGTACACACGCCTTCTGTACACCGATCTGACAACGCGAGTTCGGATTGGGAAACACATTTCATCTGCAATTGAGGTTCGACGAGGCACGAGACAGGGGTGCCCCCTGTCACCTCTTCTCTTTGCCCTGGCCGTCGAGCCGCTGGCGGTCAGACTGAGCCAGGAGGGAATACACTGGGACATCCCGCTCGCGGACGTCACGCACTGCATCTCTATGTACGCAGATGACCTTCTCATATACGTCCGGGACATCGAGACGGACCTTACCCCCATAGGGGTGGCGCTTGCTGAGTTCGCTGACGCCTCGGGACTCCACGTGAACTGGGACAAATCCACGATCTATCCCTTCCACCCGGGACTTCCACCCCGTGACGTTCGGTTGGGGACTCATAGACTCTCATGGTCCGCGGAGGCCCCCCGGTACCTCGGTGTCCGCCTGTACCACTCTCCAGCAGACATCTTCGACGGTAACCACCGTAAAGCGCTCGCTAGCCTTCGCCCAACTGTTGCCTTCTGGAATAAGCTCCCACTAGCCCCGATAGGGTGGATAGCCCTGGCTAAAATGGTGATGCTTCCCCGGCTCCTCTATCACTTCACTAACCTCCCGGTGGTGCCACCCAGGTCCTTCTTCCGGGACCTCAACTCTCTCCTCTGCACCCTTATATGGGGCACAGGCCGACACAGGGTGGCCTTGAAAACCCTCCAACTCCACCACAACACGAGGCGGGTTAGGAGCTCCCTACTTTGAGTCCTATTTCCTAGCGGCGCAGCTCCAATGGCTGTCGTATTGGACGGCGGACCGTTACACCCAGGAGACTTCTACCCCAACCGGCAGAATCACGACCCCATGAACTCATCCGACTTCTCCTCCCAGGCACCAAACCCCGGCGTACATACCCCCTTCAAGTCGCCATAGCGCGTCGATGCATGATGCGGATCCACCAGATGTCCCCCGGTAGAACCCCATACTCCCCGTTACTACCGTTGGTAGGCTGCCCCAGACGGGACTTTTACTTCTGGGCTCCAATGCTCGCTGACTGGACGCACTGTGCCATCACGGATATGGAGTCGCTTTTTGAGGAGGGTCAGCTGAAACCGATCGACCGGCTGGTCGCTGAGTTCGAACTCCCCCCGGGTCAATTCCTCAGATACCGACAGCTACTCGAGGGTTTCCGTCCTTACCATAATCTCCAGACCGGCGAACCTGACACGCATCCAGTCATACACACTATACTACACATGGGAATGGGACGCCACTTGGTCACCTGGCTCTATAAATCGATCCAGGAACTCTCGCACGATCCCCTGGCGACCCTACGGGCCACATGGGAGGAGGACATCAGGCGCGCATTACATGACTCAGAGTGGACCAAGGCGCTCGAAGCCCCGAAACGCGTCTCTAGGAATGCCCGTTTCAAAAACATCCAATACTATATACTACATAGGGCATACTTCACTCCGGCGCGACTGAAAAAGTTTTATCCTTCAACACAATTCCTATGCCCCAGATGTCGGTCCCCCAATGCAGATTTCCGCCACATGTTTTGGAGCTGCCCCGACCTCCGCCCCCTGTGGCAATCGGTGCACGACACACTGACAGATCTCACAGGCCACACAACCTTAGCCTCCTGGGAATCCAGCGCACTAGGCATTTTTCACGTTCCTAAACAGGACCCGGTACACAGACGCTTTGTGTCCTTGGCGCTGCTGCTGGCAAAAAGTTGTATAGCCATGCATTGGCGATCTCCGGAAGGTCCCCCCATAGCGGCATGGACGGGAGCGGTCTGTAAGTGGGTGGCGGCGGAGGAGGATGCCCTCAGGGAGGAGGAGGCCAGGGGTGCACGTAAACATCCCATCTCTCTGGAATGGGCCATGCTCCTACATAGTTTCCGGCAGTCCTTGTGCACAGAGGACCCACCTACGCCCCCCCTCCCCCACCCGAGTGAGCCCATAATCCTTGACTATTACCCTTATTCCCAGTACCGGACCCAGGTGCTCCACACCCCCTAGTCAAAGCCCTGCCCTCATGTCAACCGTCCCACTACCCACATGCACGGGATGCCTCCACCCTCTGGCCGTCCTGCCTCACTGTGAGTGCATACTGGGGAACCCCTTGCCTCCCGGAGCCCAACGCCTGTTTCCTTCTGCTGGGATCTTGCTAACGCCTACATGCTCCCCCCCCACAGTTCTGTCCCCCCAGTTACCTGGTACAACTGCTATGCGACCTGTACAGACCCCGATCCCACACCCCCAAGGCGGGAATTCACATGCCCATTGTTAACCTCCTTTCCCCCTTACGGAGAACGTTTCCTGTGTCCCAGCCTGAATACTTGTCTGATTGGTCTGTACTGTTCAATGGAGGAAATACCAAATTATACAGGTTTATATACAGAAATGTTGCGCGCACGGCTGACCGTGGCTGAATGTTGACGCCACGCCAGCAGATGATCCACTCTGTACCCTTGGTCGATGATGCAACAATAAAAACAAGTTTAATAAAAATTTTAACAAAATCACAAGAGCTTGTGAATTCAGTACATGGCTTGTTATTTGAGAAACTTTGGAGATGTTGAGCTACTGGATACTTGTTTTGGAATACACATTAATAGAGGTCCCAACCGGTTAGCTTTGGACCCAAGCCTTCCTTAGGGTTCAGATGTAGTTTTAGCAGTAATATATCGGAGACATCCAGATGCAGGCCAATTGCATCTAGTAGCCTGTTTATCCTAAAAATTGAATGATGCTGAACAGAATTAAATTATTTCTGGGAAAAAGTTATTGCCAATTAAAGTATCAGTTACACGGGTCGTGGCCAAGATGATGGCCACAATGGATGTGATTCCCTGAGCTTGGGTCAAAGCCTCAGAGAAATTCTAAATTATCCTATACATACTTGACTGTCGGCCCCGGTCTACTTGCGTGCGACCTTCCCCTGGTGGGCCCGGCTACATATCATGGACATGAGACTGCGGTGCTACCAGTGTGTGAAGCGCAAGACATACCGGCCTTCTGGACCTGCTACAGCAGGCACTGCCTTGTATGGCAGTGACTCTGCTTCTGGAAGCGGTTGGTGCTGTGGTTCTCATGCCTAAAAGAAAGGGCCCATTCATCAGAGCACGAGAGGCGGGTAAGCTCCAGCAGCCGTGCAAGGTTGAGTGGTGCTGTCAACTAGAAGAGGAGCAGGCCTCATTTCAATAGCTCCAAAGACACTGGCAGAACAGCCCTCGGCAAATTGGGGTTGTGCTTGATAGCAGTATATGATTATAACTCCACCGTTGATGGCACTGCCCTATTCAAGGGACCAATGCAGATGGACTCCCACCTCGCTCCTGCAACACAGGCCTCAGGCACAAGTGTGTAGCAGCCCTGGCTGCCCACTGCGGAATCTAGCATAACAGAACATGAGAGGACCCCCTAGGCTGCGCAGCAGCAAGGCCAGGTGGAGAGGCCTGCTAGGGGGTATTAACTCGATCCTGGCCTCCCATGAGATATTGCCTGCAATGGAAATACCATTGAGGGAGAATCGAGCATTACAGGGATCTGTTACCACCAATGCAAAGGCCCTGTGGGGGCTCCACCTGGCCATGACCCAGTTGCTAAGCCCTGACATAGCCCCTCCAGGCTGATGCAAGTAGTGGACTGGGCATGACTGCAGTGCATGGGCACCCTCAAGGGCCCTGTAGTTTACCCTGCTAACCAGCCAGACAGCAGTCATAGTGATAAACCATGCCACAGGATAATGAAACCTAAAGGACCTAAGCAACTGCTACCTCCCACAAAAGACATAATGGACTACCTGGCAGTGCCTTAGCAGGGGGACCCCTGAATTCACTTGAAACTACCCTGGAAAAGCACTCAGAGATGTTTGACAGAATATTACAAGACACCAATACCTCTCTAGAAGCCAAGATTGACACAGTTTCCCTGGAGGTGTCCTTAGTTAGAGACGATCACAAGAAGTTGACCTGAAGGGTGGATGATACAGAATCTGCCATTACTGCAATGTGCCCCACCCTCACAGAGATGCAATCCCAGATGTAAAACATGTAAGCCGAGATCAAGAGCCTACAGCTAAGAGCTAAAGATGCATAAGGGCGCTCAAGATGTAACAATACCTGAGTCATGGGACTGCTGGAATGCACAGAGGTACTATATATGGAGTAGTTCTTGGAGCAATGGCTGATGACCACTGTGCTACTGGAAACGGATCCAAAATTATTTTCAATTTAGCTAGCACACCGTATTCCAGAGTAACCACCACTGCCTAGAGTGGCTCCAGGCCCCGTAATTGCACGCCTACTCTACTACAGAGACAGATACCTCATCCTACAGTCCTTTAGGTCAAACAGCCCATTGCAATTTGAAGGGACTACTGTCACCGCTTATCCAGATTATACAGCAGAGGTACAGTGGCAAGAAAACTCCTACACTCGGGGGCACCCTCCAGGGCCTCAAATATGCCCTCCTCTTTCCTGTCAAGCTACAATTGATAGAGGGTGAGGTAACACATTTCTTCTCGACACTGGAGGAAGCCTGGGTCTGGCTCCATGAGAAAGGCATTATGACCCCAACAAGGAATGACTTGCCCAAATATGATTGGGCGACTCAGAGATCAGTCAGTCAGTCAGTTCAACTTTATTTCGGCTAACTTTAGCCATAAAAGCACAAAGTAAAACATTACATGCTATTATCTCCATAGGCCGATTACACAAATTTGGGGCAGAAGCAATATACAATTTATCAGCTTTGTAAAATATGCCCTAAAAACATCGAACTACTATCATAAATATAATAAAAATTTATCTAAAAGCCAGTTATTAAAACATATTACACAGCAATTAATATACACAGATCAAGGGGGGAGGAGCCAAGATGGCCGCGGAGACGGACGTGTGATCTCCCGGCTCCCCGAGCCCTTGTTTCCCGCACAACAATCCTGCTCCCTATCCTGTACCTGTGTACCGGCGGATTGACTGGGGAAGTTTCCTGATTCCGGAGGTGTCCCTCCGGTGTTTCTACCCGCCCGGCAGCCTGAGAAACGTCGAGAGCCGCGCTGGGGACGACCCTAGCCCTGGACCCGGGACCTGCTCCACACAGCGCCGCCTGCGACTGCCGTGGCTACAAGGGCCGATTACCTTGGAGCAGCGCAAATATCCTGGGCTGACCGACTGGAGAATTGGCTTTTACGTTCGGCGCTCTGATGACTGGGACTGTTGGCCGTTGGTAAACCTGACTTGCTCCTTTCCACGGTGAAAAGCGGTAGGATACCTACTCATTGCTTATTGCATGCCGGGGGCGCCTCAGCAGCCATAACTCCTTTACTGCCTCGCCTCTCCTGTGCCGGTCGGCAAAGAGCCCCCCCACTGACTGCAGCCTGCGACTGCGGACCTGTCCTGTCTCGGGGGAGCGGATCAATTTCTCCTGGCGCCGGCTCTGCCTGGACTCACTGTCTGCTCGAGGGTGGGACCGTGATGGCCGGCTCCTCTGTGGTAATGGCGGGTGGCGCCCTGGCTTCTGCCCGACAGTTCCGGCTTGCATCTAGTTGGGGAGCTGACTTGACTGACGAGGCTCATACCACGGAGGTAATGGAGGAGCATTCTCAGGTTACCCTCGCCTCTGTTTTTCTGGCTCTAACTGAACTGCGGGGTGAATGGCGCACGTACTTGCTAAGGCTGGAGGAGAAGGTCGATGGCTGCCTTTCTGGATCGGAATACATCCTGCCCATCCTCTCTCCCTGCTCTGCTAAACAGCCTCCGCTGATCCCGCTCAGTGAAACATTGTTGCCGGGGACGTGTGGAACCGATCAGCAGCTTAGCGGTGTTCAGGAGACCGAGCTACAATATTCCCGCCTGTGTATTGCTACAGTATCTCTCTCCCCAACACGAAGAGCAACCTCTCCCACGGAGTTCCAGGGGCTGCTGCTACGATGTCTGCCTATCCTGCCTGACTGTGCTTATCTTTTGGGGACAACATTTTCTTCCGTGATGTGTGGTATTGTGGCTTTCATCATGCTGCTTTATTTCAGTATTGACTTTGGTTGGGACTGGCGAATCTTACTCAGTCCTCGGACTTTTCTCTATTGCCGAGTGTGGCCATTTTGTCCCTTTGTTCTTGTGGGGGCGGGCTCTCCCCTTCTTCTCGCAGTTTCAGGCTTCTCAGGGTGGGCGGGCGCAGGGGGACGTCCCAGATCGGGCCAGGGCTAGGCTTTACTCAGTGTGAGGGATGCATGGGCGGGCGGGGGTCAGGTTGGGACTGTTCCTGGCTTCCTTTGCCTGTTCCATCAGAATTGTTCCCCCCCTTCCGCATGACGCTGACCATTTGTTTCACAAGGCGTTGGGGTTGCAGGTGGCTGGGAGTCCGGGAGACCGGTTACTGTGTGGGCTCCTCCCCGCCTCCTTCTTTTGGGAGTGGTAGATCAGCTTGTTCTTTTCTTCCTCCCTATTTTCAAGAGTGATAATTTTTCATTTCTTATTGTCTTCTTTTTCCTCCTTTCTACATTCTCTTGCTGTCTCTTCCCCTTTTTTCCGGCTTCTCTTTTCTTACTATATTTCGGGTTTATAGGGCGACAGGCACGCTGCTAGGGGGGGGGTAGGCCATAGCCTCTGCATGTGTGTAGGGTGGGGGGTTATATTTCTTTTTTGTTAGTTTCTATGGGACCTGTTTTTTGTTTCTTCTATGATTTTACCTTCTCCTGGCCCATGTTCAGGCGCGCTGGGTGATGGGTGGCCGTGGAGATACGATTGGGATGTAGGATGCTACCTTGTAGCGTGGATATTGTGAGGCCATCCTGCCTGGCTGGGACTTGATTATCGATATGTGAATTGAATTGACACTGTAGCCAATGTCGTGTCCCACCTGCATGGACCTTGTTCTTATTTTCCTATTTTATTAGTACGGAACACCACGACCTGAACTCAATAGTTGCATAAAAAACTTAAAATTTAACCTTCATTCCTCCTGTGCCACGGTATTGCGACGTTTTCCAGTTTTACTTCTGCTGAATATCCGTGGTTCTGCTGCATTACTGTGTCACCATACTGCAAGCTATAGTGCTAAATGAGAGTTCGTGGCCGGCCAGATGGTTGTGGGCCCGTATTTGTTATTTACTTCATGCACAATAAAGGTTTTCAAAAATTAAAAAAAAAAAAATATATATACACAGATCAAGAGTCAATGAAATTAGGTCAATTGCAGTATAATTTTAGCCCAGCCTTCTTTCTGATCAGGAAAACATTATATAAGAACCTAGATGTACAGAACACCACCACCTGTGTGGTATTTGACCTCAGTATACGTTCGGCTTCTTTACATGACCTAACACCCATATTCCTGCATAAAGGTCTAATCCATCGAACCCTGGGCAGCTTGTATGACGGCAAAAGAAGAGTAGATGGATATCATCCTCCTTCGCCTTCTGCGTGCAAGTGCCCATGTTTCCCCCCATCTGGATGTGTTTGCATTTATCTGTAGGACCCCGTATCTAAACTGCAAGAATAAAGTTTTTGCTATCGGTGGTCCGATCTCGTCCATAAAGGGTTCAAAGGAAACAGTATCTTTGAAAGCTAGAAATTTCTGGGTTAGTGAACCAGTGAATGAGCTATGTAGTGATTAGTTGTTGACGTAAGACCAGAATGCTGACTTTAGAAACTTTTTACAAGAGGGTGTCAGACTCATGGGCACATCCCAGTAATGGGATAGCCCTAGTCTGTTTGCCCAAAGAGAAATGTGGTTAAGCCAGGCAATATTTTTGTGCCCATCAATTTGCATGATTTCTGTCAGGCCACGTCTATAGTTGATCAATTCAGGGGTGGTCCATATCTTGATCCAATACAGTAGGGGCCTTAGGATAGCTTGATGGTCTGTACGTTTAATGGCAACATCCATAAACACAGGAACTAGGGGGGTTCTGGACGGAATTTTTAACAGTCTCCATATGAAATTGTTTTCATCCCGTTCAAAGTTCTTTTTACAGGATGGCCCCCGAATCTCAGCCCCATAGAGTCCGGCTGATTGGGCCTTTGCTTTAAGTATTTCCAGTGCTGGAGTGATGGCCTTGGATTGACTGCCACCATGTACTTTTAGAACAGGCATTGAATTTTGGCAAAAAACTATCCTGCTCTTTTCAAGCTGCCCCTTCCAGGATAGCTTGCTATCCAGCATAATTCCCAGATAATTAATGCTCCCCACATGTTCTAGTTTTTGGTTGTTTAGGGCCAGATTTTTCCTAAAAGTTTTTTGAGGGTTAATTGACATGTATTTTGTTTTTGATTAGTTAATTTCCAGTCCCTTATCCACACAGTAACTATGAAAGGAATTCACCAAATTTTGGAGTCCCTTTGGGGTCTGTGAAATGAGGATGGTGTCGTCAGCAAATAGTAGTGCTGAAATCGGTTCACCTCCAAGTTTTGGAGAGTCGTGTGCACAGTTCCCCAAATACGTGGGAATATCATTAACATGGAGTGAGAAGAGCGTCGGTGCCAACACACAGCCTTGGCGTACGCCCCGTCTCACCGGTATGGCCTGTGTTACCTCCCCTCCCTTCCCCCATCTTACTTTGGCGTAATTACCTGTGTGGAGTCTAATTATTTCTATAAGTAGTTCGCCAGGGACCCCTATATTTGCTAATGTTTCCCATAAAAGTGTGCGAGGGACAAGGTCG
Organism: Lissotriton vulgaris; assembly: GCF_964263255.1. NCBI lineage: Eukaryota > Metazoa > Chordata > Amphibia > Caudata > Salamandridae > Lissotriton > Lissotriton vulgaris. Next base: position 409,173,279 of record NC_141697.1, on the reverse strand, counting down.
AACGCAGCCCTCAGGTCCAAAAAAACGACGTACAGACTACCCTTCCTTATATTAATGTATTTCCAAACAATACATGTGAATCTAAAGACCTGGTCTACTGTGCTGACTTTTACTCTGAATCCTGCCTGATATTTGGATAGTACCTGGGAATCTTCCATCCACTCTAGGAGCCTATTTAAAATGTGTATGGCATACACTCTTTGGATAAGATCGATTAAACTGATTGGGCGGTAATTTGCTGGGTCGTAACTGTCCCCTTTTTTGAAAATTGGTATGATTTCTGCCCCCCTTCCAGGACTCCGGGATTGGAGTACCTGCTACTATGGAGTTGCATAAAAAATGAATATACGGTCCCTGGACTTCTGTGTCATGCTTGAATAAATCGCCAGGAATCTTGTCGGGTCCTGGGGCTTTCCCTGCTTTGATGGCCTGTATTGCCTGAACAGTCTCTTCTAAGCTAAATTGTAGGTTGGCTGTCCTTGGTGCCATTGCAACCTCTTGTTCTGCTATGGGGAACCCCTCCTTACTTAGGGAGTACAACTTAGAAAAGTGGTCGCTGTAGCGATTGCGGTGCCCGGGGGTCGAGGGATGGTTCTACTGTCCAAATCCCGGAGGTGGTATGCGTGTGGAGATGTGTGTAGAAGAGTGAACTACATTGACCAGCATTCCCAGGGGCAAGCAGGAAGAGTCATGAGACCTAAGGCATATTAGCACCTCCCATCCTCACGGACGGTGCTTGTCAATTTTGATCCTAGAGAAGTCGGAGTGGCGGATGGTGTTTCCCCGCCGGATTCCAGCGAGAAGCGAGAAGATTCGCAGAGCGAGAAGCAGTGGTTCACCCAGCGTTTGGCACCCACGGAGCTCTTCGGATAAGTACTCAAGACACGAAAGCGGGCTCGCTTTCGTTTTCTGCTTTATGGATTTGATCGTCCCTAGCTAGATAGATTAGGGCAGTTCTGGGACATTAGTTGTTCGATTACCTCTTATCAGGAAGCGTTCTGCCTGAAGACGCGCTGCGCTAATATTCCGTGTATGTTCTCCCCAGAGAGGAATTCTGGGAGACGTAGTTCAGAATTGTTTTTGTTTTGTTTCAACGGACAATCCCTGCCACAAGAGACAGTGTCTTGATTCCAGTGATGTTCCTTGTTGGTTCCATGTATTCCGTTTATGACTGAACTCTGAAAGCGGTGTGTGCCATTAAACAACCGCTATCTTCAATATCCTTTAGGCTACTGCCGGCCACAGTCCTGAACTCTTGACAGAACGAGTTATTGATTTTGCAGGCTTGCTGTGGAGTTTTTCTTTATTGCTTGGGTCTTGTATGATTCCGGTGAGTGAGGTGCAAAAGAGTTGATTATTATACTGCCCGAGACACATGACGTGTAGTGTTGATGATATTCATTACTCTTCCCTAATTAGGTGGGTCCTCTCCTGCTGTTCTACGCATCTTGATAACCAGACTCCCGGGGGATCCCAAGGAATCATCGCTACCCATTTATTATTTTAGCCACTTCCCCTTTCCCGGCTAGGTACGTGTGCGCACAGTGTGTTTAGCTTCCACTGTGGGTTCCGTGGCTGGCGGGGGGAGGAGAGCTTAGCATCAGAAGTTGTTTCTGCCGGACACCCTGAGCAAAGGTTAGTGGCGTGTGTGAGCCTGCGCTGCTGCCAATCCATGACAGATTGACAAGCCCAAGTTGACACACCGGCCCGAACGATGAATGTTGAAGCAGTCTTGGCCTCCCTGGTGGAAGGCATGGCCTCCTTACAACAGGAAGTAGCCACTTCCAGAGTTGAAAATCAGACCTTGTATAAGGAAGTGGGTACCTTAAGAAGGGAAGTCGCAGGACTCATACTGAAAGGAACAGGAGGGAGTCCTTATATTAAACCGGCTACATTACCTCCCCCTGGCGCTAAAAAACCCATGGAAGTGGAAGGGGGTGGGTTCTCTGTTCCCCCTCAAATAGCCACCTCTAGTGCCCCCTCGGCTGAAGCCGCTCATACCGTTCACGTGGTGCAGACCATAGGCGTTCCTTTAGCTTCCCCTGAACGCTTTTACGGAGACCCCCGTAAGTTTGAAACCTTCCTGAATCAATGTAGGTTACATTTTTTATGTAAGCCCGGGGTTTTTCAGGACGATTCTGCGAAGACAGCCTTTATGATGTCTTACATGGGGGGTAATGCTGCCAGTTGGAATATCCCATTGCTGGAGAAGAACGACCCAGTGCTGCACGATTTTTCTGCCTTTTGTGTTGAGTTGCGAAAGCTTTTTGATCGCAAATCCCATATGTTGACCCTGGATAGGGAACTACTCACTATACGTCAAGGTTCCCAGGACTTGTTGTCTTATATCACCTCATTCAACAGGTTGGTGGTAGAGACCGATTGGCCCCCTGCAAAGCGCATTTCATTATTTTATCAAGGCCTTCGTGGGGAATTAAAGGACGTTCTTGCACAAGTGGTACAGTTACCTGATACCTGTGAAGAATTTATTGATTTGACAGTCCAGTTGGACCACAGGCTCCTAGAGAGAAGAGGGGATCGATCAAGAGGAGACAATCGCCCATTCTACCCTCGCTTTAGGGGACCTATTGAAGACCGTGCCAAATCCTCTGAAGGCCCTGAACCAATGCAAATCGGGGGTATCCGTGGACCTCTGACACAGGAAGAGAAGGAGAAAAGATGTCGTCTGAAGCAATGCCTCTATTGCGGGAAAGGAGGTCACTTCATTAAGGATTGTAGAGCCAGGAATACCGTCCCAGCCAGAAATCCCGTTCCAAGGGTGCAAGCCCTGGTACAGTCCGATCAACCGACGGAAAACTGAAGAACCCAAACCAGGAAGAGGTCTCTGTCTTGGGTTGTTTGCCGCAAATGATCTCCCCCTGTCTTGCAAATACGTTACATTCTGCAGTGGCGCATATGAACCTTCAAATCATCCTATGGGTCACACCTCAGAAATCATTGAATATAGACGCCTTAGTAGATTCAGGAGCCACCGGAAACTACATTGATCAGGAATTCGCCATGAAGATCGGGATTGCCTGTGAGAAAAAAGAAAAACCGGAGTTGGTAAAAGCAGTGGATGGAACGGTTTTATCATCGGGTCCAGTGGCCTACCATACCTGTCCTATGCTCATGCAAACTGGCCACAATCATCAGGAATACATCCAGTTTGATCTCATTGATGCACCCCAATTCCGGCTCATCTTGGGAATGCCCTGGTTAACCCTCCATGATCCGAAGGTCTGTTGGGCAGCACGCACTATCACCTTGTCATCCGATTATTGTCAGGAACATTGTACTCAGGTTTCATCTGTTGCTAGCATTTCAGAATTCTCGTCGTCTCATTGTCTGGCGGCTGCATGTTCTCCTGAGCGATACTGTTGTGCCACCATCCTCCCTTTGGAGTATCAGTCGTTCTCCCCTGTGTTTGACAAACAACAGGCTACCCATTTGCCGCCACACAGGGTATACGACTGCAGAATCGACCTCATACCAGGAGCAGATATTCCATGTAGTAGGGTCTATGCCATGACCGAGAAGGAGATAGATTATCTGAAAATGTACATTGAAGAGAACCTAGCATCGGGATTCATCAGGCACTCAACATCTCCTGCCTCATCCCCTATGTTTTTCATTCCTAAGAAGGACTGCGCAGAACTAAGGCCCTGTATCGACTATCGAGCCATTAACCGTGTGACCATCAAAAACCGGTACCCTCTCCCCTTGATACCAGTGCTCATGGACCAACTCAAAGGAGCCAAATACTTCACTAAACTCGATCTTCGTGGAGCATATCATCTGGTGCGTGTCAAAAAAGGGGATGAGTGGAAGACGGCGTTTCGAACAAAGCTGGGCCTGTTCGAATACAGGGTAATGCCCTTTGGGCTGTGCAACGCCCCCGCAGCATTTCAGTTTTTTATGGATGAGGTTCTGCGGGGATGCCTGGAAACCTATTGCATTGTGTACATCGATGACATCCTGGTGTATTCCTCCACTCTTTCGGAACATGTTAGTCATGTGAAGTCCGTGCTAGAGCGATTACAACTAAACTCTCTATACGCCAAGTTGGAGAAATGCTTGTTCCACGTGCAGGAAGTGTCTTTCCTTGGGTACATCATCAACGAGAAGGGCTTACAAATGGACTCGAGTAAAGTGGAGGCAATACTCAATTGGACTACACCGAAAACCGTGAAAGCTGTACAAAGCTTTCTCGGTTTTGCAAACTACTATCGTAGGTTCATCAAAGACTTCTCCAAAATCATACATCCGATTTCTTGTTTGTTAAGAAAAAATATGCCTTTTGTGTGGAGTAAGGATGCTGATACGTCTTTTCAATACCTGAAGAAGCAGTTTACTCAAGCTCCTATTCTTCGTCACCCTGACTCGCAACTACCGTTGATACTGGAGACCGACGCTTCACAATATGCTGTGGGTGGAGTGCTTTCCCAAAGACACCCTAGTACAGGCCAAGTCCATCCTGTTGCCTTCTTCTCAAAGAAGCTCACGCCCTGTGAGGTGAACTATGCCATAACAGACAAAGAACTTTTAGCTATCAAAAGGGCATGTGAAGAATGGCGTCATTACCTACTAGGCGCGGTACATACAGTTGAGATCTACACTGATCACCGGAATTTGTTATTCCTAAAGACAGCTAAGGCCCTCACTCCCAGACAGTTACGGTGGTCTCTGTTTTTCTCTGACTATGACTTCATTATCAAATACAAACCCGGACCCCAAAATGGGAAGGCAGATGCTCTGTCACGTTTGGAGGATGGAGAACTGAGAAAGACCGAAGAAATAGAAACACCTTTGATCCTTCAAGAAGCAACTGCAAGCGTGGGATCTGTCGCTCTCCTGTCATCAAACAACTTTCTTGAGGACGTGAAAATAGCCCTTGCAGATATGAACCTACCTGAATGGATACAAGAGGATCCGGAGCATCGCACGGAAAAGGATGACCTCGCCTACCAGGATACTGCGCTGTTTATTCCCACCGAAGCCCTACGGCAGCGAGTATTGGTCTGGTCTCATGATTCGGTTCTGGGGGGACATATGGGAATGTACAAAACCATTGCTATCGTGGAACGTTCCTTCTGGTGGCCCCAACTAAGAGAGGAAGTCCGGTCTTATGTGCGGAATTGCGCCATATGTACGCAAGGGAAAGCTGTGCATGCTCGACCGGTGGGACTGCTGAGACCCTTGCCCATACCTCCCCAGCCATGGCACACTCTCTCCATGGATTTTATCGTCGAGATGCCCCCGTGTAATGGAATGACAGTGATATTGGTTGTCGTCGATCACTTGACGAAGATGGGCCATTTCATACCTCTGGAGGATGTACCCACGTCTGCGGAATTAGCAAAAGTGTTTCTTCAACATATAGTCAGGGCCCACGGTCTTCCTTGTGTATTGATCACCGACAGGGGTTCTCAGTTCACTTCTCGGTTCTGGAAAGCGTTATGTACCACCTTGAACATCGATGCCCGTCTATCCTCCAGCTACCACCCCCAGACGGATGGAAAGACGGAGCGCCTGAACCAGACCCTGGAGCAATATCTTCGTTGTTTCTCTCTGAGGAATGATATGGACTGGACTATGTTACTTTGGATGGCCGAATTCGCATACAACAATGCTGTGCACTCAACACTGGGTTGTTCGCCTTTTTTTTGTCTCCATGGGTATCATCCAAACATCCTTTCCTTTGAGTGGCCTGTCCATTCCCCTGTTCCTAGCATCCACGAACACCACGCCCATCTAAGAGCGGTGTTGTTGGACGCACGAAACAGCCTGGCCGATGCCCAGTCCGCGCAGAAACGCTTCGCTGACAGGAAAAGGAGGGTTGAACCGACTTATGGGGTAGGAGACAAAGTGTGGCTCTCCACTAAGAACCTCCACATTAAAGGGAATACCAAATTGACACCCAAATACGTGGGCCCCTACAGTATAGTTGAAGTGATCAACCCTGTTGCTGTGAAACTCCTGCTCCCGGAGGGTTGGAAGATACATCCAGTGTTCCATGTCTCCCTCCTGGTTCCTTGCCCTCCCGGTATGAGACTCCCGGTAGCTCCTCTTCCTATTGATGTGGATGGACAGGAGGAATTTGAGGTGCAGTCCATTCTAGATTCCCGTATGGTGAGGGGCAGAATCCAGTATTTGGTGGAGTGGAAAGGTTATGGCCCGGAAGATCGATCCTGGGAACCTCTGGGGAATCTGCACTGTCCAGAGCTTCTTGACCGGTTCCATGCCCTGCATCAGGGCAAGCCGGGTCGACCGCCGAGTCGGCAGTCCTTGAGAGGGGGTTCTGTAGCGATTGCGGTGCCCGGGGGTCGAGGGATGGTTCTACTGTCCAAATCCCGGAGGTGGTATGCGTGTGGAGATGTGTGTAGAAGAGTGAACTACATTGACCAGCATTCCCAGGGGCAAGCAGGAAGAGTCATGAGACCTAAGGCATATTAGCACCTCCCATCCTCACGGACGGTGCTTGTCAATTTTGATCCTAGAGAAGTCGGAGTGGCGGATGGTGTTTCCCCGCCGGATTCCAGCGAGAAGATTCCCGGAGCGAGAAGCAGTGGTTCACCCAGCGTTTGGCACCCACGGAGCTCTTCGGATAAGTACTCAAGACACGAAAGCGGGCTCGCTTTCGTTTTCTGCTTTATGGATTTGATCGTCCCTAGCTAGATAGATTAGGGCAGTTCTGGGACATTAGTTGTTCGATTACCTCTTATCAGGAAGCGTTCTGCCTGAAGACGCGCTGCGCTAATATTCTGTGTATGTTCTCCCCAGAGAGGAATTCTGGGAGACGTAGTTCAGAATTGTTTTTGTTTTGTTTCAACGGACAATCCCTGCCACAAGAGACAGTGTCTTGATTCCAGTGATGTTCCTTGTTGGTTCCATGTATTCCGTTTATGACTGAACTCTGAAAGCGGTGTGTGCCATTAAACAACCGCTATCTTCAATATCCTTTAGGCTACTGCCGGCCACAGTCCTGAACTCTTGACAGAACGAGTTATTGATTTTGCAGGCTTGCTGTGGAGCTTTTCTTTATTGCTTGGGTCTTGTATGATTCCGGTGAGTGAGGTGCAAAAGAGTTGATTATTATACTGCCCGAGACACATGACGTGTAGTGTTGATGATATTCATTACTCTTCCCTAATTAGGTGGGTCCTCTCCTGCTGTTCTACGCATCTTGATAACCAGACTCCCGGGGGATCCCAAGGAATCATCGCTACCCATTTATTATTTTATCCACTTCCCCTTTCCCGGCTAGGTACGTGTGCGCACAGTGTGTTTAGCTTCCACTGTGGGTTCCGTGGCTGGCGGGGGGAGGAGAGCTTAGCATCAGAAGTCGTTTCTGCCGGACACCCTGAGCAAAGGTTAGTGGCGTGTGTGAGCCTGCGCTGCTGCCAATCCATGACAGTCGCTCCAAGTTTTTTCATCTAGGAAGGTGTCCTTACAAGATCTACCCGACTTGTTCCCTTTAGATATTAAATTCCAAAGGTGCCTTAATCCTTCATTTTAGCTGCCGTAAGTAGATCAGCCCAGATTTCCTCATCCCAAACTTCTTTTGACTGAGAGAGGATTTTTTTGTAGGCTTGTCTAGCATCTCTGATTCCCTTGGAATTCTTTGTTTTTACTGCCTGAATCAGGAGAGACTTAGCTACACGGCACTCTTTGTTATACCATGGGTTGCCAAGTTCTAGGTTGGTATTATGGGATCTGTCCTCCTTCTCATAGATTTTACTCAAGAGGGGTGTTAGAGCGTCGACCAACTGATGGTGCATGTCTAATACGCCATGATCACCTAAGGGAAAATCCTGGTATGTTGCAACTATATCAGCAAAGATGTTATAAATACATGTCATAGTTGCTTCCTTATTTTAGAAAAACGATGGTTCAGGGGTGGCCTAATAAGGTCCTTAAAGGAGTGTAGCGTATGATTAATTCACGCTGGGAAGCTAAAGATGTAGGTAAACATAAAATCTTTAATTTATTTTCTGTTTTAATATATATCATAACGATTCAGGTGCTCATATGAGTGACAGAGTGCATAACGTGACACAAGTGAACATAGTGAAAAACGAAACAAAATGTCACACAACAACAAGGTATAAACCACAGAGATATATACAATGGAGTGGGGGTATTTCCTTGAGTGGGTCGACGACGTTTCAATCTATAATGATTTTAGATCATCTTCAGGACTGATGAGCCTCCTGAAATCTATAGTTGGGACAGTCCATCTGGACAGAGAATTCGAAACTTGAACCGGTGTGACCGGGATATCGGGTGGAATGACCGAAAAGATTTCTTATCTAGATCCGAGTAAATACAGATTTCTACGAGTCTGGGCAGCTGAACAAAGTAGCTTGAAAGTGGGTCCTTCTGGAGTGAGTTCTATTTAAAAACGTAGTCCGTATTTGGGGGTCCGATTAGCGGCTTACTCGCTATGAAAGAAGGTAACTGGTCATGTTTAAATCGGGTCGCCTGGAGTTAATCTCGGCGATATGGCGGCTGGAAAGGGGCGTCCGAGTGCCTCGCTGCTTAGCTGCTCTCACGTGCTTCCTTGGCTAAGATATACGGCCATTTTAATGCACGCCTATTATTACTTATCTGGGGTTCGCCATCATTCCTCTGGGGTACTACTTCTTTGGATATATCGGTTAAAAAGGGCTGAGAGTCCAAAATTAGTTGTAATGGTAAGTGATCACTCTCAGTCCTAAGCACAACCTTAAAATCTACGATTAAGTGTCACAAACTCATTGAGACCATTATATAGTCTATGTGGGATTTGGCATTTCCTCTACAAAATGTAGGGGCCGATGGTCTATCTGACTGAAAACGACCATTACATGCCCTTAAATCGTGGCCTACAGTTAGTTGTAAGATTTGGGTTGCCGCAACCGTGCATTTTGCCTCCCCATTACTGTCTAGGGCGGAGATATTGTTGGCCTTATCTTGCTCATCAAATAAGCCATCTAGGCGCAAAATTGGCTCGTATTTGCTATTAAAATCCCCACCTATAATGGTTTGCAAATTAGGACCTAGTGTGTTAAGAAAGGAGCCAAGTGGTCAATCACCCTGGATTCTTTGTTTAGTGGGCTAGGCCTATTGTATACGTTTATTAGGTAGACTGTCTCTTTCTCTCTGGTCATTATTTTGACACCTAACAAGTCTTGGGATGGAATGGAAAGCGAAGTGACTTCGGTTTCCAAAGTAATTTTTATCCAAATTACCAAGCCCCCAGAAGCCCTTCCTCTTACAGAAGAGATGGCTTCACAACAAAAGGTTTTGTATCCAAACCTATGTGGAATATCCAGAAACCAAGTCTCCTGTAACAATATTATGTCGTGTTCATCAAGATAATTACAGCAGATATTGTCCCGAAGGTTCCTGGATAAGCCTGCAATGTTCCAGGACATCAATTTAATTTCAAGGTTCCCACTTGGTTTTGGTGAAATCGAATCGGCTTGGCCAACTTCAGTGATAGAGGGCCCTAAACCAGTTGGTGGTATGCCTATCCCCATTTTTACATGTTTGCTATCACTAGTTGTTAAAGAGTCAGCTAAACTATTGCTAGTTCTTGGTGTACCATCCTCACGTACTTTATTAGTCCCGCCCCGGTCTTTTAACACTTCTAAAGGAGACAAAGGCTTTAACACTCTGCCCAAAGCAGCCTCCATGTTAGTATTAGTGGGGGAGGGTATAGAGATGTTTAATGTAGTTAGTCAGTCTACCTCCTCTAGGGTTTTCAGGCCCTCAAATCTGTTCTCTAGGGGGGTAAAGGAAAACTGGTGTCTTGGTGCCCCTGTGTGCCTTGGTTTATAGAAGTAACCCAAGGGAAGTACGCTAATAAGCGTATTTTCACCTTGGGATTCTTCCGTTAATTCCAGAATCCCCCTGGCTTGCTGGGGACGCCTAAAATTTATAACCACACAGTCTCCTCTGATGTTCTTTGGAGAGTAACCCCACCACCCCACTCTACGAACCATCAGGATATCTTGGCTATTTTCTGGGTGAAACCTTTTAAATTTAGCTAGCCAATCTACAACCTTGTTTCGTAGGTTTTGCCAGGATTCGATTTGATTTCTTTTCAGTGAAGGTACCCCAGTTCAGATGATTACATAAGGGGAAGATGCCGGTGGTAATTGCAATACATCAGAGCTTGGCATCAAGTCAGTACCTTTCGGCTGTAGACTTTAGTCTTGCCTAATGCCTTGCTTGGGCTTCCCTGGGCTGGCAAACTAACTGCACTTCCAGTGTTATGTCCCACCTTGCTTTTGTCCTTATCCCCTCCTATTAAATTAGCAGCCCTGCCTGAGGGGTTTGTAGGTAACAAGGGGCACGCTGCTTCCTTTCCTGTTAATGTAGGTAGTATTGGGGGGTTGCTCTCTTGGGAAGTAAGATTTCTTCCCGCGTTCCTCAAGTTTTTACACGTATGTTCTATTCTTGCAGTGAACTGTGATAAGCTTGCTACTAAATCCGTTTCTATTTCAGCCATTGTCCCCCTAAACAATGATTTTAGGGAGTCATTTAGGTAAGCCTTCTGTCCAGCCCTGCGTCAAGCGACGAAATAACACTTTCTGTTTGTGTACCTATGGTGTTTGTTGAGGTCCCTTGCTTACCCCTGGTGTTGGCATAAGTGGACTTTGGTCTCGCACCACCTGTTTCCTTACTACTGGATTTGTTCCTGGTGGTGGGATTTGTTAGATTTTTCTTTGTACCATGTCCTTATGTTCTGCAGCTGCTCTATAAGAGCGAAGTCTTGCTGCCAGAGATGGAGTAGAATTAGGTGTGACTTCCTCAGGCGAAGTAATCGCGGAAGTCTTTGGGGTCTTGGACAAACGTGAGGTGTTTAGAGAGTCCGGTAATGGGCTGGAAGGGGGATTACAAGCCATATTCAAAGAGGGAATTAGTAGAGCAGGGGGAAGCCCACTGTGCTCAGCTTCGCTTGTGTCATCAATGGATATATTTATAGCATTGTGTATACTACCTGACCCTTGTTCGTGGCCCTTCCTGCTGATAAGAGGCACAGGGTGGGGGTTCACTACGGGTGACCTGGCATTACTAATTGCACCCAAAGAGGACCTTTTCTGTGCCTCGGCTAAACCTTGAGATAGCCGCTTTTCCGCTAAGGATATCTCACGTTGAAGCACAGATCCCGCCCCAATCAGGAAGGCGTGCATTGTTCCCACCACTCCCTCCCCCAGCTTATGGACATTTTTGTGGGTAGCAGCCATGACAAAAGTATGTATAAGTTGTACGGAACACAGCTAGGCACTAACCAAGTCACACTTGTCAGGGGGGTGGCCCTGCCCTGCCTCTCCTGGCCTCGGACGGCCTTAGACGGTCCCGCCCTTGTCCCGGGCTTCTCCCGCGCCGCGATAGCGGGTGCGGCAAGATGTTATGTAGGCGCCTGAAGCTGTGGGCGTGCCGATGGTCCGGGCCAGGTGTAGGTGATCAGAGGGAGTCTTGGGATTTGTAGTCTCCCGATGCCTTCTACGATGGAGCAAGTAGCGCCGCTCTCAGTCAGGGCGCTGCAGATGAAGAAGAGACTCAATCCCCGTGAAGCCCAAGAACAGTTGCTTTGGTTAGGAGAGAGTTCGCTGTCAGGAAAGCACACCGCAGAACCAAGCCACAGCCAGTAATAGCGCTGCGGCACCCGCGATAGCGGGTGCGGCAAGATGTTATGTAGGCGCCTGAAGCTGTGGGCGTGCCGATGGTCCGGGCCAGGTGTAGGTGATCAGAGGGAGTCTTGGGACTTGTAGTCCCCCGATGCCTTCTACGATGGAGCAAGTAGCGCCGCTCTCAGTCAGGGCGCTGCAGATGAAGAAGAGACTCAATCCCCGTGAAGCCCAGGAACAGTTGCTTTGGTTAGGAGAGAGTTCGCTGTCAGGAAAGCACACCGCAGAACCAAGCCACAGCCAGTAATAGCGCCGTGGCACTAGAGATCAGATCTAGAGACTAGACTCAGAGATCAGGAAGGAGGCGCAGCCAGAAATGCAACAGTAGCCTGACGATGGTACTGGCAGTCAAACAAGGAGCACAGTAGTTGCAGATATTCTGCTACAAGGCAAGAATCCCTTTACAGTCCTATTATTGGATCATGGCTCAGACTCTAAGACTGGCACCAATGGATCCAGTGCTTAAGGGGATGGGGAGGGCTGGCTCTCATCTCCCAACTGGCCGACGACATAGCATGAAGCAGGTTGGTCATTGAACATTGACAGAACACTAGTTGAGATATGCTTTGTAATTGAGTCTGGGAAGAGCTGTGGGGCGAGCACTTGGGAGGGGGGAGGCATTTGGCAGAACTGGGGTTTACCCGACCGGGGCACAATGTAGGCCCTATCGCAAACCCCTATTTCAAAATGGAATACTCTGCTAAAAAAAGTTTCCTTTGATTTAAGGCTGAAAATGAACGATTATGAGTAAAATAAAGTGCCTCAAAAATGCAGGTAAATTTCCATATTTGTGCCACTAAATTTCCATATTTGTGCCACTAAATTTGCTAATCCATGCCGCTATATCCTGGGGGGTCTGCTTGTTGTGTGGTTGCATTCGACTGCCATTCTTCTTTGGATGCAACCGCTGTGGTCTGAACACAGTGATCCTTCCGCCAGCTCTGCCATTAATTTTTTCACGTGACCGCAGCGGTTGGAAAATACTAATCGTTCCGCTTGCTCCGCCATTTTATCATAAATTCACTTGCGGTCATTCCGCTTATGGATCGGCGTTTTTGGTGCTTTCTGCAACATTTCCTTCCACTGCGGTCTGAATTTCTGGTTTTCCGGACGCTCCGGCTGGAGTTTTGTGGAATCCAACCGCTGAGTTAGTATTTTTCAATCATTGCAACGTAATGTGACCGCTGGTTTTGCTGTGGAACATGCGGGCGTTTTTTTTCCGCAGCCACAACGGTCGGAGTGCTTTTCCGTCCTCCATTGTAATGACCCCCTATGTAAGAATGTGGTCTCCACCCAGGGGGTGATGGATGTCTGCTCTCTATATATTATAGTGGTCCCCAACCAATGCATCAGCCATAGTACATGTGCCACCATGTAATACAGCTCATAGTTTTGGGCCCATTGGTCCTCCCTCCATAGATGACATTTTGGGGTAGTTATTGCAACCATTTTTCTACCTGCCGCACAGATGAAGTCTGACAAGAGCCTTTGGAGCTCATTGAAGAACTGCCATGTAAGGACTATTGGTAGGGCCGAAAATAGATATAATAGTCACGCTAGTATAGCCTTTTAGCTAATGCCACAAGGCCCAGTGGTGATGCTGGCAATGACGTTCAGAAGGTGAAAGATTGATGGATCAAGGCGATTGCCCGGTTTAAGTTGCAGAGTTTTAGATCAGCAAAGGAGTGGTAAATATACACACCTAAGTATTTAAACATTTCAAAGTGCCACGTGAGTCTAATTGGCATCACTATTTCTCTTCGGTGATCTGGCATCTATTTTAGTGGGAATAAGCAGAATTTATGTTAAGGGTAGGCATTCCTCTAAAAATGTACAGCATTTATGTCAGGAGGGCGGGGACATGCAAGCATTCCGCAAGTAAATTAAGGTGTTGAACGCATATAGTGAAACTATGTGGCCCCCCACCAGAAGTCCACATACCCCATTACCCGGCTCTAGCAAGAAGCTTGCAGGCCAGTTTATCCATGGTGAGTTCAGTGATGAACGGGGAGAGTGGGCAGCCTTATCTGGTGCCCCTGTGTATTTCAAATGGCTCAGTAGTTTCCCCAGCATTTTAGAGTCTAGGTTGAATAGTGAAAGTAGTCAATATGACCAAACATCTAATGGATCGTGACATGGCTTGGGGAGCACTATGATCAGGGCTTCCCTGAGAAAGTTTGGTAGCATGCCCCCTTCTTTCACCCTTTGTACAGTTTAGTAATTTTTGGATGAGGAGTATATTATAGGTTGCATAATATTAGATGGGGAAACCATCTATAAGGGGTTTTATTTCATGGTACCTGGGCTATGGCCTTGCATGTCTTCCCTACCGGAATCGGTCCATCCAGCTCCACGCACTGGAGCGAGTCCACCTGAGGGAAGGGGATCCTCAGCAGGAAAACCTTTCTTTGGTTCATAGTTGCACTATCATTTGTACTATATAGAATGTGATAGAACTCGGCAAAGGTGGCATTGATGTCAGTTTGGGCATTGAGTATCACACCATCGGTGGCAAGGATGGACCCTTTTGGAGACGTGTTTTTCTCCCGGCATTAGCCACACAAGCATTTTACAACTGTGTTCACCCTCTCCCTGTTGTTGTTCTCGGTGTTCTCTGTAGTCCAATTTCCTTAACCTGACAGCCAGTTCGTGGGAGTTCCTTTTAGGTCTTGGAGGTGTACTGCTCTATCCAAGTGTGATGGGGTTGAGTTTTCAATGCATCGTAGTTTCCGCTCAGTATTTAGTAATTCCCTGCATAAGGTCTGTTTAACACCCCATGTAGTGTTAACACAGTGTCTACGCATGACCACTTAAAGGGATTCCCATTCCATGAATCTAGTCAAAGCTGAGAACTTGTTAATGTTAAAGTATTGTGTGATGTGGACACCTTAGTGACTAGGAATGGTGTGTCTTGTAGTGCTTCTGTGCTGAACTGCCAAGTCAGTATTTTTCATGTGTCCTGACCCTTTTAAGGACCAATTTCAACAGGCACTGGTCCGAGATGGTGCGGACAGGATACTCTGCCCCTGCCAAGCGTGGGCATATCTTGTCACTACAGAAAAATTAAGTCAGTTGTGTGTGTACATCATGCACTGGGGAGTGAAAGGACTAATCTCTACTCATTGGGTGTAGCAGTCTGCACACATCGTGTACCATCCTGCTTTCAATTCACTGTTGGAAGTGTTGTGTCAGCCTGCTGCTCCTGGTTCATCCCACCCGCAGTGAGGACCTGTCCATTTCTATGTTGGGATCACAATTAAAGCTGCCCTCCAGATGCATGGTGTCTGTGGGTTGAGCGTAATGACCTGGGTCAAATGAACGAGTAAGTCTGAATCGTGAATGTTAGGTGCGTAGACCGCTTTCAATGAGAGGGGTCCCTGTCTGGATGTACTTTTATGACTACATATCTGCCATCCAGATTGATTTTATGTGCAACTTCCGCATATGGGCAGCCTGGGGAAATCCAAATCAGCACCCATCCTTGCAAAAGCGAAGAAGACAGTACCATATATTTTCCCCCTCCATCTCTGCTGTACCTTTTGTAATTCTATTGCCACCAAATATGTTTCCTGCAAGCAGGCTATATGAATGTGTTGACGTCTGCGGTACACATGCACTGCATGTGTTTTCTTAGGTGTCACATGCCGCTTTTGTTCCATATCAGGAGATTACACATTGAGATTGATGTGAATGTACTGTCTCCTATCGGTTCTATCTATGGTATTTACCTTCCCCTCCCTAGGTGCCACCATTCTCTGCCATGTAAGGTGTTGTCGCCAATGAGGGGAGAATCCCAGTGTGTCCCTGCAGTAGTTCATAGTACAGTTATCTGGTGTTTTCTGTTCTGTGCCATCGCTTGTGTTCTCTGCTTCCATCTCCAACTTATCAACAACGTAAGTAACAATATTTCCAATCCCCCCCTTTGGCTGGGCAATGACCATTTGTCCCACCACATACCTATCTAGGTGCACATTCATTAGCAGTGCGTTTATGTCTGGTTTGGAAAATAGGCAATCTGGGATATGGAACAGAAGAAGCAGCCCCCGCAGGTGAAGGCTGTTATCCCTTGGAAATGCAATCCTCCATTTGCTTTAGTATACGTTCTGAGACGCCCCTCAAAGATTGCCTGGTAGCATCCCATAGGAAATGGCATTCCAGAACCTACCTTAGTGAAATTAAATATTTGGCTTTGATCACACAATTTCAGCATGGAAGCCACAATTTAATACAGATTTTCTGGTTTCACTCTGCACAAATCAGCAAGTAAGTGGGTATCTATTTGTCTTTCCTTACGTTAAGAATATGAAATCCAAAAAGAGCAGCAAAGTCATCAAGCATCTGAGCTAGTGCGTGTGGGCTCAAACGCATGTCTCGGATATACAGTAGAAAGTTGACTGCATATAAAGAGATTGCGTGTGTTTCTTCACCCAGTGGAATGCCCCAGTTTATGCCATGCACTCGAATGGCAGCCGCTAGGGCTCTATAGATAAAGAAAAGAGCAGCAGGGATAGTGAGCAACCTTGACGGGTACCTTTACATATTGAGATTGGGCCTGAAATGAAAGAGCCTGTCTTCACCCCGGATTTCGACTCGAAGTAGAGCAGATGGACCAGGCGAAGAAAGGAGCGAGGCAAGGTGGAAAAATGCCCTGTGACTAATCATAAGCAAGGTCTCTGTTGCTAGGGACAAGCATTCTTGTCTGGACAGTGTCAATCAGATAAATTTCAACAGAAATGGTCATGACTATTGTCCTTAAAGAAGTGAGAACAACAACTGAAATAAATGCAGATCACAGACTCATGAACAGCCTTTTTGTAAGAAGATCCAGAGATAAATGTCATTGAGACTAACCAAACTGTTCAGAGACTTACTTCCACTATGTGACATCGTCAATGTCTGCCCTGCACCAAGTAGCAATTAGATTGAAAACTGATTACCAAATACACTAAGTTTTGTATTGCAAAAAGCCATAATATAAATGCTTACAAAGCATGATGTCATTTGATTTTCTATATAATAATAGTATGTTGATAAGGAATGTGTTCAACTTTACTTTCATTGTAGAAAAAAAGAAAAGAAATTGGGAAAATACGAAACCCATTTTATTTGTAGAAACTTTTCTCTCATGATTACAACTTAACGATTTTAGGAGGCCCCTCAAAACATGGCCTTTTGCATAATACATTTGCCAATTAATTTTATTCCATTGGGCTAGGGCATTCTTTGGTAACAGCACACTGTAGAAAAAGTTGAAATCAAACAAATGGATTAATCAGACTTTGTTTCTTTGGCACATTACAAGTGTAGATATGATTATCACAACAACTATTCTCTTTCCCTGGTTCTTTGTGTTTGGTTTGCACTGCATGTTAATGTATGGAGTAAGAACCTGTGACACAAACCTGCAGTTGTAATATTCCTTTCAGAATGCAGGTTCGAACTTTCTTAGCTATGAATATCTGATAACATTTCAGAAATGAAACTGAATTTGATTAGAATCTATCAATTGTATCTTATTTGAAATTGACTCAATCAGGAAAATGAAGAAATGTGAGTAGAGCTCAAATCAGTGTAATAAGTCTATTTGATCAACTTTATCAATTATTACATTTAAATGAATTTCAATAAAATTCACATAATACTGAACTACATGTAGGCTATTGCTGTCAAACAGGTTCACACACTTCAATTACCAGAGCATCACTAACCATTAGTCAGATTCCCACTCTGGTATGAGGTGCCCACGCCACTGAGATAAATTGTACACATGTAATGACAGTCATGAAAAAGTGTTTGGCCTTTTTACGTTTTGTTTGGAATCTTGTGGCAAGAACCTTAATGGTGGGTGCAAAACGGAAGTATTGTGCTTTAAGGGGATGCATAATAGTATATGTTGTTAAAAACTAAGGGCCATATGTATCAAGCACAAATGTGTTCGCAAACGCCGAAATTCGCAGAATTTCAGCGTTTGCGAACGCATTTGTGCTAATTGGTATGTATGTAGCAAATGTGCATGCAAAATAAGGAATCACAAAATTTGCGATTCCTTATTTTGCGATTGCATTTAAGGAATTACAAATTTTGCGACTCCTTAAATGCAATGTAAGAAGCACCTAAAAAGTGCAATTTCGCCTTAAGGAATTGCAAATTACCACCAACTTCAAGTTGGTGGTAATTTGCGATTTCTTTGAAAAATGCACTTTTTTGCATTTTTCAAAGTGCTATCTGAAGCACATACATGCCCTTAGGGCATGTATGTGCGCCATATGTGCACCCATGCTTATTTCAGGGGTGCAACAGGGTGTCCTTTGGACACCCCTGCACCCTTGAAATTGCATTCTCAATTTGCGATTCGCAAATTGCGAATCGCAAATTGAGAATGTCTTCCCATTCATTCCTATGGGCCTCTAGGCCCATAGGAATGAATGAGGAGGTATTCCTAAAATTTATTGCAAATCCTACATACATAGCATTTTGCGATTCTCAAAAAGCGATTTGCAAAAAATTGCTATTTGAGAATCGCAAAATGACCTTTTGATACAGTGAAATGCCTTTGCAGGAATACTTGTGCATAGAAGCCTGAACAAAAGGTTTTTAGTTAACATTAGAAAGACCCATGAAAACAAAGAAAGTGCTATGAAAAAAAATCATTTATAGTGAAAATAAAATTTTTCAATACCCATATAACCTTAACACTGACTGACCGAAACCCTAAGGAGACATTAAACAACCCTAAAACTAATGATTGCACTTACTCTAATGCTAACCTTGACTCACATTTATTTTTGACTGAATCCTAACACTACCATAATTGTAACTCTAAACCTAACCTGTACACTAATCCTGACAACTCTAAACCATAACATTAACTTTATAAATGTTACTACTAATCCTTGCTCTGCAACTTTTTACCATCACTGATCCCTTTTATTTAAATATAGCTTTTCTATGTAATTAAAAAATATACACATTTTTGAACATGCTTATTTTCCACTGTGGCAATCTAAAATTAGTTTTCTTTCAAACAACTTCTCACTAGACTTAAGACATAAGAGAATGAATAATACTAAGGTTGGCACTTTTGTAAAAGTCGCGGAATTTTTACAAAAGTGCAGATTTCCCGGCAAACCGCGAAATCGCAAAATCCTGGAGGGTCTGAACAAGGCCACCAAGGCTAGCTGATTGTTTTCCGATGCCTTCAAAAACATTTGCCACGCCCCTATGGCATAAAAAAATACAAATCCCAGGTCAACACAGAGAACACACCTGACATGAATACCCCATTTGGACACACCCACATAGCTGAGTATAACCCCAGCCCCTTCCCTGGCCAGCATCCTTTGCACAACTCCAGAAGTGAAGGGCCAAACACCACAGCAGAAAGGAGAGGCAAATTATCACACATCACACCATCACAATCACACATACCAACAACACACACCTCACACATCACCACCACCACCTTCCCACCTGCACTTGTCACCAATTTGCACATCACGCACCATGGCACAGAAAAAAATTCCAACATTTACAGACAATGAGTTGCCAGTGATGGTTGAAGTGATAATCAGAGTAGAACCACATTTGTTTGGAAGCATGGTCCAACAGACACCAGTAGTCAGAAAACATCAAATGTGGAAAAGGATAGTCAGCAAAGTCAATGCAGTAGGGACCACCCTGCGCACACTGTGCGTGACATCAAGAAGAGGCGGCATGACCTCAAGACCAGGGTGAAATACCGTGCCAACAGAAACCATGAGGAGGCCCAGAGAACTGGCGGTGGCCCTCCCATTCCACCACTAACATTCACTGAATGGGAGGAGAAGGTGCTTGCATACTCCATCCAGAGAGTCTCACAGGAATAGGTGGGGGAGTGGAGGCTGGTAAGTACTAACAAATGTCTCCCATCATGCCATGTACTGTCTTGCATAACCAGAAAGCTACACTTCCAAGACCTAAATGCACTTATGTACAACACACTGTTCCCAACACATGTTTCACATATCTACCATTTCCTTCCTCTTATTCACCTCAAAGGTAGCTAGCAATATTTCCATGGGGGTATGTGTACAAGTAGCCAGCACTACAACTCCCATCAGGCACCCTTGTCCCACAGCTGAGCAGGATGGAACACTCCCCCCATCCAGAACCATGTGGCAGCCCTTTCATTGCTGTCCTCAAACTTACAGGTAGGTAGCTATCTCAACAGGGAAGGGGGTTTGTGGATAGGCAACCAGCACTACAACTCCCACCAGGCACCCTTGTCCCACAGCTGAGCCGGATGGAACACTCCTCCCACCCAGAACTATGTGGCAGCCATTTCATTGCTCTCCTCAAACTTACAGGTAGGTATCCATCTCAACAGGGAGGGGGTTTGTGCATAGGCAGCCAGTACTACAACTCCCACCAGTCACCCTTGTCCCACAGCTGATAAGGATGGAACACTCCCCCCAACCCAGAACGAAGTGGCAGCCATTTCATTGTTCTCCTCAAACTTACAGGTAGGTAGCCACCTCAACAGGGAGGGGGGTTTGTGGATAGGCAACCAGCACTATAATTCCCATCATGCCATGTACTGTCTTGCATAACCAGAAAGCTACACTTCCAAGACCTAAATGCACTTATGTACAACACACTGTTCCCAACACATGTTTCACATATCTACCATTTCCTTCCTCTTATTCACCTCAAAGGTAGCTAGCAATATTTCCATGGGGGTATGTGTACAAGTAGCCAGCACTACAACTCCCATCAGGCACCCTTGTCCCACAGCTGAGCAGGATGGAACACTCCCCCCACCCAGAACCATGTGGCAGCCCTTTCATTGCTGTCCTCAAACTTACAGGTAGGTAGCCATCTCAACAGGGAAGGGGGTTTGTGGATAGGCAACCAGCACTACAACTCCCACCAGGCACCCTTGTCAAACAGCTGAGCCGGATGGAACACTCCTCCCACCCAGAACTATGTGGCAGCCATTTCATTGCTCTCCTCAAACTTACAGGTAGGTATCCATCTCAACAGGGAGGGGGTTTGTGCATAGGCAGCCAGCACTACAACTCCCACCAGTCACCCTTATCCCACAGCTGATAAGGATGGAACACTCCCCCCAACCCAGAACGAAGTGGCAGCCATTTCATTGTTCTCCTCAA
This sequence comes from Lissotriton vulgaris, assembly GCF_964263255.1. NCBI lineage: Eukaryota > Metazoa > Chordata > Amphibia > Caudata > Salamandridae > Lissotriton > Lissotriton vulgaris. The sequence continues at coordinate 409,152,449 of NC_141697.1, read as the reverse complement.
ACTTACAGGTAGGTAGCCACCTCATCAGGGAGGGGGGTTTGTGCGTAGGCAACCAGCACTATAATTCCCACCAGGCACCCTTGTCCCGCAGCCGAGCAGGATGGAACACTCCCCTCACCCAGAAATATGTGGCAGCCATTTCATTGCTCTCCTCAAACTTACAGGTAGGTAGCCATCTCAACAGGGAGGGGGGGTCTGTGGATAGGCAGCCAGCACTACAACTCCCACCAGGCACCCTTGTCCCACAGCTGAGCAGGATGGAACACTCTCCCCACCCAGAACCATGTGGCAGCCATTTCAGTGTTCTCTTCAAACTTACAGGTAGGTAGCCATCTCAACAGGAAGGGGGTTTGTGGATAGGCAGCCAGCACTACAACTCCCACCAGGCAGCTTGTCCCACAGCTGAGCAGGATGTAACACTCCCCCCACCCAGAACCATGTGGCAGCCATTCCATTGCTCTCTTCAAAGTTACAGGTAGGTAGCCATTTCAACAGGAGGGGGATTTGTGGATAGGCAGCCAGTCAATCAATCAATCAATCAGTGACACTTATAAAGCGCGCTACATACCCGTAGGGTCTCAAGGCGCTGGGGGGGGGGGGGGGAGCCGCTACTGCTCGAACAGCCAGGTCTTCAGCTTCTTCCTGAAGGAGAGGTGGTCTTGGGTCAGGCGCAGGTCGGTCGGGAGGGAGTTCCAGGTCTTGGCGGCCAGGTAGGAGAAGGACCTTCCTCCTGTAGTCGCTCTTCGGATGCGGGGGACGGCGGCGAGGGCGTGGTTGGCTGATCGGAGGTGGCGTTTGGGAGCGTAGAAGTTGACTCGGCTGTTGAGGTAGCTCGGGCCTTGGTCGTGTAGGGCTTTGTGTGCGTGGGTGAGGAGGCGGAAGGTGATTCTTTTGTTGACGGGGAGCCAGTGAAGGTCTCTCAGATGTCCGGAGATGTGGCTGGTTCGTGGGATGTCGAGGATGAGTCTGGCTGAGGCGTTCTGGATCCGCTGGAGTCTCTTCTGGAGCTTGGCGGTGGTACCGGCGTAGAGGGCGTTGCCGTAGTCCAGTCGGCTGGTGACGAGGGCCTGGGTGACGGTCTTCCTGGTCTCGGTGGGGATCCACCAGAAGATCTTCCGTAGCATGCGTAGGATGTTGAAGCATGCCGAGGAGACATTGTTGACTTGCCTGGTCATGGAGAGGGAGGAGTCCAGGATGAAGCCCAGGTTGCGTGCATGGTCTGTCGGTTTGGGTGCGGTGCCCAGGGCGGGAGGCCACCAGGAGTCGTCCCAGGCGGAGGGAGAGGAGCCCAGGATGAGGACCTCCGTCTTGTCCGAGTTCAGTTTCAGGCGGCTGGTCGTCATCCACTCGGCTACCTCTTTCATCCCTTCGTGCAGGTTGGCTCTGGCGGCGGCGGGGTCGTTGGTCAGGGAGAGGATCAGCTGGGTGTCGTCGGCGTAGGAGATTATGCTGAGGTTGTGTTTGCGTACGATGGCCGCGAGGGGGCTCATGTAGACGTTGAAGAGGGTGGGGCTCAGAGATGATCCTTGGGGGACGCCGCAGATGACTTCGGAGGCCTCTGACTTGTACGGTGGTAGGCGGACTCTCTGTGTTCTTCCGTCGAGGAAGGAGATGATCCATTCCAGCGCCTTGTCCTGGATTCCGATGTTGCTGAGGCGCCGTACTAGGGTGCGGTGGCAGACCGTGTCGAATGCCGCGGAGAGGTCTAGGAGGATGAGGGCCGCTGTTTCTCCATTGTCCATCAGGGCTCGGATGTCATCGGTGGCGGCGATGAGGGCGGTCTCGGTGCTGTGGTTGGCTCGGAAGCCGGACTGTGAGGGGTCGAGGGATCCGTTCATCTCGAGGAAAGCGGCCATCTGCTTGTTGACGGTCTTCTCGATGACTTTGGCTGGAAACGGGAGGAGCGAGATGGGGCGGTAATTCTTGAGGTCGGTGGGGTCCGCTGTTGGTTTCTTGAGTAGAGCGCTGAGTTTGGCGTGTTTCCAGCTCTCAGGGAAGATGGTGGTGTCGAAGGATGTGTTGATGATGTCTCGCAGGTGGGGTGCGATGACAGCGTCGGCCTTGTTGAAGACGTGGTGAGGGCAGGGGTCGGTCGGTGATCCGGAGTGGATGGAGTTCATCGTGCGGATGGTGTCTTCGGTGCTGATCGGGGTCCAGGCGTGGAGGGTGGTGGTGGGGGGTGGTTGCTCGGTCATGGTGTGCGTTGGTTGGTTGTTGAAGCTGTTGTGTATGTCCGCGATCTTGTTGTGGAAGTATGAAGCGAGGGAGTTGCAGAGGTCTTGCGATGGGGTGATGTCGTTGTTTCCTGCGCTGGGGTTGGAAAGCTCTTTCACGATGTTGAAGAGTTCCTTGCAGTTGTGTGCGTTGTTGTCCAACCGGTCCTTGAATGCTGTTTTCTTGGCGGCGCGGATCAGCTGGTGGTGTTTCCGGGTGGCAAGTTTGAAGGAGGTCCTGTTGTCCGGTGTCGGTTCCCTTCTCCAGACTTTCTCGAGGGCTCGGCAGTTCTTCTTGGAGCTCTTGAGTTCGTCGGTGAACCATGGGGCTTTCTTGCTGCCGGGTCTGCTGGGCGGGGTCCTCAGTGGGGCGAGTTCGTCCTGGCAGTTGCTGATCCACTTCGTGAGGTTGTCGGCGGCCTGGCTGGGGTTCGCTGAGCTGGCAGGAGGGTGCTGGCTCAGGGAGGTGGCAAGCTGGTCTGCTGTGATCTTGTTCCAGCTTCTGCGGGCGGCTTGTTGCTGGTGTTGGTGGGTCGTCGTTTTCTTGAAGGTGAAGTGGACGCAGCTGTGGTCCGTCCATTGAAGCTCTGTGGCGTGGCTGAAGTCGATGTCCTTGCTGGATGAGAAGACAGCGTCGAGTGTGTGTCCGGCGAGGTGGGTGGGGGTGGACACCAGTTGCTTGAGTCCCAGGTTGGCGAGGTTGTCGAGCAGGGTGCTGGTGTTGCGGTCGTTGTTGTTCTCCAGATGGAAGTTGAGGTCTCCCAGGAGGATGTAGTCAGCGGAGGGGAGGGCATGCGGGCTGACGAAGTCGGCGATGTCCTCGCTGAATTGTGTGCGTGGTCCAGGGGGTCGGTAGATCAGGGTGCCTCTGAGGGTGGTGTTCGGGTTGGTGTGGATCTGGAAATGCAGGTGTTCGGCGGTGGTCAGGGTGTTGTCGGTGCTGGTCGTGAGACGGATGGTGCTCCTGTGGATGATGGCGATGCCTCCTCCCATCTGGTTGGCGTTTCGGTCCCTCCGGACGATCTTGTAGCCCTCTGGGATGGCGATGGCGATGTCGGGAGCTGAAGAGGCGTTCATCCAGGTCTCCGTGAGGAAGGCAACGTCTGGAGCTGTGGTGTCGAGGAGGTTCCAGAGTTCGATGGCGTGTCTGTGGACGGAGCGGGTGTTGAGCAGGATGCACTTGAGGTGGGTGCTGCTGGTGTTCGGCTTGGTGGGTGCTGGTGCGAGGCTGGTCCGGATGCAGGTGAACTTGCAGGCGTGGCAGCTGAAAGGTCCGTGGGTACGTCGTGGGGTGGCTTGATGGCATTCTGGGAGTCGGCCGGTGTTGAGAGCGGTGAGGGTGGCGGCGGAGTACGTCAGGCGGGTCGGTCGGGGTCCTCGTGGGCCAGGGGTCCTGGCCCTGGGCGCGGTCCAGGCGCGGACGGGCGTAGACGGGCTTACCTTTGGCGCGCCTTCGGCGCACAATCGGCGCGCCCGCTGCGTGTGACCGCTGCGCGTTCGCACGGTCGCCATTTAAGGCGAAGTGCGCGGGTGGGCGGAGCAGCTGGGAGGCGGGAGCGGGGAGGGTACAGAATAGAAAAAGGGGCGGGGAAAATCGGCGGTGGCGGGAAGGGAGGGCGGAGGGCGGCGAGGTAGGCGGGCAACAAGGAAGGAAAACCACAACACGGGGAAAATAAAAATTAAACAGAACAGGCACAAATTCTCGACAAAACAAGGGAAAAATGAAAGTTATACAAAACAGGCACAAATTCTCGACAAAACAAGGGCAAAAACAGCCGCAGCGGAGGCAGCCGGCAACCGGCAAACGAGGCAGCAGCGAGGCAGAGGGCAGGCAAGGGGCACACGCAGCACTACAACTCCCACCAGGCACCCTCGTTCCACAGCTGAGCAGAATGGAACAATCCCCACACCTAGAACCATTTGGCAGCGATTTCATTGCGCTCCTCAGATTTACAGGTAGGTAGCCAACTCAACAGGGAGGGGGTTTGTGGATAGGCAACCAGCACTATCGCTCCAGACAGGCACCCATGTCCCACAGCTGAGCAGGGTGGAACACTCCCCCTACCCAGAACCATGTGGCAGCCATTTCCCTCCACTGTGTTACCTAACAGGTAGGTAGTCAGTACATTCACCCTGTCATCCTTCTCAAAATGCATGGAGCCATATGACCACCACATCCCTCACATGTCAGCCAACTCTGTATAGATCCAAATGTTACATACAGTGTTCACACAGCTAAACGCATGTAACTGTCACAGAAATTACACTTTGACTCACCAAGTCACATGTGAAGTAAATTCAGGGCCCAATCATGCACAGCACAGAATGCAATGTGTAAATGCCATGGTTTCAGAGCATGAAGGCCTATATGAACACAAAACATGCACGTCAGTCTGTCAAACAAACTAAAGTACATGATATATAAGAAGATTTAAATAATTACATTGAATAGTTTTTGCACAGCTGAAACCGATTCTCTGAAGAGTAAACAAAATCCATGCATAAACCAAAATTGATGTGCACCAAGTTGGTAGATGATGACATGCCCTTGTAAACACACTATATGTACGTGTCACATGGTTGGAATTTACATGTCACACTAATGACAAATAATGTATGTACCTCAACATCATGTCATGATGCTCATAATCTTTCAGCCATACAAAATATTGCCAACGTGTGAGCAGTCAGTGGCTCCAACAACAGTAGGTATTTGTCCAAGGTCATAAAATACAACCTTCACATTTGCTATTTCATGTCTCTGTGGAAAGAGGATGTAACATCCTTGTAGGTCAACAATGCACACAGGACGTGATGCAGCACCTTTCTGAACATAGGTTGAGACATCCCACCGGCGATGGCCACCGTGTGCTGAAACGACCCAGTGGTAAAGAAATGGAGTGCGGCCATCACCTTTACTGTTGCCGTCAAAGCTGTCGGATAGGTTCTGTGAGGCCTCAAATGGGGCTGCAACTGAGCACATAGCTCTTAAAGGGTAAGGCGATTCAGACAGAAATTCCTTTTGATGTCCTCATACTCCATGTTCTCCAGCACTGGGAAAGGCCGATGCACATTTAGTCGTCTCCTACGTATTCTGAAAGAGGGCACATGTAAATGTAAATCACAGACGAGATGTGGCAAACATCTCACATGATGAGTAACAGAGCACCAACGTTGACAGGACTGTAACAACAGCTTAATGCACAGGTCACATGCACAGACACCTTGATATCATGTTGTCATTCATGTGGTCAGTATGTGCATACTAACTACTCCCAAATCAGAATCAGACTTTGTGAATGGTAAATTGTACACTCCTACATCTTGTCTCACCAGCCCTGGGTATAGCTGACACAGCACATGTGGCAAACAGCAACATTCCTGAGTAGTAAGTAGCTGCTGTCACTGCACAACCTTCTTACTTTATTTATTTATTCATTTACTTAATTTGTAAAGCGTTCTGTCACCTAACAGGCATCCTGGCGCTAGCAAACTCAGAGTGCAGTATAAAAGTGTGCCAGGAAAACCAACAGCTTACTAGACTTTAGGGAACAACCACGTTTTTAGTCTCCTTCTAAAAAGAAGGAGATCGCTGACTTGTCTCAGTTCCACTGGGAGTCCATTCCAAAGTTTAGCGGCTGATACACCAAAGGTTCTACCACCCGATTTAACTTTCCTGACCCTTGGAGTCTTAACCAATCTCGCCTATGAGGAACGAAGGCTTCTAGCTGAAACGTAGCACTCAAACTTTCTCTTCATAGAGACAGGCCTCAGCCCATGTAGGGCTTTAAACACTAAACAAAGGGACTTAAACTGAATTCTCTGTCCCAACGGGAGTCAATGCAACTCTGCCAAGGCCAAAGAGGAAGAGGACCTTCTAGGCCAGCCTAGGACTAGCTTGGCTACCGTTGACTGAATCCTCTGAAGTCTATCCAGAAGAAATTTCGGAGACTCTAACAAAAGGGCATTGCAGTAGTCTAATCTGCTGAGGATGGTACTTCGAGCCACTAGAGCACGCGCATGGGGAGGCAACAGGGGAAAGATTTTCCACAAAGATCTAATAATAGCAAAACAACAGCCCACCATTCTAGTAACCTGAGCCTCCATTGTAAGTTTATTGTTGAACATAATGCCCAGGTTATGGACCGTTTCAACTGGTCTAACTGTGGTCGAAGTATCGATGGGCCAGAAGTTGCTGGGCAGCACAGAGAAGTGTGGCTCACTGGTTAGAGGAGGCAGACCCTGATTCAGAGGTCAGACCCGGGACCAGGGTTCAATTCCCAACGCGGCAGGGTCTTGAGCTCAAAATGTCCACGGACTCGATAATTCTCGCCTTGGTGCCTACTCGAATCATGGGTTCACACTCTGCAACTCTGGACAATAGCTTGCTTAATCCCCACTACGGCCCTACCGCAATGGGACACCTGGTCTTCACTTTGGGGATGCCCAGCAGGGGTTAACTCGCAGGGAAAGCCAGGATGGGTTCCGAAAGCAAGCGCTAAGAGACCTGACGGTGATTTGGCGCTATATAAATCGAAATCAACATAACATAACAGAGGGAACCCTGTCAGCCAAACAGTAAACCTCGGTCTTACCCGCATTAAACTGCAACGTGTTTCCCTTCAACCACAGTCTCAAGAATTATAGGCCTATTTCTCTATTACATTGACACTATATTGTTGCACCTGGTTGTAAAGTGAAATGAGAGTGTGACATTTAACTCAATGATGCCCATACCTGTCATGTCAGTACACATGAGTACATGCATTGGTATGTACTTACTCAAATGTGAAATTTGATATTTGTGTGCATGTACACAGATTTGATATATATTGGAGTCTCTTTTTTGTGAACATGCCAATGTGTGAAATGGCAACTCATCCCACAGTCATGATGGACTGACCACATAATGTGCCTATATAACTGTACACAGTACTGTATTTATCTTGATAGTTGTCCAGCTTACACTTACTGTGCTCATTGTGTAATAATTGTTTGCTTAGTGAGACTAAAGTAAGAAGGAAACAACTCTGCCTCAAACTCTTTCCAAATTTTATGTGGCTCGGGATCCAAAGGGGGTCCTTGATGAAATTCGCCAAGTGGCAATGCAATAGCACAATGTGTCCATAGGTAAGGTAGACGTGCACCACCAATGCAGTCACAGGCATTGGCCACAATTGAAAGATGCGGGATTAAGGGAGAGACCACCTAGCCCCCCGCGGTGTGACACTGCCTATGCCAAATGTCATTGCAGCCAATGGGAGCCGTCATCGCGGTAGTGCAATATAATTTTGAAACTCGCGTAAGACGTGCACCGCAACTGCAGTCACAGGCATTGGATACAATTGAAAGATGCAAACCAGGCTGACCAATTGCATCAGCAGAGTACCACTGAAACAACCCTAGGGGCCTTTAAATGTCTGTGAGAGAGCCATGCATGTCACTTGCATTCAGACACTGCTGCCTGCCATTCATCACCACCAACTGCTGCTGTACCTCTACTCTGGACCAAGGCATGGCTCAAACAGAGAACATCAGGGTCTGTCCTTTCACCACAGAGGAGATGGAGGTCTTGGTGGACGAGGTCTTTGCCCAGTGTAGGAGGTTATATGGTGCTCCAGAGGTACTGGTAAGTGTATGAGTAAAGGTTTGAGAGTGCTCAGAATGCTCACATGATGTTACTGTATAGTAGTGTGTGCCTGTGAGTGCAAGCCAATGCTCATGCATCAATATTTTGGCAACAGCATGGTCCATACATGACCTAGAACATATTGCACTTGAGTATGTGGGGAGGATGGCAGCATAGACACTGGTGCGGCTCATTTGAAGCCAAAAACACACATGTTGTTCTGAGACTGGGTAATGTAAATGTGTGAGACGCTGCCTAGCATGCTGACTTCACGCCAATGGAGCGTATAGGTTTATTTCCACAGATGCCTGACTACATTTTATGATGGAAAGGACATACTGTGGTTTAGCAGTTATACAGTTACAATGCTGATTTGAGACAACTGAACTCTGAACACATATTCCCTGTGCCATGTAATGTCATAGTTTATTAAATGTTCATAGGCTCATTTGTGACATTTAAAATGTAGATTGGCCAGAGGGTACAGAATAATGTGTGTTCTGCTTTCAAAATCACCATATGTAGATGTGTCCATTTTTCACAGGAGTACAATGCCTGGCTCTATCACTTTTGGCAGTAAATCACCTCTGACACATCTGCTAAATGTAAGGTGGACATGTCATTCTTCTATTGATTCCATGATGTGTATAGTTTCGCATGTGTATGCACTGTTTCACCATTCTCATTGTACATGCATGTGATTTCTGTGACGGACCATGTTTATCCTCAGTGTAAAGCCCTCTGACCGGCCCAGTAACTGCATAATTTAACAAGGACCCATCACTAAAAGGACTTAGTAAAACATATGTTTTGTCCACCATCCTATTTCTTAATGAGATATCATATGCCTGAGGAGTACACAAGACAGGACTACACCTTGCGACAAGAGGAGTGTGAGAATGTAAGATCAGCGACCAAAATGTGACCACCATGACACATGTAGCTATGCAATGGTCAAGGACATTAAGGGGTGTGTAGTGTAAGACACACTGAGGCTGATCACTACACGTTATTTCCAGTGTATCTTATGTCATGCTCACTCACATAGTGTAGCACAGATGAGGCCCATTTCCACATTGGTTTGTGTGCTGGCACCCTGCATGTGTATGAGATGGGCATGTAGTGTGGTCATCATCATAGATATATACATTGCAATAATATGGGTATATCCAAGTGAACTTAGTGACATGGTGTATGTGCTCTGCTCTCTATGATGTATTACTGTGCTATGTATTTCCGTGCTCCAGTACTGTAACACAGTGGTACACAACACAGTGTTACAAAAACTTCCTCTTATTGTCTCCCATGCCTGCAGCTCAAGGTCCTTCAGCATAAGGCCATATGGAGGGCCATTGCCCGCAAGGTGTAGTTCCTGGGTGTCTCAAACAGACAACATACACACTGCCACAAGAGGTGATATGACATCTGCCGCCTCAGCAAAACCATAGCTGAGATGACGCTGGGGCTGGTCCCTCGAAGTGGCAGGTTGGCACGCAGGAGCATAACACCACTAATGGCCCGCATCCTGGTAGTGACACAGCCAGAGCTGGATGGACGCTTGAGGGCCCAACAGCAGCAAATTGGGGGTAAGTATTGTGCAAAGTGTGACTTTGCGTATGAGTGACTGCATGAATCCCATCCCTGAGCAAGTGCGGACCTCTGTGATGTCTCTAGTGTGATGCAATGACTTCTAAGTAGCCAGAGGGCAGAGATTCTGCATTTGTACAACATTTTGTTTCTCATGTGGCAAATCCATGTATGTTGTCATAGCAAAACATCTTGCCATGTTTTCATCTCACATTTTGTGAATGTTGTCTTAAGGGAGACCTTCCTACACAGGAAAATTCATTGTGTGAAGTGTGTAGCCCAGTACACTTATCAGGCTTGTGTGTGCCGTGTGTCTACCACAATAGTGTGCACATGTGATGATGTGTAAGTGGCTAGAGACATCCACAGATGTGGACTCAGGGAGCAGTGTGTTGGTAGAGGTCCCACCTGTCCCACTAGTTTTTTCACAACGATAGAGATGACAGCACCATAGCAAACCATATTAGCCTAATATCAGCAGCATGGCATACCATGATGTAATTTCATGCCACAGTAACAGCACGTGCACACAGGTGCTGATGGGGTAGATGGTGATGATTGCAGTAATGCATTGACTGATTTGCATTTGCCTTTTGTGCACATGGCAACATGACTGGGATGGTTAGACTCTGGGATTTAAATGCAATGTAGCTGAACCTGGCTAGTGTGAAATTATTTTGGCATTATTGGTTAACATGGTTGGATGTGATAAGTGGCTATGGCAAATTGTGATGTAACTGAGGTGTTGTACAGTAATTTGACAGATAATAAGGAGCAAATGTTACTTAGAGTGTCAGTCCTCAGTATGTGTGCATTGTAGAGGGGTGTCCATGTGCACCAGTGCATGGTGAAGTTGTGGCTAATGCTTTTAGTCAGTGAGTGAATTTTTGACACATTGATGTGTCCTCAATGTCATCAGTCAGCACAACGTAGGGATGTCATATGCTAGACCCTAGGTATTCTCACACATTAGCTGTCCTAATGGAGGCCACCGACTTCCTCATCTACAGAAGACACAATCATGTCTTGGATCAATGAGGGCCTGTCAGGCACTTGTGGAAATGTTGGTATGTGACATGTCACAACATATGAAGGCCTTGCATTAAATTCCCATTCTCATACTATTGTGCATTGTCTATGTGACTACATTGTTACATGGGTCTTATTTGTACATCATTAACAAATAAGATGTGTCCTTGTGACATATGCTGCTGTGTGAGTATCACAGACATTAACTGGCAGTGAACAGCAGTGAGCATCATGTTAGTGTGCATTTAGAGGTGTGTGCTGTGCACATAAAGAAAGTTACATCTACACAGCTGACAGCAATGTATAACTGTAGTTGTGCTTCAATGCCCAACATTGTGGATTTCAGAAGGTGATCTCCCTAGCAAAAGGATGTATTTGACTTTGCATCGGTGGTGCTCCATGAAATATACTTCAATTGTCAATGAGACAACATGTTTGGATGTGTAGCTATCTTACCTACAGGCACCTAGGCATGCCTACAGAGTGCCTACAGACAATTGTATGTGTAGTTACATATAGGCACATGCCCAGCTATTTGGTTATGTCAACGCAACATGGAGCATGAATATCAACTAAGCATGTTTCCATGCATCCACAGATGATTGAATACATGTGGCTTATGCTGAAATTACATGGAGTAGTTAAACATGGGAGTTTCATTCGAAGGATTAGAGATTGTATTGCATATGATGTTTGTCAGTATGGCACTATACTGAACCTCGGTCTCTGTCTTTTGCAGCATCAACCGAGAGTAGGGAAGGACAGGGGCCTGACACCGTTGGGGAAGCTACTGGCACGACTGCTATACAGGAGTTCAGTGACACTGAGGGGACCAGTGTCTCTGAGGGGGACAGGAGTGCCCTGGAGGATTCCCGGCCGGAAACACCAACCTCCACATCTTCACAGTCCAGTGGTGACTCCTTGATGTTGGCGGGCACAGGAAGTTCAAGATCTGCATCTTCTTCCCCCACACCTCATCCAGTGTCCACCCTCCCGGATGCTCCCCCAAGTGCTGTCTGTGCCCACAACCCTAAGAACGGTAGAGTCTCCTTCCCCCCAGGCACCGCTGCCCCTGCCCCTGTCTCCCCTGCTGCCCTCAATGTGGAGGCCATAGACATTTTGCAGCAGCTGTGTGTGGGTCAGACTGCTCTCCTGAATGCCCTCCAGGATCATGGCAAAAAGTTGTCAAAGGTGGTTGCATTCATGGAGGGCATTAATTCGTACGTGGGTGGCCTACACCGACCTGTCCAGCCTTGGTTCTCCACAGTGACTGCAAACATTGAGCAGTCCCAAGCTTCCAGGCCAGCTCCTGTCCCTTCGGCAACCCCCCTGCCAGTGCCCCCACCTGATCAGAGTACATACACACCAGAGCCCTCAGGCACCCAGTCATCCACATGCAGTACACAACAGCAGCACTCTAAGCGTACCAGACAACTTACACCATCACCATAGCACAAAAAGAGCACACATGACCGCAAGACAAAAAGCCCATCACGGACACTCAAGGACATAAGGCAAAAAAGCATGCATCAACATTACATTCCTCCGAATCATCACCATCCAAGGGAACTCCCATCCCCACATCTGATCCCAAAGACACACAAGCACTTGCCCTGTCTGCAGTCAACCTGGTGCCTGCCACAACTAAGCCCAAACACATTCCGAAGGCAGTCTCACCCAAAGCTTCGACTCCCACCCACACCCCTATGAAGCATGGACAAGAGAACAAAGTGGGGAGTGTACCTCCACAACAGGGGATTCAGAGGAAAAGGCAACTCCTCCCCCAGCAATCCATAAAGTCCAGCAATTCCCCACAGAGAGAGCCACCAGCACCTGCTACACCTTTGGAGAAGATTGAGGCTGTTGTGCCCACCTCACTTCTCACTCCTGCCAAGACACTTGTGGGATATCGGATCACAAAACAATTGAGACCCAGCACTCAACATTCATCATCAGCCACTGCACCTCCACACAGCATGTCTTCACCTCCCCGGGCCACCACTCCACCCGGTCCAAGCTGCCCTCAGGCTCCCACATCCATAGATCCCTCTACCTCAGCCAGTTCTCTCTCTCCCAGGTCCAGTCCTTCAACTGACCCTGACAATCAGCCCCCTCCCAGTTCAACTTTGACCCAATGTTGAAGCCAAGTATTCCTTCCCACACTATTTCTCCATGAGCGGTGCCTGGCCTGCCCATTCAGAACACCTATCCTGTGGTGATTTCCATGGCAGTGGACTGTGTTACCTATTTGATGTGCAGGTTTTACAGGAGAGCACCTGCATCTCAGCACTTTTTAGCAGTGGTAAGGGTCCCAGAGTCCTAATGTCCAACAAAAATATGGGTCCAGTAGGAGGCAAAGAGGGCAAAAAATGTAGGGGAAGACCACCCCAGGGCTGACAGGTCTAACAGTGCCTGTTTGTTTACATTATCAGACACCTGCTTTAGATTGTGGGGACATGTAGGAGTTGTTGGTTGAGCAATGTCCAGTATGTCGGTATGACCTTGCTGTCCTGGGGTACACCTACTTATTGTAGCTGTCATTTGTGAGTATGTAGAGTGTGTCACTGCAATGTCTGTGTTGTGGTTTGATGATCGGCCATGGCTCTTGCGTATGTTTGTGCTCACTGTGCTGGCCTGCTCAGGAAAACTAATATTATAATTGACTTTTCACATACATTGATGTTATTTTACTTTTTTACCACTTTGTGATGTGGTATTAAGAGTCATACCAGCCCAAGAGGGGCTTTGATGCCTACAAATTGTGAATTACTCCTCTGTGTGTTTTTGCTCTGTACACTCCTCACCCGTCCAATACTAATGTACACACCACTTAGGTCTAATATCTTCCACCCCATGCCTTGCCAGTGTGTGACCCTCCCCATCGCTTCCTAGTGTGACATTATACTGTGTGAGGGCGATCTGTGTCCAGGATCAATGTTCCACTCAGGACTATTTCACAATTTTTTTTTTTTTTTTTATTGAACAAGACAGTAGGTATATATTGGTACATTTGATTTTTCGACTCTAGATAAAATTTTCATACCGTATACAAGAGACAAACCAAGCATATACATTATAGATAACGAATAAATTAAGTCAATCTTAAAATGCTAGTGCAAAATGGAATAAGAAAAACAGTTAATCCAATACGTCAAATTTCCTGTTACATTGTACCCTTCTTTCAAGTACTAAAGCATAATCATACAAAGTTAACCGAAATAAGCTACTAATTTGTAGCTGCAAAAATACTGTGGCAATATTAAAGTGCTTGTGCAAGAACATGGAGAATTAACAATATACGAGGAGGGCTAAGGAAGAATAAACATTCGAGTTTCTACTCTAGTTCCTTTAACCCTACTAATTTAAAATACAGAAACATCATATATAATAAAGATATAATTCTAAAGTGACAGTGCTAGAATATACATCGTTGTTATTGAATGATTCTTCATATACAAGTATATCGAAACCCATCAGATAAAGTAGCAAAGTTATTATTTCAATTAATAAAGTGCGAGTGCAGTACAGTGCAAAATATCCGAATAAAGTGCCGAAAATGCAATAGCAGCTAATGAAAAGACAATGGTACAATATCAATTTCCTTTTATAGATTCCAACCTCTCAAAATATTTCCAATTCCTTTCAAATCTTTTGATCGCACCCACCCTACCTGCATAAGCTCTCTCAAATGAACATGTTCTTTTCATTTTATTGACCCATTTTAATTGACATGGGATTACCTCAGATTTCCAATTTTGTAAAATCATGGACCGTGCTACAATAGTAGAGATAAAAATAAAAGCCTCTTCTGAGCTATTCAACCTATCCCTATCTTTACAAATACCAAAAAGGGCCACTTCTGCTTCAGGTAGCAGTGTTTTCCCAGTTGCCAGTTCCATGTCATTAAAAATCCCCTTCCAAAAAGATTCTAGCTTTGGACAGGAGAAAAAAACATGGTGCCAGCCACCCTGACCATTGGCTTTGCATCTAAAGCATTTAGGGCCCGATGTAGGTGGCAAATTCCGGTCGGAAACGGCCGAAATCGGCCGTTTCCGACCGGTATTTGGCACTTTGAGATGTAGGGGGCCAGTATTTACCTATTCGGTATATTTACCAAATCGGTAAATTTACAGAATCTGTAAAATACCGAATCGGTATTTTTACCGATTCGGTATCTTCCAGATGTAGGTGGGACTCTTTTGAGTCCCACAGGCCTTTCAGATTCTGTATTTTAACACCCAATCCAATTGGGTGTTAAAATACCGAATCCAGGTGTGCATGCACATGTGTGCATGCACACCTGTGCCATGTGACAGACAGACATGCCCTTAGGGCATGTCTGCGTGCCACATGGCACACAAGCCAGTATTGGGGGTGCTAGAGGGTGTCAAAGTGACACCCCCTGCACCCTTGCTGGAATCGGTATTTACCGATTCGGTAAATACCGAATCGGTAATGCCCATTGATTCCTATGGGCTTCAATGCCCATAGGAATCAATGGGCATTACCGATTCGGTATTTACCGAATCGGTAAATACCGATTCCTTCCGATTCGGTAATTTTTAAAATAAAATTACCTACATCTGCCCTTCTCTTTTTTACCACTTCTTAAATACCGATTCGGTATGAATCGGTATTTATGAAGTGGTAAAAAAGATTTACCTACATCGGGCCCTTATTCTCATAATCAGGGAATATTCTCTGCAAGGCCTCCGGGGTGTAATACGCCATCCAGCGAGAGAGAAAGGACATTCGTTTATAATTAGCTGCCCGGAGTGCTTTATGTCCCAGCTGACATATTACTTCCCAGTCTTTTTCTGAAAAAACGCACTGTGTCGTGAGGCTTATTTTGTCTAGATGTTTAAGAATTACCTGAGGAGGTCCTGGAGGGAGTAGCCTTTTATACCAGTATCCTATACCCTTATGTTTTTCCCCATATAAATCTGATAACAAGGCATTGGGTAAAGTGTCAGACCCCCCTAACTCTTTTCTTATCAGATAAACCAGTTGTAAATAGTCAAAAAACATAAGCCGCCTAGGATATGCTCTATCTACAACTGTTTGCCAGCTAATTACCTTATGTTGGGAAAATAAGTGTCTTATTTCACGAAACCCAGCTTACTCCCATTGTAGCAGATGATTATGTGATATCTTAAGTCCCATTTTACCACATTCTTTTAATTTCAAAAAACTAGAACCATCTGAGCCACATTTTTTATATAAAAGTCGTAATCTTGAGGAGTACACTAGTAGTGTCTTGAATCTTGTTTTCTTGGGCAGCTTTGCAGTTTTTAAAAAGAAAAAAATTTGAGAGCCTGCTTCCTCTAGCATTTTATCTAAAAAGAAATTGTCTCTTGACTGTCTAGTTCTTAGTAGTCCTGCCACTATATCGAAGAGGGCTGCTTCATAGTATGTTTTAAAATGGGGAAGAGCCAGCCCACCTTGATTCACCGTACGTTGTACCGCTGAGAGCTTAACTCTTGAAACTTTTTTATTCCAAATAAATCTAGTCATCATAGAATCAAGTTCCTTAAAAAAGGCCATGTTGACTTTTATTGGAATATTACTAAAAAGAAATAAAACCAAAGGAAGTATGTTCATCTTTACCAGTGCAACTCTACCTATCAAAGTCAAGGGCAAAGAATCCCATTGTTCCAGCATGTTCTTAATTTTGTTCTTCATCTTAATATAATTCAACCCAAAAAGATCTTGATAGTCTCTAGTCACGTAAATTCCTAGATATCTTATTGGATCCCGTTTTTCTGCTTGCGACTGAAGGTGTAATGGTAGAAAATCTAGATTGGAATTTAAAATAAGGACTTCCGTTTTCTTCTCATTGATTTTATATCCCCCAATCTTTTCGTAATCCTTAAGCTCTTTCGTGAGATGTAAAATATTTTCTTTTTCCGGAGCTAAATACAGAACAATATCATCAGCAAATAATTTTAACTTTGACATTCCGCCAATAGGAGGTAATATTGCTGCATTGTTCCTTATTTTTATCACCATCGGTTCAATGAAAAAGGTAAAAAGCAGGGGAGATAAAGGACACCCTTGCCTTGTCCCGCGATTTATTTTAATCTTCCCTGCTTGCCTGGTGTTAACTAAAACCTGAGCTGATGCCCCTTCATAAATGTTCTGTAACATACTAATAATCGGGCCGGGAATCCAAAACAACCCAAGGAAAACAATAACGCTGACCAGTTAACTAAATCAAATGCTTTTTCTGCATCGATCATTAAGATACATGCAGAAGAAGGACTGTTTCACAATTTGTTATGTGCTATTTTCTTGTACTTGATTGCAGTCATGGTTGCATGTACAGTGCAGATGTTCTTCCAGCACAGTCCTCTAGTCATGTTCCACACATCTGTGTTTCCCAGAGTTGTGCTGCAGTAGGTGATAGCTAAAGTATATGCCTGTTTGCTGAGGTAATGCTACACATCCTGAGTGTGATCTGTGCCCTGTGATGATTTGTCATGTTGAAGGTCATGGTGGAGCACTCAGATATGTGTGATACAGGTTTTGGTGGTGTTCACACACTGCATACTGTGCATGCACTGCTGTCAGTGTATGTTGCATTGTCCTTGCCTGGTGTGACCCCCCCCCCGATGTCCAGCTGAGTTTAGCATGTAATAATTTTGTATGTGCATATGTTGTGTATTTGTTGTTGAGGGATGCAGTCTTTGGCCTGTGTTGGCTCTTTCTACTGACAGGTCCATGTGTGTGTAATGTTATTTTTGCATGACATTGTGTGTGAGGAGTTGGTGAATTGGAAGACATTCAGATGAGTGTTGAATTTGTAGTGTGCATTTCTTGTGTGAATGTCACATGCAGCTCTGCGGAGTCTTGTTCATTAGTTTGTTTTGAGTTCACAATTGTGATATGGCCTCCTATATGTGTACTGTCACTTATCAGGATTGTGCATGTGCATGCTTGTGCTACACATTGACACCATGCTCACTTTGTAACTGGTGGAGTGTCTATGTCTGTGTTTGCAGATTTGCCTTATTGCACACAGTTAGTGTTCATGATTAGTATTTGATCATATATTTTTTGATTGGTTTGAATGATGGTGTCTGTGCAGTTGCCAGAGTAGAAATGTTATCTATTCCGGTGGTGTCTAGGATCACATTGCCTATCCACTGTTTGTCTGCTCATAGCTGGGCGTTTTGGGCTTCTTTTGATGTGGTTTGTGAATCATGTGTTTGGCAAATGTTTTGGGATCAGAATTGTTTCAGACATCCCTGATACACACCAGGGTGCGGCATTGGTTATCAGGAAAGTCACAGGACCTTATTTTCACCTTTATCTGTGCTTCTCACAGGTGTTGAGTAGTGAAGGTGGGTGATGGGTAGATGAAGGGTTTGTGTGAAGGTCATACTTGGGTTTGACAGCCAGGGAGTGTCACAATGAGCCATGAGTGTTTGCGGGGCGATGTACAGCTGTTGAATTGAGGCTCCTTTATGCCTCTGCTGTAGCAGTTGTATGGGCTTTAGTTCATTACATTTCCCGCAACCTCCCGGGTGGGGCACCTGGAGGTGCGGCGCATCCAGTTTGGCCGAATGGGTTGAAACTTAGTCCTGTCATGGTTAATGTGGTTATGGGCAAGCATTCCCAGGATCAGGTTGAGATACCTTTCTGGCTTGCCGGGAAAATTGAACAACTGGAGGCAGTGTTTTCTAATACCACTCCTGTGGAGAAACACAGGATCCTTACAATCAGTATGCAAAAAGACTTTTTTATAGTGCCGGAAGTGACTGACTGTGACACTTGGGGTATGATTTTTGCGGCAGTCTGTACTAGGTGCTTAGGCACACCGTCTATGGCTGTCCTACCCTCCGTCATTAAGCATGTTCACAATGAGCACGGACCGGAGACGGCTGTTGAGTCAGGAATGAGACTCGTGGGAGTTTTTGATGTAGTTTCTGATCTCGTCCTTGCTAATGTTAAGGGTGATGCGGTAAGCTTCCAGGTGTCTAATGCTTTGCGGGATGTCCCCGAGGCAGAAAAGCCCCGTCAGTTACTGAAAATTATTACGGCGGCTTATAAGACCATCGGCCGTAATAGTTTGGGTGTTAAGCCTATTGCTAAAAAACAAACACAGCAGCAGACTCAGTCGGCGAATTCTGATAAAGATGAATGCCAGAAAGTTCCGAAACAGATTGGAGTAAGAATAAAAAACAGGAGAAACAGCGACAGAAACAGGAGTCCCGTCTTGCTTCACTGATACCTGCGCCCACTGAGCGTCCATATGAGTTGCGTGACCACACTACGATAAAGTCACCTGATTTCAGGTTCCTGATCAACGTTCTAATCGCTCTTTACATGAAACATCGGTCTCACCAACCAGTGGAGGAGGTGTCGGCAGAGGACAGAGTAACCAACAGAGCCGTGAGCAGCCCCCCAAGGCCGACGGTAAAGGCAAGCAGGATGACTCACAACATCAAAGACCTCAGTTTCAAAAGAAAAAGTTGCAGCTTTAACAGCAAGATATGCCACAGATAGTGAGAACGCTGCTTCGGAATCTGACATGGGCGCTGACGTTGTTGGACAGAGCTGCGGAGATTACCATAGTGCGAGAGGAGCTGCGTCCACTACTGAAGGTGACAGCGACTGACACCTTCATTGTTGTTGAGACAGCTGACACTAGAGTGGCTCCCCCTGAAAGGCTTTTTGAAATGTAACCTTTTAATTGAAGGTGACATACAACGTACAGTAAAAGGGGTATTTTGCGAAAATCTGACTACTACATATGACATTTTGTTGGCGGAGGTCGACTGGCCCCCACCTTTTGTTTTAGCTGCTCCACAAGGGGAGGAGGTAATCCTCCCTAGTTTCACACACACAGTGCTGAGAGAGCAGGCTATGCGTTTTGCAGGAGAGTGGGCTGAGGTGCTTGCACCAGCTTTGTACCGTACTCACTGTGGGTGGGACAAATTATCCCCCAGACATGAGATTCCCTTGTGGTCTATGCCACAGCCTCAACCCCTATACCCCATGTGAGTCGAAGCGAAGGCTCCCATAGCAGCAATCCTTGAGCAATTGGAATATCAGGGTGTAATTGAAACGTGCGATGAATAACCATTTTTTTACTGTGACCAAGCCTGATGGCTCCTACCAATTGGTATTGGATTACCGATACTTAAACTCTCATTGTCATACGTGCGAGGTGCTAAACACTCACAGTTCCGCTCTTTTAGATAATCTTGTGCGCAAAAGGTTTAAAACCACGCTTGAAATATCCAATGGCTTTTTCGCCCACAACCTGTCCTCTATTAGTAGTCAATGGACAGCTTTTACCAGTGGTGGCAAACAACGCCAATTCCGACGTTTGGCTTTGGGCTATAAGAACAGTCCTGGCGTCTTTGCCGCCCGCATAGTCTCTCTTTTGGAGGGGCTAGACCCAGATGCATGTTCGTATGTGAATGACATTTATCTCACAGACGACGAATTGTGGCCGCATCTGTGTCGCGTTGACCGCATAATTTGTCGATTTGCGGACTTCGGCTACAAATTTAACTTTGTAAAGTCTCACATTGCAGAGTTTACAGTGTTGTCCTGAGCTACAAGGTCAACAATGAAGGTCGAGGCTTGGCTCCCCACTTTCTGGAGAAATGCGCATGGTTTATGCTTTGGTACAACCTAATTCCTCTGAATCTTGCTGGCTGCTGCTGGCTGAGGGTGACACAGTCCCTATTGCTTACAAGTCACACCTGTACACTTTGGCTGAGCTGCGGTTTTCCACTGTGGAAAACGTTTTGACAGCAGTGCAAATGGCGATTCTGAAGGAAAGTGCACTGTCACAGGGAAAACGCATTTTGGTTATTACCCCGTATCCTGCCCTAGAGGCTGTGACAAAAGCCAGTATACCTAATTCTAAAGCTTTGCACCCATGGTGGATACAACGGGCTACGCCGTTGACATCTCCGGATGTCACGTTTATTTTTGACGCCTCTTTGCAGACACAGGAGTTTTTACAGTATGAATTAGTTCATTCAGCTCCTCTGACCATGCTCCACTGGAGGATATCCATTGTATTATTTACACTGACGGGTCGGTGCAGCCCACAACGGGTTCAAAGCCCGCATTTTCTGTGGCCTGCGCTATTGTGGTAGGTACTATAGTGAACGGTGAGTTCAAGTCCGATGTCATGCATACACAGACATTAGGGGACTGTACCGCCCAATTGGCAGAGCTTAGCGCTCTAATGCTTGCATTGAAGTACGCAGACCCCAGTGTGACTACCCTTGTCGTAAGTGACTCTTACTACTGTGTTCAATCATACAATGACAATTTGTTCTTTTGGACTCAAAAGGACTATTGTGATTCCAAAGGTCGCACGATAAAACATAAGATGATCTGGTTTCGAGTGGCTGAGCTTAAAGATAGGCTCCCACTCGTGTTTGTAATTCATACTCTTGGTCACCAGCGTTTCGGAGTTCACGCTGTTTGCAACAGTCTTGCTGATGAAGCCGCCAAGACAGCAGTTGCAACATATTCAGTAGCAGCAGTTCCACGTTTCAAAAGTAAGATTTATGATGGAATCTTGGCAGCTATTGCTGCAACAGAGAAGGGTGATAATTAACTGAAAGGTTTCCCTTCTAAATACTCTTATCATTTAAGTCCTGATAAAGTTCCTTATGTGAGAATTAACAACGTTGGTGACAGGTTTATTCCCAATGCAGACCACAGGCAATCTTTGATTACAGCGGCTCATGAGGGTATGGCCTCAGCGCATGCCGGCGTGTCAGCTACTGTATCTCTGCTACAGCAGCGTTCCTGGTGGTGCGGATTGTACAAACAAACGCGTGATTATGTCCTTCATTGTGACATTTTCCAGCAGATTAAGCCTTCTACTGCTACACGCCCGCCCCAGACACAGTTGTACATATCTAATAGACCACTTGGTTGTGTTTATTTAGATCACTGCGAATAAGTACATCTTAATTGCAGTTGATTCTTGCACACGCTTTGTGTGGGTGTGGCTCCAAAGGAGTGCTGATTCCAGAACTGTCATCAGGGATTTGCGTGTCTTTGTGGGAATGTTTGCATGTGGAACCTTCCATTCGGACCAGGGTCCAGTGTTTGCCTCTAAGGCATACAAGGATGCCATGAGTTCTTTAGGGGTCCAAGTCAAATTTTCGTCTCCATATTGGCCTGAGGGCAATAGTGTTGTAGAGCGGATGAACCGTGACTTAAAGCAATCCTTGACAGCTAAGGTATTAGGTACAGGCCGGAACTGGCTAGCCCACCTTAATAGCGTTCAGCGTGCACTTAATAATCTACTGTGAAGGTCTCTGGGTGGGCGGACCCCATTCAAAATGCTCTTTGGTATGTAAATGTTTGTTCCGGACCTTGAGGGTCTAAACCAAGCGGTGTCGGCCACTCCCTGTGACGTAGATGAACACTGTACTGTTTTCCAGAATCTACAAAAGACCTGAGACAGTCTTGCAAAGGAACATTTGTCCTCCACATCTGATGCTGCGTTGCAGATTCCGGTAGTTGACTCGCCACCCCAAGTTGATGAACTGGTCTCAGAGAAGGTCGAGAACAAGAAGGAATTTGACCCCTCCTATCGACCTCCAGTTCCTGTGCTTAGCATGCAGGTTACAAGGACAGTCATTTTACCTCCTCTTCCTGGACGAAAAGGGAGCAGGTACATCTCCATTGACAATGTCAAACTACACAGAGTGTCTGATGATTCTTCTTAGTATGACACCTGCAGACTCTTGTCCAGCAATGCTGCGAAACTCTGTTTGGGCTCCCGCACCTACCACCGGGCCGATGTTGCCATTGAGATGAATACAGTTACGAATCCGTTATTGAATCCACCGGCTGGTGATCCTCTTAATGATACTTAGTACACTTACCCCACAGACTATTCCTGATATGGAGACCTGTGTGGCTAATCAATCACGTTTTTTTTCATTTGACACTGGCTCTACCACTTCAAAGTCCCCTTCAAAAGTTTCGATTTTTGCTGTTCGGTTTAAAAAGCATTTTTTAATTCCCCCTTGGATTTACATTTGGCTGGTGCTTTTTTCGATTTTTTTATTCATGTGAATTGGATTTATGGTGTATTTTTGCCGTCTTATGAATGGACACTATGTCAAACAAACATCTATGATTCGACTAATTGATGGGACTTTGGCACCCCACGCCTCATCACACAGAATGAAGAGGGACCAGACATTTGTGAATATCATTGCTTGGCCTGTCTTAGATGGGATTGTATGGGATGCTGTTATATCAAATCCATGGTCCCACAGAGGTTATGAATGTCTCTAATGTGCTTCGTGTTTCGATGGGGGATGTGGTTAAACAAAACATTCACACTGATGATTGGGACATCCTAGAGGCTCTATTTTCTGATTTGAAATATTATGCTGCCTTTGATGCTGAGGATTTGTATTTAGATTCTGCTAATTATGCTGATTTGTTATGTTACCAACACTGTGGCAATCATTTTCTGCACAAAGCAAACACATTTAGGAATGTGGTTAATTACACATAATGGGAACATTGTCCCGCACCTGTTGAAGGCAGCTCTAAAACTCTTTTGAATAAGTTCTCTTACTTTAGTGATTTTAATCAATCCAACCCTGATGCATTTAAGATGGCTGAGAAGTCCTCTTCCAAAGTTAGACTTACCCACACAAAATTATTGTATTCAAAGTCCTTTATTGACTACTTGGCTATTGGGGGCTATGAACTGTGGAAAGGTACCATTGATCTTAAATCAGTTTGGGGTTCTAAAAGTTGGCAAGTGCAAGGCACCAAGGCTTTGCACCATGCAAAAAGCAATTGCTTTGGATTGGCAATGTCTAAAAAATTAAATGTTCTTTTTGTTCCTGATTTAGGACAATACCCAAATTGGTATAATTATACCAATAGGCCCCTCACTGAGTTACAGTCTCTGTTGCAAAAACTCGTCCTTTAGTATTTCCAGTCTGAATCCCGAAGGCTGGCTGCTATAGCAGAAAAGTGCAGATTCCTGTCAGCACCGTTTTCTGGGTCTGACCCTTGTCTATACAGAGGTTAGAGTAGATCCCCGTTTTGAGAGTGGCCATTCTGTCACTAGCTAGTCTGTGGGCAAGTTATGCCAGAGTTGACTCAAGCACTCCACCTTCACTTCAGTAAAATTACATTTATCCAAATTAACTGACACCGTCGATTTGAAAGATTTTGTGAAAGGTCCTGACACTAGCAGATCGAAAAGATGGATCTATGCTATTTACAACGAATTTCTAAACTGTCCCAAATTGAAGCTGCTTCTAGGCTCAGGGCTATTGATCAAGCTAATTTAGAAAAAGTGCTTGCAGTTGTAGATAATAGCATTTACACGCTTTCTTCCCAAATTTACACCTTAGATAACATTGTTTCTTCTGTTGTTGATATTGTGCAAGAGGATGTTGCAATTTTGTACCATGGTCAAAATCAATTGCGTTCTATTATGCAGTTTGCATGGACTCTTCAGACGTTAAAGGCTGAGAAGGTACCTTGGGATTACATGAACACTACTTCACTGTTTTGCCCTTTAATCTAACTGTTAACCAACAATTTATGTCAATGAAAGATGCCACGTTTTCTCTGTTACATATTGAACAGTTAGAACCATTACCGTTGTCAGTGGCCGAAACGAATTCTGCTGTTTGGCTTATCCATGGGTTAATAACTCTACTTTTCCCTCTGGTTAAATTTGAAGCATGCATGAAACATTATGCCATAGGCAGATATGAGCCTTTAGGTAGTGCTTTTCTCCATGAAGTGTGGAATCTCCCCTTTACGTATAGGTGCTTAAGGGAAGGAAAAGAGGTATATTTAAAAGGTGAAGATTGCACTTCTACCCCCGATCACTCATTGGTCTGTCGGAATCTGCAATTGCACAGTTCCTGTAACATAACTGCCCGAATTTGGCGTGCGTTTTAAAAGGCACACCCGCCCCAGCTATTACACCTACTTTCACATTGTTAGCAAACGGTAGGTATTTGTTATTAAATAATGAAGATTGCTGTGGTATGCTTGCAGGAATTCCGTACATATTGACTGTTTCCCAATGTGTTGTCTGCTGTAAGAATGTGTTGTTTCCCCCTCCGCATGGGAGACTCGATGTATCCGTCTGGCCTTCTATTCCGACCTTGAAAGAACAGTTCAACAAGATGAGTCGAATAAGGGCTCTTTTATCCCAGAAAGAAGTTGCCCTTACATCTGCGCGTGAAACTTTCTTCCTTCACGTTGCTAACACTCGTACTGAGGTACATGCCTTATTAAATACGGATCTGCCCCTGCATTTCGGTGCTTTGATTCACACAACATTCAATGCCTCTTCCACCACGGACTTGGCACACTTTTTTAAAGTAGTAAGTTCTGGCCTTGTGACCTCATTCCAAACTATATTTGGTGTGATACCGGCATCTTTTCATTCTATTTTTATCAGCCTCTTTGGCAGTTTCCCGGAAATTCTCGCTTTGGGTGCCGGTGTACTACTGTTGATTTTCTTGCTGAAAAATGGTTGCACATTCTGTGCCCCTCGCCAACCTGCCCCGGCTGCTCCAGCTTCGTAACCGGATGCTTGAATGCTATGGATCGCTACCTCTGGCTACTTTGGGCGTGGCGTATGGTTTATCCTTTCATACTTTACATGCGTGCAGCCAGTTTTCCACTGTCTGGATTGCGATTTTGAATGGGCTCTGGATTTGTGTCTCTGCAACACGGTGTCTCCTAACCCGGATTATGATTTACTAATGAGCCCCTTAGTTGCTCATGAACTAGGTTGTTCTGGTGTCGGGATTATGGCCTGCGCATCGGCTCATGGAGTCTGAGGCAATTGGAATATATGGACTGCAGCCCATGACTTCTTGGCACGCAGTTATCTCGAAGAACACCCAAGTTGTCCTCTGATGGTGCTAGAGGCTCCGGCTGTTGAAGAACATGTGTGTTCTTTTCCGTTACTGAACTGGATGGCTGAAATGTTCACTGATGAAAACAACGACTTCCTATTGGAGGCGGTTGCAACTCACTGTGCCTATACGCTGTTGGATTGAAGTGCCACTTTTTTCTGCTTCATAGACACATATTGGACTCATGATTTTTTCACTCACTTTTTATTTTCTCTTCTTTTTACATTGAAGTTTTTTTGACACCATGGCCACCCATGAATGTTTTGGTACGTTTCATAATTATTAATTCGGATTTTTACTCCCAATTATCATGTTTGGCAACATTTCTGAACTTAGGTTCTGTCTCATTCGAACTTGAACTCTGTGTTCAATGATATTGCCCTCTTTATTGTACATTCTCCGATCAAGGGAGGGTGTAGTGTGGGCTAGGCCTGGTTTGCACACATTGCTATGTTAGCATGGCTTATTAGAAGTTTAAACGCCATTTTACCCTTTGCTGCTTTTGCACACAACACTGCATATAAGCTGTTTTTGTAAGTTAGGTTGTGCGAATGTCTTCACATGAGAAAGGCTTGTTTTCGACATCCCTAGACTTTCATTGTGACCCTAGTCAGCACAGTGATGTTGTATGGCGTTTTAGGACCTGAGTGAAATTTTTCCTGATTTATGCCCTTTTATAGGTACAATTCACATTTCCCTAATATAGGCATAGAAATTATACCCATATTTAGACATAGCCCATGCAGTCCAAATACAGGCATGGCTACTTCCACCCGTACTAAAAAGTCACAACGATTTCTTAGAAAATCGGCTTAAGCAGCCAGGGACATCCCCTTGCTTGAATATTGATTTGTCCAAGAACTCATGGAGTTTTCAAACAACTGCCATTCCGTTGGGGTTCTTACTGACGCTATTATGCCCGCCTTTACGTCAAACTAGGCACCTACAAGGTATAAATATGCCTTCACTTGCTCTAGCAAACACATAGTGGTTTGGAGCAGTTCGACTATCTACTTGCCCTACGCAGCTTGCTACAGCAAGTGCCGAAGGAAGCCGACCCTCCAGCTGACGCACTGATCGAGAAGCTGCCTTTCTCTTGCCGAGAATCCTGCTCCTGTGTTTCCAAGCTCCCCTTGTGGGGTGTTGGGAAATCGAGTCCCAAGACAGAGATACCAGACCTCCTTCATTCTAACTAAGGTATGGAGCTGATTAGACCCTAAGAGAAATCTTGGATAGGTTCTTGGCGAAGAAACTAAACCTATGCTACCCCACACTTACTTCTTCCCTCGTACTAGACTTAGGTTAGGTACATTGGGGTAGGCGTATTTTAGAAGCACCAGTT
Source organism: Lissotriton vulgaris (assembly GCF_964263255.1). NCBI lineage: Eukaryota > Metazoa > Chordata > Amphibia > Caudata > Salamandridae > Lissotriton > Lissotriton vulgaris. The sequence continues at coordinate 409,125,746 of NC_141697.1, read as the reverse complement.
GAGTACTTTTAGCCCAAACAATAGATTGTCCTGAGCACAACACCATATTTATCACAAAAAGTCCAATCAATCTTCTTTATCCACGATGATTTTATTCTTAATGTTTGATAAAATCTTCTCCCAATCGCATATAGCCATCACGTGTTTTGTCAGTTCTGATGCCTCCGCATCTCTGACTTCATCAAGGCTAATAGAATGCCCATCCAAGCCCTAATCATAAAATCCACCATTTTCTTGAAGTCCTCATCCAGGACAAGATGAATACTACACCGGGTTATCTGTAACCCGAGCAGCAGAGAGTACTCCCCACCCTATTCTACTGGTGTATGATGCTTACGATAATATTGCAATCATGTGCTTAATTTATTTCATTTGATTCGATTTTTTGTGTTAATTCCAAATCACTATTTGTAAGTATTTATAGAATTGCAAATGAATTACTTTGTTTTCTGTAACTTTTAACGCTGGAAAGCCAGCATGAAATGCTTCACTGCAAGTATTTTGTCTATGTTCATGAGTTATGAAAGCTATTTCTAAGGGGATTGGAGTATAGGAAGTAACCTGATGAAGGCAAATGCTGAAAAGCATCATCCTTAAAAGTCAGTGCACAATAAACTATTGATCCGTTTCCTGGTGTGCTGTCATTTGATTTCACGAAAGAATTTGTGGAGCAAGAAACTGATCGTGTATATATGTATATATATATATATATATATATATATATATATATATATATATATATATATATATATTTATATATATATATATATATATATATATATGTGAAAGCTTCTCTCTCCTTCGAAAAAGACAAGGGGGCACAGCAGGTCTTCACGGATCCATGTATTCAAATTCACTGGCATGACGCATTTCGGCGATTGCCTCTTTAGATGCCTCTGATGTTGCAAAGTTCAATATACTTTTGTTTACGTTGCCCCTCCTCCTAAAGTAGCGTGGGGAACACCTGCACCAATCTCGTCAGAGAACACTCAGCTATTTCTTCTGTGTGGACTGCAGATCCCATCATGCAGTTTGTTCGCTGTTGCTGAGAGTGTCTGTTACAGCCGGAAGGTTCTTTCTCACGGTGAGTGGCTGAAGACTGGTCGGTTTGAAAGTGTAACATTTTGCTGGGAAATAGAGGATTCTTGAGTCCTGCGCTTACAACCCCACAATCACGCTGTTGGCAGAGCTTTGGAGACGGTGGTAAAGTAACTCCGTCTCTCCATGTAGGTCATGGACTGTCAGCTGGCAGCAAGATTCTCTGCTTCCCTCGGATGTGGGGCGGTCTCGGTCGGGCCACTGTCCCAGAACACTTTCTGGAAGGATCCCCTTAGCGTGACACTGGCACACGCTAAATATGCGAAAGTTTCTCTTTCCTTCGAAAAAGACAAGGGGGCACAGCAGGTCTTTACGGATCCATGTATTCAAATTCACTGGCATGACGCGTTTCGGCGATTGCCTCTTCAGATGCCTCTGATGTTGCAAAGTTCAATTTACTTTTGTTTACGTTGCCCCTCCCCGTAAAGTAGCGTGGGGAACACCTGCACCAATCTCGTCAGAGAACACTCAGCTGTTTCTTCTGTGTGGACTGCAGATCCCATCATGCAGTTTGTTCGCTGTTGCTGAGAGTGTCTGTTACAGCCGGAAGGTCCTTTCTCATGGTGAGTGGCTGAAGACTGGTCGGTTCGAAAGTGTAACATTTTGCTGGGAAATAGAGGATTCTTGAGTCCTGCGCTTACAACCCCACAATCACGCTGTTGGCAGAGCTTTGGAGACGGTGGTAAAGTAACTCCGTCTCTCCATGTAGGTCATGGACTGTCAGCTGGCAGCAAGATTCTCTGCTTCCCTCGGATGTGGGGCGGTCTCGGTCGGGCCACTGTCCCAGAACACTTTCTGGAAGGATCCCCTTAGCGTGACACTGGCACACACTAAATATGCGAAAGTTTCTCTTTCCTTCGAAAAAGACAAGGGGGCACAGCAGGTCTTTACGGATCCATGTATTCAAATTCACTGGCATGACGCGTTTCGGCGATTGCCTCTTCAGATGCCTCTGATGTTGCAAAGTTCAATTTACTTTTGTTTACGTTGCCCCTCCCCGTAAAGTAGCGTGGGGAACACCTGCACCAATCTCGTCAGAGAACACTCAGCTGTTTCTTCTGTGTGGACTGCAGATCCCATCATGCAGTTTGTTCGCTGTTGCTGAGAGTGTCTGTTACAGCCGGAAGGTCCTTTCTCAGGGTGAGTGGCTGAAGACTGGTCGGTTCGAAAGTGTAACATTGTGCTGGGCAATAGAGGATTCTTGAGTCCTGCGCTTCCAACCCCACAATCACGCTGTTGGCAGAGCTTTGGAGACGGTGGTAAAGTAACTCCGTCTCTCCATGTAGGTCATGGACTGTCAGCTGACAGCAAGATTCTCTGCTTCCCTCGGATGTGGGGGGGTCTGGGTCGGGCCACTATCTCAGAACACTTGCTGGAAGGGTCCCCTTAGCGTGACACTGGCACACGCTAAATATGCGAAAGCTTCTCTCTCCTTCAAAAAAGACAAGGGGGCACAGCAGGTCTTCACGGATCCATGTATTCGAATTCACTGGCATGATACGTTTCGGCGATTGCCTCTTCAGATGCTTCTGATGTTGCAAAGTTCAATTTACTTTTGCTTACGTTGCCCCTCCCCCTAAAGTAGCACGGGGAACACCTGCACCAATCTCGTCAGAGAACACTCAGCTGTTTCTTTGGTGTGGACTGCAGATCCCATCATGCAGTTTGTTCGCTGTGGCTGAGAGTGTCTGTTACAGCCGGAAGGTTCTTTCTCACGGTGAGTGGCTGAAGACTGGTCGGTTTGAAAGTGTAACATTGTGCTGGGCAATAGAGGATTCTTGAGTCCTGCGCTTCCAACCCCACAATCACGCTGTTGGTAGAGCTTTGGAGACTGTGGTAAAGTAACTCCGTCTCTCCATGTAGGTCATGGACTGTCAGCTGGCAGCAAGATTCTCTGCTTCCCTTGGATGTGGGGCGGTCTGGTCGGGCCACTATCCCAGAACACTTGCTGGAAGGGTCCCCTTAGCGTGACACTGGCACACGCTAAATATGCGAAAGCTTCTCTCTCCTACGAAAAAGACAAGGGGGCACAGCAGGTCTTCACGGATCCATGTATTCGAATTCACTGGCATGACGCGTTTCGGCGATTGCCTCTTCAGATGCCTCTGATGTTCCAAAGTTCAATTTACTTTTGTTTACGTTGCCCCTCCCCCTAAAGTAGCGTGGGGAACACCTGCACTAATCTCGTCAGAGAACACTCAGCTGTTTCTTCGGTGTGGACTGCAGATCCCATAGTGCAGTTTGTTCGCTGTTGCTGAGAGTGTCTGTTACAGCCGGCCGGTTCTTTCTCACGGTGAGTGGCTTAAGACTGGTTGGTTTGAAAGTGTAACATTGTGCTGGGCAATAAAGGATTCTTGAGTCCTGCATATATATGCACAGAAACTCTCCTTAAGCCACCTCCAAATCCCTTATACCGGTGAAGCTAGTAACAGGAGACGGACCACAGGATCTGGCCATAGAATAATTTATTGGCACAGGAAAACAGCCATGACGTGTTTCAGGCTACGTGAGCCCTTGATCACATGCAGATCAGTTAAATTTTTTATCGTTTTTATGCAGTGAACACAAGTGCCTGCCTCCCTGACACCAACTGCCAGGTCACATGACCATAGATATAGAAGAGGTACTGTTCTAAATGGATTCTGCAAAGGAATATAATTAGGAGCCGGTTTTATGCACAAAAGCAAACATCCCATTGCAATTATAAAAACATGAATGTTATATCTCTAATAACCGCTTTTACATTATAGAATTTGCTGAAAAGGCAGCGCTCTCTGTAAAGAGATACACCTTGAACAAAAAATGTGTATGTTGCAGCATAAATGCTTTTTTTGTGTAAGGTAACTGTGATCTCAACGATGTTGCACAACTCAGCAAACATCAAAAATGAGCTCAAAATGCTATATGGCAGGATAAATCCTTGACCTTAAAGACATCTCTATACATATAGAAATACCCCAGCAGAGAACTCATTATAAAACCAGGGAGTATCTTGTGTGAACAGAGTGCATACATTTTTGTGAATATATGTGATGCAACAAATACCTCTGCAAAATGTGCAAAAAGCTGTGCAATAAAGTGCAGATAATATATACAGAAAGTGCAAAGTGTATGATAAATAAATCTGTATAAATATGCTTAACAATAAAAATTGGTCATGTCCTAAATCCATTGTTAAAAACTCATAAAAAACACATCTTCGTAAAAAACCAGTAATTCATCATATCATAAAAATAGTGGGCAGCCCAAATGTGAAAGAAAGAGGGAAGAGAGGATCAAAATGTCATAATATTTACAAGAGACTGTACAAGCAACAATGCCAACGTCGGGTAACAGGGAACCTGACTACCCGACAAATCCATATCAATCCATAATGGAAATAAATAGCCGATGTGAAAACACCCCTATATAAGTCATATATGGTATAATAGGTAACAGGGATCCTGACTACCTATTATGTAAAGACACAAATGTGGTTAATGCTGAAAGCTCGATAAACCCATATATGCTTTTTTATAATAGTAGTAAATAAAAAAAATATATATATATTGCAAAATATATATGTTTTATAATAGTGCATATGTGTGTGTGTTTATATAAGTATTAAATATCATTTACATATTTTTACCTACATTATATTACTGCTATCTATATAAAATATTTATGATTTACTAATTTAAACTATATATATTAAGAAATAGCTTTCAGTATGTTTTTTACGATATGAGTGTGAAACATTATTTTTTTCAATATTTTTTATGTACTATTACAAGTATAGGGAAACAAAATTTATGTAATCGATATGTTTGACACAATATTTCTGAATCTCAATATTGTGGTTTTAATATTTTGTCAGCAATTCCAAATTGGATGTATTCTTCTACCTTTGTGAACTGTCGTAGTTTCTTGTTTAAAACATCTGTTGAAGCTAGAGGGATGCATTCTGAAACACACTCATCCTTTCACTTATCCTTATTTTATGTGATTTGTTGGTTGATTTGCAGGGTAGTAACTCTACTGTAATATTTGGAAATGCAGTTTAACTGAGCAAGGCAGAATAGTATATAGTGATATATCCCATTCAACGTCCATTCTAATGGCATCTTTACTTTTTTTTAAATTGCAGTATTAGAAATATGGGAACTGTGATTAATCTTTCTTGGCACTTCCTTCAACTTAGCAGGAAAAGGGTGGATGTTGTGTCCTTCGAATGTCACAAAAACATGTTTTTCATTGACTGACAACACAACAAATTGAGTTTGTGGTCATTTAGAAGTGGGAAGTGATAGGATATTTACCCAAAAGATCATGGAAGTCCCATCCACCCACCTCTGTTGAGATTCCGATTTAGAGTGTGAGGTAAAGTAGTATTGCTAGTGATAGAGCTACCTCCGGCTCCGCCAGTGTGGAATCCCTTTAACATTTCTGGTACTGATCGGAATAGAAGTAAAGAGGTGGTTGAATAAGGGTGGCCCCTACAACTCTATTTTCATAAGTGAATCTTCTGTCTGGGACTTCCACCAAACACATAGTGGCTTCAGACATAAAAATGTGTAATTGGTTCCCACACCCCGGAGAGACCTGCCAACCCATAGTGGTAATTTGTTATGTGAGAACTGAATATGGATCCTCACTTTTTTAATTTATCTTCAGAACTCATGCAATAATTCAACCATGACAGTACTGGTCCCATTGCTTTTATTCCTCCAAAGCACCTCAGTAATTCATGATGGAAATGTTTTAGGAGAAATTTCCACCACAAAGGGGGTCGGGATTTTTAATTTTATGCCATGTCTACTACTGCCTGTTTGGAATAAGCTTTGTCTCCACACAACAGCATTTGGTGACCAGGTAACCATTCTCGTGAAGAGCCTATTAATGACAGAGACCTGAGTAACCACAAGGTTTGCGATGGAGAAGGGTGAACGTTTGATTTCTCCAAGAGAGAAGGTTTATAAACTACAGTATTGGAATGCTGCATTATGAGACTATTCTAGAGTCTCAGACCTAGTAGGTTTAATAAAAGGCTTTCTGAAATGTCTGTCGTGGCTACGTTCCTGCATTCCAATGGCACTTTTTTTTGGACCTTGATATGATGGACATCTCCTCGCTTGCTGAGTTAAGAGCCATGCCATGTTGGGTTTCTGTGTGGGCGAGACTTGAGTTGGCCCACTACAGGGAAATATTATTAGATGTTTTAGGTCTCACATGAAGCTGTTCATTAGGATGGTTTAGGCATGTTTGCGATCTATTGAGACAGAGAGGCTTGTCAGATGTTTGATTTAGCATCGTTCCAGGATAAGCTTGTGAAGCTAAATCTATATATAAAATGTTGCTCCAGGAGAAGATGCTTTTGGGAGTCTAAATAAAATGTTCCTAACTTGCAAATGGGCACCCGCAATTGATACTTACCTGGATGAGGTGGAACAAGGTCTGGCCAAAGCTTGGAATCCTAAACTTAGGATCTGTATTTTACTACTTGATATATTTTACCTGCAACTATGGTGTAACCAACGCTAAAACAAGGCAATGTCATAAGTGAACAGAGTGGATTGAAGATGAGACACACTTTTTGTTCCCATGCCCGATGGACAGTTCCAAGACCAAAATGCCTTTAACAAATGTTAAGAAACACTGGCATCAGGAAAGTGAGGTACGAAATGGAACTGATTGAAAACAACAAGACACCTCAAGACTCGTGGTATTTGTCATCTCATGTTCCTTGCTGGCCACATGGAAAATTATAAAAACAACAATTGATGGACAGAATGCAGAACAATGTCATACATTCACCCCAGTGTATGAAAAAGAGAGGTACCCCTTAAACTAGTCAAGGGAAATGAGGTTCTACAACCAAAAATTACAAAAATTCCCTTGAGTCAAATTGAATACAGGTTACATAGCTCAAAATACAAAAAGTACAATCATATTATACATCAAAGATAGAAAGTTTAAACATTCATTTATTATGTATACATTGGAATAAAAACAATAGTGTAGGGCTAACTAATCTAATGCCCTAATCTAAAATACATGAAACGTAACACAAACAATCAATTATGGCCTGCACAATTGAGACTAGAGGCAGAAAAGGTAAAACATAAAAATTGTTAAATACAGGTTGTACATTCGGACTCCATTATACTTCCACCAATGTTTTGCTACTACAGAATATGTGTTAAAATGACATAGCAATAAAATAATAATATCAAAGAATGTGTTGCAATATGTTGAAAAATTTACCATTTCTTACTACATAATTTAGTCAACCATGTTGTGCAATTTGATCCTTTGTTTGATGTCACATAACTCCAGTGATGGCTGTCCCTATCATAAAACCAGTTCACTTTATTCAGATTGTGATGGAGGTGGGTGAATCAGCAAATGCATAGATCAAGCCAAGCCAGAACAGATCCTGGGGTCTTGCCGGGCTCTAACAGGCAAATGCATCAATCTTTTTTGCGAGCGAAAACGGTGCGATTCACAAAAATCAGCCGTTTGCGCCTGCAAAAAGGGCTTTTGCGATGCATCAAGGTGTAAGGTACTTGCAATTTAAGAAATCACAATTTATTGCGATTTCTTAAATTGTGATTGCATTTAAGGAATCGCAATTTGCGATTCCTTAAATGCAATGCAAGAACCATTTTTAAATAGCGATTTCGCTATTTGGGGCCGCAAATTACCGAGCAATTAAACTGGTCGGTAATTTGTAAAAAACTTACAAAAATGCACTAAAGTGCATTTTTTTAAGTTTCATGTTGTGCACACACATACCCTAGGGGCATGTGTGCGCGCAACATGGGTGCACATTAGGCATGGGCAGAAAATCCGTTCCGCTCGCGGATTTTGCGGATTTTTGGTAAATTAGCGATCCGCGAACGCTCGCGAATTTACCGAAAATCCGCAAATTCGCACGCAGCAGATTTTTTTTTCTTGGTGATACAATTTTGCGGCGTGCGGCGTAAGTCGCAATTGCGAACATGTAGGTGCGGCGGGCAGCAACAATCTGGCACTCGCGAAATTACAAAATTTGCAATTCTGCACAAGAAATCCACTAGCAAGCAGCATAGACCTTCTGAAAATGATGATTTTTATCAGAATAACTCCTCAGGTTGACATTTGCCTGCCCTTTTTTGGATTTGAGGCCTTTTGACTTTCTTCGGATCACTTTTGGATTAGAAATCAACTTTCACAAGTAAGTTTGTTTGGGGCATTACATTTGCTGTTCTGCAGAAAAACGAGTTTTGCTAAACTGGAAGCACTCTGAATTGTCTCTGAAAACCTTTATTTCGATTGAATTTTACAATCATAAAAAGTGCATAGTAAAAAAGATTACATCAAAACTGTAATTTTTCCTTTAAAAAGGTTGTCACATATACAATGTTAACAAAGATTACATCAAGATTGTCGTTTTTTCTTAAAAAAGTTGTCGCATATATAGTGTTAACAGAGAAATAGGAAACGGTTACGATTTAAAAAGGACAGTTGATGCCAGTTAAATATAAGTTGCATAAAAATTACAAAGCTAGGTCAGATGTATGTAGTCGAATTTTCAAACAAGCTTTTAAAAAACATGCTATACACTTAGCAGCAAATTGTGTTTCTAAAAACTGTAATGCTAGAAGTGCAGGTCTGCATCTTCTCAGGCCCATTTGTCGGAGGAGAGGGACAATCCAGCGTTTACGTGGGGTCTCATAATAGCTACAAAATAGAGTAACATGTAAGGTAGACTGGTGTGCATTTCCGTCACAGGGGCATCTAATTAATTCATGTGACCAGTTTGAAACCCCGGGGAACGAGACAAGACGATAAAAAGAGTCAAAACGAAACCTAGTTAAAACATACTTAGTCGTAGTTTGACAAGAAAAAGGACAGATACGGCTGCATGCCAGGTAGGGTTTGTAGCATCATTAGGTGGCTGTTTGTACGTTTGCCAATCTCTGAGCACATGCGTAGATCTCTGAGGTGATTAACACACAAGCTCTTCAAAGCCTTCCTGGATATATCCACAAGTGAAGGAGGGTCAGTAAAAAATGATAAGCAGTTTAAATCATTCAGGAAATTAAAGACGTACAGTAACCATGGAATCTTTTTCCAGTGAGCCAGGGATAAACAATCGGTTATTAAGGACCGAGTAAGATGGCATTCATCTTTGGTCCATATACGGTGCCATAGGAGGATCGGCTGGTATCTAATGGTGTCAGTTAGATAATCCAGGCCGAGCTCAATATGGCTGCCGTAATTTGGGGCACTTTGAGGGAGGGCAAGAACGTATTTCAAAAACCCATTTTGAATTGTTTGGAGCTCACCGGTAGGAGCATAACCCCATACTCCCACTCAGCAGGTGCAAAAGTTCAAATTCATCATTAGTAACCATTCCCTGTAGTGCTTCCTGACTGGGGCCCCTCCAGAGTTCAGTTGCTAGTTGCAACAATTGTATGACCCTGCTCTGACCCTCACAGCCGGATCATAGAATAGCTACAAGTAGGCCACAAGGTCCTGGAAAAAAAATTGCACTGCAACAGAAAGCAAATTACAGATAAGGAAGCAGGTGCCAGACTGGAATTTTAAAACAGTGACACATTAATAAATCAACCCCAAATTAATTCATGTCAGTTGAAGCAGGGCAGGTGTGCTTGCTTTCCCCCCTCATAATCTATAGTGATGATGATGAACCAGAGGGTGGCATTGATGTACCAGAGGGTGGCATGGGTGAAACAGAGGGTGGCAGTGTTGAAACAGAGGGTGCTGTGAACCTGTGATGATGAACCAGACGTAGAAACAACATAGTCGTGACCGTTGCGTGCCGACAAGTAAGTTCGCAATTGCGAACTGGTACAAAATCCTCGCGAACTGGCAGAAACCCTTGCAAACACTATAAAAACAAAAAAATCCGCAAATTCGTGAGAATTCGCGGATTTTGCGGATTGCGAGTTCGCAAATACGCAAATTCGCGAACGCCAGATTCGCAAAATTCGCCCATGCTTAGTGCACATCACAATTTCAGGGGTGCAACACAGTGTCCTTTTGACACCCTTGCACCCTTGCAATTTTATGCGCAATTTGTGAGCACCTATTGATACTCGCAAATTATGCATGCAATTTCCCATTTAGTCCTAGGCCCATTGCAATGAATGGGGAGCCATTCCTTAATTGCGACTTGCAAATTGCGAGTCCCAATTAAGGATTATTTAGGAATTGCTATTTTTATAGCCATTCCTACATGCATAGACTTTTGCGAGTCCTTAATTGTGATTCCTTAATCATCGCAATTAAGGACTCACAAAATCCTACCTTGGTGCATGTGCCCTTAAGAGCCCCTGCAAAAGAAGATCAATAAAAAGATTTTGCTTAGAAAATATGCAACAAATGCCATGTAAAGATGTGATAAAACTCACCAGATTGTTTTTTGTATTATTTTAAGATATTTCTTTAACATGATGGTTTAATTTTTAAAAAGATTTATTGAAATAAATTCTTTCCTAAACCATTCATGAAAACCCCTATACTCTGACAACACTGCCACTGGGAACCAAGACAAGGTTTTGTCATGTAGACTGCATATGGTTGATGTCTTTAAATGTGAGGCTTTATTGATGCCTATTAAACCATGTCTAAATGAGACTGCTTCATTAAAAATCGTTTAAATCAATTGTCATATCATTTTAAAATGTTGTTGTTGAGATCTCAACATTTTTCAAACTTAAGTACACTGGGTCTTATTTATGAGCCCTTCAAATGCGCCCGCATGCGGTAGATAGAGTCAGAATGGCGCCCATGCGCCGTTACACCGTTGCGAAGACCAGCTGCAACAAATTAATCACTCAGCGCTAATATAAAACTGGGCCCAACCGGTCCGTCGGTGCCTCCCCTTCGGCTCGAGTTCCCGCCGTGAGGTACCGACGGACAGGTTAGATGGGATTAGAAAGTTTGGATGGTTGTTGGCATTAAGCTTTAGTCATTTAATAAGGACATTAGTCCAACAATGCCAGTTATGACTAGAGGTATGTTTGTCAGGACGGGGGAATTACTCTCGTTTTCTCAACATCAATACTGCGCAACTGTTCAGTACAGACTTAAACTGAGCTACTTTACAGCAGGCAACACGTACTAGATATATGCATAAAGGTTGGGATAGAAGCTTGTCGTCTAGTGTTTACATCTGGCTCAGCGTGGTGGGGTACCATGTGTGGGCAGATCAGAAAATTATTGGGTTAGGTAGACAGTACACAGTACTAAAATCTTGACAGTGATCTAATTTTAGAACTGTCTTTATTTACACTTCTAGAGCGGGGCCTTATCCTTCCGAGCAGTTGCCGGGTGAGGTGAGGCTTACTTCCCACAGATTGATGGGTAAGTGTTACACTGAAGTTCCTGAAATATTATACAGAATAACTGTCGGTGATGCTATATCACGCACTCTTTGAATGACCATTATAAATTAGTGATGGACTTGTCTGAGTTCTGCTTAAACTATCGCTGGTTTTGCACAGTAATAACACGTGTCACTAAGTTTATACTTAAGGTGTAAAATGTTGTTTATGTCTTAAAAAGTATCACGTGTCTACACCTTCTACACGGTTTTTCCCTCTTTCTGACTTTTATCATCGGGAAGACCAACTGCATCCACTGAGAAAATTAAGTAGATGCGGTAGGATGGTTGTGAACGACCACTCTTATTCCACTCGTAATTTGGTTTATTGATTAATTTTTCTTACTTTATTTGACACATTTGATAGTGTAATTGCAGTAGCATATGAGAGCTTGGCCCTGATGAATGCCAGTGAACTTACACAACATGGCAGAAACATGTTGGCCTGATTTTTGTTTTTCACCAAGCAATGCCAGACAGTGATTATTTCACACTGTCACTACACTATTTTTAATCTGACGTCCAGGCAATCACTATTAAAGGTCTTTGTTTGCCTTGACAGCCATTTTATCCACTTCACTTGTAATATAATTTTTGCACTGCACACATCAGCTTCACCTCTTGTATTAACATTTGCGGTGTTCGGACCATGACCAAGTGATGCATTGCCAAAATACATCTGGGCATTTGCAGACTGACCATGGTTTGAGTGTCCTACATGATGAGGCTCCGCCAGTTGGGTGGGCTGATAGGACTTAAACAGCAATTGTTGATAGTCAATTTGATTGTTAGCCTTTGACTTGTTCTGTTTTTGTGCACCTTGTCTAGCATTAGCTGAAGCAACTCAGCGTCACTCGACTGACAGGTACTCTCGTTTTTTACGTTTACCCTTCAAATGTGTTTCAGGAATCCCCTCTAATAACACACCAGGTTAGTTACAGACACATTACAAACACCAAGAAGTGTTGTCTCGTTACAGACGAAGGAGTGACTCCATGAATTTTCACACTCAACTAGACTAACAAAAAACTTTTTTTCTTGTGCATATATCTGTATTCAAAAGGGGAAAACCAAGCCTCATGTAAAAAATGTGTTCCTATCTCTTTATATCTGTCTACTTGGAAATGTCTTAGACATGGTGTGAAATGAGATATTGAAATGGGGAGAGAGAAATTAAAGCATAGATGAGGCAGACAGGGTTTCAGCTACAGTAAAAAAGGCAACTTCTCTAAATGTTCAATATATAAGCATAGTGTAGGTTGTATTTTTATTAGCCATGATTTTTTGCATGCTTGTCAAATTATATGGCAAAACCAAGTCAGCTCCATTCAAATAATTCCATGGCACTCAATTTAAATTTAAAACCTGCAATGTCCGCCTCAATTGCAAAATCAATCTCAACTGACTCTGGCAATGTTGGAGCATAGACATGTCATTTTGTATGATATCAAATGCAGTTTAAATGATATTATTCAATTATTAAATGTTAGTGAACAGTTTTGCCATGCCATTATTAACAATAGCCTAAGCCATGACCAAGTTTTCTTATCAATTTGTCTTAACCGTTCAGCTGCTTCTTTTTGAGAAACTTTCCAAATTTCATTGTAAGTTGCGTATACAACACATTTAAAATGAGGAGCTCTTGGAGCCAATAAAATAAACCTGTAAATCCAAATTATCTGAAACGAGAGATAATTGGTCTTTAACTGCTGATAATGTGTAATGCTCCAACCATTGCTGGCATAATATGCTTACACCATAGGTAGTAACTACTTCCTAGTGTTGTGACTGAAACACTGGGGGTATACCCATTTATATCTACTGGCCATAATAAGCACCCACCTGAACCAGAAAGGGAAGACCAGTACATTATATTCTGCACCATTTCACTAAGTTTTACTTCTGATAGATTAACAAACTGCTGTCAGTTATCAAACCATGCAGCTGGGATAAAACTTGGTGTATTCAATTTTTTTGCATTGGTCAAGCCAAGACATTTAGTCTGTTTTACTGTTTTGTTTAAAAAAATCATTTGGCAAGTCATTAGAGAAGCCCTAAATAAAGCATCAGTGCCTTGGACCTGCCAATGCTGTGTACCCCAAACAGATTAAAGCTCAATATTGTCCTTCCCATACTCATAACCCTTTAGGGCTAGTTGTGAACTAAATGAATTAGAATAAATTAGTTTTGTTTGTTTGGGCATATTTTTCTTCTCTTTGGAAAGTGTAAGCTTATAATATTATGAAACTGGGTCTGTAGGAACTTGGCCAGAAAAATAAGGGAAGTTCTTTAAGTAGGTTTTAGAACTACCCACAGGTAGTGTCAGGTAGTAGTCCCACGGTGTCTAATTAAAAACAGCAAGTGGAGTACTAACTCTGTAATATGCCTAATGATGATAGCAAAAAGTTCACCATAATTTGTAGAATTCAAATCCAAATCCACATTTTTAAATACTGTGTATGATTCTAATTTATTTAACATGTTAGAAAAAGTCATAACATCCCATTCATCAGAAATTGACCCTCTGGAAAGATCACTCATAGTACTTTTAAGGACATAAGTCATTTGTAAAGTGTCTGTAGGACCAAAAATGTCATGGGGGATTTACCCCAAATAATACCATCATAGACAGGGAATGCAGTAATGTTCAGTAGGGTAGGGACAAGTCTCTTCAGACCTTAAATGAAGAAGAATGGTGCGTAAGCAAACTATCTGGGAGACAGAAAACCAATGTGGGATCACACTGCTTCACCTCCCAGAGGGTCGTCCTCGAGCATTGTGGTCAATGCATTTCACCAAGCGTGTGTGCTTGCAGGATTGTCTCGAGTAATTACAAAGTTGTACTGGCCATCCCTATACACGTGTTTCTGGATCATTATCTGTCATCAGTAGAGATTAGGCATCAAATATTTGGGGTTGCTGAGCAGACTGCCAAAGTTTTCACAGGACCTCCCAAGGAAGTGTGATCCCACATTTGTTTCCTGTTTAAAAGGCTCCCTCAAGCCGCTTTGAGCTGACGAGCTCATGGAGAGGCACCTGCGCGCCTGGAGAGAACTGTGACCCGAGAGACTTTGGCAGCCTGCTCAGCAACCCCAAATATTTTTATGCCTAATCTCTACTGATGACTGATAGTAATCCAGAAACACGTGTTTAGAGATGGCCAGCATTGATCTGCACCAACCTGGTGAAACACTTGAAAGAACTTTTGTGCAAGTACACACGCTTGATGAACTGCATCCACCATAACGCTTAGGGGCAAACCCGCTGGGAGGTGAAGCAGTGTGATCCTATATTTGTTTCCTGTTTAAAAGGCTCCCTCGAGCCCCTTTGAGCTGACAAGCTCATGGAGAGGCACCTGCACGCCTGGAGAGGTACTGTGACCCGAGAAGACTTTGGCAGCCTGCTCAGCAACCCCAAATATTTTTATGCCTAATCTCTACTGATGCAGGATAATAATCCAGAAACACGTGTTTAGAGATGGCCAGCATTGATCTGCACCAACCTGGTGAAACACTCGAAAGCACTTTTGTGCAAGTACACACGCTTGATGAACTGCATCCACCATAATGCTTAGGGGCGAACCCGCTGGGAGGTGAAGCAGTGTGATCCCACATTTGTTTCCTGTTTAAAAGGCTCCCTCGAGCTGCTTTGAGCTGACGAGCTTGTGGAGAGGCACCTGCGCGCCTGGTGAGGTACTGTGACCCGAGAAGACTTTGGCAGCCTGCTTAGCAAGCCCAAATATTTTTATGCCTAATCTCTACCGATGACGGATAAAAATCCAGAAACATGTGTTTAGAGATGGACCGCATTGATCTGCACCAACCTGGTGAAACACTCGAAAGAACTTTTGTGAAATTACACAGGCTTGATGAACTGCATCCACCATAATGCTTAGGGGCGAACCCACTGGGAGGTGAAGGAGTGTGATCCCACATTTGTTACCTGTTTAAAAGGCTCCATCGAGCCGCTTTGAGCTTACAAGCTCGTGGAGAGGCACCTGCGTGCCTGGAGAGGTACTGTGACCCTAGAAGACTTTGGCAGCCTGCTCAGCAACCCCAAATATTTTTATGACTAATCTCTACTGGTGACGGATAATAATCCAGAAACACTTGTTTAGAGATGGCCAGCATTGATCTGCACCAACCTGGTGAAACACTCGAAAGAACTTTTGTGCAAGTACACACGCTTGATGAACTGCATCCACCATAATGCTTAGGGGCGAACCCGCTGTGAGGTGAAGCAGTGTAATTCCACATTTGTTTCCTGTTTAAAAGGCTCCCTCGAGCCGCTTTGAGCTGACGAGCTCGAGGAGAGGCACCTGCGCGCCTGGAGAGGTACTGTGACCTGAGAAGACTTTGGCAGCCTGCTCAGGAACCCCAAATATTTTTATGCCTAATCTCTACTGATGACGGATAATAATTCAGAAACACGTGTTTAGAGATGGCCAGCATTGATCTGCAACAACCTGTTGAAACACTTGAAAGAACTTTTGTGCAATTACACACGCTTGATGAACTGCAACCACCATAATGCTTAGGGGGGGGGGCGCGCTGGGAGGTGAAGCAGTGTGATCCCACATTTGTTTCCTATCTGGGAGACAGAGACCATTCAACAGCAAAAAAATCCAACAGCAGGATCAGCGAGGAATCAGGTAAGTCTGTTTTACCCAAATGAACAGAGCGTGTGCACTATGCAAGGTGGTGTGGGAAGAGTCGGAAGTAAAATCATAAATATTAACAAAATAACCAGAGGCAGTCTAAGTAAACATGGACCTTATCAGGCAAAGGAGAGCAGTTAGGCACCTCCAAAGGTGGTTGATAGCATATCATTTCATTGCAAGGAGCAGCAGTAGTAAATGGCAAGCTCACATTAGAATCCCATTCTGTGTTTTCATCATTAACTGGTATGTTTAAAGGTTCAACATCTGAAGGCCCCAGCTTGGGTGTTGAAAGATTAGGACTACTTAGTGCCTGTAGAGGGATTTTGTGCAGGGTAGGGAGAAGTTGTAGTGTAGTTCCTATATTCCCAATAGGCTCTGCGCATTGGAATAACATAAACAGCAGTGTAGACATAGGACTGAGGTCATCTAGGTCTCTACTGACTATTTTAGACTTAATTCGTTTTGCTAGCTAGCTCAGAGGTCACTAGAAGCTTTCTCGAATGTTCAGGAAAGGGTTAACCGTCCTGATTTAGACAAGAAGGGGTTCGTTTCTGACAACCGCATAAACATGACAACTTTGCTCCCTCAGAATAAAGAGTGTATCTCTAGAGTCGTGTGAAAACAATAGACCGCTATTTCACTCAGTCAATCGTGCATGCTTAATTTCACCAGTGTGCAGAGAAATAGGGAGACGGGCGTTTTCAATAAAAGGTGTTATTTTATTGACCAGTCTTCTTTCTCATGCAAGAGAAATGAATTGCCACAATTGCAATACTTATTATAAAGTAAAGTGCGTACAGTAAAAGTAGTATTATGAAATAATACTGTAAAAACATTGATATGGTTTCTTAGCCATATGATACTTTAAAATGGATAAAATATATACATACATAAAAACATTGACTAACAAACTCAACTGGTGCTTCTAAGATACGCCTACCCCGGTGTACCTGACCTAAGCCTAATACGTGGGAAGGAGTAAGTAAGTTACAGTTTTAAGTTAAGTTAAGTTTTTGCCAAGTATCGGAATCAAGAATTCTCTCTAAGGTTTTAATCAGCTCCGTACCTTGGTTATAGAATGAAGGAGGTCTTGTATCTCGCTTCTCAGGACTCGATCTCCCAGCAACCTGGGAGGGTGACTTGGGAACACTGGAGCTGGATTTTCTCGGCTGGAGAAAAAGACAGCGTCTCTCTCAGTGGTCGAAGGGAGGGGCATTTTCCTTTGGCTCTGGCAACAGCTGGGCTCTTGGACAAGTGGAGCGTCACTCTGCTCCCCACCACTGTGTGTTTGCTTAAGGCAACGTTGGTATATTTATACCTGAAAGGTGCCAGGTTTGACGTAAGGTTGGACATAAGACGTCACTAAGAACTAACAGTTCTTTCTGGACTCCCGGAGTTCTTGTGCAAATCAAAACAAAAGCAGGGGGAATTCCCGGGATGCTGGAGGCTTGGTTTGTTTAAAGAACGCGTTGTGCTTTCTAGGAGTCTATGGGAGTAGCCTTGCAGTGTTTTGGACTGCATGGGCTATTACTAAATATGGATATGATTCTTATGCCTTTATAAGGATATTATTAGTTATAACCACATAAGGGCATGAATCGGGAATATCGAATTAGGGTCCTAGATAGAAATACAACACCCACTCCACGTATTAATGTCCATCATTACTAAAAAATAAGCAATATTAAACATACAATGCATGTGTGTTTTCCAACCCACCCCAAAATACATAATTGCATTTGAAATGGTGTATGGTTTATACACGAAAATGAGTATTGGTACTGTACGTTTTTTCAAGCAGGGTTATCATTCAGTTAAATGCATATATATATCGGTTGAATGAATTGTGAAAATTACACATGAAATGGCTCTGTATACAGAAGAGAAGGTCGAGACCATTTCATCACATATTTATACTATAATATACATGTGCTAGAGGCTGAGGTAAAATATTGTCTCTAATGTCTCTAAAAATAGAAGCTCTGTTCTGTAAGAATAGTTCTACTTTAAGCAAAGTACCATGTGCCGGAAAAAACGGTAAATATTTTTGATTTGAAAGAAAAATAATTTCGCTTTCAGGGGAAAAAATAGCTCCAAATGTTTTCAGTTGCTTTGTTTAACAGAACTGAAGGCCAAATTCAGAGTTCAGGGAACACTGTGTGCTTGTTGTTTTTAAAAGTTATTCTCGTTGTTCAGGGGAGAACATCATATCAGACAGGCTTGCAAAAAATTGGTCTACAACTTCAGGTGAAAGTTCGACCAAGTTTGAAAATACTGAAACTGTGCAGTTCTGTGCGTGATTGCTATCATCGATGTTTGGATCAGCAATGCTCACAGTAGGTTGTACCTGTTTGGTGCTGCTTTCCTCTCGTACTTCACCACCACCTACTCGTTATGGTGAAGTCTCAACGAATGCCGTCATCAGAATAGGTAGCCGCTGGGGACAACACAGTGCATGAGTCGTTACAGAACAAAGCAAAGTGTCAATATCCATTGGTACTCTGATGGTAGTGTAAGGCAGACGTCCAACACGCATTCTTCTCCACATAGCAGACATCGAAGCACAGGCAAGATGCAATCCTGCCAGATTGGTGTGAAAGAAAGAAACCAAGTTGTACTCAGATCTCTTAGCCGGGCCAATCCGAGGACCTTAGTGATACGGACTCGATATCGTATTGCTAGGATCGTTTCTTCCATCATTGCTGGAGTCTTGTCTGTGGACTGGCTTGCCATATCGGAGCAGAAGGAACAAAATAATTCCTGCTACGAGTCCCAAAATTAAAGGTAGGCCGCCAAAGACAGAATGGAAAAAATTCGGGAAGATGCCCAGAACTGTTTCAAATGGTGTTAACAGTCCCGAAAAAATTGTCTTAAATACATGTGCGATGCCACTGGTATCAGACATGTTTAAAATTTGACTTAACATTTCTACGAAATGCACGGGGCAATTTGCCGATAAAAGGGTATGTATCTCTGATGTTGTCCTTGCAACTTGCAGATCATACGTTTCTTTGGACGACGTCAGCGGCACAGTAGTCTGTAAAAGAATAGACTTCATTCTGCTTAAAGTATCAATTCGAATAGAAGAGATATTCTCATAAGGCCATATTGCCTCCTCCATGTCTGGATTGCTGTTTGGATACAATACTTGCATACAACAAACGATCCTGGAAGTAACAGTTACAAAATAGCATTCTCCTGGCACCATTCCACAACAGCTGTGGTCATTTATTAAAATGTAGCTCCCATTGGAAAGTTGTCAGAAGAATGGTTCTATCTGTGTTACAGGAGTGCCTTGCAGGTGACCTGAAAGGTTATTTGAAGACCCTTCGCAAGCTCCATGCAAGTTAATACCTTGACACAGAAGTGTACCGCTTAGTGATTTTTTACAATTATTGCCACAAAGGAATACCTCCTTTTTCCCTTCACTATAACATTTGTGTGTGTAAGGTAAATCCCAGGTTGATTTGATGTATCCTTTACCCAACTTTCATACTGGCCTGCTGGTATTTATTCTTGGCAATATTTAAAGTGGAAAGTTGTTATCGGAATTGTAATTGTTCCGTGTATTATCCATTCAATGACAGGTCTCTCTGACATTGTCAATGGTAATCTTTCAAGTTTTTCAATGCTCAGAATCGTATAATCTGCTCCTTTTTGTGCCAAACTGATTTGTTTATCAGTAAGGTTAAAGATAGAAAATAATGACGTTATGTTGATTAGACGCCATGGCACGTAGCCTGAACGTAGGTTTTGCAACGTCCAGCCTAGCTGTACAATAGAACGCAATTAGGACTGACCATGTTGTAACATTAGCAAGTCTTGCTCTATTATATCAAAGGCAGATGATACAATACTGTCCAGTGAATGTATTCTGGAAGACAGAGTCGTTAACCCATTGTCCACTACAGAAAGTGATTTTTCCAAATTTATACGATCAATTTCTCGTATTTTTTCTGCTGTTTCAATTTGCATTACTTTCCAAGCTTCGGTGTATGCAGCGTATATACCGGCCACTATGAAACGTTTTTGACGCTGTTTGCGAGGTCCCATTATGAAATCTCGCAAGTCAGCACCTTCTTTAAGTAAAGTCAAGTGTTGCTTAATTTCAGCCAGTGTGGATTTCTGTAGCCACTCAAGGCATAATTTCCCTACACCGTATGCTGTAACTATCCCTGGATGTTGTCTCTGGGAATATCTTGGGTCTGGCCTGGTCAGTTTGAACCCCTGTCTTTTGTTCAGGAATCTATCTTGACAGTTATTCGTTTCTGTGGGCCAGATCAACCATTTTTTCCAATCAGGATTTGTTCTGTTTTGGTGAAAAATATGGGATACGTCTAGTTCCACATCCGTAGTACTATTACTATCAGGTATGGGCTCCGGAATAGACGGTATATTTAACCCCTTAAGTGCTGCGCACGTTCACCGGCCGACGGCACCACTACCTCCATAGTGCTGCCGTCGGCTGTTGAACGTTCGAACTGCACCTGCGCAATGGAACGTCCAGCACTGGAGCTGGACGTTCCATAGCAGCTATAAGGTTAAGTCTTTTATTTTAGCTGAACCAAGACAAGTAGTTTGTTGAATCGTATCATTCAGAAATATAATTTGTTCTGGGATCATGCAGGCTCTAAATAATGATTCTAGACCTTGTACCTGCCAGTCTTTTGTTCCCCAGATGGTTTTTGTTTCAATGTTATTTTTCCAAAATTCAAAACCAAATGTAAACATTTTGTCATAACATTTTTCAGAATAAATCAATTTAGTATTTGTCAACATTGTTTTCATTCCTGTCTTATTTAACATTTTAAAATAAAACGTTTCTAGATCACTGTTGTTAAACCCTGAGAAGTATGGACATTTCTCATAAAATGTCTTTGAACTTCCTTTTGGTGGAGTTGGACAATGTTCCCTTTGATTATAAGGAAAAACATTTCTAGGTTGTGCAGATTTATGCAAATAGTGATGACCATAGTGATTGTAACAGTATAACTCTTCATAATTTGATGAACCCTGTAAATAATCATGTTCTGTAAATTTAGCTGACATTACTAAATCTGACATCATATTATTGATATTTTCAAAGTCCCAATCATCAGAAAAAGAACTTGGTATCACAAAATCACTTAAGGAAACCTTAAACTGGTGTGGATACTTCGAGAGCTCAATCGGGCCATAAATTTCAAAGTCAGTTCTGTCCCATGCTATACCCCCAGGTATTGGATTGGCTGTGATGTTCACTGATGATAGATGTGAGAGGATCTGTGAGACTTTAAGACCAAGTTGATGTTCTGACTTGCTGTGTCCATTGTACTATATTTTCCATCAATGAATTTACCCAAGCACAAAACCATGATTAGCCAAAGCAGGAGGAAAAGTACACCTAACACAGTCCAAAATTCAATCCATGGTGAAATCAGATATGTTTCTTTTAGTTGGTGAAAAAGCTCAGTTATTTTTTCTTTGAAAGTTTTTGTTGCTGGCTTGTCTCCATGTTCACTTGGATCATCGGAAAAGTCATCAAAGTTGATAAAATAGCCAGATACAGTTCTGTCAATTGGTGGGATTGCTTCCAGATTTCCATTGATCTTTGCATTTTCTTTTGTTACATGTGTACAGTCTGAGGCTACATCGTTGTAGATTGGTGTGTCATCAGGAATTGTTGCAATTTGGGTTTCAAGAGGCGCGAGTTCCATGGCTTTGTTGCATAGTACTTTTTTATCTACTGCAGATTTATCGAATGTGATTAGTCTATCAGTTTGAACCTCTTGGATTGTAGCAAAGTTTGGTCTTCTGCTTTTTCTTGGTAATCCACTGGGCCTGCTATTTATTATCGGCCACATGTTTGTGGTTTCACCAGGTCGATGGAAACAATACTGTTTTCCTTTTTACCAGCAAGTGGCAGTAGTACTACTGATCTTGCTCCGCTGACAGCTAAGACAGGTACTGCTTTTCTGTAAGAAGGCCCAAATTCCTTCTTCACCGCAATCTTTTCTCTGACCAGCTCCCCAATCTTTGGAATCCAGACAGGTCTTGCTGGGACAGGTGGTTCTTCAGTGGTTGTTGGCTTAAACTTTATGTTACTTAGACTCTTTCTTGTTTCATTCAAGTCCTGTAAAACAGCCAAACGATCTTTGATATCAAAAGTTTTTTCTTCTACCACTGAAGTTTGACGATCCAGATCCTGGATAATCATTCTAGTACCAAACAAAAGTTCATACGGACTGATACCTCCTAGAGAATTTCTTGGCATGCTATTAAGACTACGTTGGACACTTAGTAGATGTTTGACCCACCCATCACCCGAACCTAATACCCTCGCTGTTATAGATTGCTTTATGTCACGTTTTTTTCTTTCCACTACCGCATTTCCCTCAGGATGTAAGGGAGAAGAGTACCGCAATGCAATGCCCATGCTGGTCATGGCCTCTTTGTAAGCTCGAGAGCTAAACGCAGGACCCTGGTCAGAATGTAGCATGCCAATTGCGTATGTGCCGATAAAGACTCGGAAATCTTTTATAACAGTTCTGGCGTCAGCCGAGTGCTGGGGCCACATTTTTAAGTGAATTCAGTCTTAATAATTATTGGGACGCATTTCTCCGGCTGGATTTCTGCGTATAGATAGCCTGATGCTTTCTAATAAAGGTGTCCTGGCAATAGTCTGGTCCGGTTCACAACTGCGATCTCTGTTGCAGTCTGGACAATCCATTGCAAATTTGTAAATTTGAAAGCTCATCCCCGGCCACCAGTATTCTGATTGTAATTCTATTAGAGATTTCAAGATCTCTTGGTGCCTTGGACCCAGTCCCATGTGTGCACCTTCAATCAAGAAAACTCTCCGGTTCGTGTTTGGAATTACTCTATCCCCCACTCCAGGGATTTGAGCAAAAGGAACGGAGTTTGCATCAATTATGTATGTATTACTGAGTGGATAGTTGAGAGGTAATGCTGCATAATCGCCTTTTAACGACGCTTTTACCACCAGCATGGTTTCTCCATCTATGTGTTTTGAGAACGCTTTTTTGTGGCTACGGAAGCCGGTTGAACCGCTTCCGCTGTGGCTCTGTTAGCCAATTAATTCCTTGCAACGTGAACGCCATCACGTTGATGACTCAGTGTATGTATCATGTGAGTCTTTTGTAGTTCTTTCTGCAAAAGAACTACTTGTTCCCAAAGCTTTTTATGCTTTATTGTGGCACCTGTGTCATCTTTGTAACCGTTTTTGCTCCAGGTCTGCATGTCACTGTTGTATGACTTGACGCAGTAATGCGAATCGCACACTATTAGTGTGGGGAATTTGCGATCTGCATTTTCAAGCACCATCTTTAAAGATCTTATTTCAGCTCGCTGAGCTGAACAGTTTCTGAGTGATTCAGTTTTGGTAATCATCGATTTGAATTTACCAGAGTGCCAGCGACCTTTAACAACCGCGCACGCTGCATTGTAGGATTTTTTCTCTACATCGTAATGGTGTGCAAATCTGTCCATGTAGATTACACAGAGGCAGAATTTCGATTGGCAGAGGATATTCTTGTTCGTATTCTAGATCATCTAGTTTTTTTATTTTCAGGTCAAAATAGTATTTCAAGTCTTCTGCAGCTAGAGAATTTTCCCACTGTATCCATTTTGGATCTAGTGCCACTGCATTCAGATTGCGTGGACTTGTTAATGCCTCAAGTGCTGATTCTGCTGTAAACACAGATATTCTTTTGCTTTGGGCTAGGGCTCTTTCTTTTGCTACAGCAGTTTGAACCGCTATTAGGATTTTTTCAGTTGAACTGATTTTCATTTCAGCTTGTGTGTACAAGTGTGATTTGTAAGCTATTGGTACTGTTTCCCCTTCATTAGAGGTCAGGTACGTAAATCCGCATCATCCTGGGATGACTCGGATTACAAGGTTGCGTACGTTTTCGCGAGTTTGCAGTTTTGTTTTAGCTAACATGTCTGTCTGTAATGATCTCAAACTTTCTGTGTGTTTTTGAGTCCAATGTATTGGTTTGAAATCAGGTTTTATTAATTCATAGAGAGGTTTAACCCTCGCTGCATAATTTACAATGTATGTTCTACCGAAATTCAGGAAGCCTAGTATTGATTGTAAATTTTTCAGCATTTTTGGTGCTTGGAGTACTGCACACTTCTCTAGGAAGTTGTCTGCCAGGCTTTTGCCTTGACTTGATAATTCATATCCTAAAAATAGGACTGTTAGATGGGCAATTCTTGACTTTTTAAAGTTGAATTTGTAACCCTCTGATGCGAACCCAAGAATTATGGTGTTCACTCTTTTAAGTGAGTCTCCAGGTCATCGTCTGTAAGATAGATATAATCGACATATGATAATGCCTCATCATCATATATTTGTAGTAATTCTGTTACCCTTGCTGAGAATAATCCTGGGCTATTCTTGAATCCCTGTGGGAGTCAGCAAAATTGTTTTTGCGACCCCATTATTGAGAAAGAGGTCAAATACCTGCTTTCAGGTGCAATGTTTTGACAGAAGAATCCATTAGAGATATCTAATGTCATTTTATATTTTTTGCGCACGATGTTGTTCATTAGTGCTGCACTGTGTGAGTTTTGTACTGCAAAAGTTTTGCAGCAGGAGTTTAAATGTCTGTAGTCCAAAACTAGGCGATATGAATCATCTGGCTTGGAGACAGGAAATAAAGGATTGTTCATTTGTGATGTGCATGTTTCAATTACCCCTTGATATTTAAGTTGATCTAAGATCACCCCGACTTGCTTTTTAGCTTCTTGTTTTACTGGGTACTGCCTTTGTGCAGTAGGTTGATTTTTTTACTGGATTTTGTGGTGAGGAGAGTCCTCATCCCATCCTACGTGATTTTTGTATAATGCAGGGGCTTGGGCCACTGCCCATTTTCTTGCAAATGTGTATTTTTTATGAATTGGAATATGATTTGAGAAGGCAGGCATAATCATTTCTTCGCCATGAGGGCACTCCCTGACAAACTCTGGTGGCCAGTCTTTTTCAACTAACAGGATGTCATAGCCTTTAGAAAGATTCTCCCAAAAGAGACCTTTTATTTTCCTTGTTTTATCTCCCTCTATACGTAATGTTATTTCATATAGTTTATGGGGCACGCTAACTCGTGTGTCTGCAGTTTCCACATGAATGTATTCATTCGTGTCCACTGTCTCCAGAAGATTCATCAGGATCTTGCGAGCTATGGTGACTTCTGCTGCGCTGTCTAGCATTGTCTGGGCCCACTCTCCGTTTTTCAGTTGTGTCCTCAGAATCCTCGGCATGTTTAATTTTAATACTTGCTACCTTCTTTCTGGGAAATTGTGATTTTTTACTTTGATGAGCAGGTTCTTTGTCTTTGGGCTTGACGTGCTCTTCCTTGTGTTCTGACCGTCGTCTTCTTTCCGATTTCTGTGAGAAAGTCTGAAAAGATCGAGAGGGACGTGTATTAATATCTTGATATCTATCAGGTTTTCTCAATTTATCCCTATCTCTAAGGTTGTATCTTTTCTCAGAGGGTTCCCTTTGGGGAGACTTGTCTCCTCGGCCAGGAGATCTTTCTCTCCGTTGAGGAGATCTTCCTCTGGACTGGAATCGTTTTTCCTTGGGAGTGGATTGTTTATTACCATCCCAACTCTTTTTTGGAGTATTTAGATTATTTTTAATAAATGTTTTTTCAGGATTTTTAGTTAATTGGGGTTTTATTGGTTTGCCACCCAAACTGTCTCTTCCTAGCTCTTCATAGGATTTTTCTATGATTCTGGCAAGTTCAAATGGTTGGTCTGTTATATCTGTCTCCTTCAATTTCTGGCGGATTGCCACACATGCTGCTTCTCCTTTTATGTTGGCCAACAATATAGCCGCAACCTGTTTAAAGTCTTTCAGTAATTTCATACCCAGAGTTAAAGCAGGTTCTGGACCGTATTTGTTTTGAATTTGTCTTAGTACATCTGGTATGACCGCCATAGACGGAACACCATGTGTTTTTGTGTAGATGGAAGCAAAGACCATACCCCAAGTGTCACAGTCATCCACATGTGGTGCGACTCCCATTGGGAGGCAGATAGTCAGAATTCTGTGTTTTTCATGAGGTGTAGTATTAGGAAATACTGCCTCTATTTGAGTTATTTTCTGAGCTAACCAGAATGGAATTTGTTCCCGTTTTATGGGTGTTTTACCAAGACATGATTGTATGGTCTGTGGTGTAATTTTGTTTGTATTCCCCTGATGAGGGATCAGTTGTGGGATGTTAATTGCTGATTGGACTGTTGAAGTCCGCATGACATATTGGACCAATTGTCTATGTATTTTAATTAAAAGTTTTAGCTGAGCTAAAAGTTCCCGGTTCAACATTTTATCGATGTCTGGGTGTGGTGTGTAGCTGGCTAGAACCGGCCACATGGCTCCTGGTCTACCTAGTGGACCATGCCTGGTGATGTGATTTTGATGGTTTAGGGTGCCATTAAACAAGAGCAGGTGCTCTTGGTAAGTTAGTGGGATTTCAACGTCCTGGAAAGGAGTGTATACATCCGGAGGTTCCTCTATTTTGTAATAGTGGAAATCTTTTGTCAGCGTGTGCTGCGTGTGCTGCTGGAAAATGTATCCATGAATAGAACACCTCTGTCTGCCGCAACTCATGTGCCTCTATCACGAATATGACCGTACCACCTCTTGGTGATAGTTCATTCTCTATAAGTTTGAGAGTTATAGTTTTCCTTATATTGACCGGAATGATTATAGCATTCGGGTCATTGTCTTCATTAAACCCTGTAAGGTCTACAGCCGGTTGATTCGCATTTACTGCGGTTTCATCGGTTTCGTTGTTGTCGCCGTGTTCTGACATTTTTACTGACAGAAAGGTTTTTTGTTGCAGATCACATTTCAAGGAAACAAAGATTAGGTGCACAATATTTTGGAACACTGTATCCTTCAACGTTGACTAAACCAAAAACTAATACATAGGATCCTCATCCTACTAAGTTCCGGCGGATATCAACCTTTCACCAACTCCAGACGTCTATTGGAGTTTTTACGGGAGAAGGGGGTCTGTGTGAAAAGCACGACTGAGTTACTGTAGTGTCTTGCGTTAGATTATCGCCTTACCAAACGTTGGGCGCCATGTAGTGTAGTTCCTATATTCCCAATAGGCTCTGCGCATTGGAATAACATAAACAGCAGTGTAGACGTAGGACTGAGGAAGAAGAAGGAGGACCGCACGCAGTATTATAAGGGACCGGGGGGAAAACAGTGTTAAAAAAATGACAAAGTCCCAAACCAGAGGACGAAGTGAAACCTGCCCTATTTAGTTATCTCCTAACTTGACATGTCGACAAATCAACTGGAAAAGCAAAGGTACAATCGAATGTATTTGATTATCAATCTTTATCAGTTCCACATTATATTATCACGGACAAACATGGGTTGTGACAAATTCGGTACAGTATGTATAGGCATGTATGTATAGGCATTTATATAGCGCACTACTTACCCGGAGGGTCCCAAGGCGCTTCGACCGCTGCGAAACCCTTCCTGGCTTCCCTGAGAGATGGTCCCTTAATGGGTATCTCCAGGGTGAGACCAGGCATCCCCGGCGGTCTGGTGGGGCCGTTAGTGAGGATGAGGCAAGCTAATGCCCAGAGTTGCCGAGTGTGATCGCTGATCAGAGTGGGCACCGAGGCGAGAGAATTATCGAGTCCGCTGACCCTGGTCCAGAAACCTGCCGCGCCGGGAATCGAACCCTGGTCCCGGGCCGTCCTCTGCTCTCGGGTCTGCCGCCTCTAACCAGTGAGCCACACTACCGCACTGCTAACAGCAAGAATATAAATTAAAATAAGACTTATAACAGTGTATGTTTAGTAACGTTGTTATTTGAATTTTATTCCACATAAACAATATACAATTCACAATTCATATAAAATCATCATTAAAACATTTGTAATGTGCATATCAATAAAAGAATTTTTTGCATAAATAAAAACAAGAAAAGAATCACAAGGTCGACGCGGCGTTTCGGCTTTCTTTTGTACACCTTCCTCAGGACTGATTCTAAACAATTTAAAATATTAAAGAACATAAAGTTACCAAACAGTTTTAGCTAAAGGTTTATATTCCACACATGGACGCATTTCATTTTCTTTTTCCAATCTGTCACACTGTAGTTCTTTGTCTTAAATATGAAAAGCAGTAACACAATTTAAATACTATCACTTTTTTTCTCTTTTTGCAGATTATTTCCATTATTACATTTTGTACACCACTTGTTTAACATCTAGTTTGCCTGTCCTTTAGAACTGAATCCAATGCTTGACAACCCATAGTACCACTACTAAAAAGAGGGGCATGACGGATCTTATCGTACATGCATACCTTATTAATCCAGATGGAGTTATAGCCCATGTGGAGAATGTTGTTTTAGCGAAAGTCCTGCGTAGAATGGGACGATCAACTGAGCACAGACTACTACCATCAATCTGTAAAATGTGCTGTCTCTAAATGAAGACATAAAATATATACAAATGATTTTAACTTATTGTCTTTACCCATCTGTTTATACTCGGTGGGCGGCGTTCTTAATACGTACCTATTATCAGTGACCCTTTGTAAATAGTCGTGCCGAGTCTTTTGTTAATTATCATCTTCGGTCTACATAGCTCCTATCTTTCTCTGATGATTAATTATCAAATTTTGGGGCAAATGAGTCACAGATTCATCTCTCAAAGTCCATTTACTATGGATGGTTACTATCCCCTCTTGGGGTCTCCTCTTTACAGACCGATTCCGAGGGTCTTAGGGTGTTGGGAAGTAATAGTAAATTAAATAATTCACTATCCAGCGCCTAAAAGCATTATGCGTTGTAATGGACTGCGTGGTAAAAACCGCGTTGTAAAGGCATGCGATGTAAAAGCATGCGTTGTAGTGACAAACTCAACTGGTGCTTCTAAGATACGCCTACCCCGGTGTACCTGACCTAAGCCTAATACATGGGAAGGAGTAAGTAAGTTACAGTTTTAAGTTAAGTTAGGTTTTTGCCAAGTATCGAAATCAAGAATTCTCTCTAAGGTTTTAATCAGCTCCGTACCTTGGTTATAGAATGAAGGAGGTCTTGTATCTCGCTTCTCAGGACTCGATCTCCCAGCAACCCGGGAGGGTGACTTGGGAACACCGGAGCTGGATTTTCCCAGCTGGAGAAAAAGACAGCGTCTCTCTCAGTGAGTCGAAGGGAGGGGCGTTTTCCTTTGGCTCTGGCAACAGCTGGGCTCTCGGACAAGTAGAACGTCGCTCTGCTCCCCACCACTGTGTGTTTGCTTAAGGCAACGTTGGTATATTTATACCTGAAAGGTGCCGGGTTTGACGTAAGGTTGGACATAAGACGTCACTAAGAACTAACTGTTCTTTCTGGACTCCCGGAGTTCTTGTGCAAATCAAAACAAAAGCAGGGGGAATTCCCGGGCTGCTGGAGGCTTGGTTTGTTTAAAGAACGCGTTGTGCTTTCTAGGAGTCTATGGGAGTAGTCTTGCCGTGTTTTGGACTGCATGGGCTATTACTAAATATGGATATGATTCTTATGCCTTTATAAGGATATTATTAGTTATAACCACATAAGGGCATGAATCAGGAATATCGAATTGGGGTCCTAGATAGAAATACAACAAAGTGACAAGGAACTACCCAGAAACCCCTGTGGCCAACTATGGAAAAATGGTGTAACTTGATCAAATTAAAGGAAATGTGTTGTTTCTGTTTACAACCAGCAAGCAGGGGGCAAAATCACAGTTCGAGTACCTTGGATGGCAAAGACTGGTGCACCCTGGGACGGGCCAAGCTCTTTTTTATCTGTAATCTTCGCTCAGACTAGATCCCAAACTTTAGGAATTCAGCCAGAAATCACTGGCTGTTCCTTAATTTCATCAGTGGCTAAATGTTTAGAATTTAAATTGGAGTGCTCATCTTGGAAGTCTTGTAATTCCTGTAAGACAGTGAAATGTTCATTGATGTCAAACTGTGTATCTACTGCCTCTGTGCCAGAGTTTTCAAGACCCAGAGTGCCCATAGCATCCTGGAATGCCTTAGAGGCGAAGGCTGGTCCCTGGTCTGTGCAGAATGCTGCTGCTGGATATGTACTGATAAAGACTTGTAAATCTGTAATAACAGTTGGAGTATCCATCGATCACACCCATGAAAATCGAGAACAAGAATTAACAGCCACTAAGATAAATTTAAAGGCACTATCCAAATAGAGTGATCAGCAGTGATCTACACAGACACATTGAAATGGCTTATTTGAAACTAATAGAGGTGTCTGCGGTGGGTGAGCTATGGTGGAACCTTTACTTTGTTGACAAACGCTACGGCAAGGGGCAAATTATTAAGTCTGTTTATGAAGACCCTGACACCAGTAGTGTTTCTGTAATAAAGAAACTGTTCACCACATCAGCAAGTGCAGATGCCAATCCCTCATGAGCAGCGATTATTAACTCTAATCTGTGGTCCCGGTTGGGTACCACTCATTCACCCACCCTGGAAATACGGGCAAAAGTAATATTTTGAGGACTTAATAGATAGGAGTATTTTGCTGTATAGCCTTTAGATAGAGGCTCACCACTAGCTGAAGCTGGGATCTCAGCCATGATGACATCATCTATCCTCGTATATGAACGAGTAATCACAGCTACTAAAACAGTCTGAACAGCTGCCTTGGTAGCTTTATCATCCAACGAATTCCCTGCACCGTGTACATCAACACGTTGTTGACTGTGTGTATTACATGAGCCCGTGGCAAAGCATTTTTCAGTGCCACCATCTTCCACCAAAGAAGTTTATGCTTGACAGTATTGCCTTTTGAATCTCTGAATCCATTCAAGTGTCAACAATGGATGCTGTAATAGGAATCACACACTATAAGTGTGGTGAATTCTGAATCCGTATTCTGCAATGCCAGAACCAAAGCTTTCAATTCAGCCAGCTGTCTGGTACAGTCACCCAAAGTTTCTATATACGTTTTCTGCCTGAAATACACAATTTTTCAAGACACCTTTTACTTTAGCACATTCAGGCGAGTACTTGTACTTGGTTACAAATGCGGGTGGGCTGAACCATCGGTACAGATTATGAAAGCATACTACTCTAGAGGCATAATTTCAATGGACACAGGGTATTCTTGTTCATACTGGAGGTATTCCTGTGCTTGTAAAATGGGGTCAAAATGTAATTTACATCAGTAGCTGTTAAGGAAGTGGCCCACTGGATCCATTTTGGATGTAAGGTTTTCAAGTTAGGAACCCAGGCATTGGGGACAGCCTCTAAGGCTGGAACAGGAGATACTACAATAATGCTTTTCCCTAGGCCAATGGACGTTTCTTCAGCACAGCAGTTTGAACTGCAGTCAAAACTTTTCCTGTAAATGCAAACCATATTTCCTCATTGGAATATAAATGTGATTTAAAAGTGGTCAAAGCTGTTTCTCCTTCATTGAATGAAACATGTTTACCCACTGAAACCCGCAATTATGCAGATCACTAAATCAGTAGTGTTAACACAAGTATGTAAATGTTTAGACTCAAGCTTGTCTGTTTGTAAGTTTCTGAGAATAGTAGTATGTTCAGTCCGATGTTTACTAGAAAAATATGGATTAATGAAATTGTACAATGGTTAACACATCGTGCACAGTCTGGTATGTATGTTCTACCAAGGTTGAGAAATCCTAAAAGCGATTGAAGCTTTTTCAATGTATTTGGTGTTTGCAAGAGAGTGTCTTTCTCTAACAAATTTAGTGCTAGGCTTTTGCCTTTATTTAATAATTTGTACCCAAAAACAGGATACTGAGTAAGGCAATTTTAGATTTTGGAAAATTGGATTTATAGCCATGGTCAGTGAATCTCCAGAAAAAGTAAGAAAATGCTTCTGAATAAATTTCTTGTAAGGGTGATGTGGCTTGGGCAGCAAACAGACCTGGGCTGTTCTTATACCCATATAGGAGCCTACAGAACATTCATTGGGCTCTTAGCGCTGAGAATGCAGTCAAAGTCCTGCTTTCAGGCACTATATTTTCAGGAAAAGCCATTGGAAATGCCCAATGTAGTTTTGTATTTTTTTGCAAGCAATGTTATTTATTAAGCCAGTGCTGTGTGCTTTCTGTACAGCAAAAGTGTGTGTTTGAATGTTTAATTGTTGATAGTCCAAGACTATATGATAGGAATGATCAGGTTTAAACAAATGAAATAATAGATTCTGTAGTAGGGGATCTCTGTGTATAGTCATAATCTAGTGAATAGTCCCGCCCATGTGCATGGACCCCGGAGCAATCAAAAATAATCTCTAAAGTGTCGAAAAAATGCAGAACTGCATAGACACTTAAGAGAGAATTTAAAGACATATAATGCAGCCCAAAAAAGGCTACACTGTCCAGTACTTCAGCTAGAAATTCCACCAAAAATCCACAAAAACAGCAAAGCCTGTCCAGATTTTCATTGTCTTCAGTACAAACCCCTCTGGAATATAGAGAGGAAGACCTGGACAGACAAGCCCCATAGGCTGCCATTATGTGTCTCAGAATAGGGTACTGTGCCTTTAAGAGAACTTTCCAGAACTTCACAGTATCCCAGAATGCCCTGCAGGTCTCTCATACTTTCAGTTCTTTTTTCCGGCTCCTGCAAGCAGGACCCTGGAGCATTGAGCTCTCCCTTTTCAAGGGTTTTGTTGGTGTTTTTTCACTAAATTCGATTTTGTGTACTTTTAAAGTACTTTGGTGTCTTTCTTCTTGGTTTCTTGCACCCTTTTGTTGTCCATAATGCCTGCATTATTTGACAAGTGCCCGGAGTGCTCCAGGAAGAAGGCCAAGTCAGACCCCCATGAGGTCTGTATCCTCTGCCATCAGGCTTCAGGGACTAGAAGAAAGAAGACAGAAGACGCAAGGTGGGTCTGGAGGGGCTTCATCTGCCCATGCTGAGGCCCCTGGGGGGCTCCCCGGGGGCAGGAAGCCCAGCACACGTCCCCATTCTCCGTCTGGGTCGGTGGCACCCACCAAGACGTCGAGGGGGAAGCCCAAGGCCGGCTCCCCGTCTCCCCAGGGCTCTGGGTCGAGGAAACGTCGCCCGTCGACGTCGAGGGACCTGCATAGGCCGCCATCGAACACAGAGACATTGTCATCGTCGCTGTCTTCGGCGTCGACGTCGAGCTCTCGGCGTCGACAGGCCCGGCGTCGCCGCTCGCCGCCGAGGCGATACCGTCGATCGCCGTCAAGACGCAAGGCTTCATCGTCGTCGAGGGGATCCTCGTCGACGCAGAAGCATTCGCTGGTGAGACGGAAGCGTTCGCCGTCGAGGTCGACGTCGAGACACTCCAAGGAGACGTCGAGGCGGTCGCCGTCGAGGCGCAAGAGGTCGCCGTCAAGACGCAGAGGATCGTCGTCAAGATGGTCCGGGTCGACGTCGAGACATGGCAGCCGTTCGACACCGAAGAGGAGGAGACGGTCGACGCCGAAGGGACGCTCGACGTCGAGGGGCCGACGGTCGACGCCTGAACATCGGTCAGCGGCGTCAAGGGATCGTACTACGCGGCCTAGGGCTGTGGGGGGCTCCCCTCAGCCCAGGAAGGATGGTGGGTCACCAGGATCGGCCTCCACCGGTTCCGCCGAGGTCGGTCTCGTTGCCCAGGCTCCCGACACCTCCCAAGAAGACTCCTAAATCTAAGGAACCACGTAAGCCCAAGTCGGCCACCCCGGAGAAGCCGGTGGACCGGCCGAGGCCCAAGAGATCGCAGTCTCGCTCCCGACGGAGAGAACGATCGAGGAGCAGGCACAGGTCCTCCACCCGTTCCAGACAGCACCATAGGAGACATAGATCCAGGACCGATACGTCTTCTAGGACCCGCTCTTATTCCCCTACTTTGTCTGATTCCCCGGAGACTAGGGTGTCTCCTATCGATGACATCGGTACATTCCAGGAGGTTCTCCTGAGGGGGGCTGCGAAGTTGGGTATCACGGTGACGGCTCCTACACCTACGACGTCCGTGATATTCGAGACTTTGCACAAGAAGCACCGGTCTCGCCCTCTTTTGCCCTTGGTTCCGGGACTGGTTGAACCGGCACAAGAACTGTTTCTTACACCGGCGGTGGTGAAGGCTGCCCCGTCCAGACTTTTGAAAAAATACAGGGCACCGGACTCGGACCCTGCCTTCCTGAGGATGGACCCAGTCCCCGACTCAGTGATAGTGACGGCGGCCAGAAAGCAACATTCTACATCCCCGTCCTCCACCGTGCCTCCGGACAAGGAGAGCCGCTGGATTGATTCGGGGGGAAGGAAGGCGTGTGGGACTTCTTCCATGACAATGAAGGCTTCCAGCGACTCGGCATTACTGGGACGATATGACCGTGCGCTTTGGGATTCCATGGAGCAGTTCGCGGACCTTGTGCCGCGTGACAGGAGGGAGGACTTCATGGAAATCGTCAAGGAGGGGATGCTGGTCTCGAACCAGGCCATCAGTGCCGCGTCGGATATATCCTTGTTAGCTGCACATGGCTACTGCCACGGTATCAACCAGCGCCGCCATGCTTGGCTCAGGCTTACGTCTTTCAAGCCTGAGGTGCAGCAGCGAGTGGCCAACCTGCCGTTTTCCGGGGACACGCTCTTCGGTAAGCACGCAGATGACGAGATGGCCCGGATGAAGGCCGAGGCTGAGACCCTGACGGCGGTGGGCTTGGAGAAGCCCAAAGACAAGAAACCCTACTGCCAGTTCCAGCGGCGGTTCGGCTCACAGGGGAAAGGAAGAGGACAGTCTTCGGGACAACAGCAGCAGCAACAACAGCAGCAGTTCCGAAGACCTTTCCAAAAACGTCAGAGGGGTAGAGGTGGACAGCAGTCCTCTACCGTGACTAAGGGCCCGGCCGGGTCTCAACCCTGAGCGGTTACTTCCCCGTCATCCGTTACCCGCTCCGGTGGGGGGAAGCGTTCAATTTTTTCTGGCAGAGTGGAGAAAAATTACTCAGGACAAGTGGGTGCTGAATATTGTTTGCAATGGATACAGTCTTCGATTCATCACCCTCCTCCAGCGATCCCTCCGGTCAGCTCGCAGTATCAACTGCGCGAGCTCCAGGCGGAGGCCGATATCCTGTTGAAGAAAAGGGCGATAGAAGACGTACCTCTGTCTCAAAGAGGAAGAGGTCTGTACTCCCGGTTCTTTCTGGTTCGCAAGAAGGACAAGAACGAGTTCAGGCCCATTCTGGACTTGCGACAGGCAAACAAGTGGATTCGCAGAGAAAAGTTTTGCATGCTGTCGTTGCATCAGATTTATCCTCAGTTGCAACAGGGGGACTGGCTTTGTGCCATAGACCTACAAGATGCGTACTTCCACGTGCCCATCGCACACAAACTCAGGAAGTTTCTGCGATTTCAAGTCGGCACCAATCATTACCAATACACGGTGCTGCCTTTCGGACTGAAATCTGCACCCAGGACATTCTCGAAGTGCATGGCAGTGGTAGCGGCACACCTGAGGAAAGACAGGGTGTTTGTCTTCCCGTACCTGGACGATTGGTTGATCAAGGCCTCCTCCTTCTCAGAAGCTCAAGCAGACTTCCAGAAGACGTGCGTTCTCTTGAACAAGCTGGGGTTGCACATCAACATGTCCAAGTCTGTCCCGATCCCGGTCCAATGTATTCAATACTTGGGGGCCACCATCAATACGCTGTCAGCAAGCGTGTCTCCTTCGGAGGAGCGACGGAGATCGATCCTTCGGAAGGCTCAGGCTCTTATGACCGCTCCATCTACAACAGTGAGGACGGTGTCTTCTCTACAGGGGTCGATGGCCTCTTGTATCTTCCTCACTCCTCATGCACGACTACACATGAGGCATCTGCAGGAGTGCTTGGAGGATCAATGGGACCAGAGGAAAGGATCTTGGGACGACAAGATACGACTGTCTCTGCATGCTCTTCAGTCTCTGAAATGGTGGTGTTCAGCGGAAAATCTCCTCAGAGGGGTTCCCTTCCACAAGGACATTCCTACTCAGACGATCGTGACGGATGCTTCTCTCCAGGGCTGGGGAGCGCATTCGGGAGACTTACAGATCCAAGGCACGTGGTCTCCGACGGACTCCACGTATCACATCAATTTCCTGGAACTCAGAGCTTTTCACTTGGCGCTGAAGGCCTTTCATCCGTCCTTCCGGACCAACTCTCTGCTTGTACAGATGGACAATACGACCACGATGTATTACCTCAACAAGCAGGGGGGGTCGAGATCGCGCACCCTGTCTCGGGAGGCGCAGACGATCTGGCACTGGCTTCTGGTGAGAGGATTGACGATAACGGCTACCCATCTGCCGGGTGTGCAGAATATCCAGGCGGACGCACTGAGCAGACTGATTCAGGAAAACCACGAGTGGGTCATAAACGATGATGTACTAGGAGAAGTCTTCGCAAGGTGGGGGACTCCAGACGTAGATCTGTTCGCCACCGCCGAAAACAGCAAATGCCGAGACTTCACCTCCAGGTACTACCAGCAAGGGACGCTGGGGAATGCACTCTGGATCAACTGGTCAAACAGCTTTGTTTACTCTTTTCCACCCATTCCCCTGATTCCGGCGGTGCTCATCAAACTGTCCAGGTCCAGGGCACGAATGATCCTGATTGCCCCAGAATGGCCCAGACAGTGGTGGTTCACGGATCTCCTACACCGGTCCCTCCTTCCGCACATACGGTTGCCATGCAGGCCGGACCTTCTCACGAAGTTCGGGGGCAGATGGCGCACCCCAACCTCTCATCCTTGAGTTTGGCGGCATGGCTCCTGAGGTAGTGCAATATGGTCATTTGAATCTACCTGAAGATTGCATGGACATACTGAAGGAGTCTAAGAGGCCCTCCACTCGGACGTCCTACGCTTACAAGTGGAAGAGGTTTTGTTTCTGGTGTGTGTCCAGGAACTATGATCCTACGACGTGCAAGGAAGACGTCATCCTTCCCTACCTTCTACATTTGGCGCTATCTGGCCTTAATGTTCACTCTATTAGGGTTCATCTCGCTGCATTGACTGCCTACAGGAAAAGCCCTTCACAGACTTCCTTCTTTCAGATCCCTGTGATCAAAGACTTTTTGGAAGGCTTGAAGAAAGTGTTCCCTCCTGTCAGGCTCCCTTCGCCTTCATGGGAATTGAATGTGGGGCTGTCCAGTTTGATGAAGGAGCCTTTTGAACCCATTCATAAGGCTTCGTTGCAGCACCTGTCCTGGAAGGCGGCGTTCCTCGTGGCCATTACATCGGCCCGCAGGGTGAGTGAAATTCAGGCGTTGTGTTGTAATGAACCTTATACTGTATTTCATGCTGCTACGGTTGTTATGCATACTCACCCTAAATTTCTTCCCAAGGTTATTTCTGACTTTCATGTCAACCAAACCATAACTTTGCCTACGTTTTTTCAGAACCCTTCATCTCCAGCGGAAAGGTCATTACATTCCCTGGATGTGCGGAGGGTGTTGAAATTTTATCTGGATAAGACTAAAGATATTCGTAGGTCAGACCAATTGTTTATCAATTACGGATCAGCCAGGACGGGTCTTGCGACCTCTAAGCAGTCCATTTCTAGGTGGATTGTGTCCTGCATACAACTATGTTACCAGAAAGCTAATAAGACCTTAGGGCAGAGGTCTTCAAACTTTTTTACTCTGAGCCCCCCCAAAGCAAAATGGTTTGGGGTCAGGCCCCCCTCCAAATCTTTATGCCAAGTATTGAGGAGCGGGAGGGACATGGCTGCGTGCAGGGAGCGGGGCTTATGAGATGGTATCAGGAATACTTTTTCTATAGCCTATGAACTGCACTAAATATGAGACTTATAAAACAGCAAATGCATCAAACAAAAACAGATTTTATCCCAAACAAACTGCTCCCTATAATTGGGAGGTTGTGAGCCCCTCACACGCGTTGACCCCCTTGCAACGACACCTGCTGCACTAATGATAAGTGCGGTCCTGAGTAGCAAGCTATCTCCTCTGTATCTTTTACCTCTACCCCACCATGACAGATCATCACCTTGGTCCTAATGCTTGAAAGAAAAATAAGCTCTGATGCCCCCTTTTTAAAGGTAGACAGTAATAACTGTGATGCAGTGGGCCCCTCAAATCCCTGGGCTCCAGTCCTGCTGCATCTGCTTCCTTAATGATAACCAGCAGTGGCCACTTACACATTTGGCAGCAGTATCAGCTTCACTAATGAATGTCCCTTAAAAAATAAGAACACTTCGATTGTCCCATTCTTTGTGGTATCTCTCTGAAGATGTTGTCTCTGGCCATTTGTAAACATAAAAATGAGTCCTCATACAGTGCTCCCTATTCTGGGCCTTCTCTTTGACAATATCTATGAATCTCGCTCCTTTCTTGTCGCCTAGACCATTGCTGTGAGGCCCCAGGGATCAAGAGGATTAGGGTTCTGCATCTGAATGCAACCCTGCTGGGCTTCTACCTGCCACCCCATGGACTCAGCTTTCACAAAAACTGCCCCTGAATGGTTATAACTGACTTTGAGGAGTCTCTGCCTGAAAGCGAAGGGTGTGGTGGTAGTGCAGAAAGTTAAAGAAACCAGCCATTAATTGAAGTGCATTGTGAGTGCAGAGTGATCACTGTGAGTACAGGGTGGGGGGAGAATGTGGGAGTGCATGGGGAACAGTGTGAGGGCATTATGATTGCTGTGAGTGCAGGGTGAATGTAAAAGTTAAGGATGAAAATGAGGAGAGTGTTGTCTGAATGCAGGGTGCATTTCCAGACACTTGAAGTATGTCAGCATGTTATTGACGGCGGCGTAGCGTTTCACATATAAGTTAAACTGTTGCTATTATGGAATTAAACAGGGATCGAGGGTGGAGGAAATAAATAATATGCTGATCCTGCAACAAACTTAGTTTTATGATTAGGGTTGTCAGCTCATTATTTTGATGTCCCAGGCGGTACAAAAATAAGCACTCACTAAAGCTGTATTTACAGAATTTATCTGTGCATACTTTGAACAGCAAATATGAATAGAAAGCACTTTAAATTGTGTTCTAGGGCTGCCTGAAAGATCCATGACTGATAATTAAAAGGAACAAAGACAGAAAAGTCACATTACAAATAAATACATACTACTTTATTTATAAACCGCATTTAGTGCCAAAACAAGCAATTTACAGGCTGTTTATGAAACACATGTCTGGCATTTTTCTTTTGGCAAATTGAAGACCTTTTAGCCCTGTGGATGTTGCCGCCTGCCTGTATAATTCTGAAAGAAACTACTACCTTTCCAGCTTGGCTGCTGTGCTCTTCTAATGCAGCCCAAGTGCAACATTCCACACAATTGCCTGGGAGGCTTAAGTGATGGTTGAACTCCAGTCTGGGAATATTTTAGAGAAAGTTAAACATTTTCCAAATATTTACAAACGGGTTTGAAATGGTGTAATTTGGCTTCTCTGTGCAGAAAAGGGGCTGCTGCCCTAAAGTTACCTCTGAAGACAGAAGACTAGGGGGCAGATTTACAAGCCCCTTGCGCCACTTTTGCGTCATTTGTTCCATGTTAAAAATGACGCAAATGTGGCGCAAGGGACTTGTAAATCTGCCCCCCGGAGTATCTCATAAACCCCAAAAGTACTGCAGCCCCCACAGTAAGCAAACAAACATTTGCAATGTAATAGGTCTCTCATTATGTAAGTTTGAGCTATTGGCATTGCTAAATAACCAATAGCTCCAACATTAATAATGCCAGACCTATTGCATTGCAAATGCTTGTTATTCCTGTGAGTGGTTGTGTAGGCAGGGCCCCGCGCACTGCTTGGCTGGGGGCTTAGAATGCTGTTAAGACGGCCCTGGATGCAGCATGTCTTATGTGGGGGATGTAGGTTTGAGATGCATGAGGCTTTGAAGACATGCTCCATGTACGGATTATATGTCACTAGCAAACTTGAATACATAGAAAGCAACTGTGCACTTTGCAGCTGGAGGGATAACAATTCCGTAGGTATGGGGTATTAGGGCAGGGGCTAGTGTGAGACCAATGCAGAAAGAGAATAAGCAGGTATTGAATGTGAGGGAAAGGGGCACCTGAGGAAATCTCACTGGGGTGCTGTTGGTACAGGTCCTGTAATTGGAAGGATTACAGACTTATTATTTTCATTTACTTTTATGTCCATGCTATGCAGATTACAGTGGTGCAGGGGATATTTTCCATCCATATTTACAGCTCCTGGCATTTACGCTGCCTGACCACTAGAAAATAAATTGTCACTTGTTGAACTTTACATAAGTGCAAAACTGCGCCATAGTTGGTAAAACGTAACAAACCCAGGATCCTGTGATTATTGCCAAACATGCCGTTTTGGGGCTAGTGAAAGCTTCTTAAAATGAAGCCCCTTCTTATTTTGTGATCACAGCTTCCACATCCCACTCAGATGGGTTCGCCTTTGACTTGTTTATCTTTCTGTTCCTATTTTCGCTCTTTCATCAGTTCTCATTGTTTTTGACAGTGGGTGGGTGCGGTGGTTCAAACAATTCATGCTTTTAATAATATCGGAGCTGCTGTCTTTGGTTTTCGCTTAAACATGTGCCTGCCGCTTCTGTGTTGCATCATATTGCGGTGCCTCGTTCCTGTTTTCGAAAGCACTAGACAGGGATGGCATTTAAGAGAATGTCAACCTGTATTTCGTGTTGCTCTACTGCCCGTGCTTGTGGCGCTGGACACTATGAAAATAAAATGAAACATACTTACAAACCCTCACTGGGGAGGGAAACAAGGAGTTAACACTGCTTTTCAATAGGATCAGCATTCTCACAGTTAAAACAGAACGAGAGCATTCACACCTGGGCGCTAAGAGGCGCGTTCAGCAGCAGTTAACACCTTCTTGGCTGTTGCTTAAGGACTTACACGTTTGCTGCTCAAGTTACTTGTTCTGGAACAACGGCACTCACACAAACACGCAGATGGTGGGGGGAAAAAACATGCCAGCTAGCTGCTGTCCTCCTCATTGGTGACGTTCCTACGTGCTGATAGGAAAGCCGGAGCCGCAGCAAATCGAAAATCCCCACGTGGGACAGTAAAAAAGATAACAAAGGTTCAATCTTAGGGAGGAGTTTGCGCCCCCCCTGGGAAGGTGGCGCGCCCCCCCAGGGGGGCGCGCCCCACAGATTGAAGAACTCTGCCTTAGGGGGTAAACCTAAGGCTCATTCCACCAGGGGCAAAGCTGCCACGACAGCATTGCTCCGTAATGTGCCGATTGCAGAAATTTGCAAGGCCGCCACTTGGAAGTCGGTTCATACCTTTGCTAAGCATTACTGTCTGGACGCTGATGCCAGAGCAGATGCTCAGGTTGGACAGGCTTCGCTGCGGAATTTGTTCGCACAATAGTGGTGTTGGTTTCTTTTCTCCACCGCCGCTTTGGTGTGGGGATGGGCTTGCCATTCTATTCACTAGATTATGACTATACACAGAGATCCCCTACTACAGAAGGAGTAGTTTCTTTTCTGTAACTCCAGTTCTGTAGTGGGGGTATCTCTGTTATAGTCATAAGCGCCCGCCCTCCTCCCCGGTGGAGAGTGAGAGAGATATTCATGTGAGAAATGCTACAGGTCTGGCGTGTTACGCCTTCAAAACGAACTGAAAGTATGAGAGACCTGCAGGGCATTCTGGGATACTGTGAAGTTCTGGAAAGTTCTCTTAAAGGCACAGTACCCTATTCTGAGACACATAATGGCAGCCTATGGGGCTTGTCTGTCCAGGTCTTCCTCTCTAT
This sequence comes from Lissotriton vulgaris, assembly GCF_964263255.1. Classification (NCBI taxonomy): domain Eukaryota; kingdom Metazoa; phylum Chordata; class Amphibia; order Caudata; family Salamandridae; genus Lissotriton; species Lissotriton vulgaris. Next base: position 409,083,899 of record NC_141697.1, on the reverse strand, counting down.
ATTCCAGAGGGGTTTGTACTGAAGACAATGGAAATCTGGACAGGCTTTGCTGTTTTTGTGGATTTTTGGTGGAATTTCTAGCTGAAGTACTGGACAGTGTAGCCTTTTTTGGGCTGCATTATATGTCTTTAAATTCTCTCTTAAGTGTCTATGCAGTTCTGCATTTTTTCGACACTTTAGAGATTATTTTTGATTGCTCCGGGGTCCACGCACATGGGCGGGACTATTCACTAGATCATGACTATAACAGAGATACCCCCACTACAGAACTGGAGTTACAGAAAAGAAACTACTCCTTATTCATCGGCAGGGCCCCTAGAATTATACAGCAGGAGAGGGCCAGATTATGTTGAGGGTTGAATAAATTACACCGGTAGAAAAGGAAAATTATGCATTACAATGTGGCACATTTTGTAATAGTGTTACTTCACTATTTCGTCATTTGTAAACTTGGCAAAGCTGTACGGGAATTGGTTGCACCTCATTAGTACCAGTTTAACACCCAAATATAGCAATAAGCAACAGAAAGGTGACCAATCCAACTTTGCAAAAGGTCTTCCACTCGCGGCAACATGTGTTGCTGCATTTTTAATAAACTTTTAACTGTTTGAGCTAGAAACAAGTTTTTGTTGTTAAAATCCGAAGAGCATGCAGCAGATGATGGATTATGTGGCAAATGTAGAAAAACTATAATTATATGAAAATCGCTACAGCTGCACAATCGCATAATTCCAGTGACCCTGTTTAATAGGGGAGAAACAAGGCTTAATCACACCTGGATATTCTAATTGGGATAGAATTTCCCTACCAGGGCATTATACTTCATGTGTAATAGGGTATTGTGCTTGCACCTGCTGGCTGGACCGTATAGGTATAAAATGATACAGTGAGTCTTTATCCCAACCCACCTGGTTGCTGTATAAAGCTGGGACTTGAGCAAGAGCCCATTTTGTAGCATATGCTGCTTTAAATTCATCTGGAACAATAACAGAAAAAGAAAGTGTTATTAAATCCTCCCCTTGTGGGACTTTTCTAACAATCTCTGGTGTCCAATCACTCTTGGCCAAGAGAATGTTGTATTCATTAGTTAAATTCTGCCAAAACATTACTTTAATAGACCGTGGTATGTCACCCTCAATTTTTATGTTTAAATCATAGAGTTTATCAGGAGGCCTAGCCACTGATCTGGTGTTTCAACCTGTATATAATCATTAGTCAATCTCACCACCAGAAACTCTCTAGCAGTCTGGTGAACTATTGTGACCTCTGTTGTGCTGTCAAGCAGAGTTCTTCCCCATCTCTTGTTCCAAAAAACAGTTCTGAGTATTTGTGGCAAATTCCTGCCAATTTCTTCTTTCTTTTTAAATTGTGCTTTTTTGTTGTAGAAGTTTCTCTTCCTTTTTTATGGTGAAGTCACATACTCCTCCGGTCTGCAGTCACCTCATCCCCCTCTCTTGGCTTGTCTGTAGAGTTCTGGAAGGAACTAGAAGGACGTGTATTAAAATACTGATACCTAGAAGGCTTTTTAACTGTATCCCAGTTAAGTAATTTACAATGTTCTTCTGAAGAATCTGGCTGCGGAGATTCAGTCCCAGTCTAAAGTTTTAGATCTATATTTCTCTCCCAGCGCTTTTTAGAACACTCAGGTGTCTGCTTGGCAGTATCAGCATCAGATTTGCCTTTAAGTTGTGGCTTATTAGGCCTGGTTCTCAAACTGTCATGACGTATAGAAGTATAGGTCTCAGAAGTTATTTTTGGTTGCTCGTGTTCTTGATACGTAATGGGAACTATAGCGAGCTGCTAGCGTATTGCCAAAGATGCTGCCTCCTCTTTAATATTACCTAAAATAATTGAAGACACTGTGGCAAAGCTGCCAGTAAGTTTCAGTCCCAAATCCAGGGCAGGGGCTGCTACACATTCAGCCTGAATCTGTTTAAGAACTTCAGGTAAAACAGCAATTGAAGAGGTACCATGAGAAATTGTGTAGGTGGCAGCAAATACAGTACCCCATGTATTACACTACCCAAATGGAGTAACCATGCCAAATGGAAGACACATAGAGAGAATTCTACATTTATCTTGGGGTCCCTTATGGGGAAACAATGTTTCATGCTGATTTGTTTTATGTGCAATCCAAAACGGAATTTCATCATGTTTGGTAGGGATTTTACCCATAATGGGATTAATGGTAACTGGATTAATTTCAGGCACAGTTAACAAAGCCTAACCAGCTTGAAGAGCCCTTACTAGGGCTGTAGTTCACCCAAACTATTGTTATTACATGTTGTATCATAGATTAACGTCAGCAGTATAGGCAGACAGGATACACTGACAAATCACTTACTCATTGGAATTTGCAAGCTTATACATTGTAGTTGGATCACATGATGGCATAAAGATATGTGAGTTGTTATACTGAAAGAACCAAACATGTGCCTTAACACCTCCTGGGAATGTAAACAGGGTAGAAGCATACAGTCCCACCTGTGAGCCATCCCTAATAGTGTCATGGGGGAAGGGGTGAATAAGGAGAAAAGGGAGCATGTCAGATGAAGGGGAAGTGTTATTACATAGAGGCACAGGACAAGCAGACACATTATGCACCCATTCAAGCTGAGCAATCATCAATCTCTGGAGGTCCTGAAATGTGGTGAGCAATTCAACCCCATCGGCCACAATGTAGTGCTTTCTTAGTCCCCGTACTTTTTCGAATTGCAATGCAGCTGCCAAGAGAATAACATTCCGTCTCCTCACCCACGCACACAAGGCCCTCTACAAACTAGGACCCCAATGCCTCAACACTCGACTATCCTTCTACACACCCACCCGCCAACTAAGATCCTCCAATCAAGGCCTCGCCGCAGTTCCGCGTATCCAAAGATCCACCATGGGAGGTAGATCCTTCTCCTACTTGGCGGCCAAGACCTGGAACTCACTCCCCACTCACCTCCGCCTTACACAGAACCACATCTCCTTCAGAAAAGAACTTAAAAACTGGCTATTTGATAAATAATTAACCCCTCCCCAAGCGCCTTGAGACCCTCTGGGTGAGTAGTGTGCTATATAAATCCTTGAACTTGAACTTGAACTTGCTAGGTTAATGAAACTGGAGAGACCCAGCAAGCAGTTTGTCATACTGTCCAAATTCTCCCAGTCAGTGACACATGACAGTGTGGTGGAGACTCCCACCCACAATGTTCTAGCTGATGGCCAGTTCCAAAAAATATGCACCACATCTGCCACCGGGGTGTGAGAAAGAGGGAACTCAGGAGATGTGGTAGGGTATATCTTATGAATTTTAGCCAGTGTTAAAAATGCCCTATATAGCACATTCAACTATATATATTACAAATAGGCATTCCATGAAACTGTCCACGGGTACAGTAAGATCCTTTCTCATTACTTATGGGTCAACGCACATCCAATATACCCTTTTCTAGACCAGCCGTAGTATACCCAACGGGTCTTGAGAAATATAGGGGATGGCTTAAGTGAGCCAGGAAACCAATCTCCTCCCACTGCCCATGGTGTAGAGGACATGCATGAGGGGTTGCTTCATAGGTTCGGTAGCAATACTACCTCACATGTATTAAAGGGTCAACACAAGATGTCTATGTGCCATAAATTAGCCTGCTGGGAGGCTTATTTGCTCTGCCAGGTGATCAAAGGGGATCAGGACTCCACCAGGGAATCATCATTAAACAAAGCGCACAGTGTGTCCACTCTTGCAGCCCTCAGACCGCCACTCCCTCCCTACCCAGGCACAAACAAAATGTATGGAGAAAGCCCAGCTGTATCTCCAGAGCACAGTGTGGCATTTCAGGCGCAACCCTGGGGCGCACTGCAGTGACATTCATAAGCCACTTCAATTAGGGTAGATGAGGCTGTGAGAAGCAACCTGGAAGAAAACGTTCCTGTACCAGTCCTACTGCTCTCTACCCCCCAGGCCTACCTCTACAAGAAGGTGGTCATCCAGGCAGCAGGTTGGCCATTGCAGCTGCGTCACCAGGTAGTAGTGTTCAAACAATGGTGCACGCAGTCTACCACATCCGTCGGCAGTTGCAGCTTGGCCAGAGCCACTCTACGGTGCTTCCCATTCCATTCTAGGCTGCCCAGCATTGTAGTCAGCACCTTAAAGATGCTACGGGGGACAAGGATTGACAAATTAGTAAAATGGCATAGGAGCCTCAGCAGCATCACCATTTTTAGAGTGTGACCGGCCTTGTACAGTCAGGGGGAGAGAACATCAAAAGGTTATCTTGGGTCACAGGGAGGAGACTGCTTTCCCAAGATTACCCTCCAATATGTCCTGTGTTGTGTGATATATATTTATACCAAGGTATCGGAAGGTATGGGGCTCCTTGCTAGGCAGCAGTTAATGTAAGCACAATGTACTTCATCAGACGTCGATACAGTAAACCAAATGGTTTAGTAGAGCAAGTGTGACATGCTAGTTTAATGCATTTGCATGTGGATAAGACACATATCCTGCTAAGACTAGCCAGTTTGCCCCTTCATTACTGAGAGGACCCAATCTTACATTTTGAGCTGTGTGTGTGAGGACACCTAGGAGACAATTATGATGTTCCTGGTAAGTAAATGGTATTTCTAATTATTCATATGGTCCATATGCAGCTGGAACTGCAGACTCCGGCTATGTGTGAAATGTGCATGAATTGGCATCAACTGCAGGAAAATCAACCCAGGAATAGAAAATGTATCATTTATAAGCCGTGTGTGCCTCTACCATGAAGTCAACTTCTCTACCCCCATTGGCGAGCCCATGTCTAATCAAATGATTAGTGACAGCTTGTCTACAATTAACAGCAATAATTACTGGTTGTGCCATATTAAATTAATGGAATTCAAAGAAAGCAAATACTTTGGAGGCAATCCTTTTTAAAAGTTCAAGCTTGATCAACCTTCAGACAATAGGTGTTTCCTTTTAAGATGAGAAGGATAAATCTTTACCATCACGGAAATCTCCATATAAAGGTGAAAAAGGAGCCTTGGGCACATGCAAGAGAACTTCCCAGCAGACCCATTAAATAGGTAGCAGACCTCGATGTTGGTGGTGCTACTTTATAAGGCTCCTACAAATTTAGCAGGACTCTGTATTAGGTCAACAAAATGTTCATAATATAAAGACTGAGTCTTTGTATATAATCAGTAAAGGTTGGTTTGTTTGGCTAGTTCACAGTACCACATCTAAACTCCTAACGTTACAGAGATCAGTAACCTTGACCATGACCACTATTTCCTAAAGAATACATAGGAACAGATCTAACTATTTTGTTTGTTACTTTTGCATGCCCAAGGTGCTACAAAGGAAATATATGATAATGCATTTTCAAGCCTTTATTGCAAAGTTACAAACTTTGTAAATAAAACATGAACTGTGATTATTAGATATATAGGACACAGCATTGTTATAAGCATTATTAGAATGAGAAAAAACACAAACAAATCAACTATGTTAATTGTTCATAATGTTACTAAGGTTACTCCTATCTATCACTAATTTCTCTCTGCTAAAAAGAGAGCACCGGGAGTACCCATCTGCCAGACTTGCTGGAATGATCTAACCCGATTCCTTGGCACTGTGTGTCAGGAAGCTGGCCTCAGTGCATTAATGAATGCATCTGTCTAAGTATGCAGGCTTACACACTGGCTTACACAATTCTCTTGCACAGCTTACTTACTTCTCAGGACAAAGATCAAGGTCAGCAGGGCTGTATCTCAGTCACACCTCATAGCAGAATCCATATTAACTCTGGTGTGAAGTGAAGACCCTCTCACCGAGTTTAGAATTGACGTTTCTTAAATAATAAAACAGCAAACTCATCATACTGTGCCAGAGGTGCAGAACAACGTCTTTAATTAGTATGGGGAGAAAGAGTTGTTTCCTACAAACAAAATAAAACAAGGCATTGCGTTCTAATTGTGTGACCGTGGAAATAATGAAATAATTCTACAGACAACGGGGCAACAATGCCTACCAGGAATAAATGCATGTGTGTCACAATCTTGTATTAGAGGAAAACGTGCAAACAACTATCAGGAAAAAATGCTAAATTTAAATGGATACCAAAATGGAGGATAAATGTATCTATAATACTCTTACCCATACTTTTTACTGCTATTTCTTGTTGTACCAATGTTCACATATTCAAAAATCCAGTAAAATATTTTTTAACATATTGATTCTGTTGCTTTTATAGCAATAGCCCGAACTGAGTTACTCCAAGTTGCTTTCAAACTGGTTGCTCAAAGCAAAATAAGGCACTTTGAAATAAAAGATCTGCCTAGGCTCATATAATTTGTTCAAGTGAATAAAGTGGGATTTGAGCCCAGATTTCATTGTTATACATAAAGTAATCCGCATTTTTGTTTTCAATTTCCCATTTAACAACTAATTGAATTGTTTTGAGGTCTAACATGAGTAAAATGAGTATACTATGTTCAATAAATATGTATCATGTTAAATCAACTTAACACTGGATAAGTAAAAAGTATTAAAAGCAAAAAGCACAATGTGAAGTGTAGGGGAAGGCAGTGCACTTAAGATTTGGTCAATATGATTAGCTTCTTTACCTTAATAAAAACAGACCAATAGGAGCTGCTCAACATTTAAGGGTCTGGCAATTAAAAACATTGGCAAAACAAAGCAGCCCTCATATGATTATGTTACTGGTACAGATCACTATCAAACACAGGCGCGGTCCGTACAGGTAAGAGCGATGGGGCAGGGTGGGGGAGGAGTCAACAGACAATGATGAGGTAAACTTACATTTTCAAAAATGAAATCAACTTACCTTGTGCTCACCACATCGTGGACTTGGCGATGCAGTGAGCATGAAGTACATGTTTTGTTTTATTTATGTTTACCTCGTCGTCAGTCGACTCCCCCCACCCCGCCTCCGTGCCCCACCACTCTTACCTACACGGGTCACGCCTGATCAAACACATGCGACGAACAGGTCGGCTTACTTTGGAAAATTCCTTTACATTGGTTCAGGCCATTCCCTTTTAACTAATAGGGAAGGACCTGAACCAAGAGCTCCTCCCATCTACTCTATACTTACAAACTACTTGTCTGCACACTTCAAAGGTTTCAAAAACGCCCACAATGAATGGTATCAGATCCTGCACCCTTTATTTGCTACAGTGGGCCCATGTGCCTGATCTTCAAAACTGCAAAGAAAATTCTTCCTTAGCAGGGTGGACAAGGGAGCACAACCTAACATTGGACAGAACATCTCTGTAAGCACATTCTATTTCTGTCTAAAAAGTGGAAACAATCAGCCACGTTGTTCTCTGCAGGGGAAGGAGCAGAGACACCGAGAGAGAGTGGGAGGAGGCTTTGGGAGTGACCACATGAAAGCTCAGCTTGTTTTGGGCTCGAGGTTCCATTCCAAGAGAGCCTCGAGCTGAGCCAGACATCTTGTTCAAGTATGCTTTGAACCTTCAGTGGCTCGCACAGTTCTAGGTTGTGATTGGGCTTTTTCAAGGAATAAGACTGTAAGTTAACTTCAGGTCAAAAGCTTACGGTATATTTGGCAGAAAGTCTTATTTTTATATGTATATAACAAGGAATTAATTATATTTTATCTAAACATATGAATGTGTTTTTGACCTGCATGTAATGCTTTACTGTCACAGTTCAATTCTCAAAACAATCACAAGGATATAACTGTTTCTAACTTCGTGGGCAAAATATCCAGGAATCTCCCCCCTTACAGTCTTGAGTTTTCTAACACCATAAAATACCTAGACCTATTGGCTTTGTCTAAAGCATGTTACAAACATGCACCTCTCAGTTGGGAACTATGCATGGTAAATTGCAAATGTTTAATCATGTTTTCTTTTTGGGCGCAATTTTAAGAGGAGCTGGAGTATATCTCTCAGTTAGGTTCAGAATGCCATGTATATTCATATCTTCCTATTGGTAAAAGCTCAAGTTATAGCCACATAGTATTACGCCTGACTCTGAAAAGGATGTGGCACATGTGTGAGTCATGCCAAAAGCAGCCATTGCTATTTAATTAACTTACCTAGGTAGGTACCGACAGGCAGTGCTTTAAGTGGGATGGAAAAGATGAAGAGTCCCTAAAAGGGGTGTGACTTATGTAGTAAGGGTATGGCTTAAGCGCGTAAACTTAAAATTTGTGCTGCCCATAGTGTGCCAGCTGACTGGTATTTTTGCTGGTTCTCTGTGCTTTCTGCTATTGTATCCAGATATATAACACAGCAACTGACACACTCCTTAAACAAGTCAAGACTATTGGCTTTGTCAGTGGTTTGCAGCTGTATAAGATAAAGGAATAACAACAATGAGTTGTAAATGATATTACAATGGTGTCAGTTCTGAAATTATGAGACTGATTTAAACATTACTAAGGTCAGTTGATGGGCAGGTGTCTCAATCACTCCCATTCTTTCCTTCACACCACATTCCTCTGATGTCTGCATTAGACAGGTGTGCCATTTTTCTCTCCACATCTTTTTGAAATCCTCCATCTGCATAGCTCACAGTTCATCTCTTTCTGCTTCAACGCCCTCTTTTCACTCTGCCCCCCATATATTTTCTTGCAGTTTCTTTACTTCACCACCCCCACACATAAAACTCACTAACTCACCTATAAGCACTGCATTTTCTTTCACTTCCACTGTGTCAATACACACATTTTCACAGAATCACAATTGAGTTGTGGTTGAAGGCTGGGTACAAGTCCTAAAAAAAGAAGTGTAGTGACGCTGACGCCATGACAGGAAGTGACGTTACAAAAGGTGGCTTGCACCATCAGACTCATTGCCTCCCCTCGCTCAACCCTTAGTAGCGATTGCATCAGAGCAGCATTCTGAATGGGCTCCGATCTCCCCCCAGAGAGGCCAAAGAGTGAATGTGTGGCTCCATTTGCTCCAGTTATCAAGCTCCTGGTAAAATAAGTGGGGGGACGCCGTTCACCCCATGGTACCCCGACTCGTGCCGAGGTTGAAGGCAGTGCAAGCTTCTCTCGGTGGGGCAAAAAAAATTGTGTCAGAATACATGCTCATCCAATCTTTGGCCTCTCTGCAAAGCACACAGAGCTATGGTAAGGAATGCCAGTAGTAGTTGATTTTTTGTGCAAATGTGTGGCTAGGAAGGCGCTCTATGCAAATTTTAGTGTATATGTATAAACCATGTCCTTAATTATTTAAGCCCCACCCCTTTCACGGAGCCCCAACTCACTTATTTCATCCCACCTAAAGACCTGAAAATGCGGCGTAAAAAAACTACAGAAACATAACACTCAAGAAACAAAAAGCATGTGAAATATAAACAGAACCCAAATCGCTGACTTTTTTCCTTAATTCGTTTTACATTCATTGCTCTTTATCGAAAATGTTTTGTCTCTAAAGTTGAGAGTATTATTGATCCCTATGGAGACCCGTCTCAATGGTAGGAACCCGACCCACTTAAAGCCCTGCCGACAAAACACTAATAAATCAGTTCACATGAATCCAGATTGTGGTGGTTCAGGTGATGTTTTCAGGCTAGAGGGACAGGACGGAATCGTAAATCGTTTTCTTTGGATAGTTCTATTGTCACCAAGCTACAAACATCTCGGGCATTTTGGTATTTGTTCAGGTAAAACTGCAGGGAAGTCAGGAGCGTTGGCTCAGAACGGAAGCCCCGAGTGGATTATTAAAAATCTTTGCATCTCCCCTCTTATCAGTGAAAGTACATGTGTGTGGGGGCGGCGGGGGGTTGGGTGGGTGGGTTTGGAGGGGTGTGTGAGCTCCAAATAACTCCCCGGTGTGACAAGGGGACGCTTTTGAAAGTACAGTTAGTGAGGTAAGACACACAGCTCTCCTAAGAGTACGGCATCGCCACTAGAGGAGCACTTCAGATGTCACGAGGTACCAGTTCCTTGAGAGGAGGAGAGCATTGGCATGACGTAAGATGATGGGGTCCCCATGCAGAATATCAGGGGGGCCCCAAGCCTTCCTTGTCTCATAGATATCCATTGGCATTGGGCTGCATGGGGCCCCATTGAAGGATTAGGGACAGTGCTTAATTTGTGCAGGGCTCTGGTCAGGAGGCCACTGCAGCTCGCACCACAAATTGCCACTGCTATGTTTCCAGTGATAGTATCAACACAACTGCTAACCCTCACGCTCCTACAAGTGTGACAATTCTGACTATTTCAGACTCCCAAAGCTATAAGAATTGCTTTGGAGGCAGGTAATATGTATTTTTTTTATTAATATGACATTAATGATTAACTGTTGTTGTGGTCATCTATGAATTAGCTTGGCAGTGCCACCTGTGGCAGGCTGTCACAAGCCCCTGGTGCTGACAATTAAGTGCTGGTGCGGAGCACTGGAAACCACGGCCTCAAATTAAGCGCTGCCGCCCTCGCCCCTCTACACTGCAGGAGCTACAGGGGTCTGCGTTACGCCCCTGGGTGAGAGTAGCAACAGGAGCACGTGAGTGAGCACATCTAGGTACGCTCACACTCACACATGGTGCACTGCTCTTTGGCACACTAGGCAGGGGGCCCATGCTGTCTTGAAGAGAGGCGGCGTTTGGTGGCACATTCCACTTGAATTTCATAGCGCCTCGGTGCTGGTGGGTCCAAAGCTCAGAGTTTATGGACTTGGGAGCTGTGATGTGGGGCTCCCTGGTGCCAATGCTATCGCCACCCGGAAAGGTCTTCAAAAAAGCCCACACATGTCATGGTAGGTTTGGGTACACTGATTGGCATCCCAGGTTAGCCAGCCACACCTTGGGTAACCCGGGCAATACCCATGCCTCCTCTGGTGTCATGAAGAAGGCAGTTGTAGCAGAAGGGCTCGTGCAGCACAGTTAACTTTCTGTAATTGTTAGGCCTTGGCCCTTCCCAAGAGGCCGCTCTAGGGCTAACGCTGGACTATGGGGGGAGGATGGGGGAGGGGGTCACTTTGCCAAGTTAGCTGGGGTGAAAAGTTGGACGGTGTCACTTCCGTTATCCCTGGCTTTTTGGTGAATTGACGTCCATGACAGGATGACACCTGGGCTGAACGTAGCCTACGCTTCTTGATGAAGGGATCTTCCTTCCAGATCCACGCATTCCCGAAAAGCTGAGTGTAACGTTCTATGATAAAAACAGTTGGCAGGTGAACTTCGAGAGTGGCCCTTTGACTTGGTCTGTACACACATGCATGGCATCACAACACGTTTTGTACTTGGGGAGGTCATGGACGTCCTTTAGGGATCGCCAGGCGTTGCAGCTGCGACCCCTGGCTTTCCCCTTGTGGCCCTTGGCACTGACTTTGCGACCCCTGGCCTCAGAGGTGGCAAATCAGTAGCAGAAACGCAGGAGCAGCTCGCCTGGACGTCGGTTGGGGCTCCACTCTCCTTGTTTTCTGTCAATTTGTTCATTACACTAATAAGGAATAACATTGCATTATTCATTATTAGTGTATTCAAATGGATTTAAGTTAGCTGGGATATGACATTCCTGTAAAAAAATGCTTTTAAATATATGTTGGGTGCGGCTTTTGGTGCGAGTGTGTTTGTAAGTGTGACTGCGTGTATATGTGTAAGTGCGTGTGTGAGTGAAAGTCAAAGGGTAAGTGATGTCACTTCCGCTACCCCTGGAGTTCTGGTGAATTGACGTCAATGGGGAGGGCGGGGTGCATAAGCCAGTCTGTACATATTTGCCGCGTTTTCGCTGATCCGGCTTCTCCCCGGGTGGGCGAAATAACTGCTTTCAAGTAGGTGAAACCTATATGGCCTCTGTGTACTGTTTACAACATTACAACCCCGTTTCCTGTGGTTGCATTTCAGAACCTTTTTCCCCAGGTTAAATTTTAAACACAATCTGTGTTAATGTTTACTTTGACTTCTCCGAGAATGCAAGCAACTAATACCAGCACGACTCTTGTTCAGTGGTGTAAGCAGGTCTCAGACAATACTTTCCAAAATACTGCTGACATGTAAACTGTGATATGTTAATGTTAATTTTAAAAAGAGTTTTGTGGTGTGAATGGGAAAATCATGGGCTTTCCCCTCGCCCTTTACGCGTCTCGGCATGTTCTTGGAGTGCACCTGCTGCAAATCACCTTTTCCTGATCACATACCTGCCCACACAGACAGCAGTGTTCTCAGCCGCAGCGCACCCTGCCTGCCGCAGTTGGGAGTGCAGTTGCGCTCGAGGGCCAGAGCAAAGCTATCCTGGGGCACTCTCGTCGAACCCCATCGCCACTGCGGACAGTGGTCTGACTTTTTACAAGGACTCAAATAACACAGCCTCATACAGTATTCCAGTCTTTTTTTATTGTAAAAAATGTCATATAAAACAAGTAATAAAGTCACATAAATATGGCGTTGCTGAGCACGTACAATCGATATGTCCAGTTTTTAAAGACATCAGACGCGATTCTATGGTCTTGCAACCCTTTCAAAATCGGTCGTCACAACAAAAACACCAGAAGTATCAATATGTGTATGCAACATCATCCGCCTTTGCTTTGCAATTTCCTTCACTTAAAAAGAACACGTAGCAACTTATAGACTATAGGAAATCCTATAGAATATAATTAACACTTTTGTTAAACACATATTTAAACTTGTGCAATGGACTGAGCAGACAACACGGTATCTTACTTTTAAGTTATAAAACAGGTCACAAATCAACATGATTCGAATATTTGTGTCGCCACTTGCTAAACTGAACTCTTGCGCGTCTGTCCCATGAGTACCTGTGTGAGCGCCGTTGAGTTTCCATTACTTCCAGAGGGTGCGATAACGTGGGCAGCTAAAGCAGCACAGAGGCCCTGTAGATGCTTGGGGACTACTTCTGGGAGCATAGACAGTGGTGATCTGCGTGCAGCGACATCCGAAAGCCTGGCGGACACAGTCAATAGTGGAGCTAATATGGAGGCAGTGACTGAGAGTGGAGCTATATGAGAATATCTGGTGAACATGGGCAGTAGTGCAGCCACTTCTGAATACCATGACTGATAGTGCAGCTACATGAGAATATCCGGTGAACATGGGCAGTAGTGCAGCTACTTCGGGATACCTTAAGGCCATGACTGATAGTGCAGCTATATGAGAATATCTGGTGAACATGACTAGTAGTGTAGCTACTTCTTGATACCCGGAGGCCATGACTGAAAGTGTAGCTACCTAAGATTATATGGATTTCTTGAACAATAGTGCAGCTAGGACAGGGCGTCTTGGTTGATAGTGCAACTACAAAAGCATATCTGGAGAATATGGTGAATCCTTTAGCTTCATTACCCGCAGGGCATGACTGATAGTGCAACTACATATGAATGAATATCTAGATAACAGGCAATACTGCAGCTACTTCTGGATACCAGGAGAACACAATACTTGCTGCATCCAAGTCCTAATATCTGGGAACAGTCAATAATGCAGTTACATTTGGATATCTGGACAGATAGGGTCAGTAGTGCAGCTCCCTCTAAATACACGCAACGCATGCCAAAAGTGCTGCTACAGTGGAACAGTTTGGTCAGCAGTACTGGCACATCTGAATACTGTGGAAACATGGTCAACAGTGCAGGTGCATTTGAAAACCAAGAGCAGATGACAAGAAATGCATTTACATGTTAATAACGGAAGGGGGTGGTCAATCGGTGTAGCCACATATATCTGCTTAGTGTTCAGGGTCTGTGGTACTTTTGCAGCTGCAGTTGAAAAACCGGGTGCATGCGTGACTCTTCATCTCAATGGCCGTGTAAGTTGGGCACTCGGTGCGGCTCAGTGATGTGTGCAGAAGCTACTTATTGCCACGGTTACTTGTGCAGACGTGAATGTGCAGCTATCGATGATTGGTGTGGTCATGCACGCAATGACACCTGGCTCGTTGTCTCCCCTGCCAAGGAAAGCACCGCACCGTGCGGCTACCTCTGAAAACGTCAGCCGCTGTGCAGCTACACAAGCATCAGGGGGTATTTGTGCCCCTACACGTGGGGAGTGAATTGGTCCGCCCCCTCTGATTGGTGCCATCATTTGTGCAGCTAGAGCTGGATGGACGGGAAGCTCGTGCAGCCACTTCTGCACGGCGCGCTCATTGCATACTACACGTGTGCTCCTAGACCTGCTGGTACTTTTATTTGTGCAGGTGCGAGTGGGTCACGCGCGCAGCTACTTCTGCATAAAGCGGTCACTGTCTCAGCTGCAGCTAAGCACCTGGGAAGGGTTGGCGCTGATGTCAACAGGTGCGCACGTGCGGAGATTGTACTGACTTGTGCGGCCGCACGTGCACATTCCTGCCGCAAGTAGTCACTTGCGTCTGGACGAGGCAGTCACGTTCGCTTGGCTACACCTGGACGACCACTGAGCTGGAGTCCAGGCGCTGGGTTCTGTACTGCTCCAACCAGTGGCGGAGCTCGGAGATCTTGTAGCCGTCAGGACCCCGCCCCCCTTGGTACACCACCATCCGCTCCTGGATGATGTAGAGGCGCTCGAAGTAGGCTCCGTAGGCGGCGTTGGAGGCATTGTCCATAGTGTCCACCACCAGCCGGCAGCCGGGCGCCTCCTGGAGCATGAGCTGTGCGGCGCGCAGGCGGTCCTGCAGGCACTGGTGCTGCGGGATCTGGTAGGGCGCATCCGAGCTGGCCCAGCCGTCCGAGGGGTGAGCCTCCTCGATGTAGACCAGCAGGAAGTCGGCCACGTCCAGGTACCGGGCGGCCAGGCGCTGAAAGGCCCGCAGGCGCGCCATGAACGGGGGTCAGGTGCAGCTGCCGAAGTTGAGCACCAGCGGCCGCTGGCCCTGCGAGTAGTCCAGGATGCGCGCCCGCCGCTGGCCGTCGGGCTGGATCACCTCGGTGTTGGGGGTCGGGCCGCCCAGGTGAGCTGCTTTGTGGAAGTCCAGCTGCTGGCCGTGCCACACGGCGCGCAGGGATTCCAGGGTGAACATGCGGTTGGAGTCGGAGACGCAGAGCGGGGGGTCCTCGGGAAGCTCCCCGTCCTCGGGCACTGGCTCCTGGGTAGCCCGCATGAGCAGCAGCCGGCGGAGGCACAGGAAGTCGAGCAGCCAGAGCATGATCGCGGTGAGCAGGAACCGTGGCAGCAGCAGGCAGCAGGCGCACACCTGCTTGAATGTTCGCAGGGCGAGGGGCGCCGAGGAGCAGGGCAGCAGCATGGCGAGGGGCTGCGGAGCCACTCCCCGGGGATCGCCTGCTCTGGGGGGGCTTGGCACCTCCGATCACACCGGCACTCTCTCAGACCCATCTTCGATTGCCCCGATTTAAATAGAAAGGATGACTCCACCTCCGGCCGGGCCCGCCCCCTACTTCCCACTCTGTGCTCGGGGATTACCTTCTCCTCCACCCCAGTGACCTCAGAGTACGAGGGGAGAGTGGGAGTCAGAGCCCCAGGGACGGGAGGGACACGAGCTCTGCACGACCTGCTGCGATTCGTTGTGGAAAAGGAGGATGCAACTGGTGGGGGGAGCTGAGGTTACAGGGAGAATGATGCTACTCGCAGTACAGGGAAAGATGACACAGTGCGCCAGCCTGGGGCCGGGAGCGCAGCAGAGCAGGATGAGGTTAGGAGTCGCTTGTAACCAGCATCAGTACAGGGATAGGGAACGTTCTTGTCCCACTATAGAGCAGGGTGAGATCCGAAGCAGCGAGGCAGGCAGGATTGCCTCTGTCAATGCACATCCTACCGCTAGCATAGTACAGGATGAGATGAGGAGCCGCGCGGTATCCAGCATCGCTCACACCAGTGTACAGGGATAGGGAACCTTCTTGTCCCACTATAGCGCAGGATAAGATCCGAAGCAACGGGGCAGGCAGGATTGCCTCTTTCAATGTACATCATACCCTAGTCTATTAAATGATGGGATAAGGAGCTTCGGATAGGCATCGTCATGAAAGTTCAGAAGGGGGCGATGGTTTGCTTGCTGCCACTGCAGAGCAGCGCGAGATCGGAAGCTGCCAGACAGCATCCTCATTCGGGAGGAAACAACCTGCCTGTCCCGGGTGTAGCACGGATTGAGACGAGGATTAAGCTACCCGACAGGACAACATCGCCCCCATCAATGTACAGGAGGTGATAAGGTACCAGTCTCCGGTAAGGGGAGGTCGGGGAAACAGGAGCTCGGGGATAATTAGAGTCTCAATCACCTCTAACGATAGGGAGGGGGTGCTGTGGGGAGCGGGTGTGGCGTAACCGACCAGAGCTGCCCACGTTGGAGCTGGGGAACCAGCGTCGGCTCAACATCCTGTGATTCTGGGAAAATCACTTAATTTCCCCATGCCTAGAAAGTTGAATGTGTAATGTAAATGGTGCTCATTTAAGCGCTCCAATACTTCGGGTCGAGTTCGCGCTATATAATTATTGACATAGATCAAAGTGAGACCAGGAGCCCGGCGTAGAGCCGCTGCACTTCTATAGATGTACAGGATGTGAAGACCAGGTGGCCACCACGCGCAGGCATATCCACCGATCTGGCATACATAGGGCAGCACCTGCACACATGCACAATCGCTACTGAGCGGAATTAGACCCTGAACTCCGTCAGGGGCTGCCTCGCTTCTGTCAGAGTAGAGAAGGGGAAGCTGGCTGGTCCGGATCCAAAAAGGGCGGGTGCTCCGGTGCAGATCGGTATCAACTCTTTTCAGTGTAAAAGGGAGTATACAAGTGGGCGTGTAGAACCGGCCACTTCTATTACCATAGGCTCCGTGAGACGAGAGCAGGAAATCGCCCACGCATAAGAGGATAAAGTGCCCCTTAGGCGACAATAGAGGGCTTTGATATTATCAACTAGTATGAGAACCAGTGGGCTTGATGAGAACATTGCCTGTGATGAGCCGATGCATTAGTTCAGAGTTTGTTAAAACGGCCATTCTAAATGTGTGCTTCGGATGAAAGGGGGCGAGGGTAAGTAAGTAGGACATACGGTGATCAGCTATAAGCGCGGAAAAAGATATGATGCGAGAAGAGAGGCGGAAAGTTCTGTATCTATCAACAAAGTGCAGCGAGAAATGAAGGGCTCCTAGGGACAAGGGGCCACTGACCTCAGCACAGGTCCTGCTGGGATGTACAGATTGTAGTATCTGGACCTGCCACCTCTAGTTTATTTCAGGCTGACTGGAGGGATCTGCGACCGTAGGTTCAGCTCAGGGCGAGAAGCGGGATTTTCACCCTTAACGCCAGGAGACCCGGTTCAGTGTCCCTCGGGATTAGGTGGGGTCCTGAGAGGACGGTACGCTCTCTGGGCACCAGAGCAATGCCAGTTAAGCAGCCCTGCAGGAGAAGTGGCCTTTGCCGATTGCTGCTGTCAGCAAAGGGCGGGGCAAGACTGCACTTCCGAAGTACCGAGGACTGGATTGGCGGGTAGCCCCAGTCCCGGATGCGGTGAAATGACAGGTGCCTTGTAGGTGCACTGCAGGCTCGCAGCGCCGTGCGCTTTAGGCATGCACACTGCCGGGTTACTGCTTCAGGTTGAAGCAGCGTGTGACGAGAAACCTATACACACTCTTGACCGGCCAGGCTAACCGCTCAGGCAGCTGTCTCGAGAAGACAAGTAGTAGGCGAGCCCGCACCGCACACTGCGTGTCATACTCTGTGCACCTTCGCATTGAGCTCGCCCGTGTTGTCTGTATACCCACAGGAGGCTCGTCTGCCCGTCCAGTGCCCCAGGCCGGCGCTACTCTACAGCTTTGGTTGGACCGCGGTTGGCTCTTCTTCCCCCAGAGGGCGGGAGCAGGACGACGACACGCCCAGCTCCCCAGCTGAGGCTGCTGCCTTGAAGAGTTGCACACTGTTCCTGGAGTCGCCTCCCTCCTGTGAGTACAGGAGCTCGGCCGCCAGGGGGCGCTGCCGCCTTTCAGCTGTGGATTCGATTGTCACTTCAAGGGGGCGGGGACACGGAGGAGCAGAAAGTCTGTGGCAAGCCGGGCGCACGCACAGTCCACCTCTTGAACTGTTGCTTTTCGGACACGTAACTCCTCTAACCTCTAACCTAAAACGCCTTTTTCTTGAAGTCAACATCCTTATCTTTGACCATATACAGCGCCCCCTCTCTTGTCCATGTTCACGCTATAGAAATACAATATACTTAAATACATGCGTACATAAGTTCACATTTTAACATAAACGATGATATAGAATGCTGAAAACCGAACTATAGAAGTACCGGTACTTAGTATCTCAGAGCACCTGTTTCCTACTAGAAGTGCTTGTACCCCCCAGGGTTTTAAGTGGGATAAAAAAGTAGGACTTTTTAGGTCCCTGGTCAGGGCGGAGCCTATATAATTAAAGGCATTTCTTAAACACATACACTCAAATTCTCATAGAGTGCCACCCTACCCACACATTTGCACAGAATCACAATTGCAGTAGGCATACCTGAACATTGCTCTGTGTGCTTTGCAGAGCGGCCTAAGATTGGTTGACAACATTTTCTGAACACCTTTTTGCCCCAACAGGGACTGAGAGACACTCATGCTGTCTTCAGCCACAACTCAGTTGTGCCCCGTTACAAACTCCTGGACCCAATTCGAATTATGCGCTAGACAAGAGTAATATACTGCTAAGCAATTAAGTAGCATATCATCCTGGAAAAATGCAAAGCACACACTCACAGGGAATGCGACATTAAGTAAAGCACGTGAAATATAAGCAGGAAGGACATGGATTACCTTAAAGTTTTTTGCACTGATTGTTCAGATCTCAATCAGTGTATTCCTCGTGAAACTGTAAAGACATGAATGCAGGCCCGAAAGAGGCCCATTTCAATATTTTAAATTACTACAGGGCCTGAGACCGGAGGATCTCGCCCACTTAAAGCCCTGTGTACCCCCCAAATTAAACATACTGCAACCTTGCTGAGAAATGGTAGTATCTTCCCTTTTGAATTAAATAGATGTAGGTACTTTGTGCCTGACCACGCAGGCCCCTTCTAAGCACTTAAAACGATGATCTACCTTCAGCACTTCGTCCAACACCATAAGCTCTTATTCAATGTATGCGACAGGCTTGGATTTTCAAGGAGGGCAAGCTGTCATGGGCTGTTGGGCATGTTGCAAGGCCCGTTGGTGAGTCAATCTGTGGGTGGACTAAGCTTTCCAATCAGCCGGGGCCTTCCCTATCTCTACTGCCAGAGCACACAACAAAAAGCTGTTATTACAGCCTATGCACGCATATACTGAGCCTGACCCACCCCAGCCTGATGGTCAGAGGCAGAATGGCAAGGGACTGCTCCTTCTGTCACAGCGCGAGGTGTCCCTGTCCCCGGGCTCCCTCCAGGTGCCACAGAGGCCTAAAGGAGCTGCTGATGGGAAGCCATTAGCACTCACTTTACAGAGGACTGTGGTAGGAAGGAGGACCGGAAAATTAGGGAGTTGTGTGGTGCTGGTTAGGGCCAGTGAGGGGGCTTCTCAGGTTATTTGTGTCCCTCTCCCTCATGGAAAGGGGAAGGGGACATACATTTGTCTCTGTTGTTCTCCTCCTTTTCCTGCCGTAGGCCGAGTTCACACTATATAAAACTACAAAGAAAATGATCGATTCTGGAATGTGGGCCACTTTTTTGAGATGCCTGGACCTAATTAGGATTCCAATCCGACACTTTATGCGATGCCACCAACCATTTGAATGAAGCGATTTAGCTTCCTGCGATCACGAGGAATCTCACCCACTCCCACTACGCCTGTTTCCTGTCCCCACTCTGAAGAATATACTTTAAAAACGCGCTGCTCCACAGAAGACAAGCACCAATTGGCGGCAAGAAGTTATTGGACATAAGGCTGAAGAAGAAGTGTAGGCAAGTTGGCTTGTTTTCAGGAAAGTGTTACAAAATGCAACAATAGCTGCTTCTGCACGAGTGACTATGTGCCCATTTGAGATATTTTCTTGCACTTCACGTGAGTTTTGTTTACCCACAGCGAGCACTGGTCGTGTTAAAAACACACAGAGAGCGCGTTTCGGGGCTTCCCCGTGTTGATGATTGAAGGGAGTCAGTGCTAAAGCAACACCCACCTCTCACACAACTCTTTCTTTCTCACTGTCGACTGTCTCTCACTGAAGACTGTCGACATCCGCTCGCTTTGTTTATGCCTGTTCAGTGAGCTACCATGAACCACAGTTTTTTCAAAAAATAACGCCGCTTTAATATATCCGGTCGCAGAAAACCAGTAGAGCATTCTACAAGGAAATCACTTCATAATCATATAGAAGAATGCGATGTCCTATTCGGGTGATGGGAGAGCTCTTGTGAGCAATATATAGAAAGACATTCCCCTTCCTGCTATGGAACTTTGTATACCTTCTTGATTTTGGTTGTTATTGACTATTTAGTTATTGTACCACTTGCTAAACTTGACAGCTCAACCAAAGGACCCCTAAACAAAATTCGCATGACATTTACTTCTATAGAAGTTTTCCTCACGGTGGTCTCAATCTAAAATATAACATAGCCGCCCAAAGTTACAAGAACACGGACACCCAAAGACTCAACACTAGATAGAAGGCCAAATAACGTTACTTCAAAACACAGAAAACCTGCAAAGTTGGGCTATTTATCAGGCCAATGCAGAGGGGCGACACAGTTAAGGGAGACAAACATGCTCGCTTGTCCACCCATCACACAGCATTGCACCTGCCACTTAGAGTGATGCCACAAGACCTTTGGTATTCTTAACATAACACCAGCACACCGTTGACATTTGAGCAATAATTTACTTTAATTTCCAGCTATGACCTTCGCAGTCGGACTCTGTCAACAGAAATCCAGTAAAAATGCTTAGCAATGCAAAAAACAACCCAGTAACGATTGTACCATATCAACAAAGCAATAACATAAACACCAAACTCTGATATATTCAAAGGTATCTTCTGTGCCACTCAGCAATTCGCAGGCATAGATCATACCTGTGCTGATTTTATAGTCAGAAGTGAATTGAGTTTCATTTTTGAGAAAAGCAAGAAAGAATTGTGTTTTAAACATCAATTTATGACAAATAATTCAACTCAAATATGCATCTGGCAGGCTTTAAGCTAGTTCCCACGTTGTCGGGTTTGTTTGGAATTGAATCAAATGAAGAACATGTCAGTACTTAACTGTGACTTTAATCGAAGGAAAGTTTTCCAGAAACTTGTCCAGTGAAATCAAGTCGGCAGACTTCGCCCTTTCCCGATTCCTGCACGTTTTTGTTCTAAAAAAAATATACGGGATTGATTTTATATTGAAACTATACGTTTCAGACATATTGCCCAGAATCATGGCTTGTGAATATACACCAGGCCTTCTAACTGCTTTTGACCAGCAATTAAAGCTATGCTCAGAATGACTGAGGTGAGCTTCAAGATCTCACATAATTAACCGAAACTCAAAACTCTTGCCCATGTGTTCATTTTCAGTAGTGCCTCTGAACATCACTCAATGTAGCACTCAATGTGCTTTAAATATTTTTGCACTGACTACCACATCGTAGGTCACACTGAGAGCTAGTTTTTCGGTAGTGTCTCTGAACATCACTTGATGTAGCACATTGAAGATGCACTAAAGCTTTTTGCACTAAACATCACACTGTAGGTCACACTGAGTTTTGCTAAGCAGCGGACTATGAATCAGTGCTTAAATGAAGGAGGATCCAGCTGGATCACAGCTATTATTGGGTCGGATGGGGATCCGTCTGGGTCCAGGGAAATATGCTGAACTGGAATTTACACAGATACCCTTACCGGGTTGGAATTATCACTGGTTAAGCAGTAAGCTCCATTTTTCATTCAATTTTCAATAGATTATATGATCGAAGACTCTCAAATCCCCTGGCAGTTGATTAGTTCTTTGACACATTCCGTTTATATCATGCAGGAAAGACAACACTAGCCTTGATTAGAAGGCAGGTATGTACCAGCACTCTTTTTAGAGACCGAGACCGTTGTTGCATGATGTAACAATGGCTTACACAAAATTGGAGCTCTATCATTTTCAATCGCACTTTTCTTAGCAACCATGTCATTCGGAGGTGTTTTGATCTCTATACTTCATCTTTGCGGCACCTATTTTAGTCACAACTATATTCACTGATTTCGAAATAAATGCGACAAGAATTTATGATGGAAGAAATTTTTCAATGTCACTGATCACTCTTTTCTCATTTTTCCTGCATGAGCACCAGAATTCACACCAACATTGGATGAAATTTTAAAAGTAATGTATAATGTGCAGAGCATAGACTCATATTCTCGTATATTTTAATGAGAAATATCTCAAGCTTTCCACTTGTAAAACAGTATTTCTACCAATGATAATAATTTTAAGCTAGAAAATGGGAGCTAATGTATTGTCAAGATTTATAGTCCATCATGAAATGGACAACAAAACGGATATTCTGGCTAGAATATTCAGGAATGTTTATATTTTTGTTTTACTCTCCAGCCCTGGAGAGTCAAAGCAACAATTGTTTTGATGAAACACATGTCGGCTGGCGCAGTGTAACTCGTATAATAAAAAAAGAAAAAAAACTTCACAAACAAAAAGATTTGGGACCGAATTTTTCGAACATTGTTGCATGATTTAACCATTTATGTATCTGTGTATGTAACTTTAGGGTGTGCATAGGATTGTGTCTCATATAAAAAGTGATGTTCACCTTCCAGAGCAGAGAGAACTACTGCATCATAAAATATTATTTGAGTTCTTCAATGCTGCCTAACAACCTGGAGCAAAAGCACCATAGACTCCTCAGTGTGTCATTGAAATAATAAGTGTGCAAAATATATGTGCAGCTGAAACTATACTGCTACTGTGAATAACGTGGCTTATGGAGGACCGTATTTCTCAAAATTCGTGTTTCCGGTAATTTTTGACCATATGTGAACACAGAGGAGCCAAAGAAGGATTTTTTTTATAGCAAGGTGTTTTAGGCTTTGTGATTTGTTTTTAATTTCAGAATCTGTTTCTTAGAGGAGGGAAATAACAATGATTCACAATACAGGCAGGCCAGGTGATTTATGCGGGGTGACACGTTTAGTGTATTGGTACTATAGAGACATATGTTCAACATGTAAACATTTGGTAATTATATAATTGCATAATGACAGAAAATGAACATAATTATTGTATTGCTATTGGTACATGATATTTGATAGTTGTAATATAAAATTTGAAGTTGTAGAGAGAGTAGAGAGAGATGAGTAGAGTGGAGCCACAGAAGAACTGAAAGTAGATGTGGAAGGGGTGGGGGGGGGGTTGCCAATGGCGTTGGACATAACATGCATGGTCAGTTTATAGAGGATTCATATCATTCATTCATAGGATAGGTTCTTGGTATTTTTCCATTTACTAAGATGATTTTAATGCCAATCATTAATAAAAGGTTTAGAAAGGAGAGGTCACAATATTTAAGTTTGTTTAGGGGTCCATGTGCTACAGATTTAAGATTGCATTGTTGGTGATTCAAGTAACTTTGGACTGGAACATTTCATTTATAGTTTGTCTGATTTTAGTCGCTCGGATTTGGGTGTTCTCGTAGTAGGAGGACGTGTTCCAAGTTTGCTGAGTGTTCTGAGTAGCTCCAGCCGGCAGAAAACGTCTGATAGACTTACCTTAAGGAATTTTTCATGGGACCATAAGCATTTATGAAGTACCCAGAAGTTGCAATATTGAAATAAGAGTGATTGTTTGCGTTTTAGGGAGTTGGGGGTATTACATTTTCAGTTAAAACAAAATCTTCCCCATTTATTTATAATACATGTGATAGTTTTATTTTTTAGTTATCTAGGTATTTATATACTTTTGCAACTATGTGGTCTTGTATAGAATTTTTCTCAAGGAATGCGATGCTCTTCCAGTCAATCTTTATGTTTGCTTTGAGCCATATGGAGGTTAGATCCGAACCTCAAAGTTAGTTTTGAAAATATTGCTCCACTGTTTTTATAGATGAAGTAGTTTCCTTCAATATACTTTGCGAGTGAAGGCCTTTGAGGCTCACCGTTGTTAGTGTGTTGAGGAACGAGTGAGGGTTTAATGAGGTCTACTTCTGTTTTCACCCAAGGAGAGGGTTAGGTATAGACGAACTCAGCCAATAGTAGGCTTGTTTCACTTAGAAGGCTGTTTGATAATTGACAAAAATAGGTAAACCGAGACCGAACGTAGAAGAAACAGGACGGTAGGGCATGGTGTGTGCTGTTACTCTATACAGGGCTCACTGATCCCGAATTAAATCTTTTTTTTTTTAAATGAATCCCCTTCACAATACATGTTCCACTGACACATCCCCAAACCCTACTTATGAAACGACTCCTCAAAGCAGTGCAAGCTTGGAATACTGGCGACTAAGAAAATATATCCAGCTTAGCCTTATCATGGCAGCCATCATTGACTGTATTACAACTCAAACATTAGTGACTGAATAACCTTGTGCATAAAAGGCCAGTTGTCAACTTTGAACATCCTGATGAGAACAACATTCTACTAAGAGCATCAAAGTATCAGATGCAAATCGGGGGTGAGATAATGCTAATAAGTCGCAATCAGTCAAGGATAATAAAAGTCATAAGCCCCTTTCCTCAATGGGGCAGTATAAAAGGAAACCTGAACCTCGTCAAGTCTTGTGTAAGCGAAAAAACGATTGCTTTTTCTACACACTTTTTCTACACAGAGACAGTGCGGCGTGAGCAAGGCACCTTCAGTCAGTGACTTTATTTTAGGCCAAAGCCTTCAAGCATTGCGTGGTGGCGTCCGTCACACTTTGCATCATCACTGCATTTCATGCACATTTACATTTTATGATCAGCATAGAAAAGAGTTCCTCTCCCCCATATTATAATAAGTGCTTCATGCAGTCCTGTAAATTAAAGATGTTATTATTACCCAAATACGGTATTCAGTTTGGCAAGTTACACATAAGGCTGAGTGTACCGCAGTGGGATTTGAATTTATCTCTGCCAGCACACTGCATTTATGTTGTTATGTTTTGTTATATTATTTATTTTTTATAATGTGCACAGATACTCCGAAAAGTGTCCCGGTGCGAGCCTTGAGGAGAGGGTGAGTTGAATTAAACAAAGAGAAATGTTTTCAGGTTTTTCTTGAAAACATTGAAGTTTCGAGTGTTGCAAAGAGCAAATGGCAATTAATTCCTTTGTTGTTTGAAGCGGGGAACCTGGGCCAGGAGTTGAGAAGTGGAGTGCAGTTGTCTTAAAGGAGTATAAAAGGAGAACCACTTTTGTAGGTAGGTAGGGCCTAAGCCATGAAGGGCGCGATGAGCAATGACTAAGGATTTAAATTTAACCCGTTCTGCCATGGGAAGCCAGTGTATTGAGCGCAGATGTTGTCTCATGCTGCTTCTAGTTGGGATGTTGAGAAGAACCCAGCATTTTGGACCACCTGAAGCTTATTAAGCAGCTAGCCAGGGATGCCAACATACAGAGCATTAGCATAGTCTAACCGGAATAAGATAAGGGCAGGGGTGACCGTTTCTTTAGCAGCCCTTGAAAGAAGAGGAAGAAATTTCCTGAGGGTTTTAAGTAGCCCAAAACAATTACCGGCAAACTTCTTGACCTAAGTAGGGAAAAAAAGGTTCTCCTCAAACCAAACCCCCAGATTCTTAGCAGGTTTTCCTGTTGAGATTGGCATGGCAAACTCAGATGCCCAGAGCGTTTCTCTGAACTGAGGGGGGAATTTCTGTAGAGTATTTCTGACTTCTCTTCATTACACTTAAGTTGAGCAGCGGCCAGCCAGTTAAAGAATGAGATCAAACATTTTTTGCGGAGGA
This sequence comes from Lissotriton vulgaris, assembly GCF_964263255.1. Lineage (NCBI taxonomy): Eukaryota > Metazoa > Chordata > Amphibia > Caudata > Salamandridae > Lissotriton > Lissotriton vulgaris. The sequence continues at coordinate 409,058,165 of NC_141697.1, read as the reverse complement.
GATGGAATCCTCTTTTTTTCCCCATGTAAATAGGAGCTGGGTGTCGTCAGCGTGATCAATAATTTTTGCCCCCAAGTTCTCAGCTAATTGGACCAATGAGGTAAAGTAGATGGTAAAAAGAAGGGGGCTAAGGGATATGCTATGTATGTCATGTTCAAGGGAGATAACAAAAACTTAACCAAAGTTAATGGAAGGGTAATATAGCCGCTCAAACACCTTAGTGAAAAGGAACCAAATATTTATTATTGTCATATCACATTACCGGGAGAACTTTGAGGGGTCATTGAGCAATTTATGGTGGAGGTTTGTTTGTAACAGCTCGAACCCCTTAGCGAGAAAGAACCGAGAGAGGAAACAGGACAGTATTTTGTCATTTTGGACCTTAGAATGCTGAGCCAAGGTGTTCCTTTTGTTTGAGCGGCTATATTACCCTTCCATTAACTTTGGTTAAGTTTTTGTTATCTCCCTTGAACATGATATACATAGCATATTTCATTTTGAGAGCATATACATCTTATGCTATATAAAGATCATTCCCTAAATTTAAACAGTGAATTAAAGTATGCTTCATCCAAATTCACATTTAGTATAATTCCAATTGTGGCCGATGCGTTAAATGTAGTACGATCGTTAAGCTGTGAAATAATGGCAATTATACCGATGGCTGGTATTAATTGTTAACCTTTTCCGCTTATACTAAAACCGCGTTCTGTTTACATTTGGACAGGAATCCCCGCAATACTCTGACGTACAAACCATGTAAAGCAAGGGACCAATTAGAAACACGTTCTTACGTGAACTACAAATCAGGGACCAATCAAAATTGAAGTTACCGCACAGTCCACTGACACGCAATCCATGTGACGCCAGGGACCAATCAGAAACCTAGAAGGAAAATAAATAGAACACTCCCCAAACGCTCGGTGATCCGGTGTTGAGAAGACGCCGTTCGTGCCTTCTCCACAGGTAACCGCCGCGTTTTGGACGAATCTTTTGGACAACAGAAGACTCGGTGAGACTATAATGGCTTTTTCTAATGTCCGCCCCCGGTGGGCTTTTTATTTTTCCCTTCACTAGATAAAATATAAGGGAGGACTAGACCATACTTACCGATTGGAAGTGGGTCTTTGACTTGTAAAGACGTGATCATAACGGTATGATAGTAAAAGCCGAAAGCCAGGTAATGAACATTCCTTCAATGTGGGTGTAAAATATCAGTACACAGCGCAATCACAGGCAGTCTCTCATACATGCCTTTTGATTTACAGCACGCTCAACACAGTATTGCTGGCAGTGGCTTTTTATAAACATTTGCCCTGAAGAAATTGCCTGAATCTCTACCATGGCAATGAAACATGTCGGCAGCGAGCTGAAAGCGAATCGATAGGTAGTATTCGCTTCTCTCCTTTTTAAGTATATATGTTCACTGTGGCAGACAAGAGGATACAAATAAAAAGGTTCTTGTTCTTGTTTGCACAGTATTTGGTGTGTTATATGTTGAACATTGTTAGTCCTTGTCACATATAAGTTTGTGTACACTGCACCATTCACTGTCTTTTTACTTTTGGGAGTCGGACACGTTTGCGTTAAGCTAGTTGACACCGATGATGAGAACAGGGCTATCCTGGTGAGTACCAACCAGGAGCCCCATTGGTGGTGCGCCCGTGAGGTGTCTTCTAGCTATTCACACATTTTTTCAAATGTCGTCTTTCTAGTGAATGTTTGTACTGTGTTGTCTAGTGTTAGACTTATCAGAGATTGGCTACTTTTATTATTTTTTGGCAAGTATCTTGAGCACGACACCTACTTCTACATTTAGGAGTGTGATTGGAATGATCTTTTGAAAAATCCATGTATGCCCATAGATTTATAAAAATTATTGCCTTTTGGACTAGGTTTTTGTGATTTGTGGCTAAGGGAAGACCCCTGTGGGACACCTGTGGCCACTATCTGAGTAGATGAAGAGGACGACTGGAGCCAAACCTGCTGCATCCACCTCTCCAAAAAGAACTTTAGCCAGCCCCAAGCAGTGACAGAAACATCAATCTCGGCAAGTCGGTGAGCAACAGTAAGTGTGGAACAGTGTTGAACGCCGCCAACAGGTCAAGCAATCAATGCTGCCCTCCCACCGGCGTCCAGACACTCCGGGATGGCCTCTGAGATTTCCACCAGGGCTGACTCAGTGCTACAAGAAGCCCTGAACCCTGACTGGGCCGGTTGTAAAAAGGTCCGAGCTTTCGATGAACTCTGTAAGTTGTTTAGTCACAACATTTTCACACACCTTTACCACACTAGGAAAAGGGAGATGGGACGGAAGTTCCCTGAGATCAGAGGGTCGAGAGATGGCTTTTTTTAGTAAGGGAAGAATCTTGGCCTGCTTCCAGACCTCCGAGATATGAGCCTCCTGAAGGAACATATTAATGATGCTACTGATTTCAAAGTTGATAGTCTCTGCAGCAGCTGCCAGAAGTCTAGCTGCGAAGGGGTCCGATGGAGAGCCTGATTTCGAACCGTTAAGAATCTTAAGTGAGCTAGACAGGTCAATGGGAGTAAAGACAATCAGGGAGTGAATAGGATTAGCAGGTGGAGTCACCAGAAGCAGGGACCCAGCTGTAACCCTGCTGCAGGAGGTAAAAGACGCCTTTACGAATTTTGTACATGAAAAAACTAGAGAGATTATCGCACCATGAGTCTGAGGATGGGGCAGTACTCGATTGGGCTGTGGGAGTCAGAAAGCTCTGAACGATGGAGAAATTGTTCTTGGTATTGCTCCTGGCAAGGTCAAGGCCGAGTAGTAGAGGCTTTTAGCCTGGGCTATAGCAGAGTAATACATTTTTTGTTTTATCTTGAGCTGTTGTATGGTGTTTTAGATTCTGAATGAATTTTCCCTATTCATGCCATTATATAGGTACAATTCACGTTGCCCTTATTTAGGCATAGAAATCTAGCCCTTATTTAGACATAGCCCGTGCTACCCAAATACAGGCATGGCTACTTTCATCCGTTCATCAACGTCACAACGATTTCTTGGAAAACCAGACTCTTAATCAGAAGGGACTTCGGCTAGCCTGGATATTGATTTCTCCAAGAAACTCATTTATTATGCATGAACAACTATTCCTTAGGGTTTCATCGATGACGGTTATATGCCCGACTATACGTCAAAGCTGGCTTTTCTAAACACCTTTAAGGTATAAATATACCTTCACTTGCTATAGCAAAGCACAGTATGGTTCGGTGCAGTTCGACTACCTACTTGCCAGACGCAGCTCGCTACAGCAAGTGCCGAAGTAAGCTGACTCTCCATCTGACGCACTGACAAGAAACTGTCCTCCTCTGCCAAGAATCCAGCTCCAATGTTTCTGACTCCCCTTGCGGGGTGTTGGGAAATCGAGTCAGAGACAGAGATACCAACCTCCTTCATTCTAAAGCTATGGAGCTGATTAGAACCTAGGGAAACCTTTGGCAATTCTTGGCAAAAACTAAACCTATGCAAAACAGCACTTACTTCTTCCCTAGTACTAGACCTAGGTTATGTACATTGGGGTAGGCGTATTTTAGAAGCACCAGTTGAGTATTTTAGCCTATGTTATCTATGTATGTATTTGTATATGGCATAGCACTAGACAATGCTATTACAGTATTATTTTATAATACTATTCTCGCTGTATGCATTATATTTTGCATTCTGTCTAACGATTGTAGCAGTTCACCTCTCTTGCATGAGAAAGAAGACTGTTCAATAAATACTTTTATTGAAAATGCAGTCTCACTATTTCTCTGCAACTCCGTAGAAATGAAGCATGCACGATTGACTGAGTAAAATAGTTATCTATTGTTTCCACGACTCTGAAGATATTTGTTCCAGTCCTGGGGAAACAAAGTTGTCATGTTTATGCAGTTGTCAGAAACGAATCCCTTCTTGTGTATTCAAGAAAGTTACTAGAGACCTCTGAGATTGCTGGCACTCACAATTAACCCCTTGCATGCTGATGACGGCCCCCAGCGGCCATGCCCTACGGCGCTCGTGTGCTGATGACGGCTGGAGGCCGTCATAAACCCGCCCACTCGCGATTTTGACGCACAGGCGCAGAATCGTGGCCGCATGGAAGGGGTTAAGTTTAGTATATTCGATAGAGACATACTAACCTCAGTCCTATGTCATATCTATAGGATATATTATTCCAATGCGCAGAGCCTATTGGGAATATAGGAACTACACTACATGGCACCCAACATTTGGTAAGGCACTAATTTAACGCTAGATACTAAAGTAACTCAGTCGTGCTTTTCTCAGAGACCCCTTTTTCCGTAAAATACTCCAATAGAGGTCTGGAGAGGGCAAAGGGATAATATCCGCCATAGCTGAGTAGGACGAAAATCCTATGTATTAGCTTTTGGCTTGTTCAACGTTGAAGGATACAGTGTTCCAAAATATTGTGCACCTTATCCTTGTTTCCTTGAAGCTTGCTCTGAAAACGTTCAGTAAACAAAATGTCTCTAAACGGAGACAATAACACAGAAACCGGCGGAGCTGCGGCTGATCCAGCAGCTTTTAATCAAACAGGTTTTAATGAAACCGGCGAGGATGCTAAATGCATTGCTATGAATTCAAGGAAAGCCATCACTATAAAACGTATAAAAAATGGCCTAACATCTGGAGGTGGTAGGATAGTTTTTGTGATAGAGGCACAAGAACATCAACAGACAGAGGTATCCTACTCATGGATAATCTTCCCCGAAGCAAATACTGTAACACATGTGTTTCACTTCTGCAAAGAAGATGAACCACCGGATGAGTATATCCCTTTCGAGGATATAGAAATTCCACTCACATACCAGGAGCATGAGCTCTGGTTTAAAGGTGCCCTAAAACATTTAAATCACATTACCAGGCTCGGTCCACTAGTAAGACCAGGAGCAACATGGCCGGTACTACCCAGCTATACACCACATTCGGACATTAATGAAATGACAGATGCAGAATTACTAACTCAACTTAAAGAGTTAATAAAAATCTATAGACAATTGGTTCAATATGTCATATGGACTCTCACAGTCCAACCTGCAATAGTGATTCCACAACATATCCCTCACCAGGGGAATACACTAAAAATTACACCACAGACTTTGATAAATTACCTGCAAAGAACAAATTCCATTTAGGGAAGCTCAAAAAATTACTCAAATCGAAGCAGTATTTCCTAGTACTACCCCTCATGAGAAACAAAGAATTCTAACAATCTGTTTACCAATGGGGATCGCACCACATCGGAAAGACTGCAACATTTGGGGTACAGTCTTCACTGCTATCTACACCAAAACACACAGTGTTCATCCATGGCGGTAAAACCAGACGCCCTGAAGCAGATTCAAAATGAATACGGGGCAGAGCCTGCTTTAAATTTAGGTATGAAATTACTGAAAGATTTCAAACAGGTCTCAGGAATAATATTAGCTAATATTAAAGGTGAAGCAGCATCAGTGGCGCTCCACCAAAAATTAAGGGAATATGATGTAACTAAGCAACCACAAGAACTGGCCAGAATAATTGAAAAATCCTATGAAGAATTAGGCAGAGACAGTCTTGGTGGGAAACCAGTTAAACCACATCTGTCTGAAAGTCCTGAAAAGGTCTTTTCTAAAAACACTCCTACTCCTTCTAAAAAGAAGTGGGAAAATAGCAAACAAATAGCAAACTTTTTTAGCAACAGCAAAAAAGAGAAGTGTTCTCATTCCCAAGGTAGGTCTCCTCAAAAGGAGCCCTCTGAAAGGAGGTGTAACCTCAGGAATATGGATAATTTGAGAAAACCTGATAGATATCAAGACACTGATACACGTTCCTCTCGTACCTTTCAGACTTTGTCACAGAAATCCGAAAGAAGAGGACAGTCAGAAAACAAGGAAGAACGTGTGAAGTCCAAAGACGATCAACACGTTCAGAAAAACAATGAAAACTCAATTCACCAAAAAGAAGGTAGCAGGTCTAAAAATCAGATATGCAGAGGATCTTGAGGACACAACTCAAGAACGGGGTATTGGCTCAGACAATATTGGACAGCGCAGCAGAAGTCACCATAGCTCGCAAGAACTTGAAGGATCATCTGGAGACAGTGGACTTGAATGAATTAATTCAAGTTGAAACTGCAGATACCAGGGTTAGGTCTCCACATAAGCTATATGAAGTAACACTCCAGGTAGAGGGAGACATACCACAAATAGTGAGAGTACTCTTTTGGGAGCGACTTGCTAAGGGTTATGACATTCTTCTAGCTGAAAAAGACTGGCCACCGCAATTTGTCAGGGAGTGCCCACATGGCAAAGACATCATTATGCCAGCCTTCTCCAAAAACATTCCAATTCATTTAAAATATACTTATGCCAGGAAATGGGCAGTCGCCCAAACACCAGCATTATACAAAAAAACATGTAGGATGGGATGAGGACTCTCCTCAGCATAAAATTCAACTAAAAAAATCAACCAACTGCATAAAGGCAGTACCCAGTTAAGCAAGGAGCTAATAAACAGGTCAGGGAGATCTTAGATCAACTTGAATACCAAGGAGTGATTGAAACATGCAACTCGTCAATGAACAATCCTTTGTTTCCTGTCTCCAAACTAGACAATACACATCATCTGGTATTGGATTACAGACATTTAAACACTTGTTGCAAAACTTTTGCAATACAAAATGCACATAGTGCAGCATTAATGAATAACATTGTGTGTAAAAAATATAAAAAATTAGATATTTCTAATGGTTTCTTCTGTCAAAACATTGCTCCAGAAAGAAGGTATTTGTCCACTTTCTCAATTATGGGGACACAGTGTCACTTCTGTTGCCTCCCACAAGGATTCAAGAATAGTCCCGGGTTATTCTCAGCAAGGGTAACAGAGTTACTACAAACTTATGATGATGAGGCATTATCATATGTGACTGACATCTATCTGACAGATGATGACTTGGATAGGCACTTGAATATGGTGAATACAATTATATTGGGATTCACCTCTGAAGGGTACAAACTCAATTAAAAAAAATCTAGAATTGCCCATTTAAAAGTCCTCTTCCTACGATATGAAATTTCAAGTGAAGGCAAAAGCCTGGCAGAAAACTTTCTGGAGAAATGTGCGCTTCTCCAACCTCCAAAAACACTGAAAATCTTACAGTTGATTCTAGGTTTCCTGAATTTCGGATGAACTTTTGCCCACATGCATCAAAGTAAATTGCATTAGCAAACGGTGCGAATCGCATAAATCGGCCGTTTGCGAATGCAATTTATTGGTTTTGGATGCATCATCTTTGAAGTGTATTTTCGCTATTTTAGGAATCGCAAAATGCTTTGCGATTCCTTAAAAAAAATCGCAATTCACGCGAATCGCATTTTTTGGGGAAAAAATTGTATGCATGAAAATTCGTTATTTGGGATTTCTTCGGAAATAGCAAATACGAATTCTTAAAATAAGAAGTCAAACCTGGTGGTAATTTCCTCAAGATTCACCAATGCGGGTGAAATCCATCAAGAGTGCATATAAGGTGCCCCAGAAAGCATCAAACATTTTTTCACAATGGCAGCACTCTTTTTTTTGGCACGTAGGCAGAGGTTGAGAGCTGCAGCTGGATGGAGGAGAAGGATTATTCAAGAGAGAATTTTCAGAGTGCCCAATACCTTACTAGGGCAGACAGAAGCAGAAATCTATGATATGTATAGGCTTAATGCTCATTTAATATTAGATTTGATTGCTGAATTGGACCCAATCTTGCAGAGACAAACACGCAGGACACAAGCCATACCAACCCATGTTCAGGTATTATGTTCACTACACCTCCTTGCTTCTGGGTCATTTCAGGGTGTAATAGCCATTGCTGGTGGTGTTTCCCAGAGTTCCCTTTCAAGATTTTTTAATGCTTTTTTGAATGCTATGTTGCAAAGGATAAGGCATCACATTAAATTTCCAAGTACACAACAGGAATTGCTAAAAACCAACTTAGATTTCTACCACATTGCACATTTTCCACATGTCATTGTCTGTGTAGATGGCACACATGTTCCCATTTGCCCACCTTCTGAAAATGAGTACATTTTCCGCAACAGGAAAAGTTACCATTCTCTCAACATACAAGCAATTTGCAATCCTCAAACTATCATCACAGACTTAGTGGCAAGTTACCATGGAAGTGCCCATGACTCCTATATATTTTTAGACACAGTGCCATCCACGCACGACTGCTTGCTGGTGATTTTGGAGATGGATATTTGCTTGGTAATTATAAGTTTCCAAACTTTTACATATACCTGTGCATTCTAGACACATGTTACTCATGCATTGTATCTGTTATTACTTCTTAGGTGACAGTGCCTATGCAGTGAGGTTATACATATTAACACCCTATCTCAATCTTGCAACCAGAAAAGAGCAGCAGTACAACCATGCTCACATAGCAACCCGCAATGTGATAGAGAGAACCTTTGGTGTGCTGAAATCTAGGTTCCGCATACTCCATAAGACTGGTGGAGCTTTACAATATTGTCCTGAAATTTGCTGTAAAATAGTTGCTGCATGTGCAATGTTGCACAACTTAGCCACTAGGAGAGGCATAGAACTGGATTTGGATGATGTACTACATCAAAATGATAATCAGCCTCATCAACCCCATGCAAGATTACATGGACCGGAAGCAGCAGAGGGTAGAAGGAGAAGGGCAGAGATAACACATTACTTTTAAAAAAGGTAAGAACCACACAAGACATTCTGGTGCTTGACTGTAAACTGTTTATTGTACAGAAATGAAAGTATATGCAGTTTTCTCTTAAATTTAAATGCCTTTAGATCAAATAATATGTTTCTTCGCCTTTACTTTAAAGCACAAAGCAATGCTTTATAAATCATATAGTCTTCTGTTTGACAAAAATGTAACTTCAAAGGTACCATACTATTTTTTACGTCCACGCACCCCTAATGCTTTGCCTGTACTCATCATATTGCCCATGGGCATGTAGCTTGAAATGTAACTTTTCCTGTTGCTACGGCGTGCCGCAGGTAACACTGGGTCAAGTATGCCACTGACATTTCTGCCAACATCACTACCCCCAATTTGTGGCTGGTTTGCAGGTGCAGCATCACTTTGTATTCTTTCTACAACATTATGGAGTGTCCCCAGTCCCCTGGCAATCTCTCCACAAATTTGTTTAATTTCCAGTTGCATTGCAACTGTCTGCTAGCAGAGTTGAGCAGTAGTGCTTGAAAGCCGAGACATTCCCCTGGTGTGACCCTGCATGCAGGTCATTGCTCTAAGATGCCTCTTAGCACTTCCCCCTTGCTGTGACTGTATTACTGTGCACAGTGTCTCCAAAGATGTTGCAATGCGGTCTAGCTTATCTGATGTTGTTCTATGCCCTTTATCAATTACATTTTACATGTGTTTAATACTGTTGTGAATTGCACCAATCTCTTTGTCAATGTGACCAAGTTTTCCCTTCGTGACTCTAATATATTTGCCTTGTAGGCGCTGAACTTTAAGAATTTTATCCTCAAAAACACTGCCGGTGCTGCTCTCCTCTACAGCTCTTCCTCTTTGTGACGCATGTGACCGGTGCCTATAAAACTGTTGGTGTCTATTACACCTGCCCTGCATTGGGTTAGAGGGTGCTCGTGTTTCAACAGTCTGCAGTTCTGGGATATTAACATTTGGAGTTTCATCACTATCAGACTGCTGCAGTTGGCGCACTCTGTGTCTTTGCCTTCTTTCCAAAATTAAGGTTGATGAAGTTGCAGCATTTGACTCATCTGTGTCTTGTCCATCTTGCGTATTAAACTCTGTCAATTCATTTTCATTAATTCCTTGTTGTGTATCTATGATTGAAATAGTGCAAACAGTGTGTTACTTTCAAATTTGCACTTTTTGATAATTCCTTCAAAATTGCTTTTCAAATAAAAATAACTTGCTGCATGACTGCTTTGGTCTCCTAAAATAATATCATTCATTTTCTTTAACTTTGTTTATCAGTTGCATATAGAATTTGTTTAAAAAAACTACAACTCCCATGATGCACTGCTTTGTGACTTAAAATGGTTAATTTACAGATTTTGAAAATGTAAAAGAACTACTAGATGAGAGAATTGCAAATTAAGCTGCAACGAGATCATTTAAGGCCTATTTCACTCACTTTGTACATTTTAAAAAACATTAAAAAAAAGTCTTACCTTCAGAAGGTCCAACAAGCTCTGAGGTATCGATGTCAATCACTCCAACAACAGCTTCAGTTAAAAGTGTTCCTTCCACCATGTCTTCAAGGGGGGTATTGGACCTATCCCTGGGGGTTCCTCCACCAGTCCTTTTGGCAGCCTTCATCCTGGTTGCTCTTCTCTCCTTGGCACGACTGCGCAGGTCATACCAGCGTTTCTGTAAGTTGTTTATATCAAGATGTGCAACACCTACAGCATTCACCTTTGCTTGGATAGCACGCCAGAGATTCCTTTTCACTGCTCCAGGCACCTTCAAAGATTGTTTACCAAAAAGTTGGTCTTGCCTCACAGTGACCTCCTCAATAAGTATTTCCAGCTCCTGGTCACTGAATTTAATTTTCCTTTTCCTGGCTTGGATTTCTGCTTCAGAATTTTCATTAGCCATTTCTCCAGAAGCTGCAGACACACACACACTGCTGCAGGTCCTCCAGGCTGAGCTCCAACTTCCAATTGCCAAACCTCCAGTTCAAACCAGGAAGCAGCTGTGTGCAATTACTCTCCTGCCTTCCTGGTTGTAATCTCATTGTGATTCAGCATGTGTTCCTTTTCGCAATTTGCGAATTCGCAAAATGCGAATTCGCAAATAAGAATTCGCACAAATCATGCGATCCGGTAAAAATTGCGATTTTTACCAAATCGCTAAAAAATTGTGAAAAAAATCATGCATTCCAAATTGCGATTCCTTAAAAATCGCAAATAAGGAATCGCAATTTGAATCATTGATGCATGTGCCCGTTACATTCTAAACTTCGCAAAAAGGGTTAAACCTCTCTACGAATTAATTAAACTTGATTTCAAAACAGTTAATTGGACACAAAAACACACAGAAATGTTGCGTTCACTGCAAACAGACATGTTTGCAACCAAATATTTGCAAACACTCGTAAACGTACACAGCTTAGTGATCCAAATCATTCCAGGACTTAACTTTTAACGAAGGTTAATAAGTGCCAATAGCTTACAAATCACACTTGTACACACGAGCAGAAATGAAATTCACTTTAACAGAGAAAATTCTGACAGCGATTTAAACTGCAGTAGCAAAAGAGAGAGCCCTTGCACAGGGTAAGCGCATTATGGTCTTTACACCTGTACCTGCCTTAGAGGAAGTGACAAAAGCGAGCATTCCAAATGCTAAAGCTTTACATCCAAGATGGATACAATGGGTTAATTCTCTTGCTGCAACAGACGTTGAATATGTTTTTGATCCTTATTTGAAAACACAAGCATTTCTATAATACAAACAAGAATGTCCTCCACCTACTGAAATTTGTCCTCTAGAGCAGTATGAATGTATAATTTATACTGACCGATCAGCTCAACCCGCTACGAGGGGTAAACAAGCCTAAAGTGCGGCGTGCGCGATCGTTAAAGGTCTCTGGCGCGATGGCAAATTTCGACCAATGGTCACTAAAACTCAATCTCTAGGAGATTGTACAGCTCAGAGAGCTGAACTACAAGCATTCAAGATGGCACTTGAAAATACAGATCGCGAATTCCCCACACTCATAGTGTGCGATTTGTAAAATTGTGTTTAATCTTACAATGAATACTTGCAGAACTGGATTCAAAATGATTACAAAGATGCAAAAGGTGGCACAATCAAGCATAAAATGCTTTGGGAACAAGTAGTTCAGTTACGACAAGGACTACAAAACACTCAGGTGATACATACGCTGAGTCATCAACGTGATGGCGTTCACGTTGAAGGGAATTCATTGGCTGATGAAGCCGCGAAGGCAGCTGTGCAAACTTTTTCCATAGCTGCAATGACTCGTTCAAAAACGAAAATAGACAGTGAAATAATGCTAGCTGTCAATGCAACAAGCAAAGGCAGCGGTGCACCATTACCGAAAGGTTTTCCACTCAAATACTCGTATATAACTGACGCAAACAATTTTCCGTTTGCTCGAATCCCTGGAGTGGGAGATAGGGGAATTCCAAACATGGAACATAGATTAGGACTAATCCTAGCAGCATATAAAAGGTCCTGAATCTGCACATGCAGGTGTTTCCGCCACAGTGTCATTATTAAAACAGCGATACTGGTGGCTGCGCATGAGGAAACAAACCAGAAACTATGTTTTGGAATGTCAAATATGCCAAAAGATTAAAGTCTCTACGGTGAAACGTTCTGCTCAGACGCCTCTGTTAATTTCAGATAAACCATTAGATTGCATTTACCTGGACCACTGCTGTCCCTTACAAAGGGATGGCAACTATAAATATATCATGGTCACATTGGATTCGTGTTCAAGGTTCATTTGAATGTGGCCTCAGTGATTGGCTGATGCTCAAACTGTTATAAAAGATTTGTGAGTCTTTATCGGCACATAGGCAGTTGGCACGCTACATTCTGACCAGGGTCCTGCATTTTGCTCTCGAGCTTACAAGAAGGCCATGGCCAAATTGGGTGTTGCATTGAGGTACTTTAGTCCAATCCATCCTGAGGAAGATTCGGTTGTGGAGAGAAAAAACTGGGACATAAAGCAATCTATAACAGCTAGGGTATTAGGCTTGGGTGACCAACGTAGTCTTAACAATCTGTAAAGAAGTTCTCTAGGGGGAATCACTGCATATGAAGTCCTTTTTGGGACCAGAATGTTAGTAGCAGACCTCAATTGTCAGATTTCAGTGGTAGACCAAAAACCATTTGATATCAAAGACCGTTTGGCTGTTTTACACTACTTAAATGAAATAAGAACGAAACAAAGCAACGTGTTCCTGAATCCAACTACCACTGAAGAAAAAACGAGTCAGAGAAAAGATTGCGGACAAGAAGGAATTTGGGCCTTCTTACAGACAACCAGTACCTGTCCTAGCAATCCACTGATCAAAAACAGTATTTCTTCCGCCCCTTGCTGGCAAAAAGGAGAACAGGTTTGTGTCAATCGACCCAGTCAAACCACATCATGTGGCCGATCATAAGCAGTAGACCAAGAGGAATCCGCCAATGTAGCAGATGCCCTAATCTAGCTACTATCCAAGAGGTTCAAAATGAAAGACTCATCACCTTTGAAGAATCTGCAGTTCGAAATGAAAGACTAAGCAACATAGCTATGAAACTTGTACCTCTTGAAACCCAAATAACAGTTTGTCAAGAAACACCTGTCTACAACGAAGTAACAAGTGATCAAGTGGTTCCAGTGATTTCAACGAATCCTGATGCAATCCGAACAATTGACAGAACTTCCTCTGGCTATTTCATTCACTTTGATACATTTTCTGAGGATCCCAGAGAACCTGAAACGACGCCAGCAAAAATAACTTTCAAAGAACAAGCAACAGACCTTTTTCATCACCTGGAAAAGTCTTATATGTTTTCACCATGGATGGAACTTTGGATTGTGTTGGGTATGCTTTTTCTTCTAATTCGGTTGACTCCGGTAATAACTTTGGGAATGCTGATAAATTGGAAGATATGTCAAAATTAACACAGCAAGTAAGAACATCAACTTATTCCTCAAGCCACACAAATCATCACGTCGTGAACAAAGAGACTTGTCATCAGTGAACATCACTGCCAGGCCAATGGATTAACGACTCTGTCATCCAGGATATATTCTTTGGACAGCATAGTGTCTTCTGCCATTGACATCATGGAACAGGACTTGATCATGTTGCAACATGGTCAGTCGCAATTACATTCTATCATGCTATTAGACTGGACATTGCAAAACCTACCTTCAGGCTATGTGCCTTGGCGTTTAATCAATACTACGTCACTGTTTTCAGAATTCAATCTCACTGATAAAAAGATCAAACTGGCACAAAGGGGAGCAGACTATAAGTGCTGAGCATTGAAAAACTGGAAAGATTGCCATTTACATTTGCTGAAAAGCCAGCTACTGAATAGATAATACATGGAACAATCACTTTGCCTGTTACAATTTTCCATTTTCAGTATGTGTTGATTGTCAAAGTTATTGCGCGCTATCTGGAGCCTTGATACATTCCATCACCATTGCGCGTCTGTTGGCGTTGAAAGGGTAAGGCTCCAGATAGCGCGCAATAAGTTTGACAATCAACACATGAATAGCATATATACTAATGAATTATACTGACAACACCCTGACGTGTAAAGTGAAAGGCTTGAAGGATTAATGCCCAACAGGTTGTTCGCTAATTATTGATTCTTACAAATGCATACGGTTCACCATAAAGTACTTGCCTTGAAAAAGCCCGCGGAGGGCGAAACGCGCGTCGGCTGTGATGGTTGTGACAAGAAAAGAATCAATAAAAGAACATTGAATATCAATGAACATTGTTCATGTAAATTTGTGGACGGAAAGAACATTGGAAATATTGGATGGACGTGGCTGGATGCCTAGTGGATAAGAGTGACTAAAAGGGATGTGCACTGGTGTTTGCTTATAAATGGTATTGTACATGTTTTTAAGACCGTATTTTCTGGACTGTTAGCACTTTTTGAAGCAGTCCTAGGAATATTTCCAAACTTCGTGCACTCAGTGTTTGGCGGACTGCCTCTCATTTTGGGACTCGCTGCAGGGATTCTATTTTTGCTCCTACTGCTGCGATAGGGCAAGCCAGTTCACCAGCGACACCCAGCTCTCCATGGAGACAACTCTACTGGTGATGAAGTGTCGTGAGCGCATCGTCCAAATTTTAGGACTACCTTGTCTACGAGAATTAAATACCACATGGTTTCTGTCATTCAGACCAATATAGCAAGATTACAGCTTACCTGTTCTACGCTGCCTGCTATGCGGAGAAGAATTCATGTTAGACACATGTCTCACACTCCCATCAGTCAAGCCAACGGATGTTGATACTTTGCTGGACCCAGTAAAGGCCCATGCGCAGTGTTGTCCCCAGCGGCTAGCAATTCTGATGACGGCATTCATTGAGATCTCACAGACGCAAAACGCTGACAGCAAGGTACAAGAGGAAACTACAGGCATACAGGTAACATCTGACTCGAACATTGCTGATGCGACCAATGCTGAAAGCGATGCTTCACATCTATGTGTGGTTAATTTTCTAAACAAGGTAATCCAACTTTAAACCTACAATGGTAGACAGCTTTTTTACAGACTTAGAAGATTTGAAGTTTTCTCCAAACGCTAACACTGACTTTTGATTTGGCACACAGTGTTCTGAGAGACTTTGAATTCGACCTTCATTTTTTTCAAACAAAGTTCTAACTTTGGGACTCTTTTTCGGTAAACAGACATAATATCGAGGAAAAAATATAGACTAGACAAAATATCGACCAGACATAATATCGACAACAAAAATATCGAGTTATATCGATATTATTAGCCAAAATATCGAATCAAAAATATAGACTAGACATCGACTAGATAGAATATAGACAAAAGAAAATGGAAAATAAGGTAATATAAATCTGTAGCGGGTAGTGGGTTTATAGGGGAATAGGGTGGGAAGTAATTTAAATATAATTAAGTAATTATGTAAGTATTAATAATAATTGTCAAATAAGTAATAATTGGTAATTAAATAAAAAATAATTGATAATTAATAATAATTGATTAATTGATAAATAATTAATTTATAGTAAATTAGTTTCAGTAGCGGGTAGTGGGTTTATAGGGGAATAGGGTGGGAAGTAATTTAAATATAATTAAATAATTATGTAAATTAATATTAATTGTCAAATAAATATTAATAGGTAATTAAATAAAAAATAATTGGTAATTAATAATAATTGATTATTTGATAAATAATCAATTTATAGTAAATTAGTTTCAGTAGTGGGTTGTGGGTTTATAGCGGAATAGGGTGGGAAGAAAATCAATAATTAATTAATTAATTAAGTTAATTAGGAAAATTGTTTAATTAATTAATAATTGTCCATGAAATTAAAAATAATTGGTAAATAAAAGTTATTGGTATAGGAAATTAAATTTACTTGGTACTAATTTTTCTATAAATTATAATTAATTATGAAGTTTTGCCTTTTTATACTGTTGCATTCACTGGAGTGGAAATAGTAATTTTAACCCCTATGCTATCCAACGCTTTCCCTACTGTAGCACCCACTGGAGTGGGAATAGTAATTGTAACCCCTACGCTATCCAACGCTTTCCCTACTGTTGCACCCACTGGAGTGGGAATAGTAATTGTAACCCCTACGCTATCCAACGCTTTCCCTACTGTAGCACCCACTGGAGTGGGAATAGTAATTGTAACCCCTACGCTATCCAACGCTTTCCCTACTGTTGCACCCTCTGGAGTGGGAATAGTAATTGTAACCCCTACGCTATCCAACGCTTTCCCTACTGTTGCACCCACTGGAGTGGGAATAGTAATTGTAACCCCTACGCTATCCAACGCTTTCCCTACTGTAGCACCCACTGGAGTGGGAATAGTAATTGTAACCCCTACGCTATCCAACGCTTTCCCTACTGTAGCACCCACTGGAGTGGGAATAGTAATTGTAACCCCTACGCCATCCAACGCTTTCTCTACTGTTGCACTCTCTGGAGTTGGAATAGTAATTTTTACCCCTACGCTATCCAGCGCTTTCCCTACTGTTGCACCCACTGGAGTGGGAATAGTACATTTTACCCCTACGCTATCCAACGCTTTAGCTATTGTAGAATTCACTACAGTTGTTATAATAAATTTTAACTATTTTGCTATGCTACGGTAAAATTATTATATATGTTTATTTAATAAAAAGAGTTATATCAATATATATGTATTATTTTTTTATATATATTTCGTTAATTTAAAATAATTATTTATTAATATAACATTAATTTAATAATTTTAAGTAAATATATTTATTACTACATTAGTTTTAACTTAATTTAAAGACATTTAAAAAAACGATATTTTTACAGTCTATATTTTAGTAACTCGATATTTTAGAGTCGATATTTTAGTACTTACCTGTTTAAAGATAGCCAGTCGATATTTTGTCCATCGATATTTTGTCAACGATATTATGGCAACTCGATATTTTTGAGGTCGATATAATTTCAGTGATCCCTCTTTTTCCTATGATTAATTTATTTTCTCTAAATCTGTATTTTTACCTTTTTTTGGCACAAAGTAATCCGCTTAAATTAGAACTATTTATTGAGAACATGAATTCTTTGAAAAACTTCCAGAGACAATATTTTACCTTGTTCACATACACAAACAGTTTTATGTAATGTGACATGAAATGGTTTCGGTCCTTATTTCTTCTGTATTTACGAGGCATTTCATAAATGTATATTTTCGTGATTCATTCAGACGGCATTTACAAAAGTCAACTATATGCTTAGAATGAGCCATTGCTTTATATGCGCACAGCACCAATGCATCTTTTGTGTACAACCAGTACCATTGGATTTTTATGTGTTTTGGGTGGGGTTTAACACATCATGTTTAGATATGTTTTATGTGTTTAGAACTTAGCAATGTCGTACATAAGAAAGTGGAGTAGGTGTTGTATGGCGTTTTAGATTTCAAATGAATTTTCCCAATTCATGCCCTTATATAGGTACAATTCGCGTTACCCTTATATAGGCATAGAAATCTAGCCCTTATTTAGACATAGCCTGTGCTACCCAAATACAGGCATGGCTACTTCCATCCGTTCATTAATATCACAAAGATTTCTTGGAAAACCAGACTCTTAAGCAGGAGGGACTTCCCCTAGCCTGGATATTGCTTTCTCCAAGAAACTCATTTATTATGCATGAACAACTATTCGTTAGGGATTCATCCATGATGTTCATATGCCCGACTTTACCTCAAAGTCGGCATTCCTAAACACCTTCAAGGTATAAATATACCTTCACTTGCTATAGCAAAGTATGGTGTGGTTTGGTGCAGTTCGACTACCTACTTGCCCGACGCAGCTCGCTACAGCAAGTGCCGAAGGAAGCCGACTCTCCAAGAAGCTGTCCTCCTCTGACGATAATCCAGCTCCAGTGTTTCTGACTCCCCTTGCTGGGTGTTAAGAAATTGAGTGCGAGACAGAGATACCAACCTCCTTCATTCTAAAGGTATGGAGCTGATTAGAACCTAGAGAAACCTTTGATAATTCTTTGCAAAAACGAAACCTATGCAAAACAGCACTTACTTCTTCCCTATTACTAGACCTAGGTTAGGTACATTGGGGTAGGCGTATTTTAAAAGCACCAGTTGAGTATTTTAGCCTGTGTTATTTATGCATGTATTTTTATATGTCATAGCACTAGACAATGCTATTACAGTATTATTTTATAATACTATTCTCGCTGTATGCATTATACTTTGCATTCTGTCTAATGATTGTAGCAGTTCACCTCTCTTGCATGAGAAAGAAGACTATTAAAAAAATCCTTTTATTGAAAACGCCAGTCTCACTATTTCTCTGCAACTCTGTAGAAACAAAGCATGCACGATTGACTGAGTAAAATCGTTATCTATTGTTTCCACAATTCTGAAGATATTTGTTCCAATGCTAGGGAAACAATGTTGTCATGTTTATGCGGTTGTGAGAAACGAATCCCTTCTTGTGTATTCAAGAACGTTTTTAGTGACCTCTGAGCTAGCTAGCACTCACAATTAAGTTGAGTATATTCAATGGAGACATACTGACCTCAGTCCTATGTCATATCTCTAGGATATATTATTCCAATGCGCAGAGCCTATTGGGAATATAGGAACTACACTACAGAGCATGTGCTTAGCCAAAGGACAACATTCTCTACTCCGCCAGTTCTGCTCTACTTTCTTGCACTCCCATTTTAGCACTTTCAGGTCGGGCGTGAACCATGGTTTCGATGGTGACTCCCTTGAAAGCCTAAGGGGGAGGCAGAGGATAACAAATCCATTGTATTTGAAACCCAGCTCGTGAAGCCGGCAAGCCCCCTTCAAGATCTTTAGCAAGAAAGGGCCTGGAGGCTGCTACGGCCTGGTTAAACACAATCAGATCAATTTTGCCAAACACTGGTTTGTGGTTAGTTCGAAGTGGGGTGTTGACGTTACCTGTATCCCAAGAAAAATAGGTCAAGAAGTGGTCAGACCAGGGTACCGGGAGGGGACCATTCACTGAGATGGGAAGATTAGATCAAATTGGATCGAGGATGTGACCCCCTTGGTGTGTCAGGAGACTAATCCACTGAGAAAACTGGGCAAGGTGTAGCACATCAAGAAAATCATGTGTGTCCCTAGCATCTGTCTGATCAAGGTGGATGTTTAAATCACTGAGGACAATATAATGGAAGAAGCGAAAAGCCCGGGGAACAACAACATCACCCAATGCCTTGAGAAAGGCCCCAGCTGGTCCAGGAGGCCTATAGATCAGAGAGCCTCCCAGAGTAAAATGTGCAGAGAAGCGAATGCTGAAATATAAGGCTTCGCATTCCCCAAATGCACTAACCTCACCCCCGTTGAGGACCTACTTATCCTTGTATATAATGGCCACCCCCAACCCACCTTGCCCCTTGGCGATCAGCTCTAGAGATCCCATTGCCATCAGGAATGGCTATCATGACAATTGGATTAGAAGATTCATTTAGCCATGTCTCCGTAATAAACAAGAGTTCAATTGGTTTATTCACAAGGAGGTCAAAGACATCCTGATGGTGTTTCTTAAGTGAGAGCGAGTTAATCATGGCAGCATGAATTTGAGGCCCCCATATGTACATACTGGTTGAAACACTGGGTTGACTGAGGTTGCCAGGCCCTAGCCCAACCTAAAATCACAAGTTGTGCAAATGGAATCATGGCACATAAGCACATCCCACCTTCTAAAATTGGGGCATGGCTGTGTATGTATGGCAATGCATGTGCGGCTGGTGTGAATCCTTAATATTGATGGCAGAATACTTAATTATTGTGAGTACCATAATATCTATATAGTTTATAGCTATCACTTTAATGTTGTTGTATTTTAGTATTAAGTTAGTTTTTTTGCTAATAATGTGTAACATATTTTATCATAGTTTTATTTAATATTGTTTCACTTTGTTAATTGTGTTTTAACTGGAGTGTTTTAAACCTTTTGGTTCATTATTTTTTTATAATTAAATTAGTAACTTTTAATTTTTCAGTTTTTTTGATCTCATAGGAGTTTTGCGTGTGTTTTAAACAAATGTATTCAATGTATTTATATTTATTAAATGTATTATTATTTTTTATTTGAATGCATATTAAAAGTATACTAGTTTTAAGCTTTATTTTTGGGGGATTTTGGGTTTATGGGGAATATGGGTAGGGTGCTTTTAAAATATTGTTTTCATCTTTTTAAAGTTAATTATTTTCCTTTATTAGCTTTTGTAGATCTTTTACTGTTTAAATTGAAATGGTTTTGAGTTACTGGGTTTTATAGGGATTGGTTGGGCAGTGTTCTAAATATATTAAAAACAATTAATGTAAATATTTCTTATTTTTTGTTGGTTAAACATTTTATAAAAAATATATGTATTTATTTAATAAAAAAATGTAAAGTAAATTGATACTTGTATAGCGCACTACTCACCCGCAAGGGTCTCAAGGCGATTGTACGAATACCGCTATGCCACCCTAGCTTTCCCTGTGAGGTGTCCACTCCGGGGCACCCCCAACTTGGAGGCCAGGCATCCTTAGCATTGGGGGGGCCGTTGTGGAGATTAAGCAAGCTATTGCCCAGAGTTGCACTCCATGATTGCAATAGGCATTGAGGCAAGAATTATCAGGTCCGTGGAATTTTTCAGCCCAAGACCCGCTAAGGCAGAGAATTGAACCATGGTCCCGGGCCAGACCTCTGCATCAGGGTCTGCCGCTCTAACCATTGAGCCACACTTCTCCACTTCAAAAATGTATTGGTTAAGGAAATTTGTTTCTGATTTTTTAAGTTGAAGCAAAATATGTTTTATGAATCGTTTCAAATTAAAATGTATACTTTTTAAATTAAATTATGTTAAATTAATTTTATACATAATTTATTACCATGTATGGAGGAGAATTGTCTGGTGGAGGAGAGTGGTCGGACGGACGTAGCAAATATGGCGCCTGTCGGAGATCAGTAAACGGAGACCGACGATCCCCTTCTAATCGGAACCGGCGTGTGGACGAAGTGGACCAAACTGTCCCCAGGAGCGGCACTGTGCGCGAGGCTGCAGTGGGATTGACAGTGGGACCGTGCCGGTGTGTGCGCGACCCAAGTGACCTGTGGCCCGGAACGGGGCTGAGGATTCCTCCGGCAGCAATAGGGATCACCAGCCAGACCTGAGTCCCCAGCTACACAGGAGGTGAGCTTGGCACTCGCGGCTGCTCCGGTATTTGGACTAGGCTTTCCCCAGGTCATTGCGTCTCTTTTGAACGCGAAGGGGAAGCGAGCGAACATTGTTGGACTGCCTGCCTGGGGCTGCTGGGGAGATACACCGCTGGGGAGATTGTGCCTGCTACTGGCCTGGTGTCCGACCCACTGTAGGGGTGACAGAAGCGTCCCCTACTAAGTGTGTACTCTGGAGAGTGCTGTGGGTGCTACAAGGGGTAAGTGCTGTGAGCCTACAGCGAAGCTGCTGCACAGTGGGCTGCATGCAGGGACAAGGACTGGCACAATTGATTGACACCTCCCTGGGCGGTGACCGGGGGAAGGGATAGTCCCCCCAGGAGGAGACATTGCCTGAACTCTGCTTCCCGCCTAGTTGCAGGGGAATACCCGCCCTGCCTGAGTGTGAAGTGAGTGCTCTAGCAACGCAAAGTGGGACGAAATCCTTAGTGATACCTGGTCCTGAAGGTGCAGATCTTGTGAGCAGATCTGAGAGCAGTAACCAGCAGCAGCAACCAACAGCGAGCAGGCAGCTAACAGGGAGCAGCCAGCAGCAGATGCAGGAGTAGGGAAAAGGAAAGAGAGAGGGGTCACCTTTAGGGGTGACTGCAAAGTGTGTGCCCAGTGAGTGTGCGGAGCAGCCCAGCTAGGCTGGGTGTGGCTTGCAGCTCAGCAGCGAGCGCTGCTCTCGTCCTCCTGCCTCCTGCCTCCCAGACTGTTTGCACCGCTCATGCCGCCTACGCTGCCTACGCAGACAAGTTCAAAGACAAAGCCGGAGCATTTGGCTTTTTGCAATTTACCTGGACACAGCGAAGCATGCGATCAGGGAAGCAGAGAGGCACGGCCCCTCTGCTTCCCTGAAAAAGAAAAAGAAGCAGAGAGATGTGCACAGGACACTGACTGTGGATACAGATCGGATACTTGACCTGCCGCTAAACGTACCAGAAAGCACTACAGTCAACACCCTCCATCCGCTTTCACTGGAAGCTGGACCTTCTGGCTATAAGTCATATGGCATACAACCAGAAATAACGTCCACATTTTCCTTTCTGAAAGACGCAGGGTCAGCCGTCTTCTCTAGTAATATAAGAATCAAGGGCTTACCTGTTCCTTTGAGCCCCACAGTGACCACCTGCAAGGGTAGCCCTGGCGCGAACATCAAGCTTGGCAAATTGGCAAATCACACAGTCACAGACACCAGTAATTTTGAGGAGCCAGATACATCCCACAGGAGGGGAGACGCTAATACCACCACGTTGGGCAGTCTTGGGGGTCCTACCAGTCGCCCCCCGAAGAAGGGCGTATTAAAACCAAGATAACAACAAATCCCCCAGAGACAATGAACAACTTTGCAGCCACTTTTGCAGTCGTTCCCCCTGCCAGCTCAGACCTTATGTCCGAGCTGATCAATTCACCAACAAAGCTCGGCATACAGGGCCGTATTAGCGCTATACTAGAAGGAAGCGTGGAAATTCCTGCCAACACACCAGACTTACCGCAAGCGTATCCATCAGAATGCGGGGATGGTGGGGGAGAGCTCGCCCAGTGCTCACCTCAGGGGCAGGTTCGGATCATGCCTATGCCATATGCGGAGGATGCTTGCGTCCTGGAGATAGATCTCTCCTTTATTCAATCAAAAGAATGGGAACCCATGCTTTCATCATAAGGGGAAGACACTCCCAACCACCTCATGCCCTCACCGGTCCCAAACGGAGGGAAGGAGGAGGAATTTAAAAAAGAGTCGGCATGGGTCACAGCTCTGGACATTCTACAAAGGTCAGCCGATGCCATGAGATACCAAGCTAATAAAATGGACATACAAATCAGCCTACTAAACACACTGGTGGTGTATGTCGCTAATATAGATGACAAAATTACAAATCTAAACAATCTGATAAGACGTGCTCAAGCGGATGCTGACCCCCGCGACAAGGCTGCGACTGCTCACCAATAATCGGTAAACTAAGTACGCTCCCAGAAATTATGGCAAAGCTGGTGGTGGACTTAAAAGAAATCACCAATGCAAAGCCTTTCCCTCCAAGCAAAAGAGATGGTGCTACAAGCCCCGCCAACAACGTCAAGGAGGCGGCAAACCCAGGGGCAAGGAGGGTCGAGGCTAGGGCCATGTCATTGCCCCCCGAAAACACTGGCCAGAAGCAGCGAAAGGATCAACCTACAAAAGTCCCCAGCTGCTGGAAAAGTAGAGTCCACTTCACCACCTCCATTAGATCAGGACACAGAGGCTTTCAACTGTAAGGGAAAAAGGCAAAGAAAGCAAAAGGGCCGCAATAAGATCTGCCGTATCACACATGACTCGAACCTTTACCCACTGTTCAACATTTACACATGAGCAGCCTCAACCGGACACAAGGATTCGAAAAGAACAGATGAGGTAGCTAAGGAACCGGAGAACCCAATAAACTTATCTGGCAACGCGAAAAAGCAGCAGTCTGGTTCTCTGACCCTTAAAGAGGAGAAGGCTGCCGCCGGGGAAGACCTGAGCCCATGGGAAAAAGGGGAAAAACAGGGCCATCTGTCAACAACCAACTGCAACTCTCGGACCCTACATCTTTGCCTTGGGCAGAGGGCCCAAAGCGCACCTGGCATACAGATTATTTAGGCAGCACCAAATCACCTAATCAGGCTCAAGCCAGCAGCCGGCATACTGAACACTTGGGCAACCTCATTTCACCCAATCAGGTTAATGGTAGTGAGGTGCAAATCGGCAGTGGTGCAGCCCAAAAGATCCCTAGAGTACCAACAGGTTTGCTACTCCATCAGTTCAAAATGCAACTAAGGATGCATCCCCCGGAACATCCGCAGGAACCCTTTCTATGCACTGCACCTGGGGGTCAGAGACACTGCCTGGGCTTCCTGAGGCTGCCTCTGAGCAGGGACCTCTCTATAGGGAACTGAGCCAAAGAAACCTCACTAATGGCGATCCAGAGAACACTCACTCTGCAATCAAATATGAAGGCCTTCAGATCACTAGGCCATCTCAAGGAACTACAACTTTCACTCTATTTTATCCAGAGTTCAACTACAAAGGCAGCTGTGACATTTTAAATCGTGAGAATATCATGAAACTGATAGAAGCCATAGGCCTGCCAAACAAAGTTACATCACAAGACATTACATCTATAGAATTAATTGCACCAGGCCAGGGTCAAATAAACGAACTTACCAAGGTCACCTGGTGCTTTGAGGAGGCATCAAACAAAATCTTGAGGCACATTGAAACCTTTAAGCAGTGGGGTATTTCTATAATCCCTGGCAAGGAACCATGCTAGTAAACAAGAGAACCCGGAAGAATGTGCACAGCAACTGTCTCTGAGGTTTCAACTGTTTAATTTAGTTTCATACAATTTTCATAGTTAAATAAAACTATTACTCCAACTCATATAACGCAGTCATTATGCAATTAGAATATACAATGCGGAAAGAAATCAATCAACGTCTCAATGCCACTACATTGATTGAATACCACACGGTCAAACATATGCCGAGAGGGTTGAGAATTGCTTTAAAACCTATGCTTTTTAAGTTTAACAAAACCTTCATGGCACGTTGGTATGCCATATTGAACAAATGTTCACTAGATCTCATCTTGCTCATCATTGAAGAACTATCCACTACCCTTAATGAATTCTGCATGACATTGCGAAATTGAAGGATGAAATCGCAGAATGAATGGAACAGGAGGATTGGACCAAGGTATTAAATTATATTAATAGTAAATTAGATGCACATGTGAAAGAGGTACATGATTGCAAAATACGGAAATTCAGAAGAAATGCCATTGAATACAAATTAGACGAGGTATTCTCATGGGCGGAGGCATACGCCCAGAAGACATTTTTAATGAAAAAAAGGCAGTGCATCCTCTGAAGAAAGCATTGTAAATGATCAAGAATTATCTTTGCAAAGACCTCCCGCACCAACAACATCTGAACAATTGCATAGACTTACGGAAAGCTCAGCATCTACATGTACTGATAACCCGTCTTTTTTGGCAGAAGGCCAATCTTCAAACCTTCCTCCAGACAAAATCTATCCTCAAAAAGAAAACGAACCCACAGGGGACAAACCAAAACAAGTCACAGAATCGGGCAGGTCCCAGAGAAACCTCAGGAAATGAAGTATCTAGAGATTAATATATCCAAAAGAAGTTTCAGTGCAGAAGAAATTTGTGTACTAAATAAAAGCATGTCATACGTTCCCACATACACATCCAACGCATTAGAAACAGAAGTGGCTTTATTCAAGTTTATGCAAAAATTGAGATTAAGATGGTTCTTCTTCACCACTATACAACAGCAGGAGCAAATGAAACCACCAGAAGTGTTTCGCCTCAAAAGCAATTTCATGGCGCCATTTTCGCACAAAAGCCTTGATAACTTTGAAATGTTGGTTAAAAAAGATCTGGAGAAACTAAAATACAGATACCTAAACACACCAACTTAACAAAGAAAGAGATACGCATCTTTATCTCTCTGAGACAGGATAAGGAGGTAACCTTTCAACCTGCAGAAAAGGGGGGAGCCCTTGTTGCCATGGACACAGATTTCTATGAAAGATGTGTGGACTCACATGTCAACAACACCAAAACTACTACAACAAACAGAGGACGGGAGGGTCGTAGGGAAATTTTAAAGACCTGCCCTGGTTCATATCCCCAAATACAACATATGAAGACTATACAAAAAGACTATTGTCTTGAGGCAACGACGGTTAGAGCGGGGCCTCGATAACCTGAGCACAGTCCAGATGAGGTGAGGTCCAGTCCCCTGTTCAGCTGGGTCTTCTGCATCCACTGATTTGGAGGATTAGCACTTTGCAGGTTGAATTTATTCCAACCTTTATTTAATTGATTTCGTGGTCACGTTTTTTGTAACTTCACATTTTGATGCAGTAGCAATACATTGAGAGCAGAGGCCCTGACGAAAGCCGAGGGACTATTGGCCCGATTGGCTAAAACATGTTGGCCCTTTTTCCCGGCAGTTATTTGTTTTCACTGTTGTTTGCACTGTTCTGTTTTTAATCAGGGGATGTACCCATATTTCAATTAAACTTGTATGTCTTTCAGGACACATTACTCTATTTTAACTCACTGCACTGATATGATTTTTTTGCACTGCTTTTCACTATCACTTTAGCCATCAATGAACTAGCTGTTCGATGGTGGTCCAAGAGTGTTTGTGGACATGATCCAGTCCACGAGTGATTGAATGGTAATAGGTCTCGATGATCAAGAGACTTACCATATCCTGAACTGGATGACCATTTGATAAGACTGATCACAATGTCCATTTGATGGCACTCCAGCGCTGGTGGTCTGGATCGTGTTAATTTGCACTGTAGTGGTTTGTTTCCATGCATGAGTCCTTTTATTTAGGCTTTCCCAGGTAACTTGGGTACTAACTTACTAGTGTGAAGTTAATGTTAGCACGCCATATCATTGGCCTTTAGACCCCCGGTTCTTTTTGTTATTCAACAACACCGAAACGTACATACAATTCGATACAGAGCCCACCATGGAATTTATGAAATTGCTTGAATCCATTTTGTTGAAAGCAGAGAATATGGGTCTGATCAATGAGAACACCAGAATGTTTTAATAGAACACCACGCCTAAGACACAGCATATATATATGCTTCCAAAGATCCACAAAGATGCTGTAAATCCCCCTTTCGACCAATAGTGGCGGGGTGTGGATCCATCCATGAACCGATTGGACAATATCTGGATTACCATCTACAACCGCTGGTACAAACATGGGGTACATATGTCAAGGACACCACCAATTTCCTACAAAAACTAGAAGCTATAAGACATAATTTCATGGAAGAGGTCTTACTATGTACTATTGACGTAGTGGCTTCATACACTTCGATTCCCCACAACGAGGGTTTAGATGCAGTGGAATGGAGACTTTTACAGACAGCCGCACAGGATGATTTAGGAGTATTCCTTTTGGAGGTACTTAATTTCTCGCTGTATCACATCTATTTTTCCTGGAAAGATAAATTTTTCTTACAACGTACAGGTACGTCTTTGGGTTTTCCCGGAGCTCTGTCCTATGCCAACACCTACATGGCTCATTTTGAAGACACACATATATTACACAACCCCCGATGGCAAGAAAATCTCATCACATATATGCACTATATAGATGACACCTTGGTCATCTGGAAAGGTACACAGGACACGTTGGAAGACTGGATCAACTAACTAAATCCCTGTAACCCACGGATTCAATTCAAGTTTGTCAATCACCTGGAGACCATCCACTTTCTGGATATTGAAATTCAAAAGACCACAAAGGCATTAGGGACATCTGTTTACAGAAAATCTACTGATGTAAAGCGCCCACCCTATCTCTCTTAAAAAACATTTGTCTGTGTCACTACTCATTAGAATAAAAAGAATTACATCTCAGGAAGAAAGATGTGAATCTCTAATAGAGGAATAACTGAATAGATATAGATATAAACACAGGGGATAGCCTTCACAAGTATTGAGTGCTGCCAAAGAAATAGTGGCACAGAAGAGATGGGAAGACATTACAGAAAACTGTGAAGTCAATCAAAAAACGGGAAGTTTGTTATAAAACACTCAGCGCAATCTACCAAGATTAAAATAATCATCAATAAACGTTGGGAGATTATAGAACAAGAGGTTGACTTTGTGGCACTCTTTTTGGACAAACCCCTTTTCACCCACAATCGCTCAAAGAATCTAAGAGAAATGTTAAAACCCAGATCTACCTCTTCGATACAAACCCACAGAGGGATGAAAAAACGTTGGAACTGCGTCCAATGTGGTAACGTTATTCCAGGAAACAGCTTCTCTCATCCTCACACAGGGCAAAAAATTCAGTTGAGACAAACATCAGATTGCAACACTGAGGGCATCATTTATGCAATCCAATGTCCGTGTGGCCTGACAGAACATCACGTAAAGTTAAAACACGCATCACAGAACACAAAAGTATGATTCGTAACAAAAATAGCAACTCTTGCTTAGCTGCACACTGGGTTACTACACCACACACCATCCCCGAAATCAGGTTTACTGTATTAGAAAAAATTGATTCCGTTTCAGGAATAGATTACAATGTGGCCTTGGCACGCAGGGAAACATTTTGTATTAAATACCTAGGTAACATTATACCAGGAGGTCCAGGCCCGGACTGGCCATAGCGGGCACCGGGCAATCCCCCGGTGCGCCGCAAGGGTGGGGGCCGGTTTTGAGCTCCTGGGGGCCGATTTTGTTACAGGGCCGTTTTTGCAGCATAGCGCTCGGGGGCACCTCCAACCCCCCCCTCCCCAGTGGGGAGGGGGGGCCGGCCGAGCACTTTGCCAGGACCGGTTTTGGTTCCCAGTCCGGCCCTGAGGAGGTCTCAATGACCATTACATTTCCTGTGAATGTATATTTCCATCAACATCTTGAACATCCGTGCTTTTAACATTTTACATCTCCTTATGTATCTTTGTGAATTGCCAGGTGTCTGATTAACATGCGAGTATATCACAAAAATAAGGTCGATATTTTGTTTTGTATGTACTTCATACTGATTTCCCCTTGAACATTGTACAGGATTTGCACACTGATAAGATCATTCGCCTCCCCACTTTTCCGTTTCGTCGTTCAGTATATCTTTTTTTATTCACCTTAACCTTTTTACTCATATTTTTCTGAATGCACTTAGTTAATGAAAGAGTGTATCAAACACTTGGAGAATGACACACTGTAATGCTTTTGACTTCTTTGAGTACGTTTTCCATAAGGCTCTTATTATGCAGGGAGAGCGCCTCACTATGGTTGGCAGTGGCAGAAAGAGAGTTAGATACTAACGAACAAAGTATTACTAATAAAGTTCCTCATCACGTGGTCCGTTTAAAACTGCACACGTCACTCTGCAAGGATGCTCGAGATTAGCCGTGAGGATATGCGGTGTCTATCTGCGGTTAGACGTTAGCTAGAGGTGAGCGCTTAGTCAGTTTGACAGAGTTTTAATACCTATTTTGTATCGTTTTGGCATCTTAGTTATATTAAGTCTTTTTATATTGATTTGATGACCGGTCTGTGTTTCTGATTTGGAGATCACAGCATCAAACTCCGGTTAAATAGTTCAAGGCTAGTAGAGCATGGGGTGTTCACAAGTGTGGGCTTCTTTCAGTGTCACATAAAGTTTGATATCGATAAGATGTCCTGTTTCTGTTCTTCAGATACGGAGATCATATTTCCGTTTTCCAGTAAGCTAGCTCAGAACACGAAGAGCACTGGGTGCTTTTATTTTGTAGTTGGTTTATAAGCTTTTGTCAGCCATGTTCATATTAATTTTGGTTTATTCTGGTGTAGAGGGCAGAACGTGTTCCTCCTAGGAAGACGCAGTAAGCTTGATGCAATCATGTTTGAATATCTTATTCTCTAGTCAGCACTAAGTTGGGTAAATACAATGCAGGTCTTTTTTGGTCTTTTTGTGTTATTCACTTAGAGGCACGTCACAAGGTTCTAATCATAGTTACCTTCTCGGACACTCAGTCTTTTTGTCACCTCTTCGGTCTTTACTTTGGGCATTTCCGTATAGGTGCATGTGTACATATGGGTTATAGTAAGGAGTGTGCAAATCCTTTACCGTCTTAAAAAAATGTACTCTGCCTTCCTGCAGATTGAGAACTGACATTGCTGTTTATTTTCATTTGTGTAGTTCCATATGGAAGTTGCTTCTAGTCATTTACTGGATCGCTATATTGTTGTAATTTCATTACATGCACCCGAATAAACCCGAAATGCATTTGGTTACAATTGAAATGCCTTGTTATTGGAATTTACCTTTGAAGTTGTTAAGTTCATAATATAGAGTATCAAACTATCGCATTTACTGTCTGTCACTGTGAAAAGTTTGATGTCTCCTACACAAAAATTGAAATTCATGGTGGAAAAAGAAATATATTATTCTAATATGAGTTGGAGTAATAGTTTCATTTAACTATGAAAATTGTATGAAACTAAATTAAACAGTTGAAACCTTAGGGACAGTTGCTGTGCACTGCGCAGGCTCGGATTCTTCCGGGTTCTCTTGTTTACAAGTCTTACACAGGGGTTAGGGCTATACCCCTTCATGCAGCAGCACGCAAAAACAGATTTCATTTCACTATAATTTTCAAAAATGTAAATATAAATTTGAGCAGTTTATTATTTTAGGCTAATCAAGTAGAGAGCAAGGGATTTTGAGGGGCAAGTCCTATTCCCCTGACGTATAATGCAAAAACAAAGTGGACTAGCCCACTGAGGTTATTGAATATGTGTTAATATTCAGAGTCACTGATGGCTGAGGCCTTAGAGCAGTCTTGTTTATAAACCCCTCACACACCAACCTGGTTGGTGTCATGCTTCATCATTGGGGTCCAACCAGGCAGCCGAGTGCCGCCTGGTTGTGCTGCAACGCCTGACTACAGCGGAGCGGGTGTCGTGCAGTGATGTGATGTTGATGAAGGTGAATCTAAAAAAGCACTTCTGGGAATCCTTACCTAATGATTTAATGTGGCGGCCCAGAGTGCCAGGATAAAATTATGTGATGCAACTACTAGTAGAAGGATTATGTCTACGAGTTGACTATGTGGTAGTGGTCTACATGTTTCAGTCCCTATTTAGAACATTTAGCGGGACTTTCTTCAGGACCTAGTGAATGGCAAAAAGTGGTGCCACGGGTGCGTTATCTCCTACACACGCGCTAAGGTGTGTGGAAAAACGTGAAAGATAAAAATAGTGCTGCTGTTACTCACAGGCACATGGAGTTTGCGAGCAAAAACCTGTAAGGAAAGAAGACAAAGCATAGCATATTCCGTCAGGCAATTGGGCAGGCTATCAGTTCAGCAAGATTTAAGGCATGCAGCATGCATGTCTAGATGGATATGGGCCAGGGCCAGTGACGTGTTGCATGCCGGTGCATAGCATGCATTTGAATTAGCATGTCTAAGTAGACAGAGGGTTACGCCTAATACTGTGTGGCGTGGTGTTACATTCTGTGGCGGCGTGCTAAGATGCCATTGTGATCTGTGGCCGCCTGGTGGGCTGTAAAAACGGCTCACGGGAGTTGCTACCGAGTGTTCACTTCTTAGTGAGACAAGACAAACATTTAAAAATTACACCGGAGGTTTGTACCTGCGAGGGCAATGCTACCGGGTGTTCACTTATTGGTGAGACAAGACAAACATTTAAAAATTACACCGGAGGTTTGTGCCTGCGAGGGCAAGCATGCAATATTAGACAAAACACACATTTAAAAATTACGTGGTTATTTTTGCACCAAATATTTACTTCGCTATAACATGGTTTGCCGGCATTTCGGGGCTCGGGGGAGAGGCATCTCTGTCAACAGTCTGCAAGGGTTAAAAAGCAGTAATCAATGTCCCCGGTCAGCCTGGGTGCTTGTGAAGCATCGCCGTGCTGTCCGGCAGTGGGGGAGGCAAGACCTTACTTGTTACGAGCGTGTCCTCTGCGGGAAACCTACGTGGATCCCATTGTGTCTCAGCTGGTGTGGAACCGCCGGAGATGAGTTGTTAAGTACCTCCCTTTTGGTGACCGGGATCGGTCATGCGACTGTTTCCGCTACTTAGTGCGCTTGCGTGGAGAATTACTGTTCACTCCTGCGCATGCGCTATGGTTCCGGTTCAGTCTGTCTTGCGGACGGCCATATTGTAATGAGTAATATGTGCCGAAAAAGGCTATGCAGATAGATGATGTAGATACTGTGGGTAGTTACATTCATCATCACGGTAATTATGGATCATGCTATCAGTTATTGTGCACACATTCAGCTAGATTTTAAATGTGTGATCACTCGTTCCCATATCATTTTAACTCATGTGATCACGGGGGACAAATACTTTCTATTTGCACGTACGTCTTAGAAAGGTATTTTATGGTGTGTACAAAACCACGGATATCCTCTGGAGTGAAGGCACTTGTATACTGGAATTTCAACGATTACCCAGGGCGTTCCATGGTATGTTGTCGTTAAGGCCAGATTTATGAGTAGACAGGCGATACACCCACCTCTGTTCTTTGTTTAGTAGTATGTCTTGGCTATTAGGCCCTTCAGGGTTGATACTCTCAATCACGACCCACCGCATGTCATTGGTGGTATGGCCCATTTCCAAGAAGTGGTTGGTGAGTCTGGTGGTATTTTTCTTGCACCTGATGGTGCTGCGGTGTTTGCAGATTCGTGTCTTTATTTTGCGGCTTGTCATCCCAATGTACCAGAGGTTGCAAGGGCAAGTGATGCGATAGATCACGTGTGTGCTGTTACAATTGGTATGACTGCGAAGCTCCCATGTTTTGCCTGGTTCCAGTGCCAAGGTTTTTGTAGTGCTGGTCAGGTGGCATACGCTGCAATCGCCACAGGCGAAATGCCCTGTAATGTTCGGGAGACCCCAAGCATTGGTGATGGTATTTCTAGGGTTGTGTTCATTTTTAGGTCTGGTTGAAACTACAGCGTCCTTTATGGATCTGGATTTTTTGTGCGAAATCAGGGGGGGTCCCATTGTAAGTTCCCCGTCTTGATGATGTTCCAATGTTTTTTGATTATTTTGGATACCTGAGTGGAAACAGTGTTGTAGGTTGTCACACATGTTAGGGGTATGGGTTTGGTCTCGTGTGGACATGTGTCTATTAGGGTCTCGCGGTTCTTGTTTTTTGCACGTTTTAGTGCTTTATTGGTGATGTTTTTCGGGTAGCCTCTGTGACTTAGTTTTGCACTAAGGTCTTTTGCCTGTATTCTGTAGTCTGCAGTCTCGCTACAGTTGCGTCTAAGTCTCAAAAATTGACCGTAGGGCAGGTTCTCCCCCAGGGGTCTGGGATGAAAACTAGAAAAGTGCAACAGGGAATTGCGTGCTGTTGGTTTGTAGTGAGTTTTACTCTTTAGTGTTCCTGCGGATGCTTCAATATCAAGGTCCTGAAAGGTGCATTCAGTTTTATTGAAACAGTGTGTGAATTTCAGGTTTTGGTCGCAGGTATTCAGCCAGTTGCAGAATTTGGTTAGAAAATCTTCGTTTCCTTCCCATATCAGTAAAATGTCGTCTATGTACCTTTTGTAAAATTTGATTTCTGGAAATTCAGGTACATTGTCTGCAAATACATGCATTGACTCAAAATGGTGGACGTATAGCCCTGCTATACTAGGGGCATAAACGCTGCCCATAGACGTCCCATCCGTTTGGAGGTACAGCTTGTTTTCAAATTCAAAAAAGTTTTCTTTCAGAGCTAGTTTTGCACAGCCCCATATGAATTTGGTTGACGTCCTATATGGCCAGTCCGTGCTAGCCAGAGCCGCTTCTAGGACAGTTAGTGTGTCGTCCTGTGGTAGGCTAGTGTATAAGCTTTCCACGTCCAGGCTGACTAGGAAGGATGTTGATGGATTGTATTGTAGTCCATCCAGTAGCCTGAGTAAATCTTTGGTGTCCCGTAAGTAGGTGTTAGTTGATTGTACCATTGGTTGGAGGAAAAAAATCACAGTAGCGTGAAAGTGGTTCCAAAAGTGATCCAATGCCGGAGACGATTGGTCTTCCGGGGGTGGGATCTTGTTTTTATGGATTTTGGGTACACAGTAGAAGTACGGAATTTTGCCTTCAGTTGTGGTAAGGAATTTTGCTTCATTGGGGGTAATTAGGCCTGTCGCCTCTGCTTCTCCAACTAGGTGCGCAATGGTTGTTCTGAGCTTGTTGCTCGGGTCCTCTTGTATTCGCTTGTAGTTCTTGGTGTCGCTTAATAGCCTCAGACATTCTCTTCTGTAGTCCTCCTTATTCATGACCACTATCCCCCCTCCCTTGTCAGCTGGTTTGATGATAATGGCCGCATTTTCCTTAAGGGCGGTGAGGGACCTACGTTCCTTGGTACTGATGTTTTGGAAGGGGCGTCCCTCTTGGAGTTCTTCAATGTCTTTAAACACGGCTTGTTCGTACACTGAAATTTCTGCGGGGATAGCAGTCGGGGGTGGCATGAAGGTGGATTTTGTCCTGAAGGTGGTGTCCCCCTCAGTTTCACTGGATGTCTCAAAGGGGGTATTTTCAAAAAAAGCTTTCAGTTTCAATTTTCTGAAAAAAGTAGATAATTCGCAGTGTAACTGAATTTATCTAAACGCGCAGTAGGCACGAAACCGAGTCCTTTTTCTAGGACAGCTTGTTCATCTGGGGTGATGGTGTGCGAGGACAGGTTCGTTACTAGGCTCATCTCGTGCTGGGCCCTGGCTGTTGTTCTTTCGCCTTGCTCCTTGTCACTGCTCCATCGCTCTCGTCCTCCCAGTGTACCTGATTGCCTCGGCGTTTCTTGCCTCTGCTTCGTGGGCCTCTTCCTAAAAAAGGAAACCTCTGGTTGTGTCCTGGGAAGGGCTGCGGGGGCGGGGGACCATATGGCATACCCCATCCATAGCCATATGGTGGCTGCATTGGTGGATATTGGCCTGCAAAATGTCCATGCAGACCTTGAGGGGTGGGGGGCCAGGGTGGTTGCCAGTTCGGGTTCCTTCCTCTTCCTTGTTGTCTTTTTTTGTAGCTATTATTGCTGGACGTGCTACTTCCGGATGAATCCTCATCTGAAGATGCAGTTGAGATATCGTTCTTGTTAGTTGCCTTGTAGTCGGGTTCTGAGTACGGATATGTTTTGGAGTAAGAGAATTTTTTGAGATCCTTTTGAAACTTGTTTATCTTGCTCTGCGTGAGGGACTCTTTATATTCATTGATCTCTTTATTGGTCTCATCCAATCGTTTCTTGAAGGCCGTAACAGTTGCTTTGAAGTGTGTCTCTGTGGCCTGGATGTCAATCAGGATGGCATCCGAAAGTCTTTTGGCTGTCTGGATTATGAGTATGATCCAGTCTCTGGTGCATCTCCACGCTATTTGCGCCCAGTCTTTCCTGAAGGTAGGATCATCTAGAAAGATGCGAGGGGCGTTTGTAACTATCAGACCTCTAGGTGCTGTGTTGTTTCTTAGATATTCAGTTAGTATGACTCCATGAAGAATGGTACGTATACGGTTGCGTTTCTTTTCATTTAGACTCTACCAATCGGCTGTTTGAGCAATGGTGGTACCAAGATTGAAATCTGCCAAGAGTGGAGGATTTGACAGAATATGATTAACATCGTCCAGGGTAAACCCCAGACCTGGGTTCTCGGCCATGTTATAGCAGAAGGGTGCGTGGTAAAAAGGTAGCTCAAAAAAGTTAGTAGAGCTCTCACAGCTGTGCGCTGCCGAAAGACTAGGCTAATCAAGTAGAGAGCAAGGGATTTTGAGGGGCAAGTCCTATTCCCCTGACGTATAATGCAAAAACAAAGTGGACTAGCCCACTGAGGTTATTGAATATGTGTTAATATTCAGAGTCACTGGTGGCTGAGGCCTTAGAGCAGGACCCAATCAGTCTTGTTTATAAACCCCTCACACACCAACCTGGTTGGTGTCATGCTTCATCATTGGGGTCCAACCAGGCAGCCGAGTGCCGCCTGGTTGTGCTGCAACGCCTGACTACAGCGGAGCGGGTGTCGTGCAGTGATGTGATGTTGATGAAGGTGAATCTAAAAAAGCACTTCTGGGAATCCTTACCTAATGATTTAATGTGGCGGCCCAGAGTGCCAGGATAAAATTATGCGATGCAACTACTAGTAGAAGGATTATGTCTACGAGTTGACTATGTGGTAGTGGTCTACATGTTTCAGTCCCTATTTAGAACATTTAGCGGGACTTTCTT
Source organism: Lissotriton vulgaris (assembly GCF_964263255.1). Classification (NCBI taxonomy): domain Eukaryota; kingdom Metazoa; phylum Chordata; class Amphibia; order Caudata; family Salamandridae; genus Lissotriton; species Lissotriton vulgaris. The sequence continues at coordinate 409,021,949 of NC_141697.1, read as the reverse complement.
CAGGACCTAGTGAATGGCAAAAAGTGGTGCCACGGGTGTGTTATCTCCTACACACACGCTAAGGTGTGTGGAAAAACGTGAAAGATAAAAATAGTGCTGCTGTTACTTACAGGCACATGGAGTTTGCGAGCAAAAACCTGTAAGGAAAGAAGACAAAGCATAGCATATTCCGTCAGGCAATTGGGCAGGCTATCAGTTCAGCAAGATTTAAGGCATGCAGCATGCATGTCTAGATGGATATGGGCCAGGGCCAGTGACGTGTTGCATGCCGGTGCATAGCATGCATTTGAATTAGCATGTCTAAGTAGACAGAGGGTTACGCCTAATACTGTGTGGTGTGGTGTTACATTCTGTGGCGGCGTGCTAAGATGCCATTGTGATCTGTGGCCGCCTGGTGGGCTGTAAAAACGGCTCACGGGAGTTGCTACCGAGTGTTCACTTCTTGGTGAGACAAGACAAACATTTAAAAATTACACCGGAGGTTTGTGCCTGTGAGGGCAATGCTACCGGGTGTTCACTTATTGGTGAGACAAGACAAACATTTAAAAATTACACCGGAGGTTTGTGCCTGCGAGGGCAAGCATGCAATATTGGACAAAACACACATTTAAAAATTACGAGGTTATTTTTGCACCAAATATTTACTTCGCTATAACATGGTTTGCCGGCATTTCGGGGCTCGGGGAAGATGCATCTCTGTCAACAGTCTGCAAGGGTTAAAAAGCAGTAATCAATGTCCCCGGTCAGCCTGGGTGCTTGTGAAGCATCGCCGTGCTGTCCGGCAGTGGGGGAGGCAAGACCTTACTTGTTACGAGCGTGTCCTCTGCGGGAAACCTACGTGGATCCCATCGTGTCCCGGCTGTTGTGGAACCGCCGGAGATGAGTTGTTAAGTACCTCCCTTTTGGTGACCGGGATCGGTCATGCGACTGTTTCCGCTACTTAGTGCGCTTGCGTGGAGAATTACTGTTCACTCCTGCGCATGCGCTATGGTTCCGGTTCAGTCTGTCTTGCGGGCGGCCATATTGTAATGAGTAATATGTGGCTAAAAAGGCTATGTAGATAGATGATGTAGATACTGTGGGTAGTTACATTCATCATCACGGTAGTTATGGATCATGCTATCAGTTATTGTGCACACATTCAGCTAGATTTTAAATGTGTGATCACTTGTTCCCATATCATTTTAACTCATGTGATCACGGGGGACAAATACTTTCTATTTGCACGTATGTCTTAGAAAGGTATTTTATGGTGTGTACAAAACCACGGATATCCTCTGGAGTGAAGGCACTTGTATACTGGAATTTCAACGATTACCCAGGGCGCTCCATGGTATGTTGTCGTTAAGGCCATATTTATGAGTAGACAGGCGATACACCCACCTCTGTTCTTTGTTTAGTAGTATGTCTTGGCTATTAGGCCCTTCAGGGTTGATACTCTCAATCACGACCCACCGCATGTCATTGGTGGTATAGCCCATTTCCAAGAAGTGGTTGGTGAGTCTGGCGGTATTTTTCTTGCACCTGATGGTGCTGCGGTGTTCGCAGATTCGTGTCTTTATTTTGCGGCTTGTCATCCCAATGTACCAGAGGTTGCAAGGGCAAGTGATGCGATAGATCACGTGTGTGCTGTTACAATTGGTATGACTGCAAAGCTCCCATGTTTTGCCTGGTTCCAGTGCCAAGGTTTTTGTAGTGCTGGTCAGGTGGCATACGCTGCAATCGCCACAGGCAAAATGCCCTGTAATGTTCGGGAGACCCCAAGCATTGGTGATGGTATTTCTAGGGTTGTGTTCATTTTTAGGTCTGGTTGAAACTACAGCGTCCTTTATGGATCTGGCTTTTTTGTGCGAAATCAGGGGGGGGGTCCCATTGTAAGTTCCCCTTCTTGATGATGTTCCAATGTTTTTTGATTATTTTGGATACCTGAGTGGAAACAGTGTTGTAGGTTGTCACACATGTTAGGGGTATGGGTTTGGTCTCGTGTGGACATGTGTCTATTAGGGTCTCGTGGTTCTGGTTTTTTGCACGTTTTAGTGCTTTATTGGTGAGGTTTTTCGGGTAGCCTCTGTGACTTAGTTTCTCACTAAGGTCTTTTGCCTGTATTCTGTAGTCTGCAGTCTCGCTACAGTTGCGTCTAAGTCTCAAAAATTGACCGTAGGGCAGGTTCTCCCTCAGGGGTCTGGGATGAAAACTAGAAAAGTGCAACAGGGAATTGCGTGCTGTTGGTTTGTAGTGAGTTTTACTCTTTAGTGTTCCTGCGGATGCTTCAATATCAAGGTCCAGAAAGGTATATTCAGTTTTATTGAAACAGTGTGTGAATTTCAGGTTTTGGTCGCAGGTATTCAGCCAGTTGCAGAATTTGGTTAGAGAATCTTCGTTTCCTTCCCATATCAGTAAAATGTCCTCTATGTACCTTTTGTAAAATTTGATTTCTGGAAATTTAGGTACATTGTCTGCAAATACATACATTGACTCAAAATGGTGGACGTATAGCCCTGCTATACTAGGGGCAAAAACGCTGCCCATAGACGTCCCGTACGTTTGGAGGTACAGCTTGTTTTCAAATTCAAAAAAGTTTTCTTTCAGATCTAGTTTTGCACAGTCCCATATGAATTTGGTTGACGTCCTATATGGCCAGTCCGTGCTAGCCAGAGCCGCTTCTAGGACAGTTAGTGTGTCGTCCTATGGTAGGCTAGTGTATAAGCTTTCCACGTTCAGGCTGACTAGGAAGGATGTTGATGGATTGTATTGTAGTCCATCCAGTAGCCTGAGTAAATCTTTGGTGTCCCGTAAGTAGGTGTTAGTTGATTGTACCATTGGTTGGAGGAAAAAATCACAGTAGCGTGAAAGTGGTTCCAAAAGTGATCCAATGCCGGAGACGATTGGTCTTCCTGGGGGTGGGATCTTGTTTTTATGGATTTTGGGTACACAGTATAAGTACGGAATTTTGCCTTCAGTTGTGGTAAGGAATTTTGCTTCATTGGGGGTGATTAGGCCTGTCGCCTCTGCTTCTCCAACTAGGTGCGCAATGGTTGGTCTGAGCTTGTTGCTCGGGTCCTCTTGTATTCGCTTGTAGTTCTTGGTGTCGCTTAATAGCCTCAGACATTCTCTTCTGTCTGTCCAACCCACATACAACATAGTTAGACTTTCAAGGAACCAGGCTACCCACATGTTCTTCAGAACTTCCGGGCCGCGGAGCGCCCATGCGCAGGACCAAAACCAGTCTATTCGGTCCTGAGGAGTGCTCGGTGCACCTCTAATTCAAAAAAAGCAAGCGATGGTCAGCACATACAAAACACTGGACTGCAACAGGCCTGCACATGGTCATGGTTGGCGGGGTATCTAAATTCAACCAGACTGCTACGTTGACAAAATAACAGCCAAAAGGCTCAAGAAGACAGCCCACTAAAGATATGTTCTTGGGACATAAACGGGCTAGCAAACAAACTGGGGGACGAGGCCACGGTCTCCTACTTACGGTCTTTTGAGATTATCCTATTACAAGAGACATGGCTTGTGGAGCCGCAGCTCCTGGAAGGGTTTAAAATTCACCACTTTCCGGCAATTAAAATGAAATTCCCGGGACGAGGTAGCGGTGATCTAGCCATCTACATATCAGCTAACAGCACAATTACCTCATGGGATCTAGTAAGTTCCTCCCAGGCTCTCCAGGTAGTGGGCATCTCACTCAGAATGTATAAAGGTCAGTCTAGGACCGTAATTTTATTGAACGTGTATATCCGTCCTAACTCAGCGTCTAGGCTAACCCTTTCTGACGAGGTGATTGCAACAGTACTAAAAATGAGATTTGGGTTCCCGAATGCAGACATCATATTATCTGGAGATTTCAACATGTGGATGATGTCCGACTTACAAAAGAATGAGGGGATTAAGTCGCAGGAAAGCGACTGGGCCATACCACTGCAGGACCGTTCTGGATGGTACAAGGAGGACCCAAAGGGCCTAGCCATCCAAGGCAATTTAGAACATCTCGGCCTAGGAGCCCTCAACAGGCGCTTTCTTCCCGACAAGCCGCCTGGTCTCTCATTCCTATCAACAAAAAGCGCATCTCTGATCGACTACTATTTTGTCAGCCTTTCCCTCTTGAATCATGTCTGTGGCTTTGGGTTTGGTAATAGATTAGAAAGTGACCACAGCCCTCAAGAAATATTTTTCAGCATTAGGCTGATGCAACATGTTCAGGCAGTGGCACAAGCCTTTGAAAGCTCTACTATCAACTTAAAACGTATCAAGTGTTCAGTTAATAATCTCCAGCTCCTAGCGACGGAGGCAAAGCACATGATCTGGAATACCAGCAGGACAAAGGAAGTCCCAATCACAAACTGGACAAGCTTCTCAAGGAATTTGATAGCCAGGCATGCAAAACCGACAAAGTACACAAAAGTGACCGGGTCCCAACAGTCTACCCCCTGGGACCCTGTGATACGATCGGCCAAACGCAGCATGAACCGGCTATGGAACTTAAAAGGAAGCCAATGGGCCCACTAATAATAACCAAACTAAGAGATGCCTGAAGCTACTTGAAGACTGCCAAAAGGGAACAACAAAGGGCTTATTGGAAATCCTTCTGGGCCAGACTATACCATGACATAAGGTCAAACAACTCTGCAAGGTTTTGGTGCACTATAAAAAGTTTAGGGGGCAGTGTCCCCAAAGTTGCCTCATCTAATATACTGGAATCTGAGTGGTATCTCTTCCAGTACAGTCATTTTAATGACCCACAAGACTACATCCATAATCAGGCTACTGGTACAGAGGGCAGCAAAGCTCCGGAGACTCAACCTTGGATGGAGGGTAATTCACCTCTAGAGCGTTTCTATAAAGCGGCAATAATCGAAAAGCAAATCGATAGCTATAGTCACGTTACCAGCATAGAGTGCAGCACAACCCCGGAGGATCAAATCCAAAAGCAGATAAAAAAGGGACAGAAAGATGGGGCCCCAGGACCAGGAGGCATCTCTCCAGCCCTGTTTAAGGAGGATCCTGCTTTCTGGGCTTCTATGCTAGCTCAGCTCTTCTATACAATCCTAGAAATTACCATAATTCCGCCCTCATGGCATGGATTGATCCTCGTCCCAAATTTGAAAGGAGGAGACAAAAAATCTCCAGGAAACTCTCCGTTGGGCTGAGGGCAAGATGGCGGCGGCGTGAGAGCACGCCGTGCTGTGCGTCCTGACCGGTTTTTGTACTACCTGAGATTCGGGTAAACTACATGCATAGACCTGAATAATGGAAAACTGCGGTGCTGCTTTACCCCGAAAAAAACATTGTTTGGAGCGCTGACGAGTGAAATGTTATTTTGCAGCGACAGCGATGGTGCTGGCCTAAAGGTGCTCGGACCTACCGCCGTGAGGGAGGAGGTGATAAGAGACCAGCTATCAATCTTCGCAACGTTGGGTGGGATTGCTGTGTTACGGCTTCTCGGAAGATTGAGGCTAAGCAACCTAGCTGCACAATGTACGGAGCAGAGTGGCTGTGTTAAAGAGCTGAGGGAACGAGAACGGAGAAAGCCTAATTGGCATTGACGAGGGAAGAGTGCGGCGATATGGCCCCAAAGAACTCAGCGATACTAGCAGCCGCCGCCGCTAAGACCAGAGCGGCGAAACAGGCACAGCAGCCTCAGCGGGACCGGGAGCTCGCTGCAAAACGGGGCGGTGTTAATGCTGCTAACGAGACGAGGAGCCCCGCTGTGCCTGATTCGGAGGCTGCTCTAACTCTCAGGACGCCCAGAACTCCTAAGCAAGGAGGAGCTGTTGCCGTGAGTGGGAAAGTCAGCCCCTCTGTGGTTGAACTGCTCTGCAGAGTTCCCACTCCTGTGAAACCTCTTCCGGGTAGCGGTGAGAAGAGGCGTCCGGCTGGCTGTGGGGAAGAGAAGATCCAGACTCCACCTGCGGTAACTGACGCGGAGCAGCTTGCGACCATCGATGGAAGCACCGAAACTCCCCCAGACACGGAAATACCCCCCGCTTTGGAAGAGGAGGTGGGAGATAATGGTACAACAGTCGATAATACTACCTTGGGGGGGCTGAGGACCACACGGCTGCAACTTTGGAAGAAAGTGGCCATGAAGGTATGAGTCCTTTAATTACAGCGAAACAGATTAATTTAGAGGCTTCTGTCTCTGCACCTTTAGACGCAGCTAACGGTTCAGCAGGTACCCTGTGCAACCAAATAAATAATCAGCCTTCAGTAAATGAAAATGGGGCGGACCTGACCCTGCAGGGTCGGGGTGACACTATAATCCCCCAAATAAAACATGCTGAGAACACAGAGAATGCATAGAATAATAGTATTTTGCATGACTTGGGTGGTGTGGAGGCAAGAAAAAGAGCAAGTTCAGTTGTACGAGGTATGTGGTAAGAAATGCAAGAAGAAGCGCACATGAGAAATGCATTAACTGTAGAACCCAGAGGTCGAGATCAGATGCTGAGAGTAAAAAAAGCGGCAAAAGAAGTTCGCTCAACGTTCCTGATAGTTTGTTGTTTAAAATATCGCAATAGGGAAGTTAAGATTGTGTTCTTGGAACGTTGCGGGGCTAAATGACAGGGGGTAAAGGGTGCACTTCTACGAAATAATTCGGCAGAACTCATATGATGTGCTCTGCTTTCAGGAGACCCATGTTCCGGTGGGCGAGAAGGATCTTTTAAGAATACCTGGTTATAATGTACCTGCATTAACAACACAAACCTCTAAAATACGTGGAGTGGCTATTCTAGCGAAAACTTTTTTTGGGCAAGCTAAGCGCAGGCTAGTCGATCAGCTAGGTAGATGGGCCATAGTTGAACTAGAGATGGGCATTACTGTTTGCTCATTATACGGTTCGAACCAGGATGACCCTCAGATATTTCAAGATCTGGAATTGGAGTTGGCTTCCTGGGCTAGGACATTATTTCTCTGCGGAGACTTCAATATATCTTTGGGCTTGATGCGGGGTAGTCAAATACAGCAGACATACATGGGGCGCAAGCCTAGAGTTTTTAGGGCAGTAAAACAACTTATGGATTGCTATGATTTAATGGATATATGGGATCTTAAACATCAAAATGACCCAGGATATACATATTTTTCTTATCCTCATAATAAATATGTCCGGATTGACTACGTAATGAATGCTCTACATTTACGGAGATAAATACATCTCCAAAAATAATATTGGATCATAACTCGCTTGTTCTCACACTTAATCTTTCTAATCTCAATAGGCCCCATTCCCAGTGGTCATTTGACAGAAAGCTACTGGCCAACAGAGAATATATAGAGCATATAACTCTTTGGGCGCAGGAATTTTTTGATTATAATTAATATAGTGCTCCTAGAATGATAGTGTGGGATTGTTTTAAATCAGCACTGAGGGGGGAGACTTTTGCTTTTGTAGCCAAGCGCAGGAAAATTCAGGATAGACTTAACCATCAACATATGAGTGAGCTAGCAAAATTGGAGGAACTACATGCCACTCAGATACTACGAGGGGAAGACCAGGGAAGTAGTCTGCGTAAAATACTAGTTCCTAAAACCGAGATAAATAGCAGATTCACTCAAAGGGCAGCGGAAATCTTTCAGACAAATCAAACTAAACTCTATGAAACGGGGTGAGGGTAGGTAAACAGCTGGCACTCCGTACTCGTCAGAAATACTCATACAATGTGATAGACTCTATCGACTTTGAAGGCCAGAAACATAGGACACCTGCAGATATTACAGAATCGTTCTGACTATACTATCAAAAATTATAAAAAATGAAGATCAAGCTGAATACATTGATATTAAAGAATTTTTAACTGAATGGCTAACTGAGATAGGGTCGGTCCGGACGATTGATGAAGTTACTAGGGAAGACTTAGAACAAGAAATTACGATCACTGAGCTGCAAATGGCATTATCAGAGCTAGCCAACGGGAAAGCTGCCGGGCCAGAGGCCAGATAAAATTCCATTAGACCTCTACAAAATCCTTTAAAAACAAATAATGCCGTACTTATTAGATCTATTTCTGGGGGTACAATGGAGCGGCATTCCACCAGAGTCATGGCAGCAAACAAATATAGCCATTTTTCCTAAAAAAGGTAAACCCCAGGAACCCCCCTCCTCATATCCCCCAATTTCGTTAATAAACTCCGATTCCAAACTCTATGCCAAGATTCTTGCCAACCGGCTCTGCAGGATCGTCGAACATCTGTTCTCCCCGTGGCAACACGGCTTTATCCCGGGAAAGGGCACTACGGACCACACCCGCAGGGCCATCTCTCTCTTTGACATCATGGGTGTGACGGGGGCCGGATGTCGATGATCCTGCTTGACGCCGAGAAGGCTTTTGATCGAGTCTCTTGGAGGTTTCTATTCTATTCTATCCTGGAATTAAACAACGTTGGACCAGAACTTTCCAAGGCTATCAAGGCACTATATGTTCACCCTAGGACTAGACTTACTGTAAGGGGTGTGGAATCGGAGTTTATCAACATTCAAAGGGGCACAAGACAGGGCTGCCCGTGTTCCCCAATTTTATTCGCCCTATACATCAACCCACTGATTCTAAAATTACTTGCAGCTAATATAATCGAACCTGTTACGGTTGGTATTTATCAAACTAAAATATTAGCATATGCCGATGATGTGGCGGTATTAACACTAAACCCTGCTGAGGCGATCTCGGAGATCGAGCAAATTACCCAGATTTATGGCTTCTACTCAGGCTATTCCCTGAATAAGGATAAAACTATGGTTTTATGTACCGATAACATCACGTATGAAAATTCTTATAAGGTGGATAAAGCCACTTACCTTGGTGTTTGTATAACCCCCAAGGTGGAGAATATTAATCAACTTAATTATGAACCCCTTATTAAAACCATTAAAAAAGATCTTATAAGGGTAAACAATCTCCATCTATCAATTATAGGTAGGGGGAACATCTTTCCAAAGATATTATACTTATTTGTGCGATCCCACTGATGGCTGATGATAACATCATTAAAACTATTGATTCTTGTATTTCCAAATTTCTTTGGAATTACGGCAAATTTAGAAGGGCTCTTTCATACTTATCTTTACCATATCATACAGGAGTATTAATGGTTCCTAATATGATGCTATATCTGTGGAGAGCTCTTCTCCAGCAAATGGCACCACTATTTAACTCTTAACCAATAATAGAAACTATGCAAGATCAGGGTATACCATCAATCTATGAATTGGCACTTGGCAATAAAGCCAGAGGGCTGCTGCTAAGACAATTGGAGCCGTCCTATTTAAAAAAAAGCTAAATTTAAGATTATTTATGGTGCATGGAATATATGGAAACGCTCCTCAAAACACCAAGCAATTCCAAAATACACCAAATATACTCCCCTTTGGCAGAGCTCGATCTTGCCGCTCCAACTTAATGAAAGACTTGCCAGAAAGTGGGAGAGTATGGGGATTATTACAGTTGGGGACTTTTTTGGTCAGGAACCTAATACCGGATTTCAAAATTTACAACTAAAATTCTCGGTTCCTAGTAATGACTTTCTTAAATATATACAAGTCTACACTGTCCTTAATCAACTTTTCCCTAAAATTATGATGGATAAAGTTCCCTTCTTTGAATTTATAGGGAAGCGAGCTACTAGGATAGGCACCATTTATGAGTTATTGATTCAGAATCAACTAGATGATTTGGAGCACATTGAGAGAGATTGGGCAACTAGATTAGGCAACCCTAATGTCGACATTGATTTATCATTGTCTTTATCTTCCAAACTATTTTTAGCGTCTAATTTAAAGGCCCAGCTCTACAAAACTATATATAACCTATACTACACGCCAGCAAAGTTATATACATGGGCAAAAGAGCAACCAATGACTGTCCAAGATGCGGGGTGGGTCCTGCGGACTTAATTACTATGCTGGCAGAGTGCCCTAAATTAGATCTATGTAAAAAAATGATTTCTGATTATTGGGAAGAGGTCTTTGGGCAAAATATAAAGGTATCATCAACACTTTTTCTATTAGGCCATGAAAATACCCTGGGGCATAGTAAGGAAGAAGAAACATATTTAGTTTTTGGGAACGGCGGTGTTTTGGATTATATTAACAGCACTTTCTTGTTGTTTTCTTGAAGTCTTGGCTTTTTAAGCTGTTCTGTATTTTGGGATTATGAATTTTGTAATTATGTATTATCTGAATTTTGCTCTAATAATAATAAAAAAAGGAAACTATTGGTTGGTTGCTTTAATCAACAATGAAGCGAAGTATTTCACAGGGATATTGCCCAACTCACTTTGGGCATGGGCCGAGGCATGCTCAATAATTTCACCAAACCAAACCCGATTTACAAGCAATACTGGCACTACGGTCGATCTTATGGCACTTACCTGTTTAATTGACCAGGCAGAGATCAGTACCAGCCCAATTTATATGGGGTTTATTGTATACAAATTGGCATTTGACAAGGTCAACAGGTCAATGCTGTGGCAGAAGCTCTCCTCACTGAACATTCCAAACAGTTTACTAGAGCTGTGCAGCTTTTGCATCAAGATTGGAGACGGTTCCAGACTGTCACAACCAATTTCGACAACGCAAGGCCTCAAGCAAGGGTGCGTTTTGGCCCCCAGCCTTTTAAACTTATTTTTATTGGATCTCCCGGAAGCCCTGAATCTAGCTAACTCGCATGCACCCAAACTAGGTAGTCTCCATTTGTCGAATTAATTGTATGCTGATGATGTGGTTCTTTGAAGCCACACAAAGATAGGTTTACAAAGGCTCCTGGATGCAACCGCCGTATAGTCAAATAGGAATGGGCTTCAGATCAATAATAAGAAAACTAAAATCCTGGTGGTTCGCTCAGGAAGGCCCAAGAATCTGGCATGGGTCTTAAACTCAGAAAGAATTGAAGAAACCAAAAGCCACAAGTATTTAGGAGTCTTCTTCAATAATACCAGAAGATACAAAAGCCATTTGGGAGAACAAAAAAAGAAATCACTTGGCCCAACCTTTGCTCCAACACTTCAGGTGGCCCAGGCAAGTCATTCCAACCCTAACTTATTGAAGTTAGGTGCTAAAAGGACTGGACTGTGGCCAACTAAATAAAATAGTTGCAAAAAATGTTAGAACAATCTTCCAGCTACTGTTACACACTTCTCCGGCACAAATCAGGCTGGGATTCTGCATCTGCAAACAATCAATGGGCAGAATGATGACTTTTTTAATGAGTTGTCATAAGCTGAGGTCAGCAAAGCTGGGTAGCCTAGCACAACACTTATGGGCCCGGGTGAACACAAGACGATGGCTAGCGGGGTACTGCTATTTGTCCTGCGGGTTCAGCACCCTTGGCCTAAGCAAAATCTGGGACTTACATGTAAGCCAAAATGAATTCAAGAGACTAGCAAAAATTAGTGCGAAAAGGCTTTCCTCACCAGAAGACAGGCTAGCCTCGCAGCTAGAAGTCATGGTTGGATGACCCTCAAGACATATGATCAGCTGAAACCTCAGAGTTACTTAACTCTCACCTTCAGTGCACGCACCAAGATCCGCTTTTTAAAATTGAGAATGGGGGTGATCCCATCGACTTGCCATCTTCCCAAATGGAAAAGAGACTGTCCCCTGGAAACATGCTGGCTTTGCCCCAATCTAGGGAAGACCTACTGCATGTACTGTGTTTGTGTCTTAACCTCTTGAATGAAAGAAGGGCTCTTCTACGGAAGGGCTGGAATGACAAGGATGTCAGATCATGTAGAGGCGCAGTGATGGCCTGCTTTGATCCCTGGAACACCAGCCTAAATTGTGCACTGGTTAGGTTTATGGACCGCGCTGCAAAAAAACTAGCGGAGGGGTACTGCTTAACGTTTCCTCGGCCTGAGACTCAGACCCCTTGCTCATCGCAATAGCCGTTGAATAAAATCTTCTTACGGGGCAGTCAGGCACACAAACAGTTTGTCAGAAAAAACAAAACAAAATGGCCATCGGAAGGGGAGCGGCTCACAGGCTAGCTAAATCTGGGACTCAAATGCTACTTCAACAAGGACTACAGATTTCCTTAAGGGAATACCATTACAGAATTTATGGACAGTGCACTTACAAGAGAGTTTTACAAATTGGGATGTCTGGTGCTTTTATCTACAGGAACCGGGGTTCTATTAATAAATGTAAGTACTGCAATATTTTATTTGCTGTGTTTGGAAAGGTTTTATCAAATCATGCAATAAAGTTTCATTTCCATATGTAATTTTTAAATTACTTATGTAGGTTTCCTTTTTTAAATCATAGAATTTTGTTATCTTTTCAACTTTAATAGCTAATACATTTCTGGGATTTAATTTTTTTAATTTATATTTATTTATGAAAATGTTTTCTTTTTTGTTTAATGTTGATGAGTTTGGTTTGAGAATATTAAATCTAACCCCCTTCAGAGTCTAGCATTTTTGCCAATGTTACTTAGATTTAAGTTAGTATAGTGAACATGACCCTCCAGCATCCAACATTTCCCCAAGTGTTGCTTAGTTTGGAGTGGGGGTAGTAAATCAGACAACCCCAGAATCCAGCGCTTTCCCCAATGATGTTTAGTTAGTGTGGTACTAATGAATATCTCATCTGCAAATATATATTAATTTCTCAGCATTTAAATTTTTGATAAATTTGTAGATTAATATGGAATTATTTTACATTTTTAATATTTAAAATACAGACATCTGCCCAGGTATTTGATTTAACTTTATTTGCAGATGAATTGATGTTTATAAAAAAATATTTAAAATGTATGTTTTGTAAATTAAATATTTTCCAATCTATAAATTATCATATTTGTCATTATTTGTAAATTAAAGTACACATTTTTGAAAGGTTAATGTCAAAATGAATGTATTTGAATTATATAAACGATATATTTTTAAAAAGTATTGCAACCTTTTAAAGTTTAACATTAATTTTGAACATATATATTTCATATTTAAATAAATCTAGTCTATATTGTTAAACCTATTATATTTTTGATGTAATGTTACTTTTAAAAGTATTTTTTTTGGAATATATATTTTATATAAGATTTTTGTGCAAGTAGATATTTGTATAAGGTGATAGTTTGGATTCACTTTTTTTGTTGTTTTAATCATGCATGTAGCGTTGTCAATATTAAGGTTTTCTATATTTTGACAATATTGTTGTGGGTTGTTATTTTTAGAGTTGATATTCACTAGCACAATCCATTTGGTTCAGCGAGTCATCTTGTCAGTATATTTCTGATTTTTCACTATTTTTGATTTATTGTTACTTTTAAAAGTATTTGTTTTGTAATATATATTTTATATAAGATTTTTGTGCAAGTAGATATTTTTATAAGGTGAATGTTTGGATTCACTTTTTTTGTTGTTTTAATCATGCATGTAGCGTTGTCAATATTATGGTTTTCTATATTTTGCCAATATTGTTGTGGGTTGGTATTTTTGGAGTTGATATTCACTAGCACAATCCATTTGGTTCAGCGAGTCATCTTGTCAGTATATTACTGATTAGCCCCCACTGTGCCTCTTTTGCATCCAGGGGTTTACACACATACAACTTTCCGGCTGTTGCTCAATGCTTTGCTCAGAGAAGAAAACATGTAGTCATCACCACGCAAGGTGATATTTCGGAGGAGCATACATACAGACAACTCTTCTGAGTATAGCCTGTATAAAACCATACACCGCAAGTTCATACCAGCTCTTCATATATAGATATAGGTTGCTCCAAATTCACAATAATGAGCATAGACAAAGGAACAGAGTTGTGCATGTTAGTGGAACAATCTGTGCCAATAATTTTGAATGGGAGGGGGCGCTTACAGAATACGATGAGACATATAACGAATATCAAGTTACAAGGGCGTAGAGATAGGGATCTGCGGTTTGCGGTGGTGACTGTGTTCGATTGTTAATGAGTGATTTGTCATACATTCTTCGCTTGTCTGCCCCACAGTTTTGCGTACATATAACATTGAACATATAAGTTATTGCAATTGGACGCGTATCAAGTTGGTACATAAAATGAAAAACATAGAAGTGTTGGGCTGTTGTTTAGTGATAGACCGCTGGATCCTCATAGGGTTGCGTTTGGTTCATATGGCGTATTCTGTTGTTTATGGGGGTTTGTATGGACTAAGGAAGTTGTCTAGTGTTGACCACATCCCTCAGTTGGGGTTCCTCCGTGGTGTGTGTCTTAATGCAGTGTTGTCCGCCCCTCTGAGAAATAGTCACCCAGTTAAGTCACCCCTTGAATGTGGCTTTGTTGGTGTCCTTCCATTTGGCTAGCACTGTTTTGATGACTGTCGTCAGGAGGAAGTCCAGGAGGTTTCTGTCTTGTTGTGTGGCTATGTTTGCTCTGATGTGAGCTGTGGTGGTTATGGGGAATGTTTGTTCTAGAGTGCAGCCTAGGGCTTTGTTGATGAAGCTGAACACCTTCCCCCAGAATTTGCTGACCTTACTACAGTGAAAGATGAGGTGTGCAAGGTCTCCCTTTTTTGTGCCGCAGTTCCAGCAGCTGTCGTTGTCTCTCAGGCCTATCGATGCTAGACGAGCTTGGACCCTAGCTGCGTTTCCCAGTAGCTGGTGCTTTTGGCATTGAGTTTGGAGGAGACAGGGCGGAGGAGCTTGTACAAGTGTGAGACCTGGTGACCTGCCTTGTTTAAGTTTTCCATGTACTGAAAGATTGAGGGGTTGTGCTTGGTTAACTTTGATTTTGTTAAAGCTGTTTTGATTGCTATGAAATTGTACAGTTCTATGTCAGGTAGGTCGTGTCGTGTTTCAGGCTGCTGAAGGTGTCGGGCAACCCCTCAGGTTCCAACTGAGCCTGGTACAAGAAACATAGCTTTCTCCATGACTCTATGTCGAGGGGCTTCCCTCTGTATCTAATCTTGGGGTTTGCCCAGAGTGTTTCCCAGTGCAAGCTTTTGATGCTATGCTCGAGCTTCTGGTCTACTTTGAGCAGAGCTTGCCTGGTGATCTTAAAGATCGGGTTGTCCTTTTGTGCCTGCATTTGCCTCTGTGTACTGCATTGTCACCTGCTCCTCAGTTATACCTTTGAGCTTTCCAGTAGTGTAACGCAAATTGATGCCCCCCAACACTAGATCGTGATGAGGACCCCAGAGTCTCCAATATCTCACAGATATTTATTGATGTTGCGCAGAATGGGGCCCCTATGAGATGTTTGGACCCCCCCTGGAGGGATTAGGGCCCCATTTATGCCCCATGAGCTGTGCAAAATTTCCATGCCACTGAGGGCCGGACTGGGAGCCACAACCGGCCCTGGCAAAGTGTTCGGCAGGCCCCCCTCCCCACTAGGGGGGTTGGAGGTGCCGCTTAGCTCTTTGCCGGGCTGGTTTTTGGCCGATTTCGGTACAGGGCTGATTTTACAGCCCAAAACCGCCCCCCCCCCCCATCAGTGCGGTGCATCAGGGGATTGCCCAGTGCCTGCTCGGGCCAGTCCAGCCCTGATGACACTTGATGTGCTCCCCATGCAATATCTCGCATATAGTTTAATAATAGGATTTTGTGATATACATAGCGCTTACCTCATTTCTACATTGCTTTAGTAATAGATGCTACCATTACCCAGTTTATGGGACAGCGTGGCTCAGGGTGGCTGATAGCCAGCCAATGATACATAAATTGAAAGGTTCTGCAGATGGACTGGTAAATGGTTTCTCCCATAATGAAGCTCGACATACAAGTTTGCTGTTTCGGAGGATGCCTTATGCTAGGCTAATGCAATGGGTAATTGAAGTGCATTACAGATCACTTCAGGAAAAGTTTTTCTCTCCTGAAACTTTCCTATTAATTTCTTCTGAACTTTTCCCTTGTATGTGCTGCATTCTCATCACTTACCGACCAAGGCCAGATTCCACAGCGCTAGGAAATGTTTGTGGAAGAGGAGGTGGCTGCTATGTATATGTTGCCATTATTGTAAATTAGTTGTGTAGCCCAGGCCTCCTTGGATAAGCAGACCCCACCCCTACCTTCAATTCCCTTTTTGAGTTATTTACTCTTAAGTAATACTCTAAAGGCAGAAGTTCACTAACAGTTTTACATTACATGCTTGATGGTTTTATTATGTATCCCTTAATACAGCAGAGTTCCTTTGGGAATTTGTCAAGCATGTTAATATGTCTTAACTAGACGCAGTCTATTGCAGAGGTTGCATTTTGGTAATTTTTACTGTATTTGCATCTTTCCCTTCACTCCATCTGTAACAGTCTTTGGGTTTATTGGTGTCAATCAGCAAACAAGTTTTATTTATTTCTCATTTCAATGCTGTGTGTTTGCATATGTGCACAAAACTAATCTGCCATTAACCAGTTACCACCATGAGGCGTTGAACAGGTACCCCGTGTTTGCCGTGTTTCAGTGCTATTTTGTCGGCCCCATTTAAGGCCAACCTTTATTCGTTTCATTAAAAGTCTTTTTACAGTGTATTTTCTTATGGGGTGCAGGTTAAGGAGCTGACAAGGAAGTACTAATTCTAGGTGTTCGGAGATTGCCCACTTATTAACTTAACCACCTATTATTTACAAATGTTGGATTAAACACAACAGAACAATGATTGGCAAAGTAATTTAGGCTAGCTCTCCAATTGTGCATGCATAGAGAGGCAAAACTATAGGCGAGTATGCATTCATAGCGAACATACACACCACCTATATACACTGACTATGTGGTGCGTAGGTGAATCGGGAAGTATTGCAAATTTCACGGAGGGCGAACATTGGGGAACTTAGCAAAACCTTGCTAGCAATAAAACAAAATCTACACACTCCTATTGGTGCATGTAAATCCAAGCTCGCTACCTTCGATCACATCTCCCTTTTACTTGCTGTTGTTTTCTTTTATCTTGGATTCTTGCCTCATATTTCACGGTTTCGTCAGTTCTACCTTTCCTGACCTGCCTCAGAAGTGCACACGCTGGCTATGGATCAATAATTAGCTCGTTTATAAAGGGCTATGATGCGGCAATGCTAGCCACGTCTTACCACTATTTTATTTAAACTTTCAGCTTGCACAGCAGTTGCTTTACAAAATGGCTGAAATTAAAAACAAAAAGGCGTGGAGAAGTGTGGCTCAGGGGTTAGAGGTGGCAGACCCGGAAGCTGAGATCGGCCCTGGACCAGGGTTCAATTCCCCGCCTCGGCGGGTCTTGGGCTAAAAAAATCCATGGACTCGATAATTCTCGCTCCGGTGCCTTCTCAACTCACAGGTTCACACTCTGCGACTCTGGGCAATAGCTTGCTTAATCTCCACAATGGCCCCTTGCGGCGGGATGCCTGGCTTTCACCTTGTGGATACCCTGCCGGGGTTATCTCACAGGGGAATACCAGGACGGGTTCCCTAAGCAAGCGCCGGGAAACCCTTTGTGGGTAGCTGTGCGCTATATAAGCTCAAATACATTTACAAAGGCCTATAATGCGGCAAGCATTGACCACATCATAGCTCTTTTATTTTCTTTACTTTCAGCCATGTTGCATAGTGGCTGTGCTGTTGTGCAACATGGCTAACATTGACAGAGCCAATTTATCTTGTATATGGACGACCCATTTGCTTTGCAAATGCTTGTTTTTCTTTATAGCTTCTCATTGTTGCTTCATTCAAGAAGAGGTGGAGAAGTAGTTCTGTGCCAGCCTGACATCGACATTCCTTATCATCATGTGGAAATGTAGTTTTTCATCAAAAGGTGAGGGGTAGGTATTTGATTAAATCCAATCCAAAGGAAGTCAATTTTCAATTTCTCATCTGAAAGTAGAAATGCTTCGGAAACAAGAATGGAGCTACAGCTATTTGGCTGTGGAAGGCGTTGTAATTCTGTGTGCCATTATAAAGAGAGAACTGAACATAAAATCAGAAATAAAGAAAACCCTTGAAAATCAAAATTCTAGGTGTTCTGCGAAATTTATAGAAGGCCAGCTGCTCCATTTTCAGCAAATAATATCTTTTGAATGATACTCTGCGCCTATTGACCCTGACTAAAGTATAGTTTGACTAAAGGAAAAAACGCTCCAAGCACCAAAGTAACCTCTAGATAAGTACCGGGTGTAATTTTAATTACACTGACGTAATCATAGTGATTTCGGTAATTCCGCTTTACTCTCTGGCATGGAATTACTGATATAAATGAGATTAAGCCTGCTCACCTAATTAAGAGGAATTTGGGGAAAACAATCCTACCATAAGAGCACATTTATTGACCATGAGTGGCCACTTTTGCTTGCTATTCGTGTTCTGCTGCATTTAGCGCTTTTTCTTAATGCAAAATGCATCCTTGCATCCCTTTTTAGGTCGAGCGACCTATCTCAATGCGCATGCGGGAGCTCGATATAAAGGGGCTTAAACAGAGGTTTAACTAGCTGGCGATTTGGTGCTGTGCCCGTGAAATGCTCGTGCACAGCATCAAATCGCCAGCCATCTGTTCCCCAACAGCTCCGCCCCACAAGCTTCCCCGAGCGTGCGCTCTGGCTCAGCCGAGCCGCACTCCTCCCACACCTCTCACACACAAGTGAAGCTTCACTTCAAAGCATGCACGTTATCATCCACTCGCATTTCTCCTTCCTTCCAGCGCTGGCTTGTATTTGAGTTAGGATATTGTTTCGTTTGAGGCGGTCTTTTGCCCAATTAAACACCTGGATATATTGGAAGCTTTAATCATTTCACTGTAACATTTCTGATTTATTTTGAGGCGCGACTGTTGGATGTTCACTTTGTGCTCAATAAAGTTGCATTGACTAACAACTCCCTTGGAAACTTGAGAGCATGCATGGAGATTTGAGTACGTTGCACGTTTTAAGTGTTAGGTCGGAGCATGCACGAAAGACAGAGGACGTAGCCGACGTCGCGTTCTGGATTTAAACTTAGAAGGTTCCGGACGAGTTGCACGGAGGAAGCAGGGTGATTTGTTTGCTGCCACTTCACATTGAGGAACGGTAAGCTGATAACTTTAGGGAGCTGCTTTGCTTGTTACAAGGACTGACAGTATATACTTTCTCATAGATTCTTAATTCGAATTTGGCTCTTGACACGGACCAACGCACAGGTCATTTGCACGGTCAGCTGGTAAGCAGGTATTTGTGGAACAGGCACTATTGTGACACTTTGATATCGTTGGGTGCAGTGTTTTATATTCAGTTTCTTGCCCACAGATTTCTCTTGTTTTCACCAAACCGGTTCTCATTATCAATGGAAGCAGCAATTATTAAGGTACGGTTGGTTAATTGCACTCGGCATAAGAGCGTTTGAGACATAGTGTTTTGTACTCACTGAAACTATTATGATTTGTACACGACTTCCATTAATGTGGAATTTACATCGTTTGATTACGCATTTTGCTCAACACAGTGGAAGGTAGATACTCACTTTGAGTTTTGATGATTACATGCACATTTACGCATCTTAAATAACCGGGTTCTTCACGCAGTTGAGAGCTTCTTACACAAACCAGTTACAGGGAGGTTCCCATCACATGGGTTTGCGTGGACACGGAGACTTTTGTTGTACTTTTGTCATTTACCATAGAGGGCTTAGTGCGCCTTTGGTTAGCATACTTAACTCTCCTCCCCTCGCGACGCTCTTCCCGCAAACCATCTGTTCCCCAGCCGCCTGCCTGCCTGCCTTGCATTACCACATCAAAGGCAGCCCAGACGACCTCCCACAAGCTTCTCAGCGTGCGCTCTGACTCAGGCCGGCACATCTCCTCCCCTAATTATTCACTGCATGGCCTGCTACAGAGCGCACGCTGGGAGAAGCTTGTGGTAGGAAGGCTGCAGCCGTGTATATCCTTTTCCTCTCCTTGCCCCTTTCTCATTATGTCTGACTTGTTAAATGATTGTCCTATATTCATAGCATTATTCCCAACACTCGGGATTTTGTCACTGTAAGCAAGATTTGGACATTATAGTTAATACAACTCAAATACCTTTAAAACAAACCTGAACTGTGCTCTGCTTAGCTTGTTAGTCTCTTGAGGCCGGTTTAAAATGAGTTTGTCAGTGCAAAGAAACCACGCTGCTGGCAAACGTTCCCTTCACAAATGGACTTTTGATGACTTCTGTGTAGAATGTTCAAAATAAATGTTGCGCCTTTACACCTCCATCCCACTCGTCTTATTCCTCCTAAAAGCACTTAATTAAAAAAAAGTGCAAATGTGTCTGGCTTCACCTTTCTTAATAACTCGACTGACAACATAACTCCAGTATGCAAACAACCTATTGATCTATTGCAGCATAAGGATTCATTTATTAATCAGTGTTCTTCTGATACTGGCCATGACGTGTTAGTAACGTGAATACCATCAGTTGTAGGGATACTCGTGAAGATAAATATTTCAATGTTCCTAATATTTCAACACGCGCTGTTAATTTTAGCATATTTCCTAGCGGTTTCTGATCTTAGTGGGCTTTAAGTGTGTATTTCCACTGTCCTACATTATTTATAAGTGGTTAGAGGTCTACATTTGCAATGCCAATAGTCTCTCTCCCTTGTTCCCTCTAGCTCCCTCTCTCTCTGTCTTGCTTGCTCTAGCTCTCTCTAGTTCCTTCTCTCTCTATCTTACTCCCTCTAGCTCCACCACCACCACATCCACCACCACCGCATCCACCAACACCACATCCACCACCGCATCCACCACCACCACATACACCACCACATACACCACCACATACACCACCACATCCACCACCACATCCACCAACACTTTAACCACACCCACCACCACCACATCCACCACACCCACCACCACTACATCCACCACCCCATCCACCACCACCACCACCCCATCCACCACCACTGCATCCACCATCACCACCGCATCCACCACCACCACATCCACCACATCCACCATCACCTGCACATCCACCGCCACATCCACCACCACATCCACCGCATCTACCACCACAGCATCCACCACCACCACATCCACCACCACCACATCCACCACCACCACATCCACCACCACCACATCCACCACCACATCCACCAACACTTTAACCACACCCACCACCACCACATCCACCACACCCACCACCACTACATCCACCACCCCATCCACCACCACTACCACCCCATCCACCTCCACTGCATCCACCCTCACCACCGCATCCACCACCACCACATCCACCACATCCACCACCACATCCACCACCACATCCACCATCACCTGCACATCCACCATGACATCCACCGCCACATCCACCACCACATCCACCACATCCACCGCATCCACCACCACCGCATCCACCATCACCACATCCACATCCACCATCACCACCACCTCCACATCCACCATGACATCCACCTCCACATCCACCACCACATCCACATACACCGCATCCACCACCACCACACCCACCACATCCACATCCACCGCATCCACCACATCCACCACCACATCCACCACCACCACCACATCCACCACCGCATCCACCACCACCACATCCACCACCACATCCACACCCACCACCACATCCACCACATCCACCACCACATCCACCACCACATCCAACACATCCACCACCACTTCCACCACCACTGCATTCACCACCACCACCGCATCCACCACCGCACCCACCACCACCACCACATCCACCACCATCACCGCATCCACCACCACGGCATCCACCACCGCATCCACCACCACCACATACACCACCACCACATACACCACCACATCCACCACCACATCCAACACCACTTTCACCACACCCACCACCACCACATCCACCACCCCATCCACCACTACATCCACCACCCCATCCACCACCACCACTGCATCCACCACCACCAACACCCCATCCACCACCACCACTGCATCAACCACCACCACCGCATCCACCACCACCACCACCACATCCACTGCATCCACCACCACCACATCCACCACCACATCCTCCATCACCTCCACATCTACCATGACATCTACCTCCACATCCACCACCACATCCACCACATCCACCACCACCACCACATCCACCACCACCACCACATCTACCACCACTTTCACCACATCCACCACCACATCTAACACGTCCACCACCACTTCCACCACCACTACATCCACCACCGCATCCAACACCACATCCACCACCACCACCGCATCCACCACCACCACATCCACCACCACATCCACCAACACTTTAATCACACCCACCACCACTACATCCACCACCCCATCCACCACCACCACCACCACTGCATCCACCACCACTGCATCCACCACCACCGCATCCACCACCACCACATCCACCACATCCACCACCACATCTACCATCCCCACCACATCCACCACCACATCCACCATCACCACCACATCCACCACCACATCCACCACCACATCCAGCATCACCTCCACATCCACCATGACATCCACCGCCACATTCACCGCATCCACCACCACCACCACATCCACCACCACCACATCCACCACCACATCCAACACATCCACCACCACTTCCACCACCACCGCATCCACCACCACCACATCCACCACCACATCCACCACCACATCCACCAACACCACATCCACCACATCCACCACCCCCACATCCAACACATTCACCACCACTTCCACCACCACCACTTCCACCACCACCACATCCACCACCACCACATCCACCACCATATCCATCACCACCACCGCATCCACCACCACCGCATCCACCAACACCACATCCACCACCACCACCACATCCACCACCGCATCCACCACCACCATATCCCCCAGATCCACCACCTCCACATCTATATGTGTGTGTGTGTGTATGTGTGGCTGTGTGTGTGTGTAGGTGCAAATGCAATGTTCTTGGATTTTCGTCACAATAAAATACACTGAACATAATCTTCACAAAAGTTATTTACAAACGTTTAAGGTATTGCCATTATAAATTACAATAACTTTTATTTAAGTATTAATTATTTACAAAATTAAAAGCCATTGTTATTTGTAATATCAATACATCTAAGTCACGTAAATACAACACACATTGCATTACAAATGCTATAGGTGTCACATTTGCGAAAGTTAAAACTATTGACATTGTAACTGACAAAGCTATTAATTTTGCTATTTTCAAAACCAACACATAAATAAAAAAAGTGTCATTTACAATACCAATCGCTCAAACTTTCCTAATGCGAGACCTATTGCATTTCCAATGCTTGTTGAGGCAGCGGTGCATTTTGCGATAAGAAAACAGTGCTAGATGGCGGAAGTAAATTGGGTGGAAAATTCTACCCGTAAAGCATTTCTTAGCGCTAAATGCCGTCTCGCTCTGCTTTTGGATTCAAGAGGGGCATTTTGTGATAGGAAAATAGTGCTAAATGCTAGAGGGTAAGCTGGGGAGAAATCCTACCCCAAGAGCACATTTAGTGAGCCTGAGTGGCTGCTTGCGCTTGCTATTAGTGTTTTTTTGCATTTAGCACTATGTCTTAGAACAAAACTTCAGGCCCAAGGGGGCTTTTTTGTGTTAAGAACTACCATTAAATGCAGAATCCCTCTTGTTGCAAAAGTATGCAAAATCTCATGGAATTGTTTTGGTAATTCTGCGTGGTTACGTTACACTGAATTACATGAGTTACTCCCACCCCTACTCTAGATCATGAACGTTGAGTCGGAAGTGGAAGTGACATCACACATCCTTTAACCCATGATAAATTAAGGTCCAACCTGTCCTATCTCTCTACTTCTCAACACCCTGCTCTTTGCTTCACATGGGCGAGGGCACAGGTGTGACATGGAATCAGACAGTAAACCAGTCTCTTGGAATCCTGCTTATTTACTGTACTGCAACTGCCATCATGACCCCTAAAACGAGTGGTAGCAGGGACAGTGTTTGGTTACTAACTGGCAAGTCTGGATTACCCCCTATTTCCTATTTGAGGTTCTTAATTCAGATCATTCTCAAGACTTCCAATATTTTCTATAACTTTTGATAACATAAAGAGGATTCCAGAATGTGCTATAGAGATTATTCTGCCTGTTAGCCAAGCTCCTCAATCGGGGGACAATCGGAACAATTAGTCCTGGTTATCCACAACTTTGATTGGTCCACCTTGAAATCTTCCTAACAGCAATTATGTCACTTTAGGTCACTTTCAACCAGTTGAGGCAAGTGTCTAAGATAGGTTGTAATGAAATTTGATGTGATGCCTGGTTACTTAGTGGTCCCATTCACTTCTGTTGTCATCTATAGAGTCAACACTTTTTTAGCCAATACAACTTTTCCAAGGATATTTTTCTGGATGCTTTGAACAAACGGTATATAGATAGCACAGTATGGGAAGAGTTACACAGTATGTGCCACGCGGATCAATCAACTATATTCAGTCACTGGTTAGGTAAATGATTTGAAAGTTTTCTAGGGCCAGATGTATCAAGGCTTTTGCGACTCGCAAAGGCCAAAATTCGCAGAATTCCGGCATTTGCGACTCGCAAACGGCCTTTTAGCATGATTTGCTATGTATCAAAAAATCGCAATTTAAGGAATCGCAAAAAATTGCGATTCCTTATTTTGCCATAGCATTTAAGGAATCGCAATTTTTGCGATTCCTTAAATGATATGTATGTAACTGTTTGAAATTGCGAATTTGTGTTAAGAAATCGCAAATTACCACCAACTTGTATTTGGTGGTAATTTGCGATTTCTTTTAAAAATGCCCTATTTGGCATTTGTGAAGGTGGCATGTGACACACACATGCCCATAGGGCATGTATGTGTGCCACATGCACACACATGTACATTTCAGGGGTGCAGCAGGGTGTCTTTGAGACACCCCTGCACCCTTGAAATAATTCTCAAATTGCGATATCCTGGCCCATAGGAATGCATTGGAAATTATTCTTTATTTGCGAATTCGCAAAACGCGAATTCGCAAATAAAGAATATTAAGGAATCGCTAAAAAATAGCGATTTTGTACATACATTCCATTTTGCAATTTCTAAATAGCGATTCGCAAAAAATCGCTATTTAGAATTCGCAAATCGGAATCTTGATACATCTGGCCCTAAACACTGATGATCCGTATTTGACATACAGATATGTTCAGGTATAAGTGATCAGATACTGACAGAAATGTCAGTTTGGTGCTCAAACCTTATCTGTCAGAAGCGCATTAATCTTCTGCCAGAGCCAATGAACGCCCTGTATAATCAACTTAAACACAACCTGCATTATAATTTGAAATCAAAACTTTTCTGCTGTGCTACAGTCAAACATTCTGTAATACTGTTTTAAAAAACCAAATAAAAGTCTGAGCGGCGTGGTCTAATATTAGATACATTGCAAATAACCTTATTAGCTCAGTAATACTTGTGGACGGTCAAAGTACTTGTATACAAGTGGTTGAACTAAAATGCAAATAATCACTGAAAACCGACAGGCTGTTATTGTTACATGTTTATTAACATCCTTCTAGGTTAAAAAAAAATAGCAAAACTTAAAAGAATTATGGAATATTGTATTGCATGTGTCTAATGGTTACTATAATTCATGCATAATTGTGACTGGTTGCTTTAGTTTAAACCTCGCACGAACCAGCAATGAGGATGATGCAGAGTGATGGATAAATGTATTTTAATTGTTTCCTCAGTCTTCAATTTCTGATCAACTGAGTAACCCACAAGGAGTTCTCTTTGCTGCAATTGTTAAACCTAAATTCCTTGAATGAGAGGCTGCCGTCTGATGTGCCGATTCATTTTACTAATTTGCCACCCTCTGTAAGAGAGTTTTGGGCTGCACCTCTGTGTTGGTCTTAGGTTTTCATAATTTTTCTAATTCTGAAGTCTTAGTCTCAGTTGCAAGCGAACACTGTTCTTTCATCCTTCCATCCACCTACAGATATTCACTATTTTACATTTACATTCTGTCATCCATGCACACTTCCATCCATCATTCAGTCTTTCACCATTCTGTCCGCCCATCCATCTCTCCGCCCATCTATATCTTAACCTATTTATCCATCCATCCATCCATCCATCCATCCATCCATCCATCCATCCATCCATCCATCCATCCATCCATCCATCCATCCATCCATCCATCCAACCATCCATCTATCCATCCATCCAGCCCTCCATCCATCCATCCATCCATCCATCCATCCATCCATCCTTCCAGCCTCCCTTTCACTTATATATTTAATGTTGATTTTATTTGTACAGTGCACAAATGCCCATCGACATCTTGGCAGTAGCGTCTGTGAGGTTTGAGGCAACAGAGAGATTAGTAGGGGAGTGAGAAGAGCAAGGATTTAAGATGTTTCCTGAGACAGATCCAATTCGGCTGATTTCTGGAATGCTAAGTCTCACTTTAATTTTTACTTTCATTCAGCCATCTATAATTTTCCTCATCCATCCGCCCTTTTATCCATTCACACATTCATTCATACATTTACACTTTCACTCATCCATCCATTCTTTTACTCAATCATCCATCCACCTATCCACCCTTTTACCCATCCATCCATTCATCCGTTCACTCATCAATCTAACCAGCCATCTATCCACCATCCCATTCATTCATTCATTCATTCATTCATTCATTCATTCATTCATTCATTCATTCATTCATTCATTCATTCATTCATTCATTCATTCATTCATTCATTCATTCACCCACCCATCCATACACCCATTTTTTCACTCATCCATCCATGCATCCATTTATCTATCCAGCCCTACACTCATCCATCCATCCTTTCACTCAGCCATTTATTTATTTTATTTTAAAGGTTTTATATAGCACTGGCTAGACCCGGAGGTATAAGAGCGCTTTACATGGGCATCAGATCATAGTTACAGGTTACATCGTTACAAAGGTTACACAGTTAGTAGAGCATGGCAACATAGTTACTTGTAAGGTCAAGATAAACAATAAGCACAAATACGAAAGGGGAAAAGCAAGCAAGGGGAAAGATTCAGGGGAGGGGGGAAGGAGCTAGGGAAGTAGTAATGAAGGCGGGAAAGAGGAGGGGAGGGTGAAGGACATTGCATGGAAAGAGGAGGGGAAGGGCGACGGTGACACAAACCGGTAGACGAGTTAAAGCAACGTCCAAAGTCCAGTAAGCTGTGATCCCAGGGGAAGTGGTATCAGTTCCCTATCTCTGTGGCGGGAGGCTCGCTTTACGCAGTAGACTCTCTCAGAGGGGTCTCTGAGACTCCAAGGCCTACATACTGGATCCTTACCCAAAAAGGGGAGAAGGAGTGCTTTGGCATGGGGTGCCATACCATACCTCAGTTGTGAGTGGCTCCCTTGGCGCAGTGGACTCTCTCAGCGGGTACGCTGAGACTCCAGAGTATAAATATTGGATCTTTCCCCAACAAGGGGAGGAGTTCTTAGTCAAAGGGCACAAAGGACAGGGGGCTAGGCAGACTAGCAGGCAAGGTGAGAGATTCAAGGGAGAGTGGATAGGAGCTAGGGAGGTAGACAAAGGGAGAAAGAGTACTAAATGGGAACAAATGTAATTAATGAATTATTATATAGCACTGGTTAGACCTGATGGAATCAGAGCGCTTTACATGAGGGACAATAATGTTGCAAATTACATCAGTTAAAAGTTACATACGTATCAAGAAAAGCATTTAAAAAACATAGGGGACAAGGTGAATGGAGCCGGAAGGGTAAGGGGATAGGGTGAAGGGGTAGAGGAAGAAAGGACGTAGAGACGAGGGGAAAATAGTTACAAAAGATACCAGAAAATACTTTTTAGGAGCATAGAAGAAAAGGAAAATGGGGTGAGGAATGGAAAGGGGGTAAGGGCAAAAGGGGTAGTGTATAGATACAGCGGAGAGACGAAGGGAAAGTTTGTCCAAGGTCCGGCTGGGTAGGTGATGGCCGAGAGGGAATCAGCTATCAGGTAGCTCCACCCGGCATCGGTCAAATGGCTAGGTCTCAACAGAAAAACACTGAAGGGGAAGAGGGCGAGAAGAAGGAATCTTAGAGGGGGAAGGAGGTGGGGTTCTAGGGTAGGAGGGGGACATGACAGAGAGACAAAGGAATGTCTGCCCAAAATCCGGCTGGGTAGGTGACGGCCGAGGGGGAATCCACAACCCATCTCCTCTTCAGCTAACAGGTAGCTCCACCGGACATCGGTCAAATAGCAGGGTCTCTACGATCGAGGTAAGGTTCAGAGTACATGTCCAGGAGGGAGAGCAGGATCAAGGTCAGGTGAGGGATGTGGTTAAGCTCAGGACGCTGACCACTTCTATTGTCCGGGAGCGTTAGAGCATCATGGAGAGACCAACTGAGGCTGCCAACTTGAGGTCAGGCAGGGGGGTTGAGATCTTGGTTTTAAGTTCAGTCGGTCCTCAAAATTCACAAAGCATAGGGGGTGTAATCTGTGCCATGAAGTGGCATGAGGACAGGGCCAGTGTCCGCATGTCTTCAGAGGGGGTGAGTGGCAGGTCTGGTGTGGCGTCTCTAGAGTCATTCTGCAATAATCAGGGAGCCCTCCCGTTCTGCATCCCCATCGAGCATACCAGCTCCCCTTGTACATAATTACATCAAAGAAGCTGGCATGACGGACCTCACAATACACACGTAGCCGCCACTTTAGGGTTAGGTCACTGAAATAGAAGTTAGCTGCAAAGTCCATCTTTTGGTTAGAACAAATTAAGTGACCTTTCAACATTGTGAGAATACAAATGTTTACACGCCAGAGCTGCATCGCACGTTACCACCGCGGACAACAAAGCTTCCTCGTCTTCATGGAACCGCCATCTTAGGGTCAGGCATCCTTCTTTAATAATTTTGGCAAGTAGGCAATGTCAGTCTCTCTGAGGAGCGCTTCACTTATGCCCCTCGCGCTGCAATAAAAGAAGAAACACATACTCCCCACTATAAACAGATCACCAATCTCAACTTTGAATTCACAGCGCCATTTTAAGGTCAGGCCTCGTCACGAAGGGAGTACCGCAAAGTCTAAGAATATTTGCATAATTATCTTACCGGAAGGTGTATCCGGGCAAATGCCCTTTCACATTAATTATGAGACTTTGTTGGGGAGGCGTGGCTGAGCCTGCGACCATAATGGCTGCCTGACTTAGGGGCTCCGGAGCCATCATTCCTGTTTGCCCGCCTAACCGCATCCAGCCGTGACCCCTCCGTCCCTTGTGCACTGGATCGTGCACCGGAGCCTCTGGGGAACTGTCGGTGGCTAGTATGGGATCCAGAATTCTCCTAACCCCCTAATAAAGCCCCAGGCTGAGCCCAGACCTGAAGCGTCCTCTGGAGGCCCAGAGTCGACAGGGGACTCGAGTGAGCCTGGGGGCGGGGTCCCGGGCTCGAGCGCTGGAAACACCACTACGGCTACCTGCCATTGCCGCCGTGGTGGTCGGAGACTCCCCTACAACACTGCCTGTCCCATGTCGGGCCTTGGCTCAACACCATCGTCCCTTGCCAGGAGGAGCGCCTCCGATTTGTACAGGCCGAGAAGAATGGCTGTCTACTCCAAGCCCCGATCCTAACCTGATGAGGTCTGCTGAGGTCAGTGAAGAGCTGAATTAAATCCTGCATACCACAAATCTACACCTCCGGAACTGTGATTACAGCCCCCCTGATGCCTTACACGTCGAGATATCTATCATTACTCCTGCTGTTCTTGTCGACTATTGCTTACTCTCCGCATCGCTGGCCGCCATCTTAACGCGTGACATACCGGGCTTCTGATGCGCCTCATGATCCTGCCTGGATGAGTCCCCTAACCAGGACACTAACCAAAGGGGTCTGATTCCCCTCCCCACCTCTGACTTATTGCTGCTCTCCTGCAATTTAATAAAGATCAACTACCCAGCGTACATTGTGAGGTGCATTGGCTAGAGGCTGTCGCCCTTCCCCCTCAATTGGCCACAGTGAGCATACCACTCCCTGTGTGTGACCATTATTAGAGGCAAATCTCCCGCCGGCCCAGTACTGCTGACCCGTGTTTTTTACCTACGCACCAACTGGAACGCCCCATTACAACGCCTGCAGCTAGAAAATGGGGCACTTAGACCTCAAACAACGGCCATTGAGCTTCGAGGGGGCAATACCCCGAGAAGGGAGGAATCTGGAGGCGCTTCCGGGGAAGAGGGGAACCAACTAGAGGGCACCGCAGCCGTAATGGCTGAACTCAGAACGGGCTTCCGAGCCATCGACACACGGTTGGACACATTAACCAGCAGACTAGACAACATTCAAGGTTGCATGGAGGCACAGGACACACGCATAGGGGGGAGCAGAACAGCGTATTTCTGATGTGGAGGATGCACAACCCTCCTTGCAACAACATCTCAAACGTTCAGAATGCCCCCTCAAGCAACTTGCTTGCTTGCGGGAGTTGCAGAATCCACAAACACCGGACTCATGGCAAAGTTTATCGAGACCGTCCTGGTGGATATATTTGGGAGGGACGCCTTTTCTACAGCATTTGCAGTCGAGCAAGCCTATCGGACTTTGGGGACCGCACCCATTCCTGGAGCTCCCCCGAGGAAACTCCTCAACTACAGCGATGGTGATGTGGCCCTTAAACTAGCCAGGGAACGAGGAACACTCCATTACCAGGGATTTTCTATTTCCATCTTCCCAGATTGCACACCACTGGTGCAGGAGGCCAGATGCAAGTACATAAATGTTAAACATACTCTCCAAAAGGCGAACATCAAATACGGGATGCTCTGTCCCGCTAGACTTCGAGGTAAGACTCATATTTTTGACTCACCGGACAAAGAAGAGAAGTTCTGGAAGAAGCATAAAACATCCACATTGCCACAACGACGAGAGGTCGACACAATACGTAACCCATGATCTTCTACTTCAAAGATGAACTTGTATCTCCATACATGATTCCTGTATTATATGCCACAATTTACTTTTTATATGCTTGAGTTGGATAGCATACCTGTATGCAAGCGTAATGCAACACCCTAGTTCTGCCTAATATCCAAAATGCTCTTTACAAACACTGATGGGGCTGATGGACAACCTTATGATTACCCTTGCTTGTGTGGGAATTTCTGTTTGTGTTTACTATATTATCTGATGGCTCCACGGAGCGCTGCCATCCCCCAGAGGATGACTATTCGTTTTCTTCTTCTCCTTTATTTTTTTTCTTGGTTATGCACTCCTTTTTGGGCATTTTCTATTGAGATTCACCAGGTGCCTTGTTGTTGTGTATCCGATGGGTTTGGGTTGAAAGGGTGTTCTTGATGTACGACTATGTTTGTCATGTTAATTGTAGGTATGGAGCACTTTCTTTTTTTATACTGCAGATTGTGTACACTGTTTACCTCTGGTGCGTGGAAATGCTCTTACGAATGAGAAAATGACCACTGATAGCGGTACCAGTCCTGGACTCCGACTTAGGCGCCTCTCATGGAATGTTAGGGGCCTGGCTAATCCCCCCCAAAAATAGACAAATATTAGCATATCTGGCTCGACACACTATCCAAATTGCATTCCTACAGGAGACCCATTATGCTCCACTACCCATACACAATTTTACATTCACTTGGGGTGGGAACTGTTTCTTCTCATGCTACGGCTCTTACTCACGGGGAGTGTGCATATTAGTGCACCGCTCCCTCCCTTTCTGATCCGTTGCGGTAATTACTGACCCTGAGGGTAGGTATGTACTCACAAAGGGTACTCTTGGAGGTGAAGCTATATCACTTGTAAATGTTTACGCTCCGAATATAGATTCGTCAACTTCTTCCCTACTCTGTCCGTGTGTACTGAAAAACTAGGTACTGATAGTATTTTGATGGGGGGGTTTAATCTCACACTTGACCAAGCTGCGGACACTACTGGCCCGAGGCAAATCACAAAACCGCACTCCACTTCAGGCCTTTTGAACCTCTACGTGCATCATTATTGGAGGATCCCTGGTGTACACACCACCCAAAGACCAATCTGTATTCTTTTTATTCTGCCCCACATGGGTCCTGGTCTCGTGTAGACCACTGGTACCTTACACCGCAACTGATGCTAGATGTGCGTGTAATTGAATATCTACCACACACGATTTCAGATCATTCCCTGGTTCTCCTGGTACTAGATTTTTCATTACTCCCCAAACAACGGCCATTGTGGCGGTTCCCTTCCTCTGCTCTTTTGGATCCAGTATTTCGCACGGAAATAGGACATGCCATTAAGGGATATTTTGAGCTCAATTGCCTCCCAACTTATACTCTGGGACGCCTTCAAGGCTGTAGTACGTGGGGTCAGTATCTCTAAGCAGGCAGTGTGCTCCGTTAAATTTGTACTGAGTTGAGCACAATCGAACAAAAACTAAAAGAAGTGGATAACAGCTCTCACGCAGACCCCTCTGCAGATTCTTTTCATACCCGTTCTGCACTGATGGTTGAATTCAATGACGGAGCTGCTCGGGAAATCAAATACTTAGGGAAGTATGCAAAGGCCAGAGTTTATGGAGAGGGTGAGAGCCCGAGCAGGACGCTTGCAAGAATGCTGTCCCCCCAATACCAATCGACATACATTACCCAGCTAGACTCGGAAGATGAGACCCCTATTAGGGCCTTATTAACAATTTATATGCAACTGTCTGAAACATGGTCCCTACCTGGTGACCAGGCCCTGAGGGACTACTTGCTAGAAATTGCCATTGTCTGGATTGAAGACGTGCGACGTGAATTCTTAGCTTCCCCCATTGATGCCGATGAAGTGCGGCAGGCAATAAAAAACTTCCCTAGTAGTCGAGCCCTTGGTTCTGACGACCTCACTGCGTATTTTTGCAAGGTGTACCAGGACATACTCGCCAGCGGCTGGTTGAGGTATATGCAGAGGCCTTGGAAAGTGGTTCCCTCTCTCCAACTATGCGGGAAGCCATAGTAACACTACTTCTTAAACTGGCAAAACTCTTACCCAATACCAATTGTATGGACCGCTAGCGCTGCTAAATCATGACTATACAATTCTCGCTAAACTCTTAGCAACGCGCCTCTCGCTACTAGTAGATACTTTTTTATGCCCCATTCCAGGCAGGGTTTATTCCCGGTAGGCCCACGGCCATTAACCTGCGGACCGTATTCTCAGTAATAAACCAGATGGAAACTACGCTCCCAGCGGCTGTCGTGATGCTAGATGCCGAGAGGCATTCGATTCCCTGGAATGGTCCTTCTTATACACAGCGATGCAGAAATTAGGTATCCC
This sequence comes from Lissotriton vulgaris, assembly GCF_964263255.1. NCBI lineage: Eukaryota > Metazoa > Chordata > Amphibia > Caudata > Salamandridae > Lissotriton > Lissotriton vulgaris. The sequence continues at coordinate 408,988,802 of NC_141697.1, read as the reverse complement.
CATAGGTTTTTCAAGTCTGATTCACCTGCTATATTCCAATCCAGTTGTTCGACTGCTAGTGAACAGAATACTTACAGCTCCTTTTTTATTGTCACGCAGTACTTGTCAGGGGTACCCACTGTCACCCCTACCGTTTATTATAGCTATGGATCCCTTAGCCCGCCATATGCAGGAATGTCATCTCCACAGGGACTTGCAATTACATACTGGCCTGCTCATAGCTTTCTTCTACGCAGATGATGTACTGTTATTTGTTCCCCACCCCGCAGAAAACCTTCCTCCATTATTGAGAGAGATAGTCCGATTTGGCGTTCACTCAGGTCTAGTCATAAACTGGTCAAAGTCGGAGATTTTTCCACTGACGCCTGCAGCCACCCAAGTGGACATTGAGTTCCCTTTGCACTGGTGTACCTCTCCTCCTAAATACCTTGGTATTTATTTACACTGCAGTGCGGAGTAAGTAATCCAAATCAACTACTGGTAGGCTATTGACCACCTCACGTCGCAGGTAGACCGCTGGATTAAACTACCCCTTTCCATAGCCGGCCGAATAGCCATCATGAATATGGTGGTACTCCCGTGCCTGCTATATCTATTCATAAATATCCCAATTGCATTAACAACTGCTTTTTCTGCAAATTTACATTCTATATTAATCCGATTGGAGTGGGCGGGTAAACATTCAAGAATCAGGTGGGATACTCTCAATATGCCATACATGCGAGGAGGATTCGGGGTTCCTGATTTCTACCTCTATTATCTGGTAGCTCAGATCCATTTCACATATTTTTAGTATCACCCCAATGCTCGCATTCAGTTTCTCAGACCTGAATGATCCCAAGTTCACCTAAATGCACTCTCGTCACTTCTCCCGCGAGGGCTCCCACGCTGCCCCACGGAAATACAGATAGTATCCACAACATGTTGGGCTTGGACCAAACTGCGTCGATATTTGTAGCATGACATCTTATATTCCCCCATACAACACTACTCAACAATTTATGGTTACTCCCACCACTGAAACTCATACTAAACGGATGCTGCATGGGTTGAGGCTTAGCACTGTGGGAGATCTGTTTAAGGACTCTCTGTTTAAGGACTTTTAATGGTGCCCGGTTACTGAACTGGCAGCGAAAGGCGCCGCTACCTACATGATAGATTTTTAATACACAGAGTGCATGGAGCAGCGAGAAGTGTCTTGCCTGCTGCGGCTACAGAACCAACTGACTTCCCCCCTCACTCTAGTCATTAAATCAACTGATAGCACACATCTTATTTCCTGCCTCTTTCACGTATTCTAATCCATGTGACCAATAGTGGGACTCAAATCTAGGAAGGCTTGGGAACTTGACTTGGGTAAAACTCTGTCAGATGAAATATGGTCCTATTGCTGAGCCCAAACTCGATACGTATCGAATAACTATAGACATAAACTGATACATTTTAAATATCTCCATAGAGCATATATTACTCCTAAATTGATGGCCAGAATTAACTTGACTGGCTCGAATACATGCATCAGGTGCGCGATGCCAGACGCAGACTTTGCACACCTTGCTTGGAATTGCGCACCCCTCCGGGATTATTGGGAGACCATTTTTCATCACTTATCACTCATGATTGGATTCACGCTAAAACCCTCCCCAATGATGACATTGTTAGGATATGTCAAACCCCTCAAGAGAAGTGTTAGAAGATTCTCTGCATTTGCTCTCCTCCTAGCCAAACGCCAGGTATCCCTACACTGGGGTAGAGCCCGAACACCAACTATCAAAGATTAGGTTTGGGACCTCATTTATTGCAATACAACAAGTGACAAATACGCTACACTGCTACCTCTTACTTCCCACCCTCTGGTTATTTGGCAACCACTTAAAGACTACCTGCATATACATTCTTTAGCTGAATAATTTCGGAGGCTGGATGAAATGTGAAGTGACGCGTGGGTCGGCATAGCCCGCTCAATTAGATAACCAGGACCTGGTATATGACAAATCTGCTCCTCTGTAAAACTTATTCACTGGTAGTTGCTAACTGGAAAGAAATACTATATGAGGTACTTCGTGCACAATATTTTACTGTAGATCACATATGCTCAATTATTGTAGGGTAAGCTACTATGTTTTTTCCCCCCTTTGTTTGTTAGTATTGATTTTAACAAAGCGAAGACAAGACAATGACATGTTATGAATATAGTACATAACATTGACTTCTTTATTTCTGTAATATCATATGTCTTCTTTGTTGTTGCCTGGAAAAACCCATAAATAAATACAAACAAATTATAATAATTATGAGACTTTGTCATGTTCTATACAGAAGAGACCCATCAAAAACTCCACCCCTACTTTAGCTGCTAAAATGTGGGATTCATAATGCCCCAGCCCAAAACTATCCATTCCTTGCCAAACCTATCCATTTATCCATACATCCATCCACCCTTTCACTCATCCATCCCTCATCCATCCTTTCAGCCAACCATCTACACTTTTGCTCATCCATTCAATCCATTCACCCTTTCACTCGTCCATCCATTGACCCTTTCACTCATCCTTCCATCCATCATCCATCAATCAATCCATCCACCCTTTCACTCAGCCATCCATCAAGCTTTTCATCCATCTGTTTGCCCTTTCAACCATCCACCATTTCACTTAACCATCCATCAACCCACCCACCCAACCCATCCAACCACCCTTTCACCCATCCACCATTTCAATCATCCATTCATTCATTCGTTCACTAATCCATTTTTTAGATCTATCCTTTCACTCATTCATCCAGTCGTCTCTCCATCCACCCGTCCACTCAGCAGTCCCTCCACCCTTTTATTTACACATCCATTCACCCTTCCTTTCACTCACATACCCACCCACCCTTTCACATGAATTATGTGCCTTTGTCTGCTGAGCTGCAGACAGAAAATGCCCATAAAGAACTCCACCATAGCTGTAGCTGCTAAAGCAAGAGGATTCGGATCACCGCTAGGTAGAAACTTTTTTCATGTCTGTACCAAAATAGAAACAGCATAAGGAATTAGGTAATCAGGACACACATTGCACATCATAAACTTGTGAAGAGGGGATAAGTTCAAAATAGCTTCCAGGTAAGTGGTTACCCAGAGTCAATGCAAAACACAGCTTGCCAATCACCTGAAGCTACATAATCTTCCTTCTCTGAGATGTAGCTCCTGGTTATTTCTTTTGACTCAAATCTTAGACGATATGGCTGATAATACTCAACATTGCACTTCTAAGAGGACCAGGATTCAAGTAAGGGATTGTATTACATTAATTTAAAAATTCTCAGGAGGTTTGTTAATTGAGAACTATGGTTCTTAAGCACCCTGCATTTTTGCCCTACGTTTTTAGAAGAACATATAGAAGCACTTATGAAAAACTACGAGCAGATATTAAGGGAGCATAAAAGAGCCCATTAAGAGAAACATTGGCTACACATACAGGTTATCTGTAAGCCAGGTTGCCCAAAGAAGTTCTCGCTTTTCATTAATAACTTATGGGGACAATTTAAAAGTTAATGATATGTGTACTCCATCACAACGGAATACACATACCCCCAACATGAAGGTCTGCCTGCCCATTTGGTTTGGTTATGATGGTGACTACTGTTTCATTGCCAAATCCAAACCTCTCTGACGACCAAACTGTGTAGATGCCATTGGAGAAATGGCTACATGTGTGCCCGCCCAATCAGGATGGGCTAACATGTAACCATTTTATTACTGTACATCATCGCCAGACAAATCCTGGTGGTGAGGGGCAGTAAAAAACAAATAATGCTCCGCTCGCCATGGAAGATGTCTCCCATGGCAAGGGGAGCATCACTTATGTGATTTTTCCTTTTGAGAATAAAAAAAGAATACCGTATGGCTCAGGCCTGCTGCATTGACAGGAATCGCCATTACAGCAGTTCCGGCAATGCTTTATAAATGACCGCCAGCTTGGGGGTCACTAATAAATTCGGTAGCCAGGACCTCCAAGAGGGCGATGGAGGAATTCACTCCATCGCCCTGGTAGAACAACGACCGACTGCCGATATATAAATGACAAATGCAAAAAGAACAATTGATGGATAGAATGCTGATCAATGTCAAACATTCACCCCAGTACAAATATCTGGGCCTAAATCCTTTGTTTGGGTTGCTCCCCATGACATTCCAGTTTAAATCAAGGGAACAGTCCAGCCCGAACTGCCGGGCCAGGATCTCCGTGGACAGGGAACAAGCAAATATAAATTAGGCTCTTTGGTTTTTACTATACCAACCATGCTGGAAACTCCAATTCAGGAGACTTTTGGGAATCTCATACATAGTCTCTTTACAAGGATTAAATTGCCACCCTGGAGGCACCATATTCACACAACTATACAGAAGCCTATGCTTCACCTGATACCATTGTAAAATTAATTAAAATGTCTGGTTTGGTAGGGTCCCCTAGCCAAAACTGAATTCCAAATACAGTATTTAAACCCAAACCATATTAATGGGCTAAATGATCCTCTGTTTACAAAAGCAATTGAATTATAAATTGTCCATCAGTTATAAGAAAGGGGATTCTATTAAAGTATGTAATAATGGAATGATAGCATTGTTAGACATTAATTTTAACTACCATGCCCATTTACTTGTTGAGGAACTAGAGGCATGGTCCAGACGTGCTAATTTAATTCCAGCACAGCAGATAGGATTTAAAACAAACGTGGTGATTTGGAGAACATATTGGCCCTAACAATGCTCATTCTTACTTCTTTTCACATTAAACCTTGCAGTTTGTTTCAAGTACTATGGGAACGCCTTTGATCGGGCAAACCGTTTAATTCCCGTGAAAAAAATAGTTTGAATCGGGTGCCCCACCATAATTATTGAATGCCATCCAGTCTTTGTGTTGGGAAAACTGGGTAGAGAACAACTGGACTGTAGCAATTGGCTTACTTAACTAACAGAGTTTTGAAACAGGGATATTTATTAGCATCCCTTTTATTTAACCACAATAATGCAGATATAGAAAGTGAAAATGTGTGTAAAGCTGCAACTATCCCAAAGATAGATTTAACCAAACTTCAGGTGCTGCAGCATGCAGATAACACTTTGATACTACAAAATATGGCTGCAGAATTGCAACACACTCCAGATGTTCTCAATGCTTATGATTTTAAAAACAAGCTGGTGGTGAATCTTTAAAAATATGCGGTTCTGCTTTTCAGTAGGAAAGGATGTAATATCATTAGATGGAAAACTGGCAATCTCTGAATAGTAATTGCAAAAAATATATAAATACTAGCAGCCCGCCCGACGTTGTCCGGGGGCAATCAGGCTTCGCGCAGGCAGTCCGCCAAACTTGACCGCTCCTCCCCGCACTATAAACGGCCCGCTCCAGTCCGCCAAAGTTTACCGATCCTTCCCTTGCTTGACCCTCCGGGGGCAATCAGGTATCGCGCAGGCAGTCCGCCAAACTTTACCGCTCCTCCCCGCGCTCCAAACGGCCCGCTCCAGTCTGCCAAAGTTTACCGCTCCTCCCCTTGCTTGACCCTCCGGGAGCAATCAGGCATCGCGCAGGCAGTCCACCAAAGTTTACCGCTCCTCCCCGTGCTTTTAAGTTAACCGCTCCTCCCCTTGCTTGACCTACCTCAGCCCGCTCCAGTCCGCCAAAGTTCACCGCTCCTCCCCGCGCTCCTGTCCGTCGCTCCTCCAAGTGCTCCTGATGATGTCAGCACGCAAGTCGTTAGCGCACACGGCCGGCGCTACTTCCAAGGGACTACTTTTTTTGGGAATGTATATTTTTTAAGGAACGTATATTTTTTTGTGGTATATAGCCTATGTCACTCTGCAGACCCTGACAATTCCAATGATGTATTGGGTGTTTGGATTGGCGCTGTGGTTCCAGAGTTTACCCACCTCAAAGGTTCACAGTTCTCGCTTTATAATAGTAGTATAGATAATTGAGAGTGTGGTTTACTGAGCATGGCCTCTTGGACACACACACATCAAATTTAAAAAGTAACAGCAACTCGATAATATTTGTCCGTTGATGTTTATGGAACAGATGGCCTCACCTGAGGCGCAACCAATTTTGACTGTTATTTCTACAAAATTGATGCTTTCTTTAACCTTAACCAATTCACTATTTACAGGGAGACTATCTATATGTCTGCTCCTTGCTCAGTTCAATCTTCTAAATTCAGTTGTTGAACTCATCTTTTACAATAATTGAAACGGGCATTCAAAAACAGATTAGGGAGTTCACACATTCACACATTGTTCAGGCGTGGAAAAAAATTTCAACAGATACTGTCAGAAAAAGAATGCAGTAATCAATAAAGTAAAAAAAAAACTATAATTTTGGGAAGAAAGCTAATAAGGCCAGTGGTAGTTAGATACTATCGGCTCGATTCCGATGTTATTCAGAAAGCATTCTGACCGAATCAATCTTTGAACGGTTTCTGACCTAAACGGAAACAGGGAGTCCGACCGACTGATTACAAAGGTTCCGTATACCATTCGGTCGGACTCCCATTGACTTCAATGGGAGCCTGTGTTCCGACCGAATACACAAGCTCCCATTGAAGAAGGGTGGCTGGGGAAAATCGTGCACCCTGTGGGTGCCTGCCATACTGTGCATGGTCTGAAAGGGGGGTCCCTTGGGTACCCCACGGGCCCCATTCTTAAGGCTCTTGGTGATGGGGCCTGCTATGGGCCCCTAAAGTCAGATTCCGACAGCAGATCCTTGTCGGACAAACCGATTTGGAAAGGCTGTCCGAATCTGACATTTTAATCGTTCAGTCAGGAACACAGTCTGTAGGCAGCTGCAAATGTGTTCCCCTGATTGCCATCTGGAACCGACTTGGACAGTCCGAATGCTCTCGAAACATCGTAATCAGCCGTTCGGAAAGCTATCCAAATCGGTAGGGAAGACGGGTTCCAAATCGGATTCAGCAGACTTGAATCCGATTCGGAGCCTTTCAAATGACATTATAATCGAGTAAAAAGCTATAGATACCAGGAATATGGTTTGTTGAATAGGAAAGCTCAGCTATCTAATTAGAGATGCTAAAGGGAAGGCTCTCACATTAAATACAGCTTTCACACATCTGTTCAATAAACCTTCTGGTCACACTCTCACCTCAATGCTCCAGGTAGTGGTTAGTACATTTCTATCAACCTTTACATATGGCATGATAGCTCTTCTTGGAAAATTAGCAGGATGGTTAAATGTTGCTCCATGCTAGATAAATAGGCGGCATTTCCAACTATCAGAGTTCATACCACAAACACCAGTGCACCTGAACTCTAATTTATGGAATCAACAGTGGTGGCTCCTCCACAATGGTAGAGGAGCGTCGTCCCATTGCCTGGCGCACAACCAGCAAATGAAAAATAAACTGATGCTCCAGCGTAGTTTTAATTTAGTTTTTCCGGCTCTGAGCCAGCTTGTGCAGGGAGAGGAGGAGAGGGTGGAGGAGGAGTACTTGTGCACTCCCTAAGTGCTCATATGTGTTTGGCCAGCCATCACAGGCCGACCAAAACACACAAGCCCACTTGGCTTTCTCCAGCCTGGCTGCATTCAGCAGCCATGCAGCCAGACTGGAAAAATCCCACAGACTCCATGACCTGAGCAGAACGTCTTTCCTGCCTGCTCAGGCCAATCCAGCACGGGGATTGGCTAGGAGTCTGTCCCTTGGGCTGCTGGTACCCAGGAAGAGGCCAGCAGGAGGGACGCAATGCGGGAGGTGGCAGACGGCATCAGGTAAGGTTTTTTATTTATTATTATTGTTAACATGCCCCTGTCCCACCTGCACGCTCTCCCCCGTGCTCCCCCCACCCACCCCACCACCCTTTGTGGCTGCCGCTGGGAATCAAATCTATGTCCTACAGGCATCTTTTTTACTTACTACACAAAATGCAGAGCAGCTCCAGCTCAGACATTTAAAGAGCTTCTATGGAAAGACATTTTGTGTGTGTGTGGGGGGGAAAAATCCTTGGAGTACACACTTTGGGCATGATTACGATGGTGGTTGGACAAGGATCCAACCGCCATCATTTTGGGCAATGTGTCGGCGGTCCCACCTGCCCGATTCCGATAGGACCGCCATGCAGTCGGTCCTAAAATACCCTTTTCAACAGCGCCTTGTGCTGGGGCCCAGAAAAAGGGCCACAGCACAAGCCACTGTTGAAAAAGTCACTTTGTACACATCCATGCAACTGTACAGTGGTCCAAAGGACTTGAGGGCCCTGTTTGGGGCCCCCCAAAGTCCTTTTCCGACAGCCTGTATATGGCAGTTGAACAGCCATGAACAGGCTGGCGGAAAGGGACATCCTAATCCCTTTGGTATTGCCTGTGCAGGCACCGCCCTCCTCGTAGGTATAAGAGTCCGCCGCCACCCTGACGGGATACTTGATCCTGTTGGACGCAGTGGTCTTTCCCCCGACAGCCAAGCTCCGACTGCCAGAATTCTAATGCGGTGGTCGGACCGATGGGCTGGATGTCGGTGGGAGCCCACCAACAGCCTGTTGGTGGCTGCCCCACTGCCAATCATAATCAGACCTTTTGTTTCAGCTTTAAAAAACATGATGTCACTTTAAAGAGATTTGGGAGAAAGCGTTGCCTGTTCTGGAGACCAAGCAGATGATAATGATGCAAGTTAAACTTCTTGCTTTCTATAAGGACTTAACGAATCTGGAGCTAAGGAAACACTCTTGGGTGATTAGCAGTACATTTAAATTTAATGAAAGGCAACTATTCGTTTTACATTCTAAAAAAACGTGCAATAGTAGGATTTAAATTTTTCCTGATTCCTCATAAATATTTGCCTTATACTTATTTAAATGAATATATAAATCTAAGCTCGTTTGTGTGGCCAAGACAAAGAATCTTTGATACATAGTTTGCAAATGAAAATCTATGGTTTTAGAAGGAAGGTATCTGTTAAGATTAAGGTTCCTATTTTTTACATATTCAGAAATGCCGAAACGCACTCGGTGCATATTTATCAGACTCAGACCCACAGTTGACAGGTAGATGTTTAAAACTCATGTCATTTGTTGGACGCAAAATACAAACTGTACCGATTAGCCGCTCTAAACCGGTCAGGCCTGAGGTGTTCAGTGTTAGCTGATCTGAATTTTCATAACTGTATTACAGGCTTCTCTTTTTTTAAGGAGTGTCACTACTTCAGATATGTTGTGTCTGATAGCAGCACAACTTGTAATTGTTTTAATATAATCACACAACAAATATATACTTGTCTTATCTAAAGTCAAAGAAATTGTTACACTATATTGCAAAATCATATTCTGAAAGCAATCTACTAAGTTATTTGTCCTCCCACTTGGCAAAATATATCTGCCCCAGTTTTCCCCGATTATGACTTTTGCTTACCTCTGTGCATGAGGTAAGAAAATCGTGAAGTTTTTTTGGTCCTAGTAGACCCTACATTACCCCTGTATGCACATTTTATAGAGTCACATTTGGAATGCTGCCTTGTATCCCTGTTAGATTTTAAACGATTGTATAACTAATTTTGGTGTATTTTGTCGGCCTGACCAAGTCCTGCTTTAAGCAAAGGTTTCCATTCCTCTTACAGAAATATAACCCTTTTTAATTATTTCTTATGTGTGTTTCTCTACAGAGTAGCCAGAATATGGCGAGCAAGATCTAAGAGTTTTGAAGACCTTTTAGAGCTTCAAAATGAAATGGAAGACTGAGTTCCGGTCGGGTGGTACTGGGGTTAGAGGAGAATGGCCCACAAGGGCACCAGTGACTGAGCTGCAAGTAGTTTATTTAGTGTACTTTGTTTCTATTCTATTCTATTCCTATTTTAGTTTATTTTTACACTTATTATGGCATTAGTCAATACCCCTAGTAGGCCCACTAGGGCTTGATTGAAATCTGATACCAGAGATAAAGGAACGTTTAAAATACACACAGCATGAAGTCTCCACAGGTTTATTACAGATTCTTTTTCTCTAGTTGAGCCGTCCTTGGGGTGCTTTCTTAGAGATGAAGTAGAGAAAATGTGATGAACCTAGGGATTCTACACACGATACCTAATGTTACATATTTGTATTTCTAATTGTTTATTTTTCCTTTACTTACACTAAATGATGTTTAATGCCAATAACTGATGCTGATATTTAATCTTATTTTTTGATGTATAAGAAAAAAAGACGACATTGAAAATTATAAGGAAATACCGAAAGTGTATATACTTCTTTCATTACCATTATTGAGATGAAGCACAAGTGACTATAAAAGCATTAAGAAAATGGAGGTACATTTTTAACAAAGGCAAAGACCGAAACACGTCCGAAATAGACTGTTACTGCAGCCTTAACATTTGTGAATAAAAACCATCTTACGAGCATCAGAGTGCCGAATTTGCTTATTTCCCTTGACAAGCGTTCATATATATATTTATTCACTGAAAAAACCCACAGGTTACAAAAACGTTTTTGGTAGGCTGACATTTCACTCCTACAAAACCTGTGAAATTCAACTGTTATAGTTAGCTGAGCTAACTATAACTTGCCCCCCCCCCGTAATGCACTGCTGATGAGGTCACATATTACATCACTCATGACATGGTCAGTGGCATCACTCATATCATCACTGATGACATCTCAAATGACATCACTGATGACATCACTGATTACATCATTCACATAATCTCCGATGCACTTACTCACAACCCAATATAAGAAATGCGTTACTTACCTGTAACTGCAGTTATCCAGTATTGGTGTCTTTCATAGATTCACATGCCTGAATCATTCCCCGTCGTCGAGACGGGAGTCTCCGGTACATAGAAAAGTAATGTCCTATAGACATACATAGAGAATAGTAGGCCTAAAGACCTCACCTTAGTAACGTATCCATGTCCTTTTGTAAAAAGGACTAAACTCTAGACAAGAGCCAATCAGCTGTCACCTCCCTCTAGACCCTTCCTGGCAGGAGCCTCAGTCCCTCATATTTTCGTACGCACTAAGCTAGGTAGGCGTGACACTGAGATAGTTAGGTGAGTCCTTCCCTGGAAGGTGGGAGGGTTGCATGTGAATCTATGAAAGACACAAATATTGGATAACTGCAGTTACAGGTAAGTAACGCATTTCTTATCCAGTATTATGGGTGTCTTTCATAGATTCACATGCCTGAATCAGAGTAGCAAGCAATGCAGAGTGCACATTGCTGATGGTACAGCATATGCAAGTCATTAGATAATACATATCATGCGACTATAAACCACCAATAAATGTCAACAGTAAGCATCAACATAGAAATGTGCATATCAGAGAAGGATGGAGGGACGGAGGAAGGCTCACCTTACTGAAATAGATGGCATAACACTGCTTGTCCCACTGCCGCATCCCTCATCAGCTCTGTGTCCAGGCAGTAATGCCTAGTGAAGGTATGCGGCGACTTCCATGTTGCCGCCCTGCAAATGTCCACGACTGGCACCCCAGCAAACAGTGCCATAGATGTAGACATAGCTCTTGTAGAATGAGCTCTGACCTTAGACCGTAATGGCTGTCCAGCTTGGTCATGACAGAAAGTAATCGCTGAAGAGATCCATCTGGAGATACTCTGTGTGGTAAGCGGTAGACCCTTCCTAGGTCTACTGAAAGCTATGAAGAGTTGATTAGACTTCCTGAATGTTTTGGTCTTATCAATGTAAAATTTCAAGCATCTTTTAAGGTCTAACGAATGCAGCGACCTCTCAACTGCAGTGCTGGGGTTTGGAAAGAATGACCTTAGGATTACAGGCTCGTTCAAGTGGAAGTCCGACGGGACTTTAGGGATAAATTTAGGATTGGTCCTTAAAAACACCCTGCCGTCTTTAAACTGTAGAAACGGATCCTGGATGGAAAATGCCTGCATTTCACTGACACTCCTTGCAGATGTAAGCGCTAGGAGGAGAGCTGTTTTCCATGAGATGTACTTTAGGTTAGCCTTGTGTATGGGTTCGAACGGATGTTTCATAAGTTGGTTAAGAACCACATTTAGATGTCATGTTGGTGGAGCCATCCATACTGGCGGGAAAGATCGGTATAGTCCTTTCAGGAACTGTTTAATTAGTCTGCTAGACCATAGAGAGGGACCCTTTGAAGTCCTTTTAAAACGTGATATTGCTGCCAAGTGCACCTTAATGGAGGAGTGGGCTAGGTCCAACTGTGCCAGATGTAGTAAATAGGGCAAGACTTGTTCTGGAGAGGAGGAAAAAGGTCGAATTCCTCTGTCTGCACACCATACACAAAAGCACTTCCACTTCAGGGAATACGTCTTGTTAGGGCTATCCGCTCTTGCCTTGGCTAGAATATCCAGACAGTCCTGTGGTATGTTTAGACTGCTGAATTCTCGGTACTCAGGAGCCAAGCGGCTACCTGAGAGACTTCAGATCCGGATGTTGAACCTGCTTGTTGTTCATGGTGAGCAGGGATAGATATTGGCGCAGATGAAAAGGTGTCTCTAGAGATAGACGATGGAGCTCCGTGAACCAGTGTTGTCTTGGCCAGAATGGGGCTATCAGAATTAGAGTGCAAGGCTCCGCTTTCATCTTTCTGAGGACTCTGGGAAGCATCGGGAAAGGCAGAAATGCGTACGCAAAGACGTTGCGCCATGCGATGGAAAATGCATTCCCTAGGGGCTCTGACTGGGAATGCCAGCTTGCGAAGTTTGGGCATTTTGCGTTCTTTCTGGTCACAAATAGATCGATTTGCGGCGATCCCCACTTGGAAAAGATCTGGTCGATGATTGTCTGGTCCAGTTCCCATTCGTGCGACAATGTCCTCTGCCTGCTTAACACGTCTGCAATTACATTATCCTTGCCTGGGACATTCTCCGCCCTTAGTGTTACATTGTGGAGAATGAGCCAATTCCAGATCTTTTGCGATTCGCGAGAGAGTGTCTGCGAACGCGTCCCTCCCTGTTTGTTTAGATAGTGCATCGTCATAGTGTTGTCGGTCCTGACGAGCACTAGGGAGTTCTTGATCCTTGGCAAAATGTAGGGCCAGGAACACTGCCCTCAGCTCGAGCAGGTTGATGTGGAGATGTTTTTCCAGCTCTGACCATTTGCCACTTATCTTCAGTTCTTGAAGGACAGCTCCCCAACCCTCCAAGGAAGCGTCCGTTGTGATTACATGAGGAGCTGCGGGAAGTAGGAATGTTAGTCCCCGCGAGAGGTTTTTTGATGACATCCACCATTGCAATGCCTTGATGATCCGCACTGTAATAGTTATGCGGTCGTTGAACAACCCTGTGCATTGTGTCCATTGTCTGGACAAAGCCTCTTGTAGGGGACGCATCCGTAGACAGCAATGTGGTATGAGTAGGATGCACGATGACATCATCCCCAAAAGGGATTTGAAGATACGAACTGTCAATGTTTTCTTCAAGGCTTCTGTTGAGGCTAGAGAAAGGAGCCTGCGTTTTCGTTCCTGGGATGGAAACGCCTTTGCAGAACCTGTGTTCAGAGTTGCTCCAAGAAAGGTGATGATGCGAGAAGGTTGAAAAATGGACTTTTCTTGGTTGATTGTAAGACCTAAGTGACTGAAGAGATTGAGAGAGGCGTTGGAGGATTTGGAGGCACCTGCAAAGGATGATGCCTTCACCAGCCAGTCGTCCAAATATGGGAAGACCTGGTGGTGACCATGCTGCCTGAGGAAAGCTGCCACCCGGGAGAGACACTTGGTGAAGATGCAGGCGCAGATTTGAGGCCAAAAGGTAGGACACGAAATTGCAAGTGCCTGCCCGCAACTGCAAATCTCAGGTATTTTTTGTGATTTTTGTGGACTGGAACATGAAAGTATGCATCCTGTAAGTCCAGTGACGTCATGAAATCCCCTTCCTCTAGGAGGTTCAAGATCTCCTGTATGGTGACCATGCGGAACGACTGCTTCTTTAAGAACTTGTTCAACGCTCTCAGGTCTAGAATGGGCCTCCATTTCTTTTCCTTCTTCTGAATGAGAAAGAAGCGGGAGTAAAATCCCTTCCCCTTCTGAGACGATGGTACTCTCTCTATTGCTCCTTTCCTGAGCATAATTGAAAGTTCTTTCAGAAGCAATCATAGATTTTTGTGTTGCATTGGGCGGGGAGGAGTTGTCGTAGGGATACTTTCGAATTCCATGGAATGGCCAAATTGAATCAATTGAAGGACCCACCGGTCCGTGGTTATTCTTTTCCAATTCCTGAGAAAATGTGTCAATTTTCCTCCAATCTTTAAAAAAGTAGATGGGGGTTGGACTGGCTGGATGAATAGGTCATTGGCGTCCACCATTGTTCCTCCTTTGATTTTTGCCTCTAAAGTTTGACTTTCCGTATGAGGATTGTCGGCCCTGTTGTTGTTGGCAATTCTGACATTGGGTTCTACCTGGTTGGAAGAATATGATGATCTGCTCTGAAAACCACCTCTGTATGAGGGTTGTCCTCGTCCTCTCTTCCCTCGCAAGGACTGGTTCTTATATTGGAGCGTACCCAGCGCTCTTGCCCTGTCCGTGTCTTTTTTAATAGTTTGTAGAGCTTTGTCGATCTTAGCTCCAAACAGATGTTGGCCATCATAAGGCATATCTAGGACTTTAGACTGTACCTCCTGTTTAAATGAAGTTGCCTTGAGCCATCCTTGCCCTCGTAAAACGGCCGCCCCGGCCAGCTACCAGAACCCCGTCATCGCTACGTCCATAGCGCAGTCTATTATTTCAGACACTGACGTCTGACCTTCCAAAAGGATAGATTGTACTTCCTCTTTTGAGGCGTCTGGTAACTCAGATAAATACGGTGCAATAACCGCCCATAGCTGTCTATTGTATCATCCTAGAAGCGCCAGTGTATTTGCTGCCTTCACTGTCATTACTGACATTGTAGAAAAACGTTTTCCTATATTGTCTAGCTTCCTCCCCTCCTTGTCCGGTGGCGCTGTCAAAGGAGATGAGGGGTTTCTAGAATTCTTTTGTGCGGTCTGAGTGACTACCGAATCAGGTTTAGGGTGTCCTGTGAGACAGGCCGCTGCTGACGGTGGTGCCTTGTATTTCTTATCCAGCCTTGGAACTACTGGCGAGACTGAGGCTTGAGTTTGCATCAATTGCAGACCATGTTCCCATACATAATCAATTATTGGAATCGATCTCGGTGCTTTTTTAAGCGGTTCTTTAAAATCGTATAGAAAACAGTCATGTTCCTGAGATTCCATTGTCATGTGGAAGCGTTTTGCCGCTCTCTCAACCAGATTGTGGAAACCACCAATGTCCACTGGTGGCAAGTCTGAAGTAGCGGGCACAGGAGACACTGGAGAATCGATGACATATTCGTCATAGTCGTCATGAACGGATTGGTCATCCTGCACTTCACCCTCCTCTGGTTGATCTTCCTCTTCTTCTTCATCAGATGATGGAGGCCAAGACACGTGCACCCTCTCCTGCTGGAGAACCAAGGGTGGCGGTCGAGGTCGTGGCGATGGCACTGTCGCTGCTGGTTGAGGAGCTGGGGATTCCGGGAACCTTTGTTTGTAGTACTCAATCAGAAATCTTAAGTTATGTTATGTTATGTTATGTTAGTATGAATTTGTAGAGCGCACGTTCACCCCGGGGTTTCTTGGCGCTGTGTACCGCTGGGGAACCAGTCCTGGCTTTACCTGTGAGATGGTCCCTATTGGGCATCTCCAAGGTGAAGCCAGGCATCCCCGGCAGCGAGGGGGCCGTTGTGGAGATTAAGCAAGCTATTGCCCAGAGTTGCAGCGTGGGGCCCATGGTTAGAGAGGCACCGAGGCGAGATGTATCGAGCCCGCTGACATTGGTTCTGTCAGTCACTAGAGATGCTGGCAGACACACCATGGGTGTAATGTGCGTCTGTACTGTATGCTACTGGACTACTTCCTCGTCCGAGCTTTGACATTTCACTACTAGCTCCGAAGGGCTGTTTGCCTGGAGCATATCGTCCTCATCAGATTCTTCATCTTGTAGGAGATGAGCTGGCGGTAGACTTTGCACCCGACTTGGAGATGTTAAGTCCGGTGTGATTGCCCTCTTTGAGATTTTGACCTGCGAAGTGGAATGGAACCCAGAATCAGTCATCAACACCTGGCTCGTCGACGGAGAGATCATCGGCGGTGTATTGCCAACAGTCTGTTCATTCTGGACCTTTGCCGACGACGGGATTATCATCGTCGACTGCTCCAACAGGGTCGTCAACGATGTTTGCATCGACGGTGTCACTGTGGACGGAGTCTTTATAGTCGTCGACGCCTTCGTCGACGGCATTGCTGTGGACGGTATCTTCATCGTCGACGACGCCTTCGTCGACGGTGCCGCTACCGATGGTGTCTTCATCATCATCGACGACTTCGATGGTGTGCCCGTGGACGATGACGTTTTGGGCGTCGAAGATGACCTTTTAATAACAATGGTCAACGACGATGGAGTAATCGTCGTTGAAGAAGATAACGTTGCTGATGCCGTCGTCGCCGAGACTGTCGATGTCGAGACATAGACAGGAGACACAGCCTTACTGAGCGCCCATGATGATGTCGATGAGGTCGTCGTCGACGACAGGGCAGGTTTTCTGAAGGTGTGAACCTCCTTGTCAGACGCTGATGCTGACTGGACCTCTGAAGACTTTATAGGTGTTTTCTTTGGAGGAGCGTCTTGAGGGCTAGGGGAAGCTACCCTTGGCCTCTTGAGAGACAGTTTAGAGGAGACTGAAGAGCTCTCACCTTCTTCAGAAGATTCCAGATTGTCTCTGTCCTTGAGCCTTTGGAGCCATATAAGAAAGCGTCCTTCTCGATTCTTTAGAGTTTTTGTGGAAAATGTTCTACATATTTTGCAGTCCTTAGATGAATGATCCGGGTATAGGCAATATAAGCATTTCTTGTGTTGGTCATCGATGTGAAGCCTTTTTTTACCACACGAACTACAGGCTCTCAAAAGACCCTTCTTATGAGTTTCAGCCATAATAATTCGCTTTTACCTAGAAAGAATCCAATTTTGAAAGAAATAAAGCTTTAGAAGCAAACCTGAGCAGAACTCAGGTGGAGACTCCCTTAGCACAACGTGCGGTAGAAAATCTGAGGGACTGAGGCTCCTGCCAGGAAGGTTCTAGAGGGAGGTGACAGCTGATTTGCTCTTGTCTACAGTTTAGTCCTTTTTACAAAAGGACATGGATATGTTACTAAGGTGAGGCCTTTTGGGGATGTATGACGGTACCACACGTACTTTTACAACGCGTACCGTTACCACACTACTTTTACCACGCAAGTCGTTACAACGACTTGCGTGGAGGGGCGCTGGATAGTAAATTATTTAATTTACTATTCCAACTCCAGTCCCCGTGGACTCTAGGGAAAGGAGTTGGATAGTAAATTAAAGTATTTACTATCCTGGAGCGCCCCCCAGCGCATGTCGTTGTAACGACTTGCGTGGTAAAAGTAGCGTGGTAACGGTACCGCGTTGTAAAAAATGCGTGGTAACCGTTGTATACCCCTTTAGGCCTACTACTCTCTATGTATGTCTATAGGACATTACTTTTCTATGTACCGGAGACTCCCGTCTCGACGACGGGGAATGATTCAGGCATGTTAATCTATGAAAGACACCCATAATACTGGATAACCTTTCATACACCCATTCCAAATTTCAGACTAGCCTTTCCAAAACCATTGACACACCAATAGGATTAGTTACTTACATGTAATCCTAGTTCTCTTCCAGGGGTATCCTCATCAAAGTCATAAACATTAGAATATTCCCACCCATGCGCGGGACCCCGGAAACACTATATTATATGTGCCCCACATATATATAGCCATATATATATATATACATATATATTAAGGGTGGGCGTACTTCGCGTAGCCCCACTACGCGCCGCCGGACTCCCTCCCACCCCCTCTGCCCTCTCCTACATACCTAATTTCAGTAAATAATACCAGAAAAGTAAATTAAAGGCACTTACCTGGTCCGCGGCGTCCCGAGGCTCCCTCTTCTCTTTCGGGCCGCCGCGTCTTCGATCCCAAAGCGCATGCGCGGCCGCCCGCGCATGCGCATTGGGATCGAAGACGCAGTGCGAAAGAGAAGAGGGAGCCCCGGGACGCCACAGACGAGATAAGTGCCTTTAATTTACTTTTCTGGTATTATTTACTGAAATTAGGTATGTAGGAGAGGGCGGGAGGGAGGCGGGTGGCGGGCAACTTCGCTCCGTCCACAGAGCGTGCGTAGTGTTGCCTACTATGCCTACTTTGCAAAATGCAAACACTATGTACACTCCGTGGGCGAAGCGTGGTCTTTCGCCCAGGGTTAATATATGTGTATATATATATGTATAAAAATAAGCAATTGCAGCCTAATAAACACCAGAGCTGAATCATGCTGTAAAGAATTTCCACCATACATGAATAACATGCATTAGAAACATGAGGAACAACAACAAAGATTGTTTAGAAACTGTTTTAATGCTTAGAAAGCAGTAGAAATTCTCATAAAACACTAAAAGCATAGAAAGCTCCCAGGCTGCCTTGCAAATACACAGTCTAAAAAGACTGAAAAGCTAACCTGTAGCTGCCTAGCAATAAACTGACACCGTGCCTTTAAGGCACTCCTGACCCCCAGTTTCCCATCATGCCTCAGGGGTGACAGTTGGGTCAGTTGTTCTTCGTGGAGACTGAATAAACCATGGAACAAAAAGGTTACCAATATCTCCAAAGTATAGTAGTCCTTTGCCCGGGGAGGCGGGAGGGTTGCTTATGACTTTGATGAGGATACCCCTGGAAGAGAACTAGGATTACAGGTAAGTAACTAATCCTTCTCATCCAGGGGATCCTCATCAATAGTCATTAGCATTAGAATAGAATAGCGAGCCTCACCTCATCTCCCTGCGGGCAACGGAGCAACAAAACAGTAATATCATTAATAAGCCTAAATGTAAATGTAAATGTGCTGGACTTGTAAAGCGCACAGCTGCCCGTAAGCGTCCCGGCGCTTGCTTAGGGAACCCGTCCTGGTATTCCCCTGTGATAAACCACGGCAGGTTGTCCACAAGGTGAAAGCCAGGCATCCCGCCGCGAGGGGCCGTAGTGGAGATTAAGCAAGCTATTGCCCAGAGTCGCAGAGTGTGACCCCGTGAGTTGAGTAGGCACCAGAGCGAGAATTGTCGAGTCCGTGGAATTTTGAGCCCGAGACCCGCCGAGGCGGGGAATCGAACCCTGGTCCACGGTCGATCTCAGCTTCTGGGTCTGCCGCCTCTAACCACTGAGCCACGCTTCTCCACGCCTAGAAAAACTAAGCTTGTACAGGCAGCAGGCTACCCAAATAGATTCCTCAAGGAGGCTTGTCCTACTTGAGTATCAGCCCTGGAATCAGATTCTAGGCAGTAATGCCTCGTAAAGGTATGAACTGATCTCCAGGTTGCAGCCTTGCAAATCTCTGACATAGGGACATCATGTAAGAAAGCTACTGGGGCCGCTTTCCCCCGAGTGTGCCGCTAGCTGATAAGCCAATTTAATACAGGAGACTATCCATCTGGAGATGGATCCCTTAGCAGCAGGAAAGCCCGTTCTCATGGAACCATAATTGACAAACAGCTCAATCGTCTTCCTAATGCCCTTGGTATTTTCCAAATAAAATGTAAGCACTCTTTTGAGATCCAAAGAGTGCAGCGACCGCTCAGCCGGGGTGGCAGGGTTTGGAAAAAAGGATGGAAGAGAAATGGACTGATTAATATGAAAATCAGACACAACCTTTGGTAAGAAAGATGGATGCGCCCGCAAGACTACTCTGTTGAGGTGGAAAACAGTGTAAGGCTCTTTTGTACACAGCGCTTGGATTTCGCTTACTCTGCGCGCTGATGTAATGGCAACTAAGAATGCGGCCTTCCAAGATAAATGCTGTAATGCGGCTTTGTGGATGGGCTCAAAAGGAGGTCCCATCAACTTGGATAACATAGGTTCAACTCCCAAGGAGGAGAAGGATTTCGGACAGGGGGGTAAACTTTCTTCAACCCCTGGAGGAAGTCCTTGACCACTTGCATCTGGAAGAAAGATGTTTGGCTCAGCGATTTTCTATACGCCGTAATGGCTGACAAGTGCACTCTAATAGAAGCATACTTCAACCCAGATGTTGCTAAGGAAAGAAGGTATGGAAGAATAACATCCTCCTGCCCTTTTGTAGGGTCATGGTGACGCTCCCTACACCAAACATAAAACCTCTTCCACTTGAACGCATATGACGCTCTTGTGGAAGGCCTCTTAGCCTATTTTAAAATGTGTATACAATCAGGAGGTAGGTTCAGATGTCCGTATTGCAGGACTTCAGGAGCCATGCTGTCAAGCTCAGCGAGGGGAGGTTTGGATGTAGAATCCTCCCGCCCATCTTGGTCAACAGGTCCGGCCTGCAAGGTAGACGTCTGTGTGGATACACAGACAGATGAAGAAGGTCCGGGTACCACTACTGCCGTGGCCAGTCCGGAGCTATTAGAATCATCTCCATGTCCGATCTGATGAGATTGGAAACCACTTTCGGAATCAGAGACAGAGGAGGAAATGCGTAGACAAATGTCCCTGACCAATCCATCAAAAGTGCTTTCATCCTTGTCTCTGGAAGGTGGAATCTGGACGCGAAGGCGTGGCATTTTTTGTTTTCGTCGTTTGTTTTCGTAGTTGGATGACCCCAGCAATGAAACAGGTCCACCACTACCTCGTCGTTTAGCACCCAGTCTGGTTGCTCTTCGAAGTGCCTGCTGAGTGCGTCTGCCTTGATGTTTAACTCCCCTGGAAGGTGCACTGCTACTACCGAGTGAGAAGCCAGTGCCAGATCGCCAGGGACTCCAGGGAGAGAGTGCGTGGTCGCGTGCCACCCTGTTTGTTCAGGTAGAACATGGTGGTCGTGTTGTTGGTTTGTACCAGGACCATGCTGGATTCGATTGCGGGGAGAAAGGCTTTGAGAGCGAGATGCACTGCTTGTACCTCCAGCATATTGATGTGGTAGGACTGTTCTTGTGCCGACCACCAACCTTGTATTTGAAGGCACCCCATGTGTGCCCCCCAGGCTTGTAGAGACGCATCTGTCACTATTGACTGTGCCAGAAGTGGTTGGTGAAAGGGAACCCCCACCAACAGATTCTGAGGCCGAGTCCACCACTTGATGGAAGATCTCATTGCCTGGGAAAGACTGATCCGGTCTTCCCAGCATCCTATCGATTGATCCCATTGGTCCTCCAGAGCCTGCTGCAACGGACGCATCCTCAGCCTGGC
Source organism: Lissotriton vulgaris (assembly GCF_964263255.1). Lineage (NCBI taxonomy): Eukaryota > Metazoa > Chordata > Amphibia > Caudata > Salamandridae > Lissotriton > Lissotriton vulgaris. The sequence continues at coordinate 408,967,559 of NC_141697.1, read as the reverse complement.
GTGTGGTATGAGGAAGATGCAGGAGGCCATGGAACCCAGCAGGGAGGCTACCTGTCAGACTTTTGGACTTTGGGTCTCAAGCATAATCCTGCACTTCTGCTGCATCGAAAAAAGTTTCTCCTCCAAAGGAAATGCTCTTCCCAAGTTTGTGTCCAGAACGAAGCCTAGGTAGTGGATGGACTGGGTTGGAAGTAGCACTGACTTTTCCATGTTGACATGGAGGCCGAGATTGCGCAATTGTTGCAGACAAACGTGTAAGTCGCTTTTCACTTGTAGAGGAGATGGACCTTTCAGGAGCCAGTCGTCCAGGTATGGATAGACGAAGAGTCCATTTTTCTGTAGGAAGGCTGCCACCACTGCCATGCATTTGGTGAAGACGCGCGGGCCGACTTGAGCCCGAAGGGCAGCATCTTGTACTGGTAGTGTTTATTGCTGACCACAAACCGAAAGTACTTGCGATGACGTAGTGCAATTGGAATATGGAAGTATGCATCTTGCAGATCCACCGAACACATCCAATCCCTTACTTGCAGATGTGGACATATTTGGTGAAGAGCTAATATCCAGAACTTCTCTTTTACTATGAATTTGTTTAGTAGACGAAGGTCCAGGATGGGTCGGAACTTGTGCTCCTGATCTTTTTTGGGGACAAGAAAATATCTGGAGTAAACTCCTTTCCCCTTTGAGACGGTGGTCCTTCTTCTATAGCTCGCTTTTGAAGAAGAGCCTTCACCTCTCTTCAGAGCGGATCGACCTGGTGAAGACGAGTCTTCTTTGGAGGAATCTTCTTTGGGAGCGCACGGAAACGAAATGTGTATCCATTGCGCAGTATATTCAGCACCCAACGATCTTTTGTGATGCTGCACCACTCTGCCAGATGTTGAGAAGCACTTCCTCCCACTGGAGTGGGAAACAGCGCCAGAGGAAGCCACTGCTCATGACTTCCCTCCTCTCGCTATAGTAGAGGATTGTTTCTGGTGACCCCCTCTACCTCTGTTAGATTTTCCTCCTCAAAATTGGGACTTGCCCTGATTCTTGTTCTGGGACCACTGAGGGGTTTGAACCCTCTGTTGAGCCCCCTTGCGCTGGTTAGTCTTGTATCAGCGCTTGAACTCCTTTTTCTTCTCCAAGCCGACCGCTTTAAGAGTATCCAGCTTGGTTTTCATTCTACTCATCTCTTCGTCAGTGTGTGAGCCAAAGAGAGAGGAACCAGAGAATGGAAGGTTTAGGATGCGTTGCTGTGCATCGGGGTTGAGGCCTGTCAAGCGTAACCAAGACTACCTTCTGGCTCATATTCCATGCGCATACAAATGCGCCGAAAGCACTGCGCCATAGGCCGCCATGCTAATCATCTGGTTCGCAACCAGACAGCCCTCTGTCAGTGTCTCTTCAAGGTCTTTCTGGTCTTCTCTTGGCAGTTTGGATTTGAAGCGCTCCATGGAATCCCATAAGGCTCTATCATATCTGCCTAAATGCGCGACCGCACTGGAGACCTTCAGTGTAGAAGCGGCAGAGTTGCAGACCTTGCGACCCCACGAGTCCTGAGACCTGCTGTCCTTATCTGGAGGTACCAAAGAGGTAGCAGTGACCGCATGTGTCTTACGCGCTGCTGCTACGCTCACCGAGTCTGCAGGGGGATCAGTCTTAACAAAGACCGGGTCAGAGGTAGCTGGCTTGTATTTATTTTGGATGCAAGCCGGCACCGCCTTAATGGTCGCTGGAGACAGGAATATGCCCATGACAGGTTCCACAACCCCTGGAACCGATGGAAGCAATGGACGAGACTTCTGGTGAAGTGTCTCAAAAATCACAGTTGTGATGACTTGGGGAACAGACATTGCAATGTTGAGCTTCTGAGCTCCCCTCTGGAGGACATCATGGTACGTATTAATGTCTTCAATCGGTGAGACCCTAGAGATAGGGCTATCCGAAAGTGTGGGAGAATAATCCCTCTTTGAAGAGTGGGTAGAGGAGGTAGAAGAAGTAGACGGTGTTCTCCTACTCCTGCGATGAGCACTGTGCCTCCTATCCCGTGATCTGCTTGAGCGGTCCTTCCGTCTGGGAGAACGAGACCTAGCAGGCCTCCTCACAGGTGATCTCTCAGCTTGGACTCTGTGCCTGGGAGGGCTGTGCCTGTCCGCTTCTTCAACCAGTCTTTGAAGAGGAGAGCTGTGCATAGGACTGGCGTATTCCTGCATCTGCCTCGTAGCCCCTGAATCCCGCCAGTGATGTAAAGGCAGATTCCAACTCGGGGATAACCGCACCCCAGTAGAAGAAGGCTCCATCCGTCGCAAAGGTGACTTGCGAGCAGGGCTTCTAGCCTCTGGAGAGGCTGCGGATGAGTGGCGGGATGCTGACTCCGTCATCAGAATCACCTATCCTTCTCTGGATCTCTCTGAAGCTGGCCTCGACCTCGGTTGGGAGCCCCTTGACATCGATCCTGCTTGCTTCCTTGATTCTTGCCGCTTTGGCGTCGTGCGCTCTGACGTTGAGTGCCTCGACGGCGAGCGATGCCGGAGAGAGGCTGGTAAAGATCACTGATCTCTCGACGTCGAACAGCGATGTGCAGCCGACGACGGAGCATTTCTCTCTCTCGACGCCGAACGTCGATGGGACGACTGCAGAGCAGCCAATCTCGACGTCGAGGGTCTGCGCGACGACGGCTGAGGGGTATTTGGCACTCTCAACGCCGAACGCCGACGAGACGATGAGGAGATCTCATCCTCGACGCTGATCGACGCCTGGTTGTCTACGGCGGAGGACTCGGGGCTCTCGACGTCGATCGCTGCATCCGTGACGACGGAGGTGAGCCTGCTCTCGACGCTGAACGTTGTGTCGATGACGGCAGAGGGGTCACACTTCTCATTGCCGATCATCGCCTGGTTGACGACGGCAGAGGGCTCTTGTTCCTCGACACTGATCGTCGCCGGGTTGACGATGGTGGGGGGTCTTTGTCCTCGACTCCGATCATCGCCGAGTTGACGACGCCGGAGTGTCTTCAATTCTCGACGTCGATGACGTACCTGAATTTCTTCTTCTCAACGGCGAGCCCGCTGTCGAAGGTCGTTTTTTAGATAAATGACCCACCGGTTGATCTTTTCTCAGCGCCGAGCCCGACGCTGAAGCTGAAGGGCGTGAAGTCTTGTCCTTAAACGATATTCTAGACCTCTTGGAGCCCTTCTTTACCGGAGACCTTCCTCTAGATGACCTATGTGCCAGGCCATAGATGCAAATTCTCTCCCTGTCCTTCAGAGTTCTTCCTGACAGGGTTTTGCAGTGAGGACAGGTCCTTGCATCATGTTCTTCACGTAGAAAAAGTATACAGACTTCATGGTTGTCTGTCTTGGCCTTCTTTTTGCCACAAGAAGGGCAGGTATCAAAAAGAGAAGGCATTTTGAGGAGAAAATGCCCCCAAAAATTTGTCACTAAAAGACAGATTCTTACTTGAAAAGATGTAAAACGTCGAGGTAAGGCAAAAAAGTTGTGAAAAATGAAGTGAATTTCTGACAGAAATCAGAAATGAGTGGAGCTGTGTTACCAGGATCCTTCCTGAAGGAGCTAGAAAGAACAACTGACCTAACTGTCACCCCTGAGGCATGATGGGAAGCTGGGGGTCAGGAGTGCCTTAAAGGCACGGTGTCAGTTTATTGTTAGGCAGCTACAGGTTAGCTTTTCAGTCTTTTTAGACTGTGTATTTGCAATGCAGCCTGGGAGCTTTCTATGCTTTCAGTGTTTTATGTGAATTTCTACTGCTTTCTAAGCATTAAAACAGTTTCTAAACAATCTTTGTTGTTGTTTCTCATGTTTCTAATGCATGTCATTCATGTATGGTGGAAATTCTTTACAGCATGATTCAGCTCTGGTGTTTATTAGGCTGCAATTGCTTTTTTTATATACATATATATGTATATATATATATATATGGTTATATATATGTGGGGCACATATAATATAGGGGCATATTATCAAGCCTGTGCGCTAAAATTATCGCCGCTTTATCGGCCGAAAACGGCCGATAAAGCGGCGATAATGGGCTTGATAATATGCTCTATGGAATTCCAATCGAAGCACATGTTAGATGTGAAGACATCTAACATGGGCTTCGATTGGAATTCCACAGAGCATATTATCAAGCCCATTATCGCCGCTTTATCGGCCGTTTTCGGCCGATAAAGCGGCGATAATTTTAGCGCACAGGCTTGATAATATGCCCCATAGTGTTTCCGGGGCCCGGCGCAGGGGCGGGAATATTCTAATGCTTATGACTATTGATGAGGATCTCCTGAAGAAATCCAGTAGGTACATGACTACTCACTGATTCATAGGTCTACACACACACATCCCCGGGGCCAGCCCTCTATTTATTTTTTGGAGGGGGGCACGCGGCCTCCCTCCTGAGGCTAGTATTGCCCCGGGGACCCCATCCCCTGGGGCATGGCCACATCCTTTGTTTAACAACAAAACAAAATGGGTAGGGGGGCTGCACAGCCTCCCCTGATGGGGAATTTCTTTCCCCGGGACCCCAGCCCCCAGGCTTTGCCACATCGCTGAGGACCACTGGGCGAGCCTTAAGGCACCCAGCTTCCTGCCGGCTCCCAGCCTCCTGCAGGAGCCAGCATTGCTTATGGGCAGAGAGAACTGAAAACATGCACCTCCCTCTGCCCAAAAGCAATTCTGCTTCGCTTCATGGAAACAAGAGTATTTTCAATGCTCTCGCTTCCATGGAGCAAAGCAGTGTTTGCTATGGCTTGGCAGGAGCAGCGCCACTATGCCATAGCAAACTGCAATGTCCCGGGGGTGGGCACCCCAGGACATTCCTGGAGCCGGCCCTAGGCGTGTTGGCCCACATTGTCATTTACAGCTGTAAGAAGGGTCCGCGTAGCCCCCCTCCAATATGCAAAGTAGCCAGAGGGAGGTGGTGGTCCCTGGGGCGTTGATCCCCCCGCACATTATTTTGAGCACAGACCCGGGGAGGAGGTGGTCCCCTGGGCTGTGTGGGGGGACAGGAGCCCCCCATGCCTAATTACAGAAATAGCCCGGGTAGGTGTCAATGCCCGGTGCTGCGTGGGGTGGCAGAAGCCCTCCTACACAGTGATATTTTTATTTACAGCCCCAGGGAGGTGATAGCTCCAGGATATCATTTTTCAAACACTCTCAGGACCTGGCCCACCCTGGGCTTAAAGGAAACAAAACCTTTGTGTAACAATTTTCAGCTGAATTCACGGATCCAATGCGAATTCCGTCAACATTTTAAAATCACGCCTAGGGGGTCAGGGTGTTTCTACTCTTGCCCCTTTTCTTAATTGTTAACGTTTCTAAACCTTTTTCTTTGTGACTCGGCTCAACCTAGGCTTCTTGTAGGGGGGTCCCACAGGGACCCCACCTGGCAAAAAAAGCATTAAAAATAATTTGCAGTATCCTCAGATCCCACCAAAAAAAACAAAAAACGAAGGGGCTCAATACAATGGCGGGCGGACATGTTTGGGACCACCCGCCAGACATGCTCCATGCTCGCATTGTAATCTGGTGGGCGGTACCATTTCCCCGGTCCAGTCCGCTCCGCCTGGCAATCCTAAAGATTGCCTGTGGCGGAAGCACGGCCGGCGGTCTTTACGCCCCCACGCTTGCGGAAGGAATCCCCCCCATCTTAATGTGCTGGGCGAAATGGGCAATCAGATGGCGGAGGGCCAGCCCCTGCACAGCTTGTGGTGTCAGGCCTTCCACCACCCTAATGAGCCCCTAAGAGCGGGTGCCCATGCATCGTTAATAATTGGCCTCCGGGAGGACCAAATCTCTGGGGCATTGGCATAATAAAGGAGAAAATGAATTTTGAGGGCCTCGTCCCGGTGCTTTGATTTAAATCAATGCAGGGGGCCGGGTGGAGCCCCCCACAGTACCGGGGATGGCCACCTCTCTGTGGCTTTTGTTAAATTGAATGTGGAGGGCCTTTATGGAACACCCGCAGCCCCGGGGACCACCACCTCCCCGGGGCAAAATTAAAAAAATAGGGGGGCTGTGTGGTCCTCCACCTTGAGCTATACATGGCCTTGGGGCTGCCACCCCCCAGGGCCAGCTTCTATTTCCGTGGGTGCTCACTCATAGGATATAGCTGTTTGGCAGGAGCTTTACCACTCCCGCCAAGCCATAGCAAATATTCCGCTTCAAGCAAGTGAGAACATTGAAAATGCTCTTGCTTGCTGGAAGTAGACGAAATTGCTTTCACAGAGAGGAAGTTGCATGTTCACTAGCTCCCCTCTCTTTGAAAGCAATACTGTCTCCCGCAGGAGGTGGGGCGCAAGCAGGGATTGCGGGAACCTACAGGCTTCCCCGTGGTTCCCAATGAAATTCACTGGGGGCCCTGGGTGGGTAGAGATTATTTAATTATAGGGACAACAATGGTTTTTGGTGGCCTCAAAAGGTCCTGGTAGAGTAGGGTATAACTATGTTACTAGAATCAATCCTGGAAGAGAGTTTTGTAGGGTAACATACAAATAGAATACTTTATTTATGTTTTATAGTACAAGTATATTTTTCAGGTGCTCACACGAGTGACAAAGTGCTTATAGTGACTGAGTGAAAAATTAGGATAAAACTATATACAAAGTGCCACAAACAAGGGTATTCCCCGCATAAAATATATACAATAGGGTAGGGGAGTTTCCTTGAATGGGTCGATGGCGTTTCGATCTAAACAACTTTAGATCATCATCAGGACGTGGTGAGCTTTCCTGAAACAGTGTTGAAATAAGGCAATTTTAGTACTATGTCCCACATATCTTGTTTCTTAACACAGTGGTATAGTGCTCCCAGTGGCATATAAATCATGCACATTTCTTTATAACTAATAAAATTGAGCAAACGTGAATTAAACGCGCTTTTAAAAAAAAAGGGATTTGATTAGAAGAGCAAGGTTGGTTACGCGCTTTATAGGTAACATGCTTGGTTGCGCGCTTTTCAAGGAAGAGATGGCTTACTTCGCTGGATGGTAGAACTAATTTCCATCAGGTATATGGATTCGAGATTCACAGGCTTTAATAAATAATTCGAACGGCCTGAAAGATAAGGGAAGGATGGAATCATTCATGTAGTGATCATCACGGAGGTTCACTGTGATCACTTTTAATAAAATGGAAAACTTACTAGGTATACTATTGTCAGGGCTAGACCAATTTACTCTAGGTATAGTTTTCAATTTTGTCTGGGTATAGCGTTTTCAACACTGTCTGTGAGCAAAACAAACATTAGATTTGACTATATACAGATTCTAATTGGTGGAAAAAGTATAAGACGAAAATTTATTAAAAGGTATTTATAAAAGTTACCCATAGCATTCCGGTATTGTTTGCTGCAGTTAAAGTAATTTATAATTTGTGCAGGGTAGATCTAGAATGGCAATGAGGGTAAGTTAAGAAATGATGATTAATTGTGAGCCATGCTGTTAGGCATATTCAAACAAATGAAAACCGTTACCAATTATTAGTACTGGTACATCGTCCCGGCGGGAGCTGGGGACAAAGAATAAGGATAGTATTAAGGTATAGTAAGTAAATAGTAATACGAGCAAGCCACATCTGTAGTCTCGTAGAAGAAGTGGGAACATTCTCTTGGTTAACGCGTGTACTTACTGGATCACCGCGGTCCTGGGTGGGTAGAGGGCACGCATAATTAAGGCCTGATCCAGGCCCTAAATTGGCCTGGGAGGGGGTCACAGGGGCCCACTCCCATATTAAACACATTTTTAAATCGGCACTACCCTGCTAACACACCTCTTGCTGCACAAATGGTTGGGGAATGAAGTCCCCTTGGCTGCAGAGGGTCCTTGGAGGCCAACTACCCCTCCAGTTACCTCCAGTAGGTCCCCCACAGGGGGATTTCTGAGAGGTGATAAGATGCACCATCCCCTTTCTCCACCACTCTGCAAACATGCCTCCTGGTGAGCTACTGGTTGGGGATGAAGTTCCCTTGGATGATGAGGGTCCTTGGATGCCAGGGACCCCTTCTGTTCCCTCAAGTAAGTCCCACACAGTGGGATTGCAGGGAGGTCTTTGGAGGCCACCCCCCGTTTGCCACCACTCTGCAAACATGCCTCCTGGCACACTACAGGTTGTGGATGAAGTCTACTTTACTCCTGAGGGTCCTACAGGGTCAACTACCCCTCCTGTTACCTCCAGTAAATCCCACACAGCAGGATTACAGAGAGGTTGTCGGAGGTCATGGCCCTTTTCCCCACTACTCTGCAAACATGCCTCTTTGTGCACTATTAGTTGGGGGATGAAGTCCCCTTGGCTCTTCACATATTTGGGGGCCAGCTACCCCTCCTTTTACCTTCAGTAAGTCTCACATAGCTGGATTGGTCAGAGATTGTCAGAGGCCAAGCCCCTTTTCTCCACCAGTCTGCAAACACGCCTCCTTGTGCTTGGTTGGGGGATGTCCTTCCCAGGGCTGCTGATGGTCCTTGGGGGCCATCTATCCCTTCTGTTACCTTCAGTAAGTCCCACACAATGGAATTCTTGAAAAGTCTTTGGAGCCCACACCTCCTTTCTCCACCACTCTGCAAATGTGCCTCCTGGTGCACTACTGGTTGGGGGATGAAGTCCTCTTGGATGCTGAGGTACCTTGGGGGACAAGAAGCCCTCTTGTTACCTTCAGTGAGTCCCATGCAGTGGGATTCCTGAGAGCTGGTTGGAGGCCTGCCCCTTTTCTCCACCACTCTGCAAACACGACTACTAGTTAGAAAAACAATAGAAAGTCACTTAAAAAACCAAAGGTTACATGGACATTATAGTTAGGAAATAGAATTTGAAAAACCTTTATAGTTAGGCTAAGATATCCTGCATACAAAACGACCTTCCGGGGGTACACAAAGAATAATTAAGGGTGTCTGTTGAAGACCCCGAGGGAACACCACCTCCCTGGGGGCTAACTATTTGAAAGAGGGGAGCCATAAATGGGCCTGGGGACAACCGCCCCCAGGGCAGGCTCCAGCAAAGTCATGGGGTCCTGAGGCAACACTGCTCTACTTTCATTAAAAATGCCCTTGCTTGATGAAAGCAGAGCAGAATTGCTTTTCAGACAGAGGGAGCTGCATGTTAGCAGCTCCCTCTGTCTAAAAGCAATGCTGGATCCTGCAGGACAATGGGAGCCGGCAGGAAAAGCGGGGCCTTGAGACTCCACCCGGTGCCCCAAACAGATAAGAGTGGGGTCCCTGGGTTGGACCAGGGCACCCAGAGTAGAGGCCTGGGAGGGGACTGGTCAGACAAAAGTTACAGAGGCTCAGATTTCACTTGTACAAAACCAGTGAAATTCAGCAGTTATAGTTACCTCGGCTAATTATAGCTTACACCCATGCAATGCACAGCTTATGACCTCACACATTATATCACTCTTGACACGGTCAGTGACATCATTGAAGACATCACTCATGACATCTCAAATGCCATCAAGTGAGTGCATGTATTTTTAAGAGTTTATAAGTGTTAAAATTAGAATTATCTACAATAAAGGTTTAAATATTAGACTAGGTGTGCTACTACTGTCCAATACTATTTCTAACATAAATAAGGTAGGCTGAGCCATGGTGAACATGAATGTAAGAGTTTTTCTCTTCCCGGACCTGTACAATTTAAAAGGAAATGACCCACCTTTTAAATACACTGCCCCCCTGCCCTCTGGGCTGCCATGGCCCAGCCTAGGGGATACTTATATGTATTACAAAGAAAGGTTTGGGACCGGCAAAGGGTATTTTGAAACATACAAAAGGTGAAGGGAGGCTGCTCGCAATAAGTCTAACAATTGCCAATTGCTTGGGGTACCACTCCAACCCATCATACTTTTGCTCATCATGCCACCTCAGTTTGGACCCAGCCATATGCAAATAAGTCTTGACTCTGTTCCTCAAGTCAGGTTCTCCCTGAACCGGAACACAACCAAACAGAACCAATTTGTTTATTTTGTCATGTTGAAACAGCAGTTTAAAATTGTACACGCAGTCTGCAATGGCAGTCTTGAGACATATTAAAAGGGCTACTTAAGTGGGTGGCACCATCAGTGCTGACTAGTGGCATTTAATCGACACACCCTAGGCACAGGTTGTCACATTTTACTAGGGACTTTCAAGTCATTTTAATATGCCAATTGGATATTGGCCAATTCTACCATGTTTTAAGGAGAGAGCCCAATCACTTTAGCACTTGTAAGCAATGGTAATGTGTGCAGAGTCCTGCAAGCTAACAGAAATGGTTTCAGAAAAAAGGAGGGTGAAGGCAAAATGTTTGGGGGTGACCCTGCAATTCCAACACCAACACACTAAATAAACATCGTATGGATCCTCAAGAACTGTCATATTTCTCTGGCTCAGCCTACAATCAGATTACAAGCGATCACTCTCCACTATTGGTCCAAGTTAATTAGTCTGCTCCCCAACAGAGTGAACAAAGGTCCCACAGAAACAAAAGCAAATACCAGTGATTGATTCAGTTTCTGACAAAGGGTGGGTAGGAAAATCAGCATCAGATAATAAGTTAGTCACATTGCACCTGGTCGCGATAGCCCAGGGCCTCTAGAACAAAGGATGAGAGCGAGTCCTCCAAGGAGAACACAGGAGGGGCTTGAATCGGATATTTTGTAGGGAAGGGTTCTGGCAGGGATGTAAGCTAGGGGCAGAGCTGAGGTACTCAGAGGAGCCCTTTCTAGAGAAACCATCAAGTAGCTATAATGGATTATGTCAGAATGCCGTGCTGAAAGGTTGTGATGGGGTGGAGGGATGATGTGGTATGCTAGGATTGGCCATGTGTGCCTTGAATCTATACATGTTCACCTCCACTTAAAAATCCCTGCAGAAGTTACAGGAAGTTGAGAACACCCTAAAAAGGTTACAACATCAGAGGGGTGCCCAGGTAGAAAGATGAGCCCCCAGATTCCCTGCAAAGATGGACTAAGCACTTTGTCACCAACTGTCGCCCAATGAATAGGATGGACAAAAACACTAGCCCCATTATCCCCTCTGTGTACACGTAGGTGGGAGACCTCGGCTCTACTGCCTCCCCAAGTGCTCTGCAAGACAGCCAGGAGGTGCTGGGGTGTGTTCGCATTGACAGGAGGGTACTCTGCTGGCTGGTAGCAAAGGGGCTCTCATGGTCAAAATTGGGTTCCTGGTTGGCTGGGGTATATACCCTGTCCTAGCAGAAACCACAATTCTAGTCTGGGTAACTAAGATACACACCATAAATTAACCTTTGCTCACTCTCTGGTAGCTTGACACAAAGCAGTCAGTTTAGATTTAAGAGGCAATGTGTAAAGTATTTGTGCAACAGGCCCCGCCCACCACCAGCCCATTGGCCGAGCTGCTCCCGCCGCCCAGCTGACCCACCCTCCCGTCCCCCTTCTTATGACGCCCCCAGAGCCACCGCGCAGCGGACGCGCCCAGCGGGAGCGCCGACTGAGCGCCGAAGGTGCGCCAAAGGTAAGCCCGTCTGCGCCCGTCCGCGCCTGGACCGCGCCCAGCGCCAGGACCCCTGGCCCCCACAGACCCCAGCCCACCCGCCGGACGTACGACGCCGCCACCCTCTACGCACTCAACGCCGGCCGAATCCCAGGATGCTACCGAGCCACCCCGAGACGCACCCACGGACCCTTCTGCTGCAACTCCTGCAAGTTCACCTGCATCCGGACCTGCACTACTCCAGCACCAACCAAGACCAAGACGAGCAACAGCAGCAGCCACCTGAAATGCATCCTGCTCAACACCCGCTCCGTCCACAGACACGCCGTCGAGCTCTGGAACCTGCTCGACACAACTTCTCCAGACGTCGCCTTCCTCACGGAAACCTGGATGAACGCCTCTTCAGCGCCCGATATCGCCATCGCCATCCCAAACGGCTACAAGATCATCCCAAGGGACCGCATCAACCAGACCAGAGGAGGCATCGCCATCATCCACAGGAACACCATCCGCATCACGACCAACACCGACGACACCCTCGCACCCGCCGAGCACCTGCACTTCCAGGTCCACATCAACCCCAAGACCACCCTCAGAGGCACCCTCATCTACAGACCCCCGGGACCACGCACACAATTCAGCGAAGACATCGCCGACTTCATCAGCCCGCACGTCCTCCTCTCCGCTGACTACATCCTCCTCGGGGACCTCAACTTCCACCTGGAGAACAACAACGACCGCAACACCACCACCCTGCTGGACAACCTCGCAAACCTGGGACTCAAGCAGCTGGTCACCACCCCCACCCACTACGCCGGACACACACTCGACCCCGTCTTCTCATCCAGCAAGGACATCGCCTTCAGCCACGCCACTGGACTCCACTGGACGGACCACAGCTGCGTCCACTTCAGCTTCAGAAGGACCACGATCCACCACCACCACCACCAGCAACAGGTTGCACGCAGAAGCTGGAACAAGATCACAGCCGACCAGCTCGCGACCTTCCTGAGCATGAACCCTCCCACCAGCGCAACGAACCCTAGCCAGGCGGCCACCAACCTCGCGAAGTGGATCAGCAACTGCGCAGACGACCTCGCCCCTCTGAAGACCCCGCCTAGCAGACCCGGTAGCAAGAAAGCCCCATGGTTCACCGACGAACTCAAGAGCTCCAAGAAGAACTGCCGAGCCCTCGAGAGAACCTGGCGCAGAGACCCAACACCGGACAACATGACTGCCCTCAAGCTCGCCACCCGAAAACACCACCAACTCATCCACGCCACCAAGAAAACCGCATTCAAGGAACGACTGGACAACAACGCACACAACAGCAAGGAACTCTTCAACATCGTTAAAGAGCTCTCCAACCCCAACGCCGGAAACAACAACATCACCCCTTCACAAGACCTCTGCAACTCCCTCGCCTCCTACTTCCACAACAAGATTGCGCACATACACAACAGCTTCAGCACTCAACCGAGGCACGCCACGACTGAACCACCGCCCCCCACCACCACCCTCCGCGCCTGGACCCCGATCAGCACCGAAGACACCGTCCGCACGATGAACTCCATACACTCCGGATCTCCGACCGACCCCTGCCCTCACCACATCTTCAACAAGGCCGGCGCTGTCATCGCACCCCACCTGCGGGACATCATCAACACCTCCTTCGACACCGCTACCTTCCCGGAGAGCTGGAAGAACGCCGAACTCAGCGCTCTACTAAAGAAGCCATCAGCCGACCCCACCGACCTCAAGAACTACCGCCCCATCTCACTGCTCCCGTTTCCTGCAAAAGCCATCGAGAAGACCGTCAACAAGCTGCTGGCCGCCTTCCTCGAGACGAACCGATGCCTCGACCTCTCGCAGTCTGGATTCCGGGCCAACCACAGCACCGAGACCGCCCTGATCGCAGCCACCGATGACATCCGAGCACTGCTCGACAATGGAGAAACAGCAGCCCTCATCCTCCTAGACCTCTCCGCGGCCTTCGACACTGTCTGCCCCCGTACACTAGTGTAGCGACTCAGCAACGTCGGAATCCAGGAGAAGGCACTGGAGTGGATCATCTCCTTCCTCGCCGGAAGGACACAGAGAGTCCGCCTCCCCCCGTTCAGATCTGAAGCCACCGAAGTCATCTTCCTCAAGGCTCCTCGCTCAGTCCAACCCTCTTCAACGTCTATATGAGCCTCCTCGCAGACATCACACGCCAGCACAACCTCAACATCATCTCCTACGCCGACGACACCCAGCTGATTCTCTCCCTCACCAACGACCCCGCCACCGCCAGAGCCAACCTTCACGAAGGGATGAAAGAGGTAGCCAAATGGATGAAGAACAGCCGCCTGAAACTGAACTCGGACAAGACGGAAGTCCTCATCCTGGGATCCTCACCCTCCGCCTGGGATGACTCCTGGTGGCCCCCGCTCTAGGCAGCGCACCCAAACCAACAGACCACGCACGCAACCTGGGCTTCATCCTGGACTCCTCCCTCTCCATGACCAGACAAGTCAACGCCGTCTCCTCGTTGTGCTTCAACATCCTGCGCATGCTACGTAAGATCTTCCGGTGGATCCCCACCGAGACCAGGAAGACGGTCACCCAGGCCCTCGTCACCAGCGGTCTGGACTACGGCAACTCCCTCTAAGCCGGAACCACTGCCAAACTCCAGAAGAGACTCCAGCGTATCCAGAACGCCTCAGCACGACTCATCCTGGACATCCCCCTTCGCACCCACATCTCCGGACACCTGAGAGACCTGCACTGGCTCCCGGTCAACAAGAGAATCGCCTTCCGACTCCTCACCCACGCACACAAAGCCCTACACAACCAAGGCCCAGGATACCTCAACAGCCGCCTCAACTTCTACGCTCCCAAACGCCAGCTTCGATCGACCGGCCACGCCCTCGCCGCCGTCCCCCGCATCTGAAGAGCCACCACAGGGGGACGGTCCTTCTCCTAACTCGCCGCCAAGACATGGAACTCCCTCCCGACCCACCTCCGCCTGACCCAGGACTACCTCGCCTTCAGGAAGCAACTCAAGACCTGGCTGTTCGAGCAGTAGCGGACCCCCCTCCCCTAGCGCCTTGAGACCCTCTGGGTGAGTAGTGCGCTATATAAATGCTTTGATTGATTGATTGATTGATTGATTGATTCAAACAGTAACACAGTGAAAACACCACAAAAGACTCCACACCAGTTCAGAAAATAAAGCAAGACCAAATGACAAAAATACAATACGTAGAAGTCAAGATATGATTTTTTAAAGATTAAATAAAGCATAGTGCTAGGAAGGAATAGCCGCCTATGGGAGTTATCTGGTTGCGCTGCACCGAGGCAAGGTCAAGTGTTCAGGCCAACTGTGATGGAGCGTGGGCCAGATACATAAGCCACACAAGGCCAGCTGAACAAAGTACCCAGTTCCTTGTTGTAAAAGTGAGGTGCAGGGGCAGCCAAGTGATGCAGAGGTGTTGATCCCGCAGTCGAGGTGATGCGCCAATTTTCTTCATGTAGTGGTGGCAATGCGCTGGCTCTGAAGACGATGTGCAAAGAAGCATTGGTTTTGTAGATGTTGTACTAGGTTTCTCCACAAAGTTGAGGTGAGGCGTTGATCTTCCCACAATGCTGTAGCATCAATGCATTGGTTCAGATGAGTCAATTCTTTAAGGTGATGCACTGGTTCCGAATGCGATGCACTGATTCTGCTCCCGCAACAGCGAAGATGCTTTGATTCTGCTACACGCAGACAGAATATGTGTTGGTTCGACTGGAGCAAACATCTGGGTCTACTTCCAATGGACCCGGCACAGGAGCAGGGGGTGAGATTTTGACATACCTCAGTCTCAAACAGGAGGCAAGCCAACAAGCTCTTGTAGATCACTCTGGGTTCAATCAGAGTCCATTTCTCCCTCAGTAACATCAGAGGGAAGCAGGCAGCAGGTCAGAACAGCAGAAAAACAGTTCTTCCAGAGCAGCAGTCAAGCAGAGTGACAGTCCTTGTAGCAGCGCAGCACAGTATTCCTGACAGAGTTTCTTTACAAGTCTAGAAGTGTCTGAGTTGGTGGGGGTCAGAGACTCAGTACTTATACCCAGTTGTGCCTTTGAAGTGGGGGTGACTTCAAGGAAGGGTCTTTGAGGTGCACAGAGGGCCTTTCTTCCAAGCCCTGGCTTCAGACGTACTACAGGGATGTAATCAGTATTTTTGTTTGGGGACAGGACACTGCCTATTCAGGTGTAAGTGTCAGCTCCTTCCTGCTCAGCACTGCGCGCTATAATCCCTGACTTTCCACTAGAACCCCCATCTTTTCCTCCACTAACAATGGTGATAGAAATTGAGCAAGGAGCTCACCTTATATCTAAACTCTACAAGGCATATGCTGCACTTATTCCAGTTGCGGACAACCAGATTCGCAGTGCATGGGAGACAGACTTAGGCAACCCCATAATAGATGAACAATGGGCCTACTGCTGTTCAGTGACGAAAAATGTATCTTTAAATAGCTCCCATAAGCTGATACACTTTCAATTTTTGTGCAGGATATATATAACCCCAGCTAGGGTCCACAGAATAGATTCAACCAGCCCCCATCACTGTCTAAAGTGCAGTGCCCCACATGCAGACTTCACCCACCTAGCATGGACATGTGCACAAATACACCCGTATTGGGTGACGGTGCATTCAACAATTAGCAGCATGGTGAGTGTACCTTTGGTTCCCCTACCAGAAATAGCCTTTTTAGGATACGTTGCTCAGTTTCCCCTTCAAAATTTGAAAATTTGTTTCCATTAGTCTATTGCTAGCCAAGTGAGAAGTTGCTATTCATTGGGGCGGAAAATCTTCGCCCTCGGCAAAGTGATGGCTTAGCAGTCTAGCTTACTGTTCCATGAAGAGTGAACCATAAGCAACCACGACCCCTCCATCCTCTAGACCCAGGTTTATATGGGGCTCTGTCAGGACCTATTTGGCCACGAAACAACAGGTTCCCCCCACACAGCAAGAGCAAGGTATAGTGCCTGCTGGCGTTGGGTAAATGTGACCAACGCTTATTTTGCTTGTTGTCATCGAGCGCACCGGTGCGATCTGTATGTGGCTAAATGCTATTATATAAGAGAATACCTGGATGATGGTTCCATTTGTTCAGAAAGTACTAACAACCATGCGCTAGAAAATACCATTGGCATGGAGCGAATACATGTATTAGATATGATAACTTGTCTTAGTAACTTGTCCTGCATACCTACTAAAACTCAATTATCCATAATGTTCTGCTACAAGACAACTGCATATAATACTTTGCACTGCTGTATGATGTTTAAAATGCTCAATAAAGTTTTTTTTAAAAGTGTCAGCTCCTCTCTTCCATCCTGCCCAGGATGAGCCATTAGGACACTCAAACACACCGACCTTCCTGTGTGTGTGGCTACCTAGAGGTAATACACAAAGTCAAACTGTCACCCACCCCAGACGTGCATTGGAGACAGGCTGCAGGCCCACAGAGCTTTAAGAGCAGGGAGATTTCAACTTTCTAAAAATTGTATTTCTAAAACAGTAATGTAAATCCAACTTTACCAGTAAAGAGTATTTATCATTACCATTCCAATGATATAAAACATGACAGAGCCACCCAATCAGGTATTACAGCTTAAAGTGTAATAAGGAATTCTCAGTGTTAACCTATGAGAGGAGTAGGCCTCACAGTGGAGAAAATGAGTTGGGGTGTTTTTCAACACTGGAACATGCAACATTTTAAAGAACATATCCTACCTTTTACTTACACAGCATCCTGCCTTATGGGCTACCTTAGTACTCCTAAGGTAGGCCCTAGGTATCCCAAATGGCAGGATGCTGTGTAAGTAAAAGGTGGGATATGTCATTTTAAATGTTGCATGTCCTAGTAGTGAACAACACCCCAATATGTTTTTTCTCATGTGTAATAAAAGGGGAGTTCTAATGCTTGATAATGTCTTTTAAATGTCAAGTCGCCGTGGCAGTAAAACTGCACAAACAGGCGCTGCAGTGGCAAGCATGAGACATGTTTAAATGGCTACTTAATTGAGTGGCACAATCAGTGCTGCAGGCCCACTAGTATCATTTAATTTATAGGGAACATATAGTGCACTGTACTAGGGACTTATAAGTAAATTACATATGCTAATTGCAGATACACCAATGTTACTCTGTTTAAGGGAGTGAGCTCATGCACTTTAGCACTGGGACCTAAAAGAAAGAAGTGGACCGGAGCGGTACAACTGTGGTCCCGGTATCCCATCCCTGGTACTCTGATGCAGTGAAAGGCCTGTGGGGTGCTCACCCGTCCCCTATGTCCCTGTCTGGGGGCAAGTGCTTCTTGCTGACCATCTCCCACCTAGAGGCAAAAGATCTAGGTCCTGCTGCAGTGCGAGAAGTTAGAAAATCAGTATGAGAGTAGGGTCCCTGCACTGCCCCAACTACAGGACAGGCTGCATGGGTGTTCCTGGTGAGACTGGGACACCCAGAAATAAAGGAGATGGTGTGACATGAGACGGCAAAGTCAAATAAAAGGAGCAGGCAAGCCGCTCATATTTAATTTATTTTTCCTGGCTTTAAGCACCTCATATTTCCCCATGTGAGCTAGTTTGAAAATGTAAATGTAAATGTAAATGTCCCTTGCTCACTGTTCCACTGGAGTAAAGCTAACCTCACTGATGAGGGGTGATACCCTGAACCAGTCCCAGGATGCAGGTTTCCAGTCCGGGGAGGACCTGGCTTGGCAGTTCGGGCTGGACTGTTTCCATGAGGAGCAGGGTCAAGACTGATTTGCATATGGCTGGATCCAAACTAGGGTGGAGTAGTGAGCAAAAGAACAATTAATTTAACCCAGATCTCTTGACTGGGGGTGAATGTTTGATCTATTCAGCCTTCCCTCCATCATTTGTTGCTGCAGCATTTTATGCCCTAAGTGGTGGATATGCCCAGACAGAGGTCAAGCTAGGCTGGCTGATGGGGGGGGGTGATACCCCAAAACTGGGCCCAGGATGCTTCTTTTCCGTCCAGGGAGGATCCAGCTTGGCAGTTCGGGCTGGACTGTTCCGATGAGGAGCAGGGTCAAGACTGATTTGCACATCGCTGGGTGCAAACTGGGGTGGTGTAGAGAGCAAAAGAACGATGAATTTAACCTAGATCTCTTGACTGGGGGTGAATGTTTAATTTATTAATTATTCTGTCTATCATTTATTGTCACAGCATTTTTTCCCCCAAGTGGAATGGGTATGCCCAGATGAGGGTCCCTAGCTTGCTCTGCCTCTGGAGTCAAGCTAGCCTGGCTGATGGGGGTGATACCCGAACCAGTCCCAGGATGTTTGTGTACAGTCCAAGAAGGACATGGCTTGGCAGTTCTGGCTGGACTGTTCCCATGAGAAGCAGGGGTAAGACTGAATTGCATATGGCTGGGCCCAAAATGGGGTGGCGTAGAGACCAAAAGAACTATGGATTTAACCCAGATCTCTTGACTGGGGTGAATGTTTAATTTATTCAGCATTCCATCCATCATTTTTTGCTGCAGCATTTTTTGCCCTAGGTGGAAGTGGGTAGGCCCAGATTTGGGACCCTTGGTCGCTGCGCCACTGGAGTTAAGCTAGCCTGACTGATGACGGGTAATACCCCAAAACTAATCCCAGGATACTTGTTTCTGGTCCATGGAGAACCCGTCTTGGCAGGTTGGGCTGGACTGTTCCCATGAGGAGCAGGGTCAAGACTGATTTGCATATGGTTGGGTGGCATAGTGAGCAAAAGAATGATGGATTTAACCCAGATCTCTTGACTGGGGGGAATGTTTGATGTATTCAGCATTCTGTCCATCATTTATTGTTGCACCAAAATGAGCTAGGGCACCACCTATGATTATTCTGGAGTGTTTGTGGGGCCACATGAGTTTAGCAGCCCCCCTTATAATGTGTAATGATAACAAATTGATCATCAGTCTCTGAAGTGCAGGCACCCCCAGTGGCTGATTCCATGGTTGCATTCAGTGGCCTGAAGAATATAAGTGTATGATTGCTTTGTTTTTCAATGCTTTATATAGAATGCCTAATTAACATGAACATTGAGGAACATTGATGTACTTATATTAATAATTAATGCATTTGACAAGGGTTATTGGTTTAATTGCTTTTAGTGGTGAATCTTAACATATGATTCCTTTTTAATTGACGTGGTGATCCCTGGACAAAGCCAGTGGCCTACCTTATATTTAATGACACCCCCCTTCAGTGTGATGCTACCTGTGGTATAAGTGGGGTGGAGGGAGTTCTCATTATAGGGTTCAGGACACACTAGGGGTGTATTATGTGTTTTCATTAAAGGTATTTCCATCAGCCTGATGTACTTTTCAGTAGTATTAATACTTAGGGGGTCATTAGGATGACGGGCGGACTGTGGCCTAGATGTAGGAAAAATTACCGAATGGTAAATACCGAATTTTACCGATTCAGTATTTACTATTCAGTAATTGCTATGTAGGTAAAAAATTTGGTATAAATACCGAATCGGTAAGATTCGGTAATTACCGATTCAGTAAATACAGAATCGGTATTTGCTATTGAATCCTATGGGCCTTGAAGCCCATAGGATTCAATAGCAAATACCGATTCGGTATTTACCGAATCGGTAAAAATACCGAATTGCAAAGGGGGACAGGGTGTCACTTTGACACCCTGTTGCACCCCTGTAACTGGCTTGTGCGCCATGTGGCACACATACATGCCCTTAGGGCATGTCTGTGTGCCACATGGCACAGGTGTACATGCACAGATGTGCATGTACACAAGAATTCGTTATTTACCATGCAATTGTATTACATGGTAAATAACGAATTCTAAAGGCCCTGTAGCACTGTTAGAAGTGCTACCTACATAGGAAAATACAGAATCGGTAATTTTACCGATTTGGTAAAATTACTGATTCGGTAAAATTACCGAATCTGTATGTTTTCAGTGTCCCTACATACCAATGTCAAAATACCGGTCGGAAACGGGCGAAAATCTGTATTTTCGGCCGATTCCGACCAGTGGCGGGCGCATCATGCATGTTTAACATTGCGGCGGGCGGTGTTTACACCAGCACCCGCCGCAATGTTAGAAATGCTTGTCATGCATTTGCATACACAAAGCGGCAGGCACCGCGCGGTGCCTGCCACATTGTGTATACAAATGCATGGGGGTACCACAGGTACCCCCCATGTGCACCCCCACCTCGCCTTCACCATTGGGGCCTGCAACGGGCCCCCAAAGTGAAGACCGCATGCTTTTCCGTGGCGGCATTGCCGCCACAGAAAGGCATCTGACATAGCCCATCCTGATATGGCTGGCGGTGTCTGATAGACACCTCCACCATATAAACCCTTTGCGACCGGGGCAGAATGATGTGATGGCATGTTGGGCTTTCACAGACTTTTCCATGAGAGTGTTCACAAGTCACAGTGTCCTTTGAATCCCATCATGCTGCAATGGCTACAGTTTTATGCCAGGTGCATGCATAAAAGGAAATGGCTGGTTCATTAAATCCTGTCACAGATTCTTCACAATATCTGTGGCACACATTGTATATCTTGGGAGATCAATGCAGTATTCTGAGACAATTCTTCTGAAAATGCCAAGATTTAAATAGCATCACCGCCTGACATAATCTTTCTCAAATTATGCGATGAACATTTAGAAGTGTCTCCAATGTGTGCTCTAGGTAGGTAGTAGGAGATTGTAGAGTTGTGAGCATTTTATCTAGCAAACTGCGTAATTCTTGCTAGTACTACGATTGTTAAAGGATATGATATAAAATTAAATGAGAATACCATGTAACCTTTCTTGCGAAGGGACTTTAAGTTAGAATGGGCATCTATGCAAGATTTTGCTCAACTGCTAAAAACTTTGTATTCCGTTAATACTACCTACATGCCTTGTGGCATTCAGAAAAGACTAAAATTGGCTCCTGTTTGAGAAACATCTCATCCATATTCTCAACCTGCTTTACCCTCATGCATTGTGACAATGGAAATGTGCTCAGCTTGCTTGTGTTCCACTCCTGCAGTCCTATTTCTGAATTAAGAAATTCTAGGTGTGTAGATTTTACTGACCTTTATCAGTACCCTGTACGCTTGAATGCCGCATCGCAGTAGTAAGCGCTATGTAAATGCAATTATAATGCAATACAATCTGTGCACTGTCAAAATGTAAAATGATGTGTATACCCTTCTTTTCTACTGTACCTAAGTGTATTAGTTATCTAAAATGCTAAATTAAACCGAACATCATGGCAATAAACACTTAGGAACTCTGTAGGATTGTACGATGAAAATACTCTTGATTCACAAGACAATTGTGGCACAAAGATGTTTGTCTGTGTGATGAAGGCTATGAAATTGCTGTCCTGTAGATAGAAAGACATGTTTTGTCTAGGATCAAATTTTAATTTACTGTAATTTACCATAGGGGTTTTAGAACGCTGCAACAGGTTGAACCCCACAGACTCTTTAAAATCTGGTGGTTTTGGGAAGTTGTTTTCAAGTGGAGCTGCACCTCTAAAGACTGTTAATAACCTGGAAGTTTTGGGAAGATGTGTTTCCAAGTGAGTTGCAACTTCGTTGCTGCAGGAAGGGGTATATTGGTTCAATTCAATTTGTTGGTTTGCTAAGTGGGGTCCAGTGAACTGTTCAACTGCCCCTGCAGTGTGGTCTCAGTTGACTTATAATGAACTTGATGCATTTTGGGAAGCTGTGTCGTCAAGTAGGAAGCACCCCTCCATTGCAGGGTTTTTGGGAATCTGTATGTTTCCCTCAGTTACACACCTGCCACTCCAGTATGAACCCCATGTACCTTTAATAACCTTGGCAATTGTGTGTTGTTTGTTTCCTAGAGGTAAACGCTTCTACCATTCCCTTTCAAATTTCTTAGATCTTAATAATTTTGAAATTTATTTCGGGTTTTGGAAAGCTGCATCTTCCAGCAGATTTCACCTCTTCCACTTCAAGGTGGCTCATAATAACTCAGTGGGTTGTGAAACACGGTTTGCGATTAGATTCTATCTTTGCCTCCCCAGGGTGAACCCAGTTTCTCCATAATAATCTAGTAGTAATGGGAAACTTCATCTTCCAGCGGAGTTTTTTGTTGTACAAAAGGTCGACAGCGTTTCGAAAATTGAGATCTTCATCAGGTTTGGTTTGTGAGCATGTGGAAATTTGCAACCACGAGGGTTATAGATCTAGTCCTGGTCGGTCAGGGTTGTGGGGGAAGTCAAACCCCGAAAGGCAAGTCTTGTGGAAGTCAATACCGGGCCACGAGGGAGAACACAGGGGGATCCGAGTACCAGGTTGCTGGTAGACGTAGGAGACACATGGGTGAGCCTAGAAGGACGGGGGCTCAGATTATTGAGCAGTTTCCACACCATGTGGTCGGTGTAAAAGATCACTGCAATGTCGGTGTAATCCTCACCGCATAGTCGGTGTTCCAATATTTAATTCTGTTTGACCCCATTAGTCGGTCGGGTCGAAGAGACGAGCAGCTGCTCCGTCTGGTGTCGATAGGAAAGGATTTCTATCCAACTGCAGCACAGCTTGTGTCTCTATCAATGAATCCTGATTAGGTGGTGAAGCAGATCCTGATAAGAAACCATCCTATCAAAAAGACTTGGTGGAGGAGGGCCAGTTGTATTCAAGTGCCAATAGCTTCCAAGATGTTTTAGCTCCGTAATGGGAATCCTTACACATTTGGGGCCCACCTACTTTTTTTTCATTCTTAATGAACTATACACCCCAAACAACTTAACCCTCTCAGTCACTTTCCTGAATCCCACTGTTGCAATAGCCATCCACAATAACCTTTGCGTTTTGGGAGACTTGAACACCTGGTCTGAGAAAGCAGGCCAGCCTAAAAACTAATTCTTTTTTTCAAACCGGGGGGCATATTATCAAGGGGGTTTATCTCCGCTTTTTTGGCTTTAAAAGCCAAGAAAGCGGAGATAAAATTACCTAGCTGCCGCTAACACCAGTTAGAGACAGCTAGTAGGAGATAGCGACCATCTTGGGCCCCACTTTGCATGTCAGTGATATTTATCACTAATGAGATGCAAAGTGGGCGTGCCAAGATGTTAGAGACTGAAAACAGTCGCTAACATCGCTATCTCCTATTACCAACTTTTGGAGATATTCATGCTAAGCGGGAATATCTCCAAAAGCTAACACCTGCCCTGAGCAGTTCTTAGCCATGTTATCCAATGGGAGGTGGATAACATGGCTAAGAGCATTAGCTCGCTAATGCATGACTATCGCTGACTTTTCAGAGATATTCATGCTTTGCGGCGATTTTTACCGCATTTGCGTTAAACCTTGGTAATACCAAGGTTTATTTGCGGTAAAAATCGCCGCAGCGCTGCGGTAAATTTTTGTCTCTAACCAAGCAATAGCGATAATTATCGCTATTGCTTAGTAATATGCCCCCTAGAACCTTGAATTGCTATCAACTGGTAAGGTGACCCATGTTTAAAGTCGTGTACACCATTCATGCAATCATCACCCTCCTAGGTCACATCACTGTGGCAGTAACTCAGTTGAATACCTGGAGTGAATACTATGTTGTCCACTTTAACCTGAACCTCCCCTCCACTCCTTCTATGCACCTGTCATCGAACAAGACCATCATCAGACGTTGGAAGATATTTGACGTCATTTCTCTCATTCTCAGCTGTGGATACCCTGCCAACCAATTCCATGATGAAAGTTCAACAGTTTTTACCATGGTTTTCTGTGGACCTTGACAAAATCAGATGATCCACCCATATAAGGCCAGTCTAGAGGATGCTGTCACATATCTATAAGCCATACTTTATCTATCTTAAACTATCCTGTTACACTACATGCATAAGCACAGATACTCGATTGCTGGAACACAATTGGAGCACCTCTCCAAAACCTCACGTAACACATAAAGTCATGGTTGGTTTTTATTTAGACGTTGATTTAAAATGGATTTTGAGGAAATACACTTCCCTTATAAAATGTTATATGATTAGGCAGGAGGAAGATAGTCCGTGTTTATGAATTTGATGGAACTCCACACAAAGGAAAATAAATGTACCCGGCTATGAAATATATGGAAATCGATAACAACGTTTTTCCAAACATCTGTGCAAATGGAGGTATTAAGAGTTCTTAAGATAGCAGTACGAATACGCAAAGGACAACCTATTTGCATGTGAAACTGAAACCTTTATGAGCTCTTGTCTTTGAGTCTGTAGAAATTATGAGATCATCATCTGAACAACTATAGGCAAGTGAAGCAAGTGAGTTTTTCACGGACATAAAAAATGCTTCAAACATTTTTCGAAAAGGTAAGGATGCCTTCAAGGGGATTTATTTTGTACGTATTTAGTAACTTAAAGTGACTTTAGAAGGATGAATTTATAATCCTTAGTAGGAACCAATCGGACACTGTAGAATTCTAATTCAATATGGAAACAATATGGAAACAAACAAAAATTAGGCCTGTGAATTAAACAAGACAGGGATAAGATGAAAGGTCTGACCTTTCATCTTATCCCTGTCTTGTTTTATTCAGTGTGATTTGGGATAGGTGTTTTTAGGTTCTGTTGAGTCACGTATTAATTTACTTATGTGTGTGCCCACAGGCCTAATTTTTGTTCGTTCACTTATCTGTATATGAAGTAATTCATCTAAATGATTTTTTGATAAAATTATATTTTTCTAATACACCTTGTGTTGTTGTTTGTATGTTGTGTCTTGATGAAACAGAGTCTCCATATTGAATTAGAATTCTACAGTGCCCGATTGGTTACTACTAAGGATTATAAATTCATCCTTCTAAAGTTACTAAATACGTACAAAATAAATCCCCTTGAAGGCATCCTTACCTTTTCAATTTAACTACCCAAGCCCTCAAGGGTATTATTTGGTCGCTCACCTTTTGTAAATCAAACATATTTCGGTAGAAAGGCTGTTTATAAATCAGAGACGTAAGACAAAAATCCCTGTTCCAATGGTTGTAATGATGCTATTTTACCTAGCAATTCAAAAACGAGCAATGGGATTGAAGGATGGCACACTGGTTTTGACTACACATTTGAAAATGCAGTCTTTTTAAATCTGTACTAGTCTTCAAAACAATCTGGCAGTAAAGCCTTTAAGATATGCTAAACGATCTAGAGGCTAACTAAAGTAGACAAACGTTACAGAGAAGACAATATTTTAAATATGATGCCTGCAGTCCTAGCATTGTACAAGGAAATGCACAGTATGTATAATAAACAAAATGTTGGCATGGTTTGCAGAAATACAATCAATCCTCCAAATTAAATACCACACTGTACATATTAAATGCAGCAAGTCCCTCTAGAAAAGACTATATAAAACAATTTAAAATAATAAAAAGCAAATGAATCTCCATCTCGGAAAACACAGCTTTAAATGTAAACAAACACAAGAAAGGAACTTACCATCTTTAAAAGTGACAATACCGGCCCGAATCGATGAAGAATTCTTTGGAAACCCAAATCTAAAATGTGAAAGCAAATGACGCATATTAAAAAATAAACCAAAGCATAATATCAATGAGTCAAATGTGTTACATATATATGCATGGCAGGCACTAGCCTGGAATAGACCTATGTGCCGTTGATGAAATAAGCACTTTTTGAATTTGCAAGACTTTGGCTTTTGGTGGCCCATACCTGGATTGTCTCATCGGGAAAGCGGTGGGCCAGAATTTTGATTTTTCATATATATATTAAGGGTGGGCGTAGTTGGCGAAGTACTACTACGTGAATTCTGCAACTTCGCTCCTTTCGACTCCAAATTAATAAAACAGAAACCTCATACACTTTTGGGCAAATAACAAGTATCTCTGTCTTTACATGCTGAAATGCATATAGTCATTTCGCAAAAGTGAAAATGAAAATTTTGCAAGCAGTGAGAGAGTTGATGATTTTGGGATCCTCCCTAACCTAGGGAGAGAACCAAGCAGATGCCTTGAAAACAAAGAGCACATCTCGCTGAACGATTTGGTGGTGGTCCCATCCTCTTAGGTCCACCCCAAGCACAGTTATAATTTCAATGCTTTTGCATTTGACTCGTGAGGGACACCTAGTAACGACTAGTTGAACTGCAGCTCTTTGTAGAATTATTCTGATATTGGATACTATAATATTCACTGCCCACTGCTAATCTCGTCCCATATAGCTTTGCAGGGCCTTTGGTTGGGATTTCATTACAAGAACGGAGGCTACATTATGCAATGACTTTTAATGCAGTTCCAAGCAGCCGCATGAGTCATAATACAAAGGTTCCAAAAGAACATTGAAACAAGCTAAGAAACATAACATGACAACCATCTGTCTCTTTTAAATGCAGCTACAAGCAGATAAGTAGCCTACTATCTTCTCTGATGATCTGCAATTTATGGAGATCTTCCCCCTTGTTCTAAAGTCCGTCTCTCTCTATGTATTCATACAATTCATAATGTCTTGATTAACCCCCCTTTGCCTTTTAGCTATCTGTGAATTTACCCTTGTTTCCGATCATACCGCATAACTGTAGAGCGTCCTACCGTCCTTGACGCCGCGCTCCCCAGCTCTTTAATGATCTCCTAATCAACCTGGATTCAAACTTGTGTCGCCCGCGAGCGAGGCTGGAGCGCTTTAGGAGCCTCCCCCTCGCTCGCTCAGGCTCGGTGTGTGTCCGGTACACGGGCAGGGTCGGAGGGCTTCGGGGGGAGCTCCGTCTTGCTCCTTACTCATGATTTAACTTAACTCGAGCCTTTTACCCCTTTCTAGGGTGCGTTTGGGCCCGCCCGGTTGCTGGTTTTACCGCACGGTACACCGCGGCAGGCCCACTTTCTCTCCTCAGAGCGTAGGAAGCGCAATTTTAGAGGAATTGTCCCTGGCAAGAGGCATGCTTCGTGCGTGCCATGCCAGGGGACTTTCCTCTCCTCCCTCGATCGGCAGTTGAGCGATTAGCTGCTCGTTCGTCTCTGCCTTCGAGGAGTCGACTTCTACGGCGATCCTGGCATCTTAAAAAAAAACAAAAAACGCTTTACTGCTTTTAGTAACAAGGCCTTTATACATATATATATAAAAAAAGGGGGAGATAACTTAAGAGTGTCTAAGGCTCTCTCTCTCTATATATATATATATATATACTAGCAGCCCGTCCCAGCGTTGCCTGGGGCAGAAAGGGGCTAAGGGCAGCATTTGAGGCTTGCGTGCACTTCTGCCCTTGGCCCCCTCCGGCCCCTTCCCGCCCCGGCCCGGCCCCGGCCCGGCCCCCCTCCCGCCCGTGTCCCGGAGAGCCTGATCCTTACCTCAGCCACCGGTCCCGCTCCAGGCGCCCAGCCCGCACAGGCCGCCACTCTCCAGGCGCCCCACCCGCACAGGCCGCCACTCTCCATTCGCCCTGCCCGCACAGGCCGCCACTTCGCCCAGTAGCAAGCAGGGCCGCGGCAGTCCTCCCAGCAGGTCGCGATCTTCGGCGCCATTTCCGGAAGTGTTGCCAGGGAGCGCAAATGATGTCATCACGCAGACGTCGCGGCCGGCGCTACTTTATTTTTATTTCGAAATTTTTTAAACAACGTATATTTTTTATTTTTAATAGCCTATGTCCTTCTGCTTGCCCTGCGGTTTTCAAAGATGTCTTGGGTGTTTTGATTGGTGGTGTACTTTTCGAGTTTACCTGGCTCAAAGGTTTGTGTTCTCTCTTTATAATAGTACTAGCAGCCCGCCCCAGCGTTGCTTGGGGCAGAAGGGGGCTGGGGGCTGCATTTTTACCCCGGGGCAGAAGGTGGCTGGGGCAGCATGTTCTCGAGGGTTGCACCCGCCGACTCCCTCCCGCCCCCCCCGGCCCGCCCCGCCTCCCGCCTCCCGCCCGGACTCCAGCAACATCCGAATTAAGTTAAGTAGCAGCCCCCTCCGCCCGGACTCCATCAACATCAGTTTTAAGTTAGGTAGCAGCCCCTGCGGTGCACCCGCCTCCAGCCTCCCGCCCCAGCAACATCTCCAGCAACGTACCTCTCACTGCCACTGCTCCTCCGGTTCTCGCCGCTCCGCAGCTCCTACCGACGCTGTTGTCCTCCGCTCTTCCTGGCTCTGGTCAACGCCGCTCCTCCCCTCACGCAGACATCGCTCATGTCGTCTGCTCTTCCTGGTTCTGGTCAACGCCGCTCCTCCCCTTACGCAGACGTCGCGGCCGGCGCTAGTTGCTAGGGACTACTTTTTTAAATGTATTAATATTTTAAAAAACGTTTTATTTTTATTTTTATGTAGCCTATGTCCTTCTGCTTGCCCTGAGGTTTTCGAAGATGTCTTGGGTGTGTAGATTGACACTGTAGTTCCCGAGATTACCTTGCCCAAAGGTGCAAGTTCTCTCTTTATAATAGTAGTATAGATATAAAAAAGGGGGAGATAACTTAAGAGTGTCTAAGGCTCTCTATCCATAAAAAAAGAAATAGATAACAGAATGGAGCATTTTTCTGACTCTGAGTCAGAGTTGAATAATACCACACTCCCTAATTTTGATAGGGAAGGCTTTAGACTCCTAATCCAAAGGGAGATGAGGTCATGTATGCTAGAGACCCTTGGCCAGGTCGTGCCTTACAAGAGACCACTACCCTCTCAGGAGGATGGGTCTGAGGAAACCCCTTGCTGTGATAGTTTACCTGTGAGTGGCAAACATACTAAGAAATCTAATAATATCGTATCTCATGTCCCTGCGAGCATAGGAAGTCCTAGCACCTCTACTGGTATGGGGGGTCTTAGCACTTCGAAACAATTTGGAGGTCCTCGCACCTCGAACCAAAAGGATGTCCCTAGCGACACATCATCTTTGGGTGTCTCTAAGTTCGTTAAAAAATGGATAAGTTTTCCCCTTGAAAGGGAGACGAGGAATATACTTAGAGCAGAGTGCTCAAGGCCGTCCATTGACAAGAAAGAGTGTTATACCCCTAATCTGATCCTGAGATAATTAAGTTCCTCTTCAGACTCGGGCGTGATCCCAGGAAGGGGCTGGAGAAATTGTTCAAGGGCTGCCAAGACCGCCTGTTAGATGTCCTCGGCCCCCTTACTAAGATACTTGAGTCTGCAGAAGAGTGCCACCTTCACGGTACCCCTCTCAATACGGATTGGATTAGAGGATGGAGTCAAAGAGC
Source organism: Lissotriton vulgaris (assembly GCF_964263255.1). Taxonomy (NCBI): domain Eukaryota; kingdom Metazoa; phylum Chordata; class Amphibia; order Caudata; family Salamandridae; genus Lissotriton; species Lissotriton vulgaris. Next base: position 408,937,939 of record NC_141697.1, on the reverse strand, counting down.
CCTCATTCTTCTGGGCAACGCTATTGCGAGTATTAACGCCGAAAGGCGTAGACTGATTTTATACAAACTCGATCCCAAACTTTCTGACATGGCCGAAAAAGAGCCTTCCTCAAATCCGAAAGGGCTCCTTTTTTGGGGAGGAGCTTATCAAATCACTCGGAAAGTATGTGTCTACTTTCACAGCCCTTGATAAGGCCCAACATAACATTAGAAGGGTGTTTAATAATAATATTTTTGGGGGGGCCAGAAGAAGGGGCCTTTCTTCCGGCCGAGTTAACCAGAGGCCCTACCAGAGAACACGTGCCTTCGGAAGAGGCAATCAACAATACAACACCCCTTACTTTTACAATCGCGGAAGAGGAAACCGAGCGAGAGGGACAAGATCTCGTGCCTCATTCACCTCCAATCCTCCAAGTAAGTCCTCCACTCTTACCTTCCCCTTCTATCCCCTTAAAGGTGGGAGGCAGACTCAGGCTTTTTATGAAAAGATGGGAGTAGATAACCCGGGATCCTTGGGTTCTATCCACAGTAAAAGGCTTTATGATAGATTTTGTTCAGACTCCGTTTCAAACTTCCCTACCAAGGGAAATTCCTGTTTCTGTAGAGAAAGAGAAAATAGTAGAGGAGGAAATCTTTTCAATGCATCAAAAAGGTGAAATAGTAGAGGTTCCTTTGGATTCCTTAACTTTCGTAAGTACATTTTTCCTCATAGAGAAAAAAGGGAAAGGTTGGAGACCCGTGATAAATCTGAAAAATCTCAAAAAATTTCTTCTTTACAGGCATTTCAAAATGGAGGGTAAACATCCTCCTGAGAGATCTTCTCAAGAAAGAAGACTGGTTGGCCAAACTGGATTCGAAGGACGTGTATTTCACGATTCCGATGGTGAAAATGCATCAACCATTCCTCCAATTTCTGTGGAAAATTCACGCTTACCAGTTCCAGGTCCTTCCCTTTGGGCTCTCTTCCGCTCCTTGGTGCTTTACCAAGGTTATGAGAGCAGTAGCCTCCTTCCTGAGAGAGCGAGGTGTCTTTCTTATCATTTACCTCGGCGACATACTGATAATGTCTCAAGACCTCCAACAAATTCTCCTAGATCTGGAAACGGTCGTGGATCTTCTGGAAAGCCTGGGTTTTATTATCAACAAGAAAAAGTCCATCCTAACCCCCTCGAAGTCTCTGGAGTTTCTGGGCTTCACTTTGGACACTTCCAAGTGTCTCCTTCTCATGCCTCCTTCCAAAATTTCAAAGATCAGGAAGGAGATACGACATGTCTTAATGCAGGAGTATCTCCCTTTAAGGGAGCTGGCTAGACTCCTAGGCCTCCTATCTTCCTCCATCCAGGCGATTTTTCCAGGCCCTCTGAATTACCGGGCCTTGCAAAGGATAAAAGGGAGAGCGTTAAGGTCCGGTCTCTGGTACAAAGACCGAATCATCCTAGATTTGGAGGCCATAGCAGTACTAGGCTGGTGGCTGGAAAACCTCGAGGCTTGGAATGAGAAAGCAATTTTTGGATCAGAACCAGATTTTGTTTTGGAATCGGATGCTTCCCTTCATGTTTGGGGTGCCTGCCTCCTGGACCAGAATACAGGAGGGGTATTGTCTCGGGAGGAATCATCTCACCCCATAAATTTCCTCAAACTACCTGCTGGCCTTTATGCTCTTATGAGCTTCAAGCATTCCCTGCAGGGGAGGTCGGTCGTTTTGAAGATGAACAATATTTCCGCAGTGGCCTACATCAATTGATTGGGAGGTACGAAATCTGCCTACCTCTCCAACCTGGCCAAGAGAATCTGGATTTTCTGCCTAGAACACAAAATTGCCCTCAAAGCAGAGTACTACCCAGGGAAATCGATCGTCTCTGCCAATTGGAATTCCAAATTCTTTTCAGACTTCAACGACTGGAAGCTCAACGTCGCTGGTTTCGAATCGCTGAATTCGATCTGAGGTCCAAGAGAGATAAACCTTTTTGCGAGTCGTCTCACTTCTCAACTGGAGCATTACTACAGCTGGATTCCGGATCCCGGTGCTCTAGCAGTGAACGCATTCTTTAACCCTAGTCAGGGATCAAGGCATGTGCCTTTCCCCCATTTGCAATGATCCAGAGAGATTTGCAGAAAGTGAGACAAGACCGATGCTCTCTAGTGCTAATAACTCCCCTCTGGCCGTCACAGGCATGGTTCCCCACAGTTCTGGAGCTAACATACGAACCTCTCTTTCTGATACCTTCTCTAGAGGATCTCCTTACAGACGTAAACGGAGATTTTCACCTCCTGACCCTATCAGGGAGTTTGAACCTTCTTGCATAGAGAGTTAAAGGAGATTCAACGAAGTCTCAGGACTTTCAACATCAGCTGCTACTCTCCTCAGAGAGTCATGGGCGCCGGGAACTCACTACAGATGTAACAATATCTGGAAATCTTGGTTTCGTTGGTGCCTGGAAAGGGATTTGGATCCCATACAGGCACCTATCGTTGATGTAGTGAACTTTCTTGCTGAACTTTTTGATAAAGGTTTAAGTTATAGATCAATTAATAGCTATAGACCGGCTATCTTCGCAGGTCATGTTCGCGGTAACTGGAAGACAATCGGTAAAAACATCATTGTTTGTAGCGTTATGAAGAGCATTTGTCTCAAAAGACCCCCAAAACCAAAGTATGATACCCTCTGGGATGTGAATTTGATTTTAGATCTTTTCATCTCTTTGGCCCGACAATTTTCTTTTGAATAGGAAACTTCGCTCCATTAAACTGGCTACTCTCCTTTGCCTTATCTCTTGTCGAAGAGTTTCTGATGTTAAAGCTCTGGAGATCTCCAACAGATCTTATAATTTATTTGGAGTTAAATTTGAGGTCTACAGAAGAACCAAAACCATGTCTGACTCAATCTTTTATCCTCGTCTCGACCCTTGCCCGAAACTTTGTGTAGTTGAATTTATGAAAGCCTATGATCAAAAAATGTCTAACCTGTGGCCTATTAATGAGAATCAACTCCTTATTTCCTTTGTTAAACCACATAAAGCCATTACCTCGAGTTCCATTGCTCGATGGGTTAAGTTGCTATGAATCTAGCAGGTATTAACGTAGCCAAGTCACTACGGTCTGGAGGTAAGTTGGATGATATTCTTAAAGCTGCTGACTGGTCTAATGCTAGTACCTTTATGAGACACTATTGTAAACCAATTGAACGCATGTCTAATGTCGTTTTACAAGGCTACCAACATGCATAATGTTGCCTCTGTTCTTGTAATGAAATTGCGATTCTCCTATTAGCATGCCTAGAGAATCTAGATTTCATTAAAGACACAGAGGCTAACATTATCCCACCCATCCATCTCCCTGTTTGGTGCTTGGTGAGTCCTTGTTTACTCTCACTTATACTTTGATTGCTCATGTGTTTCTCATGGACATGTTATTTCAATTGTTTCTCATTGACATGTTTTACCTTGATTCAATTTTGTAATTATTTTGTCCTGTTGGTGTATACTTTGGTCACAATTGTCATTGCTTTCTTTCTTTTCAGATAATCCTGCTTCATGAGCTACGTTTGTGGATTTTCATTTGGTTAGTTACCTTCTCCACGTCTACTTTGGATGTCCGCCTTCGAGTTCTTCATTCGTGCTATTTCATTGGATCTTCTCTTCGCCTGATTTAAAAGAGGCAGAGGGTTGTCATGTTATGTTTCTTAGCTTGTTTCAATGTTCTTTTGGAACCTTTGTATTATGACTCATGCGGCTGCTTGGAACTGCATTAAAAGTCATTGCATAATGTCAGCCTCCGTGTCTTTAATGAAATCTAGATTCTCTGGGCATGCTAATAGGAGAATCACAATTGTATTTTTGCCCATAACTGTGATTGGGGTGGTCCTAAGAGGATGGGACCACAAATGAATCGTTCAGCATGATATGCTCATTGTGTTCAAGCATCTGTTTGGTCCTCCCCCTAGGTAAGGGGGGACCCCAAAATCAACACCTCTCTCATTGCCTGATATTTTTCATTTTCAGAGTTCACTTTTGTGAATGGGTTATATGCTTTTTAGCATGTAAAGTTGCTTTATCAAAGCATTTGTGGCTGCATTTTAGTAGCTGACTCAGCTACGTGGAGGAACAGAATTTTGCCTGAATTCTGTGTTTTTAATGGAATGCGTAGTTAACAAATCTCCGCAAACTCTGCAAGCGCAGTTCATTGCCCAGGCCTAATATATATAGGAATGGGAAGGCGGAATTTCTTCCCGAGGACAACTGGAGGCCGAAATTTGGAGGGCGAAATTTGTCCTTGAAGTATCGTGAGTACACACAGAACCCACTCAAGGGTGAAAAGTACTGAGGAATTGGGACCACAAGTACCAGCGTACTACAGTATTGAACCTATTAAGGAAGGCACACCGGAGGCCTTTGAAAGAATGAGCACGCAGACATTTGGTGTTCAGTAAGCATTTCTGTGTGAGCGCGGATGCCTAAGAAGAAGAAGTATGAAAACTTCGAAACGCGTCAGGGATGAGGACTGAAAAGTCGGGCAGAAATTGCACGTTCAATTTGACAAAAAAGGATTTAAAACCTACCTGCTGGGCGAATGGGTTCTTAATGCAGGAAAGACTTGGGTAACACACTCACACACACACACACATATATATATATACTAGCAGCCCGCCATGGCGTTGCCCAGGGCAGAAGGGGGCTGGGGGCAGCATCGCAGCAGGAGTGGCGCAGCAGAGCGACCGGGAGCAGCAGAGCGTACTTACAGTGTTTCCTTGCTCCGGTTTTGTTGGTCCTGGCCGCTTCTGCCCACGCTCGTGTCCGCTGTTTCCCCCGACGTCCCGACTTTGAGTAAAAGGCTTGCGAGCACTCGTGGCCCCCGCCCGTCCCTCGGTGTGCACCCGCGGCTGCTTCACTTACCTCAGTCGACGCTCCTCACTGCGCTGCTGAGTTTTCGCTCCCCTGCACCTCCGCTTCTCGCCGCTCCTCACCGATTGTCCGCCGCTCGCCGCTCCTCCCCGTCTGTCAGCAGCTCCTCCCCGCGCTCATGTCCGCCGCTCTTCCTCTTGCTCCTGAACGCCGCTCCTCCCTGCGCTCCCGATGTCATCATGCACGTCGCGGCCGGCGCTACTTGCAAGGGACTACTTTTTTTGTATTACTAAATTTTTTAAAGAACGTATATTTTTTATTTTTATAGAGCCTATGTCCTTCTGCTTGCCCTGAGGTTTTCAAAGATGCCTTGGGTGTTTGAATTGGTGGTGTACTTTTCGAGTTTACCTGGCTCAAAGGACACAGTTCTCTCTTTATAATAGTAGTATATATATATATATATATATATATATATATATATATATATATATATATATATATATATATATATATATATATATATATATATATATATATATATAGTTAGGACCTAGTTACCATAGGAAATGCCGAACATTCTATTGGGAATAACTTTGGCGCCGATTGAGGGATCTGACTGTAATTTTCCTCAAACTTGCCTCGCTGCGCTCCGCTCCTTCCCTGATAGTTTCGGGGGGATTCGTCAAGCGGGGGCCGAGATAAAAGGGGGGTCCCAAAACGTGTTTTCCCCATGTTAATTTCCATAGGGATAATTCTGACAAGGCTACAGGTCGAACGGCTGAATGGGATTACACCAAACTTGGCAAAATGGTAGAGCCTGGTATGGAGAAGTGCCTTTTGTAAGTTTGGTGTAAATCCGTCCAGTAGTTTTTGAGAAAATTGAATGTGAAAATGAGTCCAATGCAATTTTGCATTGGACCTTTAGAAACAGCTACAGCCCGAACGGCTGAATGGAATTACTGCAAACTTGGCAAAATTGTAAAGACTTTTATGCAATAATTTATTTTGTATATTTGGTAAAAATCCCTCCAGTAATTGTTGAGAAAATCGACTTTTTTCAAACTATATATCTATAGGCGGGACACGGTGCACGCTCGTGCGCGCACCGTCCTTGCACCGTCCTTGCACGTGCGTGGACCTTAGAATGCGCGCGCGGAATTCTGATTGGCTGTTGGACGTCTGTCAACATTCCAAAACAGAAATTGTTGGCAGCCATCTTGTGCCTCGGTAGACTGAGGCACAGGAAAGCAGAAAAACAAACATGTAGAACTCAAAAAGGGGGCAGGGTAGAAGTTTCCTGGCCCCCTAGGCCTGCTCAGGGGGTCCCACAAGGCACCCCCAGGCCCCAATTTTTTTCGAAAAATCGCAGGGGTACGCGCACCGTGCGTGCACAGTACGAGTCCCGTACGCGCACCGTGCGAGCACCCCGTGATTTTTCAAAAAAGAAAAATTTGTTTTTGGGCCTGGGGGGGCCTTGTTGGACCCCCTGAGCAGGCCTAGGGGGTCAGGGTGCTTCTACCCTGCCCCCTTTGCGTGTTTTGCACCTTTGTTTCACTGCTTTCTTGTGCCTTGGTTCTACCGAGGCACAAGATGGCTGCCAACACTTCCTGGTTTGGAGTGTTGACAGACAGTGGCAGCCAATCAGCATGCATTTCACAGGAAAGTAGCATGCTCATTGGCTGTCAACACTTCTAACCAGGAAGTGTTGGCATTCATCTTGTGCTAGGTAGACCGAGGCACAAAAGAAGCAGAGCTCACAGCCCACACAGCTCTCACAGCCCACACAGCTCTCACAGCCCACACAGCTCTCACAGCTCTCACAGCTCAAACAACCCACACAGCCCTCACAGCCCTTACAGCCCACACAGCTCTCACAGCCAACACAGCTCTCACAGTCCACACAGCCCACACAGCTCTCACAGCCCACACAGCTCTCACAGCTCTCACAGCCCCAACCAGCCCACACTCTCACAGCCCAAACAGCTCTCACAGCCCACACAGCTCTCACAGCCCACACTGCTCTCAAAGCCCACACAGCTCTCACAGCCTACACAGCTCTCACAGCCCACACAGCCCTCACAGCCCACACAGCCCTCATAGCCCACACAGCCCACACAGTTCTCAGAGCCCACACAGCTCTCATCAGCCCACACAGCCCTTACAGCCCACACAGCTCACATCCCACACAGCTCTCACAGCTCTCACAGCCCACACAGCTCTCACAGCACACACAGCTCTCACAGCCCACACAGCTCTCATAGCCCACACAGCTCTCACAGGCCTCACAGCCCTCACAGCCCACACAGACCTCACAGCCCACACAGCTATCACAGCCCACACAGCTCTCACAGCCCACACAGCCCACACAGCTCTCACAGCCCACACAGCTCTCACAGCTCTCACAGCCCACACAGCCCACACTCTCACAGCCCAAACAGCTCTCACAGCCCACACAGCTCTCACAGCCCACACAGCTCTCACAGCCCACACAGCTCTCATAGCCCACACAGCCCACACAGCGCTGGCAAAGATAATACCAGCAGCGAACAAGCACTGGCAAAGACAATAACGGCAGCAAACAAACACTGACAAAGACAATAACGGCAGAAAAAAAACACTGGCAAAGACAATAACGGCAGCAAAGAAACACAGGGAAAGGCAATACCAGCAGCGAACACACACTGGCAAAGATAATACAATCAGGGGGGCAGGGGCAAGAAAAACGGCACAATCAGGGGGCAGAAGGCAAGAAAAAACGGCACAATTAGTAGGCAGAGGCAACAAATATGCCACAATCAGGGAGCAGAAGGCAAGAAATACGGCACAATCAGGGTGCAGAAGGCAAGAAATATGGCACAATCAAGGTGCAGAAGGCAAGAAATACGGCACAATCAGGGGGGCAGAAGCCAAGAAATATGGCACAATCAGGGGGGCAGAAGCAAGAAATACGGCACAATCAGGGGGGCAGAAGGCAAGAAATACGGCACAATCAGAGAGCATCTTGCTCCGGTCCGAAAATTGGCTCTCTAGGGCTGCTCAGGTTGACCCACAAGGATATTAACATATTTAAACGTTATCCACTAATAGAATTAGCATTTAAAAAACCTTGCAAATTCACTGAAAAAAACATAGGTTTCAGGCCTTATTTAGTTAGGAATTAGCATTTAAAAAACCTTGCAAATTCACTGAAAAAACCATAGGTTTCAGGTCATATATAGTTAGGAATTAGCATTTAAAAAAACCTTGCAAATTCACTTAAAAAACCATAGGTTTCAGGTCATATATAGTTAGGAATTAGCATTTAAAAAATCATTGAAATTGCTCCTATATAGTTAGTTGTACTAACTATATTTCGCGCACCCGCAATCCACTGCTGATGATGTCACATATTACATCATTTATGACAAGGTCAGTGACATCGCTGATGACATCTCAAATGACATCCCTGATGACATCACTGATGACATCATCCAGTGAATGTGGTTTGCTTCGTTATTTAAATATGCATTATATATATAGCAATTTGCATTGAAGAATGAGTGGATATATTAAAATAAATATTTGGATGGAAGATTTAGAAGCAGTGTAATTGACTGTTTACTTGACCAATTTATAGTGTCTCACTAAATATAGTGAATAGTGACTAAACTGTTTGAATATCTGTATCACTTTGTCAGTTGTTGTGTAAACAGGTTCTCCAGTTGGTTACTAGCTATGTGAAAGTCTGTATTAGTTATTGATTAGTTAACTGAGTATTTGTATGGGAGAGTGAATGTGTGTGTGGTTCGGTGGGGTGTGTGTGACTGCCCAAAGATGTGTGAATAGTTGATTCACTAGATATATGAAAGTAAAACTACATGTTCTAACAGTTGTTTGGGTGAGTGAATATCTTTATGGGTGTGGTGATGAGCAAATATATTTCTCAATGGTACATGTCCAACAAACTAGAAAAATAAAAGGCAGTGTATGTGTCAGTTGTTGTATATAAATAAGTATACATAAGACTCAATGATTGTGTGAGTGACTGTATGGATAACTTTATACTTGTAATAATCATTTTATAATTCACTAAGTATGACTTACTATATAAATGAATAGAGGAAGTTGTGTTTGTATAAGTGTGTAGCTAAGTAAATATGTAAGTATGATCCATTGTTTGCATAAGCGAGTAGGATGACTTCATATGTGAATAGGATGTGTGCAGGTGTGTAATGTCGATTTAGGTGTATAAGTATTTTTGATAGTGTTCTATTGTTCATTGACAGCATGTATGAGTGAATCTACAGGTAAGTGATTAGATGTGTTATACATCTATGAATCACTGAGTGGGTTTTTAGATACTTATATTGCTGTAACAATGGATTCAAATATGATACTCTGTATTTTACAAAGAGTGTTGAAAGATTTTACTAGTGTATGAAAAGGTGTATGTGATTGTCACATGGATGATGTCATCAGTGATGTCATTTGAGATGTCATCAGTGATGTCCCTGACCATGTCATGAATGATGTAATATGTGACATCATCAGCAGTGGATTGCAGGTGCGCGAAATATAGTTAGTACTACTAACTATATAGGAGCAATTTCAATGGTTTTGTATGAGTGAAATGTCCAGCTAACTATAACACCCCTAAACCGTATAGTTTTTTGAGTGAATTTTAAAGGTTTTTTAAATGCTAATTCCTAACTATATAAGGCCTGAAACCTATGGTTTTTTCAGTGAATTTCAAAGGTTTTTTAAATGCTAATTCCTAATTATATAAGGCCTGAAACCTACGTTTTTTTCAGTGAATTTGCAAGGTTTTTTAAATGCTAATTCCTAACTATATAAGGCCTGAAACCTATGTTTTTTTCAGTGAATTTCAAAGGATTTTTTAATGCTAATTCCTAACTCTATAAGACCTGAAAGCCCACCAGGAATCTCCAGTATGCGCCAGGGGACTGCATTGCAGAGAGGTGTAATGAAGCCACGCCCCTTTTTACACCTGTCTGCAACGCAGCCCCCGTGCATGTTTGAAGAGGGGGAACTGATTCCCCTTGCATACTTGGGGCCCCTGGGGGCCAACTAGCCCACCTGGAACCTGCAGTATGCGCCAGGGGGCTGCATTGCAGAGGTGTAATGAGGCTATGCCCCTTGTTACACCTCTCTGCAACGCAGCCCCCTGCCAAGTTTGCAGAGGGGGAACTAATTCCCCTTGCATACTGGGGGTCCCTGGGGGCCAACTAGCCCACCAGGAGCCTCCAGTATGCACCAGGGGGTTGCATTGCAGAGAGGTGTAATGAGGCCACACCCTTTTTTACACCTCTCTGCAAAGCAGCCCCCGTGCATGTTTGAAGAGGGGGAACTAATTTCCCTTGCATACTAGGGGTCCCTGGGGGCCAACTAGCCCACCTGGAACCTCCAGTATGAGCCAGGGGGCTGCATTACACAGAAGTGTAATGAGGCTATGCCCCTTTTTACACCTCTCTGCAACGCAGGCCACTGGCGTGTTTGCAGAGGGGGGACTAATTCCCCTTGCATTCTGGGGGTCCCTGGTTCATATCTGCCCAAACGCCGATATTCCGAACGATTGAAAATGACTTTCCCTGAGAAACATTTGGATTTGGATTATCATGTCCTATACTTTGGAATTTTTGAAAGACTGACTTTGAGGATGCTATAAATTACTCAAGCCTGCCCGAATTGTGTGGGTAAAATTGGTACCTAGTCACTTTGAATAAGAATGCATTTACGTCTCGTCTAACATTTGGAAGAAATATCTAGTTATATGACAACAGGATACCGACATATCTTGAAGGAAATAAGAACGCCCTGAAGAAGTTCTGTTGTACAGAACGAAACGTGTCGGCTGGCTGTGGTACATAAACTTAAGGAAAATAAAAGCATTTGAATATACACCAAGATTCAGCGCTTCAATAAGGACTCTAAGTGATATGATTTGATTGGACTTATTGTGCAAGTGGTGCCGTGCCAAACTTTGGAATATTCTCCACTACTCTCTACTACTTACTCTTTCCTACTCTACTACTCTCTACTACTCACTCTCTACTACTCTCTCTCTACTACTCACTCTCTACTACTCACTCTACTACTCACTCTCTACTACTCTCAACTACTCACTCCCTACTACTCTCTCTCTACTAGTCTCTACTACTCACTCTACTACTCACTCTCTACTACTCTCTACTATTCTCTCTCTCTGCGGCTCACTCTCTACTACTCTCTACTACTCACTCTCTACTACTCACTCTCTACTACTCTCTACTACTCACTCTTTACTACGCTCTACTACTCACTCTCTACTGCTCTCTACTACTCACTCTACTACTTACTCTCTACTACTCTCTACTACTCACTCTCTACTACTCTCTACTACTCACTCTACTATTCACTCTACTACTCTCTACTACTCACTCTCTGCTACTCTCTACTGCTCTCTACTACTCTCTACTACTCACTCTCTACTCTCTATTACTCACTCTCTACTCTCTACCTCTCTCTACTTCTCTCCATACTAGTCTCTACCTCTCTACCTCTACCTCTCTACCTCTACACCTCTAACTCTCTACCTCTCTCTACACGCACACATATATATATATATATATATATATATATATATATATATATTCAGTTTCACAAACGCTGCAAAGAAGCGTAGAATGCATAACAACAGTGCATGGAACCAACCTGTTGTTATGCTGGAATAAAAATATGAAGAATACGAAATACGATAGTTTGGTCTGAAAAAGTGGTGTTTGAGACTGGAGAAAGAGTGCATTCTACGCTTCTTTGCAGCGTTTTGTGAAACTGAGTATCATTGGCAGGAAACCCTCTGACCCTGCTGTGCACCGCAGTCAATGTGTCCTGGTTTCGTTGGAGGAAGTGAAACGGATATATATATATATATGCATATATATGCATATGCATTTATATATATGTATGTATATATATATATACACATACATATGTAAACATATATAATCTGTATATCTATATAAATACATATATAAATGCATGCATACATATACATATATGCATACATATGCATGTTCTTTACATGAAAGTTTAAAAAACACTAATAAAAGCAAAGCTATAAAGCCACCTCATTTCAAATAGAATGGCTTTAACTTAAACGAGGGCGAGATCTATTGCATTTTCAATGCTTGTTTACTTTGGTTCCATCAAGAAGGCATTCAGATGTGTCACACGTTTGCTATAAATTCTGAATCTTAGCACTCTAGTTGCTCATTAGATCCCTGTAGTAAAGCTACTGCTCACCAGGGAAGTCTGCTGCTGGTATTCAAAGTGCATGTTTCAGTCTGCATGTCAGAATGTTTTTAATTAAATAGAAGAGGATTTGAGAAGTCACTCAAAATGTGCCGTATTTTTCTTTCTGAAGCACTAATCATACTTTCTATGGCAAAATGAACCCCCTCATTTGTTCCTTTTTAAATTAAATGTTTTCAGACTTACCACTTCATTCCAATCAAGATGGCTTCTGGTGTGCCATACTTCTGTCATAAGTAAGACTGTTAGTGCTCTAGTTGTTCTTTAGAACACTCTGGGACATTCTGTCATTGGGCTATACTTGGGCTACATCTGGGTGATATTTGGGCTACATTTAGGCTCTTTTGTATCTGGTGGCCATCTTGGGAGACTGCATGTCAGAATTATTTAATGAAATTGAAGAGGATTTGAGAAGTCACTCAAAATGTGCCCTAATTTTTCTTTCTTCAGCACTAATCATACTTTCTATGGCAAAATATACCCCTCATTTTGTTCCTTTTTAAATTAAATGTTTTAAGAGTTACCACTTTATTCCAATCAAGATGGCTTCAGGTGTGCCATACCTTTGTAATAAGTAGGGCTGTTAGCGCTCTAGTTGTTCTTTAGAACACTCTAGGAGGCTGCAGTAGAACACAAAGGAATCAACTGACAGTCTCTATCCTTGTTGGATGTACATGTTTTACTGAGAATGTCAGACTTCATTCTCACATGACTGAGAAAGATAATGTGAATTTACAGAAAATATGCTTTCAGTTTAGCTTATAGATCCCCTTCCAAACCACTGTGGGAAAAGCATGAGATAATAGTTTTCTTTCAAACATGATTCATGATATCACAGCAGAAGGCTTTTTCACATGGTAAAATCACCCTAGAACACACCACAATTCCTAAAATGAGTATGGTACCATCAACAAATGATTTATAATGTAATTAAAGTCCTAAAACCCTCTATTAACTACAATGCTTTTTAATGAGGTGCTATCATGGGGTCCCAAGATGGCTGCCAACACTTCTTGGATGAAGTGCTGACAGCCAATCAGATCAGATGTGTGGTTAGGCTCCGCCCAGATATATATGTGTTTTTGAAGTTAATTTTGATAAAAACCACTGGAGCAATTTTCACCAAATAAAGCGAAGGCACTTCTGCGTACCAGTCCCTACATTTTTGCTAAGTTTGGTGTAATTCCGTTCAGCGGTTCGGGCTGTAGACTTGTCAGAACGTCCTATGGAAATTAACATGGGGAAAACACGTTTTGGGACCCCCTTTTTTCCCAGCCCCCACTTCACGAATCCCCCCAAAACTTTCAGGGAAGGAGCGCAGGTGAGCTGGCCTAAATTTTGGAAAATTACACGCAAATTCCTCAACCTGCGCCAAAGTTATTCCCAATAGAATGTTGCAGATTTCCTATGGTAGCTAGGTCCTGACTATACCTACTGGCGATAGCCAGTAGGTAATATATATATATATATATATATATATATATATATATATATATATATATATATATATATATATATATATATATATATATATATATATATATATATATATATATATATATATATATATATATGTATATATATATATATATATATATATATATATATATATATGTATATATATATATATATTTATATGTATATATATATATATATATATATATATTACCTACTGGCGGTTGCCAGTAGGTATATATAGTTAGGATTTTTTCCCTATGGAATTTCTGAAAATTCTATGTCTAATAACTTTGGCGTTTGTGGACGGAATTGGCTGAAATTTTCAGGAAAATGGCACATTTTGTTTCTGAGCAGCCCCTGAAAATTTGGGGGGGTTCGGCAAGGGGGGGCCGAGAAAAAAGGGGGGTCCCAAAATGCGTTTTTCCCATGTTAATTTCCATAGGGTGGTTGGCCTCACTTTTAGCCCGAACGGCTGAATGGATTTGCACGAAACTTGGCAAAATTGTAGGGACTGTTAGCCCGATGTGCCTTTGCTAGGTCTCAATATATGTGCTCCAGTGGAGTTTGAGAAATTAACGTTCAAAATAAGATATATATCTGTAGCGCTCCGGTTCGCGTACTTTTCGCGTAACGGAACTTTGCGATGCGAAGCTGATTGGCTTTCCGGTGTCTGTCAACATTCTAAACAGTCTGGAGCGGCCGCCATCTTGTCTCTCGGTAGGATCGAGAGACAAGAGGAGGCAAAAACAAAGGGGTAAATTACCATAAGGGGGCATAGTAGATCCTCCTTGACCCCCTAGGTTTTATGTGGAGGTTTTAAAAGGGCCCAGCAGGGCAAAAAAAAAATATATTTTTTTTTTTTGCGTGGTGAGCGCCTAGTACGCGAACTGGAAAGCGTTCTGGGCAGCGTTCTATAAGGATAAAAGAATGATAGACTTTTCTAATACTGTATGTTAATTGTTTGTTGTTTTTGTTGATTTTTTTCGTTTTCTTTATTTTTAAAGTATTTTTTTATTTTGATTGTGTTTCATAATTCATTAAACTTTCTAACATTTCATTGTCAGAAATTTCAAAATTGTCATTGAATATATTTTGTATTCTATGAGGGTGTAACATGTCCTCATTTTTAAGCAGGTTATCCACTGCTTCAACACATTGTAGTAGTTCCTGGTCTCTACTTTGATCCATAAATTCATCAATCTTTCCTTGGCTGCTCTCTTCCAGTACAATTTTAAATTGAACTTGCTGCTCGCCTTCCATTTTGCCTGAAATTTGGATTAAAAAAATATATATTAGTAGAGATAGGGCACTGTTGGGATTAATTTTAGATAGGCAGTTTTTATCAGTGAATTTATCTTTTGGCAGTGTATAGTATCAGAGTGGAAATAGGACTATAAAAAAGTGTATGTGATTTAACCAAGACAAGCCTAACTCCATTCATAACTATAACAGAGAAGTCTATCTAAATCCATAACTACTACAGAGGGATAGTATATATCTATTAGAAAAAGTCTACCATATTAAGTTATAGTGCACAATATACTTCAGTTTTAAAAATAACAACTTACCTTCACAAACAAGTTGAAGTGTTTAGTAGCTATTCAAATGTAATGTACAACAAGAAGTAGCAGTCAAAATGGCTGTGTTTTCTTCTCTTCCTTTATATATATTCAGGTATATAACCAATCAAATGTCAGGTAATATAAGTAGGACATGAAAGTAACATTTTCATTGGTTGTCAATTCCAATACTTCAGATGTGTTTTGTGAAGTAATTTACCTCACGGTATTTAAAGAGGTCTACAGGCTTAATGGCTAAATGGAATTTCAATCAAATTTGTGAAAATGAAAGGGATTGTTATGTAGTATGAGCTAATCTATATTTGGTGAGAGTGTCTCCAGTCGTTTTTCTGTGAATTACTTTCCCACCTTTTTTTTTGGACCGCTTCCCGGGAAGCGGTCCGGTCCGCGAACTAGGAGCGTAACGGGAGTCCACCATTTTGTGTTTCGGTCGAATTAAGATATAAAATGGAGGGCAAATAATGTTCAGAATGGGTAGAAGGGGGCACGGTACAAGTATTTTGACCCCCTAGGTTTTCTGAGGGTGGCTGAGGAGGACCATATGTGCGGGGAAAAAACATTTTTTTTTTAAATTTTGCGCGGTTAGCTTCCAGTTCGCGTACCGGGTAGCGCTCTTTGAGCGTAGTTTGTTGAAAATTACAGAAAAAAGTTAGAGAAAAATAATAATTGTGAGTGATCAGATGTAGGGTAGCTCTGAGAAGAGCTTTTGGGTTTATGGTACATTTTGGTACTTATAAGTAGGTACCAATGCACAGTCTTAAATTCAAAATGAAAATTCTGTTGCCCTCATCTGAGAAGTGAACTCCATCTCCTCTGTAGATATCTTGCATGTAGTAACGCAAGTTATTGTTGTACAAGGAGCCCATTCCATGGTCTCTCATGTAAGCTGAAACAGATTTGTTTACATGCTTCCTCGCTTTCTCAATTTGTGGACAAAATTGGTTGGACCACCTCCATTTCTGTCTTTGGCATATATTGGAATATACCAAGGCAGTTTGAGGAAAAAGTGCCATTAATTGCTCAAAGGTGTCCTTTAAAAGCATTTCCAGACCTACCCCAGTCAAAGTGCCCAAATCATTACCTCCACAGTGCACTATTAACAGGTCAGGTTTTGGCAAATGCATAAAGGTTTTCACCAATGGTATCAATTGGTGACATTTTAATCCTCTTTGGCCCAACCACTTAATTTCCACATCTTGTAAATTGAGGTTAGGTAAATTTCTGTTCTCAGCATACCTTTGAGCCCAGTAGATGTAACTATGTCCAACAATCCAGACATTAAACATGGTGAGAGAAGGTTGGGATGCAGTCAGATGAAGTGTGGTAATGAAAGGGCAGTTGAAACAGTAGGAGTTTGTAAAGAAAAAAACTGTGGATTTCCAGTCCTAATGATTCATTAGCAGTGATTGGTGTATTTTCATTTCTGAAAACAGAAAGTTAGGGTGCATGGATGTGTTCTTTGAAAGATGTAATTTGAATGGTCAAGGAAGAAACATTTAATGAAAGATTGCACTGGATACGCAGGTGCACTGAGAGTTCAGAGTTCAATTGAAACATTGTTGTGTGAATTTGCAAACAGGAGAGGTCTTTCAGGAGGTGGTTGCTAAGCAAAAAAGGCAGAGAGGGCAGAGGGGGGAAGGGTTTTGATTTGAAAAAAGTGAGGGAAGAGTTATGATTGGCTAATATGAGAGATATGTGTAATGAATATCTGTATTTCTGTGCTTTCAATAGCTGCAGCCTCTGGAGTGCATCCTCTTTGTTCTGCTGAAGACAATTTGGTGTATTTTTGAGACTGTTTTGAAACTCAAAAAGTATTTGCTAAGGTGAGAAAAGATTTATTTAATTTAGATAGAGAATAGTATGATTTAAGGAGAAAATGATGAAGAAAGCAGTGTTTTTAAAATGTGGCTTTGTCTCAAGTGATATACAAATAGATTTTGTTTCTTTGAGAAATTATAATTGCATATTCGGTTTAGCATTCTGGCATGCAGTAACACAAGTTATTGTTGTACATGGAGCCCATTCCATGGTCTCTCATGTAAGCTGAAACAGATATGTTATTTTTAAAAACGATTTTTGAAAACAATTACATTTCTGGATATGTACTGCTAGAGCTTCATAGGTTGTTTGGGTCATATTTATAAGGCATTTGAGTGTCTATGATGTTATTTTTCCCTTTTTAAATGGAAAGCGTTCTTCATGGGGCAAGTTTCTTGTAAATACGCTCCCACCTGTGCTTGGCAAATTTAGATTTTGATTATGGGAGTTACATAGCCATGTTAATAATGTCCCAAAAATGGTGCAAGGGCATTCAAAAAAACGCTTTCATGTGTCTCAAGGACATTTTCAGTCATTTCCTCTTGAATGTAGGTATACAATTGATTTATATGCTGTGTTTAAAAACGATTTTTTGAAATCAATTACATTTCTGGATATGTACTGCTAGAGCTTCATAGGTTGTTTGGGTCATATTTATAAGGCATTTGAGTGTCTATGATGTTATTTTTCCCTTTTTAAATGGAAAGCGTTCTTCATGGGGCAAGTTTCTTGTAAATACGCTCCCACCTGTGCTTGGCAAATTTAGATTTTGATTATGGGAGTTACATAGCCATGTTAATAATGTCCCAAAAATGGTGCAAGGGCATTCAAAAAAACGCTTTCATGTGTCTCAAGGACATTTTCAGTCATTTCCTCTTGAATGTAGGTATACAATTGATTTATATGCTGTGTTTAAAAACGATTTTTTTAAATCAATTACATTTCTGGATATGTACTGCTAGAGCTTCATAGGTTGTTTTGGGTCATATTTATAAGGCATTTGAGTGTCTATGATGTTATTTTTCCCTTTTTAAATGGAAAGCGTTCCTCATGGGGCAAGTTTCTTGTAAATACGCTCCCACCTGTGGTTGGCAAATTTAGATTTTGATTATGGGAGTTAAATAGCCATGGTAATATTGTCCCAAAAATGGTGCAAGGGCATTCAAAAAAACGCTTTCATGTGTTTCAAGGACATTTTTAATCATTTCCTCTTGAATGTAGGTATACAATTGATTTATTTGCTGTGTTTAAAAACGATTTTTTTAAATCAATTAAATTTCTGGATATGTACTGCTAGAGCTTCATAGGTTGTTTGGGTCATATTTATAAAGCATTTGAGTGTCTATGATGTTATTTTTCCCTTTTTAAATGGAAAGCGTTCTTCATGGGGCAAGTTTCTTGTAAATACGCTCCCACCTGTGCTTGGCAAATTTAGATTTTGATTATGGGAGTTACATAGTCATGTTAAAAATGTCCCAAAAATGGTGCCAGGGCATTCAAAAAAACGCTTTCATGTGTCTCAAGGACATTTACAGTCATTTCCAACTGAATGTAGGTATACAATTGATTTATATGTTGTGTTTAAAAACGATTTTTGAAATCAATTACATTTCTGGATATGTACTGCTAGAGCTTCATAGGTTGTTTGGGCCATATTTATAAGGCATTTGAGTGTCTATGATGTTATTTTTCCCTTTTTAAATGGAAAGCGTTCTTCATGGGGCAAGTTTCTTGTAAATACGCTCCCACCTGTGCTTGGCAAATTTAGATTTTGATTATGGGAGTAACATAGCCATGTTCAAAATGACCCAAAAATGGTGCAAGGGCAATCTAAAAAACGCTTTCATGTGCATTAAGGACATTTTAAGTCAATGAGGAAACACAGGTGATGTAATTCTGAAATGAGGAAAAGAAACTTCACATTTTTCAATTACATCACTAGTGTTTCCTAAGTTTATGAATGACATTGTGCAGATGAAGTTTAGGTGTGACCACAGATTCAAAAGAGGTCTGCCCTTTGTTCAAGAGTGAAGTGGACATGACTTACTTCATTGCTAGGCCTTCACATGTATTATCTCCTTTGTTTTCTTAAACAAGTGAAAATCTCATCTGCAACCATGTGTTGGCCTCACCTCAAACAAACAAAACAGGTGATGGACTGAATGTGGATCAATGACACCCATTCACCCCAGTCCAAAGATCTGGGCCCAAACAAACCTCTAGATAGGCCACACCTTATCGTCAACCTGAATCAATCATTTAAAATGTTAGGGAGAGATTTATGATTGTTGTATGCCTGTTTTGTACCACTGTGTGTCATTTTTGTGACGCAGTGCTGGTGCAAAATATTTGCTATGTTAAATAATAAGTAGGGTGTTAAGTTTTTGATGACTGTTATTCATTTACTGTTTGGTAATAGTGGTTAATAACATTTTTTATTATATTTTTCCACAGATTCAACTGCAGATCATTACAAAATTTAAAAAATGCCAACTAAGAATCGAATTAGAAAGGCTAGAAAACGTCAAAGACAGCAAGATCATCTATTATTGCAGCAGTCCTCTCCCCAAAATACTTGTGAAATCACCAAGAAAGCTCCGGGTAAGAGCACGAAATCATTCTTAAGAAATATTTGTAGTAATAAAAGTATTTCTCCAAAAAATGTTTCAGTCCAGAAAAAGAAAAGCAATTTAAATGGAAAGGAAAGACCAATCAAAAATGTTACTGGTAGAGCAAGAGATAACTCGGTGCATGATAGTAGAAGGAAACAACAGTTTAGGGACATTCAAAAACGAATGTTCCGCAACAGGATAATAGTTAATTTATTAAAAAATATTAAGAAAGGCCAACAGAAAGTGGCATTTTATAAGAAGAAGAAAAATGTAGAGAAAATTATTGATCATGCTTTTGAAATTAAGCGAAAGTTGTTTATTTTGGTAATCAATAGAATTAGGAAACTAAACAAGGTAATTTCTGATTTCAAATCAAATAGTAGATGGAAGAGAGTAGTAAATCGTAGTAACTTTTGTGAAGTTTTTTCCGGAGAATGGATGCATAGTTCAAGTTGTGAGGCATTTTTTAATGAGGAGAGTTATTTTCAGGATAATGATTTGGTGTTTGCAGTTGACACCAGTGGTCGAGCTTATGAAGTGAAGGATGGTTGTCCAGTTGAAAAAGAAAAACTTGTGACAACAGAGACAGACGAGGTGTTAGGTAATGAGGTTTTAGGAAGACGTCCTAAGGGTCCTGTGTACATTTGGAAGTGTAGTTCTATTTGCAGTGTGCGACAGGTTTCCATCAATTTGCTTTGTGATTTTATACGGACATTTAATAAGAAAAGTTTGAAGCAGAAAATGAAGTTATTGCAAGATTTAGATCCTTGCAGAGTGAGACAAATGACAGGGTTGCGTGGTCATTCACTGGCTTGTCTTTCCAGGAGAGTATGCCAGAGTGTTTTTCATCATTTCAGGATGCTAGCAGTGCATCATAATAAAGTGAGAAAATTAGTGAGAATGTTGTATTATGCTAAGAGTCCAGCAATTATGCTTAAACAATTATGTGCTGCTCTTTTGCATGGTTCTGAAATAGATGTCAAGAATATTTGTGAAGAAATTGAGTTTTGTTACTTTGGTAGTAAAGATGAGAATGTTCAAATTGACCCAGAAGTAGAGGGTAATGTTGAAGATAATGTACAGGTTTCTAGTACAGATAAATTTCAGAAGGAAATTGCCACGTTTCAGATGAAATCAAGTGAGAGGCCTAATTTCACTTGTGTGTGTTGTCGACGCACTTATTATAAGAATCAGACTAAGTTAGTGGATTTATATGCAAAAAGTGAAAGGTAAAATAATTGTGAATGGAAGAATTTTGCCACATACTTGATGGTAGAAAATTATTTTGATTTGGGATCGGATCAACGTGTATGTACTTATTGTTGTAACAAATTAAACCAAAACCAGATGCCTGCTTGGGCGGTTCATAATAATCTGGAATTGGTTGAGGTTCCTTCTGAATTGAAGGATTTAAATACTTATGAATCTATTTTGATTCAAAGTATCCATCCCTTTCAGGCTATTGTAAGAATGGAGCCAAAGACAGGGAAGTTGACTCCATCAGATTTACAGAGAGGATTAAAGGGAAGAGTTGTTTATTTGCCTCTAGATTTGAACAAAAACATTAACACAATTGGAGTAGAAAAAGTGGAAGAGGAACCTCTGGTTATCTTGGTTAATGGGGTTCCGACAAAGAATAAGAAAATATGGCAAGATTTAGTGGATGTTAGGAAAGTCAAAAAGGCAACATTGTATTTGAAGAAAAATAATAAGTACTATATAAATGTATATGTTGCAGAAGAGGAAGTAAGTGATGAAGAGGATAGCGATTTGTGTGCTGGCCAAATTGAGAAAGTAGAGGCTTCTAAAAGTGAAGAAATATATGAACATTATAGTGTTCATCCTTTGCATTCCAAGGAAGTCATGGGGAATGCAATTGAGTTGTTTCAAATGAAACAAGCCAAAGGGAGTCCCATTAGTGTTTGGGAGGAAAGTTTAGAAGCTCGGTGTTTCCCACAGCTATTTCCAACAGGTCAAGCAGGAAGATATGATGAGCGACCTCATCAAATTCCTGCGTCTGAATACCGGACTTTACGATTGTATGCAGAAGTTCCTAGGTTTCGTCAATGCATTCCCTATTTGTTTCATCTCCTGTTTGAAAGCGATCTGTCTGGACTGTCATATGCAGTGAACCACATCTTAAAAAGTGGTATACAGATGCGAAACATCTCGGCAAGTGACTTTATGCATAAAGTCAATGTCCAAGACAGTATTTTGGATTCTCACCTAATTAATCTCATGGCGTGTCAGCGTGGTACTAATGAGTACTGGTACCGTCGTCAGGGTGATTTAAAATGTATGCTGAGGAACTTAGGAACTCCAACATGGTTCCTTACTCTGAGCTGTGCTGAGTATGGCTGGGAAGACTTACTTGAATTTCTACGAGAGGCAAATGGAAATATTGAAAACATTGAATTCAAGACACCTGGAGAACTGTGTTCTTTGGATCCAGTGAATGTATGCAGGTACTTCAATCATAGATTTGAAGCTATGATGTCTTTCATCACAAATAAGAAGAATCCACCTCTTGGAGAGGTGTTGGATTTCTTCTGGAGAAAGGAGTACCAAGCAAGAGGTGCTCCTCATATACATATGTTGTTGTGGATCAAGGATGCACCTAAATTTGGAACAGATCCGGATGACTTAGTGATGAATTTCATAGAACAGTATTCTACGTGTGCTGTTCCAAACGCAACGGAGAAGAAAAGCCTAAGAGAACAAGTTCTACGTTTCCAAAGCCATCGTTGTGGAAAGTACTGTCGTCGTAAATTCAGAAACAAGGACAAGTTCTACACCAAATGTCGTTTCAACTTTCCATGACCGGTGATTTCTAAAGGAAGAGTGAACAGTTTGATGTCTTCGCTGCGACATAATGTGACGAGGAAATCACCCAAAAATACATACAATTTGAAAAGGAACGAAGAGTCCAAGTACATCAACGACTACAACCCAGTGATTTTGTCCATGTGGAATGCTAACATGGATATACAGTTTGTGGCTGACAACTGTATGGCTGTGGCTCGGTATGTGACATCTTACATCACCAAAAAAGAAAAGACAGAATTGAAGGATATGTGGGAGGACATTTCCCATGAAAAGAGCCTCAGCAAGAAGTTGTACAGTTTCAGTCTGAAGATGTTGTCGCATCGAGAAATCGGAGCTTACGAATGTTCTGACCGGTTGTCTTCAGCAAGTCTCTATGCCAAATCCAGGAGTATCGTTTGGGCGAGTCTTGGTCTTGCTGCAACGCGAAATCGAGTTCTAAAACCTGTCCGGGAAATTGAGTATTTGGCAGAAAAGGAACCAAACAGTACCGACATTTTGAAGACCAACATGTTGGATACATATTATCCAAATCGAAGCAGTCACCTTGAGAATGTTTGTCTATATGAGGTTCTCCAAAATTATATATTCAAGAGGAACATCAAAGAAGATATTGAGAAAGGAGTGTATGCTGTAATTGGAAGTGAGGGATGTCTGGTCAAGCAAAGAAAATGCCAATTAGTAAACCATCGAAAATTGAGTGGCGAATCTCCAGAAAAAAGGAGTTTTTCTATTTAGCACTTTTGCAACTTTTCAAGCCTTGGCGTGCAGAAGAGGAACTGCTTGGAGATTTCCTCCATTACGAAGACTCTTTCACTGCTGCTAAGGAGACCATAGAATGTCCTGCTTTTCCCAAATATCAAGAAATGTTGACTTTGGAAATTGAGCAGGAAGCAACGATTGCAGCCGAAATTGCCAGAGACAGTTCTCAGGACAGTCAGAGTTCTGTTTCATTGAGTCAGGATCCACTAGGAGGACCTATTATCGAAATTGAAGCTGCCACTGCTATGAATGAAGTGGAAAGAGCCATCGCACATGCTCAGGAGGATGCAGTTAACTTAGAAGACTTGGAAAAACAACTCAACGTTGAGCAGAGGAAAATATATGATGAAGTTACCAAGCAAATTGAGCATGGATTAAGTCATGAGAAGAAAGAGTGCTCATGTACATCGTTGAAGCCTGTCCGACTGTACGTGAGTGGAGAAGCGGGAACTGGAAAAAGTTTCCTTATTAAAGCAATTTCTTGTTATTTGCAGGAAAGGACTGAGACATCGTTGTCTTGTGTTGTTACCGCTCCTACTGGACTGGCAGCACATAACATTAAAGGTATTACTTTGCATCGTCTACTGATGCTGCCAGTGGAGCATGACAACAAATTACAATACCACAAGTTATCTGGGGATGCTTGTTGTGAAGTTTCAAGAGTCTTGAGGAAAATGAAACTTCTTATCATTGACGAAGTAAGCATGGTTTCCAATGTCATGCTTGCCTTTGTGCATTTGAGAATGCAAGAAGTTCTTAAAACTGAGTATGATGTGTTATTTGGTGGCAAACACATCATTGTTTTCGGAGATCTTCTGCAGCTGACACCAGTAAAAGGACAACCTGTGTTCAAAATACTTACGCATGAAGATACCAGGAAGTGCCTAGGGAGCATTGGCAACGTCAATATATGGTTAAATTTCAATTATGCTGAACTGCATGAAAATATGCGTCAGGCGAAGGATGAAGATTACAAGAATATTCTACAAGATATTAGAATTGGAAAAGTGACCGAGCATGGGAAAGAAGCTTTAAATGCACGATTACTGTCAAATTTATATCCCGAACAAGACATTGTGCCTGAGAATATGTTTCAGAAAATTACTGAGAAGAAATCCGGAATATGTTTGATGCCAACTCTTGCAGAATGTGCCATCTTCAACAACAAAATGTTGAATTTAGAAAAGCAAGAGATTGTGAAACTTGAAGCTATTGACAGAATAGAGCATATGGGATCAACAATTATTTTGTCTGAGAATTTGAAATCAAAATTGGATTCATTAGAGAAGACTATATCTAAAACAGCGGGTTTTGAAAAGACTTTGAATGTGTGTTTAAATTGCCGAATCATTTTGAGAAGGAATTTACATGTTGAAAGAGGTCTGGTAAATGGATCAATGGGTAATGTTGTTGATTTTGAGAAATACCGAAATAGAGATGGAATTAAATTTTTAAAAATTAAATTTGATGGTATTGAGGAAGTACAGCTAATTGGTCGTTGTTCTGCTAGGTTTTTGCTTGTTAAAGACTTATATGTTCGCCGTAAACAGTTTCCTGTTTGCTTGGCATATGCGGTGATAATCCATAAATCGCAAGGTTTAAGTGTAGATAGTGCATTGGTGAATATTGGCAGTTCTGTGTTCAAGGAGGGTATGGCATATGTGGCATTGTCACGAGTTAGAACTTTATCGGGATTGTACTTGATTGACTGTGATGTCACAAACATTTGTGCGGATCTAGATTGTGTTAAGGAATACAATAGGTTAAGAAAAGAGTATGCGCCACATTTGCCTCAATATCCTTTGTTTGAGAAACGTGTGGTAGGCCGGAAACGAAGAAATATCAGTAATAGTAGGGAGGTTGTAGCAAAAAGCCCAAAAGTCGATGAACCGAAAATTGTAAGCAGAAAGAAAGTGGATTCTGTTGAAGATGTCGGTTTTCAATTTGAAAACAGTTCTGGTGTCAACTGCTATGCAAATGTAGTGGTTAATGTTCTCTTTTCACTAGAGACTTTAAAAGAACAGATTGTGTTCAATTCGGAACAAAGTTTATGCTGTTTGTTGAATTCTGTGTTAGAGAAATGTAGCACTGATCGAACAAAAGTAGAAAGTGTGTCTGAATTCGTTATCTGTTAGATGAATGTTCAGGTCAAACAGACTTCTCTGAAAATAATCAGCAGGATTGTCAGGAGTTTTTAATGTATATGCTTGATGTATTGCAAGATGAGGGTGTAGATGTAGATCACCTGTTTGGGCTTTCTTATCAATGGCAGCATGACTGTGAGAACTGTATGGTATCAAGTACTACTAGTGTAGACTCAGAAAGATTTATATATTTAACTTTGCCAGACAGTAAATCAGTCTCCTTTAATAAGCTAGTAAATGCAGCTGATCACAACATGGAGTGTAGCCAATGTAAATCTGAAATGATGTCAACATTATTTATACGAAGATATGGCCAGTATGTCATTTTAATGATCCAACGATGTAGGCCTGATGGATCAAAATTGTCAACTTTAATAAAAAATGTTGTTGCTTCTCAGCTGTCAATATCAGGAAGGACTTTTGTAACTGTAGCAATTATCTATCACGATGGTCCTTCAACAACATCAGGACATTACACAGCTTATTTAAAGTCTAGAAACGGCTGGTCATTCTGCAACGATTCTGTTGTAACTTTAAAAAAAAAATTGCCGTTTGATCTTAAAAATTCTTACCTGGTGTTTTTAAAACCAAAATTTTAAGGAAAGAATCTCGGGATTTCCTCTGAGGAATTGCAAAAGGTTCATGAAGTAGAGGGAATGTAAGTCTGCAATGCTGTCTAGATTATTGGTCCAAAACTTTTAATTATAATGTCAATTTAAAAATCCAACTATATAAACCTGATGCAAGTAAGTCTGCTTCATAGTAAGCAGTATCAGTGTCATAGGAAAAGGAGAACATGAGTGAGAAAGAAGGGTAAGATATTAGTAGTCCAGGATTGTGAAAGTAATCTTAAATGTTTTCTTTTTGAAAGTTGCGAAAATAGAAAATGACGGGATTTCATTATAAGAATTACAAGAGTTGAAAAACGCTGCAACATGATTTGGCCAAGTGGAAACATGTGGTAGAATGTGAGAAGTCTTTTATTGTATGTAACATATTTTTCAAAACGATGGAGGTTTTCTTTCAGAAAGTGGCGGGCTGAAAATATTTATAGCACAACAGAGTGTACGCTGTTCATAGGACAGCCTTCGACGTTATGGAAAGTAAGTTAATTTTAAGGAGTTTTGAATTCAGATTTCTTAGGTTGTATGGGTTTTTTAAACACAATCATTTTGATTGTGTTTTTTTTCCCCGCTGTTACATGATGAATACCTTCAAGTCACTGATTTAAGTGAAATTTGATACATTCTGAGAACAGCAAAAATAAACCATTTAACATGTATAATAATGTTCTACTTTTTGTACTTATGATATACATTTAGAAATGTGAGGTAGATATGGAGAAACTGAGGCTTCTGTAAGTGTCAAAGTTAATGCTTACAGTGCTGCACTTCTGGGTACTGTTTTTTTTTTGAAAACTGAATAGGCCTCACCTTAAAGAAACCTCTTGAAAGGACACATCTTATTTGCATCCTGAAACAATCATTTAAAATGTTAGACACAATTTTATGATGGCTTTACATCTTTTTTGCGCTGCTATTGCATCACTATTGTGAGACATCAGCAGTGCAAAAGATGCACCATGTTCCAAAATAGGCCTCACTTCATCAGCATCAAGATACTGTTTGTTTAAAATATATATCTTTAGGATTGTGTAGGGGACGTAGAGCAGCAGAGGCTTCTGTAAATGTCAAAGTTGTTGAAAAACTGTTTCTTCTTCAACCTTTTCCCTTGTCTTTTCAAATTTTTAAATACATGTTTTAATATTTTTGAAATGTTTGTTCTCTCTTTTACAGATTGAAAGTATGAAAAAATATTTGAAAAAGTGAACAAGAATTATAAGGTAAATGTTTTCTACTCTTTTTACCCACAATCCACTGCTGATGATGTCACTGACTATGTCATGAATGATGTAATAAGTGGACATGACTTACTTCATTGGTAGGCCTTCACATGTATTAATGCATACACTGCTGCACTTCTGCGTTCTGTTTCATATGCTGGACTACATCTGCACTATGAGATACTTAAGCAAAGGCAACACAGGTGATGTGATTGTGAAATGAGCAAAAGAAACTCCACGTTTTTCAATTACATTACTTGTGTTTTCTAAGTTTACGAATGACATTGTGTAGATGAAGTTTAGGTCTGTCTATGGACACAGAAGAGGTCTAGCCGTTGTTCAAGAGTGAAGTGGACATGTTTTACTTCAATGGTAGGCCTTCACATGTATTATCTCCTCTGTATTCTTCAACAAGCATAAATTTGATATGCAACCCTGAGTAGGCCTCACCTTAAACAAACTTTTTGAGAGGACACACCTTATCGTCATCCTGAATCAATCATTTAATCTATCACATTTAACATCTATTAGTTCTACTGCTTCATTTCTTTAATCCTTACTTTCCTGCGTTTGCTACTTCCCTCATTCCTTTCTCTATTACTTAATTATTCTACTCCTTCCAGTATATTTCTCAGTCCCTCTCTTCTCATACTTCTTCATTCTTATTCACTCATTCTGTCTCTATTAATGTTACTGTTTCTGAATGATCTCAAAATTTTTTTTAAAACAAGAACAGTAAGTATAAGGGTAGGAAACAGACAGTTATGTTACAAGAAAGAAAGCTATAGGAAGTAAACAAAAGATACTGTTACTCGCAATCCACTGCTGATGATGTCACTGACCATGTCAAGAATGATGTAATATGTGACATGATCAGAAGTGGATTGCGGGTAACAGTATCTTTTCTTTACTCCCTATAGCTGTCTTTCTTGTAACATAACTGTCTGTTTCCATCCCTTATACTTACTGTTCTTTTTAAAAAAAAATTTTTTTGGGTCGCTCCAGGTTCACGTACCGGAGTGCGAACTGGGAGCGAACTAAAAGAAATAGAGGTTGGCAGAGTTTCAAAAATTCTACCAATTTTTTTATAATGGGGAGGTAGTTCTGAAAAGAACTTTTTTTTGGTTTTTGTTGTTTTAAATTTTTTAAAATATTTTTCTGAACATTTTTTATATTTTTTTGTATTTTCTGAACATTTTGTAATTTTTTTGTTTTTTAGGGGGGAGGGGGGAAACAAAAATGATTCATTGAAAAGGGCTCAACAGGAGCAACGAAAAAAAGAAGAATTTATTTTTTGGGGCGTTTCGGGCAAACATGATTTTGGATAGCTTTCACTATAAGAGTAATGCTACTTTCTCTATAGCAAATTAATTGGTTGCACTGCACGCACACTTGCTTTACTTCCCCAAAGTCCATTTGAATGTTCGGGACCACCTCCCCCGCCTCTGGTCCCGATACTTCTTGGACAACAGATCTTCTCGCCATTGCCGGGGGATTTTGCTGTTCATCGCGAAGCTGGGCAGCACTATAATTGTTTGGGTGCCTCCTACTCATATGCCTGTGCATCGTGTAATTTCCGAAGGAGCATTTCTTGTCAGTCCCCCTTGAAAGTCGATCGTCGCAAATACGGCAAAACACATATCTGGCATTGACTTTTTTTTGCCCTTCAGGAAATTTGAAAAATTGCCAGATGCAGTTTTTTTTTCTATTGTAACTCCTGGTCTCCTCTGGCAAAAACTCAGGCTCTTCCTGCTCTTCCTCCTCTTCTTGATCTTCCTCTTCTTCTATGAAAACTTGAGCAGGTGGTCCTCTCTTCCCATGAGGAGGTGGAGGTGGTGGTGGGGGTACACTAGCTGAAGCAACTACTGAAGCCATTTGTGAACAATGAAAAGGGTCTTTCTCTCACCAAGATGAAAGTCAGAGTGAGGAAAGAAGGAGGGGTTTTCATCATTTGGGAAAAGCAAAAGTTCTAAACCAATGAAAAGTGTTAATTTTAGATCACATGACCTAGTATTACATCATTAGGAAACCAAAAGTGAAATGAACCAATGAAAAGTGTTATTATCGAGTCACATGACCTGCTGTGTTTACGTTTCGCGCTTTGCTCCGCTTTCCGGTCCGCTTCCGGGTCCGCTAACTTGGCGCGTCCAATGACGTATTACGCGACAACGCAAAACGTCATGCTAACGTAACAGTTACGCTAAAGGAACGTTTACCGGTTCGCGGACCGAGCCGCGGCTTTAAATTGAGCTAACGGGAAGCTGACCGGTTCGCGGACTGGGAGCGAAACATAAATTTTTTAAAAAAAAATTTGTATAAAAAACATGTAAAATATATTTTAAGATTTAAAGAAGAATACATTTTACAGCTACAGATATTAGCATTTAAAAAACCATTGAAATTCAATGAAAAAACCATAGGTTATAGACCATATATAGTTAGGGATTAGCATTTACAAAACCTTGAAAATTCACTGAAAAAACCATAGGTTATAGACCATATATAGTTAGGAATTCGCATTTAAAAAACCTTATTTTACTCACACAAAACCATTGAAATTCCATATATAGTTAGTTGCACTAACTATATATCGCGCACCCGCAATCCACTGCTGATGATGTCACATATTACATCATTCATGACATGGTCAGTGACATCACTGATGACATCACTGATGACATCTCAAATGACATCACTGATGACATCACTGATGACAACATCCAGTGACTGTATGTTTCTGTAAAGTTAAAATATGTCTTACATATTGAAGAATGAGTGGATGTATAAGTGTCTGGATGAAGGATTTAGTAGGTGCATGACTGACTGTATGAGTGAGTGATTAAATGTGTCTCACTGAGTGCATGGGTTAGTGACTAAACTGTCTTAATTTGTGCATCATTATGTCTGTTGTTCTGTAAACTGTTGCATGTGTTGATAAGTAGCTATATGAGTAACTATATGGGTTATTGATTGGTTGCCCAAGTATTTGTATGGGAGACTGAGTGTGTGTGTGGGTGGCTGGGAGGTGTATGACTCTGTGCATAGATGTGTGAGCAGTTGATTCACTAGATGTATGGTTTCAAAAGTGCATGTGGAAACAGCTGTATGAGCGGTTGACTGTGTGCATGAGTGTATTGGTGAGTGAATGGATATCTCAGTGCTACATGTCAAAGTAAGTACATATGTAAAACACAGTACATGTGAGAGTTGACATATATAAATAACTGTGCATAAGAGCCAGTGAATGTGTGAGTGGCTGTATGGATCATTGTGAACTTGTATCAGGGATTGTATAAGAGAGTAAATATGTGTTAGTATATGTTTGAATAAGTAAAGTTTGTATAACTGTATAGTTGAGGAAATGGAGGTGTGATTGATTCTTTGCATGACTGACTAGGTGTGTGAGTAACTCCATGGATGAGTGGCAGTCTGTGAGTGTCTGTTTACACTGATTGTATCTAAGGTTAAATTAGAGTCTGAAGAGGTTCATCGTATTATCACATGAATGATATCATCAGTGATGTGATCAGTAATGTCAAATGAGATGTCATCAGTGATGTCATCAGTGATGTCATTTGAGATGTCATCAGTGATGTCATCAGTGATATCACTGACCATGTCATGAATGATGTAATATGTGACATCATCAGCAGTGGATTGCGGGTGCGCGATATATAGTTAGTGCAACTAACTATATATGGAATTTCAATGTCTGAATGTTGGCAACATTATGTCTGTTGTTGTTGTGCAAGCTGCTGCATGTGTTGATTATTAGTTATAAGAGTGGCTATATGGGTATTGATTAGTTGCCCAAGTATTTGTATGGGAGACTGAGTGTGTGTGAGAGTGCTTGAAAGTTGTGTGACTCTGTGCAGATCAACGTGTACTTGTATCAGTGATTGCATAAGAGAGTAAGTATGTGTTAGTATATGTTTGAATAAGTAAGGTGTTGTGTGTATAACTGTATAGTTGAAGAAATGGAAGTGTGATTAATTCTTTGCATATCTGACTAGATGTGTGAGTAACTCCATGGATGAGTGGCAGAGTATGAGTGTCTGTATAGGTGTATGAGTGCATATGATAGTGTTGTATTGATGAGTGACTGTATGTATGAGTGATTCTATGGGTGAATGAGTGACTGAGTGTGTAGACCTAGGAATCAATGTGTGCGTATGTAGTAACTGGTATTGGTGTGTCAATGGTTTCAAGAATGGTAGTCTGTATTTAACACTGGGTGTTTTTTGGTTATATTAGAGTGTAAAGACGTGCATCGTATTATCACATGAATGATATCGTCAGTGATGTGATCAGTGATGTCAATTGAGATG
This sequence comes from Lissotriton vulgaris, assembly GCF_964263255.1. Classification (NCBI taxonomy): domain Eukaryota; kingdom Metazoa; phylum Chordata; class Amphibia; order Caudata; family Salamandridae; genus Lissotriton; species Lissotriton vulgaris. Next base: position 408,906,440 of record NC_141697.1, on the reverse strand, counting down.
TCATCATTGATGTCATGAGTGATGTCATTTGAGATGTCATCAGTGATGTCATCAGTGATGTCACTGACCATGTCATGAATGATGTAATATGTGACATCATCAGCAGTGGATTGCGGGTGCGCGAAATATATAGTTAGTGCAACTAACTATATATGGGAATTTCAATGGTTTTGTATGATTGAAATATCCAGCTAACTATATATGGTCTCAAACCTATGGTTTTTTCAGTGAATATATATATATATATATATATATATATATATATATATATATATATATATTACCTACTGGCTATCGCCAGTAGGTATATATAGTTCGGATTAATTCCCTATGGGATTTCTGAAAATTCTATGTCTAATAACTTTGGCGTTTGTGGACGGAATCGGCTGAAATTCTCAGGAAAATGGCACATTTTGTTTCTGAGCAGCCCCTGAAAATTTGGTGGGGTTTCGTCAAGGGGGGGCCGAGAAAAAAGGGGGGTCCCAAAACGCGTTTTTCCCATTCATTTTTCCATAGGGCCTTTGGCCTCACTTTTAGCTCGAACGGCTGAATGGATTTGCACGAAACTTGGCAAAATTGTAGGGACTGTTAGCCCGATGTGCCTTTGCTAGGTCTCAATATATGTGCTTCAGTGGATTTTGAGAAATTAACGTTTAAATCAAGATATATATCTGTAACAGCGCTCCGGGCAGCGATCCGGTCCGCTTACTTTTCGCTTATCGGAACTTTGCGCGCAGAAAGCTGATTGGCTCTCCGGTGTCTGTCAACATTCTAAACAGTCCGGAGCGGCCGCCATCTTGTCTCTCGGTAGGATCGAGAGAGAAGAAGAGGTGAAAAACGAAAGGGGAATTTAATGAAAGGGGGCAAGGTATCCCCCTCTTGACCCCCTAGGAATGTTGTTGGGGTTATTAAAGGGTCCCGTGGGGAAAATGAAAAAAAAAATGATTTTTCACGGTAGAAGCGCTTCCCGGGCCGCGAACTGGGCTGCAAACTGGTAGCGAAACGGGAATTCGCCATTTTGTGCTTCGTTAATTAAATTACTAGGTATAAGGGGGTGCGGGAGACGTATCCTAATCCCCTATATTTCCTGAGGGTGGCTGAGGAGGCTCATATATGTTGATACATCTCTTCCAGCGGCTGTGCGTGAGCTTTTTTTTTTTTTGCTGCGTGACAGTCCGGAGCGGCCGCCATCTTATCTCTCGGTAGGATCGAGAGAGAAGAAGAGGTGAAAAACGAAGGGGGAATTTAATGAAAGGGGGCAAGGTATCCCCCTCTTGACCCCCTAGGATTGTTGTTGGGGTTATTAAAGGGTCCCGTGGGGAAAATAAAAAAAAAAATATTTTTCACGGTAGAAGCGTTTCCCGGGGCGCGAACTGGGCCGCAAACTGGTAGCGAAACGAGAATTCGCCATTTTGTGCTTCGTTTTAATTGTTTAGAGACAAAAATTATCGCCGCACATCGGCCACAATGCATGAATATCGTTGAAAAGTCAGCGATATTCATGCATTATCCAGCAAATGCTCTTAGCCGTGTTATCCACCTTCCATTGGATAACATGGCTAAAAACTGCTCTGTGCGTGTTTTTTTTTTTTTTTTTTTTTGCTGCGTGACGTTTGTTAACGTTCGATTCGATGGAAATCAGGAAGTGGTGACCACCATTTTGTCACTGCGAGTAAATATTTTGTTATAAATGAATCCTTATTGATAAACATTGTCTGCGCCATCTTGCGTTTTGTCCAATGCCACAATTTTGTCGTGCACGGCAGCCATTTTAGATGCCTTGACCAGGGCCACTCTCTGCACGCCGCCGATTCTCAGCATGGCTCCCCACCCTCGCACGCATCTCCCCCACGCAATGGTCACCCCCGCTCTCTCTCTCATGCATGGGCCATATACTTCCCCCCATCTGCGCTGCTCTTCTCTGAGAATCACACCCTGTGCCTGCCCGACACCTCCCTTTCACCCTATTCACTACCGCACCCTCTGACACTCCTCTTCCTCTGTGTCCGATTGTCCAGGCCGGACCTAGGCTATCACCTAGCCCTGCGAATGTAGTTTATGACCCCAGCTGTAGAGTATCCAGACATGCCAACCCTCCCGATTCAGGCGTGAGACTACTGATTTCAGTGCTAGTCTTTCGCTTCCTGATTCCTGCAAGGAAAAACCCGGGGGCATATTACCAACAACTAGCGGTAATTTTGTCTCTAACTTGTTTAGAGACAAAAATTATCGTTGCACATCGGCGAATTATATCGCACATAAACTTGCTATTAGCAAGGTTTATCGCAAATGCGATAAAAAACGGCCGCAATGCATGAATATCGTTGAAAAGTCAGCGATATTCATGCATTATCCAGCAAATGCTCTTAGCCATGTTATCCACTTCCCATTGGATAACATGGCTAAAACTGCTCAGGGCAGGTGTTAGGTTTTGGAGATATTCGCTCTTAGCGCGAATATCTCCAAAAGTTGGTAATAGGAGATAGCGATGGTTAGGGACTGTTTCCAGTCGCTAAAATCTTGGCACGCCCACTTTGCATGTCATTAGTGATAAATATCACTGATATGCAAAGCGGGGCTCAAGATGGTCGCTATCTCCTTTTAGCTGTCACTAACTGGTGTTAGCGACAGCTTGGTAATAGGGAGATAATTTTATCTCTTTTTTTTTGGCTTTTAAAGCCAAAAAAGTGGAAATAAACCCCCTTGATAATATGCCCCATGATTTCTCGGGGGTTTTAGCTGACAGGGCTTGGTATTGTGTTACGTGCTAATTCTTCCAGGAAACGTCAGAGGGTCGATGCAGGGGTTATAGAAGGGGTGATAAACCATTTAAGCCTCATGAACAAGCGCATGGTCTTTTAAAGATTTGTGAAGTACTCGGGGCGGCTGTGTGTGTGTGCCCTCTTTCAGGAGCGGGCGGGGGGCACTGCCAGCAACTTGCCAGGCCAGGCAGTGTTCAACACGTGCATCACCCTTTCTCTGCCTGCTATTGCGCTCCATGCTTCGGAAAGGTAAGAAAAAGAATGTGCATTTGAGTTTGAAATGTCCGATCTTGTAGCAGTACACTTGCAAAGCCCACACATGACAATAACCCGATTCAAGGCCCCATTCATCCGATTTTTTAAACATATATAGCACTCCAACAAAGTTAGATTTTAAAACTTTATTAACATTTAACTATAACGAACGCAACAAAAACTGTAAATATATTTAACCATTTTTTGAAATTAACCCGAACTATAACGATAACAACAACAAGAACAATATTATAACTTTTATGCCTAAATTACACAAACATTTAGCTAATCTGCTAAAGGGGGGAGTCGCCATTTCTTTACAATAATCAATAATGAAAAATCCACATCAATAGGGTTGTCCGTTTTCTCGATGCAGCACTATAGTGCAACATAGACAGCACCTGGGGTGTCAAGAGTGAACAGGTCTTTCTTTGTTCCTTAAGATGTTATTTGTGTCAACCTCTTCCGAGAATGCTGATGCGTTAGGGATTTCCTTGTGACAGCTGCTTCATAGACAGACGATATCTTTGTTAAGTCATTAGTGTTAAGTGTGTCTGAAACTCCAGTGCCCTTCTGTTTTACTTTCCACAGACACTACAGAGTTTTGTGTGTTGTTCTTCTGAGCGACAATTATTCCAGAGGTTTCAGGTTTACTTGTTTTGTCCTGCAGTGAGTTAACAGCTTTAGAGACTTCATGTTTATTTGCTATGTCCTGCTGTTCGTCAACTGCTTCAGAGACGTCAGCCTCATTTGTTATGTTTGACTAGATCCTGGACCTGCCCGGCCGCGCCCAAAATGGCGCCGGTGTAAATGGGACTCGTAACTGCTTGTTGTGTACTGGTTGCCCAATCTTGATATCACGAGATACATATGCAGTTTTGAAGCACATGGCGGAGGCTCGTCTACTGTAGTGGGGCGCCCCTTTATCGTTTCAGTCGCCATTCCGCCCGCTTTTGCTACACTGTGCATTTTCCGCCATTCAGCTGTTTACCGCCCGCTCTTACGGCTACAGCGTCTCGCTCACCATGTAGTTGAGTTGCTCCCACTCTTGCTGTGCAGCGATAGGCGGCTTCCACAGGACTCTTAAAATGGCGGCCGGCTCTTCGGATTTGGGCCTGGTCCGGTACAATGGCCCTGGGACACCTTGGAACTCGGACGCTTGTCTGCCATGGCTTGGGTTCCATTCTCGAAAGCGTCCCCTCAGCCTTGAAGATTGTACAAAAGTCTTGGGGGCCGTCGACTCCCGCAGGCTTCCGGTGGGGAGCGGCTGCCATGATTGCTTGCGAAATGGCCATGACGGAGCTACGAGATGGTGGTGCTCTCATGGTGACGCCAGCTTCAGTCTGAAACATCCAGAAACAAGGTGGGGCTTTCATCGTTTGGGAAAAAAAATGTTTTAATCCAATGAAAAGTGTTATTTTTAGGTCACATGACCTAGTCTTACATCATTAGGAAAAGAAAAGTAAAATGAACCAATGAAAAGTTTTATTATCAAGTCACATGAGCTGTTATGCTTACGTTACGCGCTGCGCGGCGCGCTCTGGATCGTTTCCGGGAAGCTGCGCCTTGCGCACCGGAGCACTTCCGGGTGCGCTAACGCATCGCGTCATATGACGCATTACGCGACAATGCAGGTCCAGAATATAGTCAAAATGTCTCCACCAACCAGCGGTCGGAATACAACCGCTTTCAGCAGTCCAAAAAGTTCGGTTAAATCTTAAGAGCGGGAGCAACTCAACTACATGGTGAGCGAGACGTTGTAGTCGCAAGAGCGGGCGGTAAACAGCTGAATGGCGGAAGAGGCACAGAGTACCAAAAGCGGGCGGAATGGCAACTAAAACGGTAAAGGGGCGCCCCACGACAGCATGTCTTCACGTCAAACGGATTGTGGGACAAGGTCCAGAATGGAAGATTCTTCAAAAGGGAAAAAATTCCGCCGGACCCCGGGAGCCGGCCGCCTATGCCGGGGGCGATCTCAGGCGTCACCAGGGCAACACGACTTGGGGAGGGGGCAGGAGCCAAGCGCCCCCTCTCAGTCCGCGCCATCTCACCGCCTCTCGGGGGCCTCCGTCAAGCGGTTTAGGGAGGCACCGTATCACATTGTTTTCCAATGCAGTCAGGTCCACAAATGGACCCCACTTACTTTGAATAGTGAAGCTGCAGCAGGTGCAAATAAGGTTTAAACAGTGTTACAAGAGCTGCTTCGAACTCTGAAGTATGGCACTCAACAACCAGGACTTATGCCATTTGTGTAAGGCAGTGACATGGAAGCAACTTAGGGACTAAAAGCATGAACGAACATTCACGTATGAAAATCTTATTTGGGGAAGGGGTAGAATCCAAACGCCCCCTGCCAGTTCGCGCCACTACACCGTATGTGGAAAATCTGAAGCCATCGTTCTACAAACTCTCAACGCTTGCTATCAGTGCATGAGTTTCATGCTCGATCGATTGAGCTAGCCGGATCGGGCAATAAAAAGTATAAAATAGTTATGTAAATAGTTATTTAATAAAATGTTTTACTCTGTTTCTTTGCTGGTGTGTTGTGTATATTTATAATATTTGCATAGGGTTTGTCGTTATTTTGGGCGGTGTGGGTGGCGGAGTCGAGCTGTCTTGCAGCCCTCATGGTGTGGAGCTCAGTTCATTTCACTATTTTCGTATTTCTCATGAAGGGTTGTTCCTAATGTTTGTATTTTACTGAGGTCAAAAAGAGATCGAATTAGTGGTCTACTGATTTTGCTCGATTACTTTTATTTTTTTACACAATTTTTCACTATCTGCAAAGATTAAACAGAGTATTGTGACTTTGTGCTTGTTTGTAAATAGAGAATGATCCAAAGAGAACCAATTGTAAAACAGTAAATGCTTGGATAATAATCAATCAAATGGAGAGACAAGCAAGTACGACGGATTACAACGGGGGCAAAGGTCTGCGTTAACTACCGTTCACTATCTGCAAAGAGAGAGTACTACTAAGAGAAAAGAGGGGAGTGGGGGGGGGGCGTTCAAAGCACATCAGCGTGCCTAAATACGAAATGTTTTTACTGATCACGTACTTGACATTTGACAGCTTTTGATATTAGCTTTTAAAAAACCATTGAAATTCAATGAAAAAACCATAGGTTATAGTCCATATATAGTTAGGAATTTGCATTTACAAAACCTTGAAAATTCAATGAAAAAACCATTGGTTTTAGGCCATATATAGTTAGGGATTTGCATTTACAAAACCTTATTTTACTCGCATAAAACCATTGAAATTCCATATATAGTTAGATGCGCTAACTATATATCGCGCACCCGCAATCCACTGCTGATGATGTCACATATTACATCATTCATGACATGGTCAGTGACATCACTGATGACATCACTGATGACAACATCCAGTGACTATGTTTCTGTAAAGTTTAAATATGTTTTACATATTGAAGAATGAGTGGATGTATAAGTGTCTGGATGAAGAATTTAGTAGGTGCATGACTGACTGTATGAAAGAGTGATTAAATGTGTCTCACTGAGTGCATGGGTTAGTGACTAAACTGTCTTAATTTGTGCATCAGTATGTCTGTTGTTGTGTAAGCTGCTGCATGTGTTGATCAGTAGCTATAAGAGTGGCTATATGGGTTATTGATTGGTTGCCCAAGTATTTGAATGGGAGGCTGAGTGTGTGTGTGGGTGGCTGGGAGGTGTGTGACTCTCTGCATAGATGTGTAAGCAGTTGATTCACTAGGTGTATGAGTTCAAGAGTGCATGTGGAAACAGCTATATGGGCGGTTGACTGTGCATGGGTGTGTTGGTGAGTGAATGGATATCTCAGTGCTACATGTGCAAGTAAATACGTATGTAAAACACAATACAAGTGAGAGTTGACATATATAAATAACTGTGGAAAAGAGCCAGTGAATGTGTGAGTGGCTGTATGGATCACTGTGAGCTTGTATCAGGGATTGTATAAGAGAGTAAATATGTGTTAGAATATGTTTGAATAAGTAAGGTGTGTATAACTGTATAGTTGAGGAAATGGAGGTGTGATTGATTCTTTGCATGACTGACTAGGTGTGTGAGTAACTCCATGGATGAGTGACAGTCTGTGAGTGTCTGTTTATACTGAGTGTATGTAAGGTTATATTAGAGTCTGAAGAGGTTCATTGTATTATCACATGAGTGATGTCATCAGTGATGTCATCAGTGATGTCACTGACCATGTCATGAATGATGTAATATGTGACATCATCAGCAGTGGATTGCGGGTGCGCGATATATAGTTAGCGCATCTAACTATATATGGAATTTCAATGGTTTTATGCGAGTAAAATAAGGTTTTGTAAATGCAAATCCCTAACTATATATGGCCTAAAACCAATGGTTTTTTCATTGAATTTTCAAGGTTTTGTAAATGCAAATTCCTAACTATATATGGACTATAACCTATGGTTTTTTCATTGAATATATATATATATATATATATATATATATATATATATATATATATATATATATATATATATATATATATATATATATATATATATATATATATATGTATATATATATAAATGAAAAATTTCCAATGGCATGATGGGTACCTTCTAATCAACCTAGATGTAGCCTCACTGTATAAGTCCATCAAGCACAAGGACTACGAGCTTTGAAATACTACCTGGCAAGATGAGGACCTCCATATGTAGAGCATAACAAAATGATTATCAACATGGTTGAAATGTGTTTAACAAATAACATTTTTATGTTTCAAAATGTGTTGTACCAGCAATTGCCGGGGCTTGCCATGGGAGCCAGTTTCTCCCCAAGCTACGTGTGGTTACAGATGGGCTGGTGGGAGGAGCTGGTTCTCCTGGAAAACTACTCTAAAACACTCCCCAATCATGTCAAGTGCCGGTGGAGGTTCATCGATGACCTGTTCTTGGTTTGGCAGGGCACGGAGGGCGATGTACTGGAGTTCATTGATTCAATTAACAACAATGACTAAACTTTACCATCAACATAAGTAAAACCACTGTAGTATTCCTGGATGTTGAGGTGTATGTTGATCAAAAGAATGTGGGGACTAAATTACATAGAAAACCTATGGCAGGAAATGCAATCTTACATGCCAGTAGTGCACATCCCAACCACCTAATACAAAGCATACCCTACAGTGAGCTGCAGCGTATAAAACGAATATGCAGTAACAGTGAAGCCTTTAAGGTGGCATAACTTGAATGTGTCACCAGGTTCAAAGCCGGAGGCCACAGTAACAAGTGTTTAGGGAAGGCCCTGACAAAGTGTAATCTTATTGACAGGGAAACTTTATTGAACAAAAAACCTGAACAAGCTACTCCTGATGAGAACTTAAGTAATTTCAGGTTTATTTTGGAATACAATCGACAGGAGGCAGCAATGAGAAAGATTATCAATAAAAATTGGGATCTCATCAGACTGAACCCTGTAATAGTTAAAACAGTTCCCAAACGGCCCTTCATAACATACAGGAGAGGTGTATCCTTGAAAAATATGTTAGTGGATAATGACCCATGTGGCCCGTTGGCGCAAAGACAAGGATTTTACAAATGTAAAGTCTACAAAGCCTGCCAACATGGGGTGTCCACTACCAACTATTCGACCCCATTTGGCGGGCCAGACAAGGAAGTCACCCAGGCCTTAAATTGTAAGACAGACAATGTGGTGTATGTGTTGAAGTGCCTGTGCAAAATAAGATACATCAGGAGTACCATCTTACCAGGGCACAAACAGGTACTCCAACAAATACGAGCCATCAAAAATCATGATCAGGCATATCCAGTGCACGCCACTTTCAGGAACAGCATGATGGTAATCTAAAAGACCTCAGATATTTCCTCATTGATTCAGTTCCATAAAACAAAAGAGGAGGTGATAGGGAAAAGCCCTCCGTTTATTAGAGATGCATTATATTTTAAATCTAGGTAGCAAGCATCCTAATGGGCTGAACAGCTCAGAGGAATTACATGCAAGTCTATGAGGTTAACGGCGGTTGCCTTTATCAATAAAATATGGTTAGTCAAGATCAATCAATCAATCAATCAATCAATATTTGTAGAGCGTGCTACTCACCGGTGAGGGTCTCAAGGCGCTGGGGGGAGGGAGGTGCTGCTACTGCTTGAAGAGTCAGGTCTTGAGGAGTCTTCTGAAGGTGAGTAGGTCTTGGGTCTGCCGTAGGTGGGTAGGGAGGGTGTTCCAGGTCTTGGCGGTGAGGTAGGAGAAGGATCTGCTGCCAGAGGTTGTTCGTTGGATGCGGGGGACAGCGGCGAGGGTGAGGCTGGTGGAGCGGAGCTGGCGGGTGGGGGTGTAAAAGTTGAGTCTGCTGTTCAGGTAGGCTGGTCCGGTGTTGGGTAGTGCTTTGTGTGCGGGGTGAGGAGCTTGAACGTGATCCTCTTGTCTACGGGGAGCCAGTAGGTCTCTCAGGTGAGGAGGGATGTGGCTACAGCAGGGGATGCTGAGAATCAGTCGGGTGGAGGTGTTTTGGATGCGTTGCAGTCGACGCAGGTGCTTGGCTGGGATTCCTGCATAGAGTGCGTTGCCGTAGTCTAGTCTGCTGCTGACAAGGGCCTGTGTCACCGTTCTTCTCGTTTCAGTCGGCATCCACTTGTAGATCCAGTGGAGCATGCGGAGGGGGAGACGGCGCTGACCTGCTTCTTCATGGAAAGGGAGGAGTCAAGGATGAATCCAAGGTTGTGTGCGTGGTCGGAAGGTGTCGGTGCTGCTCTCAGCATGGTCGGCCACCAGGAGTCGTCCCAGGCTGAGGGGGTGGGTCAGAGGATGAGGACCTCCGTCTTGTCTGGGTTCAGCTTCAGGTGGCTGCTCCTCATCCAGTCGGCGACAGCCTTCATTCCCTTGTGGAAGTTGGTTTTGGCGGTGATCGGGTCCTTGGTGAGGGAGAGGTTGAGCTGGGTGTCGTCGGCGTAGGAGATGATGTTGAGGTCATGCTGGTGGGCCACTTGTGCGAGGGGGGCCATGTAGATGTTGAACAGTGTCGGGCTGAGCAATGAGCCCTGGGAGACGCCGCAGATGATGTTGGTGGCTTCGGATCGGAAGGGTGGGAGGCGGACGCTCTGGGTTCTGCCGGAGAGGAAGGACGTGATCCAGGCGAGGGCCATCTCTTGTATATCAGCTTCTTGGAGGCGTGTCTTTAGGGTTCGATGACAGGTGACAGGTCCAGGAGGATGAGTGCTGAGGTGTCGCCATTGTCTAGTTGTTGCCTGATGTCATCTGCGGCGGAGATGAGGGCTGTCTCGGTGCTGTGGTTTCGTCTGAAATCTGACTGGGACAGGGCTAAGATGTTGTTGTCTTCGAGGTGGCGGGTCAGCTGCGTGTTGACGATTTTCTCACTGACTTTTGCCGGGAACGGGATCAGGGAGATGGGCTGGAAATTCTTGAGGTCCTTGGGGTCCGCCTTGGGCTTCGTGAGAAGGGCGTTGATCTCGGTGTGCTTCCAGCTTTCCGGGAATGTAGCTGTCTCGAAGGAGATGTTGATGACCTTCCGCAGTTGGGGTCCGATGGTTGCGTCTGCTTTGTTTACTACGTGGTATGGGCAAGGGTCTGATGGTGATCCTGAGTGGATGGAGTTCATGACCTTGCGAGTCTCGTCGTTGTTGACGTTGGACCAGGAGGTCAGGCGGTTGGTGCGGGTGGAGTTCGTGGGGGTGGTGGAGTCTGGTGTGGTCGAGGCGGTCATGACGCTGAAGCTGTCATGGATGTCAGTGATCTTGCTGTGGAAGAAGATGGCCAGCAAGGCGCACAGTGCTTGTGAGGGCGGGATGTCGTTGGCATAGGCGCTGGGGTTGGAGAGTTCCTTCACAATGCTGAAGAGCTCTTTACTGTTGTGTGCGTTGTTATCCACTCAGTCTTTGAAGGACAATCTCTTGGCTAATCTGATGAGTTGGTGTGGGCGGCGGCCTTGTGGGCTACGTAGTTTTCCGGTGTGCGTTCGTGGATCCATTTCTTCTCCAATTTTCAGCATGCGAGTTTGGATGTCTGGAGCGCGTCGGTGAACCAGGTGGCTTTCTTGTTGCAGTAACTGTTGGAGGGTTTCTTGAGCGGGGCTAGGGTGTTGGCGCAGTCGGCTATCCACTGTCTGAGGTTGCGGGCGGTGGCATCTGGGTCGGTGGTGTTGGTGGGTGGGTTCTGGGTGAGGGTGGTGGACAGCTGGTGTTCGGTGACTTTGATCCAGTAGTGGCTGTTGGGTGCGGTGGTGCGTGGTTGGTTTCTTGAAGGTGAAATGGATGCAGTGGTAGTTGGTCCAGTTAAGTTCAATGGTGTGGTTGAAAGCAACGTGGGTGCTTGTGGAGAAGATGGGGTCAAGCGTGTGGCCGGCGGCGTGAGTGGGTGCAGTGATGAGTTGTCTTAGGCCGAGGTTGGCGAGGTTGTTGATTAGGGTGGTGGAGTTGGCGTCGTTGTTCTCGAGGTGGAAGTTCAGTTCCCCGAGGAGGATGTAGTCCATGGTGGTGAGTGCGTGGGTGCCGGCGAGGTCGGCGATGGAGTTGCTGAACTGTGCCCAGGGTCCGGGGGTCTGTAGATGAGTGTTCCTCTGAGGGTGGTGTTAGGGTCGGTGTGAATCGGGATTTGCAGGTGTTCGGCGGTGTTACGGGTGTCGTCTGCAAGGGAGGAGACTTTGAGGGTGGGCTTGTGGACGATGGCTATTCTTCCTCCGATTCCGTTGGTGGGATCCCTGCGGGTGATCTTGTGGCCGTCCAGGATGGCTATGGCGATGTCGGGCCCATTGGAGTCGTTCCACCAGGTTTTGGTCAGAAAGGCAATGTCTGGGGCGGAGGTGTTGAGCTGGTCCCAGACCCCGACGGCGTGTTTGCGTGCGGAGCGGGTGTTGAGAAGTATGCATCAGAGGTGGTTGGGTACGGTCCTGGGAGGTATGGTGGCTGTTGCAGGTGCGGCAGGTGAAAGGTCCGTGGGTCCGTTTCGGGGTGGCCTGGAAGCAGGTGTGGTCTCGGCCGGCGTTGAGTGCGAGGAGGGTGCTGGCGTCGTAGCGGAGTCTGGTGGCGTGGTGTTCATGGGGTCTAGGGGTTCTCGTGCTGGGCGCAGTACAGGTGCGGATGGGCTCAGACAAGCTCCGGCGCGCCAGCAGCGCCCGCTGCGCTACCGCGCAGCGCCCGCCATAAGTAGGGAGGTGGGAGGGAGGACCAGCTGGGAGGAGGATGAGAGACCAGCGAATGGGAGCGGGGGTGGGGCCGCAGGGGACAGCAGTGGCGGAAAACCGTCAAAGGAACGGAGAGCGAGGGGGCGGGCCACAGGGGTGGCAGCGGTGGGGGAAAGGACGTCGAGAGCGGAGCAGGGGGAAGAGAAGTACACAAGTACCCAAAAGTGCAGAAAATACTATACAGGACAGATCCTATACCACAGTCAGCAGCTAGCAGCAAAGAAACAGCAGCCCAGGGGGGCCTCGAACGCTTGGTGCACTGGGCAGCAGTAGGAGTGGGAGACAAGCACAGACAGGTGGAGCTGCGCAGCGTGGGGAGTGACCAGCTTAACCAGGGCCAAGTGTCCTCAGGCAGTTATAAATCACTTCAAGGATAAATCATATATGATTCAGTCTTGTTTTCAAACATGAGAAGCATACGTCTGCTTGAAGTATACATATTTGATTTAATGGAAAGATTCTCCCTATAGACTTTTAAAGTTACCATTTTTTTACCTTGGCACAATTTGCACCTTTTTTTGCACGGGCACCTTTTGCACAATTACATCCATTTACTGTAATGTTGATCACTTTGGTCATGATAATTATAATATAGATGTAGGTCTCGCCAGAATGCATACATATTAGGGCATAGAACTAATCGATAATAGGCAACCGCAAGTGATCAGGCAATTGGGCAACTTGACGGGTTCAAAGAAAAGGCAATATATTAAGTAAATGGACCTTAGACATAACCAACAGGGAGTTATCCCAATATTTTAAATAGGTGGTATTGTCTTGGATATTGTGATGTGTATTTATATTCTATATTTATTTTTGCACAATGTGACCATATTTATTTATTTATTTATATTTATATATGTAGGGCTGTTTTTAAATATATATTTATGGATATACAGTTGTATTTAGGTGTATTTATATATTTATTCACATATTTATGTACTTAGCCAAAGAAGTGTGACCCAATTGCACAAACAACCATAAAGTGATATGGTAATCCATTATCGTGTTGCAGGATGAACAAAGCCCTATCTGGTTACTTACAACATGTATTTAACAGCATATTTGCACAGAGTGATAGTTAGTTGAATATAGCCCAATGAATATTTATTTAATGTGGGGATTATCCAACTAAGCAAGTGAAACTAAGTTACGTACATATTTTTGTGAATGTTTAAATGTATTTTACTTTATTGCATTGAGCACTTATCACTTTTTGTACACAAATCACGTGGAACACAATTGCCCAATGAAAATCAATGACAAAAAACAAATGAAAGTGTAACCTTTACAATTAAATGCCAATGGTAGAACCGCGTCATGTGATCAAGTCACCAGGGAAGGATGAAACGTGTTATGGCTGCCTTCTGAACATCCTGAATAGACAAACTGGCATTTAACAAGAATCCTGTGGTCCGTGCTCTTTCCGTTGGGCTGTGGTGGTACGAGGAAGAAGAGTGCTTTGGGATGGATATCTATCTATCTATCTATCTATCTATCTATCTATCTATCTATCTATCTATCTATCTATCTATCTATCTATCTATCTATCTATCTATCTATCTATCTATCTATCTATCTATCTATCTCTCCACACTTCTCTCCCTCAGGACAGAAAACGAGCCGCACACGTAACTTTCTATTTGCCGCTTTTATTTCTTTTTGGAACAGCATGAGGCGGAATCCTAATGTATTTCGTTCTCCATAGAACTTCTTCAGAGGTAAGCCTGCCCCAAAACACGCCGCTTGCATTCACAGTCTTTCGCCCTTAATTTATTCTCTTTCCTCTAGTGGAATGCTTTCAACGTGCATTATGGGGCCTGTGGTTCAAACGGTCATGCCAAATTTCATCCCTCCAGTGGGCGGTGCTAAACCATGCTATTCCGAGTGTAATACTCTTGTTAGTTATTGTTTTTGGCACATAGTTACCCCGAGTCAAGTCCACTTTCAAGACTTATCCGGGTCCAAAAATGAAGCAAGTCTTCGGTGGCACCGCATCAACCTTAGCATTTTCATGAGATTCACTGCCGGTTCAAGGTCGGGCGATGATGGCGCTCTTGTGGTGGTGCGTCGCTCTTCGTCAGACCACGCTGATAAACATCTCCACACTTCTCCCCCTCAGGACAGAAAATGAGCCGCATACGTAACTTTCTATTTGCTGCTTTTATTTCTTTTTGGAACAGCATGAGGCGGAATCCTAATGCATTTCGTTCTCCATAGAACTTCTTCAGAGGTAAGCCTGCACCAAAACACGCCGCTTGCATTCAAAGTCTTTCGCCCTTAATTTACTGTCTTTCCTCCAGTGGAATGCTTTCAACGTGCATTATGGGGCCTGTGGTTCAAACGGTCATGCCAAATTTCATCCCACCAGTGGGTGGTGCTAAACCATGCTATTCCGAGTGTAATACTCTTGTTAGTTATTGTTTTTGGCACATAGTTACCCCGTGTCAAGTCAACTTACAAGACTTATCCGGGTCCAATACCGAAGCCAGTCTTCGGCGGCACTGCGTCACCCATGACATTTTCATGAGCTTCACGGACGGTTCAAGGTCGGGCGATGATGGCGCTCTTGTGGTGGTGCGTCGCTCTTCGTCAGAACCACGCCGATAAATATCTCCACACTTCTCCCCCTCAGGACAGAAAACAAGCCGCACACGTAACTTTCTATTTGCCACTTTTATTTCTTTTTGGAACAGCATGAGGCGGAATCCTAATGTATTTCGTTCTCCATAGAACTTCTTCAGAGGTAAGCCTGCCCCAAAACACGCCGCTTGCATTCACAGTCTTTCGCCCTTAATTTATTCTCTTTCCTCTAGTGGAATGCTTTCAACGTGCATTATGGGGCCTGTGGTTCAAACAGTCATGCCAAATTTCATCCCTCCAGTGGGCGATGCTAAACCATGCTATTCCGAGTGTAATACTCTTGTTAGTTATTGTTTTTGGCACATAGTTACCCCGAGTCAAGTCCACTTTCAAGACTTATCCGGGTCCAAAAATGAAGCAAGTCTTCGGTGGCACCGCATCAACCTTAGCATTTTCATGAGATTCACTGCCGGTTCAAGGTAGGGCGATGATGGCGCTCTTGTGGTGGTGCGTCGCTCTTCGTCAGACCACGCTGATAAACATCTCCACACTTCTCCCCCTCAGGACAGAAAATGAGCCGCATACGTAACTTTCTATTTGCTGCTTTTATTTCTTTTTGGAACAGCATGAGGCGGAATCCTAATGCATTTCGTTCTCCATAGAACTTCTTCAGAGGTAAGCCTGCACCAAAACACGCCGCTTGCATTCAAAGTCTTTCGCCCTTAATTTACTGTCTTTCCTCCAGTGGAATGCTTTCAACGTGCATTATGGGGCCTGTGGTTCAAACGGTCATGCCAAATTTCATCCCACCAGTGGGTGGTGCTAAACCATGCTATTCCGAGTGTAATACTCTTGTTAGTTATTGTTTTTGGCACATAGTTACCCCGTGTCAAGTCAACTTACAAGACTTATCCGGGTCCAATACCGAAGCCAGTCTTCGGCGGCACTGCGTCACCCATGACATTTTCATGAGCTTCACGGACGGTTCAAGGTCGGGCGATGATGGCGCTCTTGTGGTGGTGCGTCGCTCTTTGTCAGAACCACGCCGATAAATATCTCCACACTTCTCCCCCTCAGGACAGAAAACAAGCCGCACACGTAACTTTCTATTTGCCACTTTTATTTCTTTTTGGAACAGCATGAGGTGGAATCCTAATGCATTTCGTTCTCCATAGAACTTCTCCAGAGGTAAGTCTGCGCCAAAACAATGCACTTGCATTCACAGTCTTTCGCCCTTAATTTATTGTCTTTCCTCTAGTGGAATGCTTTCAACGTGCATTACGGAGCCTGTGGTTCAAATGGTCATGCCAAATTTCATCCCTCCAGTGGGCGGTGCTAAACCATGCTATTCCGAGTGTGATACTCTTGTTAGTTATTGTTTTTGGCACATAGTTACCCCGTGTCAAGTCCACTCACAAGACTTATCCGGGTCCAATACCGAAGCCAGTCTTCGGCGGCACCTTGTCACCCATGGCATTTTCATGAGCTTCACGGACGGTTCAAGGTCGGGCGATGATGGCGCTCTTGTGGTGGTACGTCGCTCTTCGTCAGAACCACACTGATAAACATCTCCACACTTCTCCCCCTCATGACAGAAAACGAGCCGCACATGTAACTTTCTATTTGCCGCTTTTATTTCTTTTTGGAACAGCATGAGGCGGAATCCTAATGCATTTCATTCTCCATAGAACTTCTTCAGAGGTAAGCCTGCACCAAAACACGCCGCTTGCTTTCACAGTCTTTCGCCCTTAATTTATTGTCTTTCCTCTAGTGGAATGCTTTCAACGTGCATGAAGGGGCCTGTGGTTCAAACGGTCATGCCAAATTTCATCCCTCCAGTGGGCGGTGCTAAACCATGCTATTCCGAGTGTAATACTCTTGTTAGATGTTGTTTTTGGCACATAGTAACCCCGTGTCAAGTCAACTTACAAGACTTATCCGGGTCCAATACTGAAGCCAGTCTTCGCCGGCACCGTGTCACCCTTAGCATTTTCATGAGCTTCGCAGACGGTTCAAGGTCGGGCGATGATGGCGCTCTTGTGGTGGTGCGTCGCTCTTCGTCAGAACCCCGCCGATAAACATCTCCACACTTCTCCCCCTCAGGACAGAAAACGAGCCGCACACGTAACTTTCTATTTGCCGCTTTTATTTCTTTTTGGAACAGCATGAGGCGAAATCCTAAGGCATTTCGTTCTCCATAGAACTTCTTCAGAGGTAAGCCTGCACCAAAACACGCCGCTTGCATTCACAGTCTTTCGCCCATAATTTCTTGTCTTTCCTCTAGTGGAATGCTTTCAACGTGCATTATGTGGTCTGTGGCTCAAACGGTCATGCCAAATGTCATCCCTCCAGTGGGCGGTGCTAAACCATGCTATTCAGAGTGTAATACTCTTGTTAGTTATTGTTTGTGGCACATAGTTACCCCGTGTCAAGTCCATATATATATATATATATTCACTAAAAAAACATAGGTTAAAGCCACGTTATAGTTAGGAATTAGCATTTGAAAAAATCTTAGAAATTCACTGAAAAAACCATAGGTTACAGCCAGGTTATAGTTAGGAATTAGCATTTAAAAAACCATAAAACTTCACTGAAAAAACCATAGGTTTCACACATGTTATAGTTAGCTGGACATTTCACTCATACAAAACCATTGAAATTCCCCCGTTATAGTTAGTTCAGCTAACTTTATAGGTATATGTATAGGTGTATGTGTCCATATGATGAGTGAGCACATGTATGAGTGACTATATAGAACTATTGGTGAATGAGTGGATGTGTATGTAGATTGTGGAATTACTGAATAGGTTGTTCTAACTGGTATCGGTATCTCCATTTTTTTGAAAATTGTAGTTTCTATTTTTTAATGTGTGTATCAAGGGTTATATTACGCTGAGAGGAGGTCTGCCACTCTTTCACAAGGAAGATGTCATCAGTGATGTCATTACAGATGTCATCAGTGATGTCATGAGAGATGTCACTGACCATGTCATGAGTGATGTAATTTGTGACGTCATCAGCAGTGCATTGCGGGCGCGTGAGTTATAGTTAGCTGAACTAACTATAACGGGGAATTTCAAAGGGTTTTTTTATGAGTGAAATGTCCAGCTAACTATAATCATGTGTGAAACCTATGGTTTTTTCAGGAAATGTCTAAGGTTTTTTAAATGCTAATTCCTAACTATAACGTGGCTGAAACCTATGTTTTTTTCCGTGAATTTCAAAGGTTTTTTAAATGCTAATTCCTAACTATAATGGATGTGAAACCTATGGTTTTTCTCAGTGAATTTCAAAGGTTTTGTAAATGATAATTTTTAAAGGTATTCATTATTATATTTCTGTCTTTACATACTAATTTCCTACATTTTTATTATAATTTTTATAGTTATTTTATTTTTTTAAAGTTCTATTTCATATTCTTAATGTAAAATAATAACAAAACAAAAGTCTAAAATTATTTTTCCCCAATTTATGTAAATTAAATTCTATATATTTCCTTTTTGTATAATCGTACTGTACGCGTACCAATGCATACGTTATGAATATGTTTTGCCGTTACGCGTCGCATCGACGCTCCCGTGTGACATCATGTACGACTCCCCGTGCGCGTATTGCACAAAGGTTTCTAATTGTTTAAAAACATATATTTATGTATGTAATGTACATACTAAGGAAAGACATTATCTGGGATAATCATGAAAATACTTTTTTTAACTTTTAATAACCGTATATTGCTTTTGAAAGCAATTATGAATAATGCAACTGTACGTCGTACGTACTCGCAACGTAAACACACAGTAAATGCACTGTAACTGTATGCAAAGCCATGTGAGCATAAAAGGAAGGTTTTGATTCGTTCATAATACTTCATATTTCAACTGTTGAAAGAGCCTTCCTATTTTGATCATTCTACTTAGACTTTCTCAAGAGAAGCATCTATTCTGTGGAGCTGTACTCCTTTAGTACTAAACTACAAAATGGCTGCTCTTTTTGAAACATCATCAGAACATTCTTGAGAGGAAGAATTTGTTGTTGAGCAACTTCAGAAAAAGAGAAAAGAAGCTTTAATTTGGAAGTTTTTTACATATCCTGAGGGACTGAAAAAAGGCAATGCACCGAAAGTAACTTACAAGATCTGTGAGGTTACTCTTTCCAGGGTTGATCCCACTAAAAAGTACTCTTTCAATGCAACCAGTATGGTTCACCATGTCAAAAATTTGCATCCAAATAACTATGCAAGGATGGCAACACAAACATTACAGGAGAATCCTCAACCTGCAGCTCAGTTTGCACCATGACTACTTGGGTAGTAGCTAAATAATTACAATTCTGGAAGCAGAGTGTCTCAAACCATTATTTTTATATAATAATACATTTATTCTTGTAACATTTCACAAGTTAATGCAGATTTCATTATAATTTCATCAAGAATTTCATTTTCCAGGATATCATTTTCAAAAGTCATCTGATGAATCTCAATCTCATCGAATGCTTCTACAAAAGCATCATCCAAGGTTTCATCTAGAAAATCACACCTGATATCTCCGACATTCATTTCTTTCACTTCAATAACGTTGCTCATAAAAGCTATGTTCATCTCTTCTATGACAGTGTTAGTATTTTAAAAATCGTCTTCCATATTGTTTTCTGGATTTTCCATTGTAAATGTGTTATGCTGACCTCCTACAAAAACATAAACCCTTTAACTTATCTTTTTTCCTAATACAGAACACAAAACTAGCTTTATCAACTAATTTACCTTTAATAAATATTGTATAAATACCATTCTCAACTACTTTATAACATTATATAATTATAAATATTTATATGAACGTACAGTTTTAAAATTTCTTAAATTACCAAACCAGTCACTCCTTATCACTATCTGAAAAAAACAGGCTGATATTATAAAATACAGTTGCAAAAAAAGTACAATATCTCTATTCACCTTACCTGGTCCAAACTAGTACACGTGTTTTAGTGAAATGCATCAATGTATCCAACCTTTCAGACATCTTCAATAAACAGTGCAATGTCCAGATGTTGTAGAAAGTCCATCATGAAAAATAATTGCAACAGCTACAAAAGTTCTTCCTGATATTGAAACTTGACCAGCTACAACATTTTTATCTAAAGTTTCCAATTTTCTTCCATCACCTCTACAACGTTGCAGCATTAAAATTACATACTGTCCATATCTTTGTATAAATAATGTTGATCACATTTCTGATTTACAATGGCTACAATCCATGTTTTGACTTGCTCCTCTAATTAGATTGTTAAAAGACACTGATTTACAGTCAGGTAAAGTCAAATATATGAATCTTTCAGTGTCTATGTTAGTGCTACATGTAAACAAACAATTTTGACAGTCATGTTGCCATTTATAAGAAAGGCCAAAAAGGTTTTCAATATCTATACCTTCATCTTCCAGTACAGCAAGCATAACCATTAAAAATTCCTGAAATCTTGCTGAATATTCGGCGTAAATTGACTAGAACCAGAACATATGTCCAAAACATTTCGAATATCAGAAACACTTTGTATTTTACTTTTATCACTACTACATTTCTCATAAACAGAATACAACAATGAACTGAATCTTTTGTCCAGATTTTCAACAATTTGCTGTTGCAAACTTTCAAGAACAAAAACAACATTAACAACTACATTAGCATAGCAGTTGACACCACAACTATTTTCAAACCAATAACAAACATTCTCTTCAACACTGTCCTTTTTCTTTTTGCTTGCAGGCGCAACTTGTTTTTTCTCTCTCTACATTTTCACTACAGATATTCTCAAATCTTCATTTTCTACCTACCACACGCTTTTCAAATACTGGATATTGACCTAAATTAGGTGCATATTCTCTTCTTAAAACCTATTATACTCTTTCACACAATTTACATCTGCACTTACCTTTGTCTCATCAAAATAAATCAAGTACAATCCAGATAAAGCTCTGACTCAAGACAAAGCAACAAATGCCATACCGTCTTTAAACACGGTACTTCCAACATTCACTAAAGCACTATCTACACTTAAACCTTGAGATTTATGAATGGTCACTGCATACGCCAAAGAAACAGGAAACTGTTTTCTTTTACAAGCAAAAACTGAGCTGAACAACGACTAAATTGTTGTACTTCTTAAATTTGATCAAATTTGATTTTCAAAAATTCAACACCATCTCTATTTACGTAATTAACGAAATCAACAACTTTACCCATTGCTCCATTTACTTAATCTTTTTCCACATTCAAATTACGTCGTAAAATTACCCTACAGTTTACACATGCATACAAATTCTTTTCTAAACTAGCAGTTTTACTTATCGATTTCTCTAAAAAAATCCAATTTCCTATTCAACTTTTCACTCAAAATAATAGTGATTCCTTCATGTTCTATTTTATCAATAGCTTCCAATTTTAAAATTTCTTCATTTTCCAACTTCAACATTTCTTCATTGAATTTAGCATTGAAAAAATATAAAAAAATTGAATTTAGAACATTCACGAAGTGTTGGCATTAAGCAGATTACAGATTTATTTTCTGCAATTGTCATGTATATTTTCTCTGGTACAATATTTTCATTTGGAAACAAATTGGTAAGTAATCTTCTCTGTAAAGTTTGTTTGCCATGTCCAGTCATTTTTCCAATTCTTATATCTTGAAGAATAGTTCCATAATCAACATCATTTGCTTGTCGCATATTTGTAATAAGTTCCTTATACTCAAAATATGACCAAATGTTTACATTTCCAATACTCCCCCAAAGACTTTCTAGTATCTTCATGCAGCAGTGTTTTAAACACTGGTTGTCCTTTTACAGGAGTAAGTTGTAGAAGATCTCCAAAAACTATGACGTGCTTTCCTCCAAATAATACGTCATACTCTGTTTTAAGAATTTGCTGCAATCTTAAATGCACAAAAGCAAACATTAAGTTTGATACCATGCTTACCTCATCAATATTAAGAAGTTTCATTTTCCTCAAAACTCTTGAAACTTCACAACAAGCTTCTCCAGATAGCTTGTGGTATTCTAATTTGTTTTCGTGCTCTGCTGGTAGCATTTATAAACTATGTAAAGTAATTCCTTTAATATTGTGGGCTGCTAATCCAGTTGGAGCAGTGACAACACAAGACAAATGCGACTCAGTTGTTTTCTGTAGAAAACTTCTGATTACTTTAATTAAAAATCTTTTGCCTGTTCCAGCTTGTCCACTCACGTACATTCGGATAGGTTCAAATGATGAGCAAAAGCACTCTTTCTTTTCATGAAGTAATCCATGGTCAATCTGTTCTCTCACTTGCTCATATATTTCTTTCTGCTCAAGATTTAGTTGTTCTTCCAAATTTCCTAAGTTTCTAACATATTTTTGACCTTGATACATTGCTGTTTCCACCTCTTCCATAGCAGGTGCTGCTTCATTTTGAACAATTGACTCTCCTAGTGGTTCCTGACTCAATGGAGCAGAAGTTTGACTCTCTTGAGAACTGTCTCTAGCAATTTCAGCTGCAATTGTAGCTTCTTGCTCAAATTCGTCATTCAACATTTTCACACAAATAGCAAAAACAGCACATTGTATAGTATCTTTAGTTGCATTGAAAGATTCTTCATAGCTCTCGAAATCTCCAAGTAACTCCAATTCTGAACGCCATGGCTTGAAAAGTTGCAAAAGAGCTAAATAGTAAAATTTCCTTTTGTCAGGTGTTTCACAACTCAATTTACAGTGATTAATCAAATGTCCTTTTCTTTCTTTCATCAGACATCCTTCAGAACCAATCACGGCATATATACCATTATTGATGTTTTCTGTAATGTTCTGTTTAAAAATATAGTTTTGCAGCACTTCATAGACACAAATGTTCTCAAGATGATGACTTCTATTTGGATAATATGTATCCAACATTTTTGTTTTCACAATATCTGTACTTTCTGGCTCTTTTTCAGCTAAATATTCAATTTCTTGTACAGAATTCAGAACTCGTTTACGTGTTGCAGCAAAACCTAGACTCACCCAAATGATTCTTCTTGATTTGGAGCATAGACTTGCAGATTATACGCGATCCGAGCATTCATACGCTCCAATTTCTCGATGAGATAATAGCTTCAAACTGTAAGTATATAATTTCTTACTCATGGGAAATCTCTTCCCACATTTCCTTCAATTCCGCCTTTTCTGATTTTGTTATGTACGATGTATCGAGCAACAGCAATGGAATTGTCTGCAACATATTGAATATCCATGTTAGCATTCCACGTGGACAAAATGACTGGGTTATAGTCATTTACGTATTTTGACTCTTCGTTTCTTCTTAAGTTGTAGGTATTTTTTGGAGACTTTCTTGTGATAGTAAGTCGCAAAGATGACATAAAACTGTTCACTCTTCCTTTCGATATTACTGGACGTGGAAATGCAAAATGACATTTGTTGTAGAATCTGTCCTTAGATTTGTACTTTCGACAACAGTATTTCCCACAACGATGGCTTTGGAATCGTAAGACTTATTGTCTTAAGTCCTTATCTTGTGTACTCTTGGGTATATCATATGTAGCATATTCTTCAATAAAAGACAACACAGTATCATCTGAGTCTGTACCAAATTTGGGAGCATCTTTGATCCATATTAGCATGTGTATGTGAGGAGCACCTCTTGCTTGATTCTCCTTTCTCGAAAAGAAGTCCAAAACCTCTCCAAGAGGAGGATTTTTTTTATTGGTGATAAAAGACATCATAGCTTCAAATCTATGATTGAAATACCTGCATACATTAACTGGATCCAAAGAGCACAATTCTCCAGGTGTCTTGTATTCATTATTTAGTATATTTCGATTTGCCTCTTGAAGAAATTTAAGTAAATCGTCCCAACCATATTCAGCACAGCTTAGAGTAAGGAACCATGTAGGAGTTCCTAAGTTCCTTATCATACATTTGAGTTCTCCATGATGACGGTACCAGTACTCATTAGTACCACGCTGACACGCCATGAGATTAATTAGCTGAGATTCCAAAGCATTATCTATTCTGAAGTACTTTATCCATAAATTCCTTTGCCAAAACATTTTGCAGATGCACACCTGTTTTCAATATATGGTTTACTGCATAAGAAAGTCCAGATAAATCACTCTCAAACAAAAGATGAAACAAATACAGAATACATTGTCAAAATCTTGGATCTTCTGCATATAATCTTGATGTCCGGTATTCAGATGCAGGAATCTGCACAGGTCGGTCATCATATCGTCCTCCTTTTCTCGTGGGAAACAATTGAGGGAAACAACGAGCTTCCAAGCTTTGTTCCCATACACTAATGGGACTTCCTTTTGCTTCTTTCCTTTGGAATACTCTATAGTATTTCCCATCACTTCTTTAGAATGCAGTGAATGAACACAGTAATGTTCGTAGATTTCTTCAGTTCTGGACACATCCACTTTTTCAATTCGTCCAGATGGCAAGTCGCTATCTTCTTGTACAGTTATTTCTTCTTCTCTCACATACAAATTTCTGTAATATTCATTATTTTTACCAGATACAACGTTGCCTTTTTCACTTTCTTAACATCCACTAATTCTTGCCAGATTTTCTTACTCTAAGTAGGATCGCCATTAACAAGAATAACTAAAGGCTCATCCTCTACATTTTCTACACCAATTGTTTCAATATTTTTCTTTAAATCTCGAGGCAAATATACAACTCTTCCCTTTAATCCGAAGGAGGCAATTTTCCGGTCTTAGGCTCCATACGAACAATAGCCTGAAATGGATGCACACATTGAATAAGAATAGACTCGTAGGTATTTAAATCCATCAGTTCAGAAGGAATATTTACCAACTCAAGATTATTATGCACAGCTGTAGCGGGCATTTTGTTCTCATCTAATTTGTTATAACAATATTTACAAATACGCTGATCAGAACCCAAATTAAAACAATTCTCTACCAACAAATAAGTTGCAAAATCCTTCCCTTCCACTCATTATTATTTTCCTTTTCACTTTTTAAATACAAATCAACACTCCTTGTCTGATTTTTATAATGAGTTCGTCGACAACAGAAACAACAATAATTTGGCCTTTCACCTGAAATCATCTTAAGGTTTGTAATTTCTTGCTCAAAATTATCTGTACTACAATGTTGTACTTACTTTAAGAACCAGGATAGGCGGCCCTAATATAAATATTTCTTTCCTCTCTTTTTGCAAGACTTTTTCTAGAAGAATCAAGATTAAGGGACAGCGTGTCACTGTGATCAATCAAACGGCTCACATACAGGACGTACCAGTTTCTATCAGTAGGTCTATGATATTCATAGTCTCTTTATCAGCAGAGTCTACTTAATTCAGTTCCTTCACTCTTTCTCTCATACCACTAACATTTCCTATTTTCTTGAACTTTTCTCCCTTTCTTCTGCACACTTGCCTATCCCACACATTCTAGTGGGTGTTCCCCTCTTCTTGGATTGGTCTATCTTCCAGTCACTCGTTTTTGTTTATAATTTATACTCTTTTGATTAAATTCTGACAAACAAGATTATTAACGTGTTATAAAATTGATTTCTCGGGTCCTAAGTGTCTCTATGAATGAGAACATGAGTTGTGTTATTTCAAGTTAAATTTTTCAGTATGCCCAGCCCCTGACTAGACTATCTGCTAAATTCAATGAAAAACCTTTCTTTCTACAGTAGTTCCTAATTACTGTTTCATTGTTTGTTACATTACTAATTTGGGTCTTGGACATCCTTTTAAAATGTATGTTTATATGTTTGTATTTAATACAGCCCTGAAGAAGTCACCAGGAGGGCCGAAACGCGTCGGCTGTACTGTCTATGGAATAAAGAAATCAAAATTAAGGAACACCTCTTATGTGCTTATTTAAATTGTAAATTTATTTTTTGCCTTTGATATTTGTGTGGTGCACCTGTGCTTTTTGTATAATGTTGTACATTCGCTTCTACAATTCTTTCTATTAATATCTCAATTTCTGCACTGTCTTCCTCAGGACCAAAATAACTAACCTCAATTTCATCACAAACATTCTTTACATTTGATACAGATCCATGCAAAAGAGCACTGTTCAACTTTTTTAACAGTAGAGCTGGACTTTTTGCATAATACAATCTTCTGACTAATTTCCTCATTTCAGAATGATGTACTACTAACATCCTGAAATGGTGAAAAACACTTCGACATACTTTTTTAGAAACACAAGCCAGAGAATGACCTTGCAAACCAGTATTTACTCTTACTCTGCAAGGGTCTAGTCCTTGCAACATCTTAATCTTTTGTTTCACACTTTTCTTTGTATAGTTACGTAAGAAATTGCGTAAAAAATCAATAGATTCTTGAGGTACACTACAAATACTACTGCAATTCCAAGTGTACACTGGAGCTTTAGGACGTCTCCCTAAAACTTCATCAGCTAACACCTCTTCTGCATTTCTAGGAACAATTTTCTCTTTCTCAATAGGACAACCATTTCTAATCTCATAAGCACGACCACTAGTGTCAACTGCATGCAACAAATCATTACTCTGAAGATAACTTTCTTCATTAAAAAAAGACTCAGAACTTTATCTATGTTTCCATTCACCCAAAAAAACACTCACAAAAATTACTTCTGTTAATTACTCTTCTCCACTTACTTTTGGCCTTCATTAAATGGATTGGTTTATCTAGTGATCGAATTCTATTGATTGCTAAAATAAACAGTTTTGTTTTCAATTCGAAAGCTTTCTCAACTACATTTTCTATACCTTTCTTCTTCTTTTAGAAAACTGTTTTTTTTACATCCCTTAATTTCTTTAATTAAATTTAACAGAATTCTATTAAAAAACTTTTTTTTCCTAATTTCCATAAATTGGTTTTTCCTCCATTTACTATACACAATTTTTTCTGCAGTTGACTTTCCATGATTGTTCTCTGTATTCTTCTTTTTCTTTTTCGTTGCAGACACACTAATACCATTCTTTCCTCTGTGCACACTACTCTTAGTCTTTAAAATTTTCTTCAGAAAAGTGTTCCTTCTCTTACACTGACTTTTTTTCTTTTTCTTAACACATGGTTCTTGATGTAAATCTTGTGGATGACTTCTCTTCAAATAAACACCGTCAATTTCGTTGTTTCTTCTTTTGACATTTGGTAGGCATGATACAGTTTTTCAGTATTGAATCTATTAAAATATATATATATATATAACATTATAAAAATAAATATATGAAATATTCTATAATATTACTTATAAGAACAGAGGGAGGATTATGACGAGAAATGTGAGACTATGAAAATAAAAGTACTTACAACAAGAGAGGAAGTATGAAACAAGGGAAAATATAACGAAAAAGGGGAGTATAAACAGACACTGCAATATAATGGGATAAAGGAAGTATGAGTAAACTGGAAAGTATCAATAGGTAATGGAGACTATGAAGAGAAAGATGGAAGAAAAAAAGAAACTAAGAAGACAGAGGGGGCACTATAACAAGATAGAGAAAGACTAAAGAGAAAAGAAGGAATATGTGAAAAGGCATGCAACTATTAGAACAAAAAATGAATACTAGCAAAGGACAGTGTGTATAAGGACAGACATAACAGAACCAGAAGAGAGCACGAAGAATGTGGGGAAAAGTGGAGCATAAGGAAAAAAGGGATGGGATGTACAAGAACAGGGGATATAGTTTGAGGAGAAAAGAAAGAGTATAAACAGATGGAATATTATGAAGAGTGAAAAGTGTATGAGGAAAGAGGCAGAATTATGACAAGAGAAACAAATATAAAGAGAGAGATCAGTATGAAAACACGAAGAATATGAGGAAAGTGCTGCAGAGTGTATGTAGAGAGTCAAGGAGGAGTAAGAGAAGAGAGCAAACAATATCAACAGATTTTAGAAGTATAAACAGAGAGGACAGAAAATGAAAAGAGAAAAGGAATATAATCAAAAGAAGAAAATATGAACACAGAGAGAAGGAGTATAGGACAAAAAGAAATATAAGAAAAACTCAATACTACAAGGAAACATGCACAAGTAAGAGAAAAGAGAGAAGAATATGAAAACAGGGGGGAGTATAAGAACAGGGGGGAAAATGAGGAGACGAATATGACAATAAGAAAAGACGGCAATATTAGTAGAGAATGCAAAGTATAAGAAAAGAGAGGAGAAATGTGAGTACAGAGAGAAGAGAATTAGAAGAAAAAGAAAAGTATGATAAAACAATAGGGAGTACCTACAAAGAACAGCGAGAATAACAAGAAACAGAGAATATAAGAACATAGGAGTATTTATGAAGAAAGAGGAAAGACTGTAAAAAGACACAGACACAAAAATGTGGACAAAAGACAATTATAAAGGAAGACTGACAGTATAAGGAGAGAGGGAGTACTATGAGAAGACAGTAAGAACTGTGACAACAGTGGTGAATATAAAGACAAGAGAGAATATAAAGAGGAGGACAAATATGCAAAAAGAGGAGCATATTGAAAAAAAAGTATAAAAAGAGAGCAGAGTATAGGAAAATCAAGATAGTATAATGATAGAGGAAGGAGTAAGACGAGACAGGAGGGAGTATAACAAGAGAGTGTAGAAAATATGCAAAAATGACTAATGTTCCAAATACAAATGCAATTTAACACATTCTTTCTGCCACTGTTACATAAAAAAAACTAAGGGACATATTATCAAGGACCGGTGTTAAAATTATCGCAGTTTTATCAGCAGGAAACTGTCGATAAAACAGCGATAATGGGCTTGATAATATGCCCTTGTTAATTCCCATAGAAGCTCATATTAACATCAGAACATGGGCTTTCATGGAAATTAAAAAGAGCATATTATCACGCCCATTACCGCCATTTTAGCGGCGGTTTCCTGCCGATAAAACGACGATAATTTTAACACCGGTCCTTGAAAATATGCCCCTAACACAATACAACAACAAAGACGCACAAGAGGCTTGTAAATCAACCCAGACTATATACAGAGGGAAAGAAACAAGAAAGAGGACAGAACCGGGAGTATCAAGAAAAAAATTAAATATGAAGAGAAAGGGAAGAAAATGAGGAGATAGAAGAAATAAGAAAAGAAACAGGAAATTATAAAGACAAACAAGGGAAATATGACCACAGAGGACAATACAAGAAAAAACACAGTAGTACCGAGAGAGAGAAAGGAGTAAGAAAAGAGAGAGAGAAGTATAAAAAGAAAGCCTAGAAATTATGGAAAAAGGGACAAATATAGGGCCACATTATGAAGAAAGGGCGACACATTATCGCGACTTCTATCGGCAGGAAACTGCTGCTAAAGCGGCGAAAATGGGTTTCATAATATGCCCTTGTGAACCCGTTGAAGCCCAGGTTAACACCATAACCTGGGCTTCCATGGCAATTCACCAGGGCATATTACCAAACCCATTATTGCCACTTTAGTAGCAGTTTCCTGCAGATAAAAGCAGTGATAATGTAACACCCTTTATTGATAATATCTCCCATAATTCCTTAATGTACACAGACGCGCAATGTGATATTAAACAAAAAAACATAACATCATGCATTATAGCAAAACACATTTATGACTATAAAATGTTTAACAAGGGACAAATATAAGGGCATATTATCAAGACAGGCGATAAAAATATCGCTGCTTTATCTGCAGAAAACTGCTGATAAAGCGGCGATAATGGCCTTGAAAATATGCTCTATGGAATACCAATTGAAGCCCATGTTAGATGTGAAGGACATCTAACATGGGCTTACTTATAAGTACCAATAAAGAAAAAAGGTCTCATTACAAGCACCCAACATATAAACACATAAACTTGATAGATTTATGTAAAATATATTTTTTTATTGATTTTTTCTTGCTTACGTACGCTTATGTCAAACGACTTTCAGAATTCGCACAGTACACGTACACTAAATATACTGTAAAAAAAATAGCATCTATCACTAATTTATTTTCAATCACCGGGGACCCCATCCCCCGTTTTCAAATGTAATGTTCAGCACCGTAGGGAGAGCCCCAAACCCCCCACGGTCCGAGCCGACTCCCTGCATCCTTCGGGAGCCAGCATTCCTTTTTGTCAGAGAGGCCAGCTTACATGCTGCTCTCTCAGATGAAAAGGAATCTGCTTTCCTACTTGAAAGAGAACTCTCGCCCTACCATAGCAAACAGCAGTGTCCCAGGGATAGGCACCCCATAACACTACAGGAGCTGGCCCTGTTAGGTGGTATTCCCCACGGCCATCAAGGCTCAACAAAGCCTATCCAAGACTTTGACCTTACAGATCATTGTAAACTCCCCTAAGCAGTCCTAGGGGGACAGAAGTCCTATAGCAAATAGCAAACTTTTCCTGTGAATCTACACACTCAATCTACACACAAATACAAATAAATAAAAAAATCACATTTATTCCCACATTAAATCAAAATGAAACACACTTTTATATTGCATGAACTTTTGCACCCCTTCCAACTGACACACCTTTCAACCCTTCCCTCATTCCACAATCTGCCAGTTACCATAGAAACACTTCAGAAAACATCTAACTCAGCACACAGGTGAAAATTTCATCATACATTGTTTCAAATTAAAACACTAAGTGTGCTTGGCTTGATATACCAGCTTATCTTATGTAACATTCTTTTCTATCAGTTTTTCTTAACCAATAAAAATCATGCTTTTAAAAAACAGAAACATGCATCCTAGCTTAGTGTAGAATATTATCGAACAACAAATCATTTCTTTTCTTTTTTCAAAACTGCATGTTGTCCACCATTTTAGAAAAATCTTACTTTTCATTTGCAGAGACCTTCAGAGTGCATCCAGACCTCTCTTCAAGATGTTTACTGTGTGGATTGTGGGAGACAGCTATATTTTCTGGAGCCAAAGGTACGCACAACAGAAAAGAATTCACAAAGACCTACGTTTACCAAATGTAGACATTAAATGGATTAGACAGAGAGGATTAAAGTGGCATCAGTTGATGCCACTGGTGAAATCCTTTTTACATCTCCAACACCCTGACCTCATAATTGTGCACTGTGGTAGCAATGACCTAGGCACTTTGACAGGGGTAGGTCTGGAAATGCTTATGAAGGACACCTTTCAACAATGGATGACACTGTTCCCCAAAACTGCCCTTGTATATTCTAATATATTCCAAAGGCAGAAATGGAAGTGGTCCAACCACTATTGTCCACAGATTGAAAAAGCTAGGAAACATGTGAATAAATCTCTTTCTGCCTTTCTCCGAGACTATAGAATGGGGTCCATCTACCACAACAATCTACTTTTCAATATGGATGGCATCTATAGGAGAGACGGTGTACATTTTACAAATGAGGGAAACAGAGTATTCCTCTTGAACTTTAGATTCAGCATTGGTACTTACTTGTAGGTACTAAAATCTCCCAATAAACACAAGGGCTCTTTTTAGAGCCACCCAACATCTAAACACATACACTTCATAAATATCTGAAAGATATTCTTCTTTTTCTTCCTTCAGTACGCTTATGGGACGACTTCCAATCTTCGCACCGTATGTCGTCCATACGTGCTTGGTACGCGTACGATAAATCAACCATAAAAAAAAATAGCCTTTATCACAAATTTTTCATAATCCCCGATGACCAAACCCCAGGGGCTCAAATGTAACGTTGCGGACCGTGGGAAGAGCCCCAAGGCCACCACGGTCCCAGCCGGCTCCCCACTTCCTGCAGGAACTGGCATTGGTTTTCATCACAGACATCAGCTTACATGCTTCCATTGTACTTTCAAAGATGATTTCAACACTTATACATTTTATAAAATAATATAGTACTGCACGCTAATGGAGAAAAGTCAGCACAATTATAATAGAATAGAAAATAGAAAAAAATATATATACCTCCACACTCAACAAACTCGTAAGCAGACTTCACAATTTAATTTAAAAGAACGCTACCACAACTAGTTTTTGATAAGCATTATACAATAAAATGCGTCACAAAATAGGCTACATACATGGTGACTGTATTGTAACGTCACATAGAAAAAAGAAAGCCACTCTTACGCTACCAGGAAAACACAACAACACTATGAAGCCCAAATTTCCATTGTAGCAATTTCTTAGTTGCAAGTCTAGTTGTCGGATCGACACACACACTCCCTCATGACTCGTATACACCCACACCACACCCATTCACCGTATTCGTCACTACGCACGTGACCCTATGTATAAAAAAGACGGAGCGCACTTGTTGTATGCCATTTTAGAGTTGTTCCCAAAGCACCGAACAAGGGGCCCACTACCACATGCGTGGCCTCTTTGGTCACTGAGTTAGTGGTGCCCGAAGCACTGAGCGGGTGAAGAACCTGCGATTATGATGATGGGAGCATGAATATGTCGTTAGCCATAGAAATATCAAGACTCAGCACAATATATGAGACTTCTTTGTTGGAGATCGGAACTACCTCATGAAGAAGGTGTCTTTTCCAAGAAAAGGTGAGCAGTGAGGCTCGAGTACGCTTCGGAAGGAGTCAAAGGGTTATAGCTGACTACATACAAAAATGCGACTTAGTATTTTAGACAAACGCACTCCTATATAATGTATTATTTTACATGTTTAATTTTTTTTCCCAATAGCAGTGATGTTTTTATAATCCCTGAAATGTCCGGAATATATTCACAATACAAACAGTTCGTAGAAATCTGATAATCAACATCCATAAAAGTGCGATATTATCTAACTCCAAATTAATATAGCAAGAATTACCAATCATAACATCTTTCTTTTAATATCTTTTAGATGTACAGCTTCAGGATGGATTATGTAACACGGACAACGGCAATAGCACAAGGTGAGCAAACAAGCTTGTTTCTGAAACAACAACAAGTTATCTGTCAATGGAGAGAATATGTAGTATGCAGCAGGCGCAAAAAAAACATTGGGCTAACGGGGCTTCAGCTAGAATGAGATAGCTTCCTGGGCCCATACACAGTCGCACCCGAGTACGTCACAGGTCTTTTAAAGACATTTTGCTTGTTAATGAGGCTTTGATAAACCCCCCTCCCCCGCTTACAGCCCCTGAAGCTCCACTCTTCTTTTTGCTTGAACTAAAGCCCCCACCCCAAATTTTTTCTAGTCCCTCCACCCCCGATATTTTTGACTGTGGTTGCGCCTCTGGCTTCACGTACCCCTCCCCTGTCGGGTGTGTCCCTCCCACGTTTTAATGTCCTTTTTTCCCTTTCTCTTTCTTACTCTCTCACATAATTTCTCTTTCTTTTTTAAAGATTTGGATGCTGCTATCTCCACTCTGCTGTATACAACCATATCTGAATTGAAATGATTAACTCTCTTGGTTACAGTGAAGGCTTCTTCCACACGTAGAGCATCATCTTTCAATAACGCCAATGGCACTAGGTGACAAAGAATTTTGCTTCCGAAACAACAAATTATCTATGAAAGGAGTGAGTGGGTAGTGTGCACCAGCTTCACTGTGTAAAATATATAATTACCTCCCAGCAGTGACAACAGATAGGTTAAAACAGTCTGACAAACAGATCTACAAGCTTATTACGCCACTTTTGTGTCACTTTTAACATGAAAAAAGTGACGCAAGCAGCTTGTAAATCTACGACTAACTTTTCAAGAAAAAATCTCAACTCCATACTCCGCAAGACAGTTTAAATGTTGTTTTCTCTCTCTTTCTCTCTCTCACTCTCTGTGACATCATTTCTCTTTCTCTTTTGAACTTCTAGAAAATGCTGTCTGCTTCGACATGTAGAAGCAAATGTGTCTTCAAGTTGTGAATTCCACTGGCCCCAGTGTTTATACAACGGTAAGCACAGAGGCCTACATATACAATGCCTTCATTACAATGCATTAGAATTGAGTCGGCATATTTAGAATCCCGTTCTGCCACTTTTCTGTCAGTAACGCAGTAGGCACTTCTATATAGACACCACTTGATTGCGGCACTATAACAGAACTGAAATGTACTAGGCACACTGAACACGTAAAACTGTAGTGTTACCTTCATTTGTGAAAGGAGACAGTGGGTAGTTTGCAGCAGCTTCACTGTCTAAAATGTTTAATTACCTCCGAGCACTGACATCAGATAGGTTACAACAGTCTGACAAACAGATCTACAAGCTTATTACGCCAGTTTTCTGTCACTTTTAACATGTGCAAAGTGACGCAAGGAGCTTCTAAATCTACGTCTGACTTTTCAAGAAAAAATCTCAACTCCATACTCTGAAAGACAGTTTTAATGTGGTTTTCTCTTTCTTTCTCTCTCTCACTCTCTGTGACATCATTTCTCTTTCTCTTTTAAACTTATAGAAAATGCTATCTGCTTTGACCTGTAGAAGAAAATGTGTCTTCAAGTTGTGAATTCCACTGGCTGCGGTGTTTGGCCGCAGTGTTTATACAACGGTAAGCACAGAGGCCTAAATATACAATGTCTTCATTACAATGCATTAGAAATAAGTTGGTATATTTACAATCCGTTTGAGCCACTTTTGTGTCAGTAACGCAGTAGACACTTCCATATAGAGACCACTTGAACGCGGCATTATAACAGAACTGAAATGTACTAGGCACACTGCACACGTAAATCTGTAGTGTTACCTTCATTTGTGAAAGGAGACAGTGGGTAGTGTGCAGCAGCTTCACTATCTAAAATGTATAATTACCTCCAAGCACTGACAACAAATTGGTTACAACAGTCTGACAAACAGATCTACAAGCTTATTACGCCACTTTTGTGTCACTTTTAAGCATGCGAAAAGTGAAGCAAGCAGCTTGTAAATCTACGTCTAACTTTTCAAGAAAAAATCTCAACTCCAGACTCTGCAAGACAGTTTTAATGTTGTTTTCTCTCTCTTTCTCTCTCTCACTCTCTGTGACATCATTTCTCTTTCTCTTTTAAACTTATAGAAAATGCTGTCTGCTTTCACATGTAAAAGCAAAGAAGTCTTTAAGTTTTGAATTCCACTGGCCGCAGTGATTATACAACGGTAAGCACAGAGGCCTAGATATACAATGCCTTCATTACAATGATTAGAAATAAGTTGGCGTATTTACAATCCCGTTGCGCCACTTTTGTGTCACTGACACAGTAGGCACTTCCATATAGACACCACTTAAGTGCGGCATCATAACAGAAGTAAAATGTACCAGGCACACTGCACACGTAAAATCGAACTGTTACCTTGACTTGTAATGCTTCATCTCCTTTACTCACATCTACATAATTCTAAACTCTAATTTTCTTTTTTATTTTGCAGATTACCAATCCAACGTCCTTTGGAGTCCACTTCACAATTTGTTTATAATATTGTGTTTTTTAAAGTTTTTTTCTAGTTCTTTATAATAAAGTTATCATTAAGTTTTGTTTACAGTTATTCTTTTAATAAAAGTTAATTAAAAAAACGACATACTTCTTTTTTTTGTGGGGGGGTTGACGGTCCACAATAAAAAGAACATTTATAATGTTGAAGTACTCTAGTAAGATGTTCAAGAGTAAGATTGAAAAGTACTGACTTATATTTTCTCTGGGTACACTACAACATGGTAAAGAAATCAAACTAATACGAAACAATGTGTACCACATTTACAAACCTCTTTCGACATTTTCCCATGCAAACCTACAACCCTACAAAAATAAGTGTGATCCTCAATGACGCCCCTCAAAACACGGAAACAATCACCCCACAAACATTTCTATATTGTATGAGAGGGGCTGCGTGCCCTCCTCCTGGTGCCCTGGAGTCCACCACGCCCAGACCTGGTTCCTGCAGTGTCCTGGGGGGAAACAGCCATTACAACGTGGGCATAACCACGCGTGATCATCACCATGAAGCCATTAGCACACATATGGCTTTACCACACATGCTATTACAACTAGTATGCATTTACCACGCATGATAAACGCATAATCTTAATAATATCTTTGTGTTGACGAACACGCGTTGTAATGGCTCGGGCTTACGTCCTTCAAATCAGTTTTTAGGTATATGTGTGACCAAGTCATAAGATCGGAGGGCAAGGACAAACACCGTGGTGTCTGTGCCAGGAAATCTCATGGATCTTAGAGAAGATAAGCGGAGAGTAAAATAAAAGTAACAGGTATAATAAAAACTACTAAAATGGCGGTGGACAAAGTATGTAATCAACGTTTGGCGCCTCAACACTACATTTCAAATAAACATAGATACAATATGTTTATTCATGTATTACAAAAGTATACCAGCGGATGACACACATGGCCCTGGAAAAGAAAGCGGCAAATTTAATACCTGAAATAAGGAGCGGTTTGCTTGGCAAACTTGAAGAAAAAGAACAAAAACGTGGGCTTGGAAACGAGGCTGCGCATGCGTAGAGAGTAAAACTGGTGCACAAAAAAACCCAGAAAGTTTTACATACTATCATAGAAATATAGCTCTTTTTTTACCAGTAAAGTTAGTTCCTAAAAATAACCTTTTTTTTTTGTTTAGCCGCAATGCCCCCATGATCCTCCCCGCGTCCTTCGAGAGCCGGCATTGCTTTATCAGAGACATCACCTTATATGCTGCTCTCTCTTTCGAAAAACAATCTGCTTTCTTTAAAGAGAGAACAGATTAACTTGCTCTCTTTTTCAAATAGGAAAGCGGTTTCCTGTGGTAAAGTGGAAGCCGTGGTGGTACCGCCCTACCATACCAAACAGCAGTGTCCCGGAAGTACGCACCCCAAGACACCGCAAGAACCGACCCTGGGAGATGGTGGACCCCAGGGCCACCAAGGGTTCCAGGAGGGGGGCAGCTCGACCCCCCAACATTAAAAAACCCCGGGGAGTGCAGGTACTTGGGCTGGAAGGTCATTCTACATATTACTGCCTAGGAAGGTGGCGGTCCCCGCGACATGTACGGGGAGAGAGAGAGGGAGAGCTGAAAACAAACTTTAAAAAAAATATATATTTTTTTTAAAAGAAGCCTCATTGGGGTGATGGTCCCCGAGACTGAGGGGAAGAGGACTGTAACCCCCGCATACTTCAAAATAAAACCACAGAGGGGTGGCATTCCCCGGTGCTTGGGGCACCTTACAAGCCCCCAACTAAAAAAAAAATTGCCCCCGGAATTTGCCCCCTGGGACCTAATGAATAAAACAGACTTCTATTTTTTATTACCCTTTTCCACCGCATACGTATACCATACGCGTGCCCCCCGATTTTTTATTTAAAAAAAAAAAATTGAGCCTAAAGATCCATGTACGACCCCCTGAGCAAGCCTAGATGGTCAGGATGTTTCTACCCTGCCCCCTTTCCTTATTTACCAACTTTGTTTTACTGTTTTCTTGTGAGTCGCTTCTAGCGACGAACAAGATGGCTGCCAACACTTCCTGGTTTGGAGTGTTGACGCACAGTTCACAGCCAATCAGCATGCAGCTCGTGCTCAGAATTGTACGGATTTCAGTACGCGTGCTGTACTCCCTCTCTAGATATCGCCATGATTTTACTTCTCATTTTCTAAGGAACTACTGAACGGATTTACACCATTTAACAAAAAGCACAATCTGCGAACCAAACTCTACCTCTCTGCCAAATTTGGAATAATTCCGTTCGGGCTGTAGCCCTGGCTAAAGGTCCCAGTGGAAAATTGCTTGTGTAAAACACGTTTGGGGACCCTCCATTTTTCTTGGCCCCCACTTGACAAATTACCCCCAAACTTTCAGGGAAGGAGCGGAACCGAGCAGGCCATTTTCTTGGAGCACTTCACGAAGATTCGTCCACTGACGCCAAAGTTATTCCAAATAGAATGTTGTGGATTTCCAATGGAAAGTAGGTCCTAACTATAACTACCTACTGGCGACCGCCAGTAGGTAATATATATATACGCGGCAGGAAGCAGCTGTTCCAGGACTGGTTCCGTGTTCAGAACAAATACGATCTCCGGCGAGGAGAAAGCCGCAGCAAGCCCCTCTAAAACCGTGAATTGGTCTACATGGGACAGCAACCAGAGTTCTCAGTTTCGGTGTTCCGGAGGAGACGTCTGTGTATCGAACCCAGGTAGGCGCACGGATTCTATAGTAGGGAGTGTGCACGATATTGGGCAGGACATTTAATCCTAATTGCCCTGATAGTCGTTTCTCAAGTGCATATTTAAAACATTTGCCGTATATTAAAGCGCATCTCAGTATGTCCGCCGACAGACTGCGTAGTCGAGCTGAGGCAGCAGATTCCATGTTTTTGGATTCCCCGGCTGGGGGATCATTGAGCACCACACCTTTAAACCAGGATACCGGCAACAACACCACAAGAGACCTTTTTAAAAAATTAGAGCGCTATATGCGCGCAGAACAATCAAAGTGGTGGGAACACCGGTCCTTGTCTCGCTACCTAGAGGTGGGGCGCGTCCCGAGGGGATTAAGGATCACCATTGCGCCCAGCTATGAAGATCCGGATCCCGAGATGCTGACAGAGTGGGCAGAGGCAAACCTTGATTCTTCGAGCAAACTATTGCACATTCTGGCGAAATATGCAGATAGTGACCGCAATAAACTGCAAAAGGAAATTGACATTCTGGAACTGGAAATTTCCAAAATAGAAGTCACAGATCAAATAACTAAAATGAGGACGGACATGATGAATCGACTAAGCCAAGAAGAAGAGACCATAAAGAAAAGAAAGGCTTTCAAGTTTGAAAGAGATCGGGTGGATTATCTCAATTGCCAAGTTTTTACATTTGCCCGTAGATATCAAGCAGTAAAAGCCAAAGCAAGAACCAGTAAAACAACTCAGCAGGCATCCAGTACTACAATGTTACCAGCAACTTCATTTTCGAGCCTGAGTTCTGCAGCAGAAAGCGATCCAGAGTCAGACCCCACTAGAGATGCAAACTTGGGGTTTACAGAGTTATCCCTCGCTCAGAAGGTCAACTGTTTTTGGCGGGACCGTCGAGAAACACTGAGGTCCCACAAGTCTTATGGAGAAAAAGGCAGCGGTCAAACCGCAAACGCTGGGAATGCAGGAAATGTCATGCCCTGAACTTCAGGCGGAAGCAACCCAGGAAAACAGGGTCATTGGAAACGATTTCAGAAAAAAACAACAAAGAAACCGAACCAAAATCCGTAATTAATCTCTCAAACTTGAAACTAACTACCTGGGAAACTGCTATCCTGAATTTAGGGCTATCATACTGCCCACCTTGCAATATGAACTATGCAGACACAAGGATGGACATTTACAGATTCACCCACAAGTTAAAATTGAACAAGTTTTTTGAATTACATCCAAAAAAGACTAACCTTTCGGATATCATGCCCAGTCCAGCAATGGACAATAGCCAAAGTCAGGCTACATTTGAAACAATTTGGGAATTACAAAATGAAGGGTCCATCGAAAATGTGACAATGACAGCTCAAGCCTAGATCGGCCAACAAACGACACCTTTTAAAGCGAAATCCACATTCCAGCCAGTCA
Organism: Lissotriton vulgaris; assembly: GCF_964263255.1. Classification (NCBI taxonomy): domain Eukaryota; kingdom Metazoa; phylum Chordata; class Amphibia; order Caudata; family Salamandridae; genus Lissotriton; species Lissotriton vulgaris. The sequence continues at coordinate 408,867,209 of NC_141697.1, read as the reverse complement.
TGGTTCACAACAACTTGGATACTTTCCAAGAAATAGTGGTGCAAGACATTAAAAAACTATATACTGCTACAAATAAGAAAAAGTTTTGCATTTCTAAACAAAACAGATGTTATAAACAACTAATCAATAAGTTACAAACTAACCATAACATCATCGTGAAACAAGCAGACAAGGGCAGAAATGTGGTCCTTTGGCCCAAAGAAACGTATTTGAAAGAAGCGGAAAATCAACTGGGTGATTCCACCTGCTTTGGCAGAAGCAACATCCAAATAGTGAAAGCCACATGGGTGGACCAATATCACAAATTACAGGCATGGAGAAGTGCGGGCCTTTTATCTTACGATGAATTCCACTACCTAAAGAAAGAACATCCAGTCATTCCATCCTTTTATTTAATTCCTAAAGATCATAAGAGAACGGACATACCACCAGGCCGGCCTATAATTTCTGATATTGACAGTTCAATGGAGCATGTTTCCAAATACATCGACTTCTTTCTTCAAGATCACGTCAAGTCTTTAAACTCATATGTAAAGGATTCTTTTGATTTCCTGAGCAAGATTGAGCGTTTTGCTTGGGATGCTGATCTGTTACTGATGACTTTGGATGTTTCATTCTTATATACCTCCATAAGACATTGTGATGGACTTAAGGCTTTGAAATACTATCTCAACAAATGTCCTCCAAATTCGATGGGCCATAACAAAATGTTATTGGACATGACCAAGATGTGCTTGGAACAAAATTTCTTCATTTTCAATGGGGTAATCTACCAGCAGGTCAGAGGTGTGGCGATGGGGGCCTGCTTCTCCCCCAGCTACGCGTGTTTACACGTGGGGCTGTGGGAGGAGCGGGTCCTTATTGGCCAACATCAAGATTTTATTTCCAACAAGATTTTACTGTACCTGCATTACATTGATGATGTATTTCTTGTTTGGAGGGGAAGTATTGAAAGTGCAAATGCCTTTGTAGAAGTAATTAATTAGAATAACATCAATTTAAATTTTACTTCTAATATTAGTCCCATTTCTATATGCTTTTTGGATGTGGAGGTTTTTGTGGAAAGCAACAGATTGTCAACCAGGTTATACAGGAAGCCCAGCGCCGGCAATACGATTTTACATGCCAGCAGTTACCATCCAGCTCATCTGATCCGGAGCATTCCCTTTGGGGAAATGCTTCGGATCAGAAGAATCTGCAGTACAGAATCCGAATGCTCGGTCGCGCAGGAGACTTGCAGATTGAGCTTCCTTGCCAGGGGATATTCCAATACCAGTTTGGTAAAAGCTATTCAACGGTCTAATTCCATTAGCAGGCTAGAAGCTTTGGTCCCTAGGGATAGAACCAGTATGCAGGCTGACCAACAGCAGGTTGGGACCCAAGAAATCTCCCCGCGGGTCATTTTGACCTATAATCGCCAACATGGAGATCTTAGAAAGATCATATATAAGAACTGGAATCTTGTACAAAGTGACCCTCTCATTGGTCACAAAGTGAGCAAGAAGCCCTTGCTCACTTTTTGCAAATCTCCCTCCATGTCAAGGCTTTGGTCAGTAATACCATTGAGCCAAAACTTTCAAATACTTGGTTGACACTTAAAAAGGGCTTTAAGACCTGTCCTCAATGTAAAGCCTGCCATTATGGCAGCAATAGGACACACTACACAAGCCCTTTCCGACAGGAACCCATTGCTATCACCAAGTGGCTAACCTGCAAAACGGAATATGCTGTCTATGTGGTTTCAGGCCTTATATAGTTAGGAATTAGCATTTAAAAAGCCTTGCAAATTCACTTAAAAAACCATAGGTTTCAGGCCTTATATAGTTAGGAATTAGCATTTTAAAAACCTTGCAAATTCACTTAAAAGCACCATAGGTTTCAGGCCTTATATAGTTATGAATTAACATTTAAAAAACCATTGAAATTGCTCCTATATAGTTAGTTGTACTAACTATATTTCGCGCACCCGCAATCCACCGCTGATAATGCCACATATTACATCATTCATGACATGGTCAGTGACATCACTGATGACATCTCAAATGACATCACTGATGACATCACTGATGACATCTCATTTGACATCACTGATCACATCACTGACGATATCATTCATGTGATAATACGATGCACCTCCTCACACTCTAATATAACCTTTGATACTCCCACTGTTAAATACAGACTACCATTCTTGAAACCATTGACACACCAATACCAGTTACTACATACGCACTCACTGATTCCTAGGTCTACACACACATTCACTCATTCACCCATAGAATCACTCATACATACAGTCACTCATCAATACAACACTATCATATGCACTCATACACCTATACAGACACTCACACACTGCCACTCATCCATGGAGTTACTCACACACCTAGTCAGTCATGCAAAGAATCAATCACACTTCCATTTCCTCAACTATCTAGTTATACACACAACACCTTACTTATTCAAACATGTACTAACACATACTTACTCAATTATACAATCACTGATACAAGTACACAATGATCCATACAGCCACTCGCACATTCACTGGCTCTCATGTATAGTCACTTATATATGCCAACTCTAACATGCACTGTGTTTTACATATGTACTTACTTGGACATTTAGCACTGAGATATCCATTCACTCACCAACACACCCATGCACACAGTCAACCGCCCATATAGCTGTTTCAACATGCACTCTTGAACTCAAACACCTAGTGAATCAACTGCTCACACATCTATGCACAGAGTCACACACCTCCCAGCCACCCACACACACACTCAGTCTCCTATTCAAATACTTGGGCAACCAATCAATAACCCATATAGCCTCTCATATAGCTACTGATCAACACATGCAGCAGCTTACACAACATCAGACATACTGATGCACACATTCAGACAGTTTAGTCACTAACCCATGCATTTAGTAAGACACATTTAATCACTTACTCATACAGTCAGTCACGCACCTACTAAATCCTTCATCCAGACACTTATACATCCACTCATTCTTCAATTTGTAAAACATATTTAAACTTTACAGAAATACACAGTCACTGGATGATGTCATCAGTGATTTCATCAGTGATGTCAAATGAGATGTCATCAGTGATGTCATCAGTAATGTCACTGACCATGTCATGAATGATGTAATATGTGACATCATTAGCAGTGGATTGCAGGTGCGCAAAATATAGTTAGTACAACTAACTATATAGGATCAATTTCAATGGTTTTTTAAATGCTAATTCCTAACTATATAAGGCCTGAAACCAATGTTTTTTTTAGGTGAATTATATATATATATATATATTGGTTACCAATCCGCATTTTCTCATGATCAAGGATGGCACTGACACAGTGAATTCGACTCAAGTAAAGTTTTATTCCATCAAGCTGCTACAGACGCGTTTCGGCGGAAGCCTCCGCCTTGCTCACTTCATCTGCATGAATGACGCTACAAGTTATATACATTTTAGCACATACACAGTTACCTCACTGTGATTGGTTTCATGTTGCCTTGGTTACCATAGAAGTGACGGTATTCACAACAACAGACATAGAGGAGTTTAGCGCAAACAAAATTGCAAATTATAAACGTAAATTCCCAAATATTGCTTAAAGGGTGACCCCAAAATTGTGCACTTATAATTTCTTTCAAAATGCCTGATTACCAAATTAAATTAAAAAATAATTGAATAACCTAAATGTCTACCAAGTGGTATACTGGTTACATGCACATTTTGAAATATGGTGTCTGGGTTAGCATTTGTGAAATAGGGAAAGGAAGACCTGATCCTACACACGCGCTGAGGAAATATGCATTTTCGTGTAACTCCATAGGATATTGGTGAATATACGCTTATGTTATGCATTAAATGACTTGACATTCGGTATACCTCTGTGTGTGTTTAAACAAATCACATTGCATCTGCAAATGAATACGTATACGTAGTGACCATGCCACACATCTCATCCTGCCCATTACTATAAATGTAAACAGGCAGTTGTTTCAAGTATTAAATTCACACGAAAGGATACTCAAACGAGCCTATATATATATGTAAAAAAATATATATATACACACACACACACACACATATATATATATATATATATATATATATATATATATATATATAATCATCATGACATTTTCCAAACAATTTCTTTGTTCATATCAGACCGACTCCGTGGATGTAATCAAAGGTTTCTTTATTCACCAATACAAGCGATCAGACGCGTTTCGGCGGATGGAACCGCCTTGCTCACTACATCTGTTTGACACCTTGCTTGTGAACTGTTTTTATACTGGTGCAAATTGATTAATTAGTGAAACAACCATGTGACAAAAATAACATGTGATCGTCGACATAGAAGAGTTGAAAGCGCTTCTGAATTTTGCAAGTCATTGTGACACAACATAAAAAGCATAGAAATCAATTGTTGTAAATATTTGTAAATGCGTCTTTACATGTAATTATTTCAGTCAAAGTGTGCTAGTTGCTAATAATACAACAAGGCTTTTTACGCTGTCAAAACAACCAAATAATCGAAAAAGAATAGCCTGTGTTCTCACACGTGTCAGGTGAGAAATGAAAGAGTTCCTTGCGCGGCATGTTTAAAAGGAGTCTACATGCCGGCACTCTGTAACCTCATGTGACTGTGCTCCACAGCCTACGTGTACGGTGTGTCTCTGATTGAGCCTGATTCAAGGTAAGACAATAGTGTGAAAGCTAAGTATACGGATGTCCTGCTGTCACCTTTGCTACTCGGAGTGAAGTCAAGGGTAAAGGGGCACAGGCTGTGGGAAAATATTCGCACGGAAAATGCTGTGAAATGAAATCTTTGTAATTGACTATTCTAGAGGCCCCAGACACTGGCTTAGGAGTGTAGAAAGGCACTGGTATCAAAGCTGTTCATGTGCCTTTATAAATTATTCTCGCATGTGCGAGGATGCAAAAGCGGGTGGCACGTTTATGGGGGGGGGGGGGGTTTGTATAGAATGTTAGGGGATGAGAGAGACGGACGGAGTCCTGCCCAAGTAGGCTTTTCTGGCTCGTGTCCGTGTTCTCCTCCGTATATCCATTTTAAAGGCACTGCATCTGTTTGTATAGATGTGGTTTAGTAAAAAAGGGGGGACAGAGTGTATGCTATGTGTCAAGTTTTTGACGAACTCAGGTTTGCTTTAAAATTTGGGCTAGTGTTGGAGGCGCTTGGTTTTACCACTAAACTCATAAATCATGTGAAAAATGATTAAATTAAATCATTTAATCAGGTTTAAAAGAGTGCACTGTGTGATGGTTTAAAAAGGATTCATCCTAGATGGTGAAACTAGATGTTTATCTGCAGGAATGGGAAATTTCATGAGACGGTGAAGAGAGGGTTATGTTGTTTTAGTGGGGTTCCTAGTCAAAGATGTACACTGAGTGCTTCATCAGCGTTCAGCCCATAGGGGATCTTGCTGTTGAGCTCGATAATGTATTTGGATTTGAGCCGTCTTAATTTCTGCTGTCTGTTCCCTCCCCTGGGGTTTGGTGCTACACTGTCTAGTACGAAGTACGTTAGAGGTTCTGTCTTGCCATTGTGATGTGCATTGATATGGCGGGCCACAGGGTACGCGGGATCATCGTTGGTTATTGCTCTGAGGTGTTGCAGGATCCTCACATGAGCTGGATGAATGGTACTCCCCACGTATATTAAATTGCAGGAGCACTTGAGGACGTACACTGCAAAATCTGTTTTGCATGTGTAGTGCTGTCTGATTTTGAATGGGGACTTTCTGAAGGGGAACTTGACTGTTTTCGTGTTTACCCCATGTTGGCATGCTTTGCACTTGGTACATTTGTAGAAACCCGGTTGGGAATGTAACCAGATTTTTTTAGTGGGAGCCGATGGTGCATAATTGACCAGTTCCTGACTCATTGCGGTTGCTCTTCTGAATGTTAATTGGGGTAGTTTGGCACAGTTTTGTCCTATGACAGTGTCATTTTTATTCAAATGCCAATGCCTATACAGGATTTTTCTGATGTTTTTGTGATGTATGTTGAACCCTGTGATTAGTCTAGGCGTGGCATTAGTGGTAGTTGATTTCTTGTTATTAGTTGTTTCTGACTTTCTTTGGAGCAAGACCGACCTGTCCAGGCGTTCGCTTTTTTGTCTTGCTTTGTTGAGGGTGGTAGAACTATAGCCTCTTTCCTTAAGTCTAGTGCAGAGATTGTCTGTGCTTTTTTGGAGGTCTGCAGCAAGACTGCAATTTCGTTTCATTCTTATGCATTCAGCATAAGGTATGCTCTCTTTTAAACGTAGAGGATGGGAGCTTGTTGAGTGCAAAATGATGTTGCCTGCCGTTTCTTTTCTGTGGGTGCGAGTGTGTATTTTGCCTCCCTCATGGAAAACCTCTAAGTCTAAGAAGGTAATGCTGTTTCTACTGGCTGTGCATGTAAATTTCAGATTCAGATTGTTACAGTTGATGTCTCTGGAGAATTGCAGTGCACTTTCTTCTGTACCTCGCCATAGGATGAATATATCATCTATGTAGCGTCTGTACAAGACAATGTTATTGGTGATGGTATCAAGGTGTTGGGTCATGAGTACTTGCTCCTCCCACCAGCCCATATGCAAATTAGCATAGCTGGGGGCGAAGCAAGTACCCATGGCAGTCCCCTGTATTTGCTTGTACAGTAACTTGTTGTAAGTGAAGGTATTGTTCTCCAGGCACCACTCTGCCATATGTACCAGCATTAAAGTGTGTTGGAAAAGACTGATGTCTCTGTTGCCAAGGAAATGTTGCATTGCTTTTAAACCATCCCTGTGTCTAATGCTTGTATAGAAGCTCTGGACATCTAAGGTGACAAAGCAGAAGTCTCGATCCCAAACATAGTCATACATACAATTTAAGAAATCCCCAGTGTCCTGAAGATAGGCTGGCAAAGTTCTGACAATGGGTTGGAGAAAAAAGTCAATGTATTTGCTTGTATTTTCAAAGACCCTGCCTATAGCAGAAATTATAGGTCTTCCTGGTGGGCAGCTGGGATTTTTGTGGACTTTAGGGAGTAAATACAATTGTGGTGTGACTGGATAATCATTTTTGAGGAAATCCAGCTCTTGTTTAGACATGAGTCCTTTCCCTCTCCAATTGTAAAGGCATGTGTGATATCTTTCCTTGATATTGTGGATGTTTGTGCTATTAGTTCTAATGTAGCATTCTTTGTCTTGTAATTGGAGGAGAGCCTCTTTTTCATTCATCTCAAAAGGCCATAGTACAATGTTTCCTCCTTTGTCCGCATTGCGGACTACAATGCCGGGTCTTTGTCTCAGCTTTTCCATCGGTGTGTCATATTTTTTCCTCTGGTTATTGGTATTTTTGTTGTAATGATTGCTGCTCAAGATGGCCAGTTCCTTGAGGTCATTTACAACTTTGTCCGCAAACATGTCGATATTATCTCTGGGCATTGGGGGGTAGAACGTTGATTTTGGTCTGAATGGACTTTTTTCAGTGGCGTGGATTTGGATGTTAGATAGTTGCCCTGTTTGGGTATTTGTTAAACTACCATCTTCCAAGTTCAATTCCAGTGCAGTGATATCTTTCAATGCCTCAAAGTCTGCCACTCTCATGGGGTTTGGATTTGCCATTCGATCCGTTGCACACCTGATTTCTTGCGTTTTTTCTTTTTGTGATGAGAAGTGTTTTTGCAATTTCAGTTTGCGTGTAAACTGGTAGAGATCAATCCTTGTTTCAGTATAGTTAAAATTGGTTTCTTTGCAAAAAGAAAGTCCCAGTGTCAAAGTCTTTATTTCTTCAGTTGTCAACTCCATTGTTGTTAGATTAATGACTGTGTTTGTGGTTTAAATGTCTGTGTTCATCGTCTCCTGTTGCGTCTGTATGTGGTTTTTGTTCTTTTTGCCATTTCTGCCCCAGCGTCTTTCTTTCCTTCTTCTGCTGGTCGATTGGTTTGGATATTTGTGCTCGTGTTTCCTCTTTGCGTTCTGGGTCTTAAGCTCATTAGTCTTTCCATTCGTAAAAAAGCAAACTCATCCATAGGTGTTGGGATGGTCTTTGTTGTGTTTGCGTTTACTCCTGTTTCTGGTTCCGACTCTGCACCTGAGCTTATTTCAGATTCACTCAACACTTGGGGGCAAGAGGGAGCGCCACCTGTACCGGAAAGTTGCTGCCTGTGTATGTTTTCAAATTTCCTTGCAAAGGTATAGATTCGGCCTTGCAGATAGTCATTTCTATCTCTCTGGAATTTTTCAGTTTTTCTGGTTTTGATGGTGCTTTCCAGTTTTTGTACTCTTGTGTTGATATCCTCCAATCCTTTTTTCACCAGCTCCTGGTTTAACACTTTTGCCAACTCTTCCATAAGATGGTTGATTTTTAGGAGTAGCTTTTCCCTGTCCGAAGTGGCATATTTTACCAGGATGCGCAGCATGGTGCGCGATGATTCAGCGCTATTGTTGGCCCACTCCTGCTGCATAGCTGGGTCGGGATCCTCATACGTTGGCGCTACCAGAATTCTTAGGCCTCTGGGGACTCTGCCAACATCAAGGTATTTTTTAAGAGATGTGCATTCCCACCACTTGGCTACTTCAGTCTTTCGCAATTTTTCCAGTTCATTCAGAAGTTTCTTGGTCTCATTCCCTTGGGGTGTCTGCTGTGTACCAGTGCTGGTTGTCGGTGTTGTCGCTGGCTCAGCTTGCTCTTTGAAGATGTCAAGAGCAGCCTCTTCCCGTTCTTTATCCCATTCTGCTGACATCGCTGTATCGGTATCAAGTGGTTTCCTTTAAACATCCACTGCCTTTTTGGCGCTTTGCACGTTAAGGTCAACCTCTCCAGCTAGTATATTCCTGAGTCGATATGGCTTCTGCACTCACTTCCTTACGCTGCCCCTTGAGACCCCAGCTCCCTGTCAGCCCTCCGGCCGCCACTGGATCAGGATTACTCACGGTTGCGTTGCGGAAGTAGTGTCTGCCAGATCTGGATTCCACTGCGGGGGGCACCTCGTATTCCTCGTGTAGAAGAAGGTTCATCCAAAATTTGGTTCTCTGGCTGTACGGGGTGCTCCTAATCAAGGAGGGTCGGTGTGAAAGGCTCCAGATCGCCTTCAATGTATTCTCCCAATCCTGGCTTTTAGATTTCAAGAAGAACAGGCACCGACTCCGTGGATGTAATCAAAGGTTTCTTTATTCACCAATACAAGCGATCAGACGCGTTTCGGCGGATGGAACCGCTTTGCTCACTACATCTGTTTGACATCTTGCTTCTGAACTGTTTTTATACAGGTAATCCAGAATTGGATTACTGGGGGACTTGACACCGATATTCCTGCCAATTGGACTAGGGGACACGGCTCCCCTAGTAACCCATGGTATAATGATAACCTAAAAACTATGCGGAAGGAGTGTAAAGTGGTGGAGCGTAAATGGAGGAAAGAGTACAAGGATATGGATAAATCGTCCTATTTGTCCAAACTGAAATTGTATCACAAAGCTGTACGCGCTACACGCGCGTCTTTCTACGCCAAAGAAATTAGCCTTAGCTCTAACCCTACAAAAACCATTTTGAAAATAGTGCAAAAACTACAAAATTGTGGCAATACTGCCTCGTGCATCACCTCCACTCAACAGTGTGAAGATCTTGCCGCTTTTTTTGTAGATAAGGTGAGGAAAATATATAGTGCCTTTCCACAGGCTTCACCCGATCCTACTAACCCCTCTAACAACCCATTTGTCATCGACACAAAGCTGTCGAATGTACCGGCGATCTCATATGATGATCTAGCCAAACTTTGCAAAAAGGTCAAGTCCGGCTCTCCTAACGATCCCATGAGACCGGCTCAATTTCTTGAGTCCTTGGATTTTTTTCTCCCTTCCCTTGCTACGCTACTCAATCTCTCCTTCTCCTCGGCTGTTGTCCCTTATTGCTGGAAACAGGCATGGGTTACTCCCATTATTAAAAAGCCCACTCTGGATCCCACCAAACTGGAAAATTTCAGACCCATTTCGCTGCTCCCCTGGGTATCCAAGCTAGCTGAAGCCCACGTTAACAACGTTCTGTCCCACCACATGGCCACGAATAACATCTTGGACCCTTCCCAGAATGGGTTCAGACCAGGCCGTAGCACCGAGTCTGCCCTTCTAGCTACCACCGAACACCTCCGTAGGATACTGGATGCCGGTCAGAGTGCTGCGCTGATTCTGCTTGACCTCAGCGCAGCCTTTGACACGGTGTCCCACAGCATCCTGCTAAGACGCCTTGAGGCTATTGGGATTTGTGATCTCGCACTTGGCTGGTTTCGTTCTTTCCTGATGGATAGATCCTTTCGGGTCTCAGCTCCTCTGTTTATCTCCTGGTCCCATTCCATCGGACAGGGAGTTCCCCAGGGCTCTGCACTCAGCCCGTCCCTTTTTAATCTTTATGTTCAGCCTCTAGCTGCAGTAGCCAAAAAGTGGGACCTCACGCTGGTGTCGTACGCTGACGACACACAGCTAGTTATCACTCTTACTGAGGGCCCCTCGAACTCGGCTACAAGATTTAGGGATGGCCTGGCGGCAGTTGCCCAGTGGATGACGGACAACTGTCTCCAGCTGTCGCAGGTAAAACGGAGGTGCTATTCCTCGGAAGGAACTCCAGTCTTTGGAGCGACCACTGGTTGCCTTCGGTACTGGGCCCAATCCCATCCCCAAAAACAGTGGTGAAAAACTTGGGTGTATGGCTCGATCCATCGCTCAGCTTTCAGGCCCACACAAAGAAAGTGGCAGCTACTTGTGTGGGCCTGCTGAGGAGCCTTAACCCAATTCTTGGATTTTTTGATTCAAAAACACGCCAATTGATTATCCAATCCACTATATTATCCAGGTTGGATTACGCTAGTGTCTTATTCTTGGGCGCTAATAAAGCGGAGATAGCCCGCCTGCAACGGGTTCAAAACTCAGCAGCACAGGCTGTGGTGGGCCTTCCTCGTAGATGCTCCGCTAGAGCAACCATCCAAAGACTTCACTGGCTCCCCATTGAATCCAGAATTAAATTTAAGACCCTCACCATTGCCTTTAAAATTCTTAAAGCTGAATGCCCTGAACTACTGCGTCCCCTCCTAGAACCCTATAGCCCTCAGCGCGCTTTGCGCTCTTTAGGCCAACATCTGGTGACTGTCCCCCGAACGAAACTGTGTCGGGTTGGAGGTCGTTCCTTCAGAGTCCTAGGGGCTAAGTTTTGGAACTCCCTTCCACCTTCTATTCGCTCCATCAACAGCCTGTACGCCTTCAGGAAGGCAATTAAAACCCACTTGTTCCCACTATGCTAGGCTCCTGTTCCCAGTTCCCTTCTCTCCTTAGCAGGTTTACAAGGTTCCCTAGCGCCGGGACGCCTCTTTGCCGGGGCAGCTGTTTGCGCTTCACCAAAATAAACATAACATAACATTAATTAGTGAAACAACCATGTTAACCCCAAAATTGTGCACTTATAATTTCTTTCAAAATGCCTAATTACCAAATTAAATTAAAAAACAATTGAATAACGTAAATGTCTACCAAGTGGTATACTGGTTACATGCACATTTTGAAATATGGTGTCTGGGTTAGCATTTGTGAAATAGGGAAAGGAAGACCTGATCCTACACACGCGCTGAGGAAATATGCATATTCGTGTAACTCCATAGGATATTGGTGAATACACGCTTATGTTATGCATTAAATGACTTGACATTCGGTATACCTCCGTGTGTGTTTAAACAAATCACATTGCATCTGCAAATGAATACGTATACGTAGTGACCATGCCACACATCTCATCCTGCCCATTACTATAAATGTAAACAGGCATTTGTTTCAAGTATTAAATTCACACGAAAGGATACTCAAACGAGCCTATATATATATATGTAAAAAAAATATATATATACACACACACACACACACACACACACATATATATATATATATATATATATATATATATATATATATATATATATATATATATATATATATATATATATATATATATATATATATATATATATATATATAATCATCATGACATTTTCCAAACAAATTCTTTGTTCATATCAGGCCCTATGTGGAAAGTTTGGGGGTGATTCATCAAGGGTGGGGCAAGAAAAAAGGGGGGTCCCAAAACGTGTGAGTTTTCTCCATGTTAATTTCCATAGGAAACTTTAGACAAGGCTACAGGTCGAACATGTGAACAAAATGATCCCAAATTTGGCAGGGAGAAGGGTCTTGGTCTAGAAAGCACGCTTTTGTTCATTTGGTGTAAATCATTCAGTACTTTTTGAGAAATATGGAAATTTACAGATATCGATATTTGGGAATTCTGCCATCTGATTGGCTGAGGCGTTACGAACACGAGCTTGCTGCCTATTGGTTGCGAGCGCTGTGAGAGGTTTGAACTAGGAAGTGTTGGACGCCATTTGATGATTCCGTGGAAGCGAGTAAGGGGAAAAGAATGCGAAAAAAGTGGGAAAGAGGAGGGTAGGAGCACTGTAACCTCTGTGGGGTGTTTAGGGTGTGCTATAGAGGGGGTGTGAAGTGAAGTATTCACCCCTACTGGTGTGAAATTGCCGGGCTATGGAAGTTAAGTGAGGTATTGCCTAGAGTCTGATACGGCTAAGGTGAGCTCGTGCGGGACTCGGGGATTAAAGCATGAGCCCGAATTGTGTGTCTTATGCTGTGAAGTCATGTGCCGTGGCCGCTGCACTACACCTGTGGAAGCAGTGTCAGCATGTCTTTATACCTACTAGGACGAACTACTGACCCGTACCAGTCTGAAAGTCCTGGGGTACGGAAAATATGTGAGGCATTGTCTGGAGTCTCATTGTGCTAGGCAGAGCTGCTGCCGGACTAGAGGATGAAAGCGCAGCCCAAACTGTGTGTCATATGCTGTGAAGTAATGTGCTCTGGCCGCTGTGCCACATCTGTCCAAATAGTGTCAGCATGTAGTTATACCTACTCAGAGGAACTTTTGTTTTGAACATTGTAACTTGTGTATGGTGCTTAGGGGGTGTTATGCAGGGAGTGCGAATGTAAATTCATGCGTATCAAATCAATTCGCTATTTGTAAAGTGCAAAGTACTCACTCCTATAGGTCTGATGGTGCTGGAGGCGTAAGCTGAGCTGCTGCTGGACTCGGAGATAAAGCAGCTGAACTAGTACTGACCCCTACCAGTCTGAAAGTGCTGGGTACGGAAATTAAGTGGGATATTGCCAAGAGTGTCATGCTGCTAAATTGAGCTGCTGCTGGACTTGGGGATGAAACCGTGAGCGGAAACAGTGTGTGCTATGCTGTGAAGTCATGTGCTCTGGACGCTGTGCCACACTTGTCCAACTTGTATATGGTGCTTAGGTGGTGTTGTACAGGGATTGTGAAGGTAAATCAATACGGTATTTGTAAAGCGCAAACTACTCACCCCTATGGGTGAGTAGAGCCGGTGATCAAAGCGAGAGCTCTGTGCTGCAAAGTCAGATGGTCTGGCCACTTCCCCACAGCTGTGTGATGAATACATTTAGGCGAGGGTCCGGAAGCGGCCGTTACCTGGCCCTAAAATAGCGGGCCTAAGTTGTCAGTTATAGGGTGGCTCTAAAAAGAGCCCATGTTTTGATCAGTTGTAGCTACATATAAGTGCGGATGCACAGCTTCTAGTTATTCAGGAAAACATGATTTCCGTGATCTGTGAAGTGTACTCCATCACTTCTGTAGATATCAACCATATCAAAACTTATGTTTTTGTTATAGATGGAGCCCATTTTATGGACTCTGAGGTATGCAGACACAGCTTTGTTGACTTTCTTTCTTGATTTTTCAATCTGAGAACAAAATTGTTTTGACCATTTCCACTTCTGTCTTTGGCATATATTGGAATATACAAAGACAGTTTGAGGCAAAGGTAACATCAATTGTCCAAAGGTGTCCTTCATAAGCATTTTTAAACCTACCCCAGTCAATGTGCCTAGGTCGTTTCCACCACAGTGCACAATCATGAGGTCAGGGTGTTGGAGATGCAAACAGCTTTTAATCAAAGGCAACAATTGGTGCCACTTCAATCCTCTCTGTGCAAACTATTTAATGTCCACATTTTGTAAACCTAGGTCTATGTCAATACGTCTCAGTTCTGCATACCTCTTGCACCAGAAAATATAGCCATGTCCTACGATCCACACAAGAATTTTGAAGGTATGGCTGGAAGGTATGGAAAGATGTCTGTAGCTCATGGAGTTCCTTCGTAGAATACGAGATATGTTAACAGATGGGAAACTACTTTTTTTTGCCATACAAAACGATACCTGATTGGGAGATGAAAAGCAATGTTTTTTTAAAGTAGGGTGCACAATCATTTTGAGGAAAAGTATCTTTGTGATTGGTGAAGAAAAAGCAGTTTCAACGTGAAGTACATATCATAGAATAAACTTTGGTCCACTCAACCACACCTGCTACTTGCATTTGGAAGGCACTATTCGAACTTAAAACAATCGTGAACTTTTAACCTGCACATGCCGTTAAATGTTCGAGGAAATGTTGCAAAAAAATGTTGTTAGGTTTAAAAAAATTGATGAACTTTTAACCTGCACGTGTTGTAGAATGTTTTAGAAAGTGTGTTGAAGGAATACGTTGGACTGCTGACTTCTACATGTCGTTGAATATGAAAAAACTGTTTATATGGAAAACTAAAAAGAAACTAATAGAGAGAAGTTTTGAAACCTAAAAGAATCAAGGAAGTATTCTAATTTGTTCTTTACATGTATTTATGTGTGGAGGAACAAAATTATAGAAACAATATCATTAGGAAGAGGAAGAAGCAGGAAGTGGGGGGACGGGGAAGATGGGCACAATGGCACACATGCACAATCAAGTACAGCACAAGTATAGACAAACAATAGCTAAAATGAAAAACACCAGCAAGGAGCACAAGTCACACAACCCGCCAACATCACACCACTGAACGAGCATAGAAGTGAAAACCACGCTGCATTCATACAGGATGTGTACAAAGGCCTGTCGTGGGATATCTGCGACCGTGGTCATCATGGATGAGATGACCAGCATGTGGCAAATGGGCGGGTTCACTGGGTGTCACGTTGCCAAACAGCTAATCCTGCTTCCCACAAGCCCCCACACTTTTGTACGGTGGGCTGTTGTATCCTGTGCACTATTTGCACAGCATTGTAATGCCTATTCGGGGATGTTGTGCAGCATTCTAACTACACCATGAGAGTGCCGTTTGGTGGTGGTGCATGCAACTTTACAACATCGTCTGCTGTGGCCCTTGTGGCAGGCCACACCAGAACACAGAGACACACTGCACTTTCTGCACACGGACATGTGCGAGACACTGTGTTTCCCTTACTGGATAGGCACACCCCTGCGCTGACCTGTGTACGCCAGACCAGCACACGCCTGTTGTGCATGCAGGAGGATGTATGCGTCGCTACATGTCCAGGGTCACTGCCAACGCTGAAGTGACATGGTAATGCTGTGTGATGTTGCAGGGGCCGTGCCTATCATGCTAATACAATGACCATATGGACACACTTGCTAGGATGCGGGTTTGGGGGGCATTGGCGGTCCTAGAGTTGTCGCAATGAGTCTTGTGGCCCTCATGGGTATCCCTGTATCATGCTCATTGACTCTATGGCACCTGTGGGTGTTCTGGTGTGGCTCTTGGTTGTGTTTCCTTTTTTTTTTTTGCTGTAAAACGTTTATTGAGTACTGTCAGGGTTACACAGCGTCATGCCTACAACCCGGAGGCCGGCCGCCATTAGTGGAGATCATCAGGATGAAAAATGAGATTCAACAGTCGGTATATGTAGTATTGCATAATGAGCGCATCAATTCAGTGACAAGTACAAACGTAACTTTAGACACATCAATTCGCCTTACATTTTCTGTAAATATTGTAAGTAACTTTAACATGTGCGATAACTCAGTCACGAAGATGGAGAGGCATGCGCCCCGGTGTGATGGCATGTCTACATTCAAAGGTGGTATGAGACCTTACAGTATCTTAACACGTCCCCATATCCTCCAAGTGTAAGGGGGGTAGCAAATCAAATTCCCAGGATACCAACCTCAATCCTCGGCATCTATTGGAGAATCTGTGATTAAATAGCAGTGCAGCGGGGCCCAAATATCAGTGGGTCTGGAAGCGGGAGGTAGCAGTTCAGTGTAAGTGTGCAATTGTTCTTGGCAGTACACCATGTCTCGCATCCACTCCTTAAATTTAGGCGCCCTCCCCCTTCCCCGCTTGCAGGCTACTCTGCGCTTGGCTAATAACATGACCATCGCCACATACTTGCGGTGAGCAGCTTGGAGAGGTTCAACGTAGCCTAATAGTGCCGATAATGGAGTGGGCGCTACCAGCTCATCAATCATTTTGGAAAGTGCCTGGAAGATCTGTTCCCAATAATGGTGTACCTGAGCGCATTCCCATGCAAGGTGCAGGAAGTCAGCCCCCGGGGCCCCGCATCTGTCACACGCGTCACTAGGCCTTAGCTGGAATCTGTGTAGTCGCGCAGGTGTATAGTATAATCTGTGAATGAATTTATAGTGAATGATTCTATATCTGCTGCTGGATGAAATGCGTTCTGTTTGCTGTAGGCAAAATGTCCATTGTTTATCAGTAAGGGCTATGGCCAATTCCTGGTTCCATTTCTCCCTAGCAGGCACCTCAGTGTATTCCATATTAACACGCACCGACCTATATAACGTGGACACCAGTTTGCTGGGGCTATCAAGTTGAAGCATATGCTGCAGAGGGAGAAGCACAGGAGGTTCGCGCGGGAAATCAGGTGTAACCGCCTGCAGACCGTACCTAAGCCTGATATAGTAAAATATCTCCAGTGGCGTCGGCTGTATCCCGGCATATAGTTGGTCTTTAGTTTGAAAAGTGCCATCTTTATACAAATCCCCCCACGTTTGAACATGAAGTTTAGTCAATAATTTACGAAAGCCAGCCTCCTGCAGGAGCGGCAGCTGCGGGTGGTACGTCAAAGGGAGTAGTGGGGCATACATCAGTTGAAGGTCCAGTTTCGAAGTAATACGATTCCATGCCGTCACTGTGCTGAGGACCGTGTTCGGGGTTTTATCTCTACCTTCAACTGGGGAGTAGAGTGCTCCTTCGATTGGTGTCGGGTGTGCTAGCCAATGTTCGGCCGCCAATGGGGGCATGTAGCGAGGCTGCCGTATCCAAAAATAGGCAAAGTGGGCTTGGGCAGTCTGGTAATAGAGTTCGAAATCCGGGACCCCAAAACCCCCCTGCGAGTACGGCCTAACCAGTATCTCCCATTTAAGTCTGGCCGTCTTCCCTCCCCAGACCAATCTGAGTAATTCCGAGCGCAGCTGTTTAAAAAAATATGTCCCGGGATCAAATGGTATGTTCATAAATAAGTACAGGAGCTGGGGGAGTATCACCATCTTAATCAGCGAAGCTCTCCCCGCCATGGACAAGGGGAGGGTTATCCACCTGGAAACATTGTCACTGATTTTGTTCATCACCGTCCCATAATTGGCACGCATAAGGGCCTCCCTATCCTTTTCTATATGAATACCCAGGTCTTTGAAATCTCCCTCGCACCAGGCAAGGGGATATTCTAGCTGAAACTCACGTGTCGAGGCAGTAAGTGGAAAGATGCAGGACTTGCTCCAGTTAATTTGCACACCTGAGAGAACTCCAAAGCGGACGAACTCCCTAAGTATGGGGTGCAGATTCTCGCCGGGGTGGCGTACATAGAGTGTAATATCGTCTGCGTACATTGAGATGAGGATCTGCCTTTGATAGCACCTCAGTGCACTGTCCCGATGATGTTGACGTAATTTAGCTGCAAGGGGTTCAGTGGCTATGGCGAACAGGAGCGGGGATAAGGGGCATCCCTGCCTAGTCCCCCGTGAGACAGGGAATTCTGAGGACAACTGCCCGTTAATGAGTACTCTAGCCATAGGACGAGTATACAGCAGCTTGATCCAGGATATAAAAATAGCAGGGAAGCCCATCCGCTCAAGCACCTGGAATACATAATCCCACTCAAGCGAGTCAAACGCTTTAGTGGCGTCTACAAAAATGGCCGCCATTGGCAAGTCCTCATGGATAGAATCATTTACTGAGAAAAAGGTGCGAAGATTGTGCGAAGTCGCCCTGCCGGGGACAAACCCAGCCTGATTAGGAAGTATAAGGTTTGGCAGTAGGAGACTAATGCGCGTCGCAATTAGTTTGGCGAGTATCTTCACGTCACAAGTAAGTAAGGAAAGGGGCCTATAGGAATCGCAGCGTGAAGCAGGCTTCCCAGGCTTCAGCAGGGATATGATAAGGGCCGTTCTCATGGAAGCGGGGAGGTACCCAACCTCTAGTGCATCTTCGTACACCTCCCGCAGGACCGGCGCCATGAAGTCGATGTATGTCTTATAAAACTCTATGGGGATGCCGTCATGCCCAGTGGCTTTGCCCGATTTCATGTGCATGATAGCTTCCCTGACTTCATCAAGTTCAAATGGGGCACTTAAAAAGGCCCTTTGTGAGTCGCTCAGCCATCCCAAGGAGACATCCGCCAGGTAATCCTCAAGGGTCAGTTCCCCCGTTCTGGTGGAGGTGTAAAGTGCACTATAATGACTTACAAATTCATTCAGTATTTGTGTGGTATCCCTAAGGAACATCCCCCCAGCAGTTTCTAATTCCAGTATGATGGTGGGCGAACGCATAAGCCTAACCGTAGTAGCCAGAGCTTTCCCAGGCCTCTCGCCCTCTCCATATCGTCGGGCCACCCAGTATTTGTTCCTGAATTTCACCTCGCGGGCAGCCTCATCGGTGTAGTCCGATAGCTTCTCCCATATCAGAGCGAGCGCTTCGCCCCCAGGGTTTGCTCTAAGTTCCCTTTCAGCTCGCCCTAAGTCAGCTTCCAGGGATCGCAATCTATTCAGTATGCTCTTTAGGACCCCCGAGCCTTTTGAGTTGCAAATGCCTCTAAGCGTGACTTTAAATGCATCCCAGATAGTTTCAACATCCCTAACTGAGTCCTTATTACGTTGAAAGAAGTCTAAACATTCCTCGCGAAGCTCCTCCTGGAATACCATATCTAGGAGCATCGAGGGCTGCATGCGCCATGCCGTGACAGGGGGCCCCATTTCGGCACCTTTCAATGTGATCCGAACCGGAGAGTGGTCCGAATATGTTCTGGGGAGGTGTGTTGCGTGTACCAGTGCTGTGTAGAGTTGGGACGTTAGGAGTATGTAGTCAAGCCTAGCCCACAATTTCGCCTGTGCGGTAAAGTGAGTACCTTCCTCCAGCGCCCCACAGTGTGAACGCCATGCATCTATAAGATGGTTGTCATCAATAGTCGCACGAATGACCTCCCTCCCTTTTGAGTAGTGATGCGGGGCGGGATGTGATCTGTCCAAAGTGGGGTTCAAGGCTACGTTAAAATCACCCCCCCATATAATGTGTTGGGACCCCGTCTCAACTATCGCTGCCCATAAGGCAGTGAAGTACTGCGGATCATCTACATTAGGTCCATAACAACAGGCCAGTGTCACTGATATACGCCCCAACCTGCCCCACATTAAGCAGTATCTCCCCTGCGGGTCTGTCCTTGAGCCTGCCAGAAAGAAGGGTGTATTCCGTTTGACCAGTATAGCCGTACCACGTGCATATGATGAATATGAAGAGAAGGCAGTGCATGAGGCCCACCTGATGCCATAGGTGTGTGGTCCATTAGGTGCAAAGTGCGTTTCCTGTAAAAAAGCAATGTGTATTTTATGGCGATCTAGATATCCCAGTATCTGTCTCCTCTTTCTGTGATCCCACAGCCCCCTCACATTCCAAGTGAGTACATTCAGGTCTGTGTCCCCCATGGGTGTAAATGGATACATATAGTAGGAATCAAGGCATCCAACAAGGTGTAGACACAATCAGGGAGGCTCACAACCCTCAGATCACTCCCCAAGACAGTGTTACCCGGAGGGATTGGAAATCGTCGCCCATGAGCTCCTCCCTTAGCTGCAGTACTGCGTCTCAGCCCCTCATATTGCACACATAACAAAGTAGACCCATCCTTCTCCCGGCCACCAGCTAGCCATCTCCAAACGTGACTTCGAAGCCATTTTACGAGAACTAGTGCACATGTTCTAAACCAAAACAAAACAGGTGCCGCTAAGTAAACCCCTACCCACCTCCCACCCATATGTAGAAGCAGTTTTCCGTCACTGGACCTCCATGTTACGGACCAACAACAAAAGCAAACACATCTCCCTACACAATACCTCCCCCCCCCCAACACCCTCCAACAATAGTACCAGGCATGCAGATTGAACAGCAGCATTCAGCAATCCACCGAAGAGTCTCCACCCACCAAGCGCTGCTAAAGTAAGCCACCCTGTATCATCAGCAGTCATACCATGCAAGGTCCCCCCCCTCCACCCTCCTCCCACTGAAGCGTCCCCAACTCGCCAGCATCCCTTGCCCACCCCCCACCCACATAGTAACCAGAACAGGTAAACAATATAAGAGCAAAAGTCAAGGTCCTTGGGGCACACCCAATAGGGGCCATCAGAGGCGCACGGTCACCCACCCCTGTTCCTCCCGCTCCGTGCATGTCCACCCTCATCGTCCTTCTCCGGGAGGGAGAGGGAGTTTGGGGGGTGGGGGCCTGGCATACATTACCACCTGCTGTCCGGCGCCCGTCCACGGTACCTCAGAAGTAATTCGAACCACCGCACACCGTGATGCCCTTTGCTTCACAACAAGCCAGCAACAGCAATGCAGAAGACCGGCGTCTTAGATCAGTACAGGGCCCTCGCCCATTCATTCAGGACCGGAGTCCTGGTGTCTGTCAGCATCCATAGGGCGCCTACCACTTTTATCCAAAGTTTTAATATAGTCTTCAACTTGCTGAGGGTTAAGAAAAAAATGCTGTGTGCCTTGATGGGTTATTCGCAGTTTGGCCGGGTATAAAAGGGCATAGTCAATGTTCAGATCCCGAAGTTTTCTCTTAACCGGAAGGAACTTCCGCCGTTGTTCCTGGACCATCGGGGTAAAATCAGGATATATAGAGAAGGGCACTCCATCATAAGTGAGGTTCTGGTTCGTCCTGGCTGCTCGTAGTGCCGCATCTCGATCTCGATAGTTGAGCAGGCGTGCAATGATGGGCCGTGGCGGTGCACCAGGCTTGGGCTGGGGACCTAGCGAACGGTGGGCGCGTTCCACAATAAACTGGTTCGAGAGAGCCTCCGCCCCCACTGCTGCTGTTAGTAGCTTCTCAACGTAGAGCTCCATTTTCCCCGTGTTGGTCGATTCCGGAATGCCCGTGACGCGTACGTTGTTCCGTCTACTTCTCGCTTCCAATTCTTCATTCTTGGCGGCAATTACTCTTAATAGATTATCCATTCTGGAGAGTCGAGAAGTATGTGCCGCCGCGGTGTCATCATGTTCAGATATCCGGCGCTCTGCCTCCACGATGCGCTCTTCATGGACATCCATTTTCTGGACTATGCTATCCATTCTGGCGGATAGCCTATCCACCTTGTCCACAACAGTAGCAAAGCCCTGGCGGATCTCCTGCATCATCAAGGCAATGTCAGGGGCTGTGTGGGCCTGGGTAGAAACCTCCGCTGCTGGGCTCCGAGGTTGTCCGGTGTCACCTACATGTTTGGTCACTTTCTTTTGCGTCGCAGGTTCAAACTGCAGCTTGGGCTGTCTAGTATCCGGCTTCCCCATGGTAGCCAGGCAATGGGGGGGAGCTGCAGCGCCACTCACACTCTGGCTAGCGGTATGGGAGGCAAAGAGGCACGCACACAGTGACCTTGGCGTCTTCACACAGGTTCAACACCCTCCTCCTATCACTTAGAGCCAGGGATATATGCAGCCGGGGAGTTCCTCGGGGGCCCGAGTGTAGCAAAGCGTGCAGCAGGCCAATATTGTCCAACGAGCCTCAGGCACGGGAGGCCAGCGCGTCCCCCTCAGTCTCTCACACCGGGCAACAGGCAGTGCCCCGGGGGGGGGAGGGGTCCTCACAGGATCTCCGGCGCCGTGGGCGCGCCTGTCCGATGTCACTTCCCACACCAGATGATAGTGGTCCGCAGCGGCCCTCAGTCCCCTTCCTCAAATAGCCTCACCGTGTCCCACAATCATGAATGGTCCGTTGTGCCAGTCGCACCTATATGCCACATCCCATTCCAGGCTACACTGGTCCCGATGCAGTGAAGAGTACTGTCCAAGAGGCCTGCCTCCACCTGTGCGCGCCCAGTTATAGGCAGGGTAAGGCAGCCAGCACTGCTCCACGACGCGGCCCTCCAATAATCACCGCAATCTCTGCACGCATAGTCAGCTGTGCAGCCTTACATGTCCCCAGGATACTCTGCCCGTGAAGGGAAGCGTGGGTCACTCCTCCAGGATCGGTCTCCCGCCTTGGTGACTGGCAAAAGCAGAGGCCCGAGGGTCCAACTCTTAGAGCAGTCCGCCTGTCCTCCCCCCCAGGAGGCGTAGATAGTGGTTCCTCCCCTCGCCAGGGCGGCGGGTGCTGGTAGTGCGGGCACCGATAGACGGGGGTGTGGGGGGTTGTTTCGGGGTGCGCCGTACCTTTCCACGGTCCGCTGCTCTCCGGGCGGCCGCCGCCGCTCTGCAGCACCTCGGGCGCCTTCCTGGCCTTCTCCCTCGTGGCGCGCCCCGGCCTCGCGTGTAGAGCCGTCCGGCAGGGCTCAGCAGCAGGCTCCAGCAGTAGGACACGGCCAAACTTCAAACAGCTCCAGTTCCGCCGTATTTCAGCGCAGCGGCACCAAACTTTCACCGAGTCTTCCTCCCACCCTTGCATGCACTTGAGCCAAGTTTGGGACG
Organism: Lissotriton vulgaris; assembly: GCF_964263255.1. Lineage (NCBI taxonomy): Eukaryota > Metazoa > Chordata > Amphibia > Caudata > Salamandridae > Lissotriton > Lissotriton vulgaris. The sequence continues at coordinate 408,844,372 of NC_141697.1, read as the reverse complement.
GGTGTCAGCAGGTTAACAGGATGATTGCAGGATGTCTGTAGCCAGGCAGCTGGAGCCTCACAGAAGTGCGGCCATTCAGCTAGTGCGCCACCTAGCGCCCCCCTTGGTTGTGTTTCCTTTCATGCTGCAGGTAGTTGTTCTGCTTAACATCAGCAGAAAGCAGGTGTAAAATCCCTGGTGCTAACGTGGCTTATTGACGTCATTTGTTTCGCATTGCAGTTGTTGTGAAAGTTGTGATGTGATTTTTTCGTGTGCAGAACAATATACAAACTGGGCAGTGTTTCCCATCAAGATCCAGCACCTGACGCGCTATTCTCAATCAATATATATATACAATGAGATTTCTTCATAGATTTTGTGTGTACGCTGTAAGTAAAGCCACTACCTCAGTGCAATTCAATACAGGATTTTAGTATTTAGAATAAATGGCTAAGGTACACCTCATGTATTTTTGCACGGGAACAGCTACTCTGCATTTCATTATCAGCACTTTAATGCAACTAAAGTTGAGATAAATCTGACACAGTATTCATAAGTTGGTGCGATAAGTGCCCCAAAATTTAACACCATGGTGGATACCACCAAATAACAGTAATAAGAACAAGAAAGAGTCACACAGCAGTAAAGAAAACAACCAAAAAGGTTAATAATTTTTTCCGTCAAACTTTATTTTTTATAAATTATAAACTATTTGTAAACGTTAATTGATTATTAACAAATATATATATATAAAAAATAAACTAATAAACAAAATTTAACAAAATGAATAGAAAACAACAAGGCGGAAGACTCTTGTGGGGACCATGGATGTCGACAACAGAGCCTGGAAAATAAAGCGCAAAATAAGGGCTTGTGTAATGTGCATATGAAAGGACTGAGAAAGAGAAAGGGAGAAGGAAAAACAAGCCAGATAGAAAAAGAGAGGTAAGGAAAGAAAGGGAGTGAGAAAGGGAGAGAGAGATAGAAGGAAAGGAGTGAAGAGAGTGAGAGAGAGAGAGTGAAGAGAGAGGAGTGAGAGAGAGAGAGAGAGAGAGAGAGAGAGAGAGAGAGAGAGACTGTTGCCTCTGCGCATCCATGAGCAAATAATTACCTGCTGCCATCGGAGTGCGCAGCAGTGGGTAGACTCCACATGCCCGTCAATACCTCGCTGATCTCAGAGTTGTTGCTGAGTCCTGAGTCATGAAAGGCTGAGACCACATCAGATTCTCCGCGGATCTCACAGATGTTGCTGAGTCCTGAATAGCGGAGACCACAGAAGCTTCTCCGCAGACCGGCAGATCTCACACATGTCGCTGAGTCCTAAGTCATCAATGGCGGAGCCCACCTCAGGGTTTGGTGCCGCTAAGTCTGTGGAATGCAAGTCCGTGCCAGGTGGTGGTAGGCCCCTGATGGCCACATGAGTTTCGGGTGGCATTAACCCTATGCATACGAAATCCGCGCTAGGAAATTATCGCAAAATTGATCAAAAGCTGGCCGAGCACGTGGAACTTTCGCGAAGATGCGGAGATTAGTTTTCCCGCCCGTTTGCAATGTGTTTTTGTGTGCTCGCGGGGTAATTTATCTCATATTTCCCATGCGGTCGTTAATGGGCGCGGCCATCTTGCTGGCGATGCTTATTTCCTGTTCCGGGTCATTTGACGTGTTCGCGATCGCAAACTCTTGCGGGAGAGCGCGACCGGCTACCAACAATCCAACATCTCGTGGCGCACGCGAACAGATAGAAAAACTCGTCGGCGAACGAAGGGACCCGGTAAGTCGCTACCGCTCAAGCGAGAACGTATTTTTAAAGTGCAAACAAGAAAATACTTCAGTTTTGCAGCAGATTGTGAAAGTTCCGACATTTTTGCGCTCTCCGCGGAATGTGAAAATGTCAAAACATTGCAAATTTCCCCGCCCACCCCTAGACTGCGACCAATCGGATGGTAGGCCCCTGATGGCCATACAGGTGAGGGTGTGACTAACCTTCTGTGCAACTTTTCATTGACTCTTTATGGTTGAGACCCGTGGAGCGTACGCCAGCCAGTCAGCACAGCAATAAAGGATGTGACGTTGTCGATCCATTATATTTGTGTGATCACATGGCCTGTGACGCATGTGTCTGATGGGTGTGGTGTGTGTGCAAACCTGCTCTCAGGGAGTGGCCGTGAGATGTTGAGAACTAGACCACTGACCTGCACAGTAACAACAAGTTCGCCTGTGACAGGTAGCTATGTGGGGCTAATGTCGGAACATAGTCAGAGTGGCATGGCGTGGCGTACGACGGAACAGGACAGGGATAGCCAAAATGACGTGGAGGGCTCGTAGTACTGCGTCTGTGAGTCGAGCGGATGGGCAGCAGCTGTCCTTCTGCGAGCCTGGGTGCGAACTGTTCATAACTCACTCTACATAAGTATTGAAGAATCATTGTGTGATTTAGTTAGCCAGCTGGCATCTGTCCGAGGCATATGTGAAAACATATCGGAGTTCTTTCTGTGAGAGATACCTCTTTGAGGCTCCCTTTCTCCACATTAGCAAGTAATGCAGCCTCTTCCCAACAACGTTCTTGGGCCCGGAAGTGTCCCTGTACGGTTGGACAAGGAAGAATCTTAGTCATGTATAGATTTACATGAAAAAAACATTTTGAAGAAAAGAACAACAAATAAGACTTAAGGGAGGCTAGTGCTGTGGTCGCTGCCACAAAGTTGGGGTCACTGTCATTCAGGACTCAGGACACAGTTACACATGTGGGATCGGCTTGTGTTAAATAGAGTTAGTGGCACCAGAAGCATTGAGACTATGAGCCTGTAATGGTGCTTGATGTGGACGGGCCGCACTGGAAGCAACGTGTCTTGCTTACTGGGCTGCGTCATGTGGAATCATGACTCTATCTGAATTGTGAGGTGTGCTGACCCTAGTGTAGGCTAGAGGTAGCGATGAGGAAGGGCCCAGAGCCATGTGCATACCTTGGTGGCCCCACCGGCCTGCGTAGTGCAAGTTCAGTGGCACCACTTGTCACCAGCCTTCAATATGAAAATACTCCTCACTAATCAAAGGGAGTCTGGTGCTGTGGTCACTGCTACGAAGTTTTGGGTCACTGCCATTCAGGACTCAAGGCACAGTTACACATGTGGTATTGGCTTGTGTTAAAGAGGGTGTGTGGGACTACATGTCGCTGGCCTTCCATATGGAAATATGCCTCACTGATCGAAGGGAGTGTGGTGCTGTGGTTGCTGTCACTGACTTGGGGTCACTGCCATTCAGGACTCAGGACACAGTTACACATGTGGGATCGGCTTGAGTTGAGCAGAGTTAGTGGCCCCACGTGTCGACGGTCTTGCTTATTAAAATATGCCACACTGATCAAAGGGAGTCTGGTGCTGTGGTCGGTGCCACAGACTTGGGATCACTGCCATTCAGGACTCAGGACATAGTTACACATGTGGGATTGGCTTGTGTTAGAGAGTTAGTGGCATCACGTGTCACCGCCGATGCATATGGAAATATGCCTCACTGATCAGAGGGAGTCTGGTGCTGTGGTTGTCTCACGGAGTTGGGGTCACTGCCATTCAGGACTCAGGACATAGTTACACTTGTGGGATCGGCTTGTGTTAAAGAGAGTTAGTGGCACCACGTGTAGCCGCCGTTGCATATGGAAATATGCCTACCTGATCAGAGGGAGTCTGGTGCTGTGGTTGCTGCCACAGACTTGGGGTCACTGCCATTCAGGACGCAGGACACAGTTACACATGTGGGATCGGCTTGTGTTGAACAGGTAGTGGCAGACGTGTCATAGGCCTTTCATATGCAAATATCCCTCACTAATTGAAGGGAGTCTGGTGCTGTGGTTGTCTCACGGAGTTGGTGTCACTGCCATTCAGGACTCAGGACACAGTTCCACATGTGGGGTCGGCTTGTGTTGAAGACGGTTAGCGGCACCGTGTGTCGCCGGTCTTCCACACTGTAGGCCAGAGGCAGCGGTGAGTGAGGACCCACAGCCACGTGCATACGTTGGTGACCCCACCAGCCTGCGTAGTTCAGGTTCAGTGGCACCACATGTCGCTGGCCTTCCATCTGCAAATATCCCTCACTGATTGAAGGGAGTCTGATGCAATGGTCACAGCATCAGTGATGTCACTGACCATGTCATGAATGATGTAATGTGTGATATCATCAGCAGTGCATTGCGGGGGCGCGAGTTATAGTTAGCTCAACTAACTATAGCAGGGGAATTTCTATCGTTTTGTATGGATGAAATGTCCAACTAACTATAACGTACCTGAAACCTATGGTTTTTTCAGTGAATTTCTAAGGTTTTTTTATATACATAATTTCCAACTATAATGTCCCTGAAACGTACCTGAAAATTGTGTTTTTTTCAGTTACATCTGAAAACCCATGAAAAAGACAAAAACAGGAGGGAAATTAAGAACTTTGGCCTTGGTAACTGTACAGAAGAACGAGAGAGGAGGAAATAGAACTCTGAAATTAATGAGACTGGAATCACATATGATTATAAGGTTCAATACAAAGACCCCATTTGGGATCGATGGGGATGAAGAATTAAACAGTCATTTGTAGAAAACCAGAGGGGGAACTTTAACATGTAAATACTATATATACTGATAATTCCAGGTTGAAGAATAAGAAATTATGAATTCCATATAAACCATTTGATAAAGATCAAATGCGACAAATAATCAAATTGCACTAAGCTAAACATAAAGGAACTGTACATAATGTGAACATTGTAAATAATGGACAATCTATCATCAAATATGAGAATAATGCATGGTCAAATGAGCACTAAGCTCTGTAGGACCTCGAGACTGAGATTAAATAGGAAAGGAACGACATAGTAATTGACACCAAAAAAGTTGTTTTAATACAGTTGTCGAAAAATCAATATAGATCGGCCAAAAAAGATTTTTGTTTTTGCAAATTTTGATAAAGTTTTCTAAGTTGTTTAAGTTAAAATAATATCAATCTATATGGAATCAGTTGGAAATTAATTTTTATCTGCGATTATAGCAGTTAAAATACATGTAAATAATCACAAATTTTATTTGAAAATGGTAACAATTATCTGAAACTACATATCCCATGATGCTTCCTAAATGACATTCATGGGAGCCTTTAAAATGTGAAAGCGATGAAGGACTCACATACCATGAGGAAGACTGTGATTCAGTTGAAACGCGTTGGTGGTGGTCTATGGTGTTTATCTGCACAAAATAAATCTTTGAGATAGCATACCCTGCTGGAATGCGGTGTTTTCCTTTTTTAAGGAACTTTTGGTGTGGATATATATATATATATATATATCTATATATATATATATATATACATATATATATATATATATATATATATATATATATATATATATATATATATATATATATATATATATATATATATATATATATATATATATATATATATTACCTACTGGCGGTCGCCAGTAGGTAGTTATAGTTAGGATTTTTTTCAATGTTAAATGTTAAATCTCAAAATTCTATTTGGAATAACTTTGGCGCCGGTTGACGAATCTGCCTGAAAATTTCCTCAAAATGGCCTCGCGGCGCCCTGGTCCTTCCCTGAAATTTTGGGGGGATTTGTCAAGCGGAGGCTGAGATAAAAGGGGGGGTCCCAAAATATGTTTTCCCCATGTTAATTTCCATAGGGCGGTCAACCTCACTTTTAGCCCGAACGGCTGAATGGATTTCCACCAAACTTGGCAAAATTGTAGAGACTGGTAGCCCGATATGCCTTTGCTATGTCTCAAGATATGTGCTCCAGTGGATTTTGAATAATTTAGGTTAAAAAAAAATATATATATCTGTAAGCGCGCCCCGGTACGCGCACCGGGGAGCGCACCGGGCGCGCCACGCGACTTGCGCTCGGAAAGCTGATTGGCTCTCGGGGGCGGTAAACATTCCAAACGGTTCGGAGCGGCCGCCATCTTGTGTCTCGGTAGGATCGAGACACAAGAGGTGCCCAAAACAAAGGGGGAAAAGACCATTAGGGGGCAGAGTAGACCCCCCTGACCACCTAGGTTTCATGTGGGGGCTATAAAAGGGCCCCGCGGGGCAAAAAAAAAAGAAAAAAATTTCGATTTGCACGGGGGGAGCGCCCGGTACGCGTACCAGGGAGCGTATCATGGGGAAAAAAAATCGGAGTTTTTTAAAAATGAAGCCTTTATTTATAAATTGGAGGTAGTTCTAAAAAGAACTGTTTTTTTTCTTCTTTTTGTTGTTTTATATTTTCTTTATTGTTTTTTGAACATTTTTTACTTTTTATGGCTTTTCTGAACAGTTTATATATTTTTCTGTATTTTCTTGGGGGAGAAACAAAAAACAGGGAATTGTAAATGGCTCAACTGGAGCAAAAAAAATTCTGCAAAAAATTAGGGTTTTTTCGGGCACTTATGGTTATCCCCAGCACAGATGATAAGTTTAACACTTTGCTCACCATAGCAAATTAACTTACCACAATATTTGCACATGATTTTAAAATCGTTAAATTTGGGTTGTATGATAGGCATTGTCTCTGTTGCCTCTGAACCCGATGAAGTTGGTTCTTTTGATGTTGAGGGTCTAGATGATGATGGGGGTAGCTTACTGCAGAGGTCCCTTACCTCTGCAGCAGAATAGTTGATTGGGTGCCAATGGATCATGTGCCGAATCATGGTATGATTCCCGAAGGAATATTTTTTGTTAGGGTTCCCCCTGGACAGCTCAGCATCACAAATCAAACAAGTCACCTTCGCAGCGTTTACTTTTTTGAAACCACTTGGGATTTTGTAGAACTGCCATACGAAGTGCTCTTTTGGTTTGTAGGGCTGATGAACTTCTTGCAGGAACTGCCTTGAGCCTTCCTCCTCTTCCTCCTTTTCTTCTTGACCACCAATGTGATCTTCTGGTGGTCTTTTTGATGGTGGTGGTGGTGGTGGTGCAGATGCTCCAGCTGCTGCTGCTACTGTAGCCATTTTTAAGTAGAATATATTAGAGACAGATCTCCAAACAGGTCTTCCTCAGTCAAAGGACAAAGTCAGAATAAAGAAAAAAGGAGGGGGCTTTCATCATTTGGAAAAAAAAACTGTTCTGGACCAATGAGAAGTGTTATTTTCAAGTCACATGACCAGGGCTTTCATCATTTGGAAACCAAAAGTGTTGTGAACCAATGAAAAGTGTTATTTTCAAGTCACATGAGCAGGGCTTTCATCATTTTGAAACCAAAAGTGTTGTGAACCAACAAAAAGTGTTATTTTTAGGTCACATGACCCGACGCGGGGCGTGTAGCGTAAGCGCATCAGAATGTTTTGCGATCATATGCGCATGCGTGCTTCCGGGTGCGCTTACGCTGTGCGTCATATGATGCATCACGCGGCTACGCGATACGTCACAATGTTGTTTTCGTTCGCGGCAATAGCGCTAGCGGGACACTCACCGGTACGCGCCCCGGGGCGCGCCATAGCACTGCGCTTACCGGTGAGCGCATGGGTACGCGCCCCGGGAGCGCACCGGGGCAAACAAATAACAAAAAATATATATATATATATTACATAATTATAAAATATAAAATTTGTTATAAAAAATATTACATTTCATACCTATAGAGATTTGAAATTTGAAATTCACTGAAAAAAAAATAGGTTTGAGGTCCTATATATAGTTAGGAATTAGCATTTAAAAAACCTTTTACAATTCACTGAAAAAAAACATAGGTTTCACACCAGTTATAGTTAGGAATTAGCATTTAAAAAACCTAGTAAATTCACTGAAAAAACCATAGGTTTCACACCAGTTATAGTTAGCTGGAAATTTTACTGACATAAAACCATTGAAATTCCACGTTATAGTTAGTTGGACTCACTATAACTTGCGCGCCTGCAATGCACTGCTGATGACGTCACAGATTACATCACTCATGACATTTCTATATATATATATATGTATATTCACTGAAAGATTTCAGGCCTGTTATAGTTAGGAATTAGCATTTAAAAAACTTTTGAAATTCACTGAAAAAAACATAGGTTTCAGGGGTGTTATAGTTAGCTGGACATTCCACTCGTACAAAACCATTGAAATTCCTCAGATATAGTTACTTGTACTAACTATAACTCTCGCGCCCGCAATCCACTGGTGATGATGTCACATATTACATCATTCATGACATGGTCAGTGACAACACTGATGACATCACTGATGGCATCTCAAATTACATCACTGATGACATCATCCAGGGAATGTGGTTGGTTCGTTATTTAAATATGTATGTTTTATATATAGCAATTTGCATTGAAGAATGAGTGGATATGCAAATATAAATATCTGGATGGAGTATTTAGTAGCAGTGTGATTGACTGTTTACTTGACTAATTTATAGTGTCTCACTAAATATATTGGATAGTGACTAACCTGTTTGAATATCTGTATCACTTTGTCTGTTTATGTGTAAACTGCTTCTCCAGTTGGTTACTAGCTATGTGAAAGTCTATATTAGTTATTGATTAGTTAACTGACTATTTGTATGGGAGAGTGAATGTGTGTGTGGTTCGGTGGGGGATCTGTGACTGCCCAAAGATGTGTGAACAGATAATTCAGTCATTATCTGGCGTTAAGACTACTTGTTATAACAGTAGTTTGTGTGAGTGAATATCTTTATGGGTGTGGTGATGAGCAAATATATTTCTCAATGATGCATGTCCAACAAAGTAGAAAAAATAAAAGGCAGTGTATGTGACAGTTGTTGTATATAAATAAGTATACATAAGACTCATTGATTGTATGAGTGACTGAATAGATAACTGTATACTTGTAATAGTGATTTCATAACACACTACGTATGAGTTACGTGTGAGTTACGTATGAGTATATGAATAAAAGTGCTATTTGTATAAGTGTGTAGCTGAGTAAATGTAAATATAATACATTGTTTTCAAAAGTGAGTAGGATGACTGCATAACTGAATAGGATGTGTGCTGGTGTGTAATGTCAATATAGGTGTATAAGTATATTTGATAGTGTTGTGTTGATCATTGACATAATGTATGAGTGAATCTATAGTTGGTTGATTAGATGTGTGTGTAGATCTAGGAATCACTGAGTGGGATTTTAGATACTTGTATTGTGTCAATGGATTAAAATATGGTACTCTGTATTTTACAGTGAGTGATGAAAGGTTATACTAGTGTATGATGAGGTGTATCTGATTGTCACATGGATGATGTCATCAGTGATGTCATTTGAGATGTCATTAGTGATGTCATCAGTGATGTCATTGACCATGTCATGAATGATGTAATATGTGATATTATCACCAGTGGATTGCAGGCGCAAGAGTTATAGTTAGTACAACTAACTATATCAGAGGAATTTCAATGGTTTTGTATGAGTGAAATGTCCAGCTAACTATAACACCCCTGAAACCTATGGTTTTTTCAGTGAATTTCAAAGGTTTTTTTAAATGTTAATTCCTAACTATAACAGGCATGAAACCTATGGTTTTTTTCTGTGAATTTCAAAGGTTTTTTAAATGCTAATTCCTAACTATAACCTGTCTGAAACCTATGGTTTTTTCAGTGAATTTGAAAGGTTTTGTAAATGACAATTTTTAAATGTATTAATTGTTATATTTATTTTTTGATACTGATTTACTAATTTTTTTTAAACTATTTATTTTTAGATATTTTATTTTTTAAATTACATTATAACTCCATTATACATTACATTAGAAAATATACTTTCTCAGAATTAATTACTTTAGTTTAAACAGGCAAAAGACTTTTAAGTACAGTAGTTACAGTTGTTGCAATGGGCAACACAATATCAAACACAATGCGACATTGAGCTTAATGGGAATTTCTATTTAAATTCAATTAGTTACTTTATGGATTACTTTTCTAACCACAGGACTGGATCCTAAATTCAGTCCTTGGGACATCTCCAGTAAAGAGTTGAGTAAAAGCGTTTTGGTTACAGTGGTGATTTTTAAGGACTATTATTGTATTATAAAGTTGACATAGAAACTTTTTCACCTAGATTACTAATGTTATCCTATGGGAGGAAATTCACTTAGCAGGTAAGCAGTATTATCGTTACTTTTTCTTACTCAGTGGTGCAGTGGTGGATCCTGGATCCAGCACTAATGCATCTCCTGTAAGCAGTTGAAAGAATGCGTTTAAGTCATACAGGCGATTTCTAAGGAATATTTGTAGTTTGTGAAAATCAACACTTAGAAACTTTTCTAGTGAAAACCAGACAATGGATTCTTATGGAAGGAAATACAAGTTACTGGTATGTATGGTTAAAATTACTTTTCAGGATCAGTACTGGGCTCAAAGATACAGCACTGAGGTCTCTTCTGATACCAGGTGAGTAAACCGGAATTCGTAGTTCGGATGATTTTAGATGAATATTTGTAAGTTCCAAAACTCCACACTTAGAAGAATTTCCAAGTGAAACCAGGCAATGTTAACCTATGTAAGGAAGTGCACGTTACTGGTATGTACGATTAGAATTACTTTTCAGGATCAGTACTGGGCTCAAAGATGCAGCACTAAGGTCTCTCCTGATAACAGGTGAGTAAATTGGAATTCGTAGTTCGGCTGATTTACTTCTGTCCAGTATATATAGAGCCACTTTCCTACACCATCCCCTCCCTTCACCACTGTGCAAACACACCCTGTGGCGCATTTTAAGTTGAGGAAATAATTCCCCTTCAATCCTGAGGGTCCGTAGAGTCCAACTAGCCCACTAGGTACATCCAGTAAGCGCCACAGAGCTGCGTAGCAGAGAGATGTAAAAAGGTGCACGGCCTGCACCAGCTCTCTGCAACGCAGCGCGGTGGCACTTCCTGGAAGCACCTGGTGGGCTCCTTGGCCCCCAGGGTCCCTCAGGATTGAAGAGGATTTTTTTCCTCAACTTAAAATGTGCCACTGGGCGTATTTGCACACGTCACCTCAGGCCAGGTCCCCTCCCTTCACCAGTGTGTAAATGCGCCCCAAGGCCCCGTGGACCCCATACCTCAGGCCGGCCATTGTTTTATTATATATTTTTTCTTCATGGGGAGGAAGGGCCGTGTGGCCCCCTTTCCCGGGCCACTTATGGCCCCGGGGACCCCATCCACACAGGATATTTTATTTTAAAGAAAGCCCCGGGGTGGCGGTCCCCGGGGCTGCGGGGGTCGTGAGTCCCGGTCATCCTTCTGTAAAAGTCCCGGGAGGGCACAGTCCCCGGTGCTCAGGGGCCTGAGAGCCCCCCGCAACAAATTTAAAAGAAGCCCCGGGGTAGCGGTCCCCGGGGCTGGGTTGGCCTGGGAGCCCCCCACTTAATCTCAAGAAGCCCGGGGGTGGCAGTCCCCGGGGATGGCGGGGCCTGAGAGCCCCCCCACCTAATTTCAATAAGCCACAGGTGGTGCCACTTCACAAATCACCCAGAGACTTTCAGGATAGGAGCGTAGTGGAGCGCCTCACCAGTTTTGAAAATTGGGCGAAGATTCATCAACCGGCGGCAAAGTTATTACAAATAGAATGTTGCGGATTTCCTAAGGAAAATATGTCTTAACTATATCTACCTACTGGCAACCGCGAGTAGGTAATATATACTAGGTAACTACATCGTACAGAAAACCTACCGCTGGTAACAGCACATTACATGCTGACAGCGGACACCCAGTTTCCCTGAAGAAAAGTATCCCTTATGGGGAGCTGTTGCGCCTTAAGCGCAACTGTTCCCAAGATCAGGATTTTATGAGATGTGCTGAAGAAAGTATTGAGAGATTTAAATCGAGGGGGTATGACAGTGCCCTTCTAACTAGGACTCTCAATAAAGTGTCAACAATTCCACGTTACCAACTATTGACTAATGCCAGAGAAGCAGCAAAACAAAGCAAGGACGAAGGAAAGTTCCGTCTAATCACATCATTTTCCGATGATGCCAGTTTTTAAAAAAATATTCTTTAGAAAAACTGGCATGTTTTGAAAACTGATCCTATCATTGGACAAGACATTCCCCCAGGCCCTCTAGTTACCTTTAAGAAGGCTAGATCTATTAAGGACCTACTGGTACACAGCCATCTTGACATCTCTAAAAAGAAAGATCCAACCTTAAAAGACATGAGAGGATTCTTCCTGTGTGGGAAGTCAAGGCTTGTGCTTTTAGTAAGAGGGTGTTAGGTTACAAGGTGCCAGGATTGCAAGAGCGCAGAAAAATATCCAAATTTATCAAATGTCAAACTCCATATGTTGTCTATTGCTTGATTTGTCCGTGCAATCTCAAATACATCGGGAGCACGGTAAACGGTGTCAAGCTAAGAATTTTGGAAAATATGCAGGCTATAGCTAATAAGGATATGAAATCACTGGTAGCTAGACATTACGCTATAAAACACATTGGTGACAGAGATGCCTTGCAATACTTCGGCATTGATCATGTGCCTGACCCTGAGAGAGGGGGGTGACAGACTGACCAAACTTAGACGGCTGGAGTCGAGATTCATAATTGATCTCCAGACAAAGACCCCCAAAGGCCTTAAAAGTGGTGAGGAGCTTGCTGTGCACTTAGGAAAAGGAACCTTGCAATTTTCTTTCTTTGGACCATACTGTATAACATTTTCCCCTTTTAGCTGTAACTATCTTCATGACTAAGGTAAGAGCCAATAGATGACGAAATTAGGAGGTACTACTGGTGGTTCATGTTGGAGCCGCCTATGCCGATCAACGGCAAGATTTACTGTTACATGTTTGCATCCCGCAGTTTGCCTTTCCGCAATTTGAATTCTACAGGCATCCAAAAAATCTTTCTCCTTGTAAACTGTCAAATCACTTAATTGAAATTGCATGTCATGAATTTTTACCAAATTACATTCATGATGTTTTTCACCATGCCTAATCAGAATTTTAGTTATGCTCACAATAGAACCAAACCCTTCTAGTAACATTCGTTGCATAAAAACGGAGCCCGCAGTTGTTGCCAACTACAACTCCAGAGATCCTTTTCGGACCAGGAGGCTCGTCTTCAGCCGTCTACACGCGACGAACCAGGAAGAGATTCATCTCTGCCGACAGGTATTAACGTTTGCGATTTCCATCTGCCTCGGCACGCCCGGGACCAACCCCTTGGAGGTCCTTTTAGCAACTAGATCTCCCGCCGACTATTCCGGTCAGTTTCAGTTATCCCCGCCTGTCTCCCTCTCTACAGACGTCTTCACTAACATACAATTTATGCTTCTATGCCAGAGGAAATAATTCTATCATAGCGGGTGCGTGCCCTGGACCCTCTATTTCATTTGACCGTGCTCCTAACTAAAGTAAGTCCTTGTTGGGATGTGTGGAGTGGTTGCATGAATGAGTATATTCTGATGAGAAATGGCAGCCTTTTGATTGTTCATTTTTGTTATACAGAAGTTGAATTGAGCGTCGTGGATTGCCCATTTAAACTAACCATATCAACAATGAAGTTCAGAGGTAAGGGATGTGTAGCTTGTAGAGATGGAGGCTATAGCAAGAGTGACATATTTCATTGTGATGATTCTAAAGAAAGGTTATTTTCCTTTCTTCACAGATTCTGGTCCTGATGAGAACTCTTTCATCAACTAAGAGTTCGAAACGCGTAGACTGTGACAGCCAGAAATTATATTAAACTGTTGTGCAGAAATTAAAAAAATGTATATATGGCTTTCTGTGAATATTGATATTCCAGTGTAAATTTGTATGTGTGTCTGTGGCTGCTTTAGATATAGGATGATTGAGGTATGAATGATTTTTTTTAATTATAAATGCATTGAACATTTTGTGGATTATTATGTCTGTATTTATATAAATGTTGTGTATATAAGGTCTTATAAACTTGTAAAGTTGGTGAAATCACAAACCAAACTTTTTGAAAAATCATTTGCTAAAAAATAAAGGATTAATTCTACTCACACATGTGAGATCAAGACATCTTGTTTAGTTCGGATGTATTTAGAATTTTGAGTCTAAAATCATTCACAGTATTGGCACTTCTTTTGTTAGTTATTGCTTGTGGCTAAGCCTTGCTGGTGGGAGCCCTGACCCAGAGGTGGTTTTTTGTCATAATAAGAAAGGCAATTTATGTAATTTGCATGAGCTTGCTTAAAATGTCGTGCCAAAGGATATGCTGGATAACTGAGGAGCATGGTGTTGCATCCTGCTTTCATTTCTTCTCTGTCCTTCTTTAGTGTTTCTCATTACTAGCTCTGCAGGCTTCTATGATGTCATCTGTGTTCCAATAGTATATGCTTGAAAGCAGGGACAGTTACATCTGGAGGCTGAGCTGAAGTTCATCTGCTCCTGGTGGGGTTTTTCTATCATTGAACTATTTTATTCTATTTTATCTACCTGACCTGAATTTAATCTACAATAAACCTTTACTGTTACATTTACTGGATTTAAGGACTTCAATTTGTTACAATTTTGGCGACGAGGGTGGGATGAAGACTGATTTAATGGATTACTGCAACTAAGGAACTTAAATACTATTGGAACTAATGCAACTGGAGAATTTCTTTTTTTCACGCAAAGGAGGAAAAGGTATTTTATGTGAACACCCTAGTTAACCACACCAGTGTCTTATGTGATCTAGACAGCCTGTTTCCCTAGGGTGTTAGAATTCTTGCTGCCTGATTTGGCCTGAATCTGAGGAGAACTTGGAGTGAACTACTAAGTTATGGCTTCTGTGTTTTAAAGAGAGATTTTGACTGTCTTCTTTTGGATACTCTCTTTCAAGAACTGTTCTCATATCAAGCTTCAAAGTGTGTGACAAGGATGCTGGCGGTTGTGGGTAAGAGCACATTTTTAAGCAACTTTATTGAAGATTTCTTATTTCTACAAGCAAAGAACACATTCATTCATATATGGCTGAGATACCCGCCACCCCCTCTCAACACAATCCCCAAAAGGAGGGAAACCGGAAACAGTTCTTAAAGTTTTTGGATGTGGGATGGAGTGACCATCCCGGCCGTATTTATTAAAACAAAATTAAAACATTAAACGTTTTCATGTTATGTACAATTTCATTATCACATTACGATGTTTGGCTAACCTTAACATAATCTCTAATACAGAGGTTCTCCTAGCCGAACTAGCATCCTACAAAACATTCTCTAAGAACACTGAAATTGTACATCCTAACGTTTAAGGGCCAACGGCAAGGTCATAACCGGTGTCAAGATCCCTAACCAGACTTACCCCTCCCACTTGGGAGGGGCGACAGCACAGAGGCTTACCTCAAGTGCAACTACTAACAATTTCCCTTGACTTGACGGGGGCCCTTAAGACTCGACGCCATTTAAAGGTCGTTCGAACACTTGTGTGTGGTATCTAGAAGGTATCGTTGACCTCTCCCCACCCCACACAACTTACCGCATCTGCCGTCGCAGATGACCCTGGCCCCGGGAAATTCCCCAGGAGGGGGCTGTAACCCCTCCTACAAAGGAAGGGGCCTTGACCGCCTTTCCTTTACTTCCGGCGACCCGCCCTTAGACGGGACCGCCTCCCCACTGAGGGGCCAATGGCCACCTCTCCCGAGCGCTCCCATCCGTGTTGGGTGACGCCCACTCATAGGGATCTACCAATTAGTGCTCACCGATCATGACCTTACCGCCTACCAAAAATAAATACGACAATTCTGAAACCTATGAAAACATTGGTCACTACGACCGAAAGAGCCTGCTAGAAATGCAACACTACATCAACTCATTTTAATCGTAACAACCTAGACTGTATTCACCATACTTTATTATGATTAACCACAAACTGATACTGTCACAGCCTGTAAACGAAATGGAAAAACCAACTTATAACTTCACTTTATTGCACAACAACTTGCTGTCCTCAGGGGCTGGTGGGTGGGTCAAAATTGGCTCTTCGTTCCGTCCCGAGCTCACGTGTAGCGAGGGGGTGCAGCTTCGGAGCACAAGAACAAGAGGACGTCTTCTGGTCTTGCGCCTTCTTTTATCCGTCTTCAGGGTGGGCGAAAAACCCGCCCCTGCCCGCCCCGAGGGCGTGGCCGGCTGCGTCGGTGTCTAGGCCAGCCCATTCTAGGGCGGGAAAAAGCGCGCCCCGGCTACGCCGCTTCGGGCATACCAGCCGAGACGCGCCTCCCGCCCAAAAATGGCTTCCCGGGGGGATCGAGGCACTCAGCCATACGTTCGGGGGGACCGAGTGGTCGCCCCTTTCCATATGGCTGAGATACCCGCCACCCCCTCTCAACACAATCCCCAAAAGGAGGGAAACCGGAAACAGTTCTTAAAGTTTTTGGATGTGGGATGGAGTGACCATCCCGGCCGTATTTATTAAAACAAAATTAAAACATTAAACGTTTTCATGTTATGTACAATTTCATTATCACATTACGATGTTTGGCTAACCTTAACATAATCTCTAATACAGAGGTTCTCCTAGCCGAACTAGCATCCTACAAAACATTCTCTAAGAACACTGAAATTGTACATCCTAACGTTTAAGGGCCAACGGCAAGGTCATAACCGGTGTCAAGATCCCTAACCAGACTTACCCCTCCCACTTGGGAGGGGCGACAGCACAGAGGCTTACCTCAAGTGCAACTACTAACAATTTCCCTTGACTTGACGGGGGCCCTTAAGACTCGACGCCATTTAAAGGTCGTTCGAACACTTGTGTGTGGTATCTAGAAGGTATCGTTGACCTCTCCCCACCCCACACAACTTACCGCATCTGCCGTCGCAGATGACCCTGGCCCCGGGAAATTCCCCAGGAGGGGGCTGTAACCCCTCCTACAAAGGAAGGGGCCTTGACCGCCTTTCCTTTACTTCCGGCGACCCGCCCTTAGACGGGACCGCCTCCCCACTGAGGGGCCAATGGCCACCTCTCCCGAGCGCTCCCATCCGTGTTGGGTGACGCCCACTCATAGGGATCTACCAATTAGTGCTCACCGATCATGACCTTACCGCCACAGGTCCGGATAGTTGACCGGCTATCCGGACCCCCCACAAAACTCCTACCTAAAGGTCATGTTCCAAAGATTTTAACCAGGCTAGGAAGTCTCCTATGAGTAACTCATTCCCCGCCCTCGACAAATGCACACCATCCCCCAGATACATACTGTCATCATTAATACCATTATGCGAGATCGAATGCAATGCCTTGGAACGGAACAACCTACTCACTTTGTTATTCAATTTTCTAACAGAATGATTCAAAGCAGGGATCGAGATAGCCCCCCGCCACACTTTTCGTGGGATCATATGAGACCATGCGATTAGGCACCCCGGAACTCTCCTCGCTAACCAACTTACCGTGGAAAGCATAGCCTCCAGGAGAAGTCGTCTACCGGTGGTGACCAGATCATTGCCCCCCAAATGCACTATGACTATGGACGGCGGTGACCTCATCCGCTCTAACAAGCCCTCAAAAAATTCCTGAAACTGGTCAATACAGAGACCGCCCCTTCCGTAGAAGGACACTCTGTACCCGTATTCCTCAGGTACGTGAACCATGTCACCTGCTTTGAATACGTCTGCAGCCCGTCTCACGTATGAGTGGCCCACGACCCAAACCTCCTTCCTCACAGCCGGTGACGTGCGACCGCTGACCTGGTGTTGGGTCGACTGCTCAGTCTGCCCTGCCGCGTAGGCTTGCGCAACTGAAAACAAACAAAGACAAGAGGCGTGAGTACAAGATTACAGTTTCACAACATGTGCAATCGCACGTACCTCTTATAACAATTGGAGGACCAGCGCCCCACACGTTTCACTTGTTCTACATTAAGACCTCTGGCTGTAGCTTCAGTGGCAGCCCCTATACGAAAGGAGTGGGTCCCAAATTCGCCCGGGTCCAAGCCCGCTGCGGCAATGGCCATTGCAAGCACCCGTTGAAACTGAAACCTCGTCAGCGGGGTGGCGTCTGCATGCCTCAACAATGTCCCTCCCCATGATGCCACCCTTCGTGCTAGGTAATCTTCTAAGCACTGTACCGGACACATGGATGAGTCGGGGTTCCTGCGGATGATCGTGCAGTCCCCTCTCCCATCTTGGTCAGTCTTGGACCTGAGAAAGGAGACAATCATCGCGTCACCCCTGATCTGGACATGCTCCCTGCACAAGCCCCCCGTCACGTCCCGTTTGTTCCTTGCAACCAGCTCACTAACTCTCATAGCCCCGTGAAATGCCAGCGTAAATGCAGTCCGGAACAAACAGGTCTCGAACGGGGACGAGCATGTGTTCGGGAGCGTGACCAGTAACTGGGACAACCTGTCTAGACCTATCGGTCGTCGTACATCTACTCTGCGACCCTCTAGACGTTGCCACCCACGTAGCGCTTTTTGTACCGTGAAAGACGCTGTTGGGTCCAGGATGCCATGGGCCCTGGCAACAAAGGAAATGGCGGCACGATGCCTTTGGGCCGTAGCCACCGATTTCCCAGCCCTACGTAAGGACATCAGAAAAAGTACTACCAACTCCTCCTGACCCCAAAGTCCTCCTCTCTCTGCCCCCGAAAAGGCTAAATAGGCCTGGAACGCCCCTTCATATGCCTTCCTTGTCCTGGGTGCTAGACTCTCTCCCACGAGGTGACGAAGTTCGGGGCACCGAGAGACCAGAGAGCTTCGGGGAAGGGTGCCGGCTCCGGGTCCGCTGAAGGAAGGAAACCCGAGAAAGCCTGCATGTGAAAACGAGACAGTGCATCAGCAGCCTGATTCATCACCCCTGGGACATGTTTTGCTCTGAATACTACGTTCAGTTGCATACACAGTAAGACAATTTCTTTGAGGAGCCTCAAAATCAACTTACAACGGGCTGCCTGACTATTGATGCATTCTACCACGGTCATATTATCGGACCAGAACACAACAGAATGATCTCTGAACCCTTCTGGCCAGGTTCTCAGGGCCACCAGAATGGGAAATAGTTCGAGGAAAGCGATGTTACTTGTCAGCCCCTTCTCGTGCCACCATAGGGGCCACTTTTGTGCCGACCATTTCGTGCCGAAGATGGCGCCAAAACCTACGCTTCCTGCTGAATCTGTCCATAGCCCAAGCTCTTCAGAGGAGACGGCTGGCTTGTTCCAGACGACCCGGCCATTGAAGTCCGCCAAGAATGCTAACCAAATCCGCATGTCCTGGCGGACCTCGGCCGATAACCTTGTGCGATGATGACCCTCCTTTAAGCCAACCATTGCTTGGGCAATTGAGCGGGAAAAGGGGCGAGCCATTGGTATCACCCTCAAGGCAAAGTTCAACTTTCCCACTAACTGTTGCAACTGATGCAGTGTAACTTTGGATGCCTTTAAACATACTTGGAGGGCTGCCCTGAATTTCGACACTTTGCTAGCTGGTAAACGGAAGCACCCCTCCCTTGAGTCCAACTCGATCCCCAAAAACTCGAGGCAAGTCGTGGGACCCATAGTTTTACCTGGTGCCAACGGCACGCCAAGATGATCCATTAACACACAGAATTCAGCTAAGGCCCGGGCACATTCGGGAGTACCGGCGGGGCCAAGGAACAGAAAATCGTCAAGGTAGTGCATTACATTTCGGAAACCCGTTTTCTTAGTGAACACCCATTGCAGGAAAGTACTGAATTTCTCAAAGTAAGCACATGATATAGAGCATCCCATTGGCATACACCTATCCATGTAAAATGACCCCTGGAACCCGAATCCCAGAAGACGCTGATCGTCTGGGTGTACCGGAAGCAACCGGAACGCTGACTCGATATCAGATTTCGCCATCAACGTCCCGTGCCCCAGGCGATTCAAGATGGCTACCGCCTCATCAAAAGATGCGTATCGCACCGAACAAACTTCTGGCTCAATTGCGTCGTTCACCGAAAGACCATATGGAGCAGATAGATTATGAATCAAACGAAACTCACCCGGGTCTTTCTTGGGGACCACCCCTAACGGAGAACAAACGAAATCCGGTACCGGGGGCTCACTAAACGGGCCGGCGACCCGTCCCCGGCTAACCTCTTTCTGAATTTTTTCTTGCACTACAGATGCATGTTGTAAAACGGAAAGTTGATTTTTGCACATCCCTACACCCTGAAAGTCCCCTACCGGGATGCGGAAACCATGTGTAAAACCGTTCCGCAGCACCCCGGCAGAAGTACGATCCGGGTATTCGCTGAGCCAGGGAATCATTGCCAAGGTATCAATCGGGGTTGGTAAAGGCGCCCCTCGGCCTAGTTTAGACCTGTTTGGCGCCTCCCTTACCCCCATTCTCACTCGTTCTGGCTCTGCACGATGACTCAGGATGGGACGACCCACACGTACTACACTCATGTTTGAATTTACACGATCCCGGAGGCCTGGTACACTTCCCCTTGTTAAAATTAAAACAGAAACCCTTTCTACCTGTATTGCCTGCGGGCCTCGACTGGTCGTCGGTGCTCGTACTTGGTCGAAAGGGCGTCCCCACATTTTGGCGGGAGTAATCAACAACAGTGCTCCCGACCAATGGCATTCTTAACATTCCCGATTCTTTCATTTTATCCCATGTTAAAGAATCGTAACAATCCCAAGTCAAACTCTTGTTATGTTCCTTTTCTTTCCTGAACAAATTGTCATAACAAAACCAATGGTTACCTTGATACGCTGTCGAGTAACCCATAATTCGTGATTGATAAACGGGAAACTCAGGAAGCAACTCGGGCCTACGTTCCCCCAAAATTGATGTGAAAATACCCCATGCATTGCCCCAGTTGCCAATGTTCTCATTGACCTTAAAGGCGGCCATCTTTGCGCGCCAAACACTCGGATGCATTAAGTCCTTCTGACTTTTTACATGCTCCACATCATAATGATCAACAAGCAGGGAAAAAATATTCACGTACTCCCCCGCCCAGATCTTTTCTTTTATAGCTAAAGGCACATGTTGTCCTAATCTCTCTCTACGAGAGGGTGCTGACTCGTCCCTTGCAATCGGCAATGGCCGCTTACCTGCACCGGACGCAGCTTCTGCCGATTGCGACTTGTCTATTCCCGCCAACGGCGTAGCCACTCTAGCTGCCTCTTTCTTCTCACGAAGCCCTTTTATCAGCGCCTGTGCTTCGGCAGCCGTGGCGCCATCACTACTATCCCCCAACCATGCTGCTAGCTGTGCTGCCAGCTCGGGGGGCATGTCTTCCTTGGATGTCGGGGTGACGACAACGGGGATTGGATTCCCCTCCATCGGTACTGGGGTCGGCGCCTCGAGCGGGGCAGAGGGAACCGGGACGGCCCCACCGGCTGGAACCTTTCTCGGCCTCTTAGGTCTCCCTCCAGCCGGCGGGGTGCCCGAACCCTCCTCCCCATCTCGCTCCGCCAACCGTTTCTTTATGTCGGACACTTCTTTGCAAAGGGCCCGCACCATCTGTTCGGTCGTCATTCTTTTTGCGCCTTTCTTGGGCATCTCTCCGAGGAAGTATCTAGAAGACAAAGAAAAAGATCAAAACGCTCAAAATTGGCTCTTCGTTCCGTCCCGAGCTCACGTGTAGCGAGGGGGTGCAGCTTCGGAGCACAAGAACAAGAGGACGTCTTCTGGTCTTGCGCCTTCTTTTATCCGTCTTCAGGGTGGGCGAAAAACCCGCCCCTGCCCGCCCCGAGGGCGTGGCCGGCTGCGTCGGTGTCTAGGCCAGCCCATTCTAGGGCGGGAAAAAGCGCGCCCCGGCTACGCCGCTTCGGGCATACCAGCCGAGACGCGCCTCCCGCCCAAAAATGGCTTCCCGGGGGGATCGAGGCACTCAGCCATACGTTCGGGGGGACCGAGTGGTCGCCCCTTTCCAAACTCTCGATGTAAGGAGAAGTTTGAAAATATTTGGATATTCTGCTGAAGTACCAAAAGCTAAAGTTCACTGCATACTGCTTTGGATTGGTGGCGTTTTTGGCAAGAAGGCTGTGCTGAGAGGGGGCTGTCCTTTTACTAAAATAACGAGTTTCCTGAGTTTTATTAAAAGTGATTCACGTTATTTCATATACTTTGCTAAGTGTTTACCTTTGATTGCTGTTTCAACGTTTTCACCACACACGTGCACGAGGAACGAAGGGTTTCCATGTCACGGAGTTTCCATGCTACGGATTGGAGCGAAGGGTTGCCATGGTTATTGCTATCTCAATCTGACATTGCTGCTGAGTGTGATGATGTGTATTCGGAATTTGTGAGAGTGAAAGTTGCTCTATACTAAGATGTGTACCGCTTTAGCGCTCTATTATATTAGAGGCGTTCTTTTATTTTTCACTGTGAAGAGCCGAAGGTTGCTCTTTGTAGAACAGCAAGGGTTTGCTATCTTTGTTGTTTAAAGAGCCGCAGGTTGCTCATTTGTAGAACTTCTTGTGTTCGCTATCTTTTATCTATTTATTGAACCACTTGTAAGTGCTCTAAGGTTTAGAGGTGTTCATATTGTTGTGTGTTTTAAGAGCTGTGTTTTGCTCTGTGATATGGATTTTGTAACATGAGGGTTATAGTATTTTCTTTTGTACTTTCACCTTTTGATGTTCTATTTCTTTCTTTTACTTTACCATAATTTTACTGTGTATATGCTGTAAATTCTAGTATCATTTTTCTTCTCTCTTTTGTTTTCTTATTTTCTTTTATTTTGTCAAGGGGGGAGATGTGTTGCATCCTGCTTTAATTTCTTCTCTGTCCTTCTTTAGTGTTTCTCATTACTAGCTCTGCAGGCTTCTATGATTTCATCTGTGTTCTAATAGTATATGCTTGAAAGCAGGGACAGTTACATCTGGAGGCTGAGCTGAAGTCCATCTGCTCCTGGTGGGGTTTTTCTATCATTGAACTATTTTATTCTATTTTATCTACCTGACCTGAATTTAATCTACAATAAACCTTTACTGTTACATTTACTGGATTTAAGGACTTCAATTTGTTACACATGGCCCTTGTATGCTGTAATATCCTGACATGCACCTGTAGCTTCGTACTACCAATGTAGTTAAGGCCACAGGTGCATGTCAGGACATACACAGCATATTCGGTTTTGCAATTAAAAGAACCTTGAATAGGAGTAGGTATTTCACTGAAAGGGGTGGAATAGTGGGTCATGTTACGGCCAAACTTGCATGCCCTGCAAGTTGCACATTTTCTGAATCCCTTCGCAGGTTGTAGCCAAGAGCCTGCCTTCCTGATTTCTGGTGAGGCTTTGTCTATAATAGTACCCATCGTACTCCCTTGTCTGAATGTGATTATTGGAGTATCTGCCAATTTATTTCGGAGAGTATTATCTGTGAGTACTATTGGCCAATGTTTGTTAACGATGGATCTTATTTTGCGCTTCTCCCTATTGTATGTTGTAATTAGCCTGGGGGTATTCATATCTTTAGATGCAGTTGGAGATGCAACTTCTTCCTCATTATTTTGATCATCAAAGAGGCTTGATCTGGATCGTGTATTGGCCTCCCTTATAGCATCTCCAATCATTTTATCTGTGCACCCTCTGGCTTGCAATCTAGTCACTAGGTCAGACTGACATGTGTTAAAATCATCCTCACTGATCTCTCCATACGGTATGCTAGCAATGAGGTGTTTAGGGTGTGAGCTTGTCACATGTAACGTAATGTTACCAGAAGTTGGTTTTCTGTACAGCGTAGTTTCAATTTTGCCATCATTGACATATAGCCTTACATCTAAGAAATCCATCTCACTTTTATGGATATGAGAAGTGAATTTAAGATTTAAGGAATTATTATTTATGTCATCTATGAAGCTACATGCTTCATTTTCACTTTGCTTCCATAATATAAAGACATTGTCAATGTACCTTAAGTATGTTATGACATGGGATTCAAAGAGCGCCTGATGGGTGGTCTTGAGGACCTGCTCCTCCCACCAGCCAACATGCAAGCATGCATAGCTATTGGAGAAGCAGGCCCCCATCAACTCCTGATAGCTCTGGGGCACAGCAGGCAGGCTTTACTAAAGGAAAATGTGGTAGTATTTAGCAGTACGAAAACAATAAAAAGTCAAACCACAATATATTAAAAATCCCATGATCAATTTCTTAAACCAGAGAAAACATTTATTAGAAAAATTACACCAAAATGACTAAAAACCAATGAGAGAAACCAGATATATGAATCTTTAAAACTTTAGAATATAAGGCCCTAAAAAAAATAAGTAAAGCACCAAGTCACTATTTGCAGTACCTAGATGCAATGTCAGCGTGACAGTGATGAAGTGAAGGTCAGACACACAAGTGGGCCATCTAGTAAAATATTTTACCTTCTGACTTAGGACCTGATTTAGAATTTGGCAGACAGGTACTCAGTCTTAGATGCAAAGAATATCCAATTCATCTAATTATCAATGTATTAGAATATAATGCACTTCTAATAAGGAGGACCAGTTAATGCACTTGTAATAAGGTGGGCGGATATCCATCACATTTGTGACAGAGTACCTCTCTGCCAAACTCTAAATAACATCCTTGTTCTCTGAAATGGATGACAAAATCCTCTAGCAGGGCAATTTGGAAGACTGTATTCAGCGAATTCCTCTCAAAGTTGAGTAGCCAGTGGATGAAGTCCAGCTGAAGCCGTTCGTTGAGTTTGAGGAAAAAGTTCAGAGTGGGAAGATTCAAATTTTGAACAGGCTGAAGTCCTGTCATAGCACGGATACTTTTACATTTTCACCTGGTCAGCTTATCAGTCAAGCTAACTAGCTTACAACAGATGAATTAGCTCCTGGAAATGAACAAAATATGTCTCAAAACAATATATTTGTGTGACATCATGGAGTGTTTTGGCAAGAACGTGGGACAGCCATGAGCGATCTCTTATTCTCCCAGCTATGCAATTGTATCACTGGGCTTGTTGGAAAAAGGAAATGGACTCGGACAAGTAGAATCAAGCTAGCTATTAAGATCATTGAGCACCACAGTCTGGAATAGAGTCCAGTGATAATCCACTCCAGACTCTGGTTACTATCCTTCATCACTAGAAAGAATACAGGGCTTAGAGGAGGTTTCCACATCAATCAATCAATCATATCATATCATTTGTAAAGCACACTACTCACCCATGAGGGTCTGAAGGCGCTGGGGTGGGGAATGCTGCTACTGATCGAAAAGCCATGTTTTGAGGAGTTTTCTGAAGGTCAGCAGATCTTGGGTCTGCCGTAGGTGGATGGGGAGGGTGTTCCAGATCTTTGTGGCGAGGTGGGAGAACGATCTGCCACCTGAGGTCGCTCTTCGGAAGCGGGGGACTGTAGCGAGGGCGAGGTCGGCAGAACGGAGCTGGCGGGTAGGGGTGTAGAAGCTGAGTCATCTGTTGAGGTACGTTGGTCCGTTGTTGTGGAGTGCCTTGTGTGCGTGGGTGAGGAGCTTGAAGGTTATCCTCTTGTTGACCGGTTGCCAGTAAAGGACTCTCAGGTGGGGTGTGATGTGGCTGCAGCAAGGGATGTCGAGGATCAGGCGTGCAGAGGCATTCTGGATGCGTTGGAGCCGTCTCATGAGTTTGGCCGAGGCTCCTGCATAGAGGGCGTTTCCATAGTCCAACCTACTGCTGACAAGGGCCTGGGTGACTATTCTTCTCGTTTCAGTGGGGATCCACTTGTAGATCCTACGGAGCATGCGGAGGGTGTTGAAGCAGGAGGAGTCGAGGATGACCCCTAGGTTGCGTGCGTGGTCGGTGGGTGTTGGAGCAGTTCCCAATACGGTCGGCCACCAGGAGTCGTCCCAGGCTGAAGGGTTGGATCTGAGGATGAGGACCTCCGTCTTGTCCGAGTTCAGCTTCAGTCGGCTGTTCCTCATCCATTCAGCAACGGACTTCATTCCTTCGTGAAGGTTGGTTTTGGCGGGGTGGGGGTCCTTGGTGAGGGAGAGTATCAGTTGGGTGTCATCGGCGTAGGAGAGGATGTTGAGGTCATGCCGATGGGCGACGTGGGCGAGTGGTGCCATAAAGATGTTAAACAGAGTTGGGCTGAGGGATGAGCCCTGGGGTACACCGCAGATGATCTCTGTGGCTTTGGAGCGGAAGGGGGGAAGGCGGACACTCTGTGTTCTGCCGGAGAGGAAGGAGGTGGTCCAGTCCAGGGCCTTCTCTTGAATCCCAGCGTTGTGGAGGTGTGTTCGTAGTGTGTGGTGACAGACCGTGTCGAAGGCGGCTGACAGGTCCAGGAGGACGAGGGCCACCGTTTTTCCGTTGTCCAGCAGGGACTTGATGTCATCGGTGGCGGCGATGAGGGCAGTCTCGGTGCTGTGGTTGCTGCGGAACCCGGACTGGGAAGGGTCCAGGATGTTGTTCTCCTCGAGGTAGTGGGTCAGTTGTTCATTGAGGGTCCTCTCGATGACCTTTGCCGGGAACGGGAGCAGGGAGATGGGCCAGAAGTTCTTTAGGTCCTTGGGGTCCGCCTTGGGTTTTTTGAGTAAGGCGTTGATCTCGGCGTGCTTCCAGCTCTCCGGGAAGGTTGCTGTCTCAAAGGAGGTGTTGATGACTTTCCGGAGATGGGGTGCGATGGATGTGCTGGCTTTGTTGAAGATGTGGTGTGGGCATGGATCTGATGGAGATCCGGAGTGGATGGTGTTCATGATTTTGATGGTGTAATCGTCATTGATGTTGGTCCAGTAGAGCAGGCAGTTGGTGCGGATGGTGGTCGTGGGGATGGAGGTCTCAGTGGTTGTCGGGGCAGTCGTGGCATTGAAACTGTCATGGATGTCTGTGATCTTGCGGTGGAAGGAGGTGGCCAGCGAGTCGCACAGGTCTTGCGAGCCAATGGGGAAAGGTAAGGTATAACACACAGAAGAACAGAGAAACAGGCTGAATGTCTGGGCATGGTGTGAATTCAAACAGCCTCATGATTGAAAATGTTAGAATTTAATTTAGATTGATTTAAGTACGATTTTGGAATGGAGCTAATAAGGTTTCTGCAGATAATATAATCAATACAGCGATGAGTCACATGAAAACATTTGAATAAGGCACTTGCCTGCTCACTAGCAGGAGAAAGCCATAAACCTAAGCCAGGGAACAACCTGAAGTATAGAAGCAATGCAAAAACAACACTTGATAGTCATAATGAAGAACAAGGTCATACATTCACCCCAGTACAAAGATCTGGGCTTAAATCCATAGTTTTTTTGCTCACCATGCCCTTCCAGTTTGGACCCAGCCATATGCAAATCAGTCTTAACCCTGCGCCCAATGGGAACAGTCCAGCCCAAACTGCTGAGAGGTCATCCCTGGACTGGAAACAAGCACCCTAAGACCAATTTCAGGCTTTCAGCCCTCATCAACCAGGATAGCTTGACTCCAGTGGCATGGAGAGCACGGGACCCACGACTGGCCATACACGTCCCACTCAGGGTGACAAATACAAAAACAACAATTTATGGACAGAATGCAGAACAATGTCATAAATTCACCCCAGTACAAAGATCTGGTCCTAAATCCATAGTTTTTTTTTCCCACCATGCCATTCCATTTTGGATCCAGCCATATGCAAATCTTTCTTGACCATGCAACCAATGGGAACAGTGCAGCCCTAACTGTCAGGGCAGGTCCTCCATGGACTGGAAGCAAGCATCCTAGGACCGGTTTCGGGCTTTCAGCATAGGAGCATCAAATAGTGACTCCTCAGAGCAGCCCGCCGATAAAGGCGGTGCAACAGTCATCTTAGATACCGAAGTTTATCGCGCAGAATGCGTATGTCAATTGAGTGATAGGAAATGTTAACGCCCCCTGAAAGAGGACCCTACAATGAGACTTAGCAAGGTAATCATGGAAGCAGTTGAAGAAGCCTACAGGGAAGGATGGATAGCATCTCAAGAATCCACCTACCTTCAGACAGCCCACCCGGTGAAGCCCTATTTTTATATTCTACCCAAAGTGCAAAAAGCACAAAGGCCTCCCGGTAGACCCATAATATCGGGTATAGGCTCCTGTTTGGAGGCATTATCTACTTTTGTAGATTTCTTTCTGAGACCAATAGTGCAGAAAATGCCAACTTACTTACAGGATACTAAGGAAATATTGAGACTATTACCAACAGTGGACTTTGATGCCGAGTGGGACCTATTGGTCTCATTTGATGTGGAATCCCTCTATACATCCAAACCTCAAGATGAAACTCTAGAAATCATCTCAGGGATCCTGAACAACACAGAGTTAAATTCCATCACTCCAGTGAATTTCATCATGACACTAGCATTTCTGGCCATGAAGGAAAACTTCTTCCAATTTGAGGAAACCTATTATCTCTAGGGGTCCGGAACCAGTATGGGGAGTGTGTATGCACCAAGTCTGGCGAACCTGTACGTACACAACTTTGAGCAAAAACACGTACTAACAAATGTGAATCCCTTCCATACGTCCTTTAGACTATGGAAGCGCTACATTGATGATATTCTGGTGGTGTGGGGTGGGGATGAGGAGTCTGTCAAACTCTTTCACACATGGCTGAACACTCGTAATGACTATCTCAGATTCACTTTGGAAGTGAACAAGACCAGAATCTCTTTTCTGGACTTATCAATCTATATAAAATCAAATGGACTGGCAAGCAAAATATTTCGCAAACCCATCGCACGTAACTCACTTTTATGATACAACAGCCAACATCTTAAGTTGTTGAGGGACAATCTGCCATTTGCCCAATTTCTAAGGTTGAGACGTAACTGTTCCACAATGAACAAATATAAACATCATGCGAGCAATCTTTCTACCCAACTTTTTGATAAGATGTACCCCACGTTAATTGGTCAAGCAAGCTTGTAAATGTGCCTCTAATAATCATAGAGAGTCTTTACTGGAACCTAAAATTGAGAAACCTCCCTTGGGTCGGTTGACTTTTGTCAACACATTCAGCACTCTCAGCAATGGCATAGAGAGATGTATTCGTAAAAACTGGCCTTTCCTGAATACCAAGAAAGAGAGACTACCTATGCCACTCTTTTCCTTCAAGCGAGGGCGCAACTTGCGTGATACCCTGGTACATACGCGCCCAAGACAACCAGGTCCAAATAAGATCAGTACACTATGGGATCTGCCACCTGTCCTAGGCCATTTTCCATGCGGGGGCTGTTCGATCTGTCCCCAGACCAAGCAATCTAAAACAGTAGACATTGGGACGTCTAGGCCATGGATACAAACAAATTTCTCCAACTGTAACAGTGAAAATTTGGTACTTCTAATCAAGTGTCAGTGTGGGTATCAATATGTCGGAATGACAACTCGCAAAGTGTGTCTGCGCATGCTAGAACATTAAAGTACATTCCTATATAGAAAGAGTAACACCAAGCTAACAAGACACTACACTGTGTTCAACCATAAGCCAGATGATTTCTCATGGACAGTGTTGGAGAAACCATACATACCACCTCATGTTAATAACAAAGCCAAATTCCTTTTTAACAAAGAACAGAAATGGGTGTTTCAGTTACACAGTGACACCCGGCGACTGAATGATGCGATTCCCTGGACGTTGCTGTAGTGTTTTTCCCCTTTTTTGTATGTTGAGTTATGGAACAGAATTTTCGAGCTGTTGCTGGTCATCTAACAACATATTTAGGAACCATCTGATAGCAACTTTGAATGAGGACTCACAACATAAACTGCGTAACACCAGTTTGGCGTGAATGACCAACAAAAAAACCTTTTTCTGCTCTGGTTACACCAAAGTTTGATTAATATTAAGACAAGTTAGTCTACATTGATTTAATAATCTATCTATTTTTCACGGACCAATACATTGCAAGTTTGTATATCGGAATGTAAATTGACATAAATCTTTGACATCCCTTAAATCACCCGCCTTTGTGAGCATCCGGGCGAGGTAGTAGTAGCACTTGGTTAGGGATAAAGTTTTGAATATCTTGTGATGACAAATATAGGAACTACAAACTGCCTCTAGATGATGTCAACTTGTAGTCCATTCATCTCATATGACCACATCACGTGCTCTATACACGTGTTGTCTCTATGGCTCATCGAGCATCATTGTATTGTTAGGTTTATCGTAACATAGACTGATATTAATCTGGGAAACTCTATGGCTAATAAATCACCCGCATGAATGAGTATCCAGGCGATGTATTTGTGATACTAGTGATAAAACCTAGAAGTTTCTTGTTATAACGAGTATAGGAACTACAAGTCGCTTCTAGCTAAAGTCATTCTGTAGTCTATACATCGGACATGACGACACCACTTGTTATGTACACGTGACGTGACGCCAACAATGGGACGTGACGTGTACCGGGTGGCCGCCTCGTAAATGCAGCCTCTTCCGGTACCTCAGTACCTCCCACGAACTTGGGTCAGGACCGAGGCACTGACGGAGAGGTAAGACTATGGCACAACAGACCTCTTGGCTCTTGTTTATTTGTTGGGAATGAGTCAGCTCGGCAACTAGATTTTGCCTTTGTGCCTGTCACTATCGTTGTTTTAAGAGCTAAACAACTAACACTGATAATAATTGCTGGCATATTCGACATTGGGGTGTGTGATGAGCGTGGATAGTACACAATACTGTTCACTAAGTAGACAAGTGCTTTAGAGTAAGCTCTGGTAGGGGCTTGGAGCCAGCTTTTGTGATCACTTTGACAAGGAGCTAAGGGCTCAGTAGAGCCGGTTTAAGCTGACACGCTTGGAAAGCCAATGCAGTTTCTCTGATACGGCAGTTTGACGAGGTTTGCTGGACATGTGCAGTCCGCTATGCCATATTCAGACAAATTATTTATTTATCTTTTGATTGCATACTTTTTTTAGGATATCACAAAAGCATACACTAGGCAGAATAATATGGTCATCTGACCTTGAGAGTATTACGCACAATTAGCGTAAAGATACAGAAACAGCGCAATGTGTACTTCTAAGCTCAGCTATTGTATTCGTTGGGCCAGGGCATATAGGTTCAGAGGTTGTTGTGCAAAATGGCATTTTCAAGATGAAGTGAAGAGACTGGGTATATGAATAGAACTATCCCAGCAATGTGTTTGGGGGGACTCTGACTGAAGGAAATTAATTTTCTTACAGGGCGGGGTCTCTTAATACCTGAGTGGTTGCCAGGTGAGGTGAGGTCAATACCTCGCACAGGAGAAGGTGAGTGTACCTGTCTTAGTATTTTGTAACAATATGAAGTAGTGGAATGCAATTGCTGTTTTTACTGTTTATTTTATTTTTTGTGTCACCATCTCTTACAGGAGTGAAGATCACCCTGCCTGTATGGAAGTATTAATTTGATAAATCACATGTTGTGTAAATATGTTCATTCACTATTTTCAGTAGCTTAAATATGATAGGGCCCTGAAGAAAGCCAGGGCATAGAGGCTAATTTTGGCTGAAACTAGTAGACAGATTAGAACAGCGGAGTATTTGGTACAAACCGCTCCTGCACTATTGTTAATAGGTTTGAAAGCAATACTGGAATAAAAGTGTTTGTTTGCTCCCATATCCTTTTTAAACTTTCACATTATTTGCCCTGCACTTATACTTCTCATTGACTGCTCTGAACATAGGATCGTAGGCGTATACTGTCTATACTGGCAACCAAGTTGGTTGCTGCTTTTGATTAGCATGTCATCTAATCCACAGAGGCACCTTTTTTGACTATGAGGTGTTGTGGTAGGAAAGCAGGGGCTCCAGATGATGACACTGGCCACGAAGGGCAGTTGATGAAAATCCTATAGCCACTTTCCTACGTTGTAAGGAGTTCACACTAAGGAGCAGTTAGATGGGGTAACCCTTGAATTGGGGACTGTATGGTCAGCAATTGTGTTTTTCTCATTTTAGTTTTTTGACCACCAGTTTCCAGTTGTGTTTGAACTAGTATGGAATTGGGAATTGAATCTGCTGTGGGTCGGTAAAAAATTTCCCTTGGACCCTTGTTCCCTTGTGGAACTGTGTAGAGTACTCCTCAGAGACAGACAAACAGAATGACCCAAGATGACTCTCCATGGCCGGATGCTGAGGGAAGGGAGCCTAAGTGAACAAAGATCTGTGGGGAAGGAAAAAGAAGGAGAACCAGACAAAAAGTAGCCAAAAAACCTGCGCAACCAGAAGAGAGGAAAGTACCAAGGATGCTTGCATGAAATGCCACTGAAACAAGGTATATAAAGCTTAAGAGCTGTGCAACATGAACAGTTGCCAGGCACCTGATATTCATTTTACTAAAATCTCATCCTCCTTCCATAACCTGTAATCTCCACTCCCAAAATAGGCTGAGATTCCAGATCTCCAACCGCAACTCAGCACCCCAACTGATGAGCATTGGTCTCTCACAACTGAAAATACAAAAAGCTTCACTGTGTAAACCACCAGAAGACCCTGTGATTTCCCTCAAAATGTAAAAGATATCACATTTTATATTTCCTGGCAATCATGATGTGGTTAAAATACATAGAGAATCTGCTAATCATCTGGGATGGGTATAAGGAAGTCTTTCAATACTTCATGTAACTGAATGACAGTCTCAAATTCACGTATGAGATCAGTATGGGTAGAATACATTTCTTGAACATTAAAATAGCCATAAAAGACGACAAAAGAGAAATAAATGGCCTCCAACAGTATCTTACCTGCCAAAAGCTTCTACCAAAGAGTATTGGTGGAAAGCGTGCCATATGGAGAGTTCCCTAGCTTAAGGAGAGATTGCTCACTGAATGAAGATTTCGAATGAAAAGGTGTCAATTAGACTCGCAAAGAGAGGATGCCTAAGGAAATGTATAAACAGAGGAAGAAAAAAAGCAAACTTAAAAAATTATTGGAAAGTGTGAAACCAGAGCATAATAATGAAAGGGACAATAAGGACAATGGGGTAACAAAATGAGCCTAATATTGATTTGTACAAAAAATAAACCCACAAAATCAGGAACATTTTGAGACAACCTGGCATCTAATTAATGAACACGAACTTATATGCGGCAGAAAAGGTGTCCCTGTGATAACACTCAAAGGAGCATTGTCCTTGGAAGATTTCCTGGTAATAAGTAATTTCCATTGCACAAAAGAAGAAAAAGGGATGGTATGGCTGGGACAAGAACCCTCTTCTCTTTATATCTGTCAACAATGCATCCACTGCAGGGGCCTGTGTTCGACCACATGGTCACAGGTTGAAATCCCGGAGGGTACACTCAGCCTTTCATCCATCTGAGGTCGATAAAATGAGTACCATTGAGTTGGGTAACAATAAACATCTGTTATTCAGCGCCAAGATACCGAAGGGTGAACGTGCGCTTTACAAATACAAATGTTATGTTATGCAAGGCTTGCAAAATTGGCAAGAACACAAAACAATAATTATTGAAGAGTGATAACAACAAAGAAATGAAAAGGTTCCTGAATTTTAGAAGTAGATTTGTATTCTTCCCAACAAGATGTATATGAAAGCTTCGCTTTGTGGGCATTACTACCTGGGCTCTCAAGAAAAGGATCTTTAAACACATTTAGGAGGTAACAAAAAGAAACTTCTGCTGAACTGTAGCTATGACAAAATACCTTTTTGCATGGTCAACCCCATTTTTTTGTGGAGCAATTCTTTTAGCTTTTGAACTTTGAACACTGTAGGGTACCTAGAAATTAAAAGTAGTGCATGTAAGAATTAAGTATTAGTATGTTCCTTCAGTGTCTGTACACCAAAGTAACTTACACTATTCAGGGTTGAAGCTAATTCTATGAGGAAAACTAAAGTACAATGAAAATGCTATTTTTGCTAACTGTAGCATGACATTAGCTACAGAGATGATTCAGGCTCTGTTTTCATATTTTTTAAATATCTAATTTAATGGTCAAGTTGGATTTGTGATACATGCACGGGAAAGGTACCTTTTAAAAATTTGGTATTGCCTATTTGAAGTACCAGGAAGCAAACTAGCATTAGAATGTTAGCAGCTGCTCTTGCGTTCCCCTTAATGAGGTGTGAAAAAGTCTCCCACAGTGGAAACAATGGCTTAGTTCTTTTGGAGGAAAGACCTGGGGGTGAGGCAGGTGACTCAACCTCTCTGAGGAAAGGTAGTTTGGGTAGGTTCAAGAACCTTATTAACTTGAAAGAGACATTCATAGTTAAGAGTAAAGTGAGACTTTGGAAAAAATAAGCATTTTGATCCCAATGCACAGTGTAGCCATTCAGGCACACTCTAAGAGTGAGGGGGAGGTCATTCAAGAATCAGTTTGATGTGGTCGAGAAGGAGCGACTGTTCTTTTCCCTAGATACACATCTGGCTGGGCTATCAGTCTTTTCCAGGGGCAGAAGGGGGTATGCCATATTGGATTTCACTTAGAATAGCCCACTGTGGGATTGTAGTAAAGGAAAAAGGATGCACTGAAAAAGTGGAAAGGTTTGGCCTTCAAATTTGTTTTTCTCATTGGTTGCTATCCTACTAAAATAACACCTTACCCCAAGCTCATCAGAGTACTTTCTGGATCTTTAGAAAAACAAAAGAGGACTGGCTCTGCTATGCGTGACCCGTGTAGAGACCTGAGATGCTGGACCTGCTCCCACATTTACCCAGGACAGAGTGGTGACCTAGAAGGTTGATTGGCTGACTTTCTGTGAGACCACAGGGACACAATAAGTTGCAAGAGACTATTTTCCTGGAGTGACCAGCTGATCAACAGCAGCTGGACCTGCACTGGAGCCTGCTACAGTGAGTCCCAACCCCTCAATGTTTACACTGAGGTCCTGGTATACTCAAAAGAGTTTAAGAGGAACTGTTCCGGAAAGTCTGAAAAGGTAGGACTTGTAAAATGTTTAGACTTTGAAGATCTTCAGAGGTTCAGCAGGACCTTGCATCAAAAGTATCCTGTTTTGAGAGGCCTTCATCAGACAAAATGTCAGACTTGCCCTGCTGAAGGACTTTGAGCTTCAAAAAAGAATGTAGGTGCCTGATTAAGAGTAGGTCTTGGTGAAATGTTAATTATGCCCGAGTAATCAGAGTAATTTTGGTAATTTTACAGTACTCTTTTAACACAAAATTACGTGATTACACCCATTCATGTAATTATGACTAATTTGGCACACAACTACTACTACAGGAGGACAGGAACAATGAGCTTGGAGAGCGCCAGGGATTGCTGCTGCTGTTTGTGTTCTGTTGCATTTAGAGCTATTTTCATAGCATAAAATTGATCCTCAGGTCCATCTTGAATGCGAGGTTGCATTTTGTGCTGTGAAAATATTTTACTGTAAATTTGTGTAATTATGTTACAGTAAATTAAGCAAGTTATGCCCACCGCTAATGTAGAGTTTGACGGCTGGGTTAATCCATCACAAATGTGATGGAGATCCAGTCTGCCCTATT
This sequence comes from Lissotriton vulgaris, assembly GCF_964263255.1. Classification (NCBI taxonomy): domain Eukaryota; kingdom Metazoa; phylum Chordata; class Amphibia; order Caudata; family Salamandridae; genus Lissotriton; species Lissotriton vulgaris. The sequence continues at coordinate 408,809,170 of NC_141697.1, read as the reverse complement.
TGCAAGTGCCAAAGGAGATAATGCAATAATAAGGTAGACGTTATATTCATCTTATTTGTGACAGTAACGTAAGCCGCCAGACAAACATTTAGGGGCCGATTACGGTGGTGGCCGGACTGCACACTAACAGGCCATTAGTCGTGGTCCTGCCGCCAACAGCCCTTCGGTTCAACCGCCGGATTACAATTCTAGTGGTCAGACCCACTGCAGTCAGAGGGAAGACCGCCACCTCAGACAGGATCTGTGATCGCATTGTGGTGGCGGTCGGATTCATCTCTTTCTGAATGGCGGCAGTGCCAAGGCAGGCTCTGCCATCAGGATTATGATATCCCTTTCTGAAATCCTTTTCATGGCAGGAAGACCACCATGGAAAGGCTGGCGGGAATAGATATGGGGCCCCCAAACAGTACCCCAGTCTGTTGTGGACTAATGTAAAGTGGCCCCCCATTCACCTCCATGCACTGCGTGCCATGCATGACGTGGTGCATGGTACATGGTCCATGGACATGTAGGAGGTACTTCTTATCATGGCTGCTTGTGCTGTGGCTCCTTTCCTTGGCTGCAGTGCAAACCGCTATGATAAGGAACACTTTCTGACTGCTAACATAGCGGTCACTTCGGAATGCTTGTCGGGCGATCTCCTGACCCCTACAATAGTGGACAGCGGTGCGAACAACAGCCATCGTAATCGGACGCTAAATCAGGCTCAAAATCTAATTGGGCTAAGGTGCAATAAGCATCTGACCTGTTAAAAGATCGATATCCGTGAAATTTGAATTTTTTCCACAAAAAGACAATGGATTCAGTGACACCTTGCCCAGTGGCTATCAGACTATGAGAGAATTTCGCTGAATTCTGTCTTCACCGCCAAAGGACTCTGACTTTTGCTTCAGAGACTTTTAGAAGGTAAACACATTGACTTGGTGACCCACTTGGGAAACCTGATTTCCGCTTCTTGTGGTTGTTCTGAAATCATACCTGGTTAATGGTCAACTGAAAATAGTGACTTTTGGATGGCGCTTACTTTTTGTTGCTGCTCTCTATCCTGAAATGTAAAGTAATCACATATTTGGTACCCGTTACTGGATTTTAACAATTTTTAGATAATTTTTCTATTTAAACATTTCTCTATTTTTAGAAATTAGTTATGGTATTTTTATAGTGTTTGACCTTTAAATTATTTTAGCACTGCTAAAAATGTTAGAATCATTTCCTTAAGTTAAGCTGGTCTACTTGTGTGTTGGACCTGGCTGGGTTTTAGACTTATTACTTGGGAAGGGCTCACCCTTTTCACAACAAATATTCAATTTTCCTACACTGGTGTTCACCGGTGGGGTCCAGAGCTTCAATTTAGCAATTGCCACTCAGTTTACAAAATAAAAAGAAAAAATTCTGATACACAATTGACAGCAAAAACTGATTTTTGATTTTTAATTGACACATGAGTGGGTCATTTTTTTCAACTTCATTTATGATTTGAATTTTTGTACCTTCATTTTTTAGCAACTTGTAGGTAGATGTTTTGTAGCTGAAAAGTTTCAGAATTGCAGAACTACAGACCACGACCCAGCAGAGAGGGCGGAAGTCAGGAGGAATTCAGGAAGGAGGATTTACACATAGCCCTCAGGGCATGGAAAGAGGTCAGACAGCTATAGCCCACCTCAGAGGAGAATGAGGAGAATGATGAAGCCCAAAAAGAGGAGGTAGATGACAGTCTTTCTCAGGGAGGCTTTTTGTATGCATCTTTTGGGGCTGAGAGTGAGGGCTCCTACAGCCGTATCCTTCAGAGCTGGCAGTTTGCATATGGAGTACTGTGACACGCAGTCAAAGAGGGACTGTCAGGCCAAGCTGGCTTCCATTACCCTAGCAGAGAAGGAGATTTCACCTGAGGAGTCAATATTGGCCATAGAAGAGAAGAAGGACAAGCTGTGAGTAAACTTCAAAGATAGGCGGCTGCAAGTGTGAGGTGTCCACAGGGGAGCTACACTCCTTCTATTGCCCAAATATGTTGTGCCTAGATTTATTGTGGGGGATCACATTGACAGATGGTTCACTTCTTATAAGAGGGCATTGAGAATGTGCATGGCGGAAAAACAGTACTAGAGAGCATTGTGTGATGTTGGCACCTAAACAGGGTGGGTTTTACACTTCTAACTCTATAAGAGGTGGTAGCAGACTCCTGCCCTCTCATGAAGGATGCACTCATTAATAAGTTTGGTCTCAGTCATGAAGAGTATTTTAGAGACAAATAAAGATTCACAACAACCTTGGAATGATTTCTTCTCACTGAAAACACTATAGGTCGGGGTGAACTGCAGTGACGAAAATACTTATGATAGGCTACGCAATTTCATTATAATGGAGCATAACTTGAGTAATTGTTCTTCAGTGTTATGGAACGATTGGAAGGAGCTTTGACTGTCTGCAGCCATTGCACAAGAGTGGAAATTCCTCATACTCCAAATACAAAGTACTCATAAATGGACAAGTCACAGCAGAGTGGCCAGTGTAGCACTAGTGAAAAAGGGGTACCCAGAAGACTGTTTAGATTATGCTATAGTGTCCTTTAGTTCTGAGATGAACCCAGAAACTAAGCCAGTGGTCCCTTAGGTGATAGGAACCATTTTCAGAGTTTTAGAGAAAATGGGGTCCATGTCACTATTCTTTGGGAGGACTGTGCCAGCCATTTTCTGGTCTTTGAAAGTCTGGTTCCCCAGAATAATATCTGAAAGGAGAGGTATATAGTGTAAGGAATGTCCATGGGGAATAGTCTGACTAACCTGTGGCCAGTGTCTCCTTAGAGTGAAGGGGGTCATTACCATAGGTGGATAAGGAACCAGTTGATGGGAGCACCAATGGTTACCCGCTGGAAATTTCTGAGGGCACTTTCCCTAATGTTAGGGTACAGAGACCCATGGGAAAAGTTAAGGCCAGTACCACCCACCATGGGAGGGCCAGAGGTTACTTGCTTTGACAGGACAAGGCCCCAAGATTAACTAATGAAGCAACCACTGATCTGGAGGTGCTGCCTGTGCTGTCACAGGGACAAGAGACAGGAGGCCAGGACCAGGTAGCCCAGTGCATGACATAGACAGAGTGTGTTGCCCTTGAGGGGGCTATGTGTTCATCCTAGAAGTCCTGGCCTGACAGACAAGTGTGTAGCCTCAGGGTTAGAAGTGAGAGGAGGGAGTTTTCAGCCTAAGGGTGTAGCCACCTACTCCGAGGAAGATTGGAGGACTGAGAGAAATCTGGAGAAAGTGGGTGACTCATTGCAAGCCCACTGGCTAGTAGTGAGGGAGGTTCAGGGACAAAATATTGAGCTGGAAATATTAAGTGTCATTTCTTGTATTAAATATCAATGTTTAAAATATCGATTATAACAATAAACATAATATCCATTTTTTTGTTATTATTATTTTTTCTAGTTTGTGTATTTGTAATATTTTGCTTATTTTTATTTCATTGAAATTGTTTACAATCATTTTAAATATTGTAATATGTTTTTTAATATCGGGATGCTGCGTTTATAGCAGATAAGGGTAGGGTGGGGTATAATTTATAAAATATGTTATTATTCAACAATAATTTATTTTAATTAGTAATTGTTTATTGATACTTATTTTTCAAAATATAATTTTTTGTTGCTTGTTATTGTTTTATAATGGGTTTAGAGTAATATTTATAATTGAAATGAAATTTAAATCTTTTTCAATATATTGTGTTGTCAAAGTTTAATTAAAACAAATTACATTTGTTTACATTTTATTTTTGAATAATTTAAAAAGAAATTAGTATTTGCAAAGTTTATAAATGTTTAGTAGTTTTATGTAGGGTTTTTATAATTTAGTTTTGATTTTGGTATGTATTTCAATTAATTATAAAATTTTCATTTAAAAAACAAAATTTTAAGTGTAATTTGAATTATTGTAAAATCTGAAACACATTTGTTGTGCATTTTCTAAAGACTATTTCTAAATGTTTTTAAGTGTTTTCATCATATTTCAGAAATATGGTATATATTATTTTTATTATGGTATTTTACTTAGAATATATTATTTGAGGATTACTTATTTATTGTTTATCTTTTTTTGTTTATTTTGGATTAATATTTTTGATATTAATATATATTAGTTGTTTAGTATTTAACCTGATTTTTTAGGTAGGAATAGGGTTAGTGATTTTCCTGGTTTAGTGTCCAGCACGTTCCCTGAATTTAGTTAGTTTGGAGTTGGAATTGTATTTTCGTTTTGCTTTAGTATCCAGCACTTTCCCTGAGTTTAGATAGTTTGGTTGGAGTAGGAATAGTAAATATTTCTGGTTTAGTTTCCAGCGCTTTCCTTGAATTTAGTTAGATTGGAGTTAGAACAGTAAAATTTGTACTGTATATTATTTTATTTAGGTTAACAGTTTAATACGTTTATGTGTGTAGTACTGGTTTTAAGTTTTAATGTTTTTATTTTTTTGTATTTATGTATGGTTACAATTACTTACATAATTTGTGTCTAATAAGACATCTCCCGATACCCAAGAACTAACTGACCTTATGGCTGGGATCGACATGCTGCAACTGGTATCCGATCCGACTCATAGAGCAGGACATACCCTAGATGGGATTTTTTCCAATCAGGCCAATCTGAAAGTCTCTTCGGTTCTACCAGTTTTCTGGTCAGACCACTCAGCAATCCACTTTTCCATTCCTTTCACCACCCATGAAAAATTTGCTAACAAGAGAAACACCCCGAAAATAGTGAGAAAATGGAAAAACATCATTGGGGACGCCCTAGAGAACACACTGGACATCACCTTGCCTCCTCTTCCGAACAACGTGGAAGAGGCAGCCAAGTCTTATACCACCTGGCTGGACCAGGCTTGCCTACGCCTAGCCCCTCCCAAAACCATCCACTCCAGCCGGGCTAAGCCCGCTGCCCCGTGGTTTACGGACCAAATCAGGGAATACAAATTAAGGTGCAAAAAACTTGAAAAAATCTGGCGTACGCACTACAGGGAATCAGACAAAAAAGCACTGAACGCGGAACAAAGACGCTATAAGGAAATCATCCTACAAGCGAAAAAAACCTTTCTCACGAGACGGATAGAAGACGCCACCAACACCCCCAAAGAACTCTTTCTCACGGTTGCCTCCTTAGCAAACCCCAAACCCATTGAAATACCAGCAAGCCTTCCGCTTTGCGAAAGTTTGGCAACCTTCTTTCGCGAAAAGGTGGAGAAAATTTTTCTCCCCCTAGACAGAACAGCGACAACCTCCTCATTGAGGGAGGCTTCCGACCTCGCTAAACCTGAAACCACGCTACAATATTTCCCCCAAATTACGGAAATAGAAGTGAAAAGTCGCTTGCTTAAAATTAAATCAGGCTCCCCTCACGACCCCTGCCCTACATCTATAACCAAACTTGCACCAGATGCAATTGCCAAAGGTCTTACCCCCCTTTTTAATCAGATGCTGGAGACAGGGGATTATCCCTCAAGGTGGAAACAGGCCTCCATCTTACCCCTGCTAAAAAAAACCAATCTTGATATCACCGAGATGAACAATTACCGCCCGATTGCCAGACTCCCCCTTCCTGCCAAAATAATAGAAGGCCACTTGAACACACAACTTAGCGCCTTCCTAAAATCAGCAGATGTACTGGACTCTTCCCAACACGGTTTTCGAGAAGGACACAGCACGGAATCCGCCCTGATTAAATCCATGGAAGACATCAGGCAGGTAATGGATGCAGGAGGCCGAGCAGCCCTGATCCTACTGGATCTCTCTGCGGCCTTCGATACGGTCCACCATAAGCTATTGGTGGACCGGTTGAGGGCATGTGGAATTCAGGGAAAGGCTCTTAAGATCTTACAAGCCTTCCTATCTGATAGATCCCAGACAGTGGCGTTGGGCAGTTACGAATCTCGCCCCTTTGTACTCCCCTGTGGAGTTCCCCAGGGGTCTTCGTTAAGCCCAACTCTTTTTAATGTGTACGTGTCCACTCTCGCCCCGGTAATCCGCTCATTCGGCTTTCAACTAACGGCCTACGCCGATGACACACAGATTGTGGTGTCCCTCCTTCCCGGCGAAACAGAAAGCACGGCCGATAGGTTTAAAAACTGCATGCTTGAAGTTGGCCGCTGGATGGCACAAAGCTGCCTTAAGCTGAACTCCTCGAAGACCGAGGTCCTGCTTTTTGGCAACAGGGATAACTTCTGGTCCCCAAGATGGTGGCCAGACGAAATGGGACCTCTCCCTGAACCAGTCGATAAAGTGAAAAATCTTGGTATACTGGTGGACACCACCCTGAATTTCAAATCCCAGGTGAGCGCCCTCTCCTCCTCCCTTCATTTCTTACTCAAGACAATCAGAAAAATTCTGCCTTATCTTGAAAAGAAACATAGGAAAACTATAGTCACGGGTCTAGTGCTCTCACGCCTAGATTATTGCAATAGCTTGATGTTAAACGCCCAGCAGAGCGTACTCAATAAACTTCAACTTCTGCAAAATGCTGCCGCCCGCCTAATCACTGACACCCCCAAATTTGCATCAGTATCTCAGGAATTGGCCAAGCTACACTGGCTGCCCATTCGTAAAAGAATCATGTTCAAGGCAGCATGCATGGTCTTCAAGGCCCTCCATGACTCAGGTCCCAGGCACTTGAAGTCTCTATTCCGCTGGCATAAACCAACAAGAACACTGAGATCAGGACAACTGGCCCTGGTGGCGATCCCCAGAATTAAAAAAGTCCGCTGGGGAGGCAGGAGCTTCTCTCTTGGGGCGGCCGAGACATGGAATAAACTCCCTCTTGCGCTCAGACAGACCCAGAATCTGATGGCCTTTAGAAGAGGTCTAAAAACATGGCTCTTCACCCAGTAAGCTCACTCCCCCACACCAGTCTATCCGTCAGCGCCAGGACACCTCCGGGTATTAGAGCGCTCTATAAATTTGTAAAATAAATAAATAAATAAATAAATATTTATTTATTTTTAGATATGTTTCAGTTATTTTTAAGGTGTAATTTGAAATATTTTGTCATAGACAAGAGAGAGGCATACATTTCTTTTTTTTTATTACACAATTTATATATATTTTTTAAGAGTAGAACATAATGTCTACATTTTTATTATTGGTAGTTTTATTTACATTTTATTGTACATTTATAAGAAAAAAAATAATGTTTCCAAGTTTCATTACAAATAGTAGTAACAAAAATAATATACATTTGTACATGTTTATTTTTATGTACATTTTCAATGTTTTCTTTAGATTTTTTAACATAGTTATATATTACCAATATATTTGTTTTTTTTTGATTTGTTGCAAACTGTCTATATTTTAACAGATGTACAATCATATTTGTTTTGTAATTTTTTACAATAATAGTTAAATAGTTCAATATATATTGAAATAAAGCAGATACATATGCTTATACAAGTATTATTTTTTAAATACATGTTAAATCATTTTATTGAAATTATAAAATTATTTAATACATATTTTAAAAAAAATATATCTTTATTGCCACTTTGTTTAAACATAGGACCTGTAACCAGTCCGTACATAATTCTGGAACCACATCAATTTTCCATACATGTTAATTATCTGAGTATCTTACATTTCAACATTTCCAATCTGTGTTCCCTTGTCTAATCCAATCTATTACTATAGTCAACATAACGCTTCTTTCTTTCCTTACTTAACCCCTCCTCCCTACCCACCCAACTCAGCCTCTTAGACCCTTTGTCGCAGCACAGCTTTTCTCTCATATTTATGGAATGCCACTACTGTGGGGCATTCGCAGTGGGTGTTGTTATTGCTGTTTGCATATTTTTAACCCTTTGCACGCTGATGACGGAACAGCTCCATCATCAGCTGCGGGTGCGCTGTGCTGATGACGGAATGGTTCCGTCATGGCCTGCTCGCCGCTCGTGCGCGGCGCGAATTCCACGCCTGCGCTGAGCGTTCTATTGAGCTGGGCGGGCCATGACGGAACCGTTCCGTCACAAGCACAGCTCACCCGCGTGCCGTGACGGAGCGTTTCCGTCACGAGCACGGGACCGCCGCGCCCCGCCCCCGCCCCCTTAGCACTGCGGCAGAATAGCCACCGCAGTGAAGGGGTTAATGTCTGCTAGCATTGCCGTCCATGCACTTAAGCCGTCTCCCAGTTTATTGTCATGTCTGACCCCTTTGATACGTATTGCTTCTGCTGTCGCCCATTTACACTAATCACTCAGTCACATCTTTATATGAGGTGAATTGGGACTCATTTAGGATATTTCGATTTGTCGATTCGCCAGTATAAGTCCCAGCATTACTAATCTCCTACTTCACTTTTTATTTTTGGGGGTAGGTAGTAGGCCGAGCAACACTGTTCTCATTTCTTGGAGGAAGGTCCATCCCGTGACCATTTCTAATTTTTCTAGGATTACGGTCCAGTAGGAGCATCATGTCCGGACAGTTCCACACACTTTAATCCACTCCAGCTCTGAGAGGGGCTTCCCCATGGCTTCCTCCCATCGTGCTGTACTGACAGGACTCTGGCATTCAAATCTTCCCTTAATGCTTGGTACATGTGCGGGATCAAGCGACCACCCTTTGCCATATATAGCAGAACTTGGAGCACTTTTGTTGTCGATGGCTTCTCTGGAAAGGATGCCCATAGTTCACTAATAACATGCAATATATTCCTGTATTGTAAAAATTGCCCCCGTCCTAACTCAAACATATCTTCCCCGTTTTTGCAGAAGAATAATTGGTTGTTTAAGAACAGGTCTCCCATTGTCAGGCAGCAGCCTTCTTTCCATTTATTGACTAACAAGGATTCCGCTATTTTAACATAGGGTTGTATCACCCAGAGCGGCATGTCTGGAGCATACAGGGCATGGCCTATCACCTTTTTAACTGCGCGTTCCCAAACTTGTGTCACATGTTGGATATGTATGGGCAGGCCCTGGCACTCCTGCCCCCCTCATTGAGTAACTCACTAGGGAGTCACCCTCATATGCTCCTCCAAGTAACTTTTTTTCCCAGTTATCATTATCGTCAAGCTAATGAATTGTGTGCTGGAGTTGGGAGGCCATATAATGTAATTCCTTATGGGGGACCTACAACCCCCAGTTTTGCTACGTTCTCTGCAGTGTCGATAAGCTCACTCTTTTGCGTTTAGACCCCCATAGCAGTTCAATCAGCAATGTATTTAGTGTTTTAAAGAAATAAGTAGGGATCTCATAAAACAAATGCAGGAACACATATAGACACCGTGGCAAAACGATCATTTTTACTATTACAATTGAGTGACAGTGGTAACCCCTGCCAGAAGCGCACCGAGCCCCTCACTCCTTCCTTTGATATGTATTTTATAATGTAACATATTTTTAAACAGTAATTAGTTTTCATTTTTTAAGTCTATTAAATAAAGTTATTTTTTAAATACTATTATTTCATTTTTTTAAAACATTTTTTAAGTATGTAGAAAAATTAACATTTTTGTACAATTTTCATTGGTATACATTTGTACATCATGTATATTTTTATAACATATTTTTGACATTTTTAATAATTTACTAATTGTATTTTACAAATTAATATATAATATATATTAAGGGCCTCATTACGATGTCGGTTGGAGGCAACTCTGACCAACACCGCAATTACAATGCGACCACACATGGTGCAGTCGCATACTCCCATTTCTCTATGGCAGCTTGTGCTACGACCTTAAACTGGCCGTAGCATAAGTTCCCATAGAGAAATGGGAGAGTCTGTCAATCCCTGCACTGTGTGGCAGGCACCTTGAGGTGCCTGCCACACAGTGCAGGGATTAACAGGGGGGCACCATAGATGCCTCCTCGGCACCCAACCAGAGGCTGCAGGGAGATGAGGACCCTGCTAGTAACTTTCTGACAGGCTTTCCATGTTGGAAAGCCCCGCATGGAAAGCCTGATGGAAACCGACATCGTAATCCCGACGTCGGGAACGCCGGCCATCGGGATTAAGTGCTGGTTCCGATGGGCTCCTTGAATGACCGGTGGATTTAACTCTTGACCGCCTAGATTGTAATTAGACAGTTGGAAGTGAAACCATTGATGTGGGTCCGAAACCCTCCGACCACAGGCCAGATGCTTTCCGAACGTCATCGAAATAGACCATCAAATATTATTTTTCATGGTATTATAATAATTAATGCATATTTTACAATATTATTTTTGCATTGTAAAACATTTTACATTTTTTATAACATTATTCTAATTTTTGGAAAACAAATCATATTTTTCTTTTTGCTTTTTCTATTTTTCCCTATTGTTTTCCATAGAGAAATAGCATTTTTTATGTTTAATTAAGCGGCCATTACTTTTTAACTTTATTAGTTTTGTGTTCTATATATTTTGTTGTTTGGTTACTTTTTGCAGAGGGAAGCTTGCGATTGGGAGCTGCGTTTCATTGGTTAATGTAAGTTTGTTTTAAATTATTTGTAAGTAAGTAAGTGTGTGTAAGTGTGTTAATTATAGTTTTGTTTTGTAGTATGATGTAGTTTTGGTAGTGTAGTGTTTGGTGTTTTTGTCGTGCTTTTGAAGTGTAGGATATTGTATTAGATTGTTAGATGTTTTTGGTTATGTGTTGTGATTTATTGATTTTTATATTTAATGTATGTGGGGTTGTGTGTGTTTTTGTGGGAGGGTATTGGGTTTTTGAGTGATGGTGGAGGTGAAGATGTGTTTTTATAAAAGGAAATGTTATATAGTTTCTTTGAAACTATTAATTTTACATACATTTTCTTTTATTTTTTGGGTTTCTCTGAGCTTTTCTTTTTTGTAAAATTATTTTTCAGGTTTTTAAAGGTTTGATTATGGAGATGAACGCGTCCTTGTATCCTTTTTTTTAACAATTGTATTTTTTTCCTTTTTTGGGGGGGATTTATTTTTTATATGGAATTGACTTTAGATCAACATCCTTTGGGAAATCTACTAGTTTGAGGATGAACTACTCAAACAAAACTGTAAGTAATTTTTGATATACTTTGCTTATTTATTTTTTAATTTTAATAATTTGATTATGTCATATGTTATTGTTCGAATATTTTTTAAAATATGACATATAATAATATTTATTACATTTTAAACAAAGTAATAGTTTTTGGTTGGTGTATTTGAATTAATGTAGTAGGTGGTATTTGGTTAGCTATTATTTTTAGATTACAGATTTTGCAATTGTATATAAGTATTCTAGTCCTTGGGTGTATGGATGTAACCTATTTTTTATTGTAGGTGCTCGTACATTGCTTTGGTTTGTTTACTTAGGGGTTGATTACGATGCTGGTCAGATCGGCTTCCGCTATCCCTTCAGAGTCTGATGCGGTCGCGCTGCCCATCGTATTACAATGCATGTGAATGCACTGAAATTCGACCCTGTGGTCCATCTGACTCCGACAAGAAAATCAGATCGCTAACATGTCAGAAAGGCACTTCGGAACTAATCAGAGAGCTGAACAGTGGTCGATGGGACTGTCCAATTACGATGCGCGTTTCCGACTACCTTGCTGAGGCGGTCCAATCACATCACTCTAGTTGGCGGAAAAGGAGACACATGAGGGCGCAATGGATATCAACACAGTAGCCTACTTCCTGTGTTGCCATGGACCCAGCATTACAGGTCCTGCCTCTATTGTACCTGCTTAATGATGACAAAATTCAGCAACATTGTGCACACAACTGCCGGTAAATGACCTATCGATCCCTCCACTGAGATCCCTTTGTTAACCCATGCACCCAGATCCAAGAGCTGGAGCACACTCTTGTCTGCATGTTTGTGTGTGTCACTAATATATGTCCCAGTTACCACACAGGGGCACTTTGATAAGTAGTGATGGTGCATATAAGTGGACTTCAGGCCTGTCATGTTGCCATGTTGTAGTGGTTTGTCGCACCAGTAATGCTTTTTTGTTCCCTGCTAGGCTGATATACATAGGAACCTCCATGCCAGCCACCACCATCATGATTCATAACACCACAGACATCAGTAGCAGTACCACCCTGCTTGCGTGTAGTTCCTAGGACCCTCCCAAGACCTGTGCATTTTGAATGACCTACACTGAGGGCTTGGAGTGCAAACAGGCTCTGGACAACCCCACAGGATGAGTCAGCTGTTAGACCAGCTAGCTCTACAGTGCCACTTGCCACCCCTCTGTATTCTACAGTGGTGTAGGTAGTTTCTGGCAACCACTGAACTTGACAACCCTGATTCCTCAGGTATCGTGGAAAACAATATGGTATCTTTCGCTCAGTCACAGGGGCCTACTTTTCTCAGAATACACATAGAATGAAGATTTCAATAATAATTTATTGGTCAAGCGTCAGTCGAGTATAAAACATATTCGCTGTGACAGTCAAAAGACCAGAGCAGACAAATGTGATCCCTAGTACCAATATCATAAAAAGTAGATACATTTCTACCAGAGTGCTAATAAGATAAATAAAAGCAAATTATATTAAACAATAGCATTGGCGTACTCCTACGATGCGTAGCTTAACTAAATGTACCTAGCCTAGATATGTTGGATGAAGCATGTGTATGTGAGCTCTGGGATATATCTCAATGGAGTCAAGAATCCGCCTGGAAGTGCTAACCCGTCACCTAATGGTTGACAATGAAGGACCCGTCTCTGCATCAAGGATGGTACCCCGCAAGGGATGTCAGATCTCTGCTTGTTGAAGGATCAGCTTGCAGAGCCTCGGTCCAGCCTGGAAGGAATTCTCCTCTGTGTTTGTAAGAGGGAGTGAAGGTCCTTTATACTAAAGGGGTCACTCCAAGGTTTCTTCCAGAATAAATATGTTTGGAAAACATTCACTAATCCTTTTTTAAACAAAAACACTCATCTAGAGATGGCTATTGGCCATGGATGAAAAAAGTGGTGACCCTTATACAGAATAAATCTACCATGCCTGGGGACATGTTTATGTGCGTCAGGTACAGGCATTATTATAGGGTACAGAGAGCCTATTTGACAAAGAGGCAGAAGTAAGCAACTAGGTAAAAGGTTACCTGTGTATGATCGTTATGCCGTGTGGATGAGACAACATGTATGTAAATGGTATGTACATGATGGGACTAACCTAAAGGACATGACACTGCATGACTTGTGATGTCACTTCCGAGAGCCACTTCAGAACACCCCCACAGTCTCATTACTTATGAACATAAATGCTTACAACATACACAACCATGCCATATGTGAAAATAAATATGCCTAGACAACTGACAATACATCATGAAGGACAGATTACTGGAATGGCCCATATGTGAGGTATATCGTATCAGAGGCCATGTACCAATGACAGAACCCAAAAAAAGGCATGTCAGGTGAAAAGCTAAGACCTTGGCAGATGCACCTAAAAGTTGTCAAAGAACATGGTCACAAATAAATTTGCCACACCACATTCACACACCCCACCAGGTACAATCTGCACACTGCAAGGCCTAGGTGTACTGAGGGACCTTTGATAAAACATAGAGTAGTGTGATTTGTGAAGCATGTTTTGAAGTGTCTTTAGGTATGTCTGTTGTCAGTCTCTGTAGGTATACTAAACAGATGGTCATATGTTCCCCAACAAATCCTTACATAGGTTACACACTGAAAGTATGAAAAATAAGCAAATGTGCACCTGCAACACATCATTCAGCTACGGATGGTACAACTAAGACAGTGACAACACTCTATCCCCACTGTGGGCAGGACAGAAATGCAACATCACCAAAAGTTAATAGAAGTAAGTCAGAGTAGGCTCTGCAACAACTGATATAAATAGCAACTATTGGAAAAAGGCAATTCTCCTTCTCAACCAATGCCAAATAAGTTGTAGTTTCGCAAAGCAAGCCATAGTGCCATGTGACAAGAATCAATAATGTCACAGTGTGTGACAAAATGCCACTAACAGAGGTACAGGTGACATGTGTAGAAGTTAGCTACTCATGTTCATCAGACAGGCTTCTGTGACAGTAAGCCCCCTAATCTACAATAGAAGTCCTCTTGTTGAGCACGAGAGTAACAGATAGCAGACACCTGCCACACCGATGTGTCCACCAACAGTACCTAATCCGAGACATGAAGCCACTTAACATTGATCCACACCCTCTGTAAATCCAGTAACTGTTCCAAGGGCAGAACATACTGACCACTGCAAATGGATCAACATGCATGCTGAAACAAATGCAACAACAATTTTACAGGCCAACAGATACTCTACAAAAGTCTGAAGAATCCACAAGGGCAGGACACAGGAAAACACAAACAAAAAATAGATTTATTCTTCAAAGATGGACAGCTACATACATTTCCCTAAACGTGAAGATTTGGCCACTGCGTTTTTAAGCTTTGGGACACATCCCACATGTTGTTGGAGCAATAGATGGAACACATGCCAATGCCCCCCCCCTAACACAAAAGAGACAGTCTTTCAGCCCCCAAAAGTCAGATGGGGTAATTCCCCCCAATCTGCCACTTGACCCCATTGATTGCTTTTATTGTTAATAATAGATGGGTGGGGACTGCCCAGAATGCACACATTTGCTTCCACCCAGCGTTCCCCTTGGTCTCCCAATAAAAATTGATACCTCACTTTTGTGGGCACCCTATGCAGACTCAGCCTAAAAATGTACATTAAAAAAATATAACGCTTAGAGCTCACTGTGCTTGCCACTCAATCTCTAAATTTTTGGCTTTTTCCAGTCGCAGGCCCTTGGCCCACCCACACAATGAGGAATAATTTTACTCGGGAGACCTAAGGGAAAGCTGGGTCAATTTTGTGCCAGTGCGGTGATCTCACGCGGAAATGTGAGAAAAATCTGCATTTTTAGCTAAATTTGAGGTCTGCTGGGGATTTTGTGTATGAAAACGTTGGTGGATCCACGCAAGCCACACCTTCCTAGACTCTCCTGGGTGTTTAGATTACAAAAATGTCTGAGTTTGGTAGGCTTCCCTAGATAGCCGTCGAGATTGGGACCAAAAAGGCATGTGCCTTCCTAGCAAAGGCAGGTATTTTTGCGATAGATCATTTTAATGCTTCCAAAATATGTTTTGGGCCATTCCCTGTCGCGGCACGTGGCTCACCCACACAAGTGAGGTACCATTTTTACGGGAGACTTGGTGGAATGCTGGGTGGGTGAAAGTTTGTGGCTCCCTGCAGATTCCAGAACTTTCCATCACAATAATGTGAGGAAAATGTGCTTTTTTTTAACAAAGTTTGAGGTTTGCAAGGGTTTCTGGGTAACAGAACATGGTGATTGTTACACAAGTCCCACTACCGTGGCTTCTCCTGGGTGTTTAGCTTAAAAAAATGTACAGGTGTACTAGGATTCCCTGGGTGTCAGCTGAGCTAGGGTCCGAAACCCACAGCTCGGCACATTGCTAAAAAAAAGGGTCAGTTTTCACTGGAAAAACGTGATGTGTCCATAATGCATTTTTGGCCTGTTTCCTGTCAGAGGCTCTAGGCCTAACCACACAAATAAGGTACCATTTTTATCGGGAGACTTGGAGGAGTACTGGGTGGGTGGATGTTTTGTCTCCCTGCAGATTCCAGAACTTTCCATCACAGAAATGTGAGGAAAATGTGCTTTTTTTTTTAACAAAGTTTGAGGTTTGCAAGGGTTTCTGGGTAACAGAACATGGTGATTGTTACACAAGTCCCACTACCGTGGCTTCTCCTGGGTGTTTAGCTTAAAAAATGTACAGGTGTACTAGGATTCCCTGGGTGTCAGCTGAGCTAGGGTCCGAAATCCACAGCTCGGCACATTGCTAAAAAAAAGGGTTAGTTTTCACTGGAAAAACGTGATGTGTCCATAATGCATTTTTGGCCTGTTTCCTGTCAGAGGCACTAGGCCTAACCACACAAATAAGGTACCATTTTTATCGGGAGACTTGGAGGAGTACTGGGTGGGTGGATGTTTTGTCTCCCTGCAGATTCCAGAACTTTCCATCACAGAAATGTGAGGAAAATGTGCTTTTTTTTAACAAAGTTTGAGGTTTGCAAGGGTTTCTGGGTAACAGAACATGGTGATTGTTACACAAGTCCCACTACCGTGGCTTCTCCTGGGTGTTTAGCTTAAAAAAATGTACAGGTGTACTAGGATTCCCTGGGTGTCAGCTGAGCTAGGGTCCGAAATCCACAGCTCGGCACATTGCTAAAAAAAAGGGTCAGTTTTCACTGGAAAAACGTGATGTGTCCATAATGCATTTTTGGCCTGTTTCCTGTCAGAGGCACTAGGCCTAACCACACAAATAAGGTACCATTTTTATCGGGAGACTTGGAGGAGTACTGGGTGGGTGGATGTTTTGTCTCCTGCAGATTCCAGAACTTTCCATCACAGAAATGTGAGGAAAATGTGTTTTTTTTTTACAAAGTTTGAGGTTTGCAAGAGGTTCTGGGTAACAGAACCTGGTGAAAGCCACCCAGGTAACCCATTCTGGATGTTCCTGGGTGTATAGTTTTAAAAAAATGTGCAAGTTGTCTAAGTTGCTCTAGGTGCCGGCTGAGCTAGGGCCCAAAATCCGCAGCTAGGCACATTGCAAAAATAGGGTCAGTTTTCACTGGAAAGTTTGATGTATCCACGTTGTGTTTTTGGGACGTTTTCTGTCCCTGGCACTAGGCCTACCCATACAAGTGAGGTATCATTTTGATTGGAAAACTAAGGGAAGTACAGAATAGTAGAACAAGTGTTATTACCAACTGACTTTCTATGCATTTCCGTCTTTCAAATGTAAGACAATGTGTAAAAAAGAAGGCATTTTGAAAAATGCCCTCAAATTCAGATGCTAGTATGGGTACCCACATATTCGAAGATGTACAAATAACCACTGCTTCTAAACTCCATATTTTGTTCCCATTTCAGAAATACATAGGTTTCCTTGATACCTATTTTTCACTCTTTATAGTTTACCAAATTATTTTCTGTATACCCGGTACACAATGTAAAGCCATTGCAAGGTGCAGCTCAGTTTTTGGCTTTCTTGATGAACCTACTAGTCCTATATATCCCCGCAACCAGAAAGGTCCAGCAGACATAACAGTATATTGTTTCCAAAAATCTGCTAGACTTAGAAATAGTTTCAGGTGAAACGTAGGCACAAATGGCTGTTTTTCAACTCAATTCCAATATTTTTTTATTTCAACCATTAGTTTCTATAGGAAAACCCTCAAAGGAGCTACACAAATGACTCCTTGCTGAATTACAAATGGTGTCTACTTCTCAGAAAAATATAGATCCATTATTGGTTTCACATCCATTTCTACCATTAACTGGAAGGAGGTTGAAAGCACAACAAATAGGTAAAGTAGGCTATGTCCTAGTAAAATGCCAAAACTGTAGAAAATGTTGCTTTTCTGACAAGAGTCTGCCTGTTCTGGGAAGATGGTGATTTTAGCAATGCAAACCCTTGATTAAAAGCAGTTGCATGGATAAACACTTTCTTCTGCAGCACTTTTCCCCCCATTTTTCTTCAAACAAACCAACATGTTGCTGTGTTTCGGCTACTTTCCCACCCGCACCCCCCCACCCGGAATCCACAAACCCAGGGGACCTTTAGAATCCTGAGGATGTTGGAAGAAAAGGACGCAAATTTGACATGGTCATCCTATGTGAAAAAAAGGTCTAAGCACAAACTACCCCAAATAGCTACAGGGACAGGGGGTGGGAGGCCTAGCAGCGAACGTGTTAACTCAGACTTTGCTATGAGATACAGTTTGATGGGATATAAATACGATAAATACATGTTATGGCCTAATATATATAATATAACCCTATAACCGCATGTCAACCTTGCATTATTCACATTGTATTATTAAAGTTAGGAACGATTCACTTTAGTGTAGCCTAAACCTATTGGTGTGACTAGAGTCATTTTGTTTCATTTCTCGATGTCAAGCACAGTTTCCCTGAAACCACGTGATTGGGCTTTCTGCATGAAACCACAATGGCAAACTTAGCTTTCTGCTCCGATCGTTAGTTTCCAGCTCAGGGAAACCCAAGGTCACACCTGCCATTCTTGTGGGATGCGCACATTCTAGCAGAGTCCGTTCCTGTACTCCCCGCACTACAGATAGAAAGGGAGGCACCTTGCTGACCTGCCCCCGGAATAGCTTAGGCCTAGCTGCTAGCAATCAATTGTGCCTTATATGGGTCTTTCTGATGCCTCACTGACAAATTGTATCTTTCCTAGTAAGGTGACATTGTGCTGTGTGTGAAACGTATATATGCTTTGCTCTGTTTGTATGTAGTCAGCCTCCTCTGCGCACCTCCGAGGGTCGTGTAGACTGAGGCTCCCCTGTCAGGGCTTGTATCTGCAGAATAAACGATTGAACCTTCTCCATTGCCGACTGACTTATTATTCAAGAATGAGGTATATGGGCTATTGGTGAGTATAGTCCAGTAGTATAATATTTTGGTTCCTTAAGTTGGTGACTCCGCCGGGACTCCGCGATAGGGTCGTTCCCTCCTGTAAACAGGAGTAGATGGGACAGGGAGGAGTTCTGGCCGAGTGGGTGGACAGAAAAAGAATTCTGATTTGAAACAACCGTTTGAAAGCAAGAAATTCCACTCTCGAGCCCAGTAACCCTCCCAGCTGCTGAAGACCCTACGCCAGAGTCCTACAGGCTTAACCCGAGAGTAAAACAGACTGTGTCGGTCTGTTTAGGAGTCGGCAGTGGTGTCTCCTTGGTAGCGATTAACTGCTTTTTGAAGGTGGCCTGGAAGCCGGACCAGGAAGGGGATCTGAGGGTCTGACATTGCGGCGAAGTGGCTGCGCGGGTAGATACCTCACGGACTGGGTTGGTGAAAACTTGAGATAACATCTGGTGCCTTAATGATGTACTGAGTTACTCACTCGGCCGAATCCTCTTCGGGGAAGCCCTGGGAGCAACTGGGTAAGCTAGGGTTCTGGAGCTACACACCCAGCCACCCGGCCCAACCAGCACAGGACCATAGGATGGCCTGTAAGAGGGTTCGTGGTTCGCCTACGAAGTGATCTCAGAACAGTCTAACAACTGTTCCTTTTCTTTGTTGAATTTTGTTGGTCCGGAATTCTTTTGCATCGATTCCCCGAACAGGAGTCGACGGGCTCTGTTCGTTTTGAAGACATGTCATTTGCATTGAACAAGTATCCAATACTGAAACGTTATTGCCTTGTGGCACTTTACAGCACTTTATTGCAAGAAAATAAGAGAATATGAGAGTGTGAGTGGTGAAGAGGATGAGTCCGAATGTGAATGATTTCTGGAGTATATGAATAAAAGTTGTGTGAATATTATCAAAAATGTCTTGTTTTAGTAAAATATGTTTTTGGGTGCTGCTGTCGGCGAAACAAACGGCTGGAAGAAAGACAGCCTGCTCCTCCCGAAGGCAGCCCCAGTTTTGATATGTATGTGAAACACGGTCTTACACCGATTTTGTTCAATCCGATTTGGCATAAATACACGAAGGATAATTCTGATTTGCAAGACCTCTAACGGTGTCATTTAACGAGAAAAAGATTAATTATATCTAAAATAAACTGTTTATGAAGAAAAGCCGTCAGTCAATGTTTGACTCCATGAACCTGTGGTTAAAGGAGGCAAAACGAAGACGGATAAGAGAAGAGAAATTGGGAAAGCTTAAATCAGGACAGTCACCCAGAAAGCTATAGCTTATGACAAAGGAAAGGTGGAGGAGAATATCGCACAAATGGATAGGCAGTTCCGTTTAGAAACAGACAAAAGTTACATGACACGACCTGAGACCGGGGATGAAATAGAGGAGTTATTAGAAGCTCGACCGCCTCCTCCTTACGCCCCACAGGGATTGTACCCAGCTGTGCCTTTGCTACGAGCGGGCCAGATCGGGGCGGCAGGGCCGCGGGAGCACCGGTAACGGCTGCCACGGCCCCTGCTGATGGATCAGTACAAAGTGCGTTACTTTCTCCTCCCACTCTTTGACCAACTACCTCACCTTTGATATCTCTACAGCCAGACGCGGCTGTCCCTTCCCCTTTGCACCCGGTATTTCTCTCCTCTCTGACCCAGACCGCCATAGATCGCCAAAACATGGCGTGTCTAGATACCACGCCCAAACGCCTTAGACCGGACTTGAGTGATCAGCGAGTCTATACTAGGTCATTATTAGGTGCGGAAGTAAGGAAAGCCATAGTGATTCAGGCATCCCAGTGGATGCGGAACGCCATTTACACCCTGGAGGATATTTGGAGTACTATGAAGGATTTCAAGCCGGTTGCGCAGCAACTGGTGTTGGAAAATATGGCAATCCGATTGATTTCACTATGGGAACAGTGTTTCAAGGAAGGAATACCACCTCAGGTACTGCGTGTCATAAGAGTTCGAGCTTATAATTTCCAATTGCAATCTGATGAAGTATATCAGAATGTAGCAATTCTGGTGCAGTATCGCGAACGGATGCACGGAAAATGCGCCGATTGGGGAGCGCAGCATCCCATGAGAGAGGTGCATCCTCTCTTCTATCCTGAACTACCTGAAATAAGGGATGGCAGTGGCGTAGTAACTAGGGTTCGCGTGGACGCTAGGCTTCAGGAACAATGGGTTTATACCCCTTGGAAACAAAGCGAGGTCCTTACTCTAAAAGCTCAGCTCCCCGACCCCTGTAAAAATCACACTGCTTACTATAAGGAATTGACTGAGGCCTCCAATTCCGCTATCATGACAATACCCGATATCGAGCTGTTCTTTGGCCTTCTGATCCCGGTAGATATTTGGAGACAAATACATGACACGGACCATGCTCCCGAGTTGGGAGGGACATGGGAGCAACTAAAAACCTGGGATAAGGAACGAAAGCCAGGAGAAAAACCTAGAGATGAGGTACTAGCCGTGCCAGCTAAAATTAATACTTACATGCAGACTCTCCTCCCTCCTAGAAAAGTTGATTGGGATAAATTAACCGCCTGTAGACAGAAGAAGGATGAAAGTGTATCAGACTTCTTTACCAGGTTTGAGAAAGTCTTTATAGACTTTAGTGGGCAAGACCTATCTACAGAAGGTGGGGTACTGTTGTTTGTGAATCGATTTGTTACAAATTTACTACCTGAAGTCATGTCCCGTCTCCAAGCAGCCGAGAGCACATGGACTACGGCTGCCCAATCAGTAATTCTCAGTATGGCCCAATATTATGAACATCGAGAGAATGAAAGTAAAGAAAAATCAGAAAAGAAGACTAAGGATTTGAAGACTAGGGTTCTGTTGCAGCAAGTTAGGAGAGGACAGAGCACTGGACGGGGTGGGTGTGGCTCATTTCAGAGGGGTGCGATGACAAAAAGAGGTAGAGGGGGTCCCCCGAGCATCGGTATAAATCAATGTTCCTTTTGCAAGCAGGAAGGGCATTGGAAGACAGATTGCCCTCTGTTGCAGGCAAAGACTGGTCCTAATAGAGGACGAGGAAGGGGTCGAGGGAATATAGATCGAAATAGCCTGAGACGAGAGGAGATGCAACATGAGGAGTCTCTGAAAAATTACTTTGACAATCCCCAAACCAGACAGTACTATAATGAACATTATAGGGACGACAGGTACGACGGATAGGATTATGCATGAGATAGCCAAGGACACAGCGGGGGCCACTTTACAGTACCAGTTGACCAGAAGGGACCTTATGTACAAGGGGAACTGTTGGGAACATCGGGAACATTTTTTGTGGATACTGGGGCAATGAATAGCTCAGTTGCCCATACACTGGTCCCAGGGGCTGCTCTGTCTGGCCAAAATAACGTATCAATGGGATTCTCTGGAATACCGGTGGTAAGTCCCGTTTCTAAACCTTTGCCTTTCATGATAGGTCCCATTTCTATACATGCACCTTTTCTTCTAACTTCAAATTGTGGGGAAAACCTTTTGGGTCTGGATATTTTGAAAAAGTTACATGCACAAATTTATTGTTCCCCCGATGGTGTCTATTTGACAATGCAGAAACCACCCCCATGCAGCCCAATACTTTGCTAAAAATGAAAGCCTTCCTCCTGAAGTCTCTACAATTCCTCAGACACTGGTGGCTACAGGAGACACTGATGTTGGTCTGTTAAAAATAGCCCCTGTCAATAACCCTGAAACCTAATGTCCAGCTGCCTCGCATTCCACAGTATAAAATATCACCAGAAGGTGAACAGGCCATGTTGCACATTATCCGTGACCTTATTCAGAGAGGGGTGGTTGAAGAGACAGCTGCGAATGTTTGTAACAGTACGATTTTACCAGTTTTGAAGAAAACTCCAATTGATGGTGCTCTGGATTATAAAAATACATATCGTTTTGTAATTGACCTGAGAGAAGTTAATAAAATTTTAGTTCCACAATATCCGGTGGTACCTGATATAACTGCTATTTTAACAATGATTCCCCCTACGGCTCAGTATTTTTCACTAATTGATTTAAAGAATGCTTTCTTTAGCATTCCGATTCATCCGGATAGCAGAGATATTTTTGGATTCTCATTGGCTGGCCGAAGCTTTAGATTTACACGCGCCCCTCAAGACCATACAGAGAGTCCTAGCATTTATAGCCAAGCTTTGAAAGCAGTCCTTGATGAATTAATTTTGCCTGCGGGGAATACTATCATCCAGTATGTGGATGATATTTTGGTGGCCTCCGACACACAGGAAGGCTGCAAGGAGGCCACAGTTAAATTATTGATACATTTGGCTGACAAAGGTAATAAAGTGTCCCTTTCTAAATTCCAATATTGTCGACAGGAAGTGACCTACTTAGGCCACTTACTGTCGAAAGTGGGGCGACGATTAACTCCAGAACGAATATCTGTAATAACTAACATGTCTGTACCTCAATCAATCAATCAGTGACACTTATAGAGCGCGCTACATACCCGTAGGGTCTCAAGGCGCTGGGGGGGGGGGGGGGGGGTGCCGCTACTGCTCGAACAGCCAGGTCTTCAGCTTCTTCCTGAAGGAGAGGTGGTCTTGGGTCAGGCGCAGGTCGGTCGGGAGGGAGTTCCAGGTCTTGGCGGCCAGGTAGGAGAAGGACCTTCCTCCTGTAGTCGCTCTTCGGATGCGGGGGACGGCGGCGAGGGCGTGGTTGGCTGATCGGAGGTGGCGTTTGGGAGCGTAGAAGTTGACTCGGCTGTTGAGGTAGCTCGGGCCTTGGTCGTGTAGGGCTTTGTGTGCGTGGGTGAGGAGGCGGAAGGTGATTCTCTTGTTGACGGGGAGCCAGTGAAGGTCTCTCAGATGTCCGGAGATGTGGCTGGTTCGTGGGATGTCGAGGATGAGTCTGGCTGACGCGTTTTGGATCCGCTGGAGTCTCTTCTGGAGCTTGGCGGTGGTACCGGCGTAGAGGGCGTTGCCGTAGTCCAGTCGGCTGGTGACGAGGGCCTGGGCGACGGTCTTCCTGGTCTCTGTGGGGATCCACCAGAAGATCTTCCGTAGCATGCGTAGGATGTTGAAGCACGCCGAGGAGACGTTGTTGACTTGCCTGGTCATGGAGAGGGAGGAGTCCAGGATGAAGCCAAGGTTTCGTGCATGGTCTGTCGGTTTGGGTGCGGTGCCCAGGGCGGGAGGCCACCAGGAGTCGTCCCAGGCGGAGGGTGAGGAGCCCAGGATGAGGACCTCCGTCTTGTCCGAGTTCAGTTTCAGGCGGCTGGTCGTCATCCACTCGGCTACCTCTTTCATCCCTTCGTGCAGGTTGGCTCTGGCGGCGGCGGGGTCGTTGGTCAGGGAGAGGATCAGCTGGGTGTCGTCGGCGTAGGAGATTATGCTGAGGTTGTGTTTGCGTACGATGGCCGCGAGGGGGCTCATGTAGACGTTGAAGAGGGTGGGGCTCAGAGATGATCCTTGGGGGACGCCGCAGATGACTTCGGAGGCCTCTGACTTGTACGGTGGTAGGCGGACTCTCTGTGTTCTTCCGTCGAGGAAGGAGATGATCCATTCCAGCGCCTTGTCCTGGATTCCGATGTTGCTGAGGCGCCGTACTAGGGTGCGGTGGCAGACCGTGTCGAATGCCGCGGAGAGGTCTAGGAGGATGAGGGCCGCTGTTTCTCCATTGTCCATCGGGGCTCGGATGTCATCGGTGGCGGCGATGAGGGCGGTCTCGGTGCTGTGGTTGGCTCGGAAGCCGGACTGTGAGGGGTCGAGGGATCCGTTCATCTCGAGGAAGGCGGCCATCTGCTTGTTGACGGTCTTCTCGATGACTTTGGCTGGAAACGGGAGAAGCGAGATGGGGCGGTAATTCTTGAGGTCGGTGGGGTCCGCTGTTGGTTTCTTGAGTAGAGCGCTGAGTTCGGCGTGTTTCCAGCTCTCAGGGAAGATGGTGGTATCGAAGGATGTGTTGATGATGTCTCGCAGGTGGGGTGCGATGACAGCGTCGGCCTTGTTGAAGACGTGGTGAGGGCAGGGGTCGGTCGGTGATCCGGAGTGGATGGAGTTCATCGTGCGGATGGTGTCTTCGGTGCTGATCGGGGTCCAGGCGTGGAGGGTGGTGGTGGGGGGTGGTTGTTCGGTCATGGTGTGCGTTGGTTGGTTGTTGAAGCTGCTGTGTATGTCCGTGATCTTGTTGTGGAAGTATGAAGCGAGGGAGTTGCAGAGGTCTTGCAATGGGGTGATGTCGTTGTTTCCTGCGCTGGGGTTGGAAAGCTCTTTCACGATGTTGAAGAGTTCCTTGCAGTTGTGTGCGTTGTTGTCCAACCGGTCCTTGAATGCTGTTTTCTTGGCGGCGCGGATCAGCTGGTGGTGTTTCCGGGTGGCAAGTTTGTAGGAGGTCCTGTTGTCCGGTGTCGGTTCCCTCGTACTCAACGTGATGTTCGTGCTTTTCTTGGCATAACCTCTTACTGTCGCCAGTGGATTCCTAACTATTCACTTCTCTCTAAACCCTTGTTGCATTTGACAACCAAAGATGTGCATGAACCCTTACCCTGGACGGATGAATGTCAAGAAGCCTTTGATTCTTTAAAGTCTGCCCTGTGTTCTGCACCTGTCTTGGGTACTCCAGATTGTCGAAAGCCTTTTTCCCTTTATGTGCAAGAGGTAGATGGTTGTTCACTTTCAGTGTTAACACAGGTTTTGGAGGGAAGCAAAGACCCTGTGCATTCTTTTCATCTGTCTTGGATAATGTTGCACTAGCCCTTCCAAGTTGCCTGAGGGCCATGGCTGCAGTAGCAGTGGCCATCCGGCAATCAGAGGGAATAGTTTGAATACAGACCTCACAGTCATGGTACCGCATGCTGTGGATATCCTTTTGAACAGAACTAAGGCACAGCATATTACAAGTGCTAGATTAACAGGGTAAGAGCTGACCTTGTTTGCACCTCATATCACGATTAAAAGATGTGCCACTCTGAACCCAGCCACATTACTACCTCTCCCTTTCAATGAGGAAAAGGACGATGTCCATGATTGTATATTTAGGACAGAAGAAGAAACAAAGGGACGTGTAGATCTTACTGACATCCCTTTATATGACCCTCAAGGGGAATTGTATGTAGATGGCTCTTGTTTTAAGTTACCAGATGGCACTGCGAAAGCTGCTTATGCTATCACGACATTGAAAACAGTGGTGGAGACCGCAAGGATCTCTCATCACTCAGCCCAGGCAGCTGAATTAATACCCTTGTTAAGAGCATGCAAATTGAGTGAAGGATTGAGAGTGAATATTTTTACGGAGAGCCAGTACGCCTTTGGCGTTGCCCATAGTTTTGGGAGGCTGTGGCGGGAGAGGGGTTTCTTTACTACGCATGGCCAGAAAATTCAACACTGCCCCTTAATTGTTCGACTGTTATTTGCCTTGACACTCCCAGAAAAAGTGGCTATCATCAAGTGTAGCGTCCATAAAAAGTTGTTGATTCCACTGGAAAGGGAAATGCTTTTGCCGATTCAGTAGCGAAAGAAACGGCTCAGACTAGAATGAACCCCATGTTCCCTAGAATATCGGCTCGATGGGTAGCAGAAACATCCCTGTTTGATAATACCATTGAAAGTGTGAAAGAACTACAGAAGGAAGCCACAATAGATGAGGTACAGAAATGGGAGCAGGAAGTAGGTAGACTGGATAAGAATGATTGTTGGATAGATCGATCTGAAAAACAGAGATGGTTACTGCCCATTGCATTAGTATATGCTGTAGTGACAATGGCCCATGGTCCAGCCCACATAGGTGTGAAAGGTATTTGTGCTGTATTAGACCCAGTATGGAACAACCCAAACATTTCCAAAACTGCAGCCCATATAGTAAAATATTGTTCGGTGTGTCTACGCCAAATCCTGGAGGCAGAGAATCTGTTTTGAGTGGGAATTTTGCCCCACCGTCCTTATCTTTCGAAGTCATACAAATTGATTACATTCAGATGGAAAGAGTAAATAACTTGAAATATGTATTAGTAGTGGTATGTGCTTTTAGCAAATGGGTTGAAGCCTACCCTACTAAAGAAGCCACTGCAGTTGCAACTGCTAAAGCCTTGGTTAAGGAATACCTGCCACGGTATTGCTTGCCCCGTGTTATCTGGTCCGACAACGGGCCTCATTTTAATGCTCAGCTAGTACAGAGCGTTTGTAAAGGATTGCAGATAAGACAGAAGTTCCATGCCGCCAGACATCCTCAGTCAGCTGGACTAGTCGAGAAATATAATGGCACATTGAAATTCAAAATGGCTATGGTCTGTGAGAGTACCGGACTAAATTGGCCGGATACCCTCCCATTGGCATCACTATCTCTAAGGACAACCCCTCACACTAGGACTGGATTGTCCCCGTACAAAGTCATATTTGGAAGACCCGCCAATGTGTGGGGAGTTCCTAGACCCCGATCCTTTAGAGATATTGATTATCCTCTGATGACAGATTACCTGTACGCTTTGACTAAAGATTTGCGTTCTATTCATCAACAGGTATCTGACACATTGCAGCCACTACTGGAGGGTCCTGCACATCGACTGGAACCAGGCCAGTGGGTACTGGTGAAGAACTACCAGCGGAAAACGAGTTTGGAGCCCAGATGGCCTGAACCCTATCAGATCCTCTTGGCCACAAGGACAGCGGTGAAAGTACATGGACGGAAGCACTGGATCCATGTCAGCCTTCTGAAACGTCTGCCGCTTCCTTTGACGTTTGATCTACAAAACCGAGAAGGGATTCCGAGCCAGGAAGGAGAGCAGATTCAAAGCTTTGTGCCTTTTTCAGATGCCAAAGAAGTAGGGCAACCTAGTGAGGAGTTGCCCACTGTTGTAAGTGAGACAGCCCAATCAGCGGAGGCTGTCATTTCTAAGGCACCGCAAGCTTTGCATGCACCAGATGCCCGTGCAGCAGAATTGTTTTCTGACCAGGAGCAACCTGGCCATTGTAAATACGACCTGCGGCCTCAAAAACAACGCAGTGCCCCAGTTTCCAATGGTAGGAGCTAGACAGAGACTTGAGTTGAGGAACATCGGATAGATTTACTGGGGTACTGAGCGAGACACTGGACTGAACCCGTTGAGAGCTTGGAACTTTGTGTTAAACAGCTCTGTTCAGAAAGAAAAACTGAGTTGAGGGCCGTGGTCGTACTATTGGAAATACAACAGTTTGTTCTTTTGATGAACGATAGGAGTCTGCCTGTGTAACTCTGATGGACACAGGGAGATGATCCCTCAGTGGAAAGAAGAACCCTCTGGTGGTGAGCGTGCTTTGTGGATACAAAGATTCGTTTTTGGACTATTAGAGAGGATCCGAGTTAGAATTTGGACTTTTAGAGAGTATGTTTCCTTTTGCCCGATTTGTCATGGAGGATGAGCAACCAATCGCCCCTCAACGATATGTTGATAATACGCAATCATTTTCCAGATGGACCACCAGAGTGAAGGTGGCATTCGTTGCTTTTATCGTTGTGATTACAGTAATTTTAATGTGTGTATTTGTGTATTTAGAATTTCAGCACCCTGTACAGAAATTGTTAGGAACTACCCCTGCCCCAGAAGAACATCTCTTTTATTCTTTACCTCCACATAAGGCTAGACACAGAGAAACTTATGTTAAGAATGTGTTTATTGAAATATTACATCAGACTCATAGTACCACCAACAAGACGAATTGTTGGGTCTGTGGGTTACTCCCATCAGTAATGCACCAGCATGAATTATTCATTTCCCTGCCCTTGTCCCACTTTGCTAGCTGTGAAGCCTGGTTCCAAATATTATCATTGATGTATTCCCACTATATAGCTGAACCTAAGATATATACTGAAAAAGTCTATGAGGCCATTCGGAAGGATATAGAACGACACCAAGGATTTGATGCTGGAGGAAATGGGGAAGAAGGATCATTGGACCTAAGTGCTTGTATGAATGTATATACTGAAAATGAAAATGCTACTTGGTTACAAGAGGAAATGCAGGATTTTGAACACTTCAATTCCAACACGTATTTTCAGCATTTTAAAGAACGAAATGTTACTAACGATAAAGCTTTGCCAATTCCCATCATAAATAGCACTTCCCCCTTCTGCATACAGGGACAAGGTCATATTAAGGTTGGACACAGTAAATGTAACTATACTTACATCTTGCACACATTCAGTACTCCTCCTTTGATTACTCCCCCTAATGTATATTTTGTATGCGGAGAAAACGCATATACTTGTCTTTCCAGGGGATGGGCAGGACGGTGTTATCTTTCATTTCTTTACCCCCCAGTTTATATTGCCCCGTCTGATTACCATAAGACACATCAACTAGCTAGACGAGAAGTAGAATCTTATAGAAGCATTAGGAGCTTTGATACTGACAGTACTGACCAGACAGATACTTCCTTACAACAGTTTGAAGACATTTCCAAAGGTCTCACTCCTTTCTGGGGACTGATTTTCAATAGTCGTAATATACGACGCCTGTCGAGAATAGTGGAGAACGATGTTCAGACCATGGCTGGGATTCTGACCAATATCACTGTCGAGCTTCAGGCTACAAGGCTTGTTTCGCTCCAGAACCGAATGGTTCTTGACGTCATCCTAGCAGATAAGAGTGGAGCCTGTCGTGTGATCGGCAGCTCCTGCAGTGTTTTTATTCCTGATTCAGCCCCTACCATACACCTTGCAATTCAGAAACTACACCGGTTGGCTAGTGAAGCACATGTCGATAATGGTACTTGGTCCCTTAGTGGATGGTTTTGGGGCCTTATATCTACTTGGGGTTGGAGGATATTTATGATCCTTGCTGGAGCCTTTGGAGTCATATTTACTTGCTGCCTGTGTCTCCATTGTGGCTCGGCTTGTTGTTCTTTCTGTGCAGCTAGAATAACGTCTGCTTTGAAGATTTCTCGACAGGCTAAAATGGACCAGCAAATGATTCAGAAAGAGGTCTCAGATCTTATGCAGATTGATGAGGGAGTATTTGTAGAATAGATTCAGTTACATTGGCTATATAGGCCAAAAGGGCCGTCTGATGGGATATAAATTTGATAAATACATGTTATTGGCCTAATATATATAATATAACCCTATAACCGCACGTCAACCTTGCATTATTCACATTGTATTATTAAAGTTAGAAACAATTCACTTTAGTGTAGCCTAAACCTATTGGTGTGACTAGAGTAATTTTGTTTTGTTTCTCCGTGTCAAGCACAGTTTCCCTGAAACCACGTGATTGGGCTTTCTGCATGAAACCACGATGGCAGACTTAGCTGTCTGCTCCGATCGTTAGTTTCCAGCTCAGGGAAACCCAAGGTCACACCTGCCCTTCTTATGGGATGCGCACATTCTAGCAGAGTCCGTTCCTGTACTCCCCGAGCTACAGATAGAAAGGGAGGCACCTTACTGACCTGCCCCCGTAATAGCTTAGGCCTAGCTGCTAGCAATCAATTGTGCCTTATATGGGTCTTCCCGTTGGCTCCCTGACAAATTGTATCTTTCCTAGTAAGGTGACATTGTGCTGTGTGTGAAACGTATATATGCTTTGCTCTGTTTGTATGTAATCAGTCTCCTCTGCGCACCTCCGAGGGTCGTGTAGACTGAGGCTCCCCTGTAAGGGCTTGTATCTGCAGAATAAACGATTGAACCTTCTCCATTGCCGACTGACTTATTATTCACGAATGAGGTATATGGGCTATTGGTGAGTATAGTCCAGTAGTATAATATTTTGGTTCCTTCAAGTTCTTTCTCCTGCTCTAGGCTGACAGTGAATGACCCAGTCCAGGACCATACAGGAACCTTCTGCTTACGTTACACAGGCTTTAATAACTACGAGATCTACCTATCTCAGGAGAGTGGCATCTTCCCATTGACTCATTATTAGGCAATATACGTTTATATTACAATACTATGGTTGCAAAATATGTCCGTTGTGTCTTTTCTGTACAAAGTTTACTTAAAAACATCTGCAAATATTTCATTCAAGCATTCAAGTCCATGCTTAGTGATGTTAATCTAGAATGACTTTTACAGTCAATGGTTACATATATTTTGAGTAGCTAGCAAATGAGAATGCATCATAAAAGCACTGGTAATATTGGCTGATGTTAAATACACAGTGAGACGTAGTTTTAAATGTTCTGTGCATACTATCTAATTATGACTTGTAATTTAAATGTGGTATAAGTCATGACACAAAATAACTGCATAAAAATCAATGGTACTGCAGTAGTTTTAAAACATTTCAAATGCTGCAACTGTATAACTAGGACACAAACATGTGTTGCAACAAATCCTTTCTACCCTACTGTGAGTTCCTAAATATGTTGTTCTTTGTACTGACATTTGGGCTCAAGAAGCCGACAGCTGACCCCACCGACCTCAAGAACTACCGGTCTATCTTGCTCCTCCCCTCACGGCCAAAGTCACAGAGATGACAGTCAACAGGGAACTGACACGATTCATCGAAGACAATGCCATCCTAGACCCATCCCCATCCGGAATCCGAAGCAACCACAGCACAGAGATCACCCTACTCACCGCCACTGATGACATCCGCACTCTCCTGGACCAAGGCCACTCCACATCCCTCATCCTACCTGACCTATCAGCAGCCTTCAACACAGTCTCCCACTGCACACTAATCACCAGACTACACCACGCTGGCATACAAGGAACAGCACTAGACTGGATCCCATCATTCCTCACCGCAAGAAGCCAAAGAATCAGACTGCCACCATTCATCTCTGATCCCACTGAAATCAACTGCGGAGTCCCACAGGGATCATCACTGAGCCCTACCCTCTTCAACATCTACATGGCCCCCCTCGCTGCCATAGTCCGACAATATGGCTTCAACATCGTCTCCTACGCCGATGACACCCAGCTCATCCTCTCCCTCACCAAAGTCCCCCCTACCAGACTTAACTTCCAGAAAGGAATGCAGGAGGTTACAGTCTGGATGACCAACAGCTACCTTAAGCTCAACGCCGAGAAGACAGAAGTCCTTGTCTTCGGAACCACCCCTTCAGCATGGGACAACACCTGGTGGCTGACCGCCCTTGGAAGCATAGCGACCCCTTCGGACCACATCAAAAACCTCGGCATCGTGCTTGACTCATCCCTTACCATGAACGGACAGGTAAAAGCCATCACCTCCAGCGGCTTCAACACCCTCTGCATCCTCCGTAAGACCTTCAAGTGGATCCCCCAGAGTGAAAGAAGACAGTCACACGCACACTCATCGCCAGCAGGCTGGACTATGGAAACAATCTCTTCGCTGGCATTAACAAGTCCCTGATCTGAAAACTCCAGATGATATTGAACACCGCTGCTAGACCTTCCGGAAGGCCTCAAGACATGGCTCTTCAGCTAACGGACCTGCAAACGCCCCCTGCTCAGTGCCTTGAGACCCTCTCGGGTGAGTAGCACACTTTAACAAACCCTGATTGATTGATTGATTGATTGATTGATTGATTGACTGTGTTAGGAGGTTTATATATTAGCTTCTGTCATCATATGCTTCTGTTTATATGGTTACAATTTTTACAGTGTTTGTAATAAAAGTGTGGTCTCCCTTAATTGAGATCTAACCCTGTGTACCGAAGCACTTCATTTGTATGTAAAGTACATAAAAGTAACATGTCCGCCAGATGAGGGCTATCTGCCTCAGCAGTGCCCTATGCTTAAAATGCACTGAAAAGAACTTTAATTTCTCTTTTCCTCCCATATTTCTGCAATCGTTTTAGTTTTAAGAAGAAAGTAAATTTATTCATCACATGTATAGATGTGCACGCCTGCAATGAAACCTATATATTAAATTCACAACTCCTAGACAGTTACAGTGATATTTATGCAAAGTACAAGTCATTTGTAACGTGCATCAAAGTGCACATCTAATATAAATCTTCTATATATTGTTTCAAAATAGAATTTATAAGAGGATACAGAATGTTACTTATAAAACATACTAGTTTGGTATGTACAGCAATGTCTTGGGAGAAGGGATGTGGCCAACAGGGTTAGGATGATGGACGTTTATTAGTGTCACTCCCAACTGCCAACCATGGATCTGTTGTCCCTGCTGAATCCCACTCCATCCAAGTGGAGTGGGAGTCCAGAAGCAGTCGGGACTCATCTGACAAGCCTAGGAACAGGCAAATGGAGCCAGTGAGGTGTGATTAGTCCTTTTCCCAGCTCAGGGGAATGCCCACAACCTGGCAGGCTGAGGCTTATCCTTACTTTGGTTGGGGCCTGACGCACTTTGGTGGTCAGTGCGCAAGCCATATAACTGGCCATTACTCAATAGATTTTGCCACAGGGAGTGGCCACCAGTGGCTATTACATTGCGGGGACCCTGGGAGGGCTGATTACATTGGGGGAATACGCCTGGCCTAAACACAGAGGCCGCCCTGGCTATATTTCAAGGGTGTCATGTACATAAAATAACACAACATGTACATAATGCGCTTAACACCTACTTTATCCAGAAAATTGCAGATATTAAGAATGCTATCTCTCCCTCCATCCCCGCCAGTCCATTAGACTCCTCCCCTCTCAACCCCTGCTCCCTCACCCAGTTCCCAGCCATCACTTCCAGTACTCTTTCTGAGCTCACTACCCGTATCAAATCAGGATCTCCTAAGGACTGCTGTCCTCCTCCAGTCCTCAGGGCAGTCTTCTCAGCTTTACCTGACAGTATTCTCCCCCTCCTGAACACCTCCCTGAGCACTGGCATGGTCCCCAGCACGTTCAAGGAGGCCATACTAGTTCCCCTCCTAAAAAAAGCTGGAGCCGACCCCGCCAACCCTGCCAACTACAGGCCCATTTCCCTTTTGCCTTACACCTCCAAACTCCTGGAGGCCTATGTGACCACTTGCCTGTCGGCATTTATAGAGAGTTCTGGCTCCTTGGAACCTAACCAAGCTGGCTTCCGACCTGCACACTCTACTGAAGCAGTCATCCTAAAAGTCCTCGACACTCTCCGGGAGAATGCCGACAGAGGGTCCCCACAAGCACTGGTTCTCCTGGATCTTTCGGCCGCGTTCGACACGGTGGACATCAACACGACATCCTTCTCCACCGTGTCAGACAGGCGGGCATCCAGGGCCCTGCCCGGGAATGGATTAAGTCCTTTATCTCGGGCAGAGTGCAAACAGTCCATCTAGGCCCCTTTACAGCAACCCAGGTACCCACTGCCTGTGGAGTCCCTCAGGATCCTCCCTCTCACCATTACTGTTTAATTTATATCTTCGGCCGTTAATCCATTCACTGCGAAACTGGAAATGCACTGTCCTCAACTATGCAGATGACATGCAGATTATATTCCCCTTAGACACCCCTGATGCCGCATCTGATTTTCAGGCAGTAATGCTCCACATCCAACAATGGATGATTTCCAACCAGCTCAAATTAAATCCGGAGAAAATGGAACTCATCTTGCCCGGCACAAGCCCGGCACATTGGGGCCCACACTTCTGGCCAAAGGAGCTAGGCACACCTCCTAGCCCGTCGAGCTCCGTAAAAAGCCTGGGCGTTACCATCGATACCGACCTCTCTCTTAAAACCCATGTCGGAGCCATCATCTCAGCCAGCATGTTCCAGTTACGGAAAATTCGTAAAATCTCCCACCTGCTCTCCCATGAAGCATTGGTGCAAATTGTCATTTCCCTTGTTCTCTTCCGCCTTGACTTCTCCAACTATCTTTACTGGGGCCTACCCAAGTCCCTGCTCCATCGTCTCCAGATGTTGCAGAACCAGGCAGCAAGGCTCATTTGTAAAGCCCCTAAATGGCAATCTGCTAGACCCCTTCTGTCCAAGCTGCACTGGCTGCCCATCGAACAAAGGGCTGCTTTTAAAATCGGCTGCCTAACTTACAAGGCCCGGCAGACCAAGTGCCCGGCCTTTTTGAAATCTCTCATCAACTCGCACTGCCCGGCCCGTAACCTCCGCTCTGCCCATCTCCACCTCCTCACCACTCCGGTGGTTAAACTAAAGAAACTGGGTGGCCGCAGATTCAGCTATCTGGCACCCAAACTGTGGAACTCCATCCCCTTACAAATCAAAACCTCTGACACCCTTCTGAGCTTCAGAAAGAGCTTAAAGACCTGGCTCTTCTCGAACTCCCACTAGCCCTCTGCCATCACCCTCAATCTCAATCTCAGCGCCAGGAAACCTCCGGTGTCAGTGCGCTTTATAACTGTAGCTTAACATTAACATTAACATTAACATAACCCGCTCCAGCCCGCTCTTCTATGCCCTATTGGTTACTGCAGTTGCGGACTGGAACAATCCCCTCTGGGGGGAGTGTCACTGTCATCCCTTCAAAGACTTCTGGGGTCCACAGCACCGAGGACATCCTAGGAACTCTGCCCCTACCTCCATTTGATGATAGGTTCTGGGCCTGCTACTCTGACTAAGTGGAAGGAGTTAGGGTTTCTGAGGGAAGCTAGAACTCTTGTCTATCAGGGGGCTACCTTGCCCTGTCTCAACTTCACTAGAAACCTTCTCTCAGGCATCTCTACCTCTTGGAGTAGGTGGTGTCAAATGGGCCATTGAAGACTACTGGGTGACTCTCTCTTTCCCTCCTGCATAGGCAACTCTCTAATCTCTCAGGCATTGAAGGACCTGTGGACTGGCCTATCGAAAGCAGTACAGCGCTCCTGGAACTGGACCAAACTGCTCGTACTGTGGTGCTAGGAAATTCCTTGTGGCTGTAATTGGCCCTGGTCCCTGATTTACCTGACCACCAGCTCCACAGTGACTCGACAACTCCACTCAACTTCTTTAGCACTGACAAATCTGGCAAACAACTCTTTACTGGCCCTGGCTACCCCCTCCCTTTGTTGCTCTTGTTTCCCAAACAGGGTCCCCTGACTTCCTCTTATGGGCTGGCCTGGTGTGGTCTCCCACCTCTCAGGAGCCTTTGAAGTCTGTTGATCCACTGGTACTGATCTTGGGTACTCCTCTACTCAACCAAACCCACTCAAGATGGCCTTGCTTCAAACTGCTGGCCTTGCGGCTCCCAACTTTTCTCCTGGGGGGTTTGGCTGGAGCTTGTAAGCGGATCTGCAATGTCTGGGAGGCCTCCAGGTCTTTGAATTTATTACCGGCATAGCTGCATCTCCCACATAGTAGACTTGGAGGTCTACCCCTTGTCCAAAACTCAGTACTGTAACCTACTGGTTCAGTCTCCAATATGGGCAGAATTAAACCTAATCACCATACGACCCTCTCCAAGAGAAGCTCCGCCAAAAACCTAAGGGGGAGCTCCTTGATAACTGATCCTGATAAGCTTGACACTATTCTGGATTCCACCAGCACAACATGCTTCTTCTTGAGGCCAAAATGGAAGCCATTGGGTTAGATATCCGTCTCCCAAGAACAACCAAACAAAAATAGCAAAATGTGTTACCCAAACTGAAACAGAGCTACAGGACCTGCATCCAAAATCCCAGGAAAATCAATGGCAGCTTCTGGCTCTATTGGACCTAGTACAGTTTCTGGAAGGCCGAGCAGGGGATGCGGAGGGCCATTCCTGGAAGAACGATATTATAGTGGTGGGATTGCCAGAAGGTGCAGAGCGGCAGAGCCCAACAAACTTCCTGGAACAATAGATAAAATCCTTTACTGCTGCCCAGACCCTTTCTCCCTTCCTTTCAGTCAAAAGGACACACCATATTCTGGCCAGGTGCTCCTCAACGGGGGCCCCCATCCTATTATTGCTCTGCTTTTACACTTCAAGGACAGATATAAGATTGTCAACGTGGCACATCAAGCTGGGCACTTTGAAGCAGACAATCAACACATCCTACTGGCAGTCTAGCTGCAATGAGTCTCCATCTTGGGCATGAAGAAGCCATTTAGAGACATGGACAAACTCATTACTTTTCAGAGCTACATGTAAGGTCATGACTGGCCACAAAGACTTCTTCTTCACAGAACCAGAAGTTGTCAAGGACTGGGCTGTGTCAAGGATCCTCCTTCCAGAAGGATGAGTCCAGTAGCTGGAAGTCTAAGGGTCTAGGTTGCCACCACAGACTCTCTCCTATTGCCATAAGATAGTTATATTTTCAAATTATCAGGCTTTGTTTTTAATCTTGACACTAGGACAATCCCAGTTAAACATATTTTTTGTCCTTGTAGCCATTTTTAATTCTCACATTCACTTTGCACTGCACACTATCAGCACCACTTTTTGAGATCACACTTGGCTGGGCCAACCATTGGTTCTAAATCTAGTGCAGTA
Organism: Lissotriton vulgaris; assembly: GCF_964263255.1. Classification (NCBI taxonomy): domain Eukaryota; kingdom Metazoa; phylum Chordata; class Amphibia; order Caudata; family Salamandridae; genus Lissotriton; species Lissotriton vulgaris. The sequence goes on along the minus strand of NC_141697.1, from coordinate 408,772,566 downwards.
TAGTCCCGCGACTCTTGGGTGGACTGCACAGATTTTTTGTTACCAACTCCCAGATGACAATGCTCCGCCAGTGTGGTGGGCTGATGGGATTTACTTCTCAACCAGGTGCGACTTAATTTGTGATTGCTTGGTGTCACTTTCCTTTTTGGATATCTGAATAGTTTACGTACTGTGGACCGGTAGTCTCCTTGTGCGTTCTTTCATATATAAAATGTGGGGTATGGAGATTACAGGATCAGTAAAAATTATCCCCAAGACCCTCTTTGGTAAAATTGTGTTTTTGTGTCAATCTGTAAGTACCCATAACCTGATCGCACAAATATTGTCTCTTTCCCCATGTCATGTAAGTTATATGTATGATGCATGTAAGTGGAAGTGCTAAATCAACATTGGTGGAGGGTAAACGGAGAGTGATGGACAAGGAGAGGAATTGATGTGAATGTTTACAATTCGTAATGCTGAAATATTTAATTGTGACTATATACATTTTCTGTGCTGTTTATATCTGTTTAAAGGATAGTGTCTTATGTTACTGAAATGCAGAAAGTGTTTAAATGAAGACAACGCAATACGTTTTAGTTTAATAGCTTGGATAACTGATTTCTACCTTACAGCAAAATAGGTTTAAATATTACATCATCATCTTTTTATGAAGAGAACCACACGGACTATGTGGAGATCTATTCAGAAGGCCTTCTCAGTTGTATGTATTGAAGAAGGATCATAAGAGTAGCTCACTGTGATCATGTATGCCCCAAAGGCAACTAGTCCCTTTCATTATTCCGCTTAGTCTTAGAAGTGTTGCCATTTAAGAACAATAAACCCAAAAATCCAATCTGGACACTTACTAATTCTCTGGAAAATGTTAATAAAAGGAGGATGTGAGTGATAAATGTTTAAAAGAAAAAAGCTTTTGCAGAGAACTGTAAAGTGGATTGTTTATCCTGGAAGCTTCTAGGAGCAAACATTTCAACTCAAGGAACTCTGATAGAATCTTTCATGCACTAAAACCTTTGTTTTACTGTTTGCATGTAACACTATAAAATTTGTTTCCAAGAAATTAAATACAAAGAACATGGATTCCTAAAACAAGGCTTTATTCATTCTTGGCTGAAGATTATATAAACGGATATGGTGAAAATTGCATCCTAGAAACTTCGTTTATTTTATTAAGTTGCTTCTTGAAGACTCGAGATGAATGTTTACCTAAAGCACAAAAAGATTTCCTCTAAAGCGCGCCAACACTTTTTGTTCAGAAATTAGGTATCTCTTGAACTTTTAGCAGAACACTAGTTTTCACTTAGTTTAATTACAGTAGCCTCAACGATTTAAAATGTCAAAACCTTTTAGTTAAGTACATTTACAAATAAATGACGATTGTGGCCTTCAACAGATCTTCCTCTTATCATTCTTCATAAATCGGAAAGGTTGAGTGATACAGAAGTCACATAAAAGTAGTAAAAGGGGAAGGCAATTGGAACTGTGCGTAGATGGAGCACTAGAAGTAAAAAATCACAAGGGACTCATACCCGTCTCCATATACCCCCTTGTTAGTGAATGCAGACTTTATGATTGGACTAGACAGGGGGAAGTTCAGGAGCTAAGAACAAGGAAGATGGTGATTAGGAAACTTGTATGACAATGATGTGTATAAAATCTTTGAAACCCGTCGGTGTGAGTCTGGGGTCCTAGAATAGGTGAGGTATCGCTTTATGCAGCTGATGCACTGAGCATCACTACCAGTGATCAAAAAAGGGGTAGTGATGAATCTTATCCCATGTGAAAAGTTCTTGAAACAGCCACAATCTCTAGATTGTACAAGTTACTAAACTCCGGCTCAATACACACCAAATTCTTGTTTCATTGTCAGTGGTAAAATAAGCAGGGGATTATTATGGATTCGAAACAGTGGGACGGGATACTAATCAGAATGAATCGCCTTGCAAGGCATGCTCAAGAGACAGAAATGTTCTGCTCTATAACATTTTATATAGGGGGCACTATAGGCCAACATGGCTGACTGTGATGGATTAGGAGATACTGGAAGCTATATGTCGAATCACTGATTATGAATTTGATGGATGTCCTGTAGTGGTCCTTAAGGCCATTCCCTCAAACGGAATATTTCCCTTACATTACCCTAAGGAGAAGATGGTCTTCTTCCTTCTGTTGAGGGCTAGGAAGATGAGCTTCGTGGATAAACACTTGGTTCAGATAAAAGTGATTGCAGAAGCTTTGGTAACTCTTGGGTTTAGAGAATTTGGCATATCAGGCACCCATATCTAGAACTTAACTTCTAGGGAGAATGGGGTATTGTGCTTACCTAACTCAGTAAGGATTATAGAGGGCTTACCTGCCCAAAAAGACTGATGGGGGTGGGCCTTTTAGAAAAGGACATATATGGGACTTGATAGTTGACATAGATGACTCTAGATGAAGGGAGGCAGCTGCTATTTATTGGCCCCTGGAGTGAGAATAGAGTGGGCCATGTGATAGGAAACCATTTAGCACTGACATAGAGAACTTTAGGGAGTTCAGGAGGGGGGAAGAGTATGGATTTTGGTAGCAATAACCGTCTGGTATTTTTGTCGTTTTTCAATAAAAATAATTAAAACCTAAAAGTGTCAGGATGTAGTAACATGTAGCAAAGTAATCCAATCCAAAAGCATTAAACAATAAACAAATAAAAAAGAATTCAAGTATATTATACTCATTGCAATCCATCAAACATTGGTGAAAATGCATAGATGGGGTGTGGGGACGGTGGGGGGGGGGGGGGGTCAGATTTACTATTCTAACTCGAACAAAATGGGAAATTGCATACATGATGGGCAGGGGTGGGAGAAGATTTACTATTTTAGAACAAAGCTAACAAACATTAGGGAAAGTGAATACATTGAGTGGGTTCAGTTTTAAGATTCTAACTTCACTCAAACAAACATTGAGGTAAGTGTGTATTAGGGAAGGGCAAGGAGCAAATGAACTATTTTTACTCCAGTCTGACAATTTCTGAGGAAACTGCACACATTAAAGGTGGAACAGAATTGCTAGTCGAACTCCAATCTAACAAACAGTAGGGGACGTGAATACATTAAGTTGGTTCAGATTTCCTATTTGAATTCCAGTGCAAAAGCATTGTGGTAAGTGTATATCTGGAGAGGGCGTGGAGCATATTTACTATTTTAACTAAAGTATAACAAATAATGGGGATCATTCACATATGTTGAGTGGGTCAGATTTAGTATTCTAGCTCCAGTTTGACAAACATTGGGTAACGTTCATATATTCGGGAGGGGCAGATTCACCACAACCAAATAATGTAAGTACCCATTAAAATAATTTCAGCGTTTGAACAATAAACTTTAAAAAAAAAACTTACATCGAAATTCTTAAAATGTGAATCAATCAACACACTTATGTTGGAACAAATTGCACATTTATCATTTTTGAAAATAAATACATTGTTAAATAAATAATTTCTCAGATACACAGTATTCCTCAAAACACCACATAAAACACACCTAAAAGAAAAGCAATAACATCTATTGTGATAATGAAACATTTATTTCTCAACAAAGTTTTATATTTTACATATTTTACTTTTAAATAAATAATATTTCAGCTACAATTAACATATTTTGAAGGAGCCAAAATGGCAGCATAGATGGATGAAGAGACCCGTTGCTCCATGCAGCAGCCCCTGAGTGTGCAGTCTGCCTCTTTTGCAGGGAGCCTTGTGAGGCAAGAATCTGACCCTTCTGGACCTGGAGGGATTGGAGTGATGCTGGGACACCCAGAAGCTAGCGGTGATTGTTAACTCTACTGGACCCTGTCTCTGATTGTGAAGAAGTGATAAAAGATGGCAGACGGGGTCCAAAGTGAACAGAAGTGGTGGAGCATACTGGTAGCGGCAGCAGCAGCAAGATGGCAGAGGTTAGTATGAGCGCCCTCTATCCCACTCCATACCACAAGAGGGGGCCTGCTTGGGGCAGCTGACCCTAAATCACAGCCCTTAGTGGTGGCATCAGCCTAGCCAAGTTTTCTGCTGCATGGAGGGTGTCCACCAGTGTGTAATCCTGAAACCCGGGTACCCCAAGATGGAGACCCAGGATGATTTAGGGCTAGGGATTATGGGGGATACCACTTCTGTTATAAAGCAGAAAGTAAGCAGATCCTAGTTGAACCTCCTTGACCCCCCTCACAGAACTGAGTAGTGTTGTGGGGTCTAAGTAAGAGGCAGCGGGGACAGACAGCAAGCCCTAGAAGGCAAGTGCTACTTGGTGAGTGGACTGGCTGCCATGCACATCCTCTAGGGTGACTACAAGAGACTCTTGATGTTGGGCCCCAGCCACTGGCCAGGGGGACCTAAGACAGGTGGATGCCCAGCTTGGGAGCCAACACACACGGTGGGCTAAAACAGTGCCAAGTTGATCCCACCCTCATAGGCCTGCTCTCCTCCTGTTCCCAGAATGGGGATAGTCTGGGAACTACGAAGTGCTATGAGAGGATGTGGGAGGACTCTCAATGCTCTAAGCTCTCTTGTCCCTGACAGGAAAACAAAAAGCCCCACAGCATCATGCTCCCTTATGCAGACCATGTGCAACTTAGACCTAGGGGTGTGGAATTTGTGGGTTCTGTGGTGGACTCGCTCCACTTTGTTGTAAACTGGACTATCATCCTTAGCCCCAACAGCTGTGATGACCCTGGTAAGGGCAAAGAACGAGAATAGTCACAATGACATATGGGCTAAGATCCCCCAAGCAAATGACAAGAAGACCAATAAGGTCAGGCAGGACCTCACATGATCCAACAGGAATAAAATGGAGGACACAGAGTCAGAGGATACTCCAGTCACACTACTGTACCTGAAATCACTCTTCGTTGGCCTCAGAGAAGATCTTGAGGGTGACGAATATCAACAAAGAACTCTTAGATTTAAAAAAAGATGTCAATTAACTTGGGGAGTGTCTTGTCTCATTGGAAGAGAATAAGGATGTGAGGGAAGAGGGGCATGAGTGTATTACCAAGAGTTATCACTGCTACAGGACCAAAATGTAGAACTCCACGGTCACATAGAAGACCTAGAAAATTGGCCCAACCTCAACAATGTCAAACTTCCGGGATTGCCTTTGTCCACTCTTGCCTGGAGGACAGACTTTGTTCTCACTCTCCTTGGGGATCTATTGGGCTCTGATGCCCCCAAGCATAACAAGCTAGACAGAACTCTCTGGGTGGGTCCTCCACGGGGCAGTGGCAAACTCCTGATTGATAGAATTACAAGAGTTCACTGTTATACCCTCAAGTAACAGATTGTTGCTGCTATGTGGAAGAAGGGAGACATCGCTGTGCAAGTTACCAAAATCCACGTCTACAGTAGCAGAGACAAGACTTTAAACCATAGATGGATCATTTATAAAAAGAAAATATTAAATAGTTTTGGGAGCACCTTTCTGCCCTATATTCTAGTGGATAGGCAAAATGAGATAGGTATACACCTAAAAAGCTACTGTGGCTGGACCACTGTGCCAAGGAGGAGAAACAGGTGAGAGATGTCCTATTAGCCTGATAAATAGTCTACCATAAGACTGCTGGAGCAGAATTGGTCAAAGGCTGAGAGAACTGAAACCCTCCCCGGAGTACACTGAGAAGGGGAGGAGAGACTTGATCAGCGACCTTAAGTCAGCTAACAATAGGCATGCTGGAAGTGAGTGTACTTCAGAGAGTGTGGTCCAGCCCCAAACTACAGTAAAATACTTTGAGGTCAGGATGGCCCCTGAATGATGGGACACGCACTACAAATTTGACAGGAAAAACTGGATAGGCATCATATTGGTTTGATAAATAAATCATCAAGGGAATGCTGGAAGAGAATCAACCGGGCTGAAGCGGCTGAAATGCCAAAAACCGGTCCTCGGAATCTTGTTTCCGGTCCAGGGAAGACATGGCATGGCAGTTCGGGCTGAACTGTACCCATGAGGCACAGGGTCAGACTGATTTGCATACACCCATGTCTGAACTGGGGTGGCAGAGTGGGCTAAAGAACGGTGATGGATTAAACCCAGATCCTTTGACTGGGTGTGAGTGTTTGATTGTTTCAGATGCTCCGTCCATCACCACCCCCTTTTGTACCGCTTTTGGCCGCCATAAGTGTGGCAGGGTATGCTCAGACGTGAGTCCCTTGCTCACTTTGCCACTGGATTCAAGCAAACTGGGCTGAAGACGGCTGGAATGCCAGAAACCGGTCCTCCGAAGCTTGTTTCCGGTCCAGGGAAGACATGGCTTGGCAGTTTGGGCTGGACTGTTCCCATGAGGCACAGGGTCAGACTGATTTGCATATAGCCATGTCTGAACTGGGGTGGCAGAGTGGGCTAAAGAACGGTGATGGATTAAACCCAGATCTTTTGACTGGGTGTGAGTGTTTGATTGTTTCAGATGCTCCGTCCATCACCACCCCCTTTTGTACCGCTTTTTGCCACCATAAGTGTGGCAGGGTATACTCAGACGTGAGTCCCTTGCTCACTTTGCCACTGGATTCAAGCAAGCCGGGCTGAAGACGGCTGGAATGCCAGAAACCGGTCCTCGGAAGCTTGTTTCCGGTCCAGGGAAGACATGGCTTGGCAGTTCGGGCTGGACTGTTCCCATGAGGCACAGGGTCAGACTGATTTGCATACAGCCATGTCTGAACTGGGGTGGCAGAGTGGGCTAAAGAACAGTGATGGACTAAACCCAGATCTTTTGACTGGGTGTGAGTGTTTGATTGTTTCAGATGCTCCGTCCATCACCACCCCCTTTTGTACCGCTTTTGGCCGCCATATGTGTGGCAGGGTAGGCTCAGACGTGAGTCCCTTGCTCAATTTGCCACTGGATTCAAGCAAGCCGGGCTGAAGACGGCTGGAATGCCAGAAACCGGTCCTCGGAAGCTTGTTTCCGGTCCAGGGAAGACATGGCATGGCATTTCGGGCTGGACTGTTCCTATGAGGCACAGGGTCGGACTGATATGCATATAGTCATGTCTGAACTGGGGTGTCAGAGTGGGCTAAAGAACGGTGATGGATTAAACCCAGATCTTTTGACTGGGTGTGAGTGTTTGATTGTTTCAGATGCTTCGTCCATCACCACCCCCTTTTGTACCGCTTTTGGCCGCCATAAGTGTGGCAGACGTGAGTTCCTTGCTCACTTTGCCACTGGATTCAAGCAAGCCGGGCTGAAGACGGCTGGAATGCCAGAAACCGGTCCTCGGAAGCTTGTTTCCGGTCCAGGGAAGACATGGCTTGGCAGCTCGGGCTGGACTGTTGCCATGAGGCACAGGGTCAGACTGATTTGCACATAGCCATGTCTGAACTGGGGTGGCAGAGTGGGCTAAAGAACGGTGATGGTTTAAACCCAGATCTTTTGACTGGGTGTGAGTGTTTGATTGTTTCAGATGCTCCGTCCATCACCAACCCCTTTTGTACTGCGGGAAGAGAATCAACAGCATATTATGGTGCAAAGACCCATACCCGAGTACACTCAGAGGAAGAGAATTGACTGGATTTCAACCTTACTTTAGCCAATGAGCAAATTGCTGGGATTGAAGGTCCCTTGGTAGATGAGATCTGGTCCTGAGCTGCGTTTTGTAACCTGCTGGCCTCAGTAGGTCCTTGTAGATGATGTGGGCCAGTTGGTTATGGGGGCTCTGGGTGGAGTGAGTGGAGGAGCGATGCAATCTAGGAGACCTTTATCATACTATGTATCTGTGCTGCATTAGCTGAAAAGGATTTACTGTTTCTACGTTTGCAACTTGGTGGTGTTCAGTGTTAGGGGGATCTTCAAGGAATGCCCACCAATTCGAGTTATACAGTCAGATGGGGCCAGATGAACAAGCCAATTTTGCATGCGCAAATAGGTTTGCGACTTGTTTGCGCATGCATAATACAATAGGGCCATGTACGAACCCTATTTAGCGAGTCACAATACTTTTGTGACTCGCTAAATCGGATTTGCGACTCACTAATAGGAAGGGGCATTCCAAGGGCATCCCTTCCTAATAGTGACTTGCTACCCTATGTAAGAATGTTTTGCGAAACAATTGTGATGGCAAAACCCTCGCAATTTACAGCACTCTTCAAGAGGGTGGTAACTCATTCGCAAATGGGAGGGGGTCTCCAGGGGATCCCTTCCCCTTTGTGAATGCAGGGTAAAATATTTTGTTAGGGTCAGGCACTGGTCCCAGCGACCACTACCTGCCCTTAAAAAATGAAATGAAAACCTTTCATTTTTCTTTTTTTAAAGGCATCCCGTTTTCCTCTAAGGAAAACAGGCTGCATTAAAAAAAAAACCTGCTTTATTTAAAAGCAGTTCCAGACATGGAGGTCTGCTGAGCCTAGCAGGCCACCATACCTGGACGGGCCAGCCATTCCCATGGGGTCGCAAGTTGCGAGTGCCTCATGAATATTGATGAGGCATGCAATTTGCGAACCTATTGGCAATCGCAAACAGTGTCTCTGACATTGTTGTACATAGCATTTTGCGACTCACAAATTGCGACTCGCAATTGAGCACAATTTGCGAGTTGCAAAATGCTATGGTCGTACATCTGGCCCTTGATGCCACTCTTAGGGAAAGTGACCTGTATCAACCTCTACTGTCAAGTTGCTTTCACTTAACACTTCAAGCAGGCGGGAGAGAACATCAGGTCACTGTGGTTGGAGATCCAGAGGAAAGATTTGGGGACACACTTCAACTATATATATATATATATATATATATATATATATATATATATATATATATATATATATATATATATATATATATATATATATATATATATATATATATATATATATATATATATATATATATATATATTGATGAGGGCAACTCTGGGTCTTTTATTCGAAGCGTGGTACCAACACAATACTCCCTGTCAGAGGAATTGGGGTTTATAATAGAGGCCAAACGCAACACGCTTCGACCCCGGACCCAGCAACATAATCAGCAAAAAAAAAAATGCAGAAGGAACAACACAAGACGCAAAGAAAGGAGAGAGTGTAGGAGGGCGAGGATTTACAAAGAGAGGCAGGGGCAAGAAATGGTAACTAAACCCTCTACGCACACTATAACAGCTAATACAATGGCTAATCTCTCAAGTGAAATAGAACTTCCCACATCAATCACAGAAGATAACACAGTGGTCAATCTTTCGGATGTTGTACTATCTAAAGCTGAAGTCCAGTTGCTGTCCTTAGGTTTGTCATTTTGCCCCAGGAACTCATTCAACTATGTGCAAACACGCATTGATGTTTTTAAATTTATACGGAAACTAAAGCTTAAAAAGCACTTCAAATTGGCTAAAGTGCAGCACCAAGCTAACATCATAAGCACAACAACACAACCCACCAGTAAATTTCAAGTGCGAGACACCAACTCACTGAGAACAGCACGTGCGTTAGTAACTGATGAGGAAAGGGATGGCAGGTCCACGCAGGAAGATTTGCAAGCTATGGGTATCAATATTAACAGCCCGTGTAGCACTAACTTCAAACCACCATCCACCTTTATACCGCTCATGCCTAGAGACACAATAGATGCTTTTATTGATATTATAGTGGAGGAGTTAAAAGAGCTGCACTGTGCTACTTCTAGGAAATGGAAAAGACACAAATATATGGAAAAACAATATCCAACTCTCATGAAAAAACTTCGGAACAACTCCAACCTCTTCATCAATAAAGCTGATAAAGGTGGAAATATTGTCTTCTGGCCGCGTATCATGTATATGGAGGGAGCGAACCGACACTTGAATGATGAGGAGTGTTACAGGAAGGGCACTTTTAATAACATCAAATGCCTCAAAGACAATGTGCACAAAGAATTGAATCCATGGAGAAGGGAGGGGTTACTGAGTAAGCAGGAATATCATTTCCTTAGTAATGATTTTCCAGTGACCCTGACCCTTTAGTTTATCCCCAAGATTCACAAACAGGTCACACCAGTCCCTGGGCGCCCTATCATCTCTGCCCAAAGGAGTCTTCTAGAAGCAGTCTCAAAATACGTAGATAATTTTTTACATGATTTGTAGAGAGCTTACCATCATTTATGAAAGATACTGGACATTTTCTGTCTAAACTGGCAAACATTGAATGGAAAGATGATTATGTTTTAATTACTTTAGACATCTGTGCCCTCTATACAAGCATTAGACATGTGGACGGACTCAATGCAGTGAAATATTTTTTGGACCAGCGTAGCATTATTTATAGACAACATAATGCAATGATTTTGTAAATGATACAGCTGTGTTTGAGTAATAACTTTTTTCTTTTTAACAAAGAAGTTTATCAGCAGCAAAGGGGTGTCGCGATGGGGGCATGTTTCTCCCCCACCTATGCATGTTTACATGTAGGGTGGTGGGAGGAACATGTCCTCAGGGGGACACATAAACTGCTTTGTGAATCAAACATAGTCCACTTTTGGAGATTTATTTATGACATCTGCATGATATGGAAGGGCACGGAGGAGTCAGCCAGAGGTTTTTTGGGTTGATTAATGACAATGATTTGAATCTCAAATTCACGGCAGACATAAGTAAATCAATGATCCAATTTCTAGATGTTGAAATTTATGTGAGTAACAATGTAATTCAGACTAAATTGCATAGGAAGAAAACTGCAGGGAATGCAATTTTGCATGCCAAAAGTGCGCCCCCGGGCCACTTGATCCGTAGTATACCATACAGGGAATTCTTAAGAATGCGCAGATTTTGTAGCTCTGAAGTAGACCTAGAAATATGTCAAAAAGAAGCACATGAGAGATTCCTCGCTCGTGGGTATTGCCCTAGAGTGTTAGAGCAGGCTAGGAACAAGGCTAATAGTCATAGTAGAGAAGATGAATGCCTGAACACCTTGGCTGGATCTATGAAGAAAAGCATAATGACTGATACATCTGATCCCACCGCTAAACAGGAACAGATTAGACTGATCACCACGTTTAATACTGAGGAAATAAAAGTTCGGGGGATTATTAAAAAACATTGGCCTTTGTTAAAAACTGATATTACCCTAGCACAGCTACTACCTGAGGAACCAGCTATTACCTTCAGAAGGGCGCCCTCTATGAGGGACGCCCTAGTGAAATCTAGTCCAGAGGTGGTCAATCCCACGAATTGGCTATCCAATAAAACAGTGTTTCATAAACGCATATCGTGCAGAGCGTGCAAATTCGGTGTAAACACCAGTGAATACTGCACTGCATTTGATAATAGTCCCATTAAGTTTTTTGAACAAAGGTGGAACCGGAGTTGGACTATGTTTAACGGGGTCCAGTGTACAAGTCCGACAACTAGTAACACAAGAAGGATACAAAGTTCCCCGGGAGAAAATAAAAACGTGTGAGTGTACTAGGAAGAGCGAAAAGGGGGGAAATTCCCTTGTTGGAACTAAAACCATCACACACCCAGTAAACTAGGTGTCATGCTTCATCATATGGGTTCTGCTCCTAGTCAGACTGGCGCTGCAATGTCTGACGGGCTCCCGAAACCGGGGCTCTTTATCAGGGTTCTTTTGTTCCAGCCATATGAGGCATGCGTGTGAGAGGGCAGGGGAAGTGTAGTCGTGAAATGAAAGTGAATTAAAAAAGGTGGGTCAGTCCACAATGTACTTTATTAGCGTGGTTGACTCCCTTGATTAAAAGGCTGCCACTCTATCACAAGATTGATATCATCAGTGATGTCATTTGAGATGTTATCAGTGATGTCATGAGTGATGTCACTGACCATGTTATGAGTGAAGTAATATATGACATCATCAGCAGTACTTTGCGGGCACACGAGTTATAGTTAGCTGAACTAACGATAACAGGGGAATTTCTATGGTTTTGTACGAGTGAAATGTCCAACTAACTATAACGCACCTGAAACCTATGGTTTTTTCAGTGAGTTTCTAAGGTTTTTCAAATGCTAATATCTACCTATAAGTGCCTGAAACCTATGTTTTTTTCAGTGAATTTTTAAGGTTTTTTAAATGCTCATTTCTAACTATAACATGCCTGAAACCTATGGTGTTTTCAGTGAACTTCAAAGGTTTTGTAAATGCTAGTTTCTAACTATGCCTACAGAGGTAGGACATGTGATGAAAGAAGAAACAACGCATAGAAAGAAAAAAAGAAATACAGAAAGAAGCAACAGAAGACGAAGAAAAGTGCAGGAAGAAGAAGAGATGTACAAAAAGAACCAACAGAGGAGCAGAAAGTCCTCCTGTGCCCACAACTGACGGGTACTGGTGGTTACTGACTCTGACTAACCAGGCCTAGAGACAGTGCTATGCTAAAAGACACTTAGAATACAGTGAAAACACCTACATACACTAGGGATAACTGTGCATTGGGGAACACCTGTGATTGCCTCTGTAAGACCCTTGTCATTGCAAACAGCTGTGTCCTGGGGGTGGGCACCCCAGGACATTGCAGGAGCCAGCCCTGGGGGGTGGCGGTCCCCAGGGCCATCAAGGGCTCCAAGAGGAGGGCCACGCAGCCCCCCTCCCACCATTTGCAAAGCCTAATTGGAGCCCCAGGGAGGTGGTGTTCCCCGGGGCATGTGGGGGGCTCTAGCCCCCCCACACTGGTATTTATTCATTTAAAAAGAAGCCCCAGGGGTGGCGGTCCCCAGGGCAGTGAGGGGGTCGTGTGCCCCCGCACAATAATTACAGAAAGCCCCGGGGAATGGCATTCCCTGGGGATGCGGGGGTTCCCCTGGGCCCCCGCAAACATTTTGGTAGATGGCCCCGGGACTTGGCCCACCCAGGGGCTAATAACGAAGCGCGTGAGCCCACACTTTGTTTTTTGAATTTTCACAGCAGGATCCGCGGATCATCCACGCATCCTGCGATTTAAAAAAAATATCTATATTTATTTTACCCTGGGGGTCCTTGTGGGGCCCCCTAAGCAAGCCTAGGGGGGTCAGGATATTTCTACCCTGCCCCCTTTCTTGTTTTTTGCCTTAGTTTTTCATTTTTATTGTGCCTCGATTCTACCGAGGCACAAGATGGCTGCCAACACTTCCTGGTTTGGAGTGTTGACAGCCAATTAGCATGAAGCTTGTGATCAGGAGGGTGCACAGATCCTGTGCGCCTCTATATATCAATATTTTTTTTATTTGATTTTCTCAGCAACTACTGAACGGATTTACACCATTTAACAAAAAGAGTTCTTTCTGAACCAAGGGCTACCTTTTTGCAAAATTTGGTGTAAATTCGTTCAGCAGTTTGGGCTGTAGTCATGTCTAAAGTTTCCTATGGAAAATACCATGGAGAAACCACTGGTTGGGACCCCCCTTTTTTCTCGGCCCCCGCTTCTCAAATCACCCCGAAACTTCCAGGATAGGAGCAGACCGGAGCGCCCCAGAAGTTTTAAAAATTTTGCGAAGATTCGTCAATCGGCGCCAAAGTTATTGGGAATAGAATGTTGCAATTTTCCTTTAGTAACTAGGCCCTAACTAAACCTACCTACTGGCGACCGCTAGTAGGTAATATATATATATATATATATATATATATATATATATATATATATATATATATATATATATATATATATATATATATATATATATATACTCATGTGTTTTAACAAATCATGCAATCAATATGTCTTCTATGCTTGGGACACAGTATATATTTCAAAGAAAAAAAATGGCACTTACTAGATTGATAAAGGCTGCTGTGCCAGCCGAAACGCGTCTCTCCTTTCTGCTGGGTTGGAGGAGGCACTTTTAAATAAAAAAGGCCTAATCCAGCAGTCCTCGTGTGCCTGCTCTCTTCCTAGTAAACCAGGAGTTGTGTTGTGATACACACACACACACACACACACACACATATATATATATATATATTTATATATATATATATATATATATATATATATATATATATATATATATATATATATATATATAGAGCAGTCCTAGTCCCGTTCAACAATGGCGGAACCGAAAGGTCAAGACCTCATAAGCCTCACGCCCAGCAAACAGCAATAGCCTCGAAGAAATCAAGAATCCAGGACTGGATAACAGGGAAGACGATTTATTCAATAAAGGTGACGCGTTTTGCTCTACACGAGAGCTTGTTCACACAACACGTCAGGAACAAACAAAGCATATAAATAGTAATAATGAACAAAGGACAATAGTGCACGCCTTCTCTGAGTGGTAAACATAGTGAAAGGACTCATAAAGTGACCAGTGTTAGAAAAAAAATGAATGAAAACAAATGAACCGTAGCGCAGTGTAAAGAGGCTCAAAAATCACAATTAAATCATCACATGGTAATAAATTGAATAAATGAATAATCAGCACATAGACAAAATGCAGTGTATGCACAGCATGTGAAACCACCAGTTGGAATATAATTGGATGACTGCAATCCATTCGAAACAAATAGTGACATAGTGCCATAAAGAAAGCAGTCCTAGTCCCGTCTGATAATGGCGGAACCAAAAGGTCAAGACCTCAAAAGCCTCAAGCCCAGCAGAAAGAAATAGCCTCGAAATAATCAGGAATCCAAGAATGGATAGCAGGGAAGACGATTTATTAAATAAGGATGACGCGTTTCGCTCCACACGAGAGCTTGTTAACACTAAATATATATGAAGAAACTAGATTCCTCTTCCAATATTCCTCCAGAAGAACAAGCTGGACCCAAAGTAAGTGCAAGATATATTATTTTATTGCCACCAATTTGTCCGCCATGGCGCGTTTCGGCCAGTCAACGGCCTTTATCACATGACAAAGTTCAGACTGTGCTACCACTTTTTAAAGTGCTAGTGCAGTTAACTTTGCCATAGACATAGAAGATACAACATAATATGAATAATGCAGTTTTTGGCTTAAATGCTTTAAATCTCCACATGATGGACCTATAGTCATTACTCACGACTGGAACCACCAATTATGGTGCCTTATACCATTCAAGTCATATCAGCATTTATACATGTTTTCTATTAGGTCTTCCCTATTATCCACAGTATGGTTAAAAGTTACATTGTGCCTACCCTTTGTGAACCTAATATAAAAACCCATTTGTAAAAGTGTGTACTGTCACTTCTTACATATTCTGTTATTGCTTAAATGCTAGAAACAAAAAAACATACTTTATATATATGCACAATCAGAGCAAATGCTCACTCTATGCTATACCTTCTAGCACACCTCCCTCAGATTATCCTATGGGATTTTAAATTCGTGCAAAATACACTTATGTTTTAATTATTAAAATGACTGTTGTGCTAACAAAGTGCCAATTGTGTATTATAAAGTGCTTGTGCTGAATAACCCTGTGTGAGGATTGCCATATATCTCACATAATTGCAATTCAAGGCTAGCCTCCATATAGGAATTACAAACAGTATAACTTTAATACTCTTATATATTATCATTACGTTCCCATTCATTCAAACTCCCTATGTACACATGTTTGAGGGGTAAATCCTAGTTATAGGGAATAAGGTGCCAATGGTTAACTAGTGCAAATGAAAGCAGGACATTTAATAAATATAATGTAAATATTGCTTTGTCAATAGTTAATCAACTCATAGATATATAAACAAAGCGTCATTTATTAAGTATAAATACAAAACATCTATTACCTACTGGCGATAGCCAGTAGGTATATATAGTTAGGATTAGCTACCATAGGAAATCCGCAACATTCTATTGGGAATAACTTTGGCGCCTGTGGAGGAATTTGCGTGTAATTTTCTAAAATTTTGGCCAGCTCCGCTCCGCTCCTAACCTGAAAGTTTCGGGGGGATTCGTAAAGTGGGGGCTGAGAAAAAAGGGGGGTCCCAAAATGTGTTTTCCCCATGTTAATTTCCATAGGACGGTCTAACAAGTCTACAGCCCGAACCGCTGAACAGAATAACGCCAAACTTTGCAAAATTGTAGGGACTGGTACGCAGATGTGCCTTTGCTATGTTTGGTGAAAATTGCTCCAGTGGTTTTTAATGAAAATTAACTTAAAAAACACATATATATATGGGCGGAGCCTAACCACACATCTGATCTGATTGGCTGTCAGCACTTCATCCAAGAAGTGTTGGCAGCCATCTTGGGACCAATATACATGGTAGCACCTCACTAAAAAGCATTGTAGTTAATAGAGGGTTTTAGTTCTTTAGTTACATTATAAATCATTTGTTGATGGTACCATACTCATTTTAAGGATTGTGGTGTGTTCTAAGGTGATTTTACCATGTGAAAAAGCCTTCTGCTGTGACATCATGAATCATGTTTGAAAGAAAACTATTATCCAATGCTTTTGCCACAGTGGTTTGGAGGGGATCTATAAGCTAAACTGAAAGCATATTTTCTGTAAATTCACATTATCTTTCTCAGTCATGTGAGAATGAAGTCTGACATTCTCAGTAAAACATGTACATCCAACAAGGACAGAGACTGTCAGTTGATTCCTTTGTGTTCTACTGCAGCCTCCTAGAGTGTTCTAAAGAACAACTAGAGCGCTAACAGTCCTACTTATTACAAAGGTATAGCACACCTAAGGCCATCTTGATTGGAATAAAATGGTAACTCTTACAACATTTAATTTAAAAAGGAACAAAGTGAAGGGGTATATTTTGCCATAGAAAGTATTATTAGTGCTGCAGAAAGAAAAATGAGGGCACATTTTGAGTGACTTCTCAAATCCTCTTCTATTTCTTTAAAAAATTCTGACATGCAGTCTCCCAAGATGGCAACCAGAGACAAAAGAGCCCAAATGTAGCCCAAATATCACCCAGATGTAGCCCAAGTATAGCCCAATGACAGAATGTCCCAGAGTGTTCTAAAGAACAACTAGAGCGCTAAAAGCCTTACTTATGACAAAAGTATGGCACACCAGAAGCCATCTTGATTGGAATGAAGTGGTAAGTCTGAAAACATTTAATTTAAAAAGGAACAAAATGAGGGGGTTCATTTTGCCATAGAAAGTATGATTAGTGCTTCAGAAAGAAACATTAGAGCACATTTTGAGTGACTTCTCAAATCCTCTTCTATTTCATTAAAAACATTCTGACATGCAGACAGAAACATGCACTTTGAATACCAGCAGCAGACTTCCCTGGTGAGCAGTAGCTTTACTACAGTGATCTAATGAGCAACTTGAGTGCTAACATTCAGAATTTATGGCAAATGTGTGACACACCTGAATGCCTTCTTGATGGAATCAAAGTAAACAAGCATTGAAAATGCAATAGATCTTGCCCTTGTTTAAGTTAAAGCCATTCTGTTTGTAATGAGGTGGCTTTTTAGCTTTGCTTTTATTGGTGTTTTTTAAACTTTCATGTAAATAACATGCATATGTATGCATATATGTATATGTATGCATGCATTTATATTTGTATTTATATAGATATACAGATTATATATGTTTATATATGTATGTATATATATATATATATATATATATATATACACATACATATATATAAATGCATATGCATATATTTGTGTATATGTGTGCGTGTAGAGAGAGGTAGAGAGGTAGAGGTGTAGAGGTAGAGAGGTAGAGGTAGAGAGATAGCGGTAGTGAGGTAGAGACAAGTAGAGAGAGAAGTAGAGAGATGTAGAGAGGTAGAGAGTAGAGAGTGAGTAATAGAGAGTAGAGAGTGAGTAGTAGAGAGTAGTAGAGAGCAGTAGAGAGAGTAGCAGATAGTGAGTAGTAGAGAGTAGTAGAGTGATTAGTAGAGTGAGTAGTAGAGAGTAGTAGAGAGTGAGCAGTAGAGAGTAGTAGAGAGTAAGTAGTAGAGTGAGTAGTAGAGTTCAGTAGAGAGTGAGTGTAGAGAGTAGTAAAGAGTGAGTAGTAGAGAGTAGTAGAGAGTGAGTAGTAGAGAGTGAGTAGTAGAGAGTAGTAGAGAGTGAGTAGCAGCGAGAGAGAATAGTAGAGAGTAGTAGAGAGTGAGTAGTAGAGTGAATAGTAGAGACTAGTAGAGAGAGAGTAGTAGAGAGTGAGTAGTAGAGAGTAGTAGAGAGTGAGTAGTATAGTGAGTAGTAGAGAGTGAGTAGTAGAGAGAGAGTAGTAGAGAGTGAGTAGTAGAGAGTAGTAGAGAGTGAGAAGTATAGAGTGAGTAGTAGAGAGTAGTAGAGAGTGAGTAGTCAAGAGTGAGTAGTAGAGAGAGTAGTAGAGAGTGAGTAGTAGAGAGTAGAGAGTAGTAGAGAGTGAGTAGTAGAGAGTCGTAGATAGTGAGTAGTAGGGAGTGAGTAGTAGAGAGAGAGTAGTAGAGAGTAGTGGAGTAGTAGAGAATGAGTAGTAGAGAGTGAGTATTAGAGAGCAGTGGAGTAGGAGAGAGTAAGTAGTAGAGAGTAGTATAGAATATTCCAAAGTTTGGCACAGCACCACTTGCACAATAAGTCCAATCAAATCATATCACTTAGAGTCCTTATTGAAGCGCTGAATCTTGGTGTATATTCAAATGCTTTTATTTTCCTTAAGTTTATGTACCACAGCCAGCCGAAAGTTTCGTTCTGTACAACAAAACCTCTTAGGGCATTCTTATTTCCTTCAAGTTATGTTGGTATCCTGTTGTCAGATAACTAGATATTTCTTCCAAATGTTAGACGAGACGTAAGTACATTCTTATTCAAAGTGACTAGGTATCAATTTTACCCACACAATTCTGGCAGACTTGAGTAATTTATAGCATCCTCAAAGTCAGTCTTTCAAAAATTCCAAAGTATAGGACATGATGATCCAAATCCAAATGTTTCTCAAGAAAGGTCATTTTCAATCGTTCGGAATATCGGTGTCTGGGCAGATATGACCCAGGGACCCCCAGTATGCAAGGGGAATTAGTCCCCCCTCTGCAAACGCGCCAGTGGCCTGCATTGCAGAGAGGTGTAAAAAGGGGCATAGCCTCATTACACCTCTGTACAATGCAGCCCCCTGGCGCATACTGGAGGTTCCAGGTGGGCTAGTTGGCCCCCAGGGACCCCTAGTATGCAAGGGGAATTAGTTCCCCCTCTTCAAACATGCCCGGGGGCTGCGTTGCAGAGAGGTGTAAAAAAGGGTGTGGCCTCATTACACCTCTCTGCAATGCAGCCCCCTGGCGCATACTGAAGGCTCCTGGTGGGATAGTTGGCCCCCGGGGACCCCCAGTATGCAAGGGGAATTAGTTCCCTCTCTGCAAACGCGGCAGGGGGCTGCGTTGCAGAGAGGTGTAACAAGGGGCATAGCTTCATTACACCTCTGCAATGCAGCCCCCTGGTGCATACTGTAGGTTCCAGGTGGGCTAGTTGGCTCCCAGGGGCCCCCAGGGCCCCCCAGTATGCAAGGGGAATTAGTTCCCCCTCTTCAAACATGCACGGGGTCTGCGTTGCAGAGAGGTGTAAAAAGGGGCGTGGCTTCATTACACCTCTCTGCAATGCAGTCCCCTGGCGCATACTGGAGATTCCTGGTGGGCTTTCAGGCCTTATATAGTTAGGAATTAGCATTTTAAAAACCTTGCAAATTCACTGAAAAAAACATAGGTTTCAGGCCTTATATAGTTAGGAATTAGCATTTAAAAAACCTTTGAAATTCACTGAAAAAACCATAGGTTTCATTCCTTATATAGTTAGGATTTAGCATTTAAAAAACCTTTAAAATTCACTCAAAAAACTATACGTTTTAGGGGTGTTATAGTTAGCTGGACATTTCACTCATACAAAACCATTTAAATTGCTCCTATATAGTTAATTGTACTAACTATATTTCGCTCACCCGCAATCCACTGCTGATGATGTCACATATTACATCATTCAATGACAAGGTCAGTGACATCACTTATGACATCTCAAATGACATCACTGATGACATCACTGATGACATCATCCACGTGACAATCACATACACCTTTTCATACACTAGTAAAATCTTTCATCACTCTTTGTAAAATACAGAGTATGATATTTGAATCCATTGTTACAGCAATACAAGTATCTAAAAACCTACTCAGTGATTCATAGATGCATACACACATCTAATCACTTACCTGTAGATTCACTCATACATGCTATCAATGAACAATAGAACACTATCAAAAATACTTATACACCTAAATCGACATTACACACCAGCACACATCCTATTCACATATGAAGTCATCCTACTCACTTATGCAAACAATGGATCATACTTACATATTTACTTAGCTACACACTTATACAAACACAACTTCCTCTATTCATTTAGATAGTAAGTCATACTTAGTGAATTATAAAATCATTATTACAAGTATAAAGTTATCCATACAGTCACTCACACAATCATTGAGTCTTATGTATACTTATTTATATACAGCAACCGACACATACACTGCCTTTTATTTTTCTAGTTTGTTGGACATGTACCATTGAGAAATATATTTGCTCATCACCACACCCATAAAGATATTCACTCACCCAAACAACTGTTAGAACATGTAGTTTTACCTTCATATATCTAGTGAATCAACTATTCACACATCTTTGGGCAGTCACACACACCCCACCGAACCACACACACATTCACTCTCCCCTACAAATACTCAGTTAACTAATCAATAACTAATACAGACTTTCACATAGCTAGTAACCAACTGGAGAACCTGTTTACACAACAACTGACAAAGTGATACAGATATTCAAACAGTTTAGTCACTATCCACTATATTTAGTGAGACACTATAAATTGGTCAAGTAAACAGTCAATTACACTGCTTCTAAATCTTTCATCCAAATATTTATTTTAATATATCCACTCATTCTTCAATGCAAATTGCTATATATATAATGCATATTTAAATAACGAAGCAACCCACATTCACTGGATGATGTCATCACTGATGTCATCAGTGAAGTCATTTGAGATGTCATCAGCGATGTCACTGACCTTGTCATGAATGATGTAATATGTGACATCATCAGCAGTGGATTGCGGGTGGAGCAATTTCAATAGTTTTGTATGAGTGAAATGTCCAGCTAACTATAACACCCTTAAAAGGTATAGTTTTTTGAGTGAATTTTAAAGGTTTTTTTAAATGCTAATTCCTAACTATATAAGGCCTGAAACCTATGGTTTTTTCAGTGAATATATATATAAATATGATCCATAAAATCAACTATGATGAAGCAATAAATACATGTATCCATTAAAATGACATAAAAACTCCTAAAATTCATTTAATCATTTCATATATTCTAGTTGCATGACAGATATTTTCCTTTCCTCCTACTCTCTTAATGCGATTATATTGTTGTTTGTATCCCTCAGCCAGTTACCTTTCCCACATATGGATGTAAGGATCTAATCTACATCACATAAATTACATATGTTTTTGCGCTTTAGAATAATGTTGTCGGCAGTGATTCACAAATATGTATGTAAATCTTCACTTGTTTTGAGGCCCCCTAACTGTTTGGAGTCTCCTTAAGTCCTTTCTGACCGACAGAAGTCAGACAGTTGACTTGGGGGTGAATAGATCTAAACCTTTTGCCCTTCCCTGTGGCCTGCTGCAGGGGTCCTCCTTGAGCCCCACGCTCTTTAATATTTATGCCAGCCCACTGGCTGACTTGATAAGGTCTTTCGGTCTGTAACTTACATCTTACGCAGTCGATACCCAAATTGTGTTATCAGTACAACGAGGGTCTCGAGTGGATATGAAAGCGAAATTTCATGAATTTTTGAAGAGTGTGGCAGACTGAATGGCCTCTAATTGCCTCAAATTAAACACCAGGAAGACCGAGGTTATTCTATTTGTGAACAACCCCAACATCTGGACTCCGGATATGTGGCCAGAGGCATTGGGAAATCCTCCTATTCCAACCGGGAAGGCCAGAAACCTGGGTGTGATTATTGATCACAATCTGGATTATGGGGATCATGTTAGCGGAGTAGTATCTTCCTGTTTTCATTTCCTCAGGATATTAAGGAAAATAAAATGTTTCCTACCAGTGGAGGGCTTCAGGACGGCGTTTGGACTACTGCAATAGCCTGTATCTCAATTTGAGAAAAAAGCATGAATACAGACTGCAGTTGGTTCAAAACGCTGCAGCTAGACTGCTGTTTGGGATCCCTAGATTTGTGTCAGTACGTGAGGGGCTCAGACAACTGCACTGGCTGCCAGAGTTTTTGAGCGGTGGAATCAAAAGGTATGTGCCGGGCAGAGCGCTTCGATCAGCTGACAGCAAACTGGTGGTGGTGTCACGGGCAAAAAAGGCCAGATGGGGAGGATGCAGCTTCCTCATCTGTGCGGCAAAAGCCTGCAACAACCTGCCTGGGCATCTTAGAAACACACCAGAGCATCTCTCATTCCGAAAGGGGCTCAAGACCTGGCTATTCATGGATTAACCTTCCGTTAGCTCCGGATTCAGTATGTAGCACCAGGACACCCTTGTGCATAAGTGCGCTTTATAAGCTCATAAATAAATAAATAAATACATAATATAAAACTTGTTTCAAGGTGTCTTTGTTTTGCTTCAGGATCTCCCCCTCTTTTCTGGGTCATTGTTAGATATGGCCCTAATATGTTGGAGGATTCTCTTGTTAACGGCCAATTTAGTGCTTCCAATATTCTTGAGATTGCAACTGCACTCGAGTATATAAACAGCATATTCGGATTTACATGTCAAATGTTGTTTAATATCCTGTACCATATTGTTAAATGCTGTTTTGAATGATGTTGTAATGATGCCATATTGGCACACTTTACATGAGAAGCACTTGAAAAATCTGTTACGAGCCGATAACTTAGCCTCTACTTAGATCCTCCAGGCTACTCTTCACCAACATGTTGTCCATGCTCTTTGTCTTTCTAAATGTGATAGTTGGGCTAGATTGCATAAGCTTGCCTATCACTGGGTCATCCCTTACTATAGGCCAATTCCGCCTATTGACCTGAGTTGCTTTTCCTGCCGATAAAATGATAAAATGAGTCGAGTAGGTTCCTGGGATTCTTCACATGTTTTGTCTCTCTGTCCACTGTCAGACCCTAACAATAAATCATCTTGGGCCTGCTTTGGGACCTTCTTATTGCAGAGTCCACTATCTCTGACCTGTATCGCCTTGCTAAGAAACAGGCCCGGCTCTCTGCTTGTTTTTTGCTGGCATCTTCCTCATTGCTGTAAATACACCTAATGCGCAGCATCTCCCCATAAGGAATGCTTTTGATGAAATGGGGAGGATGCACAGTTGCGCACTAGTAGCATGCAGCAATGTATTCCCTGCTGTGGGTTTTCTAAACAGTGTGGTCGAAAGACAATAATTAATCACTTCTATCTGTACATCTAGAAATGTCACATTGTTCTTACTCAAAGTTGAGGTAAATTTAATTTAATTTAATTTAATTGCGGGTTTATATAGCGCTAGGAATCGACTCCCGGAGGAGTATCTCCGCGCTTCGACCGCTGGGGAACCCGTCCTGGCTCACCCTGAGAGATGGTCCCTAATGGGTATCTCTAAGGTGCGACCAAGCATCCCCCGCGGTCTGGGGGGGCCGTTGTGAAGATGAGGCAAGCTAATGCCCAGAGTTGCCGAGTGTGGTCCCTGACTGGAGTAGGCACCGAGGCGAGAATTATCGAGCCCGCTGACCCTGGTCCACGACCCTGCCGCGCCGGGAATCGAACCCTGGTCCCGGGCCGTCCTCTGCTTACGGGTCTGCCGCCTCTAACCAGTGAGCCACACCTCTTCACTTAAACTGTAAATTAATGCTGTTTTTGTTGATCTGTGCTATGAAGTTGCTGGCACTCTGTTCATCGCCATTCCACACAATAAATAAGTCATCTATAAAATGCAACCATGTTATTATGTTTGCTGTGTATGTTTCCTCATATTGTTGCATGAGGACCAGCTCCTCTTACCAGCCCATAAACAAACAGGCATAACTGGGGAGAGCTGGCCCCCATCGCTACTCCTTGTGTTTGTTGATACATTTGATTGTGAAAAAGGAACAAATGATCCTCAAGCAAAACAGCAAACATGGTAAGAAGCATTTTAGTATGCTGTGCATACTTGATAGGTCTGTTTGACAGAAATACTCTACCGCTCACATTCCATCCTTATTTCTAATACACATATACAAAGATGATACATCCAAAGTTATAAGCAAAAATTCCAGTTTCCATTGAATATTTCTGACCTTCTTAAAAAAATCCCCTGTATCTTGTACATATGATTTCAATTTCCTCTTATACTCTTGCAAAAAAAAGTCAATATATCTAGAGGCATTCTCCAGTGGGCCATCACAAGCTGCAATAACTGGTCTTCCCGGTGGTCTTTGAATGCTTTTATGTATTTTAGGAATGAAATAGATCCCCAGGATAGTTGGATGTTTTTTCTTAAGATATTAAAACTCTTCCCAGATGAGGAGGCCCAAGCTCTTCCATGCAGAAAGATGGGAAAAAAGAGTTCTTGGGTATTTTTGAATCTCAATGGAGAGCACTTCCTTTAACATTCCTTATTGTTCAATTGACTGTATGCTTCCTCCAAATATTCCTTTAACGGCAACAAAACTATGTTTCAGCCTTTATCGGAATTACAGATTACTACATTATATTCTTTTTTTAGTTTTGCGATCAATTGATAATACCTTCTTCTTGGTTGGTAATTTTACTTTGTGTCTGATTAGCGATGATGTGTAGCTACTTGACACACAGTGGTGGCACATTATGTGGCATCAAGGTGTTCCTGGTGCTTAAATTTGTATGCTATTTTGTTTTGTCTTCTTTTCTAGGTACTGATCAGGAGCGGTCACAACATGCAGCTGTAGCCAGATGTTGGGTATTCATGTTACTGCCGGCCCTGATCAATTATGAGGGTATTTTAATTTGTCTTTCACGTGCACTTTACATTTTATAATTCTGGTCCTGAAGATGCACCATGATGAAACATGTTGACCTATGTCTTTCTATACCCGGGCATAGTATGCCACTGGGGCTAGATTTTATTCAGCAGATGAGTCTGCTTAAGGTACATGATCCAAACATTCGCTGCATCGCCACCAATTATTAATTTCACATTACACTTGCACGCACTTTTTATCACCCTCAATTGACCCCGCACACCCGCATGCACCATCCGGCAGTCCTACAAAAGATCTCTGACAAAGAGACCCTTCGGGGGACCCGTAGGGAATTGCAGCGCCGGCCCTACGAGGAGCTACTGCCCGATGATGAAGCATGAGTGACACCTTTCGAGGTGTGTGAGGGCAACAGAGGACACAAAATGGTTTCCCTGTTTTCTGTGGGTCCCTTTACCTAGGGTTTCTTCTCTTTTTTCATATCCTTTTTTTCACATATGGGTGACTTTTTGCACCCTCATGCATTGGTGACTTTCTGCACCCTGCATTAGGAACAGTGTCCCTTTTTTCAATTAACTTGCAAATAGTGGTCCACGTATCTGGAGGTATTCACAAAGACACTGTCTCTCGACGATATAATCGGGTGTCCAGGGTCTGGATTTGTAAGTTTATGAATTTTAGGAATCAGATAAAATGTGGGCAGCATAGGGTATTCTTTATGAAGAAAGCAGAATTCATCTTTGGTGATTAATCCCTCTCTTTTCCATGAATTAAGTTCCTCTTTATAATCCTTGCTGATTTTCTTGACTGCTGTCATGTTCGAAAGTTCATAACACTCCACATTGTTAAGATTTCTGAATGCTTCCAACTTGTATTGCGCTTTTTCCCAAATAACAATGTTCCCTCCCTTGTCGGAATGGTTTATCACGACAGAATCATTGTTTTTAAGTTTCTTCATGAGTTGGAAATACTGTTGAATTTTGGTGTCTTTTGGCTTATGTTTGGTTTTCGTAGTCTTGCGGTGTAAAGATTTGAGTTCCTCTGTGATTCGTTCGTGAAAAATATCTAGGGCATCATAAGGCATGATGGGGACAAATGTGGATGGTGCTTTAAAGGGACCATTGCCAGGGGCTGCAATGGCAATATCTTCAGCCTCTGCCATCTCTTGCGTGTTGGAAATGCAGTCCTGCATTCCTGCTCCTTCGGAACATAAAAGCATGTAGGGTGGACAAAAGTGGGATTTGTTGTACTGTGAGTCCCGAGTGTGGAGGTTTAGTCGGTTGTTCTGACGTTTGCCTATTATGGTTTTTAATTGTAAAACTTTTTGCCAGTTTAAGTTTACGAATGAATTTGTAAACATCGACTCTAGTCTCTACATAGTTAAAATTGCTCTTGGGGCAAAAACTAAGTCCCAATGCAAGGAGTTGTTGTTCTGCTATATTCAGTTGTATATTAGTCAAGTTCACATTGGTTTTATCAGCACTGTTGTCTAATGTTGCCAGGTTTTCGTCTTGGAAAATTGCCCTCTGCCTCTTACGTTGGGCGCATTTGCGCCTTTGGAACTGACCATGTCATGAGTGATGTAATATGTGACGTCATCAGCAGTGCATTGCAGGCGCGCAAGTTATAGTGAGTCCAACTAACTATAACGTGGGAATTTCAATGGTTTTATGTCAGTAAAATTTCCAGCTAACTATAACTGGTGTCAAACCTATGTTTTTTCAGTGAATTTAATAGGTTTTTTAAATGCTAATTCCTAACTATAACTGATGTGAAACCTATGGTTTTTTCTGTGAATTTCATAAGTTTTGTAAATGCTAATTTCTAACTATATATAGGGCCTCAAACCTATGCTTTTTTCAGTGAATTTCAAAGGTTTTTTAATAGCAAATTTCTATTGCTATCAAATATAATATTTTTTATAATGAATCCTATATTGTATATTTATGTAATACTATTTTTTTTATGTATATTCTTAATTTTTTTTTCTTTTTTTTTTACTTTGCCCTGGAGCGCTCCCGGTGCACGTACCGGTGTGCGCACCGGAAAGCGCAGTCTTTCGGCGCGCCCCGGTGCGCGTACCGGTGAGCGTCCCGTTTGCGCTATTGCCGAGAACGAAAACATCATCGTGACGTATCGGGTAGCCGCGTCCGCGTGATACGCATGGCGTAAGCGCACCCGGAAGCACCCGAGCGCATACGATCGCGCTACGTAAGTGCCAAATGATTAAAGCCCCCACCTTTTTTCCTCATTCTCACTTGTACTTTGACTGAGGAAGACCTGATTGCAGACCTATTTGTACTGAGAAATGGCTACGGTAGCAGAGCAGCAGGAGCATCTCAACTACCATCACCACCACCACCACCACAAGGACCACCACAACACCACAGTGGTGGAGAAGAAGAAGAGGAGGAAGAGGAGGAGGAGGAGAGGCGGTTCCTGCCTGAAGATAATACCCCCTATAAGCCAAAGGAGCACATTGTCTGGGAGTTTTTTTAAAATCCCAAGTGGCCTAAAGAAAGTTAATGCTCCAAAAGGTACATGTCTGATCTGTGGCACTGTACTTTCCAGGGGGAACCCTGCCAAAAAGTATTCTTTTGGCAACAATACTATGATTCGCCACATGCAACGCTGGCACCCAAACAACTATGCTGCAGCAGAGGTCAGAGAACTGACCAGAAACCCTCCCCAATCTTCTCCCAGCACCTCCCAAAGTAAACAACCCATTCCATCAGGTCCAGAGACAAGGGAGATGGTCCCAAATATCCAACCACAGTTTGGAGATTTTTAAATAGTTTGTAAATTTTGCGGGACTACAATTTGGTATGGAGAGCAAAGTATTAAACTGATTAACCGTGCTGGAGACAACTACAAGTGCAAAAAACAACTTTGATATTTTTCCAGTTTTTTTTGTTGCTCCAGTTGAGCCGTTTACAATTCCCTGTTTTTTGTTTGTCCCCATAAAATTACAAAAAAATATAAAATTGTTCATAAAAGCCAAATAAAGTAAAAAAGTTCCAAAAAACAATAAAAAAATATAAAACAACAAAAAGAATAAAAAAACAGTTTTTTTTAGAACTACCTCCAATTTATAAAAAAATGCTACATTTTTTAAAAACTCTGTCATTCTTTATTCCCCATGGTACACTCCCCGATACGCTCCGCGGTGCGCGTACCGAGCGCTCGCCCCACGCAAATCGAAAAACCCCCCACATTTTTTGCCCCGCGAGGCCCTTTTATGGCCCCCACATCAAACCTAGGGGGTCAGGGGGGGTCTACCCTGCCCCCTTTTGGTCATTTCCCCCTTTGTTTTTGCCACCTCTTGTGTCTCGATCCTATCGAGACACAAGATGGCGGCCTCTCCGGACTGTTTGGAATGTTGACAGACACCCAAGAGCCAATCAGCTTTCCGCTCGCGAACTCACGTAGCGCGCTGGAGCGTGCCCCCCGGTGCGCGTATCGGGGCGCGCTCATAGATATATATCTATCCGACCAGGAACCTCCAGTATGCGCCAGGGGGCTGCGTTGCAGAGAGGTATAAAAAGGGGCGTGGCCTCTTTACACGTCTCTGCAAGGCAGCCCCCTAGCACATACTGCTCGCCCTGGCCGCCCTTGCCCTCGCCGCCATACCACGCATCCAGAGAGCCACCGCCGGAGGCAGATCCTTCTCCTACCTGGCGGCCAAGACATGGAACTCCCTCCCCATCCACCTTTGGCTGACCCAGGACCATCTCGCCTTCAGAAGACAACTCAAGACCTGGCTGTTCGAGCAGTAGCAGACCTTTTTCCCCAAGCGCCTTGAGACCCCTCCGGGTGAGTAGTGCGCTATACAAGTGCTATGATTGATTGATTGATTGATTGATTGATACTGGAGGTTCCTAGTGGGCTACTTGGCCCCCAGGGACCCCCAGTATTCAAGGGGAATTATTTCCCCCTCTGCAAACGTGCCAGAGGGCGCGTTTGCAGAGAGGTGCCCTAATGGTTTTTTTGGGCGATTGACAGGGTACGCGTACCCTGCGCTTATCCCTGGGATTTAAAAAATAAATAAATTGAGGGTGGCTTGGGGGACCTTGTGGGACCACCTGAGCAGGCCTAGGCGGTCAGGAACCTCCAGTATGCACCAGCGGGCTGCCTTGCAGAGAGGTGTAAAAAGGGGCTTGGCCTCTTTACACGTCCCTGCAAGGCAGCCCCCTGGCACATTTGCAGAGGGGGAAGTAATTCCCCTTGCATACTGGGGGTCCCTGGGGGCCAACTGGCCCACCAGGAACCTCCAGTATGCACCAGGGGGCTGTGGTGCACAGAGGTGTAATGAGGCCCGCCCCCTTTTACACCTCTCTGCAACGCAGCCCCCTGGCACGTTTACAGAGGGGTAATTAATTCCCCTTGCATATTGTGGGTCCCTTGGGGCCAGCTAGCCCACCAGGAACCTCCAGTATGCGCCAGGGAGCTGCATTGCAGAGAGGAGAGGTGTAATGAGGGCACACCCCTTTTTACACCTCTCTGCAACACAGCTCCCTGGCGCGTTTACAGAGGGGGAATTAATTCCCTTTGCATAGTGGGGTTCCCTGGGGGCCAACTAGCCCACCAGGAACCTTCAGTATGTGCCAGGGAGCTGCATTGCAGAGAGGTGTAATGAGGCCACGCCCCTTTTTACAACACTCTGCAAAGCAGCTCTGTGGTGCTTACTGGAGGCACCTGGTGAGCTAGTTGGCCCCCAGGTACCCCCAGTATTCAAGGGAAATTTCTTCCCCCTCTACAAACGCGCCAGGGGGCGCATTTGCAGAGTGGTGCAGGGAGGGTGCAGGGCTTGAGGTGACAGATTGCACCACTCTGCAAATGCGCCCCCTGGCGAACTATTTCCCCTTGAATACTGGGGGTCCCTGGGGGCCAACTAGACCACCAGGAACCTCTAGTATGCGCCTGGGGCTGCGTTGCACAGAGGTGTAATGAGGTCCGCCCTTTTTTACACCTCTCTGCATTGCAGCCCCCTGGTGTGTTTACAGAGGGGGAACTAATTCCCATTGCATATTGGGGGTCCCTGGGGGCGAACTAGCCCATCAGGAACCTTCAGTATGCGCCAGGGAGCTGCGTTGCAGAGAGGTGTAAAAAGGGACATGGCCTCTTTACATGTCTCTGCAAGGCAGTCCCCTGGCGCATACTGGAGGTTGTTGGTGGGCTACTTGGCCCCCAGGGACCCCCAGTATTCAAGGGGAATTAGGTCCCCCTCTGCAAACTCGCCATGGGGCGCATTTGGTGGTGCCTTCATTTTTTTGGGGGGATCTGCAGTACCCCGTCATTGTGGGACCTCCTGAGCAGGCCTAGTGGGTCAGGGTGTTTCTACCCTGCCCCCTATTCTTTGTTTTTATCTTTGCTTCCCTGTTTTCTTGTGACTCGGTTCTACCAAGGCACAAGGTGGCTGCCAACACTTCCTGGTTTCGAGTGTTGACAGACAGTTGACAGCCAATCAGCATGCAGCTCGTGCTCTGGAAGGTACGCGTACTGTACTCCATCTCTAGATATTGCTATGATTTTACTTTTGATTTTCTCAGGACTACTGAACGGATTTACACCATTTAACAAAAAGCACAATCTGCAAAACGAAATCTACCTCTCTGCCAAATTTGGTGTAATTCTGTTCACCCTGGCTAAAGGTCCCTATGGAAAATTGCATGGGGAAAACATGTTTTGGGACCCCCCTTTTTTCTCGGCCCCCACTTGACGAATCACCCCCAAACTTTTAGGGAAGGAGCGGAGCAGAGCAAGCCATTTTCTTGGAGAAATTTGCGAAGATTCCTCCACCGGCGCCAAATTTATTCCGAATAGAATGTTGCGGATTTCCTATGGAAACTAGGTTTTAACTATAACTACCTACTGGCGACCGCCATTAGGTAATATATATATATATATGTATTTTTTTTAAAGCTCCAAAGGTTACCCATTCATAGGAAGCACTCAGACCACCTTTCAAGCTGCAAACCTTTTATTGGTATGGAAAGAGTCCAGGTTTAGATTCCTTAAACAGCAGCTTCTCCCTCTGCCTGACGCATTTCGAAAATATTTCTTCTTCAGAGGCAGGAAGGGCCGACAGTGTGCAGGTGTGGCACATCCCAGATTTAGAATGCGTAATGGCACGCCCTGATAGGGCAGTCCAAATGAAACATGTGCCATGCATGCTGGGACACGTAATTGCTGATTTGCTTCCAAATAGTTGCACACCAAATTCCTGCAGATAAGAAGGCTCTATATGGGCCTCGAAACAAAGACCTTTCCTTAATGCATAACAATTGCATAGTTAGGTGTGTGTTTTGTAGTTTGTGTCTATATGCATGTGGGATGTGTTTTGCTGACCTGGTACATCCTGGCTGTCTTTGGGGTTGTTAGGAACATGATGGTTGAGCTTGGGCGAGTAAAGCTGCCAAAGCACTTGTCAGTACAGGAGTAGGAGAGATTATGGGGGCTGATTTAGAGTTTAGCAGAAAGTGTACTGTGTCACAACTGTGTTGGAGTACCTTTCCACAAAACTCAGTCCGAGCATCTGATTTAGAGGCGGACAGACTGACAGGATCTCACTGTCAGACCCTCCGGCAGTGCCATAATTGACATACTCCTCTGACGGGCTGACGTACAGGCCATTGGAGGCTAGACACCCGACCATCCACCCAATTTAGAGTGAGTGATTGTATGGCTTTCTTTTTTAAGGTGACCCCAAACTATGGAAGAAAACTCCCATGCTGTGTGGGTCATTACTTTTGCTTTTTACAAAACAAACTGTGGGTTTGAGGGTTTGTTATTTAAAAAGTAAAACTATGTAAAGGATTGTGGACGGCCGCCCTGTTTGACGGAGCACTCTGTCAATTATTGTAAGTTTGACAATGTTGAGAGATGCCTGCAGGGTTGGTGGACATCTCTAGATTTGGGGGAACGAGATGTGCATCAGGAAGACGGAGCAATTTATTGCCCTGAAGGACATGTCAACATCCTGCAAAATCAAAACCAGGGTCTTTAACAGGTTAAGATAATTACAGCATTAGGACATACAGGCAATCACTGCCATAGAATGTCTCTGCCACCTTCTGTGAACTACTTTGGAATATGAGGACGTACCTGCTCTGTGCCTCGATGTAAGAAGTGCTATTTAGAAACTTAAAGGGATGTACTTGTCATATAATAGATTTACATCCGCATATGATTCTCTACCTGGGTATTTCAGTCTTTTCCTGGGCATGTGATGAAGGATTCAAGGTACATAGCACATATTGCTTGTGCTCTCCTCCATCCAAAAACCCACTCCATAGGATGTTGATCAGGTGCCAATGCAATGTCTTCAGCTAGCCCAGTTGACAGTGGTGTAAAATAACCCGAGCTCCAAGGGGCCCCCTCAGCAAAAATGGATAGATGGTGGGCTGGGTATGTTGACCCTGTAGGAGAGTAGAATCTGCTTACTATG
The DNA here is from genome assembly GCF_964263255.1 of Lissotriton vulgaris. NCBI lineage: Eukaryota > Metazoa > Chordata > Amphibia > Caudata > Salamandridae > Lissotriton > Lissotriton vulgaris. Next base: position 408,740,342 of record NC_141697.1, on the reverse strand, counting down.
GATACCCCCACTTTATTTTGGTGTTTCACTGTTTTTCAACTTTAGTCTGGCTTGGGCCCTCCTATCCAGGACCCCAGCCTAGCTGCTTCCTCTCCAAATTGATTGCATGTACTTTAGGTACACCCCAGTTTGGTTACTGAGGTACCCTTGTGAGTCCCTAGTATATGGTAAACTAGGTACTAAGGACATAGGTACCCCAGAGGCCTGCCAGGGGCTGAAGCATGTATTATACCACCCCTGGGAAACCTTTCAAAATGGCACCACAGGACTTCTACTGCAGCCTGAGTAAGGTGGTGCAGGCACCCCTTACTAAGATAGAGGTTACCTATATCTACCTTTAATCACTGACACATATAAACCTATCAGTCACCCCTATGGCAGGCCTTACCAATCCTGAAGGCAGAGTGCTTCGTTTTGTGTGAGAGTGTAACCATGCATAAGCAGGACCCCACCACAGCTTTCGGGATCTATTCTCTGAAGCTGTTCTGTGATGCAGCCAGACCATATACTCTTAAGTGCATTATAACCTCGCAGTAAATGCTAACTTTGTAATGGCTGCACGGAAACATGTTGTGTTTGGTGTCAAACACTTTGGAATCCTACCCCACTGCAAGTCCTGGTGGTGGGGTAGAGTTCCACCCTTCTAGAAGGAGAGACATGTACACACTGGTCTGCTCAGTAATAGTTTAAATGAGTCCCTGCATCACAAAATGGATGCTGCAGCCACAGACATGTGTCTGACCTCCTGCTGCTGGACGAAACTCCGGCAGGGGAGGCCTAGACAAAATGGTTTCCTGTCACAGGGAGCTGTAACCACCTCCCAGACAGATTTTAGTGTATTGGGACTGGGTGGTGGCACTCTGGGAGCTTTGTTCGCCATAAGTTGGCAAGGTATGCCCAGACGTGGGTCTCTTGTTCACTTTGCCACTGGATTCAAGCTAGCCTGGCTTATGACGGCTGATTAGCCAGAAACCGGTCCCAGGATGCTTGTTTCCGGTTCCGGGAAGACACAGCTTGGCAGTTCGGGCTGGACTGTTCCCATGAGGCACAGGGTCAGACTGATTTGCATATGGCCATGTCTGATATGGGGTGGCGGAGTGAGCTAAAGAATGATGACGGATTAAACCCAAATGTGTTGACTGGGGGTGAGTGCTAGCAATGTTCAACACTCCGTCCATTATCGCCTTCGGTTTTGCTTTGTTCGCCCTAAGTTGGCACAGTATTTCCAGGCGTGGGTCCCTTGCTCACTTTGCAACTGGATTCAAGCTAGCCTGGCTGATGACGGCTGATTAGCCAGAAACCAGTCGCAGGATGCTTATTTTGGGTCCAGGGAAGACACGTCTTGGCAGTTCGGGCTGGACTGTTCCCATAAGGCACAGGGTCAGACTGATTTGCATATGGCCATGTCTGAACTGGGGTGGCGGAGTGAGCTAAAGAATGATGATGGATTAAACCCAGATTTGTTGACTGGGGGTGAGGGCTTGCAATGGTCAACACTCTGTCCATCATTCCCTTTCGTTTTGCTTTGGTCGCCCCAAGTTGGCAGGGTATGCCCAGACGTGGGTCCCTTGCTCACTTTGCCACTGGATTCAAGCTAGCCTGGCTGATGATGGCTGATTAGCCAGAAACCGGTCCCAGGATGCTTGTTTCGGGTCCAGGGAAGACACAGCTTGGCAGTTCAGGCTGGACTGTTCCCATGAGGCACTGGGTCAGACTGATTTGCATATGGCCATGTCTGAACTGGGGTGGCAGAGTGAGCTAAAGAATGATGATGGATTAAACCCAGATTTGTTGACTGGGGGTGAGTGCTTGCAATGTTCAACACCCCGTCCATCATCTCCTTTGGTTTTGCTTTGTTCGCCCTAAGTTGGCAGGGTATGCCCAGACGTGGGTCCCTTGCTCACTTTGCAACTGGATTCAAGCTAGCCTGGCTGGTGACGGCTGATTAGCCAGAAACCGGTCCCATGATGCTTGTTTCCGGTCCAGGGAAGACACAGCTTGTCAGTTTGGGCTGGACTGTTCCCATGAGGCACAGGGTCAGACTGATTTGCATATGGCCATGTCTGGACTGGGCTGGTGGAGTGATCTAAAGAATGATGATGGATTAAACCCAGATCTGTTGACTAGGGGTGAGTGCTTGCAATGAGAGTGCCAGAAAGTGTACACTGGGGGCACATTTGGTGTCTCTGTGCATAGTCCAGTTCAATCTGGTAGCAGGGATACTCAGTCCCTGCTCTGGTGCGAAACTGGACAAAGGAAATGGTTGTAACCACCCCTCTTCCCAGACCCTCCCATAGGTGGGTCCCCAGAGTATGTCCAACCCCTTTTCTTAGTATAAGTAAGGTTCCCCTGGCAAAAGGACTTTAGATTATACCTGGACAAAACTCTGAACCTGAATCCTGGAACTTTAATGCTCTACTGAAGACTAGAGGACGGAAGAATCTCCTTTGGTGTCAAGGAGTGACTCCCCTGCTCAAGCAGCCACCAACAAAGCATTTGCCGGTCTGCATCTTCGAAGCTCCCGCCAGACTCCAAAGTACTTGCAGACCAAGAAGAGAATTTCTAGACTTCTTTAAGGTTGACCCGAGTCCCCAGCAAAGCTGAGACCTGCAGCCCTCACGAGTGACGTGGAACCTGAACCTCTGAACACCGTGCACATATGCTAAGTGCATTGACTTCCCAAGCTCTTCTGAAGTTGTGCTTTGGGTTACTTGTAGCCCAAGCCACGAGCATTATTAGCACTGAAGATTGTGGGCCTACACTCCATGAGTATTCCGTGAGCCACCTTCTTGCATTTCCGCTCGAGGCTCCTTCGCGATCCCTGGTCCGTTGACTGGTGGGTCCCCTAGAAGGTAACTCTACTTTTCCTTGGGCTTCCCTGGTTGCTCTAGACGTGCCCTGACTCTCCACCACGTGGTGAGTCCCTCAGATCTTGCTTGTCTGCACCAAAGCATTTCTTTGATTCCTGCGTGGCTTGTTGGGTCCAATCCGGGCACCAACACCGCATCACTTGACATACTTTGTGGGACAGCTTGAATCCAGATCCTGGTCATTGTCGACGCCTCCTGGTCCTCGTGGGTGAAGAGTCAAGCTCCACCTTCTTCACCTGAAATCACCCGACATCAGTGGGCATTCGACTATCGTGCCCCTGGTCACTGGCAAGTGACTCAGACTCTGTCCCCTCTGGGTTCAGGTTCCTCTCACCTTCGATTCATGCTTGGATCACACCGGAGACTTTCCACTTGGAGGCCAGTTGCACTTTGCAGCAGATCGCCATTGAAAATGACGACAAATCCCGACACCAAAAGACTCCTGGCTGCCCTGGGTGAGGTAACTCAAGTACTCCGGTGCTTCCATGGGTGTTGGCTCTAGAATCCCCTAGTTCTAAAGGGGTTTGCTCCAAGTCCTCTTTTAAGTGTCCTTTATCTTTAAAATTCCAACCGCGACTTTCCCCATAGAAGTTAATGGTGATTTACGGCTGTGTTCACCCACTGCACGAGTCCCCCGTGGGTCCCCTGTGTCTCTACCTTGGGAGGTTCCTGGAGGCCCCAGCAGTTCCACAGTCTCTAGGCCTTGTATATGTGCAAGTTGTCGTTCTTATACCACTTTCTTAATATATGGTTTGGTACGCCCCTAGGGATCAACGTATATTGTGCTAATTTACTGTGTGCAATTAAGTTTTCCTTATATAGTTTTGCCACTAGCCTCATAAAGAGACTAGTGGGATGTGTTTAAAATAAATACATATATTTTATATATATACCTGGTGTGGTTCTCCTTTCATTTGGTCATTCACAAGATTATAGACTGGTAAAACAAGCTGCTTTACATTCCTCCAATACTTAGCCTGAAGGCTGCTCTCCACAGCTACCACTAGGATAGCTTTCTATAAAGGTTGTCTTAACCTTCCATCAATAACGGGCCGTTTGGACTGGTGCAAGGTTCCCACTAGAATAGTGGACAGCATATGCCAGGCCAACTTCTCACAGACCCCTCAATGTACTTCCCAGGGACTGCCCCTCAAGTTTTGGTACGCCACTGCCATTTGACATGTTGCACCAGGAGAGCTCAGGAGATTAGAAAATCATGTGTTTTTAATTAATGTCACCCTTTAAGTAAAAACAAATGTGGACACAATGGCCTTTGACAACTCCTGGGAAGCTACAGCCACAGGGATCATTATGTGCCTCCTATTACCCATGCATTTGTCTTTATCCTCTCTAAATCTCTTACCAAAACATTGCTGAAAGAGAATTGCCAAAGACTGAATACGAACTGTTCAAAAGTGCTCAAATTTCATTGAGTCTGTTAGGCTTATGAACAGACCTGTAGGCTGCTGCTAGTACTGAAAGCTAAAGTCAACTTATACTATGCTGTGTAGCTTATCACTCATTGGCACTTTCTAACCCATGTCTCCATGTCCTACCACAATACTTCACCATCCTCACTAGTTCCTGTTCATTTCAGCTCATATTAGCTGACCCACATCTGTTGGTATTTGCTAGGACTTAAAGCGCCCGAACCGAATGTCTGACAAAATATTGACAGACAGAAAATAGACCTACAAAAATATCGACACAGAAATATCGAAGGCAAAAATATTGAAGTCCTATCTACATAAAGGTAAGTAAAAAAATATCGAGAGAAGAAATGTTGTTGTCAAAAATATAGATTTTAAAAATATCGTTTTTTGAAATGTTTTAATAATAATGTAAAACTAAGTAAATAATACCTATAATTAAAAAATAGTAGATATACATATTAAAACATATTTAAAAAAATACCTAATACATATAATATTAAAATTAAATAAACATCTACATATAAATTAATATATATACTTACTCCACATATTGCAACATTAGGGAAAGCATTGGATAGTGTCAGGGTAAAAATTACTATTCCCACTCCAGAGAGTGCAACAGTAGGGAAAGCGTTGGATAGCGTAGGGGTAAAAATTACTATTCCCACTCCACATATTGCAACATTAGGGAAACCATTGGCTACTTTCAGGGTAAAAATTACTATTCCCACTCCAGTGCAACAGTAGGGAAAGCGTTGGATAGTGTAGGGATAAAAATTACTATTCTAACTCAAGTGAGTGCACAGTAGGGAAAGCGCTGGATAGCATAGGGGTAAAAATTACTATTCCAACTCCAGAGAGTGCAACAGTAGGGAAAGCACTGGATAGCATAGGGGTAAAAATTACTATTTCCACTCCAGTGAGTGCAACAGTAGGGAAAGTATTGAATAGCGGGAGGGTAAAAATTACTATTCCCACTCCAGTGAGTGCAACAATAGGGAAAGCGTTGGATAGCATAGGGGTAAAAATTACTATTCTAACTCCAGTGAGTGCAATAGTAGGGAAAGCGCAGGATAGCATAGGGCTAAAAATGACTATTCTAACTCCAGTGAGTGCAACATTAGGGAAAGCGCTGGGTAGCATAGGGGTAAAAATTACTATTCCAACTCCAGAGAGTGCAACAGTAGGGAAAGCGTTGGATAGCGTAGGGGTAAAAATTACTTTTCCCACTCCAGTGAGTGCAATAGTAGGGAAAGAGTTGGATAGTGCAGGGGTAAAAATTACTATTCCAACTCCAGAGAGTGCAACAGTAGGGAAAGCACTGGACAATGTAGGGGTTAAATTACCATACTTTTCAATTAGATAATTTTTTATAAACAAATAACATGATGATTAATTTACAAAACAAATATTAATAAATACCAATAAATTAAAATTAATATTTACTTAAATAACATTAAATTACATCCCATACTATTCCCCTTTAACACACAACACACTACACATACAAAAACACAATTAATGTGACTATAAATTAATCAAATAATAACAAAATATAATAAATTAAGTATATTTAATATAATTATAAATTCACTAATTAATAAGTATTAATTACCAATTAATAATTAATCACCAATAAATTAATTACAAATACCAATACATGCAAAGTATTAATACATTATTTATAATTAATATAATTAACTTATTAATACAAATTAATTACCAATTAATAATTAGTTACCAAATAATTAATAATACATACCAATAAATAAAACAATCTCATTAATTAATTTAATGTAATTACTTCCAACCCTGTTCCCCTATAAACCCACAACCCACTACACATACAAAATCACATAATTTAATTATCAATTAATCACGTGATAAAAAGTAATCACCAATTAATTATTAACAATACATTAATTAACAATAAATAAAAATTAATAATACATACATTATAATTCATATAATTAAATAATTGATAAAAGAAATGACCAATTAATAATTAATGAATAATTAATGAATAATCAATACCAGTTAATTAAAACATATTAATTAATTAATTATATGTAAATTATGTCCCACCCTATTCCCCTGTAAACCCACCACGCGCTCGGATACTAAAACACAAAATTTACTTTATAACAATATTACTAATTACTAAACATTTATTCTAAAAATTAGGAAAATACATTAAAAAATATTTAACATAGATATAAAATACATACTAAAATAAATAACACTAAAAAAATCGATATTATTGACACCAATATTTTTGTTTACAATATTGCTTACTTCAGTAGTACTTACTTCGATATTAAAAAAAATGATATTACTTACCTTGGGGTCAATATTCTGGTCAACAATATTCTTGACTTTGATATTCTGTCCCTACGATATTAAAAACTGGATATTAATGTAGGTCGATATTTAAAAGCGATATTTTGACTGCTCACCCCCAGAGCCACCTCTAAACAACCTCTGAATCAGTAGGTCAGTAAACCAATAGGGCCAAAGACACGACGAAGTGAGCCTAACGTTCAAAAGTGAATATACATGTGCTTCATATCAGGGAGGCAAGACAGGAAGGGAACCAGATGTGCTCAGATACCTTTTTCTGTATTAGTGCAAATAGCCACAGGTGTACTTCATTGACTAGGCCAAACTCTTGACCTTGATGACCTCTCTCTTCTCTGGTCACTTTTCCCAGAGCTGGCTGACCTTGGGAGCGGAACCATGAAAGGAGCTGGGCCATAACATACATTGTGTGCAGGTATCTGAAATCCTATGGTCATAAGTGAAAGCTTGGGACAGGTTTGGCATAGGGGAACTCGAAAGTGGGTAAGCATGAGCGCAAAATCCGTTCCGCTCGCGGATTTTGCGAATTTTCGGTAAATTCGCGATCCGCGAACTCCCGCGAATTTACCGCGAATTCGCAAATCCGCGAGCGGCGGATTCCGGGGGCAAAAGTTGAAGCCTGGCTGGCCTGTCAACTTGTAACTATTTTAGGATGGCGCCGGCAAGCTGCCAGCGCCATCCTAAAATAGTTACTAAGTTAGCTTCAACAGGAAGCTCTAATAGATAAAATAAAGCAGGTGCTCGCACCTGCTTTATTTTATCTATTAGAGCTTCCTGTTGAAGCTAATTTAGTAAGTATTTTAGGATGGCGCTGGCAGCTTGCCGGCGCCATCCTAAAATAGTTACAACATGCCCTAATCGTGAGCGTCGTCGAGGCAGGTGTGCCTTCTTCACAAATCTACCGTGGAAAATCAGCTGTGATGCTGGATAGAGGCTTTTGCATCCTTGACTTTCACGAGCGCAATACCCGTGCTGTTTCTGTGACCAGGAGCTTATTTCTCTTCATCTGCTGAACTGATCTTTCTCTCACCTTTTATACACACAAGAAGCATGTGTGAACTCGCATGGTAGCCCTGCCCGTTTGGCCCCGCCCACACACTCGCGGTTTGCACTGTCTTCCCGCCATTCACCCACTATGATGGACAGCTCACTCAAGGGACCCCTGCGCCCTTCGGGGCGATTGCATAGTAACACACACATGGTCGCTCGAACTAGTTGATGCTCAAATTCAGTGACTCATTCATTAGCCCAAAAACAATCGTGAGCATCGTCGAGGCAGGTGTGCCTTCGTCCCAACTCTACCGTGGAAAATCAGCTGTGATGCTGGATAGAGGCCTTTGCATCCTTGACTTTCACGAGCACAATACCTGTGCTGTTCTTGTGACCAGGGGTTTCTTTCTCTTCATCTGCTGAACTGATCTTTCTCAGACCTTTTATACACAGAAGAAGCATGTGAACTCGCATGGTAGCCCTGCCCGTTTGGCCCCGCCCACACACTTGCGGTTTGCACCGTCTTCCCGCCATTCACCCACTATGATGGACAGCTCACTCAAGGGACCCCTGCGCCCGTCGGGGCGATTGCATAGTAACACACACATGGTCGCTCGAACTAGTTGATGCTCAAATTCAGTGACTCATTCATTAGCCCAAAAACAATCGTGAGCGTCATCGAGGCTGGACAGGTGTGCCTTCTTCCCAACTCTACAGTGGAAAATCAGCTGTGATGCTGGATAGAGGCCTCACAAGAGGCATGTGCACTCGCATGGAAGCCCCGCCCCGCCCCAAATCCGCGGATCCGCAAATCCGCAAAATCCGCTGATTTTGCGGATCCACGATCCGCAAATCCGCAAAATCCGCGGATCGTGGATCCGCAAAATCCGCCCATGCTTAGTCAGAACTACAGCAAAGCCGTTTCCTTTTTGCTTCCTCTACTCAGGTGAAGAGCTAACCCACTTCATTAGGCTATTTAAAATAAATTAAAACATAGATTATCAGAATACATGAAGGTAATCTAACTCTTCCTCTGTCTTTCTCATCCTATACTACCACTACAACACACATTTAAACTTTGCAGCATTTTGCCCCAAAAAGTTTAAAAAATAGTTTAAAAAAATCTATGGTATGGTATGTAGATTTGAAGAAGGCACAACCCAGGAGGGTATCCTGGTGCTGAGCAGGTGTGAGTCTAGGCACATCTAGACACTAGTGAGACACCTGGAAAAGCCAGGTCTTTAGCTTCTTGGGGAATACAAGAAGAGAGGAGGAGGCTCGTATGTGTAGGGGCAGGTCGTTCCTCACTATAGGTGTGATGTAGGGGAAGGCTCGACCGATGGAACTGGTTATCCACATGGGTGGGAATTGTGCAAGTAGGACTCTGGGTTGGAGGTGTCTGGAAGGTTTGTGAAAGCAGATGTCATTTTTGAGGTATGATGGATCAGTGTTATTTAGTACCTTAGAGGTGTGCGTGAGGAGTTTTAATTGTGCTCGCTTGTGAATGTGGAGTCAGTGATGCTCCTTCAGGTGTGGTGTGATATGAGTGTGGCATGGTAGGTTGAGAGTGATTCTGACCACTAAGTTCTGAATGGTCTGCAGCATTCTGGTGAGTGTTTGTTGATCCTGGCATGAAGGGTGTTCTCGTAGACCAGCTTTTTGGTGACAAGGGCATGCATAATGGTTTGAAAATCGCCCTCAGCATCCTCAGGGTATGGAAGCATGAGGCAGTGAAAGCATTGACTTGGGTGGTCATGTTGAGTTTGCTGTTGATGATGATCCAGAGGTTCTTGATGTGGGTGGTGCAGGGGGGGGTCAGCTTTTGTCTGTTTGTCACGAGGTGGAGTCCCACAGTGATGTGCTCTTCCCTAAGATCACGATTTGTGAAGGTGTTCAGCTTTAGACAGCTGGTCTTCATCCAGTTGGTGAAATCAGTCACACAGGGATTGAACTTGTTCCAGGTGTTGAGTGTCTTGTTCATGAGGGAGAGAATGAGTAGTGTGTTGTCAGAGTAGAAGAGGGTGTTAATATCATGGGCGAAGATTATCTGGCTAAGGGGATAATTTATGTATTCAAGAGGTCAGGCTCAAGGAGGATCCTTGCAAAACTCAGCAGATGAGGTCACAGGCGTCTGAGGTGTAGGTTGCCAAGCTGACTGACCTGTCCTTTCAGTGAGGAAGGAGCAGATCCATCGGCGACCGTGTCCTAGTATTCCAATGTTATGTAGGCATTGGAAGAGGATGAGGTGTGAGACTGTGTCATATGCTGCAGAGAGGCCTTGGAGGATGAGGGTTGCTGTGCTTCCTCTGTCCACAGTCATGCAGATGTCATTCATGGCAGCGATGAGGGAGTTTATGTGGTGTTGCTGGGTCTGAAAGCAGACTGATTGGTGTCCAGGAGTTGGTGGTCTTTAAAGTATTAGGTGAGGTGTCTGTTGATGATATACTCTGAGACCTTGGATGGGTATGATAGCAAGGAGATCAGTCTGTAGTTGGCGATCATTGAAGGGTCTGTAGAGGGTTTCTACAGCAATGGGAGGACATCTGCGTGTTTCCAGACATCTGGAAAGGGCACAGAAGAGATGGAGGCATCCAGAATGGGTGTTAACATGGTGCTGATGGGTTGCAGTCCACCGGAGTAGGCGTGGTGGGGGCAGGAATCCAATGGGACCCCTGAGTGAATTCACTTCATGGTGGTGGCGGTTTCTTCTGGGGTGAGGACAGGCCAAGTGGTTAGCATTGGTTCTTTTGGATAAGATCTGAAGGTGTTTGGGGAGGTCTATCAGGTCTGGTTGTGTGCTGAAATTGCTGAAAATGGCAGCATTTTTGTTGCCGAAGACTTAAGAGTGATCAAATTGGAGGAGATCAATGGTGAGGTGAAATCTTTCACAAAGGCAAAGATTTATTTGCTTCTGTTCGTGCCGGTATTGCGTTTGGTGAACTGTATAATTTGGTGGAAGTGTCACTGGGTGAATTTGAACGTGCTACTGTATTCACTGTCCTGACTCATTCTCCATTTTCTCTCCAGTTGTTTGCAGTGATGTTTAATCTATCTAAGTCCCTTTGTGCACCAACTGCCTGGGGTCTGACTCTTGTTGCATTGTGTCCAAGTGGAGATAGGGAGTCGGTGCAGGAGGTGATCCAATTTATGAAAATCTTGATGGCTTTGGGGAGGCTGTTGCTGTGCTCTGGTTGATGGGTATGAAGATCAGTGATGTCCGGTCCTTGTCAGGGATGCTGTTCCAGTTTCAGCGGACTGGTAAGCTGGTGGTCCATATGCATTGGACCGGGATGCGGATGCTGAACTTGAATGTGGTCTGTCCAGGGATCTGGTGTTGGTCGTCTACTTGGATATTGCTGAAGTTTGTGATAATAGGGTCAAGGGGTTGTCCAGCAACGTGCGTAGGTCCCTTTATTAGTTGGGTGAGGTCAAGGCTTTCATTGAGTGTTCTTGATCTGGGGTGGGTACAAATCTGGATACAAATTAAGGTCTCTGAGTATGATGTAATTGCTAGCATAAAAGGAGAGTGGTACGACAAAGTCTGTGATAGTGTGGATGAAGTTGATACGTGGTTCAAGTGGTCTGTAGATGCGAGTACAGCTTAGGGCGAAGTTGGCAGTGTTGTGGGGCTTGAACTACAGGTGTTCCATGTTGGAGGAAAATGTGTCCGTAGATGTGGTGTGGCTGATGGTGTTTTTGTAGATGATGGCGTCCCCCGTGCTTTTGAAGTCTTTTCTTGTCTGGAAATTTTGTAGCCAGGGGTGGGGGGGTGGGGTGGCTGTTGCGATGTCCGGTGCCGTTCCAGGGTTCAGCCTGGTTTCCGTGAAAAAAAGTAGATTAGGGACATTGTTATGCAGCATGTCCCAGATCTCTGTGGGTGTTTGGTGAGATGGCGAGTGTATCTAGTTCAATGAGATTAAGACCTGAGAATTGGGACAGGGGCTTAGCAAAAGAGGAAAGTAGTTGTAGAAAGCAAACCCTCCAGGAAAAGGTGACAAAACATAAGAGACAGGTGGCTTTAGAGCAAGTGACTACACCCGCCCGGAAGGCCACAGCGAAAAAGAAGGTATACTGGGAAACTAGCCTAGAGGAAGGTTGTAGAATTAATACAAAACTACACCAGGGTGAGGGTAAATTTGGAGAGGAGATGAATAAAGGGAATAAGCTACTCTATTTTGAACGAGTGAAACTGGGAAGGGGCGGAAAAAAAGCAAAAAAGTGCGCTCCTTTAAATAGGTCCTACCTTCTTAACATGTTCGCACTTTGCCCAAACCTAAAAAGTATAGGCACAGAAGACTTGAAACAGGTGGGTTTTTAGGCAAATGGCGATGGCAAGGAGGTTACTAAGGTACAGTTCTATTCCGCTCTGGCTCTAACAGCAATAATAAACGCAGAACAGGAGATCCAAAAAGAGGGGGTTAGACTAGTGCCCAAAGAAGAGCTAGGACTAGGCCGGATGGTGTCCCAACAGAGAACCTTTTTAAAGTACCATGCAGGGCTAGGAAAGAGACAAGTGAAATTACCTGGAAGAGCAATGGAACAAGGCCGGGAAAATATCAATATAGTGATAAATAATTCGGACCTAGTAGAGTCCTGGAAAAATTGGAGTAATATTGAAAGCCCGGCAGGCCCCTCACAAAGCTATAGGGAAGAATCAGAAATAAATGATCCCCTAAGCGATGTAGAATAGGAAAGGGGGCAACCACGGAGCACAAATATGGTCTCTTGGAATATAAATGGGATGGGTACCCAAGTAAAACAGGAAACTCTGAAGGAACTCGTGAAAAAGTGTGAAATCATTTGTATTCAAGAGACCTGGCTCAGTGGGGAACCCCCAATAGTGGAAGGGTTTAAACAAATTTACAGCCCAGCAGAAAAATCTACCTCTGGCCACCCTGCCGGGGGCTTGTTGACTTTGATCTCAACATGCATACTAATAATGGCTTTTCAGATACCTGTGACATCTAAGTGGCTTTTGGCTTGCAGAATACAAACATCATTTGCTGATAAAAAATATGAAAGCATGTTGATCCTAAATGTGTATATGCAGTGGAGCTCAAGGAAGGAATATGGGGATGAACTGTTACATTTTAAAAATGACATGGATATGCTGTGTGATAAGTATGGAAATGATTTAATGTTGTTAATGGGAGATTTTAATCATAAATTAAACCCAAAACTGACTGATCAGTTGTATATTGAAATTCTAGATGCTTGTGATGTGAAAAAAGCAGAATTCCTGGAAACTAAAATAACAACTGATGCGGCCAACTTGGGCAACTTCTTGGTGACAAAAAGTTTATTCTGTCTAAATGGGAGGATAACGCAGGATTGTCCCGCAAAGAAAACTTTTAATTATGGAACGCAAATATGCCCGATAGATTATATTTTTATGTTGGCTTGGAATTTTGAGTTGATAAAAGATTTTAGGATTGTCCCTGCGGAATGTAGTGATCATAAAATGGTAAAACTAGAGCTTGTAATCGCCCAACATTTAGCGTGTGATATAGTTATCCCCCAAGAGATGGATTATCCAAAGCGGATAACCACTTGTTTAACTGAAAAATATATCGCGAGGTTGACTAAGCTGCAACAAAAGGTGCAATTAGGGCACTTGTGCGGCCAAAATTTACCTTGGTATGTTGAGAAAATAACTCAAGTAGTGGAAAGCATAAGCGTAGAATTAAAGTATGACGTAAGCGCCAATAAGAACAACGGAAGGTCACAAGCAAAGCGAGAAACTTGGTTTAATCAGGAATGTTTACTAAAGAAAAGAGAAGTTAGGTGAGAAGAACGTAGCCTACGGAAAAAATTTGTGCAAACCAGGGCAGAAAACCTAATAAAAATAAAGAAGGAATATACCACTCTAATCCGTAATGCTAAAAGGACCTATAAAGAAAAGTGTTGGGGCAAATTATTAGAAGCAATCGAAGCCAAAAATATACAGCAGTTCTGGGAGCTAATCCAGACAGCAATGGTACCTTCGGTTGCCCCGATGAGTTGCGTAGTGGAAGAGGGGACGTGGACACAGTATATACAGCAATTATATGCCCCAAGGAGAGGGACTGGAAATGAGGTTGCTGGGTACTGGCATGGCCAAGTAGAGGATCTAAAACAAGAATGTTTAACAACAAATGTTCTTAGAACAATAAAGACACTGAACCTAACTAGGGCAGCAGGCCCAGATAATCTACCAGCCCTGATACTAAATTCAAATCAGACTTGGTGGGCGGAATTCTACGCGAAAATGTTTACCTTAATCTTAGAACAAGGGATTATGCCCCCAAACTGGAAGGGAGCTATAATAAGACCGCTACACAAGAAAGGGGATGCATATGCCCCAAAGAATTATAGGCTAATCAACCTATTAGATATAGGAGAATTTTTTTTCTCTAAAATAGTCCTTAGTAAGTTAAAAGTCTGGGCGGAACATAGATCTACCATCCCGGTTGAGCAAGGGGGCTTCAAAGAAGGCCACTCTACGATAGATCATTGTTTTGCATTGTGGGCCCTGGCTAGGAAATCGATGGAACAAAATGGCAAAATATTTTGCTGTTTCGTCGATTTCCGAGCGGCGTTTGACACCGTAGACCGAAATAGCCTTTGGGAGGTACTGGAAAACTATGAAATGCCACAGGGCATACTGAACATCTTGAAAGAACTGCATAGTGGTAATTGGGCCCAGGTTATTAGAGATATAAAAGGTTCCCTAACCCAAAAAATTCCAGTAAAAAATGGCTTGAGACAAGGGTGCGTTTTGGCACCCTTGCTTTTCTCAATCTTTTTGGCAGACCTCCCAGCGACTCTGGAAATTGAAAAAAGTGCGAGCCCTCGTATGAATAATAATAAAGTGTCATGTCTCTTGTACGCCGATGATCTTGTGATTTTGGATCAAACAGAAATGGGCCTACAAAGGAAGCTAAATGTGTTCAATAAGTACTGTGATAAAAAGCTCTTAACAGTGAATATGGAAAAAACAAAGATCCTATGTTTTGGAAAGAGGGTAAACAATTTTAATTGGTTTTTAGGACAGGATAAATTAGACACAGTAAATGAATATAAATATTTAGGCCTCTGGTTTAATGGTGCATTAAAGTGGAATACCCACTTGGAGGCACAGAAAGCAAAGGCCTATTCGTCTGTCTGTGGGCTGAAAAAATTTAACAAAGATTATGGCGACATGTCACACAGACTGCTTTTGAAGGCTTTTGAAGCTATGATCCCCCCACAAGTGCTTTATGGAGCTGAGGTGCTTTTTCTGAGCTGTAAAAATTGGTGGGACCGGGAAGAAGGAAAAATTGTGAAGATGTTGTTGTCCTTACCAAATAGCTCCATGATTGAAGCAATCAGAATGGAGGTGGGTTTAACATCATGGGAGGTAAAGTCCCAATTGTCTCAAATAGGATTTTGGAACCGACTGGAGCCTGGTGGTGATGAGAAGGTTTCAATTTGGTGTAGAGAGGAAATTCGAGTAAGCAGCTTACGCTGGGCGCGAGATGTGAAGAAAACCCTCCAGACGGTAGCTGCGAACTTGAAATTGAGCCTTTCCCCACCACTGTTGAATATAGTGTGTACGAAAAAGATGCTTAGAAACCAAGGGCTTGAATACTCTAGATCAAAAGATATGGACTATCTAAGGCTAAAAAAATCAGTGAATTGGGTAAAAAATGAGTGGGAAAAGAAGGTCCGGTTCCCATACCTGGATTTACTGCCTAGTAGATGGCTAAGACATGAAATTTTGAAGATTCGGGTGGGACTAAATCCATGGAAGATTGAAAGAAAAATAAGTGTGGTCCTGATCCATCCGGATGGAATTTGCAAATGTGGTCTAGGTGTAAGGAATAATATTTTACATATATTGTGTGATTGTACGTGTATTTTAGCAATTCGGAAAAAAAATTTACGCCCAATTTTTTAAAAAAATGAGGTGTCCTCACGGGCTGACGCTATTGACCTCCTCACAGAAATGTCTTCTTTGGATACTACAATTGCGTTGGGGAAATTTCTGAAAGCAACACAAGAATATGTAATGGAGACAACAAAGGAGAATGGGAGAGTTTGAAGTTATAGAGTATCCCAATTTTATGCGTATGGCTCTGATAAGTGTTGTAATTGTATAAAATGAACTGTGGTTTTAAATATTGTATGCTTATGGTTTTACAAGTGCTGTAAATGTGTAAAATGAATTGTGGTTTTAAATGTCTTATCACGATATGCGATCCATTGTTCCATGTATGGTTTATAGACTATGGTCTAAATAAACTTTGTGTGTTAACAGAGTAAGCGGGTGTTGAGGAGCATGCATGCAAGCGTAGACAGTTGTGTGGGTGGTTGCTATACTGCTTGAGTGTCAGAGAGGTGTGTGATATATGTTGCCCACAAGGTGAGTGTTAGGTGTGGGTAAGTGCATGAAAACGTGTAGTAAGCACAGAAAAATATTCGCATGATATGTTATGTGGTACAGGGAGGTAGCAGGGCACAGAGGGCCGCAGTACGGTATAAGTGGTGGGTAGAGGACCAGACTTCCTGGGCGGTGGGGCTCCATGCTCAGACGGGAGCCAGTGGTGTGCCCACTGCACACATCCACTGTACGTCCACACTGTAGTAGCCATTAAGTAGGCCTTAGAAGTGGGGAGAAGTGATTTCAATTTCTGTGCAGACTAGCGAAGGAGGATTTACATATGTACATAAGTGACAGAAACCACTCAGTAGTTACAGTTATGATTACCAGTGATAGGAATTCTTCAGATTGTTACCCCTTAATAACTTTGCACTCATATGACTGATCTCTATGAAACTTTCCAGACCTCTTCTTCCTTCTGCATTGATGGATGATGGAAAGTTTTGCAGGGACTGGTAAAAAGTGCTTGAAGAAAAACAAAGGGGGGGCAGTCAGATTTGGATGACCTATGCCAGGATTATAGATCATGGTGTGCATATGGTCCTTTTGGAGTTAGAGGTAAGTATTTGTTAAGTTATAAGGGTGCAAAACGTAGTGATATCTGTTGTTGCTGTACTTTTGTGGTAATTTCATAAAACTACCGAGATAGATGCCGAAGACAAGGCATTATATCTTTGGATAATGACTGCCTTTACAAAATTAATGCAGGCATGCTGTTTTTGAGCAATTTGGCTGTGTTCTGGTTTAGAGCATAAAATACATGTAAAGTTGTAAGTTTTATTATTTGCCCTATCTAGTATCACTTGTTTACAGTCTGAAAGGTAGGGAAAAACAAATATAATATATTGCAGTACTGAAAACGAAAGAAAATATATAAATATGTTTAAAAAATAAAAACACTGTAATAACCTATATTTTACAAATGTAGTTTAATGTAATGTATGTTCTAAATCTTAGATATGTAAAAAAAACATTATGTTGTAGCATGCACATTACTCTAAAATACAGTGCAATTTAAAATACATTATGATAAATAGATAAATTGGGTAAAAACTCAAACAGGTACCTGCTAACTACTAGCATGGTACACCATAAACATTTAAAAAATATATGGAAAAAAATATTCTCTATACACAACAACACTTTAATTAAGTAGTACTAGGTAGGGAAAAAGAAGAGAACATACTAGATACCTATATATATATACGGCCATAACCCAAAACACATCAGTGTGGGAAAAATTGCATAATCCCTTTCCATTGCCATGTACCATGGCATACCGCAAAAGTACTGCGGTATACCGTGGAACAACGTATCACTAACACTCAGATTTACTACTGTATTCCCATACCCTTGTGTCACACTTATTGTTGCATGGCAACGCAATACTTAAGAGACATATACGAAGGAACGCAAGGCCACTATGCGTGGCTCTGCATTGGTTAGTAAAGCTAGATAAACACAAGGCAGGGCAAATCACTGTCTTGCATTACTTTTTACACCATATTCTAGAATCCTACCTAATGTAATCTACGTCCGTATGCTACTCCATTCCACACCAGTCTACTTTATTCCACTGTATACCATTCCACTGCCCACCACTCCAATATATGCCACTCAAATCCGGCCAATCCACTGTACAACACTACACATACGCTATTACACTCTACATCACTATAATGTACTCCACTATTATGCATGCCATTTCACTATACGCCACTCTACTATACGCCACTACATTCTGTGCTTTAACACTGTACATACTGCCACTTTACGACACTTCACTGTGTGGTATTCCACTCCACCCCACTTCAGTGTACGGCTCTCCACTGTACTTCACTACATTGTACAGTTAAACATCCTTTAGTACACAGCTGTTACAAAGATTACCATTACTTCGCAAGCGTTACAACGCATGCGATGTTACAACGAGTAGCCTTTACTACGCAAGTTGTTACATCGCATGTGTTGTAAGGCATGTGAGGTAATGTGAGGTAATGCTATCCACATAGTTGTGTGTAAACGGACACGCTTCCTCTTCGACGCGCTTCCTTTTCATCACAACGATGTAGAGGCATTGTCTACAGTGAATGCAGAGTTAATTTGCCTCTGATTGATGTGTCATCATTTCGGGGCTTTGCTGATTGATGGCGTGGCACACAGCTTAATGATTGTTTTAGAATTTGCGTGTGGTTTTTAAGTAGCTTATTTGAAGTTTAGGGTGCTACACCAAGTGACGTAACCGTCCAAGTACGTCGTAATTATTTACTGGCTGAGTGTGTTACAGGGGTGTAAACGCATCCTTGTGTGTGGGTCCTCACATCTGGTTCGTCATATGTAGACAGACTCCAATGTTAGGTATGACCATCAATTATTTATTCAAAGATTCGTCATATTTCATTGTAGTAACAGTTCATAAATGAGTATTTTTCAATGTATTAGTTTGACCTCGAAAGCATCAAGTCAAAGTAGTTTCAACATACTCCAATGCATTTCGGGCATGGTTTGCCCTTTATCAAGGAGCTCTGTGAAGGCAACAAAACGTATTTACAATTCAAATCATAACCCAAATAAAATAACATGTTAATCGTTTGCATTTGTTTCACGTGTACAAAAGCATGCGTGGAGGACATACGGTGGGGGCTATATGGGTACCTTATAAACCATGGTGGGTGGCTGGGGTGTGATGGGGGGGTTTTTGCAAGGGATCGGGAAGTTGGGCACTTACGTGGCTTGATCATTAGAGGCGGTTAATCTGCGAAAATAAAATGCGGGTAATGCGAGGTTAGAAACGGTGAGACCCACAGTTAACGAATAACACGGGTCAATATCGGAGCTCCGACTTACTTCAGTCAATGTGGAGATTCAGTTCTAGGATTGGCATGCGAAGTTGCGCGGAGTTCGCGGAAGTGTTTGGCGGAGCGGGTGGGGACGGAGGTTGTAGATCGTAGGTTGGTCAAGTGGTGAAGTAGTGAGAGTCAAAGAGAGAATAAGGAGTAACGAGGAAAGTGACAGCCATGTTGAAAGGAGGATTGTGAAGGATGTGTGCGATCTGAAAAAATGTAAACATTGATGGATGCAAATCAAATATAAACATTAAAGGAGGTAATTCTCAAGTGGAATGTACAAAAGGTACTGGTGAAACATATGTACCCACTGGTACTATAGGAAACAACTAAATTCAATACGGTCATTAAGCCCTTATGGCTTCATCGCTTTGAGTCTGTATATCCAAGCTGTCTCTCGTTGCAGCAGTACTTTGTTATTGTCTTTTCCTTCTTGTTTGCGAACGGTTTCAAGCACCATGAATTTCAATTGTGCTACATTGTGGTTGAATTCATTGAAGTGCATTGCAATGCTGGATTTCTGGTTTTTGGTGAGAATATTTGACTTATGCTCATTGAGGCGAATTTTAATTTTTCTGGTGGTTTTGCCCACATATATCATACCACATGGGGATTTAAGTAGGTAAATTAAGTTGCTTGAATCACATGTTGCATCCACATGTAGTTTAATTTGGAACCCTTTCATGGGATGGCTTATGCTGTTTCCCTTGATGATGTTGTTACAACTATTGCAGTTGAGACACGGTCGTGTGCCTGTGTGGGAGAGTTGTGTCATGGATTTTTTGGACAAGATTTCTTTTAGGTTTTCAGACCTGGTATAAGCAAAGATCGGTGGATTTTCAAACAGCTTTTCAAAGTCGGGTTCGGATGACAATATACGCCAATGTTTTAAAATGATGCTTTTGTAAGATCTGCTGGAAGTGGAATATTTAGAAACTATTACAGTTGTTTTCTCTTCTTTTTTAGTTGATCCTTTGAGGGCTTCCTGTCATGTGATGGTAGCTATTTTTTTCATAGCTTCATTTATGGTTTCTTGAGGGTAACCTCGGTTGAGGAACCTGGTAGCCATTTCTTCCATTTGCACCTTGCATCTTTCAGTGTCTGATACGATTCGTTTTAGACGTAGCATCTGACTGAATGGTAAATTATTTTTTAAGGAATTTTGGTGGAAGTTGGTATGATGTACTGTATTGTTTCGATACGTGGTTTTGCGGAAAAGGTCTGTTTCCAACCCTTTTGCTGTGGTTTTAACCAGCACGTCAAGAAAAGTGATGGTGTGCTCATTGATGTTCCATGTGAGAATAATGCGGTTGTCTTTGGTGTTCAAGTCAGTAAGGGCTGACTCTAAGTTTTCACGAGTGTCTTTCCAAATAAAAAATAACCTCATCGATGTAACGTACGTACAACTTTAGGTTATCTGTCCAATTTGGGTTGGCATAGATGTGGGTTGATTCAAATTCTGCCATGTAGGTATTAGCATAGGTCGGTGCTGCGCAGTTGCCCATTGACATGCCGGACATTTGAAGATACCATTGTTGTTCATGGGTAAAATAGCTATGATGTAATGCTATCCACATAGTTTTGTGTAAACTGACACGCTTCCTCTTCGACGCGCTTCCGTTTCATCACAATGATGTAGAGGTATTGTCTACAGTGAATGCAGAGTTAATTTGCCTCTGATTGATGTGTCATCATTTCGGGGCTACAAGAAGTAGAGACTGCGCTGCTTCTAAAAAAAAAAAGAGGGAGTGCAGGCGGCACATGCATCCATACCCAATATGCGCATGTACGGCGACACAATTTGGGATTATTCAACAGGTGACTGCACTAAGCTGGAGAAGACAGGAACTGAGGAACCGAGGAGAGAAAGGTAAGAGGGGCTGTGCAGTATTTAAGGGTTTAGGGGAGGGGGAGGGTCGTGCAGGGGGTAGTCTTTTTGGTTTAATGGTAGTGTTGTTGTGTTTGTGTAGTATAGAATAGTGTATTTAGGGTTTAGGGGGGGGTCTGGGGGTCTTGAAGGGTAGTGTTTAGGAGTAGGGACAGGAATGGGGGTAGGGGCGGCGTCATGCTGGGGGTAGTGTTGTAGAGTTTAGGGTATTGTTTTGGTGTTAGTGTAGTGTAGGGTAGTGTTTTAGGGTTTAAGGTGGTGTTGGGGGGTCATGCATGGTAGGGTTTGAGTGTAGGGACCTTCTTGGGGTATGGGCAGGGTCGTGCTCGGGGTAGTGTTGTGGTTTTTGTGTACTGTAAGGTAGTGTTTTAGGGTTTAGAGTAGTGTCTGGGGTGCATACAGGGTAGTGTTTGGGAGTAGGGACAGGAATGGGGTAGGGGCAGAGTCGTGCTGGGGTAGTGTTTTAGGGTTTAGGGTAGTGTTGTGATGTTAGTGTAGGGTAGTGTTTTAGGGTTTAGGGTAGTGTCGGAGTGCGTGCAGGGTAGTGTTTGGGAGGAGGGACAGGAATGGGGTAGGGGCAGGGTCGTGCTGGGGGTAGTGATTTAGGGTTTAGGGTAGTGTTGTGGTTGTTGTGCAGTATAGGGTAGTGAATTAGGGTTTAGGGTTTGTGTTGTGGTTTTTGTGTACTGTAGGGTAGTGTTTTAGGGTTCAGGGTAGTGTTGGGGTGCGTGCAGGGTAGTTTTTGGGACTAGGGACAGGAATGAGGGTCAGGCAGAGTCATGCTGGAGGTAGTGATTTAGGGTTTAGGGTAGTGTTGGGGGTGCATGCCGGGAAGTGTTTGAGTGTAGGGCGAGGGCTCGGGGAAGGGGGAGGGTCATCCAGAGTGTAGTGATTTAGGGTTTAGGATAGTGTAGTGGTGTTTGAGTAGTGTAGGGTAGTGTAGTGTTTTAGGGTTTGGGTAGTGTTTTAGAGTTTGTGATGTGTAGGGTAGTGTATTTGCATATAGTATTTAGTGTAGTGTTGGGTTTTTATTACTAGGCAAGTTTTTAGTTTGCATACATTACACTTTCAATGTTAAGGTATGCGAACTAAAAACTTGCGTAGTAACGGTATTTGCTAAGTAAAAACATCGCAGTAAAAAGCAGGGAAGTAATGGTGTGCAAAATAACGAGTCATATTCCATTGTACACCATCCCACTCTTCATTACTCCGCTCCTCGCTATTCCATCGTACGCCACTAAGCATGGGCGGAAAATCCGTTCCGCTCGCAGATTTTGCGGATTTTCGGTAAATTCGCAATCCGCGAACGCTCGCGAATTTACCGAAAATCCGCAAATTCGCACACAGCGGATTTTTTTTTCTTGGTGATACAATTTTGCAGCGTGTGGTGTAAGTTCGCAATTGCGAACATGTAGGTGCGGCGGGCAGCAACAATCTCGCACTCGCGAAATTACAAAAAATTGCAATTCTGCACAAGAAATCTACTAGCAAGCAGCATAGACCTTCTGAAAATGATGATTTTTATCAGAATAACTCCTCAGGTTGACATTTGCCTGCACTTTTTTGGATTTGAGGCCTTTTGACTTTCTTTGGATCACTTTTGGATTAGAAATCAACTTTCTCAAGTAAGCTTGTTTGGGGCATTACAGTTGCTGTAATGCTGTTCTGCAGAAAAACGAGTTTTGCAAAAGTGAAAGCATTCAGCAGGTTCAAAAGTTCAAACTCATCATTAGTAACCATTCCCTGTAGTGCTTTCTGACTAGGGCCCCTCCAGAGTTCAGTTGCTAGTTGCAACAATTGTATGACCCTGCTCTGACCCTCACAGCAGGCTCATAAAATAGCTACAAGTAGGCCACAAAGGTCCTGGAAAAAAAATTGCACTGCAACAGAAAGCAAATTACAGATAAGGAAGCAGGTGCCAGACTGGAATTTTAAAACAGTGACACATTAATAAATCAACCCCAAATTAATTCATGTCAGTTGAAGCAGGGCAGGTGTGCTTGCTTTTTCTCCCCATAATCTACAGTGATGATGAACCAGAGGGTGGCATTGATGTACCAGAGGGTGGCATGGGTGAAACAGAGGGTGGCAGGGGTGAAACAGAGGGTGCTGGGAACCTGTGATGATGAACCAGACGTAGAAACAACATAATCGCGACCGTTGCGAGCCGACATGTAAGTTCGCAATTGCGAACTGGTACAAAATCCTCGCGAACTGGCAGAAATCTTTGGGAACACACAAAAAAAAAATCTGCGAGAATTCGCGTTCGCAAAATTCGCGAACGCCAGATTCGCAAAATTCGCCCATGCTTATATGCCACTCCACTCCACTGCACACCACTCCACTGTAGATCACAACACTCTATGCCAATTCCCGGTATGCACTACACTATACGCTATTTCACTCTATGCAACTATCAAATACACCACTCCACTCTATGGCACTTCACTCTATGCCACTCTACTATACACCTTTATACTCTACGTTATTCCACTGTACGCACCTCCACTCTATGCCACTCCACAGTATAGTATTCGACTGTATCCCACTCCAGTGTAAGCCTCTCCAGTGTATGTCATTCCACTACACAACACTGCACTCTATGGTATTCCACTGTATGGCACCACAGTGTCCACCACTCCATGTTACGTTGCAAGATCTACTGGAGTGGGCGACAGAGGTAAGGAGGTTGCCAAACGGGGTTTACCAAAAAGCAAGGGACCATTTCTAACCTGATTGCAGTGGGCATCATAAGGAAAAGGGCGAGTGATACCTGCACACCACTCTTCATGTTTTTTATGTATTTTAAAGTGGCCTTTGACCTTGTCCCTTGAGATATACTTTGAGAAAAGTTGCAAAATTGGTGAATCACACAAAAGCTTTTGAAAGCGATCAGTCTGCTATACACAAAAACCTAGGTAAAGATCAAGGTAGGGGATTGAGATTGCCTGTCTAGAAAAGTTAACACTTCCCTAGGATTGAAGCAGGATGTGTATTAGTTCCACAGTTGTTTAATTTGTTTAGTTTGTGTCTTTTGCCGTCTCATGTTGAAGTGATGTTGCATGCACCAAGTCTTGGAGGCCAGCAGCTGTGTAATATCCTATATGCAGATGATCTGCTCCTTTTAAGTAAGACTCTAGTAGGTCTGCAAAGACTGATTTATAGGCTTGCAGAGTACTTTATTATCAAACAGCTGAAAATCTATCTAAAAAAGACCAAAGAAACATCTTAAAATCACCAAATATCTAAACAGGGGAAATGGTCCCTCAAAGAGGCCAACATTGAAGAAACTGCAACCTACATGTACCTAGGTTTCAATTGGACCTCAGGAGCTCCTTTACAGCACAAAATAAAAATTCAAAATCAGATGTGCTACATTTTGCCTTCTCTAATTTAAGGAAAAATCTGTGGGGGCACAAGCTAAAGGCATTGATAAAAGTGATAACATCAAAATTGATTCTGAGAATATCATACGGAGAAAAGATAATGCTGGGTGAAGAAGCTGATCTTCTGGAGAAACTTGTAAAATGAACGTATAAACAAGTTTTTCAGTTATCAAAGTCTGTTTCTACAACCCAAGTAAAACTTGAATTATCTTTGATAAAAAAATTAATAGCTAGGCAGGGAGCATTTGTTAAATGTTATCTTCAATTGCAGAGCGGCCCGAAGGTACACTGGCACATCTGGCTTGGGCAGGAATAAATCTGCAAAGGGGGAAATGTCAATTTGCCAAGAATCTACAGAGAAGCATAGAGAATCTTGGTATTTCAGATGTATGGCAACTGAACCCGAGTGATTATAATTTTAAGAAAAGTTTTAATAAATGTATACAGCAGAAAAGTTGCCTGAAGGATAAAGCAACATTGGCAAAATGAGCACATGGGTGGCTAGTAATAAAATCCTACATTATCAGCAAGGAACAACCCTACTTTGAGGCAGCATTGTCATTGACTATTAAGAGGAAATTTATAAAAATGCAATTTGGTCACCTTCCAGCTCTTGATTTTATACCTAAGCGGCAGAAAAAGACCCACCTGGAGGACATATTGTGTTGCTTGTGTCATTTGCCCCAGACATTGCCACAGTGATCCCCAATGGATATAAAATCATCGCTAGGACTGCACCAACAAGCTGGAAGGAGGAACAGTCATCATCTACAAAGAGACTGTACAGTGTACCACCAGCACTGACAACACCACCCCCCCATGGAACATCTCAACTTCAAGCTCCACACAAACGACAAGACAATCATCAGAGGCACCCTCGCACACCGACCCCCAGGCCCGCGCTCCAGCTTCTGCAACACCATTGCAGATTACATTGTACCCCTAGCCTTATACTCCAAGGATTACGTCTTCCTCGGCGACCTAAATTTCCTCATCAGCGACCCCAATGACAAACACACTGCACACCTCCTTGACAGTATGAGCAGCCTCAGATAGACCCCGATCGTCCGATACACACAGCGGGACACACAGTGGACCCAATTTTCACCTCCAGCAACCCCGTCAAATATAGCCATGTCACAGAACTTGCACGGACCAATCACTCCATCATCTGCTTCATCATCTACAGCCCCCACACCGCCACCTCCACGATGACCAACGCTCCCCACCGGAGGTGAAACAAAATGTCAGGGACCAGCTGGAAGAATGCCCTCAACCCCTTCAAACCTGCTAGCACCACCAACTTCGAACAGGAAGTGAAAAACTTAGACGCCTGGATCACCAAGTGTGCAGACAGAAACATTTCCAACAGGAGTAACATCCATAGAAAACCCTCCAAAAAGGCCAGCTGGTACACACAAAAACTCAGAACAGTGAAATGAGAAAGCAAACCGCTGGAGAGAAGATGCAGTGCCAGCAAGGACATCTCTGACACGGTAGCCTTCAAGACCTCTCTCAACCTCTACCACTACCTACTGGGAGCAACAAAGAAGACCGTCCTTGCTGCATGCATCAAAACCAGCGTCAACACTACTAAGAAACTTTTCAACACTGTTAAGGAATTTTCCAACCCACCTGCCAGCGAAAACAACATCATACCCCCACAAGAGCTGTGCGACACATTCACCCACTTCTTCCACTTCTTCCAAAACAAGATAGCAACCATGTACAGAGACTTCAAACCCCAGCCCACTTCTAGTGACTTCCTGGACAGATATGCCACCACCATAACCTACATGAACCTCACCCTGACCACCTGGAACATCCTCTCTACACAGGACACCACCTCACCATGAAATTCCTCCACTCAAGAGCTCCAACAGACCCATGTCCGCACCACATCTTCAACATCGTAAACCACAGAATCAGCCAGGAACTCACCACCGTACTCAACACCTCTATCACCACTGCAAAATTTCCAGATACCTGGAAACATGTCAAAGTCGTCCACTTCTCAAAAAACTCTCTGCCGACCCCAGCAAACTCAAAAAGTACTGGCCAATCTCCCTGCTCCCATTCCCAGCGAAGGTACTGGAAAAGATCATCAACAATCAACTCATGACACACCTGGAGCAGAACTAACTATGCCACGCCTCCCAATCCGGATTCTGCAGCAATCCCAGCATCGGAATCGCCCTGATTGCAGCCACCGATGATATCCAAACCCTCTTTGATTGAAAAGAAACAGCAGCTTTGATCCTTCCTAACCTCTCAGCAGCCTCCGACACCTTCTCCCACCACACGCTGATTGATCGAAAGACTGCACATCAGCATCCAAGGAGACGAGTACCAGACTGGGACGGCAAACCAGGCCTGGCAATTATGTCTGACCGCCCCCCAGGGAGGGAAGGTGGTGGGGGTGCTGATGTAAAACACTGCTGTGCTTTTGTTACAGGGGATGATTTTATACTGGCCCCCTGTAACACAAACGGCCCTCACTGGTCCAAAACCAGCAACCACCATTCCGGCCCACCGGGTGTAGGAGAGTAGAATCTGCTTACTATGGTTACCCCCACTTTTTGCTGGTGTTTCATTGTTTTTGACTTTAGTCTGGCTGGGGCCCTGCTATCCAGGACCCCAGCCTAGCTGCTTCCTCTCTAAAATGATTTTATGTACTTGAGGTACACTCCAGTTTGGTTACTGGGGTACCCTTGTGAGACCCCAGTATATGGTACACTAGGTACTAAGGGCATAGTTACTCCAGAGGCCTACCAGGGGCTGTAGCATGGATTATGCCATCCCTGGGAAGCCTTCCAAATTGACACCACAGGACTGCTACTGCAGCCTGAGTAAGGTGGTGCAGGTACCCCTTACTAAGATATAGGTTACCTATATCTACCTTTAATCACGGACACATATAAACCTATCAGTCATTCATATGGCAGGCCTTATCACTCCTGAAGGCAGAGTGCTTGGTTTTGAGTGAGAGGGTGCCCATGCATGAGTAGAACCCCTCTGCAGCTTTTGGAATCTATTCTCTGAAGCTGTTCTGTGATGCAGCCAGACCAAATACTCTTCAGTGCATTATAACCTTGCGGTAAATGATAACTTTGGAATAGCTGCAAGGAAACATGTCGTGTTTGGTGTCAAACACTTTGGAATCCTATCCCCCTCTGCCCCCGCCCCCCGCCAGTCCTGGCGGTGGGGGTAGAATTCCACCCTTCTAGAGGGAGAGACATGTACACACTGGTCTAACTGGTAATAGTTTAAAAAAAGCCCTGGCATCACAACATGGATGCTGCAGCCATAGACACGAGTCTGGCCTCCGGCTCCTGGATGAAACTCCAGCAGGGTAGGCCTGGACAGTAGGTTTCCTATCACAGTGAGGTGTAACCACCTCCCAGACAGGCTTTTGTGTATTGAGGCTGGGTGGGTGCACTCTGAGAGTGCTTTGAAGTCAGCACTGGGGGCACATTTGATGTCCCTCTGCATAGCCCAGTTCAAACCAGTTGCAGGGGCTACCAGCCCCTGCTCTGGCACGAAACTGGACAAAGGAAATGGGTGTAGCCACCCCTATTTTCTGGGTCCCCCGAGTATGTCCAACCCAGTTTCTTAGTATAAGTAAGGGACCCCTGGCAATAGGACTTTAGATTAAACCTGGACGAAATTGTGAAACTGAATCCTGGAACTTCAACGCTCTACTAATGAATAGAGGACAGAAGAATCTCCCTTGCAGTCAAGGAGTGATGCCGCTGTTCAAACAGGCACCAACAAAGCATTTGCCTGTCTGCATCTCCAAAGCTCCCGGCAGACTCCGAAGTATTTGCAGCGAAGTAAGAGGATTTCGAGACTTCATGAAGACCGACACAAGTCCCCAACTAAGCTGAGACCCGCAGCCCTCACAAGTGACGTTGAACCGGAACTCCTGGACACAGTGCACATTTGCAAGTGCATTGATTTCCCGAGCTTTCCTGAAGTTGTGCTTTGGGTTACTTGTATCCCAAGCCCCGAGCACTACGTGCACCGAAGATTGTGGGCCTACACTCCACGAATGTTCCGTGGGCCCACTTCTTGCATGTCCGCTTGAGGCTCCTTCGCGATCCCTGGTCTGTTGACTGGTGGTTCCCCACAAAGGCAATTCTGATTTTCCTTGGGCCTCCCTGGTTGCTCCATACGTGCTCTGACTCTCTGCCAAGTGGTGAGTCTCTCAGACCTTGATGGTCTGCGCTGAAGCCAATCTCTGCTTTCTGCGTGGGTTGCTGTTGCCAAGGCTTGTTGGGTCCAATCTGGGCACTAATACCGCAGCACTCAGCATCCTTTGTGGTACAGCTCGAATCCAGCTCCTGGTTGTCATCTACATCTCCGGGACTCGTGGCTGAAGAGTCAAGCTACACCTTCTTCACCTGAAATCACCCGATATCGGTGGGCATTAGCCTAAGGTGCTCCTGGTCACTGGCAAGGGACCCAGACTCTGTCCACTATGCTTTCACATTCCTTACATCTCTGATCCAGGTTTGGATCCCTCCGGACACTTTCCTCTTGGACGCCAGCAGCACTTTGCAGTAGATTGCTATTCAAAACGACAACGCTCCCGGCACGAAAATGCACCTATGCACCCGGCTTCCCTGGGTGAGGTAACTTGAGTACTCCAGTGCTCCCATGGCTGTTTACTCTAGAACCTTCTAGTTTTAAAGGGGTTTGCTCCAAGTCCTCTTCTAAGTATCCTTTATCTTTAGAATTCCAACAGCGACTTTCCCCATAGAAGTTAATGGTGATTCCCGGCTGTGTTCACACACTGCACGCGTCCCCTGTGGGTCCCCTGTATCACTACCTTGGGTGGTTTCTGGTGGCCCCAGCGATTCTACAGGCTCTAGGCCTTGTGTCAATGCAAGTTGTGGTTCTTATACCACTTTTTAATATAAGGTTTGATATTCCCCTAGGGCTCAACATATATTGTGCTAATTTGCTGTGTGCTATTATGTTTACTGAATGTACTTTTGCCTCTAGCCTCATAAAGAGACTAGAGGGATGTGTTTAGAATAAATATATATATTTTATACATATATACCTGGTGTGGTTCTCCTTTCATTTGGTCATTCACGAGATTATAGACTGGTAAAACAAGCTGCTTTACATTCCTTCAAGACTTAGCCTGAAGTCTGCTCTCCATAGCTACCCCTAGGATAGCTTTCTATAAAGGTTGTCTTTAACCTATCATCAATAAGGGTTGTTTGGACTGGTGCAAGGTGCCCACTAGAATAGTGGACAGCATGTGCCAGGCCAACTTCTCACACAGGGAAAATGCCCAGTGCCTGCTACGGCCAGCCTTGCCGTGAATTGGAAGTGCTCAGATGGATCACCTCATTCCTCACTGGAGGAACCTAGAGGATCCATCTCCCACCATTAACCTTTGTATCCAAGGAGATCACCTGCGGTCATCCCACAGCCCCAGGCTCTTCAACGCATATGTGACCCAGCTGGCCAACATCATTAGATCCCACGGTCTCAACATAATTTTCTACTCAGACAACACCCAACTCGTCCTCTCACTCACTGATGACCCCACCACCACCAGAACCAACTTCCACAGATGCATGACAAACGTCGCTGGCTGGATGGAGAACAACTGCCTGCAGCTGAACACAGACAAGACGGAAGTACAGCAACACCATGTCTGACATGGTTTTTGGCTCTATTTCTGAGTGATGGTGACTTTAAGCTTGCTAACATCTTGAATCTCTATTCTTGCTTTGTGTTGGTCCTTTTAAGGCCTTTTTCCAGACCTAGAAGCATAAACTAGAGGATAGCTGCTTTATATGATGATAGATCCCTTATTTTTGACTCTAATCCATCTATTGCCTATTGGCTTTGACATAATTATGTGGCCTTTCATCATCCTACATATAGTAGAGGGTGGATCCTGTAGTCCTGACTTTATATTACATATTGGTATGGTTTGTGTATGTACTCTGACAGAGCTAAGTGTTATTTCATCCTTCTCGGGCCTACAAGGCCCAGAACTAGAGAGACTCCATTTTGCTTTCTGTCCCTGTAGAACTGAGATGCTTGCAGGGTAAAGGTAATGTTTTAGTTATAAGGTGTTGTTCGCCCTAAGCGAACTGGAGAGAACCGGCCAGAGCTGAATCTAATCAAGAAGTGTCCCTGGGCTCAGGTCTCTAGACGAAACAAGCAGCTGATCACTGTGGGAGCATCTAGAGCAAGGAGCCTGGTGCATGGACCTGGTGGGAGGAGGCTACTGGCTGGAACTTTCCACTAGAGGAGAGGATTCCATACTAGCGAAGTGCAGGAGAGGAGGTGTGTCAGTTTGGTTCTTGGAGAGAGAGAAGTAGGATGGTTGCTGGAGCTGAAGAGAACAGCTCAGTTCAATTGGTTTTCTGGAATGGAGAGAGAAGGCAGATAATTGCTGAAGCTGGAGAGAGCAGTCAGATGAACGAAGTTGGAACTGTCAGCTGGAGCTGCCAGTTTATCAGGATGCATTAAAGCAGTTACCAGTCAGATGGAGGAGTTGAAGCTGCCAGCTGGAGCAGTTGAGCCAGAGGAGTGAAGCTGTGGTGACGGAGGGAGAGAGAGAGCCCTGATTCCACCAGAGAGAGAGAGAAACATTCCTTCTAATAGGGTGAGGTATTCTAAACTAGTTTGCTTTACACTTACACCTTAATCTTGTCTTTTATTTCCTAGGCTAGAGCCCCCTTTTGTATTGCTAATCCTTTTTCTTTCAGCGGTGTGCAGTCTATTTACAGTCCCTGTTAGTTACATGTGGATGTGGTATAGTAATAGAGCTTTACAGAGACCCCGCAGATCTGTGTATGTGTCTATTCCCATTTTATTGTTATTATAATAAAGATACCCCAGTTCTTAGTGAACCAGTGTGCATGTGTTGTTCTTATGATAGAGTTAACCTTTCTTCTAACCAGATGCTATATAGTAACTGATGGATCAAAAGGAAATAGGAGCGCCTAAATCAGGGAATAACTTTTGCATACAGTGTGTGCCTCTTGTTCTTATAGTGCAGGTAACCTTTTCTTCTAGTCAGGTGTTACAGCAGGTAAGTAGCAACTGAATAATTAGGGAGAGAGGAGCCCTTGAGCTAGGAGAATAAGTTATACACTAAGTAATTCGGCCATTCCATAATATTATTGTAGTAGTGAACCTCTAGTGAATAGTGAGAGAAACTTCCCAACATAGAGAGAGAGAGAGAGCTGAAGGTATTCATAGGAAAGTGATCGTCGTTGGGATGCGGCGTTATACCCACCGGATTGTGGCTTGTAAGTAAGTGAGCACCAGGGTGGATACTGGTGTGTAATGAGATTGTCTCTAGAGAAAGAGGCGTTAATGAGAGCACTGACTGAGGTTAGTGTGTATACCCACAGGATTGTGGCTTGTGTTTGTATGAAATAGTGAGAGCACTGGGGGGATACAGTGCCTATCTTGAGCGAGCACTGGGTGTAACCAGTGTGTAATAGTAAATAATCAGAACTGCCCCAGGGTAGATTAGTCTGGGCCCATGTGGTCGCGAGACTATGAGGTATGAGTGTGGTGTAGGGCATGGACGTCCTTAGTAATCAGTGAGTATTCCTAGTAATCCCTATAAATTTAGTGGTGTTTCTGATGATATGAGCTTGTATATTGCGAGTTCCCCATCCTCAGGTAGGTACCCAGGTGCCTGGATAGATGGGTCCTGAGGACGGAGGTGGTTGCGTTTCGGCTGGGTTGGTGGTGCTCTGGTGAGCTGATTCTATCTGGTCTGAAAATCCGGTCGTTACACACCAGCAACACATTGAACGTACCGTGATGGCCATAAGACCTAGTACACACACCCACGCCCTCCGACCATGCCTGAAACTTCTGAATCATGATTGACAACTAGCTCACCATGAAATCACAGATCAATGCAGTCTCCTCTGCCTATTTCCTCACTTTGCACCTGTTACATAAGATCTTCAAGTGGCTACCCTAACACAAAATGCACTCTGACACAGGCCCTCATCACCAGCCGATTGAACTACGGCAACACCCTCTACGTAGGAATTGACGCACTTGTCCTACCTACAGAGCTTTCAGACCATACAGAGTGCTGCAGCCAGACTCATTCTTGGCCTTCCCTGATGGGCTTATATTATACTCCCCTCAGGCAACTCCACTGGCCCTCTGTACAGAAGAAATGACAATTCAAGCTGCTGCCCACACACAAAAGGCTCTATACATCCAGGGACCCGCATACATTAACTACCACTTGAACTTCCACCAACAATTGAGAAGACTACGCTCTGCCTCCCTTTCACTTGCCCATACTCCCTGCATCCACCGAAGCAGAATTTGAGGACTCTCCTTCTCCCACATTGCAGCAAAGAACTGGAACCACCTCCCCATGCACCTCCGGATTATGACCTCACTTCTGGAATTCTGAATGGCCCTCAAGACCTGGCCTGCCTTGGAGTGGGGTAGTTGGAATAACATGCAGTGGACTGGCATAAAGTGGAGTTGCATACTGTGTAATAGCATAAACGGGAGTGGCCTAGATTGAAGTGGCATAGAGTGGACTGGGTGGAGTGGAATAGCATACAGTGGAGGGAAGTTAGAGTGGGATGCGGTTCAGAGGAATAGCGCAGAGGGTGGTACAGTGGACAGGCATACAGTGGAATAGTGTACAGTGGTGCAGCATACAGTGGAGTGGCATTCAGTGGATTGGCAAAGACTAAAGTGGTGCACAGTAGAGTAGGGTAGAGTGGGACAGCATACAGAGGAGTTTGAAAAAAATACAATGCAGTGGCATAGAGTGGAGTATCATACACTGTAGTTAAGAGCACTGATGTTGAGGACAGTGGAGTGGCTTAGACTGGAGTGGTGTACAGTGGAGTGGGGTAGCGTGGAATACCATACCTGC
Source organism: Lissotriton vulgaris (assembly GCF_964263255.1). NCBI lineage: Eukaryota > Metazoa > Chordata > Amphibia > Caudata > Salamandridae > Lissotriton > Lissotriton vulgaris. The sequence continues at coordinate 408,707,265 of NC_141697.1, read as the reverse complement.
AGGCTCTAGGGCGTTGTGACCTGTGCCATCACATTGGGTGCTGACTTCATGATGGTTCTTTGCCTCCAGCAATTTCAGCCACAATACACAATATAAAAATGACTCTGGTTATTAATGCTCTTCCTAGAGAGAAAGAGAGAGGGAGATCAAAGTTTTGTCTAGTGGAAGTTTTGACTCATGGTAAAGAGGGGCAGAGGGTTAATATGTCAGCTACCAAGAATGCGTAACATGCAGATAACAAAGTGCATATAATGAAAATAGGTCTGTGGGTAACTACTTTTGTCAGAGAGATCCTTTTGTTACTTGCTTTTTGTAAGTTTAAATCCTAAGTTAGAACAGCGAGCATCTAACTGTTTTCAAAGAGCTGCATGAAAACTGAAAGGTATATGTTAGAGCGTTATGATTATTTCTTTTGCAGTCTTTTATTGACCTAATGTTGCAAAATGTGTTCATTTGGCTAGAAATCAGTTCTTATTGTTAAAAAGAAACATCAACCATGGTTTTGGATTTTAAATTCTAAGTTTGTGCTTCTCCAGACCAAGCGCTCTTAAACTATAGTGCCTACCCGTATGGATCACATGTGACTTATTACACCTTGTTCTCTTGTTCTTGTTATCTGTTTTATGTAACATTTCCCAAACACTGATTTACACACGTATGATTGATTGTCTCTGCGTAGTCTGTGTGATGTAAAGTGCTCTGACACCCTACAATGGTATGAGTAGCGCTATAAAACTAATTAAATGCATCCAAAAGAGAGTGGTTGTGGAAACTTGAGGGGCACTGTGAAAGGATGGTAGTGAAGGAATCCATGGCATAGGTGGCCATTGGGTGGTGCCCACAAACATTGTCGCACTTTGCACCACCAGCGCTAAAGCCGGCCCTGAACATACTGTTATAGAAGCTGATGAAAAGCAATACTGCATATCTGTGTTAAAAGGTGAAATATTTCATGTAGAAAGACAGAAAATGTTACAATGTTTAAAATTACGTTTTAGCTATCAATTTTGCAGCAGTGTTTATGGTTTACTCTGACCAGTATGTTACATGGTTTTATCTCTATATAATCATGAAAATAAATCATTACAGTGTTTTGTGGTAAAACGATGAACACTTTCAGCCCACAGGAACTAAAATGTTTCTTTTTAAACTGTAAAAAACGAAATGCCGTAGAGAGAGTTATGCCCTTAAGCACTTAGATTTAACCTCTTCGACGCTGATGACGAGCTCAGCTCATCATGAAGTACACCTCTCGTACGTTCATGATGAGCTGAGCTCGTCATGAACCGCAGGATTTTCGAATCTTCAGCTCACAGCGGAAAAATGCGCCGCACCAATGGTGTTAAAACACATATATTGTTTTATTTTATTTAAGATACCAACAATTTCATTTTTAGGTCAAGCATTTGAGACCTCTTGTATATACTTTAGTATATACTTATATGTGTATGTACTTTCTGGGCTCTGGAGATCAGCCCTAGGACTTGTCTGCTGCTTCCGCTTAGGGACTTTTTTTCTGTTCAACTGCCTCTATCTAACTGTCTTGACAGAAAACGGCCAGTAGAAGGCAGTAAAATACCAGAATTGCTTTCTGCTGAGGGACTTTCTTTTTTTAATTTTTCTGGCAACTGCCTCTATTTAACTTTCTTGATAGAAAACGACTAGCAGAGGTCAGAAAAATACCAGAATCACTTTAACATTGTCTAGATTCCAGTCCATAGAAATTGTCTTCCACAAGCACCCGTAGACAATAATATTTTTTTCAAATCTTGTATTTTTAGTGATATGACTACTGAAAGCCCTGATTTTTAATTAAAAATAGAGCTTTGGACTATACCATTTCCCACTGAAAGACAATATTTATCCCCATTTGTTCCCATACCTAGTGTGTCACGCAGTTTGGTGCTTACTTTCCCTCCATGTTAAAGAACAGTAGATGTTACAGCACCCAGGCTAATGTGCTGCACAGCTAAATACATGTAAGGTCCCAAAGGCGAGACCGAATGCATTGCAAATGCTTGTTTACAGCGGTAATAGCAACAGCCAAGTGAGGTTAGTGCTAATTTATTCAGTATTGACTGTGCTCTATAAATTTAGCATGCTCGATAGCACCTTGTCATTTTTCCCTCACAACACATATTTCAGTAGAATGATTAGATATCTATCTTAAATACTTGATATTGAATATTTGTTTGGCACTGAAAATACGACATATAAGTAAGCACATTAGTAAAATGCAATGCTTATTTTAGCTCTGGCCTAGAGACAGTTTTGCATGCATATTGAAATCAAATTCAAGAATAAAAAATACAGACATCTATATTTATTTTCTTTCAACTACATTCCGTCCCTCTACCTAGCTACTAGACAGCAAATAAGTAGCTGTTGATTTTTTTTCTCCATAGTTTTATAAAGCGCAAACTTGACCCAAAGGTATCAGAGCACTTTACATGAGCACCAGTAATGTTACACAACAAGGCATTCATTTTTGTGATGCATAAGGAGCTTAAGTGATTTGCTCAGAATCACAGGATGTTGAGCCTCAGTGCCGAGACTCGAACCCAGTCCCTTAAGATTTGCGATTGACCGTCCTAGCTGTTAGACTACAGCCTCTCCCCAAAGCCAAGCATGGGGCAAGGGATCAACCTCTGATGCCCGATTCCTGGTTAACTTCCTCTACACAACTGTGGTAATATTTTCTCAAAGTACACATTTCACAAATTTCTCAAACTGAATCAAATTTCACCAACGTGTGTACAAACAGAATCTTCCTCTATTTCAGAAAGTAGAGGTAATATGGGAGCTTTATATGTCCAGTGCTAGGTTCACTTAATTGTGCCAGTTACCTGTCAGGCAATGGTAAGTTAATGCAAAACCAAAAAATATATTTAAGGCACCCTAAAATAGGATTAGCAAAGTAGTAAGTAAATCAGCAGTTAATTTTGGAGTCTGATTGGAACATGCATCAACAATGCCATTTGATATTCCTTATTAGCGAAAAATAAGGATTCGCTTATAAGGAATAGCAAAAGGCTATGCATGTAGAAATCGCTATAAAAATAGCGATTTCTATACATTCCTTAATTGCGACTCGCAAATTGTGAGTCGCAATTAAGGAATACCTCCCTATACATTCTTATGTGCCCAGAGGCCCATAGGAATGAATGGGAAGACATTCTCAATTAGAGAATCGCAAATTGAGAATGCAATTTCAAGCGGGCCAGGGTATCAAAAGGACACCCTGTTGCACCCCTGAAATCTGCATATGAGTACATCTTGCACACACACATGCCCCAAGGGCATGTGTGTGTAAAATGGAACTTTAAAAAATGCACTTTAGTGCATTTTTCAAAGTTTTTGCAAATTACCATGAAGTTCAACTTCATGCTAATTTGCGCCCCCTATTAGCGAAATCGCTAGTTTTTTTACTTTGATGCATTGCATTTAAGGAATCTCAAATTGCGATTCCTTAGATGCAATGGCAATTTAAGTAATCGCAATTTAGAGATTACATAAATTGCGATTTTTGCATTTGGGATGATACATCCCAAATGCAAAAATACCGGTTGCAAAGGGGCAGATTCTGAGAATCTGCCCGTTTGCGACCAGTTTTTGCTTTGATGCATGTGGGTCTAAACTTATTAGCTCAGGTTCAAAGTAGGATAAACCCACAGTATTTGCAAAATAGTAATCTTACTCAGGGCTAATATAAAAACCTTCAAGATACCTCTGAACACAATTGGGAGCAGATTATTAAATAGTAATAACATTCTTGAAAATAATTTACAACAGTTTTTGAAGAATGACAATGTGTTTATTGATAACAATGTTTGCATATTTTTATTTAATTCTTGTGTGAAGCAAATGACAATTGAAATATCACTTTTTGGGGTGGAAGCTTAGTAGAGGCATGGCAATTTAATCCCAGAAAGAACTTTGGATACATAAGAATGTCTTCTAAAAAGAATGATGGGGCTAAATTAGAACAATTGCAAAACGTTTTGAAGTAATCATAGTTTGAGAAAAAGACTGGGTTGCAGAAAGACTAGTCTCTGCTTTGTTGTGGCAGGCAGGAAATTAGACACAATTGAGAGGTCCTGCAAACTTAATCCCAACCTCAACCAACATATTGGCATATCTGAGCAGGAAGCGACAACTCCAGAGACAGAAACTACCTTCCCATAGTAGTATCCATTTTAAGCACTGCCCCTCCTGCTAATGTAGCCTTTTCTCCTATAAACCATTGCTGAAGACAAGACATATCCAACCATGCTGGCCTCTGTCCTCAAAGCAGCCATCTCTCCTTTCCAAGTTTCCTCCTGCTGTCTCTTCAGCTCAGTGTAACTACTACAGTGAGGATCATGCTAAGTCTGCCTTGATGCCCTATGTAGCAGGTGGGAAGTGCTTGGTTCCAATGGGCTCTTCTTGGCTTGTCCTAGTATCTCTTGAACATTCCCCCTTTAATTCTAGTCTATGCTACACCCATTCCTTTGACCGTCAATGTTCACTCTAAAAATACATCTCTTTTCCTCTTCCTTTTTTGATCCTGCCTTCTCCTATCAATGCAAGTTTTTCTTTGCTATGTACCGTTTGACCAGATGCCCATGCATGGCTGTTTGTAAACCACTGTTGAACTGTCAATTTGAGATACCAATGTCCTAAGGAAGTCTTGCTCTATTCACAAGGCTCCTTCTTCATTTCCTCAGTCTTGTGTCCTACCTTTCTTCATCCATTTTTCTCTCATTTGAATCCCCCCCTCTCAGTGTTTACAAAGGGAAATACCAATAAACATTATTTCAAATTATCTTCCTCTGCACAAGTGTAGTAACATTTTCTGAGAGTACAAATTTAACAAATTTCTCAAACTGAATCAAATTTCACCAAAGTTTATACAAACATAATCTACCTGTATTTCACAAAATAGAGGTGATATGGGAGCTTTATATGTCCAATGCTAGGTTCACTTCATTGTGTCAGTTACCACTTAGGCACTGATAAATTAATGCAAAGCCCACAAATATATTTGAGGCACCCTAAAATGAAAGCAGTAAGTAAATCAGCAGTACATTTTTTAGACTTGATTTATTAGTTCGAGTTCAAAGTAGGATAAACTCACAGTATTTACAAAATAGTAATCTTACTCAAGATATAAACAATTATTTGATTAGTAGCACAGGTAATTAATATTGGCAGTTACATCGGACAATAAATGTTTTGAGTCCCTCTCACTTTCTAAGGACTCTTTGATTTGATTTGATTTGATTTAATTGGGGAATTTATAGAGCGCACGAATGCCCACAGGCGTCTTTGCGCTAATGATCTGAGCTGCCGAAGTGAAAGACCCTTGTGGCCCGCAATACTGGACTAAGCTGAGAAAAGCCAAGTTTTAAGGTTTTTCCGAAAGGCCAACAGTGAGGGGCTGTTTTTTAATTCCATCGGTAGCCTGTTCCCTGTTTATGCTGTGTTTAGTAGGAAGCTTCTTCCCCCTCCAACGTAGTTGTTTAAATCTGGGGGTTATGAGAAGCTTGACAGTGACTGGATAGCCAGCGAGTCTACGCCAAGGAGGCAGCAGGACCCTGCAATGGGCTTGCCTGCTGAAAAATATGCTTGGTTCATGGCCCTCATATGATGGCCCCTCTTGTCTGATGCAGCCTTTCCCGGGGTGAGCAGAGTTGGAACAGGCCGCAGCAGTGCAGGCTGACCACACAACGCGATCAGCCGGGCGTCCACCGCACCATGCCCACAGCGGATAGCGTGGAGGGGCAGCGTTGGCCAGGTGTTGCACCTGTACTGCGGCAGAGATGGCAGGATCGCCAGAGAGACCGTACAATTGAGGAGAAAGCAGACTTCCCGGTGCAGGGCCCCATGCTACACGGACTGAAGGGGTGGTAGCTAACTGCCGATCTGGAGGTGCTTGGGAGGAGGGGGGTGCATGCGAAGGAGCGCCATGAAACCGTTGGTGAACGTGCGCGGTACAAATATTTTTAACGTAACGTAACGAGGGCGCCCCCTTAATTGACTGATTGAGCCCGGGGACCTGTGCAAAGCTTACTGAGAAACACCTGGGAGGTGTGAGACCTCAACACCATGCTTGTGGTGTGGTGAGCCCCATGCTTGCAGGAGGGTGCATAACATCCAAGCGGCACCCCGATATGGGAACAACTGAGTGACTTGATGACTGGGGATGTCCCAAGGAGCTGGATGGTGTGAGGAGCCAAGGAACATTCCCTGAAAGGTTGATGCTCCCAACTTGGGAGCACTGAGTTAAGAGGGGCCTGACCGCAGCCGCTACGGTGTCAGGATTCAATTGTGTGCTCCTACATTGGTGGCGGCACTGGTGGAGGGATGAACCCCCTTTGGGAGCTGCCTGCATGAGGGCCCAATAATGCAACTCTCCTAACTCTGCTACTGATCTGGCACTAACTACATCTACCTGAACCTTGCAAGAAATGTAGGCAACCTTTAGGAGAGCAGTGGGGGAGCCCCAACAAAAGTGGCGCCATGCACCCGCGAGTGAGATGCACTACTGGACTGCTGGGACTGACCCGGAGTGAATGCCTCCTTCCCCCCGGCAACAGATTGGAGGACTGCCACGAAGTGCATTGTGGTAACAAGGTGAGACGACTGTAGGGATAGCCCCCATATATAGACAACTGAACTTTCAAGGGACCTGTTAATGCCATCCTGCTGGAGGTGCACTGTAGGGAAGACCCCTCCTAATAGAACCACAGAACTCATATTTGTCCAGACTAAACAAGGGTGATACAAATTCAGATGCAGTCCTTTAGCAGGGTTAAACAAAAACTTAAAGCTATGGGCCTCACTTACATGCTACTTTACGCTTACTACACAGAGATTTTTTCTCATTCCCAGAAGAAGCCTGGGATTGGCCTGATCGAATTCCGGCAATAAAGTCGATGAACAGGGTTGGACTGGGAACCGAAACTGGTCCTGGCAAAGGGCTCGGCCATCCCCAGTGTCTAAAACCTGCCCCCACCCTGGTGGCTCGCCGGGGAAACGCCTGGTGCCCGCTATGGCCAGTCCGGCCCAGTCGATGACTACTACCAAAGGAGCTCGGAGAGGTTGAAGATCATTCTTGCATCAAGCAGAAAAGGAAGGAGCAAGGGAAGATCCAAATCAGGACAAAGGAGATGGTCTGACGAGATGACACTTTGGACCTGGAACAGCAAAGGCAGGAGAAAGAGGCAGCCAAGGCATGGGTGGAGCCAGTTACTTCTCCTACGCCTACTGGGGTTGGCTCAGATGTGGTGGAGGACACGGAGCTCACGGAGTCAGACATTATCATGGAATGATGGAGGCTGTGGTTGAGGGCTGTGGCGGCATCTGGTGGCACTTGGAACTCTTAGGGAATCAAATGGCGGACATGGGAAAATTAACTTTGCATCAAAAAAGATTCTGTTAAGTCATGAACTAGTCTCTCTCTCCTGATCTCCTTGAGAGAGCATCTCTAACATTTGCCACTTTGGCAAATGCTGCACAGGGACTTATGGCATGGTCTGGGCTTGGCGGGACCTGCTGAGGCAGTTATTGATTGGGGTCACTGCCATGAAATGGTCTACCCCCTGCTCCTTTCTTTCTCCCTCATTTCATCTCCCTGTCCTTCTTTGTCTTCCTTCAATTCCTTAATTTCTCCTATTTTCAGGAGTTGGGTTCAGTGCTGGGCTACCTTTGGGTTTGTCTGACCACATAATACCCCTCTGTTGATCTTTGACACAGTTACACCTGTGGAAATGTCTGCAGGCGTAGTTCTGATGCCGTGATAGTTATTGAGAGGGTGCCACATTACATGGGTGGGGAGACACTAGTTAGGTTCCAATGTGTTTACCTGGGGTGGGTTTTGAGGGGACAGTTGTATTTTCAAATTTCGGCATGTGTAGCGAAGTGTGGCTCTGGTTAGGGTGGATTGGGAGTGGGGATGCGAGGGGGGGACTCACCTAACTCATCCTTAGATGGGTGTGAATATTCAGTTCCTCACTTTGAATGTGAGGGGCCTGAATTTGTCTGTTAAGAGGCATAGGACTCACTCATAACTTAGGAGGGTGCGGGCCAATATCCCACTGCTACAGGAAACATACATGTCAGACAGTAAGGCCCCAAAACTGCAAAGGAAATAGAGGGGACAGCTGTTTTCATCAACATATTCCACTTATACCATGGGAGTATCCATGTGGGTGGTGCCGGGAGTCAGGTTTCACTTGCACAGCCATACTGTAGATGTGGCAGAATGCTATGTGCTGTTATATGTGTAAAAAATCATTGGGGTTTGCACTAATCACCCTCCACTACCTGGGCTAGGAAATATGGATTAGTTACTTACCTGTAATCCTAGTTCTCTCCCAGGGGTATCCTCATCAAAGTCATAAGCATTAGAATATTCCCGCCCATGCGCGGGACCCCGGAAACACTATATTATATGTGCCCCACATATATATACATATATATATAAATAAATAAACATATATATATAAAAACATGCAATAGCAGCCAAATAACATCAGAGCTGAAATATGCTGTGAAGAATTTCTACCATACATGAATAATCAGCATTAGAAACATGAGAAACAACACCAAAGATTGTTTAGAAACTGTTTTAATGCTAAAAAAACAGCAGAAATTCTCATAACTCACTGGAAGCATAGGAAGCTCCCATGCTGCATTGCAAACACACAGTCTAAAAAGACTGAAAAGCTAACCTGTAGCTGAATAGCAATAAACTGACACCGTGCCTTTAAGGCACACATGACCCCCTGTATCCCATCATGCCCCAGGGGTGACAGTTAGGTCAGTTGTTCTTTTCGGAGACTGAAAACAAACCCAGTAGCAAATAGGTTAACAATATCTCCTTATTAAAGAGTATCCTTAGCCCGGGGAGGCGGGAGGGTTGCTTATGACTTTGATGAGGATACCCCTGGAAGAGAACTAGGATTACAGGTAAGTAACTAATCCTTCTCTTCCAGGGGATCCTCATCAATAGTCATAAGCATTAGAATAGAATAGCGAGCCTCTCCTCTTCCCTGCGGGCAAAGGAATGATAAGACAGTAATCTCATCAACAAGTCAGAGTAGGCTATAGACTACACAAACAGATTTCTCAAGGAGGCTTGCCCTACTTGAGTATCGGCCCTGGAATCAGATTCGAGACAGTAATGCCTCGTAAAGGTATGAACCGATTTCCAGGTTGCCGCCTTGCATATTTCTGACATTGGAATGTCATGCAAGAAAGCTACTGTAGCGGCTTTCCCTCTATTGGAATGCGCTTTGGGTAACCCCAACAAAGGCTTGCCTGCAAGCTGATAGGCCAATTTAATGCAAGAGACAATCCATCTGGAGATGGATCTCTTGGCCGCTGGAAAACCTGTTCGCATTAAACCATAGTTCACAAACAGTTGATCTGTTTTACTAATCCCTCTAGTCATTTCCAAATAGAACTTGAGCACTCTCTTATGATCTAAGGAGTGAAGTGACCGCTCGGCCGGGGTCGTTGGATTTGGAAAAAACGAAGGGAGGGAAATGGACTGATTTATATGAAAATCAGAAATGACTTTAGGCAAAAAAGATGGATGAGCCCTTAGGACTACTCCATTGTGGTGGAAAACAGTATATGGTTCTTTCGCCAGAGCGCTTATATTTCGCTTACTCTGCGCGCAGAGGTAATCGCCACCGAAAAGGCCACCTTCCAAGAGAGATACTGCGAGGAGGCCTTGGGGATGGGTTCGAAAGGAGGTGACATTAATCTGGATAGAACCAGGTTCAATTCCCATGGAGGAGAAGGGTTTCGCACAGGGGGATACACTTTTTTCAACCCCTGGAGGAAGTCCTTAACCACTGGAACCTGAAAGAAAGAAATCTGATCAGGAGATTTTCTGTATGCTACTATAGCTGACAAATGCACCCTAATAGAAGTGTACTGTAAACCAGCCGTTGCCAGGGAAAGGAGGTATGGCAAGATGACGCCCTCCTGCCCTCTAGTCGGATCTAAGTGATGATCCCTACACCATATGTAGAACCTTTTCCACTTGAACGCATAGGACGCTCTCGTGGAAGGCCTCCTAGCCTCCTTTAAAATGTTCATGCATTCGGGAGGCAAGTTCAAATGCCCATATTGCAGGACCTCAGGAGCCATGCTGTTAGGTTCAGTGATGGGAGGTTGGGATGCATTATCCTCCTGTTCATCTTGCTCAACAGGTCCGGCCTGCAAGGGAGTCGTTTGTGTGGAAACACAGACAGATGTAGAAGGTCAGGGTACCACCACTGCCGCGGCCAATCCGGAGCTATCAGGATCATTTCCATGTTCGACCTGAGGAGCTTGGAAACTACTCTCGGAATCAGAGCCAGGGGAGGAAACGCGTATGCCAATGTCCCTGACCAATCCATCAGTAGAGTATTCCCCTGCGTTCCTGGCCGGTGGAACCTGGACGCGAAGGCGTGGCATTTGGCGTTTTCGTCGTCTGCAAACAAGTCTATGGATGGATGACCCCAGCAACAAAAAAGCTCTTCTACTTCTTCGTCGTTTAGCACCCAGTCTTGCTGATCTTCGAAGTGCCTGCTGAGTGCGTCTGCTTTTACGTTCAACTCGCCCGGAAGGTGCACTGCCACTACTGTGAGGCCTCTAGAGAGAAGCCAATGCCAGATTGTCTGAGCCTCTTGAGAGAGTGGGCGAGATCTTGTGCCTCCTTGTTTGTTCAGATAGAACATGGTGGTCGTATTGTCCGTCTGAACTAGGACTGAGTTGGACTCTATCGGTGGAAAGAAAGCTTTGAGAGCCAGGAATACCGCTCTGAGTTCCAGCATGTTGATGTGGTATGTCTGCTCCTGCGCAGACCACTGGCCTTGAATTTGAAGCGGAACCATGTGTGCTCCCCAACCTTGCAGGGAGGCATCCGTCACTATAGACTGGGATAGAAAGGGTTGGTGAAACGGTACCCCCACCAGTACATTCTTTCTCAGAGTCCACCATTTGATGGCATCATTCGTCGCTTGAGAAAGAGTGATACGATCGGTAGTGGATGGACTGTGTAGGCCGCTGGATTGACTTCTCCAGGTTCACATGGAGGCCGAGCCTGTGTAGCTGGTGCAGGCACAGTTATAGATCGTGCGCTACCTGTACCGGAGATGGGCCTTTTAGGAGCCAGTCGTCCAGGTATGGGTAGATGAAGAGACCCTTTTTGTGAAGAAAAGCCGCCACCACTGCCATGCATTTGGTGAAGACTCGTGGTGCGGACTTGAGACCGAAGGGTAACACCTTGTACTGGTAGTGCTTGTTCCCTACGACTAACCTCAAGTACTTGCGATGTTGTTGAGCAATAGAGATGTGAAAGTACGCATCTTGCAGATCCACCGAACACATCCAATCTCCGGCTTGAAGATGTGGGCATATTTGGTGAAGAGCTAGCATGCAGAACTTTTCTCTGACGATGACTTTGTTTAAGAGTCGTAGATCGAGTATTGGTCTGAACTTGTCCTCCTGAACCTTTTTGGGGACAAGAAAGTATCTGGAGTAAACTCCCTTTCCTCTTTGAGCGGGAGGAACTTCCTCTATCACTCTTTTTTGCAGTAGGACTTTCACCTCTCTTCGGAGCAAGCTTAGCTGGTGAGGGGAAGAGCTCTTTGGAGGAATGCTCTTCGGAGGCGCACGGAAACGTAGCTTGTATCCATTGCGCAGTATATTCAGCACCCACTGATCCTTTGTGATGCTGACCCACTCTGCCAGGTGTTGTGAAGCACTTCCTCCCACTGGGGTGGGTAACGGCGCCAGAGGAAGCCACTGCTCAGGCTTTTCCTCCTCTTGTGGTGTTAGAGGATTGTTGGTGACCTCCTCTACCTCTGCTGGGTTTGCCTCGAAACTGGGATTTCCCCTGGTTCTTACTTTGGGACCACTGAGGGGTTTGAACCCTCTGATGAGCCCCTCTCCCCCTGTTGGTCTTGAAGCGGCGTTTGAATTCTTTCTTCTTCTCCAAACCCACCGCTTTCACTGTATCTAGTTCCGTCTTCATTCGGGTCATCTCTTCATCAGCATGTTCCCCGAAGAGAGCGGAACCCGAAAAGGGGAGATTAAGGATGCGATGCTGAGCATCCGGCTTCAGACCTGTAAGGCGCAACCAGGCCGACCTTCTGGCACAAACCCCATGTGAATAGGAATGCGCTGCAAGTACTGCACCATCCGCAGCCGTGCTTATCATCTGATTCACCACTAGACATCCTTCTGTCACAGTCTCTTCAAAATCCGGCTGGTCCTCCTTTGGCAGTTTGGATTTGAACCTTTCCATGGAGTCCCATAAGGCTCTGTCGTATCTACTCAGAAGTGCAGCTACACTAGAAACCTTAAGAGTGGATGCAGCTGAGTTGCAAACCTTGCGACCCCTGGAGTCTTGAGATTTGCTGCCCTTGTCTGGTGGGACTGAAGAGGAACCAGCAACTGCGTGCGTCTTCTTCGCTGCTGCCACAATTACAGAGTCTGCTGGAGGGTCAGATTTTACAAAAACCGGGTCAGAAGAGGCCGGTTTGTATTTTTTCTGAATGCGGGCTGGCACCGCTCTGATAGCCGCTGGAGTTAGGAAAACCTCTTTGACAGGATCCATAATCCCTGGGACTAAAGGCAGCAGTAGACGGGAGATGGCTTTCTTATGTAAAGTCTCAAAAATGACTGTCGTTGTTACCTGAGGGACAGACATTTCAATGTTCAGTTTCAGTGCTCCTCTTTGCAGGACATCCAGATACGTGCCAATGTCATCCACTGGGGAGGATCTGGACGTAGGACTGTTCGTCAACATAGGGGAGTAGTCCCTCTTGGACGACCTGGTAGAAGAGGTAGATGAAGTAGACGGAGTTCATCGACGTCTACGGTGAGCACTGTGCCTCCGCTCCCGCGATCTTTTTGAAAACTGGATCTGGCCGACACTCAGGAGATCTGCGCACAGGACTTCTGGACCTTGAAGATTCAGTTGAGGAGCCAGAGGACCATGAAGAGGAATGACGGGAAGCAGACTCCGTTACCATGATCACATCTGAATGCCTCGACGTCGAGCGTTCTTCCCTCGCCGCCGAACGCCTTTGGGGAGTCGGCGGGTCAAACAATCTCGACTTCGAATGTCTATGTGAGGACGTCGACGGAGCTCTCTGCCTCGACGTCGAACGGCGATGCCCGGCCGTCGACAGAGCCCTCTCTCTCGACATCGAACGACGATGTCCAGCCGTCGACAGATTCTTCTCTCTCGACGTCGAATGACGATGTCCAGTTGTTGACGTAGCTCTCTGCCTCCACATTGAATGGCGATGACCGGCCGTCTACGGAGTTCTCTGTCTCGACGTTGAACGGCGATGACCAGCCGTCGACGGAGTCTTCTGTCTCGACGTCGAGTGCCTGTGCGACGATGGCGGAGGGGTATTGGGCACCCTCGACGCCGAGCGTCGACGAGACACTGACGGACACTGCATCCTCAACGCCGATCGACGAGTTACTGTCGACGGCGGAGGGGTCTTGGTCCTCGACGCCGAATGCCGCTTCTTGGACGATGGCGGAGGGGTCACACTTCTCAACGCCGGTCGTCGCCTGGATGACGAAGGCGGAGGGGTGACCTCCCTCGACGCCGATCGTCGCCTGGTTGACGACGGCAGAGGGGCCTTTGATCTCGACGCCGACCGTCGCCTGGTTGACGGAGGTGGAGTTACATCTCTCGACGCCGATCGTCGCCCGGTTGACAACGGCGGAGGGGATCTCGATGATGGAATTGGATCCTTCAACGTCGTCGACGTACCTGTTCTTCTTTTCGACGGCGAGCCCGCCGTCGACGGCCTTTTTGACGCCAAACAATCCACCGGTGGTTCTTTCCTCAGCGCCAAGGCTGAAGCTGAGGCTGAAGGGATGGAAGACCTGTGTTTTGTAGGTGTTTTAGTCTTCTTGGCACCCTTCTTCCCCGGAGACCTTCCTCTGGATGACCTATGAGCAGGCCATAGATGCAAATTCTCTCCCTGTCTTTGAGAGTTCTTCCGGACAGGTGCTCGCAGTGAGGACAGGTGCCTGGATCATGTTCTTCAGGCAGACACAGGATACAAACATCGTGGTTGTCTGATTTTGCTTTCTTGTTACCACAAGAAGGACACTTATCAAAAAGTGAAGGCATTTTCACTGAAAATGCCCAGTAAACTGACTTAAAAAAGGCAGCTCCTTACTTGACAAGATGCAAAATGTCAAAGTAAGTGAAAAAAGTTGTTCAAAGTGAGCAATTTTCTGTCAGAAAACAGAAAATTAGTGGAGCTGTGTAACCAGGATCCTTCCTGAAGGAGCCGGAAAGAACAACTGACCTAACTGTCACCCCTGGGGCATGATTGGATACAGGGGGTCATGAGTGCCTTAAAGGCACGGTGTCAGTTTATTGCTATTCAGCTACAGGTTAGCTTTTCAGTCTTTTTAGACTGTGTGTTTGCAATGCAGCCTGAGAGTTTCCTATGCTTCCAGTGAGTTATGAGAATTTCTGCTATTTTCTGAGCATAAAAACAGTTTCTAAACAATCTTTGGTGTTGTTTCTCATGTTTCTAATGCTGATTATTCATGTATGGTAGAAAGTCTTCACACCATATTTCAGCTCTGATGTTATTTGGCTGCTATTGCATGTTTTTATATATATATGTTTATTTATATATATATATATATATATATATATATATATATATATATATATATATATATATATATATATATATATATATATATATATATATATATATATATATATATATGTGGGGCACATATAATATAGTGTTTCCGGGGTCCCGCGCATGGGCGGGAATATTCTAATGCTTATGACTATTGATGAGGATCCCCTGGAAGAGAACATACTATACAAAACAATGATGCAGAGGAATAAATACATACATAGGAACCATAGGGTACATCAAGTTGCCCTATTCAATGCTACAACGTCCCATACCAATTACTTATGTTAGTTAAAAACCACATACCACCCGTCAGGGGTGCCACTGTCTCCACTAATATTTGCCCTCTCTTTGGAGCCACTGGCTGCCTGGATTTGTAGGGACCCGGCAATACGAGGATTGAGGTGGTCGGCAGAATGGGATCACATCTCGCTTTAGGCCGACGATATATTCCTCTACGTGGCTTCCCCCAAAATGTCTCTCAGATGCTTAATGGACATTTTCATCACCTTTGGCAAATAAGCGGGTTTACGCGATTTATTGGAGTAAATCGCTCATCTATCTCCTTGTGGGCGGCTATCTGGCCCTACCCAGAGATTGCCCCATGCAAGTGGTGCGAGATGGCTTTCACTACCTGGAGATCTTTGTCACCACGGATCCCAAGCTCCGTTACGAGAGGAGAAACCTGCTCCTGCCCTTGCAGTGGCTGAGGCGAGACATTGCCAGCTGGAAGACACTCTCACTCTCATTGCTGGGTAGGGCCGTCCTATTCCAAATATTGTCCCTGCCCCTTGTGGGACTTGGAACAGCTGTTAAACCTGCGTTGCCCAGATCAGAGATCTTTTGGTGGGCGGGAAGATGGTAGAATTTGACACACTCCAACAACAATACGAACTTACCGGTTCAGAGTTTTTCAGCTATCTACAGATCCACCACGCCCTTGTAACAACCCTGCAGAATGGCTCCGCCCCTCCGGAGTCTTCACCACTGCAGGATGAGCTACATGATAGATACCTCCCACAGAAGGCAATCTCGCTCAACCCCAAAAAATTAATTAATAATACCCCTGATCCCCTTTACTGATTATAGGAATGTTGGGAAAGAGATGGCCTCAGTAGCCTCCACTGTGAGGTGGCAATATCCACCCGACTGCGCCTGCCACAACTGAAAATATTACACAGGATGTATGTTAGAGGGCCCCAGCTAGTGCATATGGGAAGAGGAGAGGGGGAGATTGCAGAAGAAGATGTGGCCAGGTATGCAAGTTTTTACAAATACTCTGGGAGTTTGAACAAATGCAGGAGTACTGGCAGGGGCTGCACACGATAATGTGGGAAGTACTACATAAAGACATACACCCAGAGGCCAAACGGTGTCTCCTCAATGCTTGAGAACCCACTGATCTGACAGGTGCGGAGAGGCTCTGGGCTACCATGGGTGTTATGGTGGCAAAGTGTGATATAGTGCAGATGTGGGGGGCGGGCAGAGCACCGACGCTAGCCACTTGGAAAAGCAACTTAGACGGGTGTATGTTCAGGGAGAAAATGGTCTATGTGGTGCGTGGGTGTCCTAAGAAATGGTCCGCTGTATGGTGTAGGTGGAATACCTTCTGGGGAGATATATGTACAGCCCCTGTGATCCCATCAGAGGATTAGCCTTTGTCCCCCTGATTCCTGATCACCTGTTCAAATGGATTCTTGCTATCTGTGATGCCCAAATGTAGTGGCCATGTATCATAATTTCAAGTAACTGTATGCTGTTCTGCTGAATGTCCTTGTTTATGTTCAATAAAAAGATATTTTAAAAAAATACAAAAAATAATAAAATAAAATACAAAAATAAAAAACCACATACCACAATTTATTCCTGGTTGATACCATTTTTGTCTTCATATAATTATTCTTGCATTAAAAATTATTCGAGACGGGGGCGTGGCTTGGTGCCTGAAGGTGATGGGGGCAGCCAAGAGACGGGCCGCGGCTCACCCGGGAGAACTGCAGCTGCAAGCCATTCTTTTCCTAGCCGAGGACGAGAGAAGACGTCGGAAGATGCCGAGTCTAGTCTGCAGTGCTTAAAGACTTATTCGGCGAACATTGAAGCCCCGAATTCACCGCAGTGAGTTATCTCGGTTCCGTTTTTGTTACGGCCGCCATTTTAAATCACTCGTGCAACGTTCTTTCAGCTCATGAGCACCCCTCCACAACATTTTTGCTGATAGAACCACTATACTATGTTGCAGGACATTTGTGCCACACAGGAACTCTTTTTGAAGTCATTATGCCCTTCAGCTCTTGTTTAAATTGAAAGTGCCATATTTACCATTTTCATCATCTTCTGAGGAGCAGCCATTTTAGGAGCACTGTCATTATCTAGTTGCTCCATCAAGTAAACATGTGACGCTGAGAGGTCTCATAAAAACAACATGTTTTATTCTTTGCATACTATGGACTGAGAAATTTGTATAAATCCAATTTTCGGTTCACTTCCAGTTGGAACTTACTATTTTATTGCTGCATTTAATTATCTGATTCTTCCTTCAGCACTGATGAGGCAGGCTGTGTGGCAGCCATTTTAGCTTCACTTGAGCTTCATTCTCACACGCATTCAGTGCGTACTTTCTCTGTTTTGCTACTATATTGTGCTATTTAACGCGATATATCACACACCTATTCTTGTTTTATTCAGCTGAACGAGTTACTTATGTTTCAACCTCCAAGGAATACTCACTAACGTTTATGCTACGTTTCTCCCTCATATTACCCCCCTATCTGTGAGACTCTCACTGCACTGTGATACCCTCTAATTTAGTGAGTACCAAAAGAGAGTTTGGAATAGTTCTATGGGCAGAACAAAGACATTATATCCTCCATCCTCTAAACCAAGGCACATTTTTGTAAAAAATTCAAAGATCTTTTCTGAATTCTCCAAATGTGAAGATTCTCTGACGCCATCTGGGCAAGATTCAGATTCTACAATGGAACCTCCTCTTAAATCAGGGAAATCCAATACCAAGCAATTGAAAAAGGATCCTCCCTCGCCTCCTTAACAAACATCTCTTGCCTCCATGGAG
The DNA here is from genome assembly GCF_964263255.1 of Lissotriton vulgaris. NCBI lineage: Eukaryota > Metazoa > Chordata > Amphibia > Caudata > Salamandridae > Lissotriton > Lissotriton vulgaris. The sequence goes on along the minus strand of NC_141697.1, from coordinate 408,689,523 downwards.
TTATTACTGGAGGAAATCAGAGCTCTGAATCCTTTTATGGAAGAGACTAATACTAAACTCCAAGTCTTAATGGATAACTGGTCACAACTTGAAACAAGGGTCTCTTCACTTGAGCAAACGATTACTTCTTTAAAAGAATCCTGTGTTAACGTCTCTAATCTTCACTTTCAAGTTTCGATGCTCCAAAAGCAGGTTGAGGACTTAGAAAACCGCAACATCCGAAATAATTTACATATTTACGGACTAGGAGAAGGACTCGAAGGATCTGACTCGCTCACTTTCTTTAAATCCTTCCTTCCTAAAATTCTTCACATGCCAGAGGGCACAGTTCTTAATATTCAGTGAGCACATCGGCTTGGTCGTCTACCATCCCGTGCTTCATCTTTGCAAAGACCGAGAGGAGTCATCCTATATTTTCTAGAATATACGGATTTACTAAAAGTACTAGCAGCTGTTAAATCTTCTCCAAAAATCACATGGTCAGGTTCCTCTCTGTTTTCTGCCCAGGATTATGCCAAAACCACAGCTAATCAACATAAGGCCTTTCTAAACATGAGAGCTGAGCTTCGCTTGATGGGAGCCAGATACAGACTTTTTCATCCCTGTTTATTCAAAGTTACATAAAACAAAAGAACAACTACAAATGAAGACCAGCTGCACTTGCAAAGTTTCATAAACTCTTGTAAAACGTCAGTGATGGATTCCTCTGGACCGTCTTCTTCATTTACTGGTTGAACTTTAATGCTGTTTCTTTTTAATATGTTATCTGATTTCTTTGGTTCACCATGCTTAGCATTGTATTTTTAAAAGGTGTGCTGCTCACAGTTTATGTTTATATTTATTTGTTAATTATTGTTGTTGTCATTATTCACTGTTATCATTGTTTTTGTTCGCTCTATTGCATCTTCCTAACTTTTTATTCATCTCCTTCACATCCACAGGTTTTTTGTCATTGTTTCATGATATCTCCCTGGTTTCCCGGTTAGCCGTCCTTGGATGTTTCGTGCATCCCATGTGGTTACATCCCCCCTCCTCGTATACATGTTCTTTTCTCATGTAAGTACGTCTTACTCCAGAATTTCCACCTCACCTTTACTCCTAATTCTTCCTCTCTTTCCTCTCCTAATTAGGATCCTTCCTTTCTTTTCAGGTGTCGCTGATATCCTCTTTCTTTGTGATGCTTTCTATCACATCAACCTATATTTCCGATTTGCATTTGCCAATGTTGTTGCTACTTTCCAAATTCTCTTGTTCAATCCTCCTTGTCACTCTGCTATTACTTGTTTTCCATTCTTATATGATTCTCTGTTTCCTCCTATACTATCTTCATTATATTTTCCTTTCCTTCTCCAGCTATGATTATTACCTGTACAATACTTTATTTTTCTCATGTATGTTTTCATGGTTTGACTTTTGTGGTTCATTATTGTAGGTTCTTGTTATTTTTTGTTTTCCCTAACTCATTATGCCGTTAAAGTTAGTTTCATGGAATGTTAGAGGGCTCAACTCTCCCATTAAATGACAGAGAGTACTATCTCACCTAGCGAAGTTGAATGCAGATATAGTCTTTCTGCAAGAAACCCATCTTACAGCGGATGAATCATTAAAACTAAAAAAAGGTTGGGTGGGCGACTTATTTCATTCTAGCGGTGATGGTAAACGTAATGGGGTTATGATGTTATGTCGCAAGTCCCTACTCTTTAAATTCATCTCACAGAACTCTGATACAGATGGCCGATGGATAATGTCATATTATTGCTTAAGGATGTTCCAGTCTCTTTTTCATTTTCTATGCCCCCACTGGTAGTGACACTTCTTTGTGGTTATCATTAGCCAAGAAGATCACTCTCCATATAGAAGACAACTTAATATTGGTAGGGGACTGTAATCAGGTTTTAAATCCTTTTATAGATCAGAATTCTAAAGTTTCACTTATCCCTAACAAACCACATAAATCCTTTGTCCATTCGGTTGCACGACATAAACTTTTGGATGCCTGCAGATTATGTAATCCGACCATGAGGGAATACACTTTCTATTCCCCGGTGCATTACTCCCAGTCACAACTTGATTATTTTTTTATCTCACATAACCTTTCGCAAGCACTTACTTCTGTGGAAATAGGCCCTATCTTATTATCTGATCATGCCCCTATATCAATTGAATTGGACATTTTACCTAAAATTAATGGTCTCAGGAGGTGGCGTTTTAACAACTCTCTACTCTCATATCCTCAATTCTCTTCCTTCTTTAAAACATTTTTTGACGACTACTTTCTCCTAAATCAAAAGGATTCCTTATCTCCTTCAATTATTTGGGATGCATTTAAAGCTTCCGCAAGGGACTTTAGTATAACTTATGTGACAAAGAAACGTACTGCTGCCCGTAATAGTACGCGTTCTTTATTTAAAAAATTTAAGAGACTGGAGCATTCTTTTTACACGCCTAATTCAAAAGATGTTCGCAACTCCCTATAAAAGCTAAATTGCAGTTTAATAAGGAGTCTACAGATAACGCATTATTATATTTACTGAAATCGAGTGCAACATTTTATGGTGGTAGGAACAAGGCAGGTAAACTTCTGGCTAACTATTTAAAAACCAAAAAGAACAAAGTAAATATTGACTCTATTTTTGATGACAGTTCCACTTTAAAGTTCAAAGATATGGAAATCTTAAATGAATTTGCTTTATTTTATAAAAAACTGTACTCCTCCGAAACAGACCTCACAGATCACACACTTTCACATTTCTTCTCAACCATCCAAAAACCCCGACAGTTTTCTGATGACTTGTCGCCATTGGAAACTAAGTTGACTCAACAAGAACTCTTGAATGCACTCACACACTTAAAAAAAGACAATGCCCCTGGCCAGATGGATTTACTGTTGAGTTCTTTCACTTCTCTCATTTATTATTGCCCAAATTACACTTCTTGATTGAATCTTTCCAATCTTTGGGACAATCTGGCAGTACATTCTCAGATGCTCACATATGTTTAATACCTAAAGAAGGAAAAGATCCGAAGTATTGAAAAATGTTGGGCCTATCTCGCTTGTTAACATAGTTTACAAAATTTTCTGCAAAGCATTAGCACTCTATTTGGACCATTACCTTCCAAACATATTAGGCAAGGAACAGTCTGGTTTTGTGAAGGGATGGGCCAAACAAGATAATACTAGACTTTTTTTCAACATCTTATCCAAAGCTCCGCATTTGAAACATTCCCTTGCAGCCACAGCATTAGACGCAGAAAAATCATTTGATAGAGTTGAATGACACTACTTGTTTTATACCCTTAAATGGGTTGGATTTGGCCCAAATTGTATTTCCCTAATTTCACTGTTATACTCTAACCCTTGTGCTGCAGTTTCTGCTAATGGTTTACTCTCACCTTTTTTTTTACCTTGGCAGTGGGGTACGTCAGGGTTGTCCCTTTTCCCCCTTTCTTTTTAATTTAGCCCTTGAACCCTTCCTCTCAATGATTTGTAAAATCACATAGATAAGAGGTTTCCACTCTACCACATCTCACGTAAAACTGGCAGCATACGCTGATGACATTTTCCTTTTTATCTCAAACCCCAGTGATTCGGTCCCAGCCTTTTTAGAAGAAGTTCAATCTTTTTCATTAATATCAGGTTACAAACTAAACAGCGATAAATATGAAATCCTACCCTTAACTAAATATACCTATTGTGCTGATTTCACCACAAATAATTTTACCTGGAAACCATCTTCCATTAAATATTTAGGCCTCCACTTCACATCGACAATGAAAGGTACAGTCACGCTGTGCGTAAATGACTGCATCCAAAAAATTACAGAGCGCACTAATAAATGGCATCCTCTTTATCTCTCTTGGTGAAGTTGTTTAGACACTATTAAAATAATGCTTTCCCCCATAGTTTTGTATATAATTTCTAATATTCCAGTTTCTATTTCTAATAAGTTTTTTAAAAACATCAATTCAGTATTATCCTCCTTTTTATGGAATAAAAAGAAACCACACATGTCTGCCTCTAAGTTATCACGCCCTAAAGCTGAAGGTGGAGTTAATTATCCAAACTTTCTTGCTTATCATAAAGCTTTTCTATTAAGGCAAGCTTCACACTGGCTGAATGATTCAGAAGCAGACTATCCCCTTTGGGCATTAGTTGAACTCTCATTTCTATCTCCTTTCTCATTTCGAGAATACCTTTCTTTCTCTCATAAGCCCCAAACACTATCTACTCCGTTATTTAAGTTTACCTAGAAATTATTAAGCCCTATATTCCCCTTACTATATGACACTCTTGAATAATTTTTGAACCCACCCATTTGGCATAATAAAACTCTACTAATCCAGAATAAACCCTTTTACTGGAAAACCTGGAGACAACGAGGAACAATACGGGTACATCAATTATTCTCAAATGGAGAATTCATTCAATTTTCTTCATTAAAACAGCTATATGCTTTACCCACTGCATTCATGTCCAAATATCAGATTCTTCGTACCGCTGTGCTTGATATGTACACGCAACTATTGAACAATCCCCTTTGTATACTTTTGTGCACTCCTTTCCTACATTGCGACAAAAATCGAGTGCTGAAGAGATGTGGGAGAAAGATTTTTATACAGTTTGGCCTCTCTCTCTCTATGGAACAGTTTATGGACTAATATACGCAAATCTTCAAGATCAGGCAGCCTAAAGCAAACTCTGTTTTATGTTTATAATAGACTCTTGCTGTCTCCTCAGACTTTGCAAAAAAGATTTCCTAATATACCAGATACTTGTTGGTCATGCATCTCTCCAAACGCAGATCTATTTCATATGTTGTTCATATGTCCATCAGTTTACAGTTTCTGGAAACAGGTCTGGTCTCAAATTAACCAAATTTTTGATGCACATATCCCGTCCTCCCTAACATTTTTTTAGGTAGCCTTTCTTCAGATTGGAACACCATCCTGATTAATTTTAAAATAATTGACTTATAAGTAGCGGTTGCTTTCCAACAAATAACAAGGAATTGGAAAGACTTTACAAACATTTCATTCAAGGCCTGCTGGTATGATGTTTGCCATAATCATAGAATGGAAACGTTCTCCAATACACCCACACCCATTGCTAAGAAAAGACTCCAATTGTGGTTACCAGTCACCATTTTCTTCTACGCCTCTGCCAATACACATTCCTTGTCAACACCTTCTCAACAAGAAGTACTCAAGCCTCCTGATCCCTCTGGCTGTCTTTCCTTTGATTTTGTATCATATTTCTTATATATTTCTTGTTCATTCTTTATAATAATGTTATCATTTATTTATATTCAAGTATTTAAGCTGGAATATTGATGTACTTTTTTCTTTCATGTTTATTCACATGTATTGTACAATGACACCTCTTTATCCCTGAATAAAGCTATCTTTTAAACTTAAAAAAAAAGATTCAAGACAAAAAATAATGAAAACATTTTACAAAACCACATATAAATGATCGTATAAATCAGATATTGTCTCCTATTCCCCAATTTACAGTTTCCGTGTTTGCACTTTGAGTAACAGCAATCCACTGTGAGGTAATCCAATCCTACATACACCAGAGGCTCAAACTGCACCTCTAACATCATTTTGTCTTGTGTATATCCATTGTAATGCCACTCTTTATTTATTTAATGAATTCCTCTAAAAAGTCGACACGTTTCAGCCCTTTATCTTCCGGGCCTTATCAGGACAAGGGTATAAGGAACAACAATGCTTCCCACGGGCAATAAACTATATCTAGGGCAAGGTCCAGTTAAACACATCAATGTTCACAACGGTATCATGTCTATTGCATCAATCAAGGCATTTATAAAGCGCACTACTCACCCGGAGGGTCTCAAGGCGCTAGGGGAGGGGGGTCCGCTACTGCTCGAACAGCCAGGTCTTGAGCTGCTTCCTGAAGGCGAGGTGGTCCTGGGTCAGGCGGAGGTGGGTCGGGAGGGAGTTCCAAGTCTTGGCGGCGAGGTAGGAGAAGGACCTTCCCCCTGTGGTGGCTCTTCGGATGCGGGGGACGGCGGCGAGGGCGTGGCCGGTCGATCGAAGCTGGCGTTTGGGAGCGTAGAAGTTGAGGCGGCTGTTGAGGTATCCTGGGCCTTGGTTGTGTAGGGCTTTGTGTGCGTGGGTGAGGAGACGAAAGGTGATTCTCTTGTTGACCGGGAGCCAGTGCAGGTCTCTCAGTTGTCCGGAGATGTGGTTGCGACGGGGGATGTCCAGGATGAGTTGTGCTGAGGCGTTCTGGATCTGCTGGAGCCTCTTCTGAAGTTTGGCGGTGGTTCCGGCGTAGAGGGAGTTGCCGTAGTCCAGGAGGCTGGTGACGAGGGCCTGGGTGACCGTCTTCCTGGTCTCGGTGGGTATCCACCGGAAGATCTTTCGTAGCATGCGCAGGATGTTGAAGCACGTCGAGGAGATGGCGTTGACTTGTCTGGTCATGGAGAGGGAGGAGTCCAGGATGACGCCCAGGTTGCGTGCATGGTCTGTCGGTTTGGGTGCGCTGCCTAGGGCGCGGGGCCACCAGGAGTCATCCCAGGCGGAGGGTGAAGATCCCAGAATGAGGACTTCCGTCTTGTCCGAGTTCAGTTTCAGGCGGCTGTTCTTCATCCATTCGGCTACCTCTTTCATCCCTTCGTGTAGGTTGGCTCTGGCGGTGGCGGGTCGTTGGTGAGGGAGAGGATCAGCTGGGTGTCGTCGGCGTAGGAGATGATGCATCAGCGACCCGGCACACTGTGCCACACCTCAGTCATAAATATCTCCTCCAAGCGCTCCGTGTCACTTCGTCTCACTCTAATTCATAGAATGTCTGCCTTCCAGCGAGAAACTTCAAAATAATTGCGCTCCATTCCAGGTTCGCGGAGCTTTGTACCCTGCCTCCTTCACTAAAAAGTTTTCTTTATGTTTTGTCTCAAATCGTTTTTTTAATTCAAGAATAATTAAAGGAAGACAATTCTTGTATCAACCAGGAATACATTGTGGTATGTGGTTTTTGATTAACATAATTAATTGGGATGGGATGATGTACCATTGAATAGGGCAATTTAATGAGCCCTATGGTTACTATGTATGTATGTGCTAATACATGGCAGGTTAGACTGTAGAAAGATCTGCCCACTTAATGTATATGCCCCTAACAATGATGACAAAGACTTTTTTAGCAAATTGGAGGCAGAACTAATACCTTATGTGGGAATGTCGATAGTCTAGGCAGGAGGCTTTAATTGTGTCCTTGAGGGTAGGATGGACAGGCACCTGCCCAAGAAGGGTACAAAGCCCCACTTGGTGGCTGGGTTGTGGTTGCAACTGGCAGACATATGGAGGACCGTCCACCCCACTACCAAATGATACTCTTGTTACACACCAACTCATGGGACCTATAGTCGCCTCGACAGTTTTGTTGTGTAGTTCCTATATTCCCAATAGGCTCTGCACATTGGAATAATATACACTATAGATTTGACATAGGACTGAGGTCAGTATGTCTCTATTGAGTATACTAAACTTAATTGTGAGTGCCAGCTAGCTCAGAGGTCACTAGAAACTTTCTTGAATAAACAAGAAGGGATTAGTTCCTGACCAAAGAATAAACATGACAACTTTGTTTCCCCAAGAATCGAAACATTTCTTCAGTAGTGGAAACAATAGATAACAATTTTACTCAGTCAATCGTGCATGCTTCGTTTCTACAGAGTTGCACAGAAATAGAGAGATGGGCGTTTCAATAAAAGGGGTTTATTGAACGGTCTTCTTTCTCATGCAAGAGAGGTGAACTGCTACAATCGTTAGACAGAATGCAAAGTATAATGCGTGCAGCGTAAACAGTAATATAAAATAATACTGTAATAGCATTGTCTGCGGCTATGACATGTAAAAATACACACATAAATAACACAGGCTAAAATACTCAACTGGTGCTTCTACAATATGCCTACCCCAATGTACCTAACCTAGGTCTAGTACCAGGGAAGAAGTAGGTGTTTGACTTTAGCATAGGTTTAGTTCTGCCAAAAATTGCCAAAGGTTTTTTCTAGGTTCTAATCAGCTCCATACCTTAGAATGAGAGAGGTTGGTATCTCTTTCACAGACTCGATTTCCTAACACCCCGCAAGGGGATTCAGAAACACTGGAGCTGGATTCTCAGCAGAGGAGGACAACTTATTGTCAGTGCGTCAGCTGGAGAGTTGGCTTCCTTCGGCACTTGCTGTAGCGAGCTGCGTCGTGCAAGTAGGTAGTTGAACTGCACTGAAACACACTGTACTTTGTTATAGCAAGTGAAGGTATATTTATACCTTGAAGGTGTTTAGGAATGCCAGCTTTGACGTAAAGTCGGGCATATGGACATCATGGATGAACTCCTAAGGAATAGTTGTTCATGCATAATAAATAGTTTCTTGGAGAAATCAATATACTGGCTAGGGGAAGACCCTTCTGCTTAAGAGTCGGTTTTTCCAAGAAATCGTTGTGATGTAGATGTATGGATGGAAGTAGCCATGCCTGTATTTGGGTAGCCTGGGCTATGCCTAAATAAGGACTGTATTTCTATGCCTATATAAGGGCAATGTGAATGATACCTATATAAGGGCATGAATCGGGAATATGCATACGGAATCTAAATCGATACACAACACCCACTCCAATTTCTTATGTACAACGTTACTAAATTATAAACATGATACACATATCTAAAACATAGGTACACATGAAGTGTGAAAAACCCACCCAAAATGCATAAAAATGCATTTGAACTGGTTGTACACATAAAAGATACATTGGTGCGCATTAAAGCAATGTTTTATCCTAAGCATATATTCACATTTGAATGCTAAATGAATGAAGCATGAAAATATACATTTATGAAATGGCTCGTAAGTACAGAAGAAAAAAGCCGAAACCCGTTCATGTCAGGTTACATAACACTGTTTGTTTGTGGACAAGGTCAAATATTGTCTCTTGGAAGAATTCAAAGAATTCTTTTTCTCTATGAATAGTTCTGCTTTAAGCAGATTGCTTTGTGGCAAAAATGAAAAATACAAATTTGTAAAAAAAAAATTAATCATAGGAAAAAGTTCTTTGTTTCGTAAAAATGAAGGTCAAATTCAAAGTCTCCCAGAACACTGTGTGCTTTATTCAAAAGTCAGTGTTAGCACTTGGAGAAAACATGAAGGGCCAGATGTAGGTAAATCTTATTTACCGACTCTGAAATACCGAATTTTACCGATTCGGTATTTCATAGTCGGTAAATATGAAGGGGGGAGATGTAGGTATTTCCAGATGTGGAAATACCGAATCGTTTGAATTTGGTATTTACTGATTCGGTAATTACCGAATCGGTATTCCCTATTGATTCCTATGGGCTGTGAAGCCCATAGGAATGAATGGGAAATACCGATTCGGTAATTACCGAATCGGTAAATACCGACTTTTGCAAGGGTGCAGGGGGTGTCACTTTGACACCCTCTGGCACCCCAATAATAGGCATGTGCGCCATGTGGCACACAGACATGCCCTAAGGGCATGTCTGTCTGTCACATGGCTAGGTGTGCATGCACACAAGTGCATGCACACCTGAATTCAGTATTTTGACACCCAATTGGATTGGGTGTTAAAATACCGAATTTGTAGGGCCTTTGGGACTCAGAAGAGTCCCACCTACATCTGAGATTTACCGAATCGGTGAAAATACCGATTAGGCATTTTACAGAATCGGTAAATTTACCGAATCGGAAAATTTACTGATTCTGTAAAATAATGCCCCTACATACCATTTCTGTAATACCGGTCGTTAACGGCCAAAAATACCAATTTTCGGCCGTTACCGACTGACCTACATCTGCCCCGAAATCTTCTAAGTCTGTAAAAAAGTCATCTATCGTTGTAGGTAACAGTTGGATTACCTCATTTAGAAGATTACCCGCACATAGATATGAAGCATCGCCTTCAGCATTGGTCGCATTAGCAATGTTCAAATTGGATGGTACCTGTGTGTCTGAAGTTTCCTCCCGTACCTCAGCATTAGCATTTTGCATCTGTGAGATCTCAATGAATGCAGTCATCAGAATTGGTAGCCGCTGGGGACAACACTGCGCATGGGCCATTACCGGGTCCAGCATCAGTTGGCATGACTGATGGGAGTGTTAGACAGATGTCTAGCATGCATTCTTCTCCGCATAGCAGGCAGCGTAGAACAGGTAAGATGCAATTTTGCCAGATTGGTCTGAATGACAGAAATCATGTGGTGTTTAATTCTCGTAGACGAGTTAGTCCGAAAATGTTGACGATGCGCTCACGACACTTCATCTCCAAGAGAGCTCTCTCTATGGTGCTTGGAGTGGCGCTGGTGATTTGGCTTGCCATATCGTAGCAGAAGGAGCAAAAATAGTATCCCCGCCACGAGTCCCAAACGGAGAGGCAGTCCGCCAAACACAGAGTGCACGATGTTTGGAAATATTCCTAGGACTGCTCGAAAAGGTGCCAACAGTCCGGAGCATACGTTCTTAAATCGATATACAAGTGGCACCGTATTTTTTTTTGTTTTTGTTTTTTTTGTGTCCTCATTTTCGCCCGTGGTATATCGCATCGGAGCACTAGGAGAGAGGAATATACTGTCACAGATATACTGGTAGTGCCGTCGACGACAAGTCGGTACTGACACTCAGTATTATCGCACCTCTCCATGAAGCACCACAATAAGACCATGACAGGGTGATGTTGCTGCAGTTCGATACCCATTACAAGCGAAGGGAACCATGAAATTGGGTATAACGAAAGAAAAAGCGGAGTAGACCAAGCAGCTTAATCATAGGACAGTGGAAAAAAAACCCACGGTCAGATATCAACTAACCCCAATTCAAGAGGAGCCAAAAGTTACATTTATCGGGATTGCCAGATCTTGCAAGGTCAATTTTGGAAGTTTGCAGGACTGAAATACGCCGTTCTAGTAGTGTTGGGGGTACTGGGTCCTTCCATTTCCTGCAGATTTCTCTTCTGGCCAATAACATACAATAAAAAAGAAGGTTTTTGGCTGGGCCTCGAACCTCTAGTGATATTCCAAAGATTGCGATCATTCCATTAATTGAGATTTCAAAGCCCAGAGATGTAGACAGCAGTTTACTGATTGAATCCCAATAGGGAAGTAACAATGGACATTCGAAAAACATGTGTGTGTCAGAGGCAGCTGACAACCCATACTTGGGACAGGCTACAAGAGAATCCGCAGAAAATTTCAATGTCCGCTGTGGTGGATAGTACGCCCTGTGTAGGGTAAAAAGATTATTCCTACGCAGCCAAGCCGGTTTCACAATGTCCCAAAAGATCTTGAAGGAGGAGTGCCAGATATTATAAAGATCCTGATAAATAAAAAAGGATCTCCACAATGTCTCCGGTAGTATGAAATCACCCTCGACCTCTTCCAATAATAAATTGTACAAGATTGAAATCTCCTTACTTACAGGAGGTTTGTCCAGCATCAGGGCGACTAAACTGCTATCACCTCCCAGTTGGTAACTACCCCTAACAGAACTCTGTGAGTGGGCCCAACCTGCCATCTGTAGATATTTGAACCTAGAGAGACCCGGCCCTACTCTAGCTAGTAAAGAGTCCCGAGGGAAAGAGTACCTTCTATGAAGAGGTCCCCCCAGACCTCCAGACCAGCCTCTCTCAACGGTGGTGCCAAACTATCAAGGAGCCATCCTGGACTTCCCGGGGAATCCCACAGTGGAGACCTACCTGCAAAATAGCCAACCCTTATGGCACCTCTTAGCTTGACCCACGTTTTTAGCAAACCCAACAATATCTTCAGTTTCACTTTTTAAAAAAACTTAGGGTGCCAAAATTTAAATAAAAAAACCCTACTGGCCTACTCCCTCTCCTCTAAGTAGTGCGGCAAACATGCTGCCTATTCCCAGGTTCGTTGGCATCTTAAGCAGCATCCTAGCGTGGGAGAATTGAAAAGCCCACGCATATAGTTGTAGGTCGGGAGTTGCAAGACCCCCCTTTTCTCTCCTGCGGCTGATCTTTTTCCATGCTATCCGAGGTATGCGATCATCCCAAATAAAAGAGCTAATGTCGCTTTGAAGTTTTGCTATAATAGAGGGCTCAAAATACAACGGAACAGTATTAAACAAAAAGGAGATTTTGGGCAAAATAGACATGTTAACAAGATTGACTCTACCCAGAATAGAAAGGGGAAGCGAAGACCAAGACCTCATAAGTTTTCTACAATCTCTCGCCACCATAGAAAAATTCAACATTGCTATTTTATCTATGTCTTTGACAATGGTGAGACCAAGATAGCGCATAGAATGACTCAACTGGGCCCCCGCCACTGGCTTAGTATCATTCCACTGCATCATCTCCATTTTAGACGCATTGATTTGGTATCCGGATATCTCACCATAATCATGAGCCAGAGCAATTACAGAGGGGGGAGCAGTGCGCAGGTCTGAAGAAGAGATGAAAATGTCATCCGCGTACAGGGCTACTTTCCTCTCCCATCCCCTATAGACAAAAGACTTGATGTTACAGTCGTCCCTCAGCCGTTGGGCGAAGGGTTCTATGTATAGATCAAATAGGACAGGGGAGAGGGGGCAGCCCTGCCGGGTTCCCCGAATGATGTTGAATGGGTCTGACAGTTCACCATTGACCAGTAAAGAGGCTGTGGGCTTCTGATAGAGTAGACTCACCGCTCTACAAAATCCCTCCCCAATGTTGAGTTTGCCCAAGATCCCCAACAGGAATGTCCAATTCACCCTGTCGAAGGCCTTGGTAGCATCCAACGTGATGACAGCAAGGGGAAGAGAGTCCACAGTCGCCATATCGATAGCCCCCACCAGATCATAGGTTAAATAAAAAGTTGGCGAACCCTCACAAAGCCACGCTGGTCCTGGTGCCACTGCCCCCAATCTACTGGCAAGAACAGACGTAAAAAGCTTGTAGTCCGCGTTTAGGATGGAAATCGGTCTATATGAACCGCAACTTGTGGCTGATTTACCTGGCTTCAAGATCAAAGTGATAGAAGCATCATTCCACGAATTAGGAGGGGGACAACCCTGCCTGAAAAATCTGGTTAAACAGCAAGGTTAAAAAAGGGATTATTATTGGCAACAAGTCCAGGTAGACCTCAGGAGGTAGGCCATCGGGACCCGCTGCCTTACCCTTCTTTCTGTCAGAGATGGCACGACTAATCTCCTCCTGCGAGATAGATCTATCTAAGGCGGCCCTCTGTTCAGATGAAAGGGAGGAGAGGGATACCCCATTCAACCATTCATCAACTTGCCTCGCCTCGATGTGTTTGTCCTTGTGGTAGATGTACTTAAATAAATCACGAAAGGCACTTCTGATGTCACCATCAGCCGAAAACGTCACATTGTCTACCTTAATATGATCTATGTTGTTTCTAACTCGATCAGTTGTAACTTTCCAGGCCAGGAGCTTCTCAGCCCCTTTTCCATATTGAAAATGGGCTAGCTTACTGGCCTCCCATCTCTGAAGGACTCGTGCAGTCAAGATTGAACCGAGTTCCCCTTTTAAGGTAAGTAACTTATCTTGCCAACCTCTCAAGATTTCCGGGGAAGCGGCCGGATGTAGCAAAATATTCTCTTGCACCTTAGCCATATCAGCTTCCAAGGAGGTAACCGTTTCTCTGTATATCTTATTTTTATATGAGGCCTTGTTTGTTATTAGGCCTTGCAAAAAGGCCTTGAATGCATCCCATATGCAACCTGGGGAAGCGGACCCAATGTTATTATCGAAATTGTTTTGTGCTTCGGTTTTTAAAAAGGTGGTATCATCGGGAGCAGCGAGTAATGAACGGTCGAACGACCACGTTTTAGGCGGGGTTTTTTTTTAACAGCCCACCCAATTCTAAACAGATAGCAGCATGATCAGATAGATGGAAAGGAAGGTGAGAGATATTTTGCACCGACTTAACTAATTGCTGGCTGATCAAGATGTAATCTATTCTTGACTGGTGGTGGCATTTATAATTGCGAAATGAGATGCCTTGTTGAAGCCCAGATCTTAATCTCCATATGTCAACATAGCCGAATTCCTTCATTTTATCAAGTAAAAAGGCCCTAGTTTTAGAGGGGGTTATCGATCTATTAGTCGGGGATTTATCAAGTTTTTTGCAAAAGAATGGCTTTCATTCTGCTTAAAGTATCAATTCGTATAGTACAATGTTCAGTGAAGGCCATAATGGCGATTCTCTGTCTGTCTTGGAAACAATACTTGCATACAGCAAGTGACCCTGGCTGACACGGTCACTAGATATGGTATACCTGCAGCTGTGATCATTCAACATGAGGTAACTCCCATTCGAGTGCTGTCCAAAAATATGATCAATCACTGCAGCCGGTAAACCTTGCAGGTGGCAGGATAAATTGTTAGAGGAACCATCACAGGCCCTGTGTAAGTTTATACCCTGACAAAGGAGAGAACCACTTAGTGCGTTTTCACAGTTTTTCCCGCTAAGAAATACTTCACTTCCCCACTCCAACATCTATGTGTGTACAATAATTCCCAGGATGTCTTGATGTATTCTTTACCCAACCTTTCATATTTTCCTGCTGCTGTGTATTTTAGGCAATATTGAAAATGGAAAAATTTAATCGGCAGAGTGATTGTTCCATGTATTATCCATTCAGTAGCTAGGTTTTCTGCTACCGTAAATTGCAATCTTTCCAGTTTTTCAATGCTCAGCATGGTATAGTCTGCTCCCCTTTGTGCCAACTTGATCTGTTTATCAGTGAGATTGAATTCTGAAAACAGTGACGTTGTCATGGAGATGGGCTTTGTCTTCACACTGTGTTAAGTTAGCATGAGCTTGTTAGTAGTTTAAACGCCATTTTTCCTTTCTGCTGCATTTCTGCACACAGCACATATTGTTATTAATGCTTTGAGCCTAGTAGAAGATTTTGCTTCACACGAGAATAATATGTTTTCCTATTGTATCAGCTTTGCTTGGTAAGCTATGTCTGAACAGTGAGTGCCGAGGCCTTCAAGGTTATTTCAGCACAGTGGTTGTTGTTCGGTCTGATCAGCGCACGTCCTAGACATAACACATATGCAGCTGTGGCTAACTCTGGTTTTGGCGCTTTTAATAATGCACTGCGCAGAGCATGCAAACACACTTGATGAATATTTGCATGCAAAGAGCTGGTGTAGAAGATGATGTGATCCCTTTCTACTAAGACCAGAGATATGGGGCCGTCCTTGTAAACTCAAAGAGTCCTTCTGTAGATATAATATAATATACTAGCAAGGGAGGGTAAGACTGAGGTGTAATTTAGCCTTCTTCCCTTTAGCATTTTAACATGCTTTCTCCCTTTGTATTCTATGGAATAGTAACTATGCTGATAACCCTGTTGCTTATAATATGTTTGCTTGTATTAGCTAAGATACTGCGCTTGAGAACATGGCACTAGAAATAAATATTTCAAACTTGCATGTGTCTTCATTCACTCCTCGTTTTGGACTGGTATGATAGTATAACGAAAGAGTGTTCATGTGTTCCACGTTACCTGAGGTATTCTTAGTTCATGTTCTGGGTTGTCTAATCATTGGGGGTATGGAAGAACAAACGAGACACTGATTGCTAGTCTGGTAGGGGATTTTGGATACTAAGGTGAGTTTTGGCACACCCTAATTCACTGAGGTTCCAAGTCTCTATGCACAGTTCTGTGTAGGAACAAAATCTCTGGGACATGGCGCCCAACCGTTGGGAGTCTTATTACATGACACTTGAGTAGTACTTAATTTAATCCTTAACCCCTTCGCTATTGTTTCCGGATAACAGTGTTGTCGGACAAACCTTCCTATAATTATATAGGTCTTTTCAAGCTCGAATCTCTTCAAACGGTTTCCTTTTGAATTGCTAACCAGTTGTGCTACATAGGCTTTTCATTGTACCACTTTCTTACTGTGTCGTTATGGGTGACGTTGCCATACCGCAGCATATTCGCATTGAGGCCCGCAATCATTTGCAGGCTTATAACGTCACTCTGGAGGGCATGGCAGTTATCATGGTTGTGAGTGCGGAAGTATCTTACCCTTTAGAGATATTCTACTCGTGGGTGACCTTCCCTGCTGTGAACGCAAATACTGGTGTGTTCGACACGTATACTCACACAGCTGTGCCCAGCGAATATTTACCGTATAGGACACAGGAAGTTCCAATTAATGCTTGGCAGCACCGAGTTTGGTTTAATGGCGCCCTACCCCACTCATTAACAGTAAAAAGATTAGGTCCTTTGTCCATTCCAGGCGCTACTTGGCCTGTTTTGGCTGGATTTAAACCACATCCTCCAGCAGGAGCGTGTCCCCTTGCTGATCTAAGACGACTACATACAGTCGCGATTGCCGTTATTAGGTCGTTAGTACAATACATTACACGCAATCTCCCAGGTGGGGCTGCAGGTGTTGCAGCGCTTCCAGCCGGACCGAGTGGAATGAAGCTTAGTCCTGTGATGGTCAACGCAGTGATGGGCAGGCGTCCCCAGGATAAGGATGATATGCCTTCATGGCTTGCAGAGCATTTGACCAGCTGGAAGCAGTATTTCCTAACACGACTCCTGTTGAAAAACACAGGATTCTAACAATTAGTTTGCCTAAAGTCTCATGCTCTCCATGCCATTGAAGTCAAGCTATCCTGGCTAAAGACGGCTGATAGCCAGAAACCGAGTCCTAGGATGCTTGATTCCGGTCCAGGAAAGACATGGCTTCGCAGTTCGGGCTGTACTGTTCCCATGAGGCACAGGGTCAAGGCTGATTTGCATATGGCCATGTCTGAACTGGGGTGGTGTGGAGTGCAAAAAGAAGATGGATTTAGGCCCAGATCTCTGTACTGGGGTGAATGTATGACATTGTTCTGCATTCTGTCCATCAACTGTTGTTTTTGCATTTGTCACCCGAGTGGGATGGGTATGCTCAGACGTGAGTCCCATGCTCTCCACGCTACTGGAGTCAAGCTATCCTGGCTGAAGACGGCTGATAGCCAGAAACCGGTCCTAGGATGCTTGATTCTGGTCCAGGAAAGACATGGCTTGGCAGTTCGGGCTGAACTGTTCCCATGAGGCACAGGGTCAAGGCTGATTTGCATATGGGCATGTCTGAACTGTGGTGGTGTGGAGTGCAAAAAAACAATGGATTTAGGCCCAGATCTCTGTACTGGGGTGAATGTGTGACATTGTTGGTCTGCATTCTATCCATCAACTGTTGTTTTTGCATTTGTCACCCAGAGTGGGATGGGTATGCTCAGACGTGAGTCCCATGCACTCCACGCCACTGGAGTCAAGCTATCCTGGCTCAAGACGGGTGATAGTCAGAAACTGGTCCTAGGATGCTTGATTCCGGTCCAGGAAAGATATGGCTTGGCAGTTCGGGCTGGACTGTTTCCATGAGGCACAGGGTCAAGGCTGATTTGCATATGGCCATGTCTGAACTGGGGTGGTGTGGAGTGCAAAAAAACCATGGATTTAGGCCCAGATCTCTGTACTGGGGTGAATTTATGACATTGTTCTGCATTCTGTCCATCAACTGTTGTTTTTGCATTTGTCACCCCGAGTGGGATGGGTATGTTCAGACGTGAGTCCCATGCTCTCCATGCCACTGCAGTCAAGCTATCCTGGCTGAAGACGGCTGATAGCCAGAAACCGGTCCTAGGATGCTTGATTCCGGTCCAGGAAAGACATGGCTTGGCAGTTCGGGCTGGACTGTTCCCATGAGGCACAGGGTCAAGGCTGATTTGCCGATGGCCATGTCTGAACTGGGGTGGTGTGGAGTGCAAAAAATCGATGGAATTTTAGGCCCAGATCTCTGTACTGGGGTGAATGTATGACATTGTTCTGCATTCTGTCCAGCAACTGTTGTTTTTGTAAAGACTTGATACCTGAAGCTGTTGACTGTGCGTCTTGGGTGTAAGATTTTTGCGGCACTGTATACAAGATGCTTTGGCACTCCGTCAATGACCGTCCTTCCCTCGGTCATCAAACGTGTTCAAGATGAGCACGGACCTGAGGCAGCGTATAAATTGGGAATGAGGCTATGTGGCACTTTTGATGTTGTTTCTGATCTCGTACTTGCTAATGTCAAGGGAGATGCGGTAAGCTTTCAGGTGTCTAATGCGATTCAGGCTATTCCTGATGCCGATAAACCCCAACACTTTCCGAGGATTATTACGGCGGCTCATAAAACCATGAGCCTTAATAGTTTGGGTGTCAACCCTTTCTCTACTAAAGAGAAGAAGCAACCCCAAGGGCAAAAGTCAGAAATGGACGAAGAGCCCACGTCTAAAAAGCAAAATTGGCAGAGAAACAAAAAACAGGGTAAACAACAACAACAGAAACGGGCGTCACGTCCTGCATCTCCTGTGCCTACACCTACAGAACACGTTTATGACTTGCGCGATCGCGCGACGATAAAATCATCTGATAGATTTCAGGTTTCTGAACAACGCTCTCCTCGTTCTTTTCAGGGCTCATCGCCCTCATCGACCGGTGGTAGAGGAGGCGGCAGAGGTCGGGTGGCCAGCAGTGATGCGACCAGCCCCGCCCGAAAGACGGTAAAGGCAAGCAGGACGAAACAACACCAAAACTACCCCAGTTTCAAACGAAAAAGGTTGCTGCTTTAACAGCGAGATAATAAGTAATAAGTCCACTTGTAAAGCACCATGGTTACACTATGCCAGTGTGTCCCCGCACTGCGAGATATGCCACAGATAGTGAGAACGGAGCTTCGGAATCAGACATGGGCTCTGACCTTGCTGGACAGCGCGGCAGAGTTTACCATAGTACGGGAGGCCCTGCGTCCGCTACTGAAGGTGACAGCGACTGATCGATATGTTGTTGTGGAGACAGCTGATACCAGAGTAGCTCCCCCTTATAGACTTTATAACATAGTCCTTTTAATTGAAGGTGACATACAACGTACCATAAAAGGGGTATTTTGGGAAAATCTCACAACTACCTATGACATTTTGCTAGCGGAGGCTGACTGGCCCCCTCCTTTTGTTCTCGCGGCTCCGAGAGGGGAGGAGGTGATCCTCCCTAGTTTCGCGCACACAGTCTCACAAGCGACGAAATTTGGACCCATCTGTGTAGCGTTGACCGCATAATTTGTAACCTTGCGGACTTTGGTTACAAATTCAACTTTGCAAAGTCTCACATTGCAGAGTAAACAGTGTTGTTCCTGGGCTATGAGCTCAACAATGAAGGTCGAGGATTGGCTCCTCACTTCTTGGAGAAATGCGCATAGTTGCGCGCTCCTACATCGCTGAAAAAATTACAGTCCTTGCTGAGATTTTTGAATTTCGGGCGTACTTACATTCCTGAATATGCCCAGCGTCTCAAGCCTTTGTATGCTTTGATACAACCTACTTTTACCAAATCATGCTGGGTGCCGGAACATTCAGCCATTTTGCATTCTTTGCAGGCTGATCTTCTAGAATCTAAATTCTTACTGACTTGTGATAACCACACCAACCTGGTGATAAGAATCATCCCTGAGGCGGTGGGTTTCACTTACCTTTCTTTTATCGAAGGAGACACAGTACCTATTGCTTACAAGTCACACTTGTACACTTCGGCAGAAATGCAGTTTTCCACTGTGGAAAAACTTTTGACAGCAGTGCAAATGGCGATTTTAAAAGAGCGTGCACTGTCGCATGGAAAACGCATGTTGGTTGTTACCCCGTATCCAGCACTAGAGGCAGTGACGAAAGCCAGTGTACCAAATTCTAAAGCTTTGCAACCACGGTGGATACAATGGGCAGCATCATTGACATCTCCGGATGTCACGTTTATTTTTGATGCCTCCCTACAGTCGCAGGAGTTTTTGCAGTATGAATTTGTTCATCCTGCTACTTTTTTGACTATGCGGCCTTTGGAGGATTTCCATTGCATCATATACACTGATGGTTCAGCGCAGGTTGCGCATGGGTCTAAGCACGCATACGTTTCAGCTTGCGCCATTGTGGTAGGTGCTATGGTGAATTATGAGTTCAAGTCCAGAGTCGTGCACACGCAGACTTTAGGGGACTACACCGAACAATTGGCAGAGCTTCGTGCTCTGATGCTTGCATTGGA
Organism: Lissotriton vulgaris; assembly: GCF_964263255.1. Classification (NCBI taxonomy): domain Eukaryota; kingdom Metazoa; phylum Chordata; class Amphibia; order Caudata; family Salamandridae; genus Lissotriton; species Lissotriton vulgaris. The sequence goes on along the minus strand of NC_141697.1, from coordinate 408,669,433 downwards.
GTACTGAGGTTCCGTGACGATTTGAACCCGTGTTTTCAACATTGTCGTAGATACATAATTTTGGTATCAGTGAACAGCAAATGATCCATTTAGCATATCCTGGTGTTTTCGCTGTGCTACGAGTAAGAGTACTCCTGTTACAAACACATTTCCGATCTACCCATGGCATCCATCTTAAATCATGGCAGCCATTTTGTGTTTCTTGCCCTCACATACGCAATGACCTCTGATTATCAACTCCAATTGGCGCCCACGTGGGGCGACGTCATTCGGTACCGGTCCAAAAGCCTGAAGAGTTCGAGAAGCTTTGTGTGAAGATTCCTGAGGGAGGCGCCCCACTTCATCGATCCCGGCATATCGCAAAAGTGGCCCGACGTTCTCTTCCACGAGGGTTCCCGTTCAGGACGGCTGCAGTGGTCCGTTGCCTTGACCGTCGCCCTGTCTTGGACCCGAGGTGCAGTCCTTAGTACGGCGAGACGAGACGGGTTTCTCCTTGGTGACGTCTTCAGTGCCTCAGTTAAGTATTTAGTGGTTGCTAGTTGGTTACTTCGTAAGGGTTGTTAAAATCCTTTTTGGTTCTTGGTTTGGTTTGGTTTCGTAAGATTATCACTGGTTGTTCTGGTTACGATAATCTATTGGTTTAGTTTGGGTATCGATACATTTGTTCGCTTTTGGTAGGCCTAAGTTCTTGGTTCGAGTGCACATTCCTGTTTGTGTTTTTGTTCGTTCTGTGTTCCGGATTGCAAAATGGTAAGTCGGAAAAATTGTATGTTGTCGTGTTTTGGTTGCAACAGTGATTCCCGGCTGGAGGACTCATGTCTGGTTCCTCCGATTGGGACTCCTCTATATGATCTTTATTGTAAGTTTGGTGTGGGTCCTATATCTTATAATGAGGTGTTGGTCCGCTATACAGAAAAAGACGGTGTCCTTAGTTGGCCACTGCATGGTAGTTTTGAACCCGAAATCCTTGACAATTTAGAAGCGAAATTGTTTAAGAAGAAAGCCCGGCCGGCAATGTTTGATTCTTTCCGTTACTGGCGAAAAGAATCTAAACAGAGAGAAATTAAAAGGTTAAAGAAAGAACAGAAAGAGCAAGAGTTGACTTTAGAACAGGCTGCTAAGCAGCTGCAAGTCAACGAGTCTGAGAAGGCAATAGAGGTGGCTATTGGAGAGCGTAATTTAGCGATCGACAAGTGCTATCCTGCCTTGCCATCGAGTACAACTAAGATAGTAGAGGACCCCGAGAGCGATCCTCTGTTGTCTTACTTGTTACGGTCACCCCCACCGTATGCACAGGGAGCTACGGCTCCGCCTGTACCGAATGTTCAATTGCCGGTTGCTGGACAACCTGGTATTCCTGCTTCTGCCCCTCAGAATCAAGCTCCTGTACCACCTGTGGTTAATGTGAATGTTCCTTCGGCACCCCCTCTTCCTGGGTTGCCGGCATCTTTGCCTATACCTGTATCGCTTACACCTACTGCTTCACAAGCTACCTTATCTGATACTCCTACTGTTCCTGGTCTATCTGTTCCTACTGCTACTGTGTTTTCTACATCTGCTAGTATTATGACTCCGCTTTCTGTTCGTCGAAGAATCACTGATTCTGTCTCTAATATTCTATCTCCCTTCTATAAAACTTTAATTAAAACTCCTGCCTCTGAGTCTGTACAGAGACGTAGTCAGCTTCCAAGTACTGAGGAACGGGGAATCTTAGATTCCACGGCTCTTAGATGGATTTCGAAGAGTAGGAGATATAGTACGAGAGATGTACTAGATACTTTTATGCAGTGGAATGAACCAACGCAACGATATGTTTTCGACGAGATGTGCTCCCTGTTACGTGATGAGTTAGAAGAAGATGATTCTGAATCGAACTTAGAAGAATTAATTAATGTTCAGAAAGAGTTTGCTGCAGGTATGATAGTAGGTCAAAATATAAAAGAAGCGATGGAACTGATTTTAAGCTATAGGAATGATCCATCTCTTCGTTCACCGAGAGATTTGGAAAAAGAAAGTACGAAGCTGAATCGCCAATATCCAATGAGGGAGGTTCCTCCAATTTGGCGTGAAGCTGTGCAAGCTGATGCAGTGAATGGTATTGCAGCCGCTCCGGCGCAATTCCAGAGAGTGTGGATACACATTCCGTGGAAGCGAGCTGAAGTGTTAGCAGTGAAACAGGCCTTGCCAGATCCGCGTAAGAATCCTGCTGGATACTATAAAGAATTAGCACAGACAGTTGAGGCTTGTGTAATGAATTTAGCGGACATTGACATGTTATTTGGGAATGTAGTTCCGCAACCAATTTGGGCTAAAATTCGTAAAGAAAATCATCCAGTTGCCCTAGGTGGTGATTGGGCAGCTATCATAGCGGCGGATGGTCAGCAAATAGGTGGTTCCAAACCCGAACCTCTAATTGCTAATCTTCCAGGTGGGATAATTGACTTAATGAAGACTCTGATGCCAGCATTGCGTGTTAATTGGGACAAGTTGTCCGCATGCAGGCAGAAGAAAGACGAAAGTGTCTCCGATTTCTTCACGAGGTTCGAAGAGACTTTTGTGGATCACAGTGGTCAGGATATGAGCACAGAAGGAGGACAGAGATTATTTGTCGATAAATTTGTACACAATCTGCTACCAGAGCTCTGCAATAAATTGAAAGATTCCGAGAGTGCGTGGGCTGTCTCTACAACTGCGCAAATACTTGCAACTGCACAGTATTATGAAAATAGGGATAAAGAGGAGAAGGAGAAATCAGATAAGAAAACGAAAGATTTAAAAACTAAAGTTCTTTTGCAACAGGCATATCCGCCTCGCATCAATCAGACTAATACGCAGCAAGGGTCATATCAGAGAACAGATTATAGTTCACCGAGGCCCCAATATCAGTGGAACCAGTGTGCGTACTGTAAGAAAGAGGGTCACTACAAAAATGACTGTCCGATCTTAGCGCAAAATAATGCTGCAGCAGCTCAAAGAGGTCGTGGTGGTTCTATGCAAAATTCTAGAGGTCGAGGACGAGGTGCTATGCCTCCACAAACGAATGATCACCCTTCTAATCACTTTGATCAGCGAAATGGACAGTCTGCCCAACAAAATAGATCCCAACAGTATCATGTTGAGGACTATTGTGAAGTGGATGAGGGATTTCAGCAAACTGAGTACTAGGACAGCCATGGACAGAGAGAGGGAGTAGTATCAGTTCCAGTGGATCAGAGTGGGCCTTATGTCGCAGTAGCAACATCAGGTGTAGTCGAACCGTTTCTGTTGGATACTGGTGCCGCAAAAAGTTCTATCATTCATGCGAAACTCCCTGGCGCACCTTTGTCCGGCTTAACAAATGTTTCTGTAGGTTTTTCAGGCGCCCCTGTTTACAATCCCGTATCTGGTCCTTTGTCTATTTCTGTTGGACCGTGTCAATTGAAAGCACCCTTGATTTTGACGACAGGTTGTAATGAAAATCTGCTTGGTTTAGACTTGTTAAAACGCCTATATGCGACATTGTACTGTTCTCTGTCAGGAGTACAGCTTACATTGGGTAAAAGAATCACCTCTCCGATGTACTTGTCAATGGATGCACTCCCGCCAGAGCTGCGTTCACTCCCTGATACTCTTTGGACGACTGGTCCTAACGATGTAGGCCTTTTGGAAATACCACCATATGTAGTCACTTTGAAAGCTAATGTTAAATTTCCACGAATTCCTCAATACAAGATTTCTAGTGAAGGTGAACGTGCACTTTTGTTGATTGTGCAAGACTTAATTAAGAAAGGTGTGGTTGAAGAAACTAGAGGAAATGTCTGTAACAGTCCTGTATTACCGATTTTGAAACGTACTGATCCCTCGAAGCCTCCAGTGTATAGGTTTGTTATAGATCTCAGAGAGGTTAATAAGATTGTGGTTCCGCAGTTTCCTGTGGTTCCAGACATTACTGCATTGTTAACGTTGATTCCTGCTACAGCCACATGGTTTTCAGTTATCGACTTGAAGAATGCCTTTTTCAGCATTCCGATAGCCGAAGAAAGCAGAGATATTTTCGGCTTCTCTCTAGGAGGTCGAAGCTTCAGGTTTAAACGTGCTCCACAAGGCTATTGTGAGAGTCCGTCGATTTACAGTCAGGCATTAAAAAGTCAGTTAGATTCCTTTGTACTTCCTCCTGGTTCTGCACTAGTGCAGTATGTAGACGATCTTCTAGTGGCTGCCGATGACAAGGAAACTTGCAAAGCAGCTACAATTTCGTTATTGCATCATTTGTCTAATTTGAATCATAAGGTGTCACCTTCAAAAATGCAATACTGCTGCCAAGAAGTGACCTACCTAGGTCATCTCTTGTCAAAGGAGGGAAGGAAGTTGACCCCAGAAAGAATAAAAGCAATTACGCAGATGAGTGTTCCCCGCACACAGAGAGAAGTACGTGCCTTTTTAGGTATTACCTCGTACTGTAGGCAGTGGATCCCAAATTTTTCTCTTTTAGCAAAACCATTGGTAGCTTTGACTGGGAAAGGTGTTCCGAGTCCGGTGCCATGGTCTGCTGAATGTCAGGAGAGTTTTTCTGAGTTACGAAATGCATTATGTTCAGCTCCTGTATTGGGTACACCCGATTACAGTAAACCATTCACGCTCTATGTTCATGAGAGAGAAGGTTGCGCGTTGAGTGTTCTGACACAGAGATTTGGTGATAAACAACGCCCCTGCGCGTATTTTTCATCAACGTTAGACCCGGTAGCTAGAGCATTACCTAGTTGTTTGAGAGCTACAGCGGCAGCTGCGGCTTCCATTCGACAATCTGCTGGTTTGGTGATGAACAACATGCTAGCGGTCATGGTTCCTCATGCTGTGGATACACTCATGAATCGAACCAAGACGCAACACCTTACCAGCGCTAGATTATCAGGTTATGAGCTGACATTGCTAGCTAGTCATATTCAAATCAAAAGATGCAATGTATTGAATCCAGCAACATTGTTGCCGACTAATCAAGAGTCGAGTGATTCTGAACCCCATGATTGTTGTTTCAGAACCGAGGAAGAGACTAAAGGACGAATTGATTTAAAAGACACTCCGTTGTCAGAACCAGATGGCACGTTGTATGTTGATGGGTCATGTTTTAAATTGGAGAATGGTGATGTGACTGCTGCTTACGCAGTAACGACTTTGAGTACGATTGTGGAGACTGCAAGAGTGAGTCAGAATTCTGCCCAAGCTGCAGAATTAATCGCTCTAACTAGAGCGTGTGTTCTAGCAAAGGGAAAGAGAGTGAATGTGTTCACAGATAGTCAGTACGCGTTCGGCGTGGCCCATAGTTTTGGCCGTTTGTGGAAAGAAAGAGGTTTCATTACGTCCCATGGGACTAAGATTCAACATGGTCAGCTAGTTAACGACTTGTTGGAATCTCTAACCTTGCCGACTGAAGTTGCGATTGTGAAATGCAGTGCTCATAAAGCAATCACGGATGATGTTGGTCGTGGGAATGCTTTTGCTGATGAGACCGCTAAACAGACAGCTAGAAATATGATGAGTAGGATGTATGTTGCAACATCTGCAAGATGGATTTCCGAGTCTGGAATGTGTGAGGACACAGTGGAAAGTGTGAAAGAAATTCAGAAAGAAGCGACTGAGGAGGAAAAGCTTGCATGGAAAGAGAGTACGGGTAAACTAGACTCGAGTGGATGTTGGATTGATTTGTCGGAGCAACAGCGTTGGATGTTGCCTGATGCGTACGTGCTTGCAGTGGTGACGATGGCACATGGAACAGCACACATTAGTTCTAAAGGGATTTGTAAAATGTTAGCTCCAGTTTGGAGGAATGATGGGATTAGTAAGTATGCAGAGAGAGTGGTGAAAAATTGTATGGTATGTCTGATGCATAATCCTGGCAAGGGAGTCCCAACACCTGCTGGTCACTTCGCTCCTCCCTCTTGTCCCTTTGAAGTGATTCAGCTAGATTTCATTCACATGGATCGTTGCAATAACCTAAAATACGTCCTGGTGGTAGTCTGTGCTTTCTCCAGATGGATCGAAGCATATCCACTAAAGGACAACACTGCCCTATCAACTGCCAAAATCCTTCTTAAGGAATACTTCCCTAGGTACGGAATGCCACGGATTGTATGGTCAGATAACGGAAGTGAGTTTGTAGGGAAAGTTATGCAGAGTGTGTGTGCCGGTTTAGGAATTAAGCAAAAATTCCACAGTGCAAACCATCCCCAGTCTGCTGGTTTAGTTGAGGGTTACAATGGTACCCTCAAACTAAAACTCGCTAAAATACAGGCATCCACGGGTTTATCCTGGCCAGATGCACTACCCTTGGCTTTGTTATCAACGAGAGCGACTGTACATTCTAGAGTTGGGCTTAGTCCCTACGAGATAGTTTTCGGTCGTCCCGCTAACGTTTGGGGAGTGCCTAAGCCAAAAGAATTTTGTTCTCTGGAATATCCAATGTTGATTGATTACCTTTACGACTTGACTGCTAAATTGAGTCTTATTCACCAACAGGTTTTCGATGCATTGCCAAAACCACCGGAGAGTCCAGGTCATCAGCTGAAACCTGGCGACCACGTCGTGGTACGGAACTTTGCCAGGACGAAGAACCTTCAGCCCAGATTTGTCGGCCCCTATCAAGTGCTGCTAGCGACGAGAACTGCTATTCGTGTGGCCGGCCGCAAACACTGGATACACACGACACACGTCAAACGTGTGCCCCTGCCACTTCCTTATGACAACTGGGTTAAGAAGGGAATTGGTGCCTCTGAGTTCGAGCGAACACCCAAGTTTATCCCTTTCAGCGATGCCGAGCTGATAACTGACACATCGAACTCCGACTCTCAACCTGAAACTACTCCTTTGAATTCTGAACATTTGTCCTCTGCATCAGAAGAAACTCTGCCGTCTGCGAACTTGAATATTGCAACGTCTGCTGAAAATACGCTGTTTCCAGATCAAACAGCTCCTGCAAAACTGAGATACAATTTACGGTCTCGCAATATGGACAAATAAAGCAGGAAACTGCCTATTGTGATATTTGAATTTTGACACTTTTTGCCTTCAGCCAGGAAGTTTGCTATTGTTTCTATTGTTTAAAATTGCCTTGCCGTCTGGGTAGCCGTAGGGTCGTGGCTGTGTGCCTAGTTGAATCTGCGGGGGTCAGACACAAGGTCGATCTTTCTGTTAGTTCTGGGAACTCCCAGGGCTGATAGAGGCATTTTCATCTACGTACACATCATCAGTGGTCGCGAGCGGATTGTAGAAGATGGAGCTTCCTGCGCTGCAACGAGAAAATGTGATTTATGTTCACAGAAACAGACTTTACAGAATTCTCCACAGCAAATGTTTTCTGATGCAATGTGCTATTACATTTTTAATTGTTTTGATAACGTTGGTGGGTGGAATCGTCTTTGGTGTGAATTTGATTTTTATGCCAGTAACTACAGTGCTTCCCCTTGATCCTGCTACTTCTACTGTTTCTTCTATGCACTCTTTTCACTCGTTTCCTGAACATGAGCAAGCTCGACGCTCAGAATTCATTAATAACACTTTTGTACAGCTCTTGCACCAACACCAACTGATAGTTAACACTACAGACTGCTGGGTGTGTGGCTTGATACCCCACACTATGGATAAAGGCATTCCCTATCTGGTGTTGCCTTTTAGCTATAATGGATCATTTCAGGCCCTTCAGACCATTTTTGCTTATGCCCTTGAAACCTATCCTCCACGTCCACCACGTTCCACTAAATATAACTCTGTCAACAAAGCTTTAGTCCAGGGAATTATTGACATGATCAAGGATGTCAATAATACTCCATCTTACCCTAGAGATGAATTACGAGTATATTTGAGTTGGAACTCTTCAGAATATCGCCTTAGTTTGGGAGAAAGCAAGCGTAAAAGCTCAACTCCAATCTGGGTCGTGCCTCACTGAGGTCAGGTCTGTTTGCAAGGAAATGGGAGAAATCCGAGAGCTCAGCTAGGGAGGAGTGAGTGCGTTGAGACTTACGTGTTTCCGTCTAACTCTTCCCCTGCTTTTCTTACTGCTAGGGGTACCTACTTCATCTGTCAAGACAGAGCGTATACATGGTTGCCTGCTGACTTTTCAGGTTCATGTTATATTGCTCGATTGTTGCCTCCGACATACACTGCTTCGTCTGATTATCACAAGACCAGAGTAGCAAGAGGTGTTTTCAGTAAGGAAGATACCGCTGGTCAGGAAGCTGGAGACTTCTTCAAAGGTTTCCTTCCGTTCTGGGGGCCTATGGCCAATAGTAGAAACATACGTCAACAAACACGGGTAGTTGAATCTACTATTACCGAAACTGCTGGTGCCCTAAGCAATTTGACAGCTGAGCTTCAGGCGGATAGACTCATGACGTTGCAGAACCGTATGGTTCTAGACGTAATACTTGCAGATCGAGGTGGGGTATGCAGAATGATCCAATCGAGCTGCTGTGTCTTTATTCCCAATAACGCTCCAACAGTCTATGAGGCGATCTCTAAGTTACACAAGATATCCAACTCTATTCATGTAGACAAGGGAAACTGGTCCTTCATGGAGTGGTTTTGGACTCTGATATCAGCGTGGGGATGGAAGGTTCTGATAGTCATTGGTGTCATCCTAGTATTCCTGTTCTCGTGTTGCCTGATTATCCAATGTGGTCCCGCTCTGTGTAGTCTTTGTGCTGCAACCTGCTTTAGAAAACCACCTGCGTTTGGAGAAAAGGCGCGAGAAAGGATGATGATACAACAGCATGTCATTGACCTGATGAGCATAGAACTAGATTTTGACATAGACTGAGTAATTGCCTATGTAAGGGCAAAAGGAGGGTCTGAGGTTCCGTGATGATTTGAACCCGTGTTTTCAACATTGTCGTAGATACATAATTTTGGTATCAGTGAACCGCAAATGATCCATTTAGCATATCCTGGTGTTTTCGCTGTGCTACGAGCAAGAGTACTCCTGTTACAAACACATTTCCGATCTACCCATGGCATCCATCTTAAATCATGGCAGCCATTTTGTGTTTCTTGCCCTCACATACGCAATTACCTCTGATTACTTCATTTCGATTAAGGACACGTAGACTTAGCCGGAGATTCACCTCTCTAGTGACACGTGCACCTTAGAACAGAACACGCTGTGGCTGCATGGCTTGACAAAGGCTGCCTCCTCTGCCCGAGGCCAGTCCTGCTATACTGGTTCTCGTGTTCGTTGGCCTGATCATGATTAGGCGGCCGAAGTTGGTAGCCTTGCCCATTTACGACCCACAAACATCTCTTATCCTGCTTTTCTATCTTCCGCACCTGGCTCCGTTCCTTTCTTTCTGAATCTTTATTAGGGGGAGGTAACGAAATTTACGATGAGGCGGTCCGGCTCTTGAATGAAATGTTGACATGGGATTGTGATGGAACAGTGGGAACCCCTCTTCGTAATGTTTGACATCAGATATTATCGACGATTCTTGTGCAACGCCAAATATTTATTGTTTAGGACACAAAGGTGTGGGAATGTACCAACATGTGAAGAATTCGCCTGAAGGCCAATATTTTGTATATAAGGAGCAACCTTTCTTGTACAAATCGAACAGGCTCCTAGATACTGCCCATGTGTAGTTTCTGTGACTTCTGTGTCCCTGCAGTAATAAACCTTTGGTCTTTGACGCCACCATCGAGAAGCCCGTGTTTCTGTTTATTTGTGCACCGAGACAGGTAGAACTCCGGGGTCTTCGGGTGTTATCCCTGACACCTCTGGACGGAACCAAAAAGTCCAGAACTCCAGTACGCTGATCCTAGTGTGATAACTCTTATTGTAAGTGATTATTATAACTGTGTCCAGTCTTACAACGAAAACCTGTTCTTTTGGATTCAGAATGATTTTCGTGATTCCAAAGGTAGCACAATAAAACATTAAATGATCTGGGTCCGAGTGGCTGAGCTTAAAGAGCAGTTGCCACTCGTGTATGTAATTCATACTCTCGGTCATCAGCGCGTGGGAGTTCACGCTGTTGGTAATTCTTTGGCTGATGCGGCCGCAAAATCAGCAGTATCGACATATTTGGTTGCAGCAGTTACACGTTCCAAAAGTAAGATTGATGATGATATCTTAGCGGCAGTAGCCGCGACTGAGAAGGGAAGTAAATATCCTAAGGAGTCCCCTCCGAAGTATATATACCACTTAAGTCCTGATAAAGTTTCTTATGTGAAAATACCGGACGTTGGTGAGAAGCTAATTCCCAACGCGGACCGCAGATCCACACTGATTACAGCTGCCCATGAAGGTGTTGCGTCAGCACATGAGAGCGTTTCGGCTACTGTATCTCAGTTGCAACAATGTTTCTGGTGGTGGGGACTGTACAGACAGGTGCGTGATTGTGTCCTTCAATGTGACGTTTGCCAGCAGATTAAGCCTTCAACTGCTGCGCGTCCGCTTCAGATACAGTTGTACATTTCTAATAAACCACTTGGTTGTGTTTATTTAGATCACTGCAGTCCTTTTTCTTCTGATACTGGGTATAAGTACATCTTAGTAGCAGTTGATTCATGCACACGCTTTGTGTGGGTGTGGCCACACCGCAGCACTGATTCACGAACTGTCATAGGAGACTTGCGTGTCTTTGTAGGGATTTTTTGCCTATGGTACCTTCCATTCGGATCAGGGTCCGGCTTTCGCCTCTAAGGCGTATAAGCATGCCATGCATTTGTTGGGGGTCCAAGTCAAGTTTTCGTCTCCATACAGACCTGAGGGTAATTGTGTTGTGAAACGAATGAACTGAGATTTAAAGCAGTCTTTGACATCTAGAGTTATAGGCAGTGGCAGGAACTGGCTGGCCCACCTCAATAGCATGCAGCATGCTCTTAATAATCTCCATAGAAGGTCTCTGGGTGGGCGGACCCATATGAAATGCTCATATATCAAGATGTTTGTCCCGGAGCTTGACGGTCTAGACCAGGCGGCTGTTGCTGCCTCCTTTGATGTAGATGAACATTGCAATGTTTTACAGGATCTACAAAAGACGAGAGACAGTCTTGCAAAGGAACATTTGCCCTCCACCTCGGATGATGCGTTGCAGATCCCGGTAGTTGGATGGCTACCCCAAGTTGGAGAACTGGTTCGGGAGAAGATCGAAAACAAAAAAGAATTCGGTCCCTCTTATCGAGCTCCTGTTCCGGTGCTTGGCGTGAAGGGCACAAGAACAGTCATTTTACCTCCACTGCCAGGTCATAAGGAAAACATGTATATCTCCATAGACAATGTAAAAATATTCAGAGTGGCCGATTCTTCTTAGTATGACATCACCAGTCTCATGTCCTTCGATTTTGGGAAATTCTGTTTTGGCCCCGGCTTCTAATCCAAAGGCTGATGTTGCCCTCGAGATGCCTGAAATTTCGAGTCCTTTATTGAGTACACTGCCTGGTACTCAACTTGATGAAACAGACTACACTTACCCAACTGACTTATTGATGCCTGATTTGCAAACTTGCATGGCTACAGAATGCAGATTTTCTTTTGACACTGATTCACACACATCGAAGAAACCTGCAAACATTTCTGTTTTGGCAAGACTATTTAAGAAACAATGTTTTGATTCCCCTTGGACCTACATTTGGCTGGTGCTTTTTTCAATTTACCTTTTCATGTCAATTGGCTTTGTGGTGTATTTCTTTCGACTTGTCAACGGACACTATGTTGAGAAGAGAACATGCATTCGACATATCAAGGGATCATTGGCTCCCCATTCCTCATCAAACAGATTGAAGAGGGACCTGGCTTTTGTTAATATCACTGCTTGGCCTGTCTTAGATGGGATTGTATGGGATGCTTTTCGATTTCAAATCCAGGGCCCAATGAGGTTATAAATGTTCTTAGAGTATCTATGGGGGATGTCATTAAACAAAATATATATTCTGATGATTGGGATGTGCTGGCCATAGAAGCTTTGTTTTCTGATTTGAAATATTATGCTGCCTATGATCCTGAAGATTTGTATTTTGAATCTGCTAATTACGGTGATTTATATTCTTACCAACATTTTGGCAATCATTACCTCCATAAAGCTAATACCAGGAGTAACACTGTCAATTATACGGAATGGGAACATTGCCCAGCTCCTATACAAGTCAGTTCTGCTTCCTTTTTTAAAAGGTCACTTACTTTACCGATTTTAATCGGTCTAATCCCAATGCATTTTATTTTAGAATGACTGAAAAGTCCATATCCAAAGTTAGACTTCCTGATACTAAATTATTGTATTCGAAGTCCTTTCTTGACCAGTTAGCTGTTAGGGTCTACGAGTTGTGGAAGGATACCATTGACCTTAAATCAGTTTGGGATTCAAAAAGATGGCAAGTGCAAGGCACTGAGGCTTTGCACCGTGCATGCCTCATCCCGTACCATGTTTTTGAATTCCACAATTTCACTGACAACTTGCTTTGGATTGGCTACTACTAAAAATTAAATGTCCTTTTTTTCCTGAATTAGAGGAATATTCTGGTTGGAGTAATGCCACTACATTTTCGATCAGAGAATTAGAAACTCTGTTGCTAAATTCCTCCTCTAAAATATCCAGTTTGGATCCCAAAGGCTGGCTGCTCTGGCACAGAAGTGCTGACTCTTGCCAGCATCGTTTTATGGGTGTGGCTCATGGCTTTACACAGGTCAGGGTTGATCCCCGTTTTGAAAGTGGCCATTCTGTGACTACCTATTCTGCAGGCAAATTATGTCAGAATTAGCTCAAACATTCTACCTTGGCGTCAGTTGAACTGCATTTGTCTAAACTGACTGATGATGTTGATCTGAATGATTTTATAAAGGACCCGGCAAACAGCAGATCCAAAAGATGGATATATGCTATTTACAACGAAGTCTGGAAAACGTCCCAGATTGAGGCGGCTATCCGCATTAGAGCAATAGATCAGGCTAATTTAGAGAAGGTACTAGCAGTTGTAGATAATAGCATAAACATGCTTTCTTCCCTCATTTACACATTATACAATATTGTATCATCTGTTGTTGATATTGTGCAAGATGAAGTGTCTGTTTTGTACCATGGTCAAAATCAATTGCGTTCTATTATGCAGTTTGCATGGACACTGCAGACCTTGAAAGCCGGAAAAGTGCCCTGGCATTGCATGAATACGTCATCCTTGTTGGCCCCGTTTAATTTAGCTGACAAGCAATGTTTACTGTCAATGAAAGATGCATCTTTTTCTATGTTAAACATTGAAAGGTTGGAACCTTTACCGTTTTCTGTGGGTGAAGCCAATACAGCTACGTGACTTATCCACAGGTTAATAACTCTCCCGTTTCCTTTATTCAAGTTCGAGGCATGTATAAAGTACTTTGCCATTGGTAGATATGAGCATCTTGGCAGTGCTTATCTCCATGAAGCTTGGTTGCTTCTATCTACCTATAGATGCCTTAGGGAGGGTAAGGAAGTTTATTTGAATGGTGAAGATTGCACTGAAACACCAGATCACTCATTGATGTGCAGACATATCAAATTACATGGCTCCTGTAATCATAATGAGCCGAATTTAGCCTGTATTTTGAAAGGTACACCCGTGCCTGCTATCGTACCCACATTCACATTACTGGCAAACGGGAGTTATTTACTTTTAAATAATGAAGATTGTTGTGGGTTAGTAGTGGGAATTGCTTATGTCGTTACCGTCAGTGAGCGTGTGGTTTGCTGTAAAAATGTAATGTATCCTCCTCCGCATGGGAAGCTTGATGTTTCCATCTGTCCCAAGATAAGAGCTCTATTGTCCCAGAAAGAAGTTGCCTTCATATCTGCTCGTAAAACATTCGTCCTTCACGTGGCTAACACCCACACAGAAGTGCATACCTTATTGCAGAGATCTTCAAACTTTTGTCAGCTGATCCCCCCCATCTGAAAGTTTTTACACGTCGAGCCCCCCCCACCATCACCACCACCTGACAAAAAAGTTCTGGAAGCTTGTACTCTGCATCATTGATGGACCTTCCCTCCTGCAGAGCCCAGTGAAACGTACTTCCGACGTGAGAAGTAACATGGGATGCAATTAGACCTGAACTTTCGGGGGGGGCTAAGACTCCCAGCCAGGGCTGGCCCTAACACTGATTGCACACCTGAGGGGGACAGGTGAGTGAAGTGTCACATGAGCAGGGTGAGTAGTGTGCTTGTGTGACTGCAGGGTCCGGTACGGGGTGAATTCGTGTGACTGCAGGGTGAGGTAAAGGGTGAACCGCGCAAGAGCATTGTGAGTGCAGAGTGCAGAGTGATCACTGAGAGTGCAGAGTGTGTGGTGTGCTCAAGTGACCGCAAGTAATTTGAGGGAGTGGTGAGTGGCACAAGTGCAGTGTGGTCATTGTGAGTGCAGGGTGAGCGAGTGGTATGAGTGCATGATGATCAGTGTGAGTACATTGTGATCCCTGTGAGTGCAGGGTGAGTGTGAAAAAGAAGGGCGAGAATGAGGAGTGAGTTGTCTGAATGCAGGGTGCATTCCCAGACAAAGTTAAAATTACTCTGCATGTTATTGAGGCTTGCCATAAGGGTTGAGATATAAGTTAAAATATTGCTTTTATGGCATTATTCAGGCTCCCGGGATCGAGGGTGGAGGAAATAAATATTGTGCTTATCCTGCACCAAACTTCCAGTCTTGCGATTAACATTGCCAGCTTTTTTATATTGATGGTACAAAAATAAGCAGTCACCTAAAGCCTATTTTCAGCACTTATCTGTGAATACTTGGAACAGCAAAAATAAATAGAAAGCATTTTTATTTGTGTTCTAAGGCTGCCAGAATGATCCGTGACTGAAAATTAAAGGGAACGAAGATTGAAAAGTCACATTACAAATGAATACATACTATTTTATTTATGACCCTATTTAGTGTCAAGACAAGGCCTTTGCAGGCTCTTTAAACACATGTCTGGCATTTTTCTTCTGTGAACCCTACTTTATATTCCTATTCATAAAACGTATTCTCACACTAAGGCAGTAAAATCCAAATGCAAGGAATAAGCAGAGTAGGGTCCCAGGGGGTACTGGAACCAGAAAACAAACCTGTGTAATCAGTTTACAAAGGTATGTAAATATACACATGGTCTTTAAGAGGCGTGCAACGACCATAGGGCTCAGAGGGTTTCAGCCACCACTCCCCCCCATCAGATAGCCTTTCCTTAAGTTTCTATGACGTGTTAGATATGTTATGGACAGGGATTTTATCATCATGTTAGAGCTGACAGTATCTGAATCGGTGGTGGCAGCCATGTCAAATGCCTTAAAAAAATACAGGACCTCCTGTCTGACCTCTCTCTGGCCACCATCCCACGCATCTACAAGAACAGCACAGGAGGAAAGTCCTTCTTTTACCTCATGGCCAAGGACTGGAACGACCTCCCCCTCCACCTCCGGCAAGAGAGTGTGTCTGTACAGAGACACTTTGCTAGTCCAAGGACACACTCTCTGGGTGCAGGAGGGTCCCCAAAGTGTGGATCAGAGATGAGAGATAATTAGAGCAAAGGCATACTATTGACAAGTTACAGTTACGAAAACACCCTCCAAATACTCCCACTTGTATTTCCATTTGTGTTCGATATAGGCCACCACTACTAATATGGGGTCAGTCAGCCGCTCCATGTGTACAGTTGCATGTTTTCCAAATGCTGCACCCTCCTCTTTGTTCCAGTCTTCCGCAAGGTAATAAAATAGCATTGAGCCTTTATCTATTTTAGTTCTGTTGAAGTAAATTTTGCACAGGCCCGCTAACGAGGCCTGCAGTCACTGTCTCAGCTCACCGCCACTGCAGGAGCACACTGCCTGCTCCACCCCTCTGAAGAGCCTTGGTCACAGTGCTGTGCCTGCTTCCAATTCGAGGGTCACCGGCACAGTGAGTCCGACTACTTAACTACATGCAGCATGGAACAGGTAGGAGAGCATAAATAACATGATCTGCTTTTATTATTTACTGTTGAACTCTACCCAAAGGTATTGGCGTTTTACATGAGCACCAGTAACAGACATGCACAAAAATATTTTCTTGGTAGGCATGGGAAAATTGTGATTTGCATATGAGCAGAAGCCGAGTCTCAAAACCCAACTCCAAAGTCGGCACAGATGTAAGTGCAGTGACGTAGTGTAAGACATAAATCTACATTGCTGTGTTTTTGTTGCTGGTATGTCACAGAAACACGGCAATGTAGTTTTCATTTTTTATTTCTTGCAGAGATGTAAGCACAGTGACGTAGTGCAAGAAATTAAATCATCATCGCTGTGTTTTTGTTGTTGGTATGCCACAAAAACACGGCATTGTAGTTTTAATTTCTTGCAGACTTTTTTTTAACAGTAGGCAGGATTGTGTCCATGGAATGTGGATGTACTTCACATAGAGAAGAGAAGCCATTGAGAGAGAGGGGAAATTGAATGCGTTCCCTCGATTACTAAAGAACATGCAAAACAGGTGATGGACAGAATGTGGATCATTGTTTTTACTAAAGAACAAGCTACTTACTCTTTCTGGTGGATTCAAATTTAACTGCTGATTCCTCATCTTTAGATGGCACTGCTTGGCTTTCATCGTACCCCCCCACCCCCTCCCTCCTCATCGAGTTTCAGCCCGGGCTGAGACAGCTTCCATGCACACACAAAGACAGTTTCTGAGCTGCCGTCCGCCGAGTACTTCACAGCTCTATAAAAGGCCTTTCACGTGTTGAGGCTTTGTTGTGTTTTTCACCTCTTAGCGCCCCTGCATCTCCACTCTGACTATGGCCAGGCTGAGACACACAAGGCTGAGGCGCCTGAAGGCAACAGTGGACGATGAAGTGGTGGTGTGGAGTGCGCGCCTCCCCTGATGGGATGCTGCGCACCCCCAGGGGGGCACCCCCACAGTTTGAAGAGCTCTGCCTTATTGAATACTGATTTGTCCTTGCATTTTGGTGAATTAATTCACACTATCTTTAACCCCTCCCATGCTCCCATGCTCATGATGAGCTGAGCTCGTCTTAAGCCACGGTGCTCCGGTGCTCATGAAGAGCTCAGCTCGTCATGGCCCGTGGAACGCTCAGGTGCGGGGAGAATTCCCCCGCTGTGCTGAACGTCCCACGGGACCCAATGCACCTGTGACGAGCTCAGCTCGTCATGAGCACAAAGGAGCACTGTAGCTCATGACGAGCTCAGCTCGTCATGAGCATGTGGGCACTGTGCGCGCCCCCCTCCCCCCCAGCACAGCGGGGGAATAACCCCCGCAGCGAAGGGGTTAATGCATCCTCCACCACAGGGCAGACATATCCAATTACATGGCTCCTGTAATCAGAATGAGCCGAATTTAGCCAGTATTTTGAAAGGTACACCTGTGCCTGCTATCGTACCCACATTCACATTACTGGCAAACGGGAGTCATTTACTTTTAAATAATGAAGATTGTTGTGGGTTAGTGGCGGGAATTGCTTATGTCGTTACCGTCAATGAGCATGTGATTTGCTGTAAAAATGTAATGTAACCCCCTCCCCATAGGAAGCTTGATGTTTCCATCTGGCCAAGATTCCGACCTTGAAAGCAGAGTTCAACAAGATGAGTCGCGTAAGAGCTCTATTGTCCCAGAATGAAGTTGCCCTCACATCTGCTCGTGAAACATTCGTCCTTCACATGGCTAACACCCGCACAGAAGTGCATGCCTTATTGAATACTGATTTGCCCTTGTATTTTGGTGAATAAATTCACACTATCTTTAATGCATCCTACGCCACAGGCTGGCTCACTTTTTTTAAAGTTGTAAGCAGTGGCCTTGTGACTACTTTTCAAACTATATTTGGTGTGTTCCCAGCATTTTTTCATTCTATTTTTTCCAGCCTGTTTGGTGGATTTCCTTTACTGCTGGCTCTGGCTGCAAGCAGGCTGTTACTGTTTTGTTTGTTTCAAAATAGATGCACAACCTGTGCTACAAGACAAGCTGTCATGGCTGGGGCTGCTTCGCACCCGAATGCTTGAGTACTATGGAGCGCTGCCTCTTGCTACATTGAGTGCAGTTTATGGATTATCATTTTGATTTTCCTACTTTACATGCGTCCAGCCTGTCTTTCATTGCCTGAGTTGCGATTTCAAATGGGCCCTGGATTTGTGTGGCTGCAATACGGTGTCTCCCGATGCAGATTATAATCAACTTATGAGCCCCTTAGTTGCTCATGAATTGCTTTGTTCTGATGGAGAGATTATGACCTTTGCAGCGATGCTGGGAGTACTGGGTCATTGGAATGTGTTCGCAGCGGCGCAAGATTTCTTGGCACGCAGCTTCATTGAAAACCCACTGAGTTGTCCTCTGATGGTGCTAGAGGCTCCGGTAATTGAGGAACATGTAAGTTCTTTCCCTTTGCTAAATTGGATGGCCGGATTATTTTCAGATGAGAACAGTCATGTCTGTTGGAGGCTGTTGCTGCATATTTTGCATATTCATTATTAGGATGAGATATGTCTTCGTCTCTCTTCCATGACCAACGCCACTTATTGGACATCGGATTTTTTTACTTTTTCATCAATTTGTTTTGCCCAGACCTATTAACTTCACTATGTCCAAAGGCAATTTTTAAAAAAAAATTGAACTGTTGACGAACAATGAGGTTTTTTCTTCAAAATGTTTTTCTCTCCTCCTTGTGCAAATTGGAGACTTGTTCTGACTATTGTTCTTGAACTGGGCATTCCTAAATTTTCCCTTTATCTTATCTTATCTTATCCTATCTTATCTTATCTTATCTTATCTTATCTTATCTTATCTTATCTTATCTTATCTTATCTTATCCATGCTCGGATCAAGGGAGGGTGTCATGGAGATGGGCCTTGTCTTCACAGTGTGTTAAGTTAGCATGAGCTTGTTAGAAGTTTAAACGCCATTTTTCCTTTCTGCTGCATTTCTGCACATGGCACATATTGTTATTAATGCTTTGAGCCTAGTAGAATATTTAGCTTCACACGATAATAATATGTTTTCCTATTGTATCAGCTTTGCTTGGTAAGCTATGTCTGAACAGTGAGTGTCGAGGCCTTTAAGGTTATTTCAACACAGTGGTTGTTGTTCGGTCTGATCAGCGCACGTCCTAGACATAACACATATGCAGCTGTGGCCAACTCTGTTTTTTGGCTCGTTTAATAATGCACTGAGCAGAGCATGCAAACACACTTGATGAATATTCGCATGCAGAGAGTTGGTGTAGAAGATGATGTGATCCCTTTCTACTAAGACCAGAGGTATGGGGCAGTCCTTATAAACCCAAAGAGGCCTTCTGTAGATATAATATAATATACTAGCAAGGGAGGGTAAGACTGAGGTGTAATTTAGCCTTCTTCCCTTTAGCATTTTAACATGCTTTCTTCCTTTGTATTCTATGGAATAGTAACTATGCTGATAACCCTGTTGCTCATAATATGTTTGGTTGTATTAGCTAAGATACTGCGCTTGAGAACACGGCACTAAAAATAAATATTTCAATCTTGTACGTGTCTTCATTTATTCCTCATTTTGGACTGGTATGATAGTATAACGAAAGAGTGTTCATGTGTTCCACGTTACCTGAGGTATTCTAAGTTCATGTTCTGGGTTGTCTAATCATTGGGGGTATGGAAGAACCAATGAGACAATGATTGCTAGTCTGGTAGGGGATTTTGGATACTAAGGTGAGTTTTGGCACACCCTAATTCACTGAGGTTCCAAGTCTCTATGCACAGTTCTGTGTAGGAGCAGAATCCCTGCGACAACGTGGTATTGATTAAACACCAAGGAACACAGCCTGAACGAAGGTTTTGCAACGTCTAGCCTAATAGCATGATAAAACGTACTTGCGACTGACCATGTTGCAACATGACCAAGTCCTGTTCCATGATGTCTATGGCAGAAGACACTATGCTGTCCAATGAATATATCCTGGACGACAGAGTCATTAACCAATTTTCAACTACAGAAAGAGTTTTATCTAAATTAATACAATGAATTACTCGTATTCCTTCTGAAGTCTCTGCTTATGTAATCTTCCATGCTTCATTATAAGCAGCATAGATACCGGCATATATAAAACGTTTATGACAAGGTTTTCTTGGTCCTAGCAAGAATTCCCTAAGATCAGCGCCATCTTTAAGTAAAGATAAGTGTTGCTTTACATCCTTAAGTGTAGATCTCTGTAGCCAATCAAGGCAGAGCTTTCCTACACTGTATGTTTTTACTATTCCAGGATGCTGTCTTTGAACATATCTTGGGTCTGGCCTAGTGCATGTGAAACCCTGTGTGTTTTTCAGGAATCTATCTTGACAGTTGTTTGTGTCTGTGGGCCAGATCAACCATGTTTTCCAATCTAGATCTGTTCTGTTGTGATGCAAAATAATAGTATGTACGTCAACCTCCCCCTCTGAAGTGTTATTGCTATCAGATGCAGGTGTAGGTATGGACGGATTGTTCAGGTCTTTTTTCTTGGCAAACCCAAGACAAGACGTCTCTTGGACAGTGTCATTCAAAAACATAATTTGCTCAGGGATTATACAGGCTCTAAACATAGCTTCTATCCTCTGCACCTGCCAATCTTTTGTGCCCCAGACAGTTTTTGTCTCAATATTGTCTTTCCAAAAGACGAAACCAAGTTTTGACAGTTGGGCATAAAAGGCTGCAGAATAAATCTGTTTGGTATTGGTTAACATACTTTTCATTCCTGTTTTGTTTACACTTTTATAGTAAAATGAATCAGCATTTGATACATTGAACCCTGAAAAGTACGGAAACTTATTGGCAAACGTTTTTGAGCTACCCTTTGTTGGAGAAGGACAATGTTCCCATTGGTTATACATTAATACATATCTATGATTTGTAGATTTGTGCAAGAAATGATGACCATAATGATTATAACAATACATTTGTTCATAGTCTGATGAACCTTCTAAATATTCATATATTTGTGAACACTGCAGACATTTCTAAGTCTGACATTATATTATTAACACTCTCGAAGTCTCAATCATCAGAAAAGGTACTAGATGAAACAAAGTCACTTAATGAAATCTTGAATTCGTGTGGAATCTTCAACAGCTCAGAGGGTCCAAAAATGACATAATCAGTTTTGTCCAAAGCTTTACCCTCAGATATAGGAACAGCTGTGATGTTCACTGATGAGACATCTCTTTGTTCACAAAGGGGATGATTTATGTGGCTTGAGTAGTAAGTTGACGTTCTGACTTACTGTGTCCATTTTGACAAATCTTCCATTTATCAGCATTCCCAGAGTTATTACTAGAGTCAACCAAAGTATTACACCCAACACAATCCAAAGTTCAATCCATGGTGAAACCAGATAAGTCTTTTCCAGGTGATGAAAAATGTCTGTTGCTTGTGCTTTGAAAGTCCTTTTGGCTGGCGTCGTTTCAGGTTTGCTGGGATCCTCAGAAAACATATCAAAGGTAATGAAATAGCCAGAGGCAGTTCTGTCAATTGTTTAGATTGCATCAGGATTAGTTGAAATCGCTGGAACCACTTGATCACTTGTTACTTCGTTGTAGACAGGTGTTTCTTGATGAACTGTTATTTGGGTTTCAAGAGGTACAAGTTCCATAGCTTTGTTACTTAGTCCTTCATTTCGCACTGCAGATTCGTCAGAGGTGATGAGTCTCTCAGTTTGAACCTCTTGGATAGTAGTTAGATTAGGGCGTCTGCTACATTGGATGAGTCCACTTAGCCTACTGCTTAGTATTGGCCACAGGATGGGGTTTGACCAGGTCGATGGACACAAACCTGTTCTCCTTTTTACCAGCAAGGGGCGGCAGTAATACTGTTCTTGATCCGTGGATTGCTAGGACAGCTACTGGTTGTCGGCAAGAAGGCCCAAATTCCTTCTTGTCTGCAATTTTTTCTCTGACTAGATCACCAGGACAGCTGGTTTTTCCTCAGTGGTGGTGGGTTTCAGAAGCACGTTGCTTTGTTTCATTCTTATTTCTTTTAAGTCCTGTAAAACAGCCAAACGATCTTTGATATCAAAATCTTTTTGGTCCACCACTGATGTCTGACAATCAAGGTCTGCCATCAGCATCCTTGTCCCAAAAAGGACCTCATATGGAATGATACCCCTAGAGAACTTCTTGGCAAGTTGTTAAGACTACGTTGGACACTTATTAGATGTTTGACCCACCGTCACCCGAACCTAATACCCTAGCTGTTATAGATTGCTTTATGTCCCATTTTTTTCTCTCCACAACCAAATTTCCCTCAGGATGGAATGGACTAGAGTACCGCAATGCAACGCCCAATGTGGCCATGGCCTCCTTGTAAGCTTGAGAGCTAAACGCAGAACCCTGGTCAGAATGTAGTGTGCCGACTGCGTACGTGCCGATAAAGACTCGCAAATCTTTTATAGCAGTCTGAGCATCAGCTGAGCGCTGAGACCACATCCAAATGAACCTTGAATACGAATCCACTGCGACCATGATACATTTATGATGACCATCCCTCTGTAAGGGACCGCAGTGGTCCAGGTAAACGCAAGCTAATGATTTATCTGAAATTAACAGGGGTGTCTGTGCAGGAAGTTTCACAGTAGAGACGTTCATCTTTTGGCACATTTCACATTCCAAAACATAGTTTCTGGTTTGTTTTCTCATTTGCGGCCACCAGTATCTCTGTTTTAATAATGACACTGTAGCGGAAACACCTGCATGAGCAGAGGCAAGCCCTTCATGTGCTTCTAAAATTAGTCCTAATCTATGTTCCATGTTTGAAATTACCCTATCCCCTACTTTAGGGATTTGTGCAAACGGAACATTGTTCGCATCAGTTATATATGAGTATTTGAGTGGAAACCCTTTCGGTAATGTTTTACCACTGTCTTTGCTTGAAGCATTGACAGCTAGCATTATTTTGCTGTCTATTTTAGTTTTTGAATGACTGATTGCAGCTACGGAAGCTTTTTGCACAGCTGCCTTCGCGGCTTCATCAGACAATGAATTCCCTGCAACGTGAACGCCATCACGTTGATGACTCAGTGTATGTATCACGTGAGTCTTTTGTAGTCCTTGTCGTAACTGAACTACTTGTTCCCAAAGCAGTATATGCTCGATTGTGCCACCATTTGCATCTTTGTAACCGTTTTGAATCCAGTTTTGCAAGTATTAATTGTAAGATTGAACACAATAATACGAATTGCACACTATGAGCGTGGGGAATTCGCGATCCATGTATTCAAGTGCCATCTTGAATGCTTTTAGTTCAGCTCGCTGAGCTGTACAATCTCCTAAGGATTGAGTTTTAGTGACCATTGGTCGGAATTGGCCATCGTGCCAACGACCTTTAACGATCACGCATGCCGCACTATAGGCTTTTTTACCCCCGTAGGGGTTGAGCTGATCCGTCAGTATAAATTATACATTCATACTGGTCAAGAGGCAGAATTTCAGTAGGCAGAGGACATTCATATTCATATTGTAGAAATGCTTGTGTTTTTAAATAAGGATTACAAGCGTATTTAACATCTGTTGCAGTAAGAGAATTAACCCATTGTATCCATCTCAGATGTAAAGCTTTAACATTTGGAATGCTCCCTTTTGTCACTGCCTCTAAGGCAGGGAACAGGAGTTACGACCATAATGTGCTTACCCTGTGCGAGGGCTTTTTCTTTTGCTACAGCAGTTTCAACAGGTGTCAGAATTTTTTTCTGCAGAAGTGAATTTCATTTCTGCTTGTGTGTACAAATGTGATATGTAAGCTATTGGTACTTTTTCACCTTCGTTAAAAGTTAAGTACGCATTGTCCTGGAATGATTCGTATGACTAAGTGGCGTACGTTCACGCGTGTTTGCAAATGTTTAGTTGCGAACATGTCTGTTTTCAATTAACGCAAAATTTCAGTGTGTTTTTGTGCCCAATTTACTGTTTTAAAATCAGGTTTGAATAATTCGTAGAGAGGTTTAACCCTTTATGGGTAGTTTAGAATGTAAGTTCTTCCGAAATTTAAGAATCCTACAATCGACTGTAGATTTTTTTTGTGTTTTTGGAGGTTGGAGCTGCGCACATTTCTCTAGAAAGTTTGAAGCAAGGTTTTTGCCTTCACTTGAATGTTCATATCCTAGAAAAAGGGCGTTTAAATGGGCAATTCTAGATTTTTTTAAATTGAATTTGTAACCCTGAGAGGTGAATCCAAGTATAATTGTATTCACCCTATTCAAGTGCCTATCCAAGTCATCATCTGTCAGATAGATGTCATCCACATATGATAATGCTTCATCATCATAAGTTTGTAGTAACTCTGTTACCCTTTCCTGAGAATAACCCAGGACTATTCTTGAATGCCTGCGGGAGACGACAGAAGTGACGCTGTGTCCCCATAATTGAGAAAGCGGTCAAAGACCTACTTTCTGGTGCAATGTTTTGACAAAAGAAACCGTTAGAAATATCTAATGTGGTTTTATATTTTTTATGCACAATGATATTCATTAATGCTTTACTGTGGGCGTTCTGCACTGCAAATGATTTGCAACAAGAATTTAGATGTCTGTAATCCAATACTAGACGATATGTATTGTCTGGTTTGGATACAGGAAACAGAGGATTGTTCATTGATGAGGTGCATGTTTCAATCCCCCCCCTGGTATTCAAGTTGATCTAATATCTCCCTGTCCTGTTTTTTAGCTTCTTGTTTACCTGGGTACTGCCTTTGTGCAGTTGGTTGATTTTTTAGTTGGATTTTATGGTGAGAAGAACCCTCATCCCATCCTACATGATTTTTATATAATGCAGGAGCTTGGGCGACTGCCCATTTCCTGGCATAAGTATATTTTAAATTAATTTGAATATGGTTGGAGAAGGCTGGCATAATGATGTCCTCGCCATGTGGGCACTGACAAATTGTGGTGGCCAGTCTTCTTTAGCTAGAAGAATGTCACAACGCTTAGAAAGTCGCTTCCAAAAAGAGTGCTCTCACTATTCTTGGTATGTCTCCCTCCATCCAGAGTGTTATTTCATATCGCCTATGTGGAGAATTAACCCTGGTATCTGCAGTTTCAACTTAAATTAATTCATTTAAGTACACTGTCTCCAGTTGATCCTTCAGGTTCTGGCGAGCTATGGTTACTTCTGCTGCACTGTCCAACATTGTCTGAGCCCATTCTCTGTTCTTGAGTTGTGTCCTCAAGATCCTCGGCATTTCTGATTTTTAGACCTGCTACTTTCTTTTTGGTAAATTGAGTTTTCTTGCTTTTCTGAACGTGTTGATTGTCTTTGCTCTTTATGCGTTCTTCTTTGTTTTCTGACCGCCCTCTTCTTTCGGATTTCTGTGATGAAGTCTGAAAGGAAGGAGAGGAATGTGTATCAGTATCTTGATATCTATCACGTTTTCTCAAATTATCCCTATTCCTGAGGTTATACCTCCTTTCAGAGGGCTCCTTTTGAGGAGACCTACCTCTGGACTGAGAACTCTTCTCTTTAGAAGTTTGTTTAGTGTTTTCCCACTTCTTTTTAGAAGGAGTAGGAGTGTTTTTTTAGTAAATACCTTTTCAGGGCTTTCAGACAGTTGTTAATCTTTGTATATTACTAAGTAATTCCTCGTCCGACATTGATTCAATTTTAGGGTCAGGTGTGTAGCCGGCAAAGGCTATTCATGTTGCTCCTGGTCTACCTAGTGGCGCCTTTAAACCATAGCTCATGCTCCTGGTATGTGAGTGGAATTTCAATATCCTTGAAAGGAATGTATTCCTCTGGTGGTTTAACTTCTTCGTAGAAGTGAAACACATGTGTTACTGGATTTGCTTCAGGGAAGTCTATCCAAGAATAGAGTACCTCTGGTGATATTCATGTGCCTCAATCACAAAAACTGCCCTACCACCTCTCCATGTTAGGCCATGTTTTATAAGTTTTATAGTGATGGCTTTCCTTAAATTTAGAGGAATGCATATAGCATCCTCGTCTGTTTCATGGAAACCTGTGAAGTTAAAAGCTGCATCGGCTGGATCAGCCGCAGCTCCATCGGTTTCGGTGTTGTTGCCGTTATTCGACATTGTTTAATGAAAACTGCGGAGCAAGTTTCAAGGAAACAAAGATATGGTGCACAATATTTTGGAACACTGTATTCTTCAACATTGAACAAACCAAAAAGCTAATGCATAGGATTTTCGTCCTACTCAGCTATGGCGGATATTATCCTTTTACCCACTCCAGACGTCTATTGGAGTATTACGGAAAAAAGGGTCTCTGAGAAAAGCACAACTGAATTACTTTAGTATCTAGCGTTAAATCAGTGCCTTACCAAAAAGTTGGGCACCATGTAGTGTAGTTTCTATATTCCCAATAGGCTCTGCGCATTGGAATAATTATATCTCATAGATATGACATAGGACAAGAGGTTAGTATGTCTCTATTGAATATACTAAACTTAATTGTGAGTGCCAGTTAGCTCGGAGGTCTCTAGAAACTTTCTCGAATAAACAAGAAGGGATTAGTTCCTGACAACCACATAAACATGAAAACTTTGTTTTCCCAAGAATCGAAACATATCTTCAAAGTAGTAAAAATAATAGATAACAATTTTACTCAGTCTATCGTGCATGTTTAGTTTCTACAGATTTGCACAGAAATAGAGAGACAGTGTTTCTTTTCTCATGCAAGAGAGGTGAACTGCTACAATCATTAGACAGAATGCAAAGTATAATGCGTAGAGCGTAAACAGTAATATAAAATAATACTGTAATAGCATTGTCTGTTGCTATGACATGTAAAAATACATACATAAATAACACAGGCTAAAATACTCAACTGGTGCTTCTACAATACGCCTACCCCAATGTACCTAACCTAGGTCTAGTACCAGGGAAGAAATAGGTGTTTGTATTAAGCATAGGTTTAGTTCTGCAAAGTATTGCCAAAGATTTCTCTAGGTTCTAATTAGCTCCATACCTTAGAATGAGAGAGGTTGGTATCGCTTTCACGGACTCGATTTCCCAAAACCCCGCAAGGGGAGACAGAAACCCTGGAGCTGGATTCTCGGCAGAGGAGGACAGCTTCTTGTCAGTGCGTCAGCTGGAGAGTTGGCTTCCTTCGGCACTTGCTGTAGCGAGCTGCGTCGTGCAAGTAGGTAGTCGAACTGCACTGAACCACACCATGCTTTGCTATAGCAAGTGAAGGTATATTCATACCTTGAAGGTGTTTAGGAATGCCAGCTTTGACGTAAAGTCTGGCATATGAATATCATGGATGAACCCCTAAGGAATAGTTGTTCATGCATAATAAATAGTTTCTTGTAGAAATCAATATCCGGCCTAGGGGAAGTCCCTTCTGCTTAAGAGTCTGGTTTTCCAAGAAATCGTTGTGACGTAGATGAACGGATGGAAGTACCCATGCCTGTATTTAGGTAGCATGGGCTATGCCTAAATATGGACTGTATTTCTATGCCTATATAAGGGCAATGTGAATGATACCCATATAAGGGCATGAATCGGAAAGATGCAAACGGAATCTAAATCGATACACAACAGTTTCTCACCAACAAGTGATGGGTCTTTAAATATTCAGGCAGTATATTGCCAAGTTTGCATTTTGTTGGACCATGCCCCCTTGCTGTTGACATGTCGTCTGAGAGGAAACAGGCCAGACATCCGACTATGGCATTTGCGACTGGAGTCCCTGGGTGACCCTGAATATAAAAAAGACATGCAACAAGTGTTACAAGGTTGTTTTGACACCAATTGGAACTTGGTTGGGTCACAATAGTAGAGTGGGAAGCACTAAAGGAAGTAATCTGAGGCGAAAGCTTCAGCAAGACTTATGGTGCCAGAAAGAAGCTGGAGCGCAAACTTCAGGAGGGAGATGACTATCTCACCAAACTGCAGCAGCATTCGCCAGATTATGTGGTAGGAAGTGCTGAACTGATAGAGGTACAGAGATGAGTGTCTACAGCATGGGACAGACTGGACTGTCATGTGCGTAAAGACAGAGACTACACAGGGAGGGTGACGCCCCCGGAAGCATGTTGGCCTGGCTCCTCAAGCTGACAATTCTTGCTCTCAATCAGCCAGGAGGTGGGGTGGCAATGGAGCAAGGTCCGATTAATTCCCTACTGAGAGACCATTTAGCCATGGTACATGCGAATATGTTGGTATGAGGACATGAGATAGCGGATTTCCTGGATCAAGTTGAGATTCCTCGTCTAAAGCAGGTCCAGATGGAGGGCTTAGAGGAGAATATTCAATTAGAGGATCTGCAAGAGGCCCTTCGGGACATGGTCCAAGGCGAAATGTTCATGTCCCAAAGGTCTTCTGGTCAAGTATTATCAGGCATGCTCAACTTCTTTGTTACCAGCACTGCTGAAGACTCTAGAGGAGCCCTGTATGAATGGGAATCCTTCTGACCCATATGAGTGAGGCTCTTAAAATTATGCTCTTGGAACCTGGCAAAGACCCTGCGGACAGTGGCTCATATCACCCGCTGTCCATGCCTAATTAAGATTTCATGCTCCTTGGCAAACTCCTGGCATTGCTCTTGGGCAGGTTGGTCACCCACCTAGTGACCAGTATAGTTTTATGCCTGGCATCGGCGCCCACATGAATTTTCAGAGGCTGTCACACTTTATGCATGAGACCAGTATCGCATCGATGAAACCTGCACTGGTGGACTTAGACAATGAGAAGGCTTTTGACACCCTCTCCTGGGGCTATCTATGGGAGGTGCTTGAATGAATGGGAGTGGGTCAAAAAATGTTGTCATTGGCCCGCCTTCTGTACCATTTACCCAGGGCGAGGTTGCGTCCGGGACACATGGTGTCCAACACCTTCAGCATCGAAGGGGGAACTAGACAGGGGTGCCCATTGTCCCTACTCTTGTTTGCACTTGCCATGTAGCCACTGGCAATACACTTGAGATTGGCACTGGGGGAGTGCGACATACTGGTGAGTGACACGATACACATCATCAAAATATACACAGACGACACTTTGATATATGTGACGGAACCAAGATGGTTGGTGCCTCTACTCTGACACCTTATGGCCAGGTTTGGAGAGGTGTTCAGACTCCATTCCATGGCATAAAACAGTACTATTCCCCTTGGCGTCTCTGACTGGGAAGGTGGAGGCCAATCTTTCAGAGGCTGGTCTGCCGTGGGAAATACAACAATTCCGTTACCTGGGGATACAGAAGACACATGAGACAAGCACACAATTTGACAATTTGAACTTAACATGGGGAAAATGTTGGTGGGCATCGAAACCTCAGTAAAGTTCTGCAACACACTACCACTATCTGTTATATGCAGGATAGCACTGAGTAAAATGGTACTCCTGCCTTGATACCTCTATGCTATGCAGAACTCATTCTGCATACTATCAGCCTCCATTTTCTAACGGCTGAATACCCTATTGGTGTCACTGGTGTGGGGGGGGGGGTTGGGACACAGGGTCTAGCTGTCGCCCTAAAATTGGACATGGTGGAGGGAGGCCTGGGCCTCTCAGACCTACAGCTATGCTACCTGGCGGGGATGCTCCAATACACAACCATGAGGTGCAACAACAACCCCAATTGGAAACAGTTACCACTAAGGAGCACCTCCCTAGATTGCTTATGAGAGGCCACAGACACCAGCAAACACCCCCTTTGAGGTCTGACGGGTTACACAGGCTTGGAAACGGACAGTCACCTTCGTCTTGTGGCAGGCACCCTATGCAAAACTACTGCCTCTATGCAGGCTACTCACATTTATAAGTATACAGGACTTAATGGATGTTACATGTTGGGCGGAGGGCGGTGGCCAGAGATCAGGTGATTTATACCTGAATGATGCATTTATCACACTGAAGAAGACACCAAGGGGGAAGTTTCTGCAATATGGCAGCATATCACAAACAACCTGGGAATTGCAGACAACTTTCCCAGCCAAACCCACAGAAGAAAACATTCTGAAGGTGATGATGAACCTTGGATCCACTGAGGGCATTGTTATTCGGCTATGTACACCTTATAAGGCAGACAGACAGGTAGATCTGACGGCTGCGAGGGCCAACTAGAACAGACATCTTGTGGATCCCCTCTCGAATGGGAAGTGGCGCGGGTCTGAGAGAAGGAGGTAGCCAGTAACCCTAGATTCAAACTGTCATATTTCTGCTATCTGCACAGGGCTTATCTAACACCACACCATTTACACATTGGGTATACCCAACACTCTCCGCTGCATGTCCAAGATGTGTAGTCATCCCTGCAGACATTACGCATGTTACATGGGCCTGTAGGAGATTAGGTCAGTTTTAGGAGGGAGTGGTGCACCACACAAGGGGAATGACAAGTGTATACGCTACCATCACAATGCGCCACTGCCTGTTGGGGTTATTAGCACTTCTGAAAACCGGCACCAAAAAAAGGTATAGGTTCGCTCAGCTGGGAATTCTATTGGAAAGGAATCGTATCGCTATCCACTGGGTGAGTCCGGCTCCACCGATGGAAAAGAAATAGAGGCCAGGCCTACTGGAGTGAGCTGTGACCGAGGAGTGCAGACTTCGTAGAGTCCTCACTGGTGAAAATGTGGAATGAGATATAGAAATATTGGTTGACATGACAGAACCACACTCTTTCTTTCTTTTTTGACATGATAGAAAACCTGGGCTCTGACAGTGATGGGGTGACTGAGACAATAGACCATGACTCCCCATCAACTACAGATGCACTGAGCCAAGCAATGGGGCCCACAGACTTGAGACCGATGTCTGGGCCCTTCCCCTTCCCCTCTCCTCCTCCCCATGGGTTTAGGAAGACAGGCTGTCTGCCTCGGGTAACATGGAGCATCAGATGCTTGGGGTGGCGTTCCCTGTCCCCTCCCAAGGCTAGCATTCCCCTATTGTCCTCTTGCCCAGTCGTTGGACGAATCAGGCTGCTTCTGGCCCCTCCTCCCTTCCTTTCCCCTCCTCTACCCTGATGACATGTCTACTGCACACTTAGATGGGATGGAGGCATGAGTCATCACTGAGCAGTGTATTGTTATTTTTCAAAATGTTATTGTTCAGGATGTTATTATGCAATTTAATTTATTATCTTGTAACCGACTTACAAAAAAATTTGAATAAAGAATTAAAAAAAAAAGGATTGTAAAGGATTATGAGTAATGATTTAGGTAAGCAATATGAATACCTTCAAGGTGACATGGAACAGTCAGGGTTTTCACAATTTTACTGTTCTAAAGGTGATCTTTAGGTAATGTCTAGAGTCTGAATTGGTTCAATTGTCTTGAAGCTGGTTGTAGATCTAGGAGGTGAATCCTACTAAAGTATATTCAATTAAATATTAAATTAAAGACATATGATAAGGTCTAAAGGTAGCATTGGTTGGCTGTGAAGTTTGTCGGTGGGCTGACCCATCGATGAACTTCACAGTGTAACGCTAGGTACAGTAGAATTCATATCATTGTTCTATAACTTTTATCCAATCAGCATGAAATGTTGTTATCAGTATTTATATACTGCATTTTACTAATAGTATGGCATTAAGATGCTTCTTCATTCCAGGTGCCCAATTTGTGTAGTTTACAAGAGGATGCTGTGACAGAATACCAATCTCTTTTCACCTGCTTCTCACCAACCCCTGTCTTCTCTTGCTTGTTCCTACTGGTAGAGAAGCCCCTACCAATGATCACCGAGAAAATATTGAGGACAATAATATTGTGTGAACAGAATATCGTGTTCAAAATATTGAGGATCAAAATATCCATATCAATAGCAAGTAGGTAAGTATAGATTTATTATTCTTAATTTCACATCTACATACATTGAAGATATATATTTCACAGATACATTTATGTGGAATTTAGTGTAGTAAAACTTTGCATGCCCACAGAAACTGAAAATATTCGTGTCTTCAATATTTTTGACACAATATTTTGCCCACATAATATTTTGGACTCAATATTATGTCCAAACAACCCCTACCAAGCAACTGTACATATAATGGTGCCATTGCTCTATGTGACTGAATTCATCAGGCTCTGCATCCCGGGAAACGTAAGCATCTGGAATGGCCAATCAAATCTCACTAGGTAAGGTAAGGTAATTTTATTATGCATGATTAGTTAAAACTGTTGCATACATTAAATGGTCTTTAAAATCAAAATCCACTATTTCAAAAGAATTGATCAGTTTTAAAATAATTCCCTATTACAAAAAGATTAACCAGTTTTAAAATAATCCACACTGCATTTTACATAAAACTGTATAAAACGCAAATAATGTTTTATTCAGGTTAAATGTCTATCTCATATGGGTTATATTATTGAGCAACCAGTCTCCCAAATCTATTGTCAAAGTTTTTATTCAGTGGGTTAATGTTTTTCTCCTTGGGATGCCTTTGTAACTCAGGTTGTGGAGCTAGTCCGTGACCAACAAAGATATGATTTTCAGTCTCTGTTGGGTGAGAGATGGTTTTAATAAAGTTTTCCTTATGTCTTTTAGTTTGTCACAGATATAAATGATGTGGATGAGGTTCTCGACTCCACAAGCACATAGCCTGCATAGTTGGTCTCCTCCTCTACTTTCCCAAGGTGGTAAGAATGGATTAATTGAACCAACTCTCAAGCGAAGTTTAAAAAAATGTACTTTAGTTGTTATCTTTATTCCTGTATTAAGGTAAGGTTGGGGTTTTCAGGCTTAATAATTGTTGAGCACAGCCCAGCCATGAGCTTGTTTTGACAGTGCTTCCTTATGCTTACAGTAGTTTAAGTCTTGTTGACTTTGTGACTAGTTTTTTGAACATACAGTGAGCCGTTGAGGTATTCCCAAGGTTTGCCAGACCTAGAGCTTTGATGGAATCAAGAGATATTTGTTAGCCGGTGATTTCCCTGTTCACCTTAGTTCTACCCAGAGATGGTTATTTAGGGAATCATTTTCAGCAGCTCTGATTTTATGCCAGCATTTTGCTTAGGCTCCCATTCTCTCTGTCGTCTGATTTTGAAGCCCAACTACCAGCCGTATTTGGGCCTGAGAAACGTATTTAGGAAGCAGAAATATCACTCGATAAGAGATTGTTATTATGGTGATTAAAATTGCTGCATCTTTTCCGCTCATTGGATCATTCCCATAGGTGATCGTGGGCTGCAATTTGGCTCGCAGGACTTTTAAGAAAGGGTTTAGTGACAGGTCCGGCAACATCTTCTTCAAACGTTTAAGTGCCAGGTAGGTCATAGCACCCTTTCTTCACAAGGATTCCAGCTGCGGCTGAAGGAATTGTTTTGATCTAAAAGTATCCCCAGATACTTGTAGCTTGTTACATGATGTAGAAGTTTTCCGTCAAGATACCAGCTCAGACTTGTCTTCTTGTGGAAGTTTACCGCCATGATTTTGGTTTTTGTAAGGTTTATTGTTAAAGGCGTTCCGTTGAGAAAACTTGCAAGCCGCGTCCAAGAGATGTTGAAGAACAATGGGGGTCCGACTGATCAGGACTAGATCATCAGCATATAACAGGTTTGTCAGTGTCATGCCTTCTAACTTCAGGGCATGTCATGAACAGCTGTCCAGTTCCCCCGGTAAGTCTGCTAGGAAAAGGTTAAACAACAGTGGGGCTAGGACTCTTCCTTGTTTTAGTCCCTTAGTTGTGGGAATTCAATTCAATTCAAATTTCTTTATTTCGGCTTCAATGCCATAAAAGAGTCACAACACAGTTCGTTAAAATATGCATTTTGTCACTTTTTTAAATACATTTTAGATTAATAAACATTTATAAACTTAAAAAGAAGAAATACATGAATAAAAATACATTTCCCAATAAAACTTCCTCTAAGCACAAACGATTCTAAAATACCAAAGGTCCTTATGAAATTTCTAAGACTCTTTTGATCTTGTGGACTTATATCATTTATATTACAGTTTTTGCCCTTTTTTCCGTAGAAAAAAAATTGAATGTAGGAATCGACTGACACTAAATATAATTGTTTGAGTTGTGTCTGTTTTAATTATTCTTAGGGCCTGGTTACAGGATCTTACTCCTAATAATAGGCATAATGGTTTAATCCATCTTCTTCTGGCCAGTACATAGGCGGGGCAGAAGAAAAGGATATGGAGCTCGTTTTCTATCTGATTACATTCACACATAGTACAGGTTTCGTCTGCCACTGGAGTTGGGCTATTAGTCCCCCTAGTCCAGCGTGCCAAGGTTGTTTTAATCATGCGATTCCCATATCTTAGTTTTAAAAATAGGGTTTTGGCAAGTGGGGGCTCAATCGCGTCAAGAAAAGACTCGAAAAGAGGCCCGTCCTTGAAACTGAGAAAGTTGGTTACTAAAGTTCCAGCATCAGATACATTTGTTACCATGTTGACCACAAAGCTCCAGAAAGCCCTTTTACAATCAGTTTTGGGTTAGGCTGTAAACATTCTGGATTCTCCCAAAAGTGTTTTAGACCTATTTTGGTGAACCAGGTTTTAACATGTTTTAACCAGGGGATGGTATTCGAATTATCCAACCCCATTATCTCTTTTAAACCATCTCTATAATCATACAGTTCAGGCACCCGCCAAAGCCTAACCTATAACATTAGTGGCCGAATTATAGTGAAGTGATCTGTTCTTTTAACATTTAGATCCAACTGAAGTGGCACTAAAGGAGTGCCTCTTGGAGCCCTCACGAGACTTCTCATAAAGTTGTTATCCATGACGCAGAAGGAGTCCTTTGACCTGGGCCCCCAGATTTCTGCGCCATATAATGCTGCTGGTTGGACCTTAAATTTGAATAGCTCAACTACTGGAGACACAGCTTTGCTAGTACTCAGGCTTTGTTTCCTAAGGATAGGCTTTACATTCTGTATGAATGTCAACTTACTTTTTTCAATCTGGGCCCGCCAGGAGAAATTCTAGCGTAACCCCTAGATATGAAAAATTTGGGACCGATTCTAATTTCTCACCATTCAGAGTTAAACAGCCTTTATCTGGTTTTGGTGAATTGAGGGCCATAAATTTTCTTTTTTTCCATTAATTTCCAGTCCTTTCTTGCTACAATAATCACTAAAAGAATTGAGTAGTGCCTGGAGGCCTTTCTTGGTTTGGGAAATCAAAATGGTATCATCGGCAAATAATAATGATGTTACCTTTTCTCCATTCAATTTCAGTGAATCATTTATACATCCCTCTAGATGTGCAGGGATGTCATTCACAAAAAGGGAGAAAAGTGTGGGGGCCAATACGCAGCCTTGGCGAACAACACGCTCAATGGGTATTTTTTGAGGCAGTTCCCCATTTGGGCCCCATCGGACTTTCGCAAAGTTCCCTTCGTGCAGCTCTTTTATCTGGACCAACAGGCTATTTGCCAGCCCTGCTGCACTCAGTGTTCTCCATAAAAGGTTGCGTGGCACTAAATCAAACGCTGCTCTCAAATCAACGAAAGCAACGTATAAATGTCCCTTTTTGATGTGTACATATTTCCAATATAGGCAGCAAAATCTGGATACTTGATCAATTGTGCTAACTTTACATCGGAAGCCAGCTTGATATTTGGTTAAAATTGCATTCTCCTCCATCCAGTCGTTGACACGAGTTAAGATGTGTCTCGAGTAGATTTTCTGGAGAATGTCCATCAATGATTGGCCGATAATTAGAAGGATCCAACCAATCCCCTTTTTTGAAAATTAAAACAATTTCTGCTGCCCTCCAACTTTCAGGGAAATCTAGACTAAGGGATAACTTGTTACACAGGTAGTTTATGTATGGTGCCCATACCTTTAGGTCATGCTTGTACAAGTCCCCTGGAATCTTGTCTAGGCCTGGCGCTTTGCCATTTTTTACTGAATTTATTGCCGCCTCGGTTTCTCCTAGTGTGAAGCCCAGGCAATCAGTGGGGTATTCAAGGCACGGGGCATCATCATCATGTACTCTTGGGGCAATGTCATACTTTTTGTAAAGGTTAGTAAAATGGTTGACCCATGCTAGCTCATCCAGATAGACATCCTTTACCGCTCTCCCTACATGGTTACCATTAGCAACTAACCTCCAAAAGCCTACACTATCATTTGATTTGACAGCTATCAACATGTCTGCCCACTTTTCTTCCTCCCAGGCTTTTTTTGAGGCCTTTTGTGCTAATTTGTAATTATTCCTTGCTATTTTTATGTCTACTACTGATTTAGATTTAATAGCAAGTAAAAGCGCCCCTTTAGATTCCCTACAGAGTTTATCATACCATGGTTTGCTATGGGACAGATTCTGTGTTTTTTGTTGGCTTGTCTTGGGCATTTTAGTGACTAACATTTTCAGGTCTGTAAACATTTTTTTGTGAAGAGTCTACCGGAGAGCCTATGAATGGTCTAAAGGTCCCTGCAAAAAGTGCATAAATTTCGGCGAGAATCTCACCATGGTCCAGTATAAATGGCCATTTAAGTACTCGTCTGTTGTTACTAATGTGGATCTCATCATTCATTCCGCCATTTACATCAATTGGTAACGAGTGCGCAGCTCCCTGAAACAAGGAAGCTTCTATCAATAGGCTCAAGGGAAAGTGATCACTTTCTAACCTCTCCTTTACCTCAAAGTCTATAATGCTCGACCAGATGGGCATAGAAATAATTACAAAATCTAAATTGCTCTTACAGTTATTTCTGTTAAATGTTGGTTTTTTCAAACTGTCTGACGAGAACCGTCCATTACAGGCCCTGAGGCCATGCTCCGCACACAATTTCATAAATTGAACTGCCAAGACTGAACATTTGACAGGTTTGATACTCTCCAGTGCCGGAATTTTATTGGCTTGGTCTTCTTCTTCAAAAATGTCACTGAGCCCTAGGACTGGTTCATAATTACAATTTAGGTCACCAGCCATAATGACATATTCCTCTTTTCCAACTATTCTACCTAGGAAGGAATCTAATTTAGCTAAGGTGGGAGATTCTTTGGATGCAGTGGCCGGTCTATTGTAGACATTTATTAAAAAAAAGATTTTCCCTTCACATGTGGTAATTTTTAATGCTAATATGTCGGGTGATTGTGTGTCTACTACCTCTATCTGTATCCTCAAGGTTACTTTCACCCAGGTTATTAAGCCACCTGAGGACCTTCCACTTTTAGATGGAATGGCACCTATTCCAAAGGACTTGAACCCTACCCTATGTGGTGTAGCAACCGCCCAGGATTCTTGTAGCAGACAAAATTCATTGGTATCAATGAACTTTGACCATTCCGGGTCCCTCAAATTTTTAGACACTCCGGCTATGTTCCAAAAGACTAATTTCAGTGGCTCACCCTTTGTATTTAATACGTCGGATGGCTCCACAAGTGCAACTTCCACATTTGTTGGCATCCCTATTGACAATTCTTCTGCTAATAATACCATGTTTTCACACGTCTGTCTATTGTCAGCCGCGATTATGCTATTATTTATGTTCATGTCTTCTGGTATGTTAACGCCTTGTTGACTCTCCCCCTGGTCACTGTCACCCACCACTACCGTATTGCCTGTTGATGAATTGGCTGCAACTAGATGTTTCATATTAATATATGGAGGGTTGTCCTTTTTATAGCCCCTGCCCTTAAAAACCACTAGATTTGTTTCTATGTTGCTTTCTCTTGGTTTTGCCATACTGAGAGGATTCTTCATGTTTGATCTAGCATTGGCGAGAGATGGACATTCTACTGGGAGATTCAGTCAGTCTACTGCTTCTAAGCAGCTGAATGAATTGTGAGTTGGTAATTCCATCCATTGACCTGGGTTTCCCAGATTCCC
The DNA here is from genome assembly GCF_964263255.1 of Lissotriton vulgaris. Lineage (NCBI taxonomy): Eukaryota > Metazoa > Chordata > Amphibia > Caudata > Salamandridae > Lissotriton > Lissotriton vulgaris. The sequence continues at coordinate 408,631,784 of NC_141697.1, read as the reverse complement.
ACCACGCAATCTCCCTGAAGCATTATGATTCACCATAGTCCACCCTTCATCACCCTTAAAATGCGCTTTGGGAGGGTAGAAGTAGGACAGCGGTCTAGTTTGGATCGCGTTGCTACCGCCAAACTCACGTGAGTTCCAGGAGCACAGGTAGTGCACGGTACGAGGATCTTCAAATGTGACCACCACGCAATCACCTGGTATGGTCTTTCTTGTTGGGCCTATCCACGGAACCCTACGAACCATTAATATTTTACTTTTTATGTGGTGCGGTAGGGGCCTTTGCACATTTAACCAGTGTAGAACTTTGTTTTTTAATGACAAAAAATTCTTGTCAACTTGGTTAGTCAATTCCGGGACCCCCGTCAAAACGGATACAAATGGACTTGCATCTGGAAGTAGGTCAATATATCCTCCCCCTGCTTTCCTCCTCAGGGTGTTCCTATTATGTGTCTGTTGGGTAGCTTTAAAAGCATTAACGCTCTGTGCTGGGGTGTCTTTCGCAATTGGAGCACTATTTGCGGTATTTGCGATGGCTGCCCTTGTGGTGATTACAGTAGGTACACTCTTTTGGTTAACACTAATACTAGTTGCTGTAGCACTGGTTCCCTGTTCTATTGGGTGTAATATTTTGTTATCTATTAAAGATGCTACAGGCACTGTAGCTACACTTGAGGATGAACTAATCGCAGGGCCAGCTATGCTTAGGCTTGCTAATGTTAAAATACTTTTTTCAACATCCAGTAGCTGGTTTTCCATTCCTGTCAATCTTGTTTCCAATGGTATTAAGAGTGATTTAATGAGGTCCCCTATTTCCTTCACTAACATCCCTTTTCCCTCCTCAGTTGACCCTACTCTGTCTCCCAATTTATTTGAAGGTGGAATTTCTTGGGCCCCTTCGATTGTTTCACAATTTACAGTATTTTGGTCCTCCCTCAGTTCTGTTGTCGTTATTGATAGGTCTTTGTCCGGGACATCCCTCTCTCTAACTGGAATGGCGTTGGCCTGCGCCACAGCCACTTTTTGTCTTTTTCTAGAGTAAGCAGAGTTATTGGGGCGTTTGCGTTTGGGTATAGCCCCCTCCTTCCTCCCGTGTAGTTGCATTGTACTTGTGCTTGTCTCATTTTCAGGGGTCTCAGGCTCTGAGACAAGAACCAGTACATTACTGCTAATCCCGTCTGGGTTTGAGGGTATGACTTCGATGGGTGGATTTTCACAGGTCAGTTGTAATGGAACGTGTATAGGGATATGTATTGGTAGGTTAGGGGACGTAGATGGGTGTGTTGAAGTTAAAACAGGGCCTTCAATACGTTCTGGGGTGTTAGCTGTTGCTATATGACCCAGAGACGATCTCTTAGCCATTAGGGGATCTTGGGACATTTGTCTATCCATAGCAAGATCTAATGAAACCCTGTGTTCCATTAGATTGATACCTAAGTCTATTACCGAGTTGGTCCTAGTAATAAAATCATCTAAAGTACCAGTTAATTTTGTTCCCCCCTTTGTCACCTTACTTCTACAGCTTTTCTTAGGAGACATCTCTACAGCCATTATAGAAAATTATGCATGTCTATACAAGTAGGACAGTAAGCATTTGACGTTACAACAACTGAATACCAATGTTAGGGGGGTAGCCCGGTCCGGTCTTACCCGGTCTTACCCGGGCTACGACCCACGCGCGTCGAGATGCGCGTTGCTGTTACTCCTTTTATGGGAGGAGTCGCAGGAGGGGGCGGGAAGAGGACCAGCCGCGAGAAGTAGCATAGTGGCCAGTTGGTGAGACACAGCGGTGAGTTCAGCGAAAGCAGCAATCCTTTACAGGCACCCACCGGACACAGGCACTGCACGATCTTTTAGGCAGGAGGGGGCGGGAAGAGGACCAGCTGTGGCCGATCAGCGCTGCTGGGCAGGCTGGTCCTCGCAGTTCCGCCTCTGTCCGAGTGAAGGCAGGCAGTGGAAGCAAAGTCCTCTGGTTTACAAAGTAGTCGGGCCAGTACAGATCCACATCCAGCGAGCGGCTCCCGCGAAGCGGTGGCCGCGAGAAGTAGCGTAGTGGCCAGGTGGTGAGACACAGCGGTGAGTTCAGCAAAAGCAGCAATCCTTTACAGGCACCCACCGGACACAGGCACTGCACGATCTTTTAGGCAGGAGGGGGCGGGAAGAGGACCAGCTGCGGCCGATCAGCGCCGCTGGGCAGGCTGGTCCTCGCAGTCCCGCCTCTGTCCGAGTGAAGGCAGGCAGTGGAAGCAAAGTCCTCGGGTTCACAAATAAGTCGGGCCAGTACAGTTCCAAATTCAGCGAGCTGCCCCCGCGAAGCGGGAGCTGCGAGAAGTAGCGTAGTGGCCAGGTGGTGAGACACAGCGGTGAGTTCAGCGAAAGCAGCAATCCTTTACAGGCACCCGTTGTGGGAATTCTGTTTGAGAGGTGCCGTCCCGCGACCTAGTTTTATTCTGATCCATGTGTTGGTGTACAAACGCCTAAGTTGATCTAAAAGAGAAGTTGATATCCCCCTGCTGACCAGCTTATGCCAGAGCTTAGTGCGGTCAACATGGTTGGACGCTGCTGTGTAATCTATGAAGCAGAGGTAAAGGGGGTATTTGCCCTCTTTCGCAGCATCCATAAGCATGGTCAAGGCCATGATGTTAGGTGTTGTACCTTGGCCTTGGCAGAATCCTGTTTGTGCTGTGGGGATGATTTTGTTTTCTGAGGCCCAATTGGCTATTTTTTTTCAAGATGATCCCTGTGTAATATTTAGCCTCAGTGTCTATAAGCGCAATCAGACGGTAATTGTTTGGAATGAGACTCTCGCCTTGTTTACATATTGGGCTGATTATTGAGCATCTCCATGATTCAGGAAGTGTAGGAGTTCTTAAAGCATGTCTGAAAACTGGTACCAGTGCGTTGCTCCACAATTCTGGGTCTTGTTTAAACAGCATTGGTGGAATGCCGTTGGGGCCAGGAGCCCCGCCTGTCTGCCTTTAGCTATTTGTTTCTTTATCAAACCAAAGACTTACCATCTTCCATGGGTATTCAGAGCAGCATATTGTGCTGGACAAACTTTGGACACAATGGTTCCACATCACATCTCAGTGCTTTGACAGTAAATCCTCCTGACATCTGGCTAAACCACCAACTAATCTCCTGCAACATTCACCTGGCCACCATTACCACTTTTAAAAACTCAAAGAGCAAAAATACCTTCTGCAGATTAGATCAACTTCATCACACGCAATTCTCACCTCACTTCAGCCTTGGCATCACAACTGTATAACAGAAGAGAAGGCTATCCAGTGGCTCCAATCCACTCAAGACCTCCTCATTTTCTGTAAAACAGACCAAAGATACTGCAGCTCAATACAAATGTAAACAATTTAAAAGAAGGAAAGCAAAACTGCATTAAGGAAGCCAAATGACTGCAAGGAAAGATTCCACGACCTAGCCTCCACAGTTACCTAAATCACACTGTCCCAATAACTTCCTGAGACATAAGTCATGCAGTAACCTTCATCTTCAGTCCGCAAAGCACAAGACAATCTGTACTGATGGACAACAAATTCTCATCATCCAGTTCTAGAAACTCCTCAAAACCAGCCACATATATATCACCCCTATCAGACACTTGTGCACTTCTTGAGGACATCTAACTTTCCACTAACACTCACATCCAGCATGAACCATTACTTCTAAACTCAGACAGCGTCGTCTCAATACCTCCTACACAAAGCCAATCATACAAAAGATGAACCTTAATCTACTTGATTTGGCCAGCTATTGATCAAACTCCAATAGTGCACAGCTATGCAAACTAGAAGGGCTGCTTTCTCTCTTTCCAATTGTCACACCGACTTCCATTGTGGCAGTGGATCTTAACACCACCCTGATCCATCTGAAAATCACAGCTGATATGGCAGTGCTTAATTTGAGCTGGTGGTTACCGGTGCTCGACACCAGCACCTAATTGGCTTCTGGTGCTCGGCACCCGCACTTAATTTTCAGCATAGGACAGTCTGCCACATGGTGGTACTGCTCATCTGATTTAGAGATGAGCAGAACAACGTTTGTTTATGAATATAATATACAATAAATATTACTAATACCTACCTCCAAAGCAATTCCTTTAGTTTTGGGGACATCAAATAATCTGAACTGTCGCACTTGCAGGTTGGAAATTTGCTTTGGTACCGTCATTGGCAGTGATGACATGGGCAATGAGTTGTGCAAGCTGCAGTGGCCTCCTGGTCAGGGCCCTGGCATTTATTATTTTGCAAGTTAAGCACTGTAGGAATGGATTTGCCTCATACCGGCTGTGGGCCTATCTGCCATCTTTGATATAGTCTGTTGCTCCAACCTAGTATAGGCTGTGAGATCTTAGCATGCAAATAATCATTTTAGACTAAACTTCCATCTACCATTCTGGTAGATAAAGCATAATCTCGCACTCATGATACTCAGTGACTTTATTACCCACTACCTGAGGAATGCTGCAAGTTTCCATTATCCTGCACCTCCACTTGAACAATTACCTCAGCCCATTAGCAGGCCTAATTAAGTCCTTAAATTAAGACTATTACAACTACAGAGATGACATCCAGATAGTAAATAATCTGAAAAGCCTAGCGTGATCTGGCATAGACCATTGTCAATAAGCCTGTAAGCCATGGACCATTGAATGCCAATAAAACACCTAAGAAAAGTATTTTAAACCAAGATACTTACAGGTATAAAATGGAAGCACCATTCTATACCTCAGAGACCACTTTACTCCTACTCTCAAAATACTTGGTCAGATGTTCCTCTTTTAAAGCACTTTTCAATACCCACAGGGCAATCTAAACAAAGTTTCAGTGAGGCGCACAGAATAGAATGCTGGCCTCAAAACTCACATCCCAGCCCTCTGCCTTTTCCTTCAGAAAGATACACACTGATGAAACTTTTTTCTCTGCCCACAAAGCAAAATTGTAAAACTCACTCCCAGCAAAGATAAGAAACATACAAAACCAACTCAGATTCAGGGATGCAGTAAAGACCTGGCTATTCCATAAAAGGTGACACCGCTACTGCAAGGCTTTCCCAAATCCTAACAATCTCACAAAGTTGATTCAAGCACCTATATACTGTAGGTAGGTATACGCATCATGTACTATTCTTGGCTCCAAATCAAGCTTAAGTTCATCTGAAATATTGCTTACATTAAAACAATCTTCTGGCCACCATGTCCCACACCAAAATGCCTCATTGTAGGGTGAAAACAGAACACTTTTATCTATAAGCATTGCCAATGATACATCTTACTGGTCTTTGCTTCACTAAGTGGATCTGTATTTATCCAGTGTGATAAATAGCATCAATTATGATTTATGTCTGAAAAAGGGACATGAGATACAGAGCCTGCATGCTCTGTTATTTACAAGGCACTTATACCCCAGCAAAGTTTTTCCTAGGTAAATATTAGAAAAGCAAACTTGTCGAAATTTTCCTAGGAAAAATTTTGTGGTTATATGGCTTGTGATTCTGATAAGTGCTGCACATAGGTCTTCAAACTGTGGGGCGCGCCCCCCTGGGGGGGCGCAGCATCCCCCCAGGAGAGGCGCACACTCCACACCACCACTTCATCGTTCACTGTTGCCTTCAGGCGCCTCAGCCTTGTGTGTCTCAGCCTGGCCATAGTCAGAGTGGAGATGCAGGGGCGCTAAGAGGTGAAAAACACAACAAAGCCTCAACACGTGAAAGGCCTTTTAAAGAGCTGTGAAGTACTCGGCGGCCGGCAGCTCAGAAACTGTCTTTGCGTGTGCCTGGAAGCTGTCTCAGCCCGGGCTGACAAATTATGAAGGGGGAGGGGGTGGGTGGGGGGGTGCGATGAAAGCCAAGCAGTGCCATCTAAAGATGAGGAATCAGCAGTTAAATTTGAATCCACCAGAAAGAGTAAGAAGCTTGTTCTTTAGTAATCGAGGAAACGCATTCAATTTCCCCTCTCTCTCAATGGCTTCTCTTCTCTATGTGTAATACATCCACATTCCATGGACACACTCCTGCCTACTGTTAAAAAAAAGTCTGCAAGAAATTAAAACTACAATACTGTGTTTTTGTGGCATACCAACAACAAAAACACAGCAATGATGATTTAATTTCTTGCACTACGTCACTGTGCTTACATCTCTGCAAGAAATGAAAAATGAAAACTACATTGCCGTGTTTTTGTGGCATACCAGCAACAAAAACACAGCAATGTAGATTTATGTCTTACACTACGTCACTGCCCTTACATCTGTGCCGACTTTGGAGTTGGGGTTTGATACTCGGCTTCTGCTCATATGCAAATCACAATTTTCCCGTGCCTACCAAGAAAATATTGCGTGTATGTCTGTTACTGGTGTTCATGTAAAACGCCAATACCTTTGGGTAGAGTTCAACAGTAAATAATAAAAGCAGATCATGTTAATTATGCTCACCCACCTGTTCCATGCTGCATGTAGTGAAGTAGTCGGACTCACTGTGCCGGTGACCCTCGAATTGGAAGCAGGCACAGCACTGTGACCCAGGCTCTTCAGAGGGGTGGAGCAGGCAGTGTGCTCCTGCAGTGGCGGTGAGCTGAGACCGTGACTGCCGGCCTCGTTAGCCGGCCTGTGCAAAATTTACTTCAACAGAACTAACATAGATAAAGGCTCAATGCTATTTTATTACCTTGCGGAAGGCTAGCACAAAGAGGAGGGTGCAGCAGTTGGCAAACATGCAACTGTACACATGGAGCGGCTGACTGACCCCATATTAGTAGTGGTGGCCTATATCAAACACAAATGGAAATACAAGTAGGAGTATTTGGAGGGTGTTTTGGTAACTGTAACTTGTCAAGAGTATGCCTTTGCTCTAATTATCTCTCATCTCTGATCCACACTTTGGGGACCCTCCTGCACCCAGAGAGTGTGCCCGTACAGAGATACTTTGCTAGTCCAAACCTTGGACTAGCAAAGTGTCTCTGTACATACACACTCTTTTGCCGGAGGTGGAGGGGGAGGTCATTCCAGGCCTTGGCTATGAGATAAAAGAAGGACTTTCCTCCTGTGCTGTTCTTGTAGATGCGTGGGATGGTGGCCAGAGATAGATCAGACAGGAGGTCCTGTATATTTTTTAAGGCATTTGACATGGCTGCCACCACCGATTCAGATACTGTCAGCTCTAACATGATGATAAAATCCCTGTCCATAACATATCTCACAAGTCATAGAAACTTAAGGAAAGGCTATCTGATGGGGGGGGGGAGTGGTGGCTGAAACCCTCTGAGCCCTATGGTCGTTGCACGCCTCTTAAAGACCATGTGTATATTTACATACCTTTGTAAACTGATTGCACAGGTTTGTTTTCTGGTTCCAGTACCCCCTGGGACCCTACCATGTGTATATTTACATACCTTTGTAAACTGATTGCACAGGTTTATTTTCTGGTTCCAGTACCCCCTGGGACCCTACTCTGCCTATTCCTTGCATCTGGATTTTACTGCCTTAGTGTGAGAATACGTTTTATGAATAGGAATATAAAGTAGGGTTCCCAGAAGAAAAATGCCAGCCATGTGTTTAAAGAGCCTGCAAAGGCCTTGTCTTGACACTAAATAGGGTCATAAATAAAATAGTATGTATTCATTTGTAATGTGACTTTTCAATCTTTGTTCCCATTAATTTTCAGTCATGTATCATTCAGGCAGCCTTAGAACACAATTAAAAATGCTTTCTATTTATTTTTGCTGTTCCAAGTATTCACAGATAAGTGCTGAAAATAGGCTTTAGGTGACTGCTTATTTTTGTACCATCAATATAAAAAAGCTGGCAATGTTAATCGCAAGACTGGAAGTTTGGTGCAGGATAAGCACAATATTTATTTCCTCCACCCTCGATCCCTGGAGCCTGAATAATGCCATAAAAGCAATAGTTTAACTTATATCTCAACCCTTATGGCAAGCCGCAATAACATGTGGAGTAATTTTAACTTTGTCTGGGAATGCACCCTGCATTCAGACAACTCACTCCTCATTCTCGCCCTTCTTTTTCACACTCACCCTGCACTCACAGGGATCACAATGTATTCACACTGATCATCATGCACTCATACCACTCGCTCACCCTGCACTCACAGTGACCACACTGCACTTATGCCACTCACCATGAACTCACACCGCTCTCCCTCAACTTACTTGCGGTCACTTGAGCACACCACACACTCTGCACTCTCAGTGATCACTCTGCACTCTGCACTCACAATGCTCTTGCGCGGTTCACCCTGTACCTCACCCTGCAGTCACACGAGTTCACCCTGTACCGCACCCTGCAGTCACACAAGCACACTACTCACCCTGCTCATGTGACACTTCACTCACCTGTCCCCCTCAGGTGTGCGATCAGTGTTAGGGCCAGCCCTGGCTGGGAGTCTTAGCCCCTCCGAAAGTTCAAGTCTAGTTGCATCCCATGTTGCTTCTCACGTCGGAAGTACGTTTCACTGGGCTCTGCAGGAGGGAAGGTCCATCAATGATGCAGAGTACAAGCTTCCAGAACTTTTTTGTCAGGTGGTGGTGATGGTGGGGGGGCTCGACGTGTAAAAACTTTTAGATGGGGGGGCTCAGTCGACAAAAGTTTGAAGACCCCTGCCTTAGCAGTTCTCAATTTAAAAAAAAAAATTAAGTATACAGTTTGTGTTCTACGTTAAACAGGCTACGCGGTTTCTTTTATGGTTTTGCAGGATTGTAATGTTCTGAGGTGTTATCCATTTTATCAATCCCAAAAGTATAAAAGGGTAATTCAAATCCATGTCAGGTGGTCTTTAGGTCTCTGTAAAAGTAGAGTTGTTTGAGAGACTTGAAGGTTCAAGCCAGGCTTGAGCCAGATGCCTTGTTCTGGCTCAATTCAATTAGTCTTTATTCAGTGTTTTTCTAATCATAAAAGACACATATAAAATACATTTATATAAAACAAGTGTGCCACACTTCATAAAATACAATTATTATTAAATATTAATTATGTTAAAAGAATAATGATAAAAAAATTACATTAATTTCAAGACGCAATTATATCAAAAGGGAACCGCATAAAAGCAATATACCCTCAATACCCATCAGAGGGGAAACATCAGTCATAATAATGTCCTCTTCATTAATGCAAAATAGAGTCTACATTAGCAATCAAACTACTCCTTCTGAGGTCCCATGTCCAGCTCAAGAATTTAGCCATAGCTATAACTACAGGTTCCCTTGTATCTGTCTTTAAAATACGCCATGCTGTTTGGCATGATCTTGTGCCAATATTTAGACAGATTGGCTTAAGCCATTTGTTGCGGGGACCCTTATATGCAAGGCACACAAACAATACATGGAGTATAGACTCTTCCTGAGATGAGCACACAGTGCATTTTGTATCTCCATCTCCCTATTTTGCCATAGATGTTTTTAGGGGGCGGGTACCCACTATAAATTGGTGGTACAGTTTCCTGTCACCAGGTCTCGTAATGACATCCCAATAGGCCTCCAACCTATGTTCATACTTATGATCTAAAAGGAGGCCTGTCAGGGAAGCACCGTCTACCAGTGACATGGACCTAAGACAGACCATGTCTCTATGTAGAGATTTAAAATCATTTTTTGATGGGAACTGGTTCCCTTTGGGTCCTCCCACAAGTGCCTTAGCCCCATGTCAAGTAGTGTGCCCTTAATTGTTTTAGCCAGTTGATTTTTGAAGACATTTCAGCTTCTCTGATATGCTTAACTGCTTTGGCATAGGGTACTAACTCAGGGGTTGTCCATAGCCGTCTCCAATATGCTAGGAGTCTAAAGCCCGCTGCCTCCTCGATGGAAGTGCATCCCAAATCTAAAAATAGACGTCTGAGGGGGGACGATTGGGGAAGGCCAGTCAATGGTCTCAAAAACGTATTTTGGACTAGAACTAAGGGGCCTAGATTTTCAAAGCCCCAAAGTTCTGCACCATAGATTATGGAGGCCCTTATTTTCCCATTATATATGGCTAATGCTGGAGCTACCGGTTTGGTATAGGAGAACCAGTGCTCTTTTAAAAGAGCCCCTGCTACTTGGTTGTGCCTAAGTGCTAGTAAATCTATTTGGGGCTTCCAATTCATCCTCTTGCCCATCGTTACACCCAGGTACGTAAAGGTGTCAGTTTGCTCTAAAGGTGCACTTTTAATTACTATCTTTTACTATTTTATGTTTATGCAACACCATGAACTTGGTCTTATCGACATTGACTACTAGTTCATGGTCGTTGCAAAATAAAGTGAATCTATCGAGGGCTCGTTGCAGACCCGATTGTGTTTTAGATAAAATTAAAGTATTGTCCGCAAACATTAAAAGTGGAACCCTCGTACCTACAAGAGTAGGGGCATCGGTTGGATACTCAGAGTAATATGAGATAACATTATTTATAAACAAAGAGAAGAGGGTAGGAGCCAGAACACAGCCCTGCCTTACCCCCTTAGTCACAGGAAACCGGTCTGTTATCTCACCCTGTTGGCCTGGGCATAATTATACTTATAAAGTTTAATAATAAAGTTTAAAATCGCAGGGGGCATCCCTGCTTCCTTAAGTGTGTCCCACAACTTAAAGCGCGGCACCAGATCAAATGCTGGTTTTAGATCTATAAATGCAACATAGAGAGTCCCCCCTGCTAAAACCACAGTACTCCAATAAATCTTCATGAATCTAAAAACTTGACCGATAGTACTGACATGAGGATGGAAACCCGCTTGAAAAGTGGATCGTATTTCTTGGTCATCTATCCACATATTTACCCTGCTCAGCATTAGTCTGGCCACATTCTTTTGCATGGTGTCTATAAGACTTATGAGCTTATAGTTGCTTGGACTGGTGCTTTCCCCTTTTTTATAGATAGGGATAATCTCTGCCCCACGCCAGGATTCTGGGAGGGGAGCACCTCTTGCCAGACCATTGACCATATGATGTATATATTTGAGCCAATTTTCCTTATCAAATTTAAAGATGTCTGCTGGAATACAACCTGGACCCGGAGCCCTACCTGCTGCCACACCATCCAAGGCTCTCTCTATTTCCCCTATATCAAAACTTAGCACAGTGTCACACATTACTAGTGGATAGTGACCTGGGCTGCTAATCGTACAGGCAAACTGGGTCTGATAATGCGTGACCCATGCTTCTGGAGGGACATTATTAACTGGTGAGGGCCCTATATCAACACTGCCCCATTTGAATGTTTTCAAAAATCGCACCCAGTTTCTTCCACTGCTTGCATTTAGTAAATCCTGCCATATTTTTTCATCAAAGGTCTTCTTTGCCCTTCGCTGGATTTCCTTATATGCAGACCTAGCTGCCCTAACTTCATGCGGCAATTCCGACCTAATAGCTTGGGAGAGGTGGCTGAAAGCGGCCCTACATGCCCGATCGTACCATTTTGCAGATTTTTGTATGACCTGCTTAGAGCTCCTTTTGTTTTTTGTAAAAAAAAACTTTCAACTTTGTAAATAGCTCCTCATGTAAGGGCAGGAAGAGAAGCTTCATCCAAATCAAGCTGAGAGAGAACTAATAAGGTATCTTCAGTTCAAGGGTTAGGTTTATCAGGTCCAGAGTACCCTCATCTTCTGAGACCAATGCCCACTTTAATCTACGGCAGTCATTGGTCATAGTTACTTCAGCTGTGGCTATTTCAGTATCATTTGATGGTCACCACGTATCATTCTAGTATGGACTTTGTGACTGTTCCCTAACCAACACATCATTTTAGACAGTTTACCGTTTTCTTTGACCTACTGGTATTTCTTGTTATAATTATATTATTTCAGTACCCACCCTTTCTATTGGTTGGCCAGTAGATTCTAGAGTTAAAATTAAGGGGTCATGGTCACTCTCCATTCTTCTCCGGACCTTCATATCATGTAACCTTGCCCACAGTTCTAAATTAATAAAGAAGTATTCAATTCTGCTACTTCTTATCCCATTGTTAAGTGTGGGTATCCTCACTATCTGATTTTGACCTTCCGTTTATGGCCCTCAGACCCATTACCAGAGATAAGATTTTTAACTGGAGCACTACCTCTGACCATTTATTAATCAGGGTGAGCTCCAACAATGGTATACCCCAGGTCGCATCCTCATCCCTGGTAAAGCTTCCATCTTCTAAGCCCAGGGGCTCAAATGTACAATTAAAATCACCAGCTAGGGGGCGTGGCTAACCGACCCGACATGGCGGACGTGTGCTGAAGAGCTCCGTCTAGCCCTTAGAAGATCCTTCAACTATCCTGGCTCCCTCGGATGACATTTAGGTCCTGGAGGGAGCGTCTTGCCCGCTGACCCCGGAGGCGATGATCTGTTCCCGATCCGGGCGACCGGTGCTGCTGTGAGCCGGCGCGACAGCCCCGGGGACTGCGGCCTGGTTGCCTCGTGTGCAGCCGGGAGGTGCCGTAAAAGTGACCCGGGTGAGAGCGGCAGGCAGCGGCCTGACGACGGGTGACGGTGGCCGGTCAGAGGCTGCGGCTGGTTGGCACTGAGTCCCTGCCGGGGGCGGAGCGGCCCCGGACTCCTGGTGGCCCGCCCCAAGAGTGGGGCTTTGGAGGAGTAGTGCCCGGTACGCTCGCTCAGTGGGGCCAGGACTAGCCTAGTGGAGGTGTCGGCGGCAGCGGAGGCCTGGAGGGCCTGGACCTCCCGGCGCACACATTGAAGCAGGGGAGGGGGTCAGGAGACAACGAGCGGAGAGCGGCCCGCAGCCTATGCAGCTGCAGGACAGGTTGGTGCTCAGTGGCTGGGTCGTGCCACAACGGCGCGCTGCAGGCGGCTGGCACCGCCAAGGCTGTCGGCCGGGCCCATATCCTCGGGGAGCGGTTTGGGGTAGCACCGGGGCCCAGGAGTGGAGAAATAATGTTGCCCCCTCCCCCCTCCATGCATGAATGACTGGCGGCACTGTGGGGGCATCAGACCCTAGGAGGGGCAAGCAGGGCGGATAGGCAGCGGGCTGGCCCGGAGAAGAGACCGTGGTGGTGGCATCGGTAGGGTGGCCTTCCCATACCCCCGCTAGACGACAGCGCCTACTGGTTGGCGGTGGCCCAGGTGGTGACACCCTCTGATACCGCATAGTGGAGGGTACCGGCCATTGGCGTGGGGGAGCGCAGTGACTGGCGGAGGGCCTGATTCGTGGAAGTCAGGCGTGTGTGTTGCTGATCCGCCTCCTGTGGGCCCCGGCGGGGAGCCGGTGGGCTCTGAACATGACAAGGGGCAAAGGAAGCAGTGGTCGGACCACACATGGGCCCATTGATAAATTCACAGGCCCCGGGATGGCGAGCGGAATGGCTGGCTCTACACAAGGGACCCCACCAGACACTGCAGCATTACTCGAGAGACATGTTGGACGCCAAGATTGGTGTGGTTGGGTCGGACGTGATGCTGCTGCGGAAGGACTTGCGCAACGCAGTGTTCCGCATTACAGAGGCGGAGGCACGAGTGTCAGGGGTTGAGGACGATGTCACTATCCTCAAACAGAAAGTGGCGTAGCTGGAGAGTACCTAGAGTGGCCTGGCGCTGCGGGTGGAAGACGCGGAAGGGAGGGCCAGGCGCAAAAATCTGCGCTTTGTGGGCTTTCCGGAGGGATGTGAGTCTGGTAATATGGAGCGGTTCCTCACACAGTGGTTGGAGGGCTGGCTCCCCCCGGATGCCGTGTCCCGCTGCTTAGTGATCGAGCGGGCGCACCGGGTGCTCACTCAGAAACCACTGGTGGGAGCCGGACCTCGCCCAGTTATTGCGAAGCTCCTGAACTATCTAGACCGGGACACGATCTTGAAGCAGGCCCGGGCCAAGGAAACCCTGCTAAACGACCACCATTGTATCATGGTGTTCCCCGACTATAAGCGCATGGTGCAGCAGCAGCGCCAGTACTTCCAGGCGGCCAAGGCCCGGCTGCGGGAGCTCAAATTGCAACATGCCCTGCTCTTCCCGGCACGCCTTCGTGTGGTGTTCCAGGCCCATTGGGGCTTGGTCCCCGTCTCGCCACAACAGATACTTCAGAGTTCTTTGAGGTATGGGGTGGGGGGGGTTGTTGGAGATTGGGGTGCTTTTGTTGTGGGGTTGAAATGCGCATCCAAACTGGGTCCCTGCTGGAGGGTTTCCTCTTCATTGGGTCTGCAAGATAGGGTGGAGGGTTTGTGTGTTTTAGATGGCTAGTGAACGGCTGATGGCATCGGGACCCTTGGGTACACTTGGTGTTGTCAGCTGGAATGTTCGGGGGCTTCTTGATAAGATTAAACGGGGAGCGGTGCAGCGCCAGGCCAAAAGGGTTGGTGCAGATGTCCTGTTGCTGCAGGAAACTCACCTGATGGGCTCCAAGGTTTGGTGTCTGCAGCGTTATGGCTATCGACACATTTTCCAAGCTGGTTTTACCCAGGGGTCCAGGGAGGGTAGCCATTCTGATACACCGCAGGATCCCCTATGTACATATACAACAGTGGGTGGATGGGCAGGGGCGGTATTTCTTTATCCGGGGCACCATTTGGACAGGCTCCCGTGGTCTTTGGCTGTTTTTATGCCACTCCTCCCCTGCAGTGGCACTTAGTTGTAAAGTTGTTGACAGTATGGGCTGATATACCTGAGGGGATCCCCGCCATAGGGGGGGATTGGAATGATGTTATGGACTTTTCCTGAGACAGACGTAGGGCGGGTGGGTGTCGAGGGGGCTCCCAGCCCACGAAGCTACATGCCCAAGCCTCCAGCCTTGATTGGGTGGATACGTGGCGGCTCTACCATGGCACTGAGAGCGGGTACACTTACATCTCGTCGGTGCATGCGTCCTTTTCTAGATTGGATTACCTCTTTGTCCCTAGAGGGGTGGCCCCGAGGGTGGTGTCAGCTGGTATTCATCCGCGGGGGCTCTCCGACCACTCTGCCATATATGTGGTACTGCAGCTGGATGGGCGGCGGTCGCCATTTCGATGGCGCCTCTCGGTATGGCATCTGCTAAATGAAGACTATGACAATCAAATGCGGGAGGCGATTGCAGGCTTCCTGACCACGAACGTAGGCTCAGTATCGGGAGTGGCAACTGTCTGGGAAGCGATGAAGCCCACCCTTCGGGGGGTGGATATAGCCTGGTGTACGGAGGCCCGCCGGCGGCGCCGGGAGGAACTACTCAAGGCGGAAGCAGAGATTGTGCATCTGGAACGCCAGAATGGGGGGTGAGATGCCTGATGCAGGCGCAGCAGTCAAACGCCTCCCTCCTGTTGGAAGAGGCAGGGCAAGCATGGCTGGCGATGCATAGCAGAATCTGCCAGTGGGGAGATAAGTCCAGCAAAAGGTTTCATAGGATCTGTCAGGGCACATTTAGTCCCCAGGTCCTTCCGGGGGTGCTCGATGCTGGCGGACCACCACTAGCGGGCCCCAGGCTATCGCAGATAGTTTCACTGATTACTACGCTGCCCTTTATGCTCCCCGGGAGTGCCTGGCTGCAGAGTGGGTAGATAAGTTTCTCGCAGACCTTCCGCCCTGACAGCAGAAATTAGATCTTCCCCTATCGGACGAGGAGCCGGGTGGGGTGCTGGGGGAGTTGAATCCCGGGAAGGCCCCTGGCCCGAACGGGTTCCCCAGCGAATTCTTCAAAAGGTACATTCTCCAGCTGGCTCCACATTATCGAGCAGTGGTGGAAGAATCTAGGGAGGCGGGCAAGATTCTCCCGGACTGGCGGCATGCGGAGGTGATTGTTTTTTAAAAGCAGCACGCCTCTTACCATCCCATCTCCTTGCTGAACGTTGAGGCCAAAGTCCTGGCTAAGGCCCTGGCAAACCGCCTCTTGCCGCATATATCAACCTTGGTGCATCCGGATCAGGCCGGATTTATGCCCCAGCGGTGCGACCCGGCATAATATTCGGAGGGCACATGTGACGCTGGCGACAGCGAGATGGTTGGAAGTTCCTGCAGCCTTCTTGCCTCAGACATGGATCGGACGTTTGACTCCCTCAGCTGGGTATACCTGTTCGCCCTACTGCGCAGACTTAATTTTGGTCCAAGGCTTCTGTCATATATACATCTTTTATATACCGACTTGACAGCATCGGTCAGAGTAGCCGGGGCTACATCGCCGAGCTTCTCAGTGTGGCGCAGAACCAGACAGGGCTGCCCTTTGTCGTCCTAGCTCTTCGCTCTGGTCGCTGCCGGCCTGGGTGCGTATGGATGCGCAGCTGAAGGGACTGTAGTGGGCACCCGGGATATCGGACAGGATTGCATTATACGACGATGATGTTCTTTTCTTTTTAACTGAATTGGACAAATCGGGTCCGAGGATACTGGAGATCATGCGCATCTTTGGGGAATCCTCCGGACTATACAGGAACCACCGGAAGTCCACTTTGTGGGTACTGGGTGATCCCGGGGTGGTGGACTCTTGGGCCTCTGCTCTGCAGCGGGCGGATGGCGGTCTCCGATATCTGGGGGTGTTCCTTTCCGACATGCCGGAGGTGACGAGGGAGAGAAACCTTGCGCCAGTGTGGGAGCGGGCTCGAGCCGATATGAAACTCTGGTCACGCATGCCTCTTTCCATCTATGGCCGGTCGGCTATTTTTAAAATGGCCACACTCTCCCAGTTGCTGTATCAGCTCCAGAATCATCCATATCCGATCGCGCCCAAATGGTTCCAGCAGGTTAATTCTGCGCTGGGGAAGGTTCTTTGGGCAGGGGAGTGGTACGCGTGGCAATTCGTAAATGCTTCCTCTCCACCTATTGCGGGGGGCTGGCAACCTCCGATATCCTGTGCTATTACCAGGCCTCCCACCTTCTTGTACTGAACGACTGGTGGTACGGGGACAGGGGGGACCGGGCATACGCGCTAGAGTGTGGCCTGATGGGCCCACACTCCCTCCATACCATTCTGTACTCGGCGCCCCTGTTAAAGGAGCTACCACCGGGCACAAGATTGTTCTTCTGCATCTGGAGACAATCACTGAAGCGTATGGGGTGGTGGAATAACCTCACGGGGGAAACCCCGCTGTGGCATAATGTGCGCCTACCAGAGCTGGTGGCCCTACAAGGCTTTAGGGGATGGGACGCCATTGGGGTCTCGACTCTGGCTCAGGCGTGGGACCGTCAAGTCCTTCGCGGAGCTCCAGACTAAGTTTGGATGCCGCAGACTCAATTCTTTTGCTACCTACAGCTCCGGCATGCGCTGTCCCCCTACTTGGAGGGAGTGGCCACGCTTCCGGAGTTTAGCCCCCTGGAAGCCAAGGTCTTCATGGGTGATCTGGAGACCAAGAAAATAGCAAAGATATACCAATCACTGGTCACCCACAGCGCGCCGACCCTGGATGATCTGCGGAGGACATGGGAGGCAGACGTAGGCACTTTAGAAGAGGAAGACTGGAGAGAGGCACTGGCTGCTCCACGGGGGGCGGCAATAGCCATGCATCTCCGACTGATACAGTTTAAGTACCTACATGGGGTCTATTTTACGAGGGCCCGGCTATGGCGGGCAAGTATGGTAGCCTTCCCGGAATGCCTTCGATGTGGTCGGGAGGAAGGCACGTTCTTGCACACTGTGTGGACCTGTCCTATGTTGGATCGGTTTTGGAGGGGTGTGTTCTCCTGCCTGGCAGAGGTCCTGGGGTGGGAGCTCCCGCTCACACCCCAGCTTGCCCTTCTGCATGTCATGGAGGGAGTCGGGGCAATGCCTACAAGCGACACCTGTTACTCCTGGGGCTCGCCTTGGCGAAGCAGGATATCGCACAATAGTGGAAGGATGTCCAGGCTCCACCATTATTGGTCTGGAAAAACGGCCTTGATTTTTTAATTTCAAGAGTTTTTATTGGAAAAATCAGGGTTTTGTAGGGTACAAATCAGAAGTTGCAATGTACATATAACCAATAATTGTAATTATACATCATTCAAAAAGAGCATATGACGTGAATTTAGCAGAGAAAGGCATTACATCCCACAATGGTGTTCATGTCGTTCGTGACGGTCTCGAGGGTAATGTGGTAATCAGCCATGGAGCCTTTCTGGGCTGGGCTCCTGAGAGGATAGAGATCAATAAGAAGTAGAAAGGATCATTAGATAGGAGGAAGAAGAAGAGAGTAAAAAGAGAGAGCAAAGGATAGAGGTAAGAGGTAAGATGCAAGATGTAAGATGTAATATGTTAGACGGCCTTGATTTTAATATGGGGCTGGAGCATCTTCCATGCCCGTGGATGCCCGCGCAAACACTATAAAATATGGAAGAGGTGGGTCGATTATAGGGGGTTAATTTAATTTAATTGTGGGTTTATATAGCGCTAGAATCGACTCCTGGAGGAGTATCTCCACGCTTCGCCCGATGGGGAACCCGTCCTGGCTCACCCTGAGAGATGGTCCCTAATGGGTATCTCTAAGGTGCGACCAAGCATCCCCGGTGGTCTGGTGGGCCGTTGTGAAGATGAGGCAAGCTAATGCCCAGAGTTGCCGAGTGTGGTCCCCGACTGGAGTAGGCACCGAGGCGAGAATTATCGAGCCCGCTGACCCTGGTCCGCGACCCTGCCGCGTCGGGAATCGAACCCTGGTCCCGGGCCGTCCTCTGCTTACGGGTCTGCCGCCTCTAACCAGTGAGCCACACCACTCCATTATGGTTAGATGCCCCGGCTGTGCCTGCTGATCTCCCTGGGGGGGTGACCAAAGCGACTTACGAGTAGGGAGTGGGTATGACTGTGAGGGAAGGGCTGGGGATAGGCGGGATCTTGGGAGAATGTATTGTGTTTTGATATGAACCCAATGGAATGTTGCGCAAGTTGGTGGGGGGAGGGGGATTATTGTTCTTATAGTCGTTGAGTGTTTCCTTTGTTTTGTTTTGTTTTTTATTTTTTTTTCTATATTCTTTTTATTTTCCCCCGAATGGCTCTAGTGCTCCAGCTCTCTGGTGCCCTTGAATGTATCCCTGTAGGCAATGCGCCCTCCGGTACTCATTAAGGGCTGCAGCAGCGGTTTCTGGGTTACAGAGCCCTGCATACATAGAGCGCTATCGTTCAGGGGCCCTATGCGGTGGACGTGTATGTTCATAAAGAACATTTATGATGGGCAGCGCTCGATAGCGGTTGATCTGACCGGGGAGAACGCCTAACTATGCAATAGACAATGAAAGGGAGCCACTGAACTCACTAATGCACAATACTGTACATTGTATAGGTCATAGATCCGCTGGGGTGGGGGCGGGGGGGGGGAGAGGTTTGGTTCGATGTGTATTTCAAGAATTTTCCAGTGTCATGGAAATGATAATCTTATGCATCTAAGATTAAGCATTCCTAAATGAACAATGTGAACGTATGGCTTGGTCGCCCCAAAGGTAATATTGGGGGGACATATTCTGGCTGGATTATACGTATGGGTGGGGGCGTGCGTCGCCAGGTTATGCAATGTATGGTGCAACGCTTTATGATGTAATGTGTCATTTTCTTCATTCAATAAAATGTGTTGTTAAAAAAAAAACCTGCTACTACCAGATGATTTGACTCTTTCAATGGTTTAATGAATTAATCAAGGTTTGAGATGGTAGGAGAGGCTTTTCCACCCACTAGCCCTCTCGCATAAACATTGACTAATATGAGATCATGAGGTTATTAAAATTAGCAAATATACAATCCCCTCTCCCATCCTTTGTAGAATGTCCTATCCATGTTGATCATCAGGCCATTATCATCTGAGTACAGATATCCCAATCCCATACCCCAAACTCCTTCAGTTGTGTTGTGAGCCAATGCATGGTTTTAACCATCAACTGTTCGGTGGTTTCAATCTGACCGTCCTGCAATACTGGGACGTTCCTCAAAACCAGCACAAAAGGAGCGGCAGCCGGAGGAAGGTGTAAAACCCTAGAACACTCTAAGGCTGGGCTATTATCCAATCCCTCGTGTTCTCGGCCACTTGGCCCTGGAATGGAAGTAACCTGATTTGCTAGTGCACGGACAGTGGGCTGGTGTACATTATCACCCACTGGCCCTGTACAGGGTCTACTTCCCCCCCTTCCCAAGCACACTGGCTAGCCCGATCCAAACCACTAGACATATTCCCCAGCTCACTCACTTTACTCCTCACATCAACTACCCTAGCTGCATGGTTGATAGCCACAGCACCATTATTCCCTGCAGATAGTGACATCAACCTAGTTGCTGGCAGTTTAAGGGGATTGAGCTTTGTAGCTATTGTGTTACTGAGCTCCTTAGATGTAGTTAATCGGTTAGTTTGTATCAATAAACCATCTAGAGTACTATAGTTCATCATGACTAAGCATGGGCGAATTTTGCGAATCTCGCGTTCGCGAATTTTGCGGATTTGCGAACTCGCAATCCGCAAAATCGGCGAATTCTCGCGAATTTGCGGATTTTTTTTTTTGTGTTCGCGCGGGTTTCTGCCAGTTCGCGAGGGTTTTGTACAATTTCGCAAACGCGAACTTACCTGTCGGGTCGCAAGTTTTGCGAACTTGTTGTTTCTACGGGTCCAGCCTGTTTGGGACACTCTTCTTCATCACTGCCACTCTCTGTCACCACTGCCACTCTCTGACTACTCATGCCACCCTCTGGCCCACCCATGCCACCCTCTGTTTCATCACAGCACCCTCTGGTTGTCCAGTCAGTGTACATTATTGTGGCAAAGCAAAGCACACCTTCCCTGCCTCAAGTGACATGAATTAATTTGGGGCTGATTAATGTGTCACAGAATATTTTTTTAGCTGGCACCTGCTTCCTTAGTGCTTCCTGATTAGTGATCTTTTGCACTTGCTAAGTGCTTTCATTGTTGCAAAATTAGTTACAACACCTGCCCTGCCCCAACTGACAATAATGAATTAGGGGCTGATTAATGGATTTGAACTTCCAGCCTGGCTCCTGCTTGTCTCCCTTAGCTGTAATTCAGGACCTTTGTTGCATATGTGTAACTATTCTGAGGTTCAGAGCAGGGTCACATAATAGTTGCAACTGGCAACTGAACTCTGGAGGGGCCCCTCAGGAAGCACTACAGGAAATGGCTACTAATGATGAGCCTGAACTTTTGAACCTGGTAAGTAGTTTCAGTTTTGCTAAGATCGTATTTCTGCAATTTAGCGCTTATTCGCGGGGCGTGAAGTTGTACTGGGAAGCCGCGAACTCACGCGAACAGTGCGAGCAAGCCATAAAATCCGCTGCTCGCGGATTTGCGGATTTTGCGGGAGATTCGCGAATCTCGCGGATTGCGAATTTACCGAAAATCCGCAAAATCCGCGAGCGAAGCGGATTTTCCGCCCATGCTTAGTCATGACCTCCAGTTCAAAATGATTGAGTCTCTCCTTGATCCTAGACAGTCTATCAATGATAGGAGTTAAAGATGTTGCAATCATGTTCCCCAGTTTATTCCACATAGCCTCATTAGCTTCAGCAGCATAATCACCCAAGAGCTCTGAAGTTAAAAGGCCAGACATAGTGGGAGCAGGATCCACCGTCATTGACGTTGTTGATGTAGCACTTCCTCCATTTTTATTTATCCTTTGGGATTTTGCAGGTTTCTGCCTCTGAGGGCCCCCTCCCTGCTTCCTTTTTAGTGGTGGATCTGGAATTGGAGCAAGAGTTTTATTTTTGCACTGGGGAGCCTACCTCGTGGCAATACGTGGTGGTGGACTACTTCGAGTGAGTACTGCATCCATCTGTACTGACTCAGCAGATTGGGGTATATTGTGTCTATCCAAAACTACGAGGTTTCCAATAGCCCATTAGGATACTGCCCAACATAACCTGCATTGTCAATGAAGTCAATGTCCACAACCAAGAACAGTCAGGAGTGCGAGCAGAAGCTAAAGCGCCCAAAGATGATCGTTTAGTCAGTTGGGGATCGAGAGATAGACGGCGCTCGGTCAGAGCTATCTCATGTGCAAGGACCGAACTGGCTCTAATTAAGAATTGATCCAGCGTCCCCACCACACTTCCTGAGGGCGACCCATTTCTCCCCTTGCCCTCTTGCAAATTCATCCTCAAGTGTAAATTTAGATGATATGAGGGATGACATTAGAACGATAACACATCAAAGTTCCTATTTGTTGCTCCTCTGATACTAACAGCAGTATGTTAAAAAGGACTAACCTTGCGGGGTGAGCAGTCTCAGAGAGTGGGCCCGGCCCGGCCTCATCCAGTCTCTAATGGGCTCAAACAGGCCCACCCTTGGCCCGGGCTTCGCCCTCGCGTGTCCCGCGAAGCGGGTCCCACGAACAGTTAAAAAGCTTCTCGCTGATCGTGTCAGGAGCGGACAATCCTTGTCAAAGCAGAGCTCCCTGGGACATGCAGTCCCTCATGATGCAGCGTCCTCCTCAGCGTTAATGGCCTCAGGTAGTGAAGCGGCTCAGTATGAGCTCCTTGCAGACCATTATGCCCAAAACACTGCCATCCAGACTCTGACCTCATGCAACAAGAATTCAAAACAAAGCATTGACCTATGATGTAAAACAAGAGAATGTATTAGGCATCTGGTGGCTGAAATTCACAAAATTAAACATGAAAAACAGAGATCTATCCCGATTTCCCTGCTTGACCAAATTGCATTACCCTAGGCAACATTTACCATAATTCCTTTTATTTCATTATTGCAACTGATAGCTCCTTGAAATGCGTGAGTTTGGGATTTGTACTGCACAAAAACATCTAGCATTTGATTTAATAGACTAAAGTTTCTACATGTATAATAAGAATCTAGGCCACATTTGGGGTGCACATGACAGTTGTCTTGCCTCTTAGTTCATTAATGGCATTGCCATTGGGGTGGAGGGCGCTTGAATGTTTTTTAGGTTCATAAAAACCGTGGGTCCCTTGCTCACTTTGCCACTGGATTCAAGCTAGCCTGGCTGATGAGGGCATTTCGCCCCAAACCAGTCCCAGGATGCTTGTGTCTAGTCCAGGGAAGACATGGTTTTGCAGTTCGGGCTGGACTGTTCCCATGAGGCACAGGAGAAAGACTGATTTGCATATGGCTGTGTTTGAACTGGGGTGGCGAAGTGAGCTAAAAAACAATGATGGATTCAACCCAGATCTTTGACTGGGGTTGAGTGTCTGGGAAGTTACAGCGCTCCGTCCATCATCTCCTTGTGTTTGTTTTGTTCGCCCTAAGTTGTGAGGGTATGTCTAGATGTAGGTCCCTTGCTCACTTTGCCATAGGATTCAATCTAGCCCAGCTGATGAGGGCTTTTAGCCCAAAACCGGTCCCAGGATGCCTGTTTCGGGTCCAGGGAAGACATGGCTTGGCAGTTTGGGCTGGACTGTTGCCATGAGGCACAGGGTCAAGACTGATTTGCATATGGCTGTGTCGGAACTGGGGTGGCAAAGTGGGGTAAAGAACGAAGATGGATTCAACCCAGATCTGTGACTGGGGGTGAGTGTCTGAAAAGTTTCAGCGCTTCATCCCTCATCTCCTTGTGGTTTATTTTTGGCTAACCCATAGCAGATTTAATGCATATGATGATCCATCTAGAATTGGTAATTTCCTGTGCCACTGTCCCCTTTGTTCTAGAAAATGCGATAAGTAGTTGCTCATGCTCTTGTCCTCTAAATATAAAAATGAAGAGTCTTCTTAAGATAGAGGTGATGCAGACGTTCTTCTTCCTTTGATGGATGAGGTGGTGCATAAAATGTTGCTAGGGTTATGGATTGCCCTACATCAAAAGACGTGACTATGTTGGGTAGGAATGTTGCCTATGTCTATGGTTAAAGGACTATTTATTTTGGACAAAAAGAAACACATGCTGGAATAGAAGATAATGCTTGAAGTTTCGTTTACCCTCCTTGGAGATGTTATGCGATGAGGAAAACTGTTTTAAGTGTGAGTAGACATAAAGGACAACTGTGCATAGGCTCAAAAGGCAAGCACACAAGACAGGTCAATATAAGATTTAGATCCCATTGAGGAATCATAAAAGGAGTAGGTTAAAACAAATTAATCAGCCCCTTAAAAAAACGCACAAAAACAGGTGATCGCAAGAGGGATGACTGATCCAGAGATAAAAAAGCCAAAAGGACTGATAAGTAACCTTTAATTGTGGTTACAGCTAGGCCTTGCTTTGCTAATGATAAAATGACAAACTATTAGATAAAGAAGCTTGTAGGGGTTGTAAGTGATGAGAAAAAACACCACAAAACCAACGTCTTTCACCGTCCTGCATAGACATTGAAGGACGCTTGACTGCCAGATTAACAACAACCACCTCAGAAGGAAGGTTGAAAGTCATCAACTGTCGCCACTCAATCGCAATGCATGATTGTGTAGATTGTGCAGTTTTGGGCGCAATATCCAGCTTTGCTGCTGCAACAGGAGATTCTCTTGAAAAGGCAACCAGATTGGAGGACATGTCCTCATGGCCAGAAGTTCCTTGTACTACACACTCCTTGCCTAGTCCTGCACCACTAGGATGACTGGGGCCTGGTCTCTCTTGATTTTCTTATTGACTCTGGGCATGAGAGGTAGGAGAAGAACAGCATACAGAAGTCTCGAGCCACAGGGTAGGCGGAAGGCATCTCCTAAAGAAGAGTGCCTTGGGAACTCCTACATGCAAAATGTATGACACTGCACATTCTCTGCAATTGCGTATAGATCAAGCCAGGGTTCTCCCCATTGCTGGAAGATGCGCTGAGACACCTCCACTTGTAACCACCATTTGTTATATGCTAGGCACCATTGGTTGAATTTGTCCGCCCTGGCATTTAAAGATCCTACCAGGTGCTAGGCAATCAGGGAAATGCCTTGAGTGTTCAGCCCATTCCAAAGGAATAGAGTCTCCAGACACAGGGCCCGTAACCCCACTCCGCCTTGTTTGTTGCAGTACCACAAGGTGGATGTGTTGCATGTGAGAACTTGTACCCATTCCCCTTTGATTGTTGGACCTAAAAGTTTCAGTACCAAGTGCATCGCTCATAACTCCAACAAGTTGTTGTGGATGAAAACCTCTGCCAAGAACCAGTCTCTGATCTCCACCTCTCCCAGATGACCTCTCCAACCCAGTAAGAACAATAGTTACTTACCTGTAAACAGGTGGTTCTCCAGTATTGGTGTCTATCATAGATTCACATGCCTGAATCATTCTCGGTCGTCGGAGTGGGAGTCACACGGTATATATAAAAGCATTAAATTGCCATAATACATATAGCAAATATCAGAAATACCCAACCAGGAAGTAAAGTAGCACCAGCTACAGTAGAAAAAACCTTCACAATCGTGACTATCCTAGTCATTATGTATTAGTCCAAACTGCAGCCAATCAGGCGACAGCACCCACCAGAATGTTCTCCCCAGAGGCTCAGGCTCTCAGATTTTCTCGCACAGGAGTGAAACCCCATAATGCCTGAGTGAGTCTCTGGGGGGAGGCGGGCGGGTTGCATGTGAATCTATGAAAGACACCAATACTGGAGAACCACCTGTTTACAGGTAAGTAACTATTGTTCTTCTCCAGTATTAGGGGTGTCTTTCATAGATGCACATGCCTGAATCAGAATAGTAAGCAGTACTCCTAGCATAACGCTCGTAGACGTCAGAGTATCAAATATATATACATATATATACATATATATACACAGTATAAATGAATAATTATAATCATCAACATCTGAAAACGTCTAAAGAGCATAGAGGAGGAGGTGGAAACAGAGGCTTACCTTATTTGAAAAGATTGCGCAGCACTGCTCTTCCAACCGAAGCATCTGCATCGTCTGCTGAATCTAGACAGTAGTGTCTAGTAAAGGTGTGCCTGCTAGACCACGTAGCAGCTCTGCAGATCTGTCGAAGAGGCACACCAGCAAAAAGGTCAGTGGAAGAGCTAACCGCCCTTTTTTTTTTTTTTTTTTTTTTTTTTTTTTTTTGTATGTTCTTATATAGCGCTCGACTACCCGGAGGCATCTCGGCGCTTGCCTTGGGAACCCGTCCTGGCTTTTCCCTGTGAGATAGCCCCTAACGGGCATCCCCAGGGTGAAAGCCAGGCATCCCGCCGCGGGGGGCCGTTGTGGAGATTAAGCAAGCTTAATGCCCAGAGTTGCAGAGTGTGAACCCATGATTAGGTCAGGCACCGAAGCGAGAATTATCGAGTCCGTGGACATTTGAGCTCAAGACCCTGCCGCGTCGGGAATTGAACCCTGGTCCCGGGTCTGACCTCTGCTTCAGGGTCTGCCTGCTCTAACCAGTGAGCCACACTTCTCCACTTGTAGAATGTGCTCTTGGCAAGGCCTGTAAGGGTCTACCGGCCTGTTGATGACAAAGTCCAATTGTAGAGGAGACCCATCTAGCAATGGTCTGTTTTGAAACTGCACAGCCCTGGCGCTGCAGCCCATAGGCCACGAACAGTTGGTCTGTCTTGCGGATGGCAGAGGTTCTTGAAAGGTAAAACTTAAGACTTCTAATGTCTAACGAATGTAGTGCTCTTTCAGCTGGAGACTGTGGTGTTGGAAAGAAAGTCTTGAGGACAACCGGCTCATTCAGATGAAAATCCAAAGGCACTTTTGGCATGTACGTTGGATTAGTACGCAGTACTACCGAGTCCGTAGTGAATTGGATGAAAGGCGCTTTAGATGTAAATGCCTGAATATCGCTAACCCTTCTAGCAGATGTTAAGGCTAGTAACAATGACACTTTCCATGTTAAAAATTTTAGGTCCACCTTATGGATCGGCTCGAAAGGGTGACGCATGAGCTGAGTTAGTACGACATTCAGATGCCATGCAGGAGGAGGTTTCCGAACAGGCGGAAACATACGAAACAATCCTTTGAAAAATTGTTGTATGATCCGCACGGAAAACAAAGAGTTTGATCCATCTTGACGAAATCTAGAAATGGCAGCCAGGAAGACCTTAAGAGTAGAAAGCGCCAAACCCAATTTGGCCAAGTGCAAAAAGAAGGGAAGAATTTGCTCAGGTGTGGCATGAATGGGATGAAGACCATTAGACTGGCACCATGCACAGAAACGCCTCCACTTAAATCTGTAGGTCTTGATCGTAGATGGAGCTCTGGCTTTCGCCAGTACCTCTTGGCAATCCTGTGGAATGTTTAAGTGTGCAAATTCCATGTGCTGAGGAGCCAAGCTGACAATTTCAGCGAGCTCGGGTCCGGATGGTACACCCTGCCCTCCTGGGTGGAGAGAGGGATCAGGAATGCGAGGAAGTTGGATTGGGTTGCATTCCGAGAGAAGGAGTAGCTCGGTGAACCAGTATTGCCGGGGCCATCGTGGAGCAATCAGTATCAACCGGCATGGCTGCTTCTTCATCTTCTTGATGACTTTCGGGATCAGAGGTATCGGTGGAAAAGCATAAGCGAACACTTGATTCCAATTCATCGAAAGGGCATCCCCGCACGAGTCCTTGTGGGGAACCCAACTTGCAAAGTATGGGCAATTCCGGTTCTGGTGCGTCGCAAACAAGTCCAGGTCCGGATGCCCCATGTCTGAAAGATGTGGTCTAGAGATGGTTGATGTAGTTCCCACTAGTGAGTGCAGCCTGTGGATCTGCTGAGAGAGTCCGCTAACACATTCGCGATTCCCGGGACATGGACCGCTGACAGATGGATATTGTGAGTCAGGGCCCAACTCCAAATCTCTTGTGCCTGTTGCGACAGCCGGGCTGATTTTGTGCCTCCCTGCTTGTTTAGATAATGCATGCAGGTGGTGTTGTCTGTCCGAATCAAGACTGTGGCGCCTTCTAGGGTCGCCTGGAAGGACGTCAGGGCTAGAAAGATGGCGTGCAATTCTAGCCTGTTTATGTGCCATCTCATTTGGATTTTGTTCCATTTTCCGCTGACCGTCATGCCTTGGAGGTGTGCACCCCAGCCTGTCATTGAAGCGTCTGTTGTCACTATGAACCTGGGCCAGGGTCAGACTAATTTGCATATAGCCAAGTTCAGAGCTGGGATGGTGCAGTGAGCTAAAAAACGGTGATGGATAAAGCCCTGATCTTTGGACTGGGTAAGAGTGGTCTGCTTAATTCAGACACTCTGTTCATCACCACCCCCTTTTCTGAATCATTTTTGTCCACCATAAGCGTGGAAGGGTATACTCAGATGTGAGTCCCTGGATCTATGACAGAATTTCGACAGACAGAATTTCGACCTGCACAAATATCGACGTAATTATATCGATTGCAAGAATATCGATGCCCTATGTACAACATGGTAAGTACCAAAATATCGAAAAAATAATATCGATGTTAAAAATATCGTTGTCAAATATATCTGTTTTTTTTTGGTTTAAAATAACATGAAAAATACTGTAAATGATACTTATAAATTACTTAAACATATTTAAATATATTTAATAATGGTAAAAAAAATAATAATACATATTTAATAAAAAAAATATATTAACAAATCATATATAATATATACTTACTTAACAATAATTACTATTCCCACTCCAGAGGGTGCAACAGTAGAGAAAGTGTTGGATAGCGTAGGGGTAAAAATTACTACTCCCACTCCAGAGGATGCAACAGTAGGGAAAGTGTTGGATAGCGTAGGGGTTAAAATTACTATTCCCACTCCAGTGGGTGCAACAGTAGGGAAAACTGACCCTGAACCCAAAAAATATCCCTTTACCCAAGAACTGAAAACTGACCCTGAACCCTAAAAATACCCCTTTACCCAAAAACCTAAAACTGACCCTGAACCCTAAAAATACCCCTTTACCCAAAAACTGAAAACTGACCCTGAACTCAAAAAAAAACCCTTTACCCAAGAACTGAAAACTGACCCTGAACCCTAAAAATACCCCTTTACCCAAAAACTGAAAACTGACCCTGAACCCTAAAAATACCCCTTTACCCAAAAACTGAAAACTGACCCTGAACCCTAAAAATACCCCTTTACCCAAAAACTGAAAACTGACCCTGAACCCTAAAAATACCCCTTTACCCAAAAAACTAAAACTGACCCTGAACCCTAAAAATACTCCTTTACCCAAAATTAATTAATATTACAATTAAATTACTTCCCACCCTATTCCCCTATAAACCCACAACCCGCTCCAGTAGTAAAACATATAATTTAGTTAAAAATATACATAAATTATCAATTCATTATTCAATTAATCAATTAAAATAATTCATTGCCAATTAATATTTAATTGCAAAATAAATTAATCATTAAAAAATAATTCTTTAATTACAAATAAATTACTTCCCACCCTATTCCCCTATAAACCCACAACCCGCTCCAGTAGTGAAACATATAATTTACTTAAAAATATACATAAATTATCAATTAATTAATCAATTAATCAATTAAAATACTTCATTGCCAATTAATATTTAATTGCAAAATAAATAAATTATTAAAAAATAATTATTTAATTACAAATTAATTACTTCCCACCCTATTCCCCTAAAAACCCACAACCCGCTCTGGTAGTAAAACATATAATTTACTTTTATATATTTTTTATTTATAAAAACATATTAAACACATATTATAACAATTAATTTAAATACTTAACTAAAATTTCTAACACATATTAGTAAATCGAAATTACTTACATCGATATATATGCTATCGATATAAGTAATGTCGATATTACTTACATCGATATATATGCTATCGATATAAGTAATTTCGATATTACTTACCTTAGGGTCGATATTCAGGCCATCGATATTCTGGACATCGATATTCTGTCCCTTCGATATTAGCAACTCGATATAAGTGTAAGTCGAAATTAAAGATTTGATATTTTGACTGTGTACCGTGAGTCCCTAGCTCATTGCACCATCAGGATTCAAGCAAGCCGGGCTGAAGACGGCTGAAATGCCAGAAACCGGTCCCCGGTAGCTTGTTTCCTTCCCAGTATAAGAATTGGCTTGGTAGTTTGGTCTGCCCTGTTCCCATGATGCACTGGGCCAGGGTCAGACTAATTTGCATATAGCCAAGTTCTGAGCTGGGATGGTGCAGTGAGCTAAAAAACAGTGATGGATAAAGCCCTGATCTTTGGACTGGGTAAGAGTGGTCTGCTTAATTCAGACACTCTGTTCATCACCACCCCCTTTTCGGAATCATTTTTGTCCACCATAAGCGTGGAAGGGTATACTCAGATGTGAGTCCCTAGCTCATTGCACCATCAGGATTCAAGCAAGCCGGGCCGAAGACGGCTGAAATGCCAGAAACCGGTCCCCGGTAGCTTGTTTCCTTCCCAGTATAAGAATTGGCTTGGTAGTTTGGTCTGCCCTGTTCCCATGATGCACTGGGCCAGGGTCAGACTAATTTGCATATAGCCAAGTTCTGAGCTGGGATGGTGCAGTGAGCTAAAAAACGGTGATGGATAAAGTCCTGATCTTTGGACTGGGTAAGAGTGGTCTGCTTAATTCAGACACTCTGTTCACTATGAACCTGGGCACTTCTGTGAGGAAAGAGCAGCCCACTTGTATGTTGCAACCTTGACTCCACCATTGAATCGCTTCTCGCATTCGAGGTGTTATTTGGATGATATCCTCGAAGGACCCCGACACTTGTATCCACTGGTGACTGAGCTCCTCTTGCAAGGGCCTCATCCGAAGACGACAGTTGGGGGTGAGAAGAATACAGGAAGAAATCATCCCGATGAAGGACTTGAACATGCGCACTGAAACGCACCTTTTTAATAACAGTGTCGCAGCCAACCGTTGTATTTTTTCCTGTCTTTCCTTTGAGATAAATACTTGGGCGAGCTTGGTGTCCAGTGTGTCTCCCAAGAAAGTCTTTCTCCTTGCTGGCGTGAGGTGCGATTTCTCGAAGTTCACTGAGAAACCCAGGCTTTGCATCAGTGACAGAGTTGTTTGAATGTGAGCTTGCACCATGTCGAAAGAACTGGCCTTGATAAGGCAATCGTCTAGATATGGATATATCTGTATCGACTGCAACCGAAGATGGGCTGCCACCGGGGCCAGTATCTTCGTAAACACTCTGGGGGCTGAGCGCAGTCCAAATAGAAGAACTTTGAACTGGAAGTCCCTGCCAGCCACTCTGAACCTTAGAAACTTCCGCTGCCTGGGAAAATTGGTACGTGGAAGTATGCATCCTGAAGGTCGAGTGTTGCCATATAGTCTCCCGCCCAAAGAAATTGGAGGATTTCTTGAAGTGTCAGCATCCTGAATGACAGCTTTTTGAGGAATTTGTTTAGGGCACGCAGGTCGAGGATGGGATGCCATTCCCCCGACTTTTTGCGAATAAGGAAAAATCTTGAGTAGAAGCCTTTTCCTTTCTGATGATGAGGTACCCTTTCTATTACTCCCTTCCGAATCATAGTGTTGATCTGGGCAAACAGCTCCTTGAGATGTGCTGGAGGCGGTCCTCTTGGGGGGCAATTTGGGGGAGTTTTTACGAATTCCAAAATGTGACCTCTGGCTACCACATCCAGAACCCATTTGTCTGTGGTAATTTTGGACCAATGTAAGTAATTTTGGGATATTTTTCCTCCAATTTGGTTCGGGTTGGGACAAAGTGGCGGCAGGATGCGTTCCTCACTTCTTATTGTCTCTTCCTCGATAGTTAGATTTTCCTCGAGGCTGAGAGAAATTTCCTTTTCTCTGTCCGTAAGTCTGTTGCCGATATGGCTGGAATCTTTGGTTTCCCTGGGTGGTAGTACAGGAGCGCTGTTAGTTATAGCCTCCTCTATTAGAGAAATTCCCTCTTCCTCTTGCTCCACAAAAGGAAGACTTCCTGTATTGTAAAGTGCCCAGCGAACGTGCTGTCTCAGTATCCTTTTTGATGGCTTCTAGAGCATCGTCAACATGCTTTCCAAATAAGTATTCTCCATCAAATGCCAGATCTATGATCCTTGTTTGGACCTCCTGCCGAAAGGATGTTGCCTTCAACCATCCTTGCCTCCTGAGAACAGCTGCACCCGCTAGTTGACGAAATCCTGTGGCAGCAACGTCCACTGCAGCATCAATCATCTCAGACGAGACGCACTCTCCTTCCTGAAGGATCTTCTTCGCTTCAGTCCGATCTGGCTCGGGAAGTGTGTCCACATACAGCGAGATGTCCGACCACATCTGCCTATCGTATCTCCCTAATATGGCTAGGGAGTTTGCGTCTCTAATGGTCGTAGCTGCAATTGTAGAAACTTTCTTCCCGATGGAATCTAGACGTCTCCCGTCCTTGTCTGGCGGA
Organism: Lissotriton vulgaris; assembly: GCF_964263255.1. NCBI lineage: Eukaryota > Metazoa > Chordata > Amphibia > Caudata > Salamandridae > Lissotriton > Lissotriton vulgaris. The sequence goes on along the minus strand of NC_141697.1, from coordinate 408,599,712 downwards.
ACCGGAACAGAGACCTGAGATGTTGGGTTAGAAGACCTCTTTTGCGCTGCCTGCGCTTCCACAGAGTCTGATTTCGCTTGTCCAATAAGGCATGCTGGAGATGAATTTGGCGCCCTATATTTCTTATCTACTCTCGGGAGCACTGCTGGCAAAGAATTTGGCTTGGACATGATCTTCAGTCCTTCCTTCCATATGAATTCTATGATAGGTATGGTCCAACTCTGTTTTTGTGGTGTAGATTTGAAGTCATACAAGAAGCAGTCTTCTTGTTTTGACTCCATGGTTATCATGAACCTCTTCGTTGCTCTATCCATGATCTTGTGAAATGAGGCAATGTCCACAGGAGGTGACTCAGATGTAGTAGGTTCTGCCGGAGAGGGCGTGTTTGCATTATAATCCTCATACTCCGACGATTCTGACCTATTGTCTAATTCTCCTTCTTCTTGCTCCTCATGATCTGAGAACTCTTCATCTCCTGTTTGAGGAACTGAGACATGCGACGCAGACAATGCTGGACGTCCTTCCTCCAACATCACAGAAACCACTGGTTGTGTCTGCTTTGAAAGCGGCGTCGCTATTTTAGGTCTTGGTGTAGATACCTGAGAGTCAGCTGACTCTGAAGGCGGGAAACGCCTATAATAGTCACTGAGCATATACTGTAGATTGCGAAACAAATCCTCAGGCATCTGCATGCCGGGAGCAGGCCTGTCCTCATGTGACATAGGCTCTGTTTCATCCATTTCTTCCTCCATATCATCTTGAACCTTAATTTGGAGGTCAGATGGGCTTCTGGCTGCTCCAAAGTTTTCATCTTCATAGGATCCTTCCTCACCTGAATCCAACAGTTTCTCTGGCATTACTAGCGTAGAAGGAATCGCCTCATTAGTAGCCCTTTTCTTCAACAGCGTAGCTGTAGTTGCAGGTGATGGTAACGGAATCCCTGATGACTGTGCTGACCAGACTTGAAGGTAGTGCAGCTTGATAGAGGCGGCGTCGACGGGATCTCCGTTTGCTGCTGAATTGGTTGCCTCGTTGACGGTACCATCGTCGACGGGGCCGTCGTCGAGGTCGTCGAGGTCGTCGACGGTAACTTCGTTGACGAGGATTTCATCGTCGACGAGGATTTCTTCATCAACGATGTTACCGTCGACGGGGACGCCGTCGAGGTCGTCGACGGTAGCTTCGTCGACGTGGATTTCGTCATCGACGTGGATTTCATCGTCGACGGTAACGTCGTCGGCGAGAGCTTCGGCGACGGTAACATTTCCTTCATCGACTGGGAGCCAACCGTCGACATCATAATCGTAGACGAGGAACTCGTCGACGGTACCTTAGCCGTCGTCGACGGGACTATCGTCGATGACGAGATAGGCCTGATCTGTACATGAACCAGCGTAGGCGATGAGGCCGAAGACATGACAAGAGCCGGCTTTGGAGAGGAGAAAGTCATAGTGCAGGAGGTAGACGTGGCCACATGAGAGGAAACACAGTCCTTTTTTGACGTTGAAATTGTCAAAGGTGGCAACTGAGGAGGCACAGATTTTGAAGATTTCTTGGGAACTGCAGATTTCCCAGACTTCTTAGAGGGCGTACTATCCACCTTACCAGGTGGAAGAGTCTTCTTTGAATCACTAGGCCCAGGAGTATCCAGAGAGGATTGGGCCTTCTTCGCCACCTTCGCCCTAGGAGATGAAACTTCAGTTTCAGCCTTCCTCTTAGTAGAAAGTAATGAAGAACCAGAGGCAATGCTTCCTACCTCAGACAAAGGGTCCTCCTTGTCCTTGAGTCTGTTAAGCCACAACAGCAGTCGTCCTTCTCTATCCCTGATGGTCTTAGGGGGGAAGGTCCGGCATATCTTGCACTCCTTCGCCTTATGGTCAGAATAAAGGCAATATAAACTTTTTCTGTGGGGATCTTCTTTGAATAGTCTTTGCTTCCCACAAGAATCACAGGCCCTGAACAGGGATTTAGAAGAAGACATCTGTAAAACTTGAAGAAACTAAGTAATCTTGAAGAAAAACTGAGCAGAGCTCAGGGAGACTCCCTTCACACGACGTGCGGTAGAAAATCTGAGAGCCTGAGCCTCTGGGGAGAACATTCTGGTGGGTGCTGTCACCTGATTGGCTGCAGGTTGGACTAATACATAATGACTAGGATAGTCACGATTGTGAAGGTTTTTTCTACTGTAGCTGGTGCTACTTTACTTCCTGGTTGGGTATTTCTGATATTTGCTATATGTATTATGGCATTTTATTGCTTTTATATATACCGTGGGACTCCCACTTCGACGACGGGGAATGATTCAGGCATGTGAATCTATGAAAGACACCCCTAATACTGGAGAATGATGCATCTGTCATGACCATTATTTCTGGGGAAGAAGTTACGAGGGAAAGATCTAGGATGGATACAAGCATCCATCCTTTTTCAGTATTGAAAAGTTACTGGAATAACAACCAGTCCTGATTTCTGAAACCAACACCCTCTCTATTGCTTCTTTGGATAACAGAGGAAAGATTTCTCCTTGGAGAATAGACAAGTGATCCTCCAGAAGAAGTTGTGTTCTTGGTGATATGTTTGGAGGATGGAAAATGAAAGTTAGGGAGTAACCCTATTACACAATCTGGAGCACCCATTGATCTAGGATAAAGCACCTTGCTCCTCCATCCGGAGAGCTAAAAGGTTATCTGACCTCCAAACAGTAGCTTTGCCGAGGTTAAATTAAAGGGGATTTACATTGGCTGCTGGAGGGGGGGGAGAACGCTGCCTATGGGAACCTGAACACTGTTGACCAGTTTCCAAACCCTCGACAAGGGCGCTGCATTTGGGGAAGCTTTCTTGTTGTTGAACTTAGCCTGAGAAGGGGGTGGCCTTACTCTACTAAACCTTTCAAGGGCAGAGTCAGCTTTTGCTCCAAAACGAGTAGAGCAGTGTTTCCCAATCTTTTTTGAAACATGATGCACTTTTTTGTACAACAACCTTTCGCAATCCACGTAGCTCTAGACATACAATTTTAAAGATAAAACTATATTCCACACAAATGATAATGCCTGGATATTGGGTTTCAGTGAATAAAGTGTCTTGATTTGTTCTAATCCTAATAACTGTTTTGTTTCCTTTACACTTTAGAATTACAAAAACATGTGCTTGATTTTTTTTCGAACTGCTGAAGGTGTACAATGCATTTAAACATATGTGCATTTAGTTTTGTATTAGGAGGAAGTTACATCCTCCATACTACTTTTCACACTTGTACCCCAGCAGCATTGCTGCATAATTCACTTTAATTTTCTTTCTCTGACTGAAAAGTTAGAAGAGTCTGTAAGCACCAGTACAGTGTTACATTTTTTTTTACATTTGCCCTCTTCCATTGAAGTGCCCCAAATGTGACACAATAAATAATTCTTGAGGTATCTGTATTTATTTCCTGGACTTTGGCGACCCACCAAAAATGGGCTCACGACCAACCAGTGAGTCGATGCAGACAGTTTGGAAAACAGTGGCCTGGAGCCATCAAATGGCATGTGCATAAGTGAGTGTTGGACACAGGTAGCGAAGTCCATGGAGCGAATCCAGGCATGGAGCCTAAGCACTACGATGTTGTTTACTGCCCTTCCTAGATAGTCAGTAGTGTTGAGGCTGGACTTGAATTTTGCAGCATCCTAACCATCAGACACTAAAGTTGCTAGATCTGACGTATATCCTCAGGGACTGCTGTCAGGATATCTGACACTTTGTCCCATAATGCATAAGTAAATCTTCCCAGGAGGCATGATGTTTTAACCGAAATGAGGGCCAGACTCGTCAAAGAGAAAATCCGTTCTGCAAATGCCTACATCTATTTTTGAGTCCCTATCAGGTGGGATCAATGGGAAGGAATCTGGGTTTGTACAACTCATAGAAGCCTGTATAACAAGGCTCTCCCTAAGTTGGATGTTGGAATAAAAAATCAAGATCTACAGGAGCAGGCATATGTCTTCTTGCAACCTGTTTACTAACCAGAGGGCAAAACCCTGTTTTTTCCAAGATGCCCACCAACTCTTCTGTATCGGCCTCATTGAAAGATAATAAGGGCTCCAGAGAAGATTGTGCTGAGTTCAAGCTCTCTGTAAGGAGAGTTGTTTGAACCTCCTGAGTAGGAAGAATAAGAACAAGGGTCTCTGCCACCCTCCTGATGAAGGTCATAAAAGAAGCAGTCTCTTCAGTGGCAATGGCCAGATTAGGAGAAGCCAGACCAATGTCTGGAGTGTTACCCAGGCTACTGGCATCCCAGAGTTCAACAAAATCACCTTTTTCAAAGGGCCGTTATTCTTCATTGAAAATTGAAAATTAACTCCTCTCTTGAATAGTCAGGTTCAGAATATGTGTATCCCAGTTCTGGGCAGGGAGCAAAGGCTTCGGTATCCTATAAATCAGTTGGATCAATGACCTGTGTTGATGACGTCGCAATCGGCGCTGGTATCAGAGCCAGCAAGGCCACTCGTTGAAACCATGGTGCCAAACACGATGCTGCGGTAGGACCCAAAGATGTTGTTGGATTCATATTCAACTGAACCAGAACCAGTGATGATATCAACCCTGGGACGAGGTCAAGAACAATGGTCGAAGTGGGCGGGATCGGCAGGGCATGGCATGCCCTACTTCTTTAATTCAATAGATTCTGTTCCACTGCGTTTTAATTTTAAACATGCGTCCCAAGATGGCAGAAATAGCTACGGTCTATAGACAAGGCTCAGCATTTGTGACTGTTCTGGGACACACTGGTGTACAGAGAAGGATAAGGACTCTGTTCTTCCTTCTTGCCCAGAGAAGACAAGGATAGTGTCCACTTCTGCTCTGCCACTGGCAGCTGCCCCCTCTTGATTTCTTCCTCTTATTTCATCTCTGTCTTTTTCTGACATTGTTCTTTTCCAAAGTGCAGCCTCAGGAGTAAAAGGTTCAAAATATGAACAATATATAAATAACTAACTAAAGCAAGACAGAGTGGTCACAAAGTGGCTAGATTAATTGTATTCACACCTAAGCACATTACAGATTTTTCCAGTAGGTGCTACTTTTGTTTTCTTGTCTTTCTTTGAAAAGCGTTGGTTTCACCCGATGGGGAAGTGCACCAATCCTGGAGGTACTGTAATGCCTGATTGATGGATGGATTGAAAAAAAAGTGTGTACTGCAGCTCTGTGTTCACAGATGTGGTCTTTTTAAACTATACTACTTACGTTTTTTAAGGATGTAAGCAATGGACACTCTAATGGGTCCCTTCTGGGCCCTAAAGTCATGTTCTTAAATTTCCTGGCACAAGCACTCACTGATTTCTGATTAGTGAGTGTAAAAGTGTTAAGGTTGTTCCTGCTTACATTTCACATGCTTTATTTAATCTTGCATTCCCTGTGAGTGTTTGCTTTTTCCAGGATGTTGTTACTTGTTTTTTTTAGGCAGCATATTGCTCCTGTCTAGTGAGTGATTTGAATTGAGTTGCATCCAGGTGTTTATAGCGGGCACAATTGGGTGGTAGTTGAAGTCAGCATGGTGTTCAGTGGGGGAGAGGATGTGACACTATGGTCAAAGCTGCCGAATTTGGAACTGGGGAACCAGGTTCAGCCTTCATGACCAGACACCCAGACCACACTCCTGAGGGAGCACATTCCCATGTTAGACCTTAGAAGGCTCTGCAAGACCTTAGAGGCCTTGGTGTCTTAGCACCAGCAGGGGGGCCCTAGCGGTGGCAAGTGTCAGTTAACCATGAAAGCCTCTCCACCACAATCCATACCGAAGTTCACTTCCAGTCTTGCAGGCAGGTCTATGAACTAGCACACCCTAGTGCAACAGTCACTGAGGTCACAGGACCCTTGAGAAGGTCTGACTCTAGGGCAGTGCGACTGGTGTGACCGCACCGGGTACTGACTTTGGGTGGGGCATCATGTTTGCAAGTATATTATGGTTTTAAAAGCACTTACTGCATCCTTGTGGGCCTCCAGGAATTTTCAGCAACAATAAAAATGTAACGATAACTCCGGTGATTACAGATTTCTAAAGAGAGATAGGAGTTTTGTCTAGTGGAAGTTTTGACTCATGGAAAGGTAATGCAGAGTCTTATGGTGCCTGTAGCAAAGAACTTGTACCATGCAGATCACAAACGTACAAAATATAAATAGATCGTTGGGTTACTGCTTTTGTCAGATGGATTGTAGTGTAGTTCCTATATTCCCAATAGGCTCTGTGCATTGGAATAATATATACTATAGTTTAGACATAGGACTGAGGTCGACTAGGTCTCTATCGAATATATTAGACTTAATTGTGAGTGCCAGCTAGCTCAGAGGTCACTAGAAAATTTCTTGAATTCACAAGAAGGGATTCGTTTCTGACAACCGCATAAACATGACAACTTTGTTTCCCAAGAATAAGAAACGTACCTCTAGAGTCGCTGAAACAATAGATAGATATTTCACTCAGTCAATCATGCATGCTTCGTTTCACCAGAGGTGCAGAGAAATAGAGAGACAGGCGTTTTCAATAAAAGTTTTTATTGAACAGTCTTCTGTCTCCTGCAGGAGAAATGAACTGCTACAATCCTAACACTGGTTGCAAAGTACAATGCGTACAGTACGAAGAGTATTATAAAATAATACTGTAAAAGCATGATATGGTTTCTAAGCCATAAAATATAACATAGAATACATACATTAATAAATGACTAAAAGTTCTCAACTGGTCCTTCTAAAATACGCCTACCCCGGTATACCTAACCTAGGTCTAGTACGAGGGAAGAAGTAAGTGAGGTGTAGCTTAAGTTTAGCATTCTTTGCCAAGAATCTCTCCAAGAATTCTCTAAGGGTCTAATCACCTCCGTACCTTGGTTTTAGAATGAAGGAGGTCTTGTATCTCTCTCTCAGAACTCGATTTCCCAGAAACCCACAAGGGCAGCCTGGAAACACTGGAGCTGGATTTCTCGGCAGGAGAAAAGACAGCGTCTCTCAGTGCGTCTGCTGGAGGGGTCGGCTTCCTTCGGCACTTGTTGCGGCGAGCTGTGTCGTGTAGGTAGATAGTCGAACTGCTCCAAACCACAGTGTGTTTGCCTGGGCAAGTGTGGGCATATTTATACCTTGAAGGAGCTGAGATTGACGTAAGGTTAGGCATAATAACGTCATCAAAGACTCAGTTCTTTGAAAACTCCATGATTTCTTGGATAAATTAATATTCAAGCAAGGGGAAGTCCCAGACTGCTGAAGGCGGGTTTTTCCAAGAAATCGTTGTGGATTTTCGGAACTAGTGGAAGTAGCCATGCCGTATTTGGACTGCATGGGCTAAGTCTAAATATGGTTATGATTTCTATGCCTATATAAGGATAGGGTGATTTATACCTATATATGGGCATGAATTGGGAAAATTACATTAGGGTCCTAAATTCATATACAACAGGATCATTTTGTTACTGGCAGTTTATAAGAACAATTGTTACTTACCTGTAAACAGGTGGCTCTCCAGTATTGGTGTCTTTCATAGATTCACATGCTTGAATATTCCCCGTCGTCGAAGTGGGAGTCCCACGGTATATAAAATAGCAATAATGCTAAAATATAAATATATGTAATAACATAATACATAATAAAACAGAGATAATATACACTGAAAAACCCTCAACTAAGGTTCCTCCATAGGAATGCAGTATAGAGAGAAAACTCATTTGCAACATATCAGTGTCATTATGTTAGTCCAAACTGCAGCCAATCAGGCTCAAGCACCCTCTAGAACCTTCTCCTCAGAAGCTCAAGCCCTCACATTTTCGTAGCACAAGTAATAAGAGAGTATGAGGAGAAAAGAGCCTCTGAGGGGAGGAGGGAGGGTCGCATGTGAATCTATGAAAGACACCAATACTGGAGAACCACCTGTTTACAGGTAAGTAACAATTGTTCTTCTCCAGTATTAGGGGTGTCTTTCATAGATTCACATGCTTGAATAGAATAGATAGCAGTAACCTCCTTAGAAGCTGAGATTGCAATAAATTCTTAACACTTGAAAAGAACAACATATAGCTTAAAAGCATTTAGCAATCTCAAAAGAAATGGAGGAGGGAACAGAGGCTCACCTTATTTGAAAAGATGACGAAGCACTGCTTGCCCCACTGCGGTATCCGCTTCGTTGATGGCTTCCAAACAGTAATGTCTGGTAAAGGTGTGCCTGCTGGACCATGTCGCTGCCCGACAAATCTGGTGTAGAGGCACCCCAGCAAACAAAGCGGTGGATGACGCCATCGCTCTCGTTGAATGTGCCTTCACTGGGCATTGTAAAGGCTTGCCAGCTTGCTGGTGACAAAAGGATATGGCCGCTGAGAGCCATCTTGCAACTGTCTGTTTTGTCACTGAATGTCCCTTCCGCATCCGTCCATATGCTACAAACAGTTGATCGGATTTACGGAAAGGGGTGGTCCTTGAAATGTAAAATTTCAGACAACGCTTGATGTCTAAAGAATGTAGTCGTTGTTCTGCCGGAGATTTTGGATCCGGGAAAAAAGTCTTTAAGAAGACAGGTTCGTTCAAATGGAAATCAGTAGGTACTTTCGGCAAAAAAGAAGGATTGGTACGAAGTGACACTCCATCGGGCTTAAATTGTAAATACGGAGGCTTGATCGTGAAAGCGTGAAGATCACTGACACGACGAGACGATGTTAAGGCCAAAAGTAACTAACCAACAACAGAAATTGCATGTGCTGCTAACTTCGCTCTCTTATTTTCAGTTTAAACATCTGACAATGAAACAAATGTTTATATTGACCACAATGTGTCATTTGTTTATTTTATTTTGAAAGAGAATTATTTTATTTAGATCTCTAAAGAAATTAAGGTTTTTCAAGTGCATTATTTAAGACCTTATGTACAACACCAAACAACATATATTCAAAAATAAACAGTTTTTTCAAGTAGAAAGATTAGGACCATTTAGACCACATAAATAACAAACAATCAGTCATACAACTCACAACCCACGCTATTTACATTATATATACAAACACAACAAAAAACATATGAATTATTTCAACAATGTAATCACTTGGATTTACAAAGAAGCCAAAAACATTCGTATTTAATCAAAAACCATTTTGGAGTTTATATCACAGTTTTATATTTTAGGCTTGAAAAGTCTACGCGTTTCGAACTCAAATAAGTAATTGAGTTCTCGTCAGGACCAAGGTCTCTCAGTCACTTGGAGACCAGAATAACGTGTAGGGATTCCGGAAAACACAACCATATAGTCATGGGGTGGGGCTGGACTCCTGCGGTTGACCAAGGGGGCTGTTTGGCGGGCGCCGAATATCTGACACCAGTGAATGAGTCTTGATGGCCGAGGTTGCCGTAAGCGTTGGTATATTTCTCAAGAAAGTAACGTCAATACGGAGCAGGATTCCGTTGTCTCTGTCAGTCGTCCTCAGTGCGCAATGCTTCCGGGTCCGCAAAGGATCAAAGGCCAAAAGTAAAGCAACCTTCCAGGTAAGATACTTGATGTCTGCTCTGTGGATCGGTTCAAATGGAGGCTTCATAAGTTGTGACAATACCACGTTGAGGTGCCATGCCGGAGGAGGGCGCCTAATCAGAGGAAACTTCCTGAAGAGACCTTTAAAGAACTGTCGGATGATTCTGGATGAACAGACGGACGTTGAGCCATCGTGCCAAAAGCGTGAAATAGCCGCTAGAAAAACTCTCAAGGTGGCATGAGAGAGACGAGACTGAGCGAGGCTCAGAAAGAAAGGCAAAAGCTGCTCCGGAGTTGAGTTGATTGGGTGGACATTGGATGCAGCGCACCAATGACAGAAACGCTTCCACTTCAGCTTATATGTCTTGATGGTTGATGGAGCTCTAGCAGACGCTAGAATGTCTCTGCATTCTTGGGGCATATTTAAGGTCGCAAATTCAATGTATTCAGGTTCCATGACGATAATTGAAGCGTGGATGGATCTGGATGGCAAATTTGACCGTCGTCCATTGTCAGGAGGTCTGGACGTGGATGCAGATGAATGGGTGTGCATTGTGATAATAGAAGCAGTTCCGAGAACCAAGCTTGTCTGGGCCAACGCGGGGCGATCAGTATTAAGTGGCAGGGTTGCCTGCGCATGTTCCACAACGTCCACAGCACCAACGGGATGGGTGGAAATGCATAAGCAAACAGTCCGCTCCAATCCATGAGAAGGGCATTTCCGCTGGACTCTGGATGGGGATGCCAACTTGCGAAAGTTTGACACTTCCGATTCACTGGGGTTGCAAAGAGGTCTATCATGGGACGACCCCAACGGCGGAACACCAGGTCTAGAGTCGATTGATGTATCTCCCACTCGTGAGTGGATGACGCGGACCTGCTCAGTGAACCCGGAAGGATGTTGGACACCCCTGCCGTCAAAGAAATTTGGTGATGAAGAGCCCAATCCCAAATCCTTTGAGCTAGATGAGACAGTGGCTGAGATCTTGTGCCGCCCTGTTTGTTCATGTAGTGCATGCTGGTGGTGTTGTCTGTCTGAACCAGCACCGATTCCCCCTGCACTACGGGCAAGAATGATTTGAGCGCTAGGAAGATTGCCATCAACTCCAGCCGATTGATATGCAAGGTTTGTTGTGTCGCCGTCCATTTGCCCTTGATGGAAAGGTCTAGGAGATGAGCGCCCCAACCCTCCATGGACGCATCTGTAGTCAACGTCAGATCCGGAGATTGGGCTAGGAAAGAAACCCCTTCGTCTAGATTGGCTGGCTGTTCCCACCAGAGCAAACTGCTTTTCATGCGGGGTGTGACCGTCACTTGATCGTTGACCGACCCCGACACTTGACGCCATTGCAGGTCAAATTCCTCCTGTATCGGACAAGTGCGTAACCTGCAATTTGGGATCAGTGCGATACAAGATGATGCCATCCCCAGAAACGACTTTAACGTTTGCACACATACTGACTGCTTTGACCTGATGAGTGAGACCAGACGAATTATCTTCTGATGTCGTTCGAGGGAGATGAAGGCTTTTGACAGGTTTGTGTCTAGAATTGCTCCCAGGAAGTTTCGTCTTCGCATTGGTGTAAAGTGTGACTTCTCCACATTGATGGTTAACCCTAGAGCCTTGAACTTTTGTTGGCATAGACGTGCGTCGTGAGCCAGTTGTTGAGGATATTGGGATTTGAGAAGACAACCGTCCAGATAAGGAACAATCTGAACTCCCTGAAGACGCAGATGAGCAATGACTGGAGCCAGAACTTTCGTGAAGACACGAGGTGCTGATCTTAGGCCAAAAAGGCAGGACTCTGAACTGATAGTGATCGTGACCCACCTTGAACCTCAAGTATTGCCGATGTCGATGGATAATTGGCACATGGAAATAGGCGTCTTGCAGGTCTATTGTTGTTAAGAAATCTCCGCTGCAGAGAAGTCGTAAGACTTCCGATAATGTCAGCATGCGGAAAGATTGTTGTTTGAGGAACAGATTGAGAGCTCTCAAGTCCATAATGGGTCGCCACTCCCCCGTCTTTTTGAGAATGAGGAAAAACCTTCAGTAGAAACCTTTCCCTCGCTGAGACACAGGAACCACTTCGACTTCACCCTTTTCTATCAGAAGATGAACCTGATGTTGTAATTCCTCTAGATGGGGAGGTGGTGGGCCTGAAGGTGGAGAATGTGGAGGAATCTCTGTGAATTCCAAGGCATGACCCTTGTGCACAATGTCTAAAACCCATTGGTCCGATGTTATCAAAGACCACTGGGAGTAAAACTGCGAGATTCGCCCTCCAACCCTCTGCTGAACTTGAAAGTCATTGACGTTTGTTGTTGGAGCCTCTATAGTTAGATTTTCCTCTATAGGGCTTGGACTGCTGCTGACGAGTAGATTGTTGGTTGGAGTAACGCTGGTCCCCTTGATTGTACTGGCGGTACTGAGACTGCCCTCCTCGAGAAATGCCGGACGAGGTGCCTCGTCCACGCGCACCACGAAAAGGCTGTTTCTTGAATTGTAAGGAACCAAGCGACTTTGCCGTATCGATATCTTTCTTTATCGATTCCAACGCCTCATCGATGTGAGAGCCGAAAAGAGACTCTCCGTCATACGGCATGTCGAGTATCTTCGACTGGATCTCTTGTCGGAACGATGTGGACTTTAGCCACCCCTGGCGTCGGAGAGCTGCAGCACTGGCAAAGATACGGAAAGCAGTACCCGCAACGTCCACAGCACAGTCAATTATTTCTTCTGAAGCCCTCTTGCCATCTTGAAGGATTTGGTGTGCTTCTGCTCTGGATGTTTCCGGAATCAACGAAACCAGCGCAGAAATGTCTGACCATATTTGTCGGTCGAAACGACCTAGAACGGCCACAGCATTAGCGGCACGGGCTGAAGTAGATGCCATGGATGAAAATTTTTTCCCAATCGCATCCAAACGTCGACCCTCCCTATCAGTGACAGGAGTTGCAGGGTTACGCGCCCGACGTTGCGCTGCCTGGGTCACAACGGAATCTGGTTTAGGATGCGAGAGCAAGCAAGCAGGCGAGCCCGACGGGGCCTTGTATTTCTTCTCCAATCGAGGGAGTTGAGCAGGTAAGGAGATAGGGGCCTGCATGATCTTTAATCCCTCCTTCCACACAAATTCAATAATAGGTATGGGGTGAACCTGTTTATAAAGCTGATTTTTAAAGTCATAGAGAAAGCAGTCCTCGTCTCGCTGCACTCTTGGCAATTTGAAGCGGTCTGCCGCCTTATCCATCAAATTATGGAAGCTAGCGATGTCAACCGGAGGTGAATCGCCGGAATCGCCTGTTGTAGAGAGGGCGCTTGTATTCGATAGTCATCGAAGTCTGCCATATCCGGATCTTGGTCATCATCCGTATCTTGAGCAACTTCTCCTTCCTCTCTTTCCGGCTCTGATTCATCTTCCACATCTCGTTGAGAATTAGTGAGGATAGCCGGACGTGGCCCTTCCGGTGGAGCAGTCTGCCTCGGAGGAGTTTGCTGAGGTTGAGTAGGCTCTGTAGTCTCAGAGGTAGTATGACCCGGGGTACCCTGAGGCGTAGGAGGAAATCTCCTATTGTAATCATCCAACATATGTTGGAGGTTGGAAAACAGCGATACCGGGAAAGTCGCCATAGGAACTTGCACATATTGTTCCTCCTGTTGGTCTTCAATCTCCTCCTCGTCATCTTCAGAACTAGTGTCCTGACACTTGATAATCAAGTCCGATGGAATGTGAGCCTCACCAAAAACATTGTCGTCTGCAATGGATTCCGTTTCATGGTCAGTTACCAACAATGGTGAGGGTGGCTGAAGAGTAGGAGGCGGCAACTGGAGTGCAGAGTCCTGGATATTGCTCAAAGAAGACTCCGTAACGACTGTAGGAGCTGAAGTGTCCAAAGGCACTAAGGGCATATTGGCGAAAGACAGTGATCCTGAAGTGGATGCTGCGTCTTCTTGCTGTGTTCCAGAAGGTAAAGGCAAAGCTGTCGTCGAAGCAGCCGTCGACGTAGATGTTTGAACTGGAGCAGCCGTCGACGACGATGATTTAGAGACAGCTGTCGGAGACGGTGATGTCTTGGATGTATAAGTCGACGATGAGTGCTTCGACACAGCCGTCGACGGAGTCTTCGTCGACGGGAACTTTGTCGTCGAATCCTTGGATGTTATCTTCGTCGTCGACGAAGCCCTCGTCGACGGGATATAAGTCGTCGATGAGCTGGTCGACGGGATCTTCGCCGTCAACGGGATCTTCGCCGTCGACGGGATCTTCGACGTCGACGGGATCTTTGACGTCGACGGGACATGCATCGTCGACGATGACTTCTTCGTCGACGAAGGCTTTTTCGTCGACGATATAATCGGAATCGTCGACGAGACTGAGGAGGTAGAGGCTTTCGTAGTCGTGAAAGCCGTCAACGAAACCCTCGTCGACGACGACGAAGCCGACGTCGTCGTCACAGTAACCGTCGACGAAGCCACAGCAACCAATTTCGTCGATGGAATGGTCGTCGACGAGCCCATCGACGACCGCGCTGACTGAAGTGTAAAAACACTTGTAGAGGCTGGAAAAGACGCCTGAGAGCCAGGTCTCGTGGGCGTAGTCACAGAAGTGACAGTAGCAGTAGATTTCACGGGGGCTACTGTTAAGGCCAGCTTTTTCATCTTCAGGAAAGGAGAAGGCAACTCCTGAACACTGCCTCGCATAGAAGGGGCAGTTGAAGGACCTGACTGGAAACTCTCTGCATCAGACAAGACTCCTTCCTTGTCCTGAAGGCGCTTCAACCACAAAAGAAGACGACCTTCCCTGTCCCTGAGAGTCTTAGCAGGAAAAGTTCTACAGAACTTGCAGTCAGCCACCTTATGTTCAGGCTAAAGGCAGTAAATACAATTTTGGTGGGGTTCTTCTCAAACAGACGCAGCTTCCCACAGGAAGAGCAAGGCCTAAACAAAGATTTCTTACTTGACATCCTGAGAACTACAGAAGTAGAAGACAAGAATGAAGAAAACTGAGCAGAGCTCAGGGAGACTCCCTTCACACGACGTGGGGTAGAAAATCTGAGGGCTTGAGCTTCTGAGGAGAAGGTTCTAGAGGGTGCTTGAGCCTGATTGGCTGCAGTTTGGACTAACATAATGACACTGATTTGTTGCAAATGAGTTTTCTCTCTATACTGCATTCCTATGGAGGAACCTTTGTTGAGGTTTTTTCAGTGTATATTATCTCTGTTTTATTATGTATTATGTTATTACATATATTTATATTGTAGCATTATTGCTATTTTATATACCGTGGGACTCCCACTTCGACGACGGGGAATATTTAAGCATGTGAATCTATGAAAGACACCCCTAATACTGGAGAAGTTAAAATCCTAACATAGAACAGTGAGCTATTAAATGTCATCCCAGAGCTGCATGCAAATTGCAAGGTATAAATTAGAGTGTTATGGTTTGTCCCCCCAGTCTTTGATTATCCTAATGTTGCAAAAAATGTTAATTTAGATAGAAATCAATTCTGATTATTATGGAGAACCCCCCAACCATGGTATTTTGCTTTAAATTCTGAGTTTTGTGTTTCTCCAGAACAATCACTATTAAACCATACTGCCTACTAGTATGGTTGTCATGTGACTCCTACACCTTCTAGTCCTTTATCTTACGTATTATTTCCTATACAGTGATTTACACAAGTATTAATATCTCTTTGTAATGTGTGTGATGTAAAGTGCTCTGACACCCTACCCTGGCATGAGTGGCGCTGTAAATCAAATTAAATGCATCTGAAAGAGAGTGTGGTTATGGACACTTGAGGGGCACTGTTAAAGGGTGGTAGTGAGGGAATCGCTGGTGGAAGAGGTCTTTGTTGGTCACCAACAAACATTGTTGCACAGTGCGCCACCAGTGCTAAAGCCTGCCCTTCACTTGAGGTCAGATCGCCTCACCCATTGGTAGCTCCATTGGCTTTGTTTCAGCAGTAGTGGCTGCAACTCACCAGCAATGCAGGATTTGCACACACCAAACTAAGTTAGCAAACTTCACAGTCTCTATGCTTCATGCACAATCACTTTTAGCTTGTGCTGCCTGCCTTGGGGCCACTGGAAATATGCAGCAAAGGAGGACTAAAAAGGCTGCAGCGTAAAATAGTATATTTTGTGATATTTTATTATTTCGACATTTTTACGCATGCTAACAGTCTCTGCAAATATTCTGCCTTATTAGTACCAGTGTAACATAAAAATGCAGCAGTGAGAAAGGTGATCAGTCAACCTTTGCAAAAGGCCGTCCACTTTGCAGCAAAACAAAACACATTATTTAGTACATTTTGATCCATTTGAGCTTTAAACAATTTATTAGTTAAATTTGTCAGATTATGCAGCAGATGATGTAATATGTGGTCAATATGGCAGAGCCATAATTATCTAGAAAACATTTGAATACTAGGATATTTTGCCATTCATATTTGAACTGCTCTTGTGGACAAAGGGAGAAGTGGTGCTGATGACAGAAACTCCATGACTTGGATACAAATGGCTTGTGCTTCCACTTTTAAGTGTGTTTGGGGCATTCTGTTATTGGAAACATATCCCACTTTGGTAATGTATTTTAATGTCAATAACTCATATTAAACCTTAAATAATCATGTGTATCCATTTGTTGATTTAAATACCTAATAAACTGTAACTGGTTAGTGATATGCAAATCAAATACTACAAATTGGGATGTTTTGTCCCTTCTGGCCACACCTCTGACTCCACCCACTGATCCAATCCTCTAGGTATTAACGCCCACTGATTCTCAGTCCACAGTCCCCCTACTTTTTTCCCCCCACTTCGACCACAGTACAAGAGGCATAGCTGGCGTTGAGGACGAATCCACCAATGATAAATCAGCTAGAGGATTTTTTGGTTCCATGGAGGCCAAAGACGTTCTAGTGGGATCCGATGTGGCATCAAGGATTTATCCATTGCTATTTTAAGATGTTGGATCTGATTCAACGTAACTACAAGATCAGATAGGATCTGAAAGGGGATACGTTTTTTTGCCCGATGCAGGTGTAGGAGGTGTACTGGTGTGCATCCCAAAGAGAATAGGACACCACGAATGAGGTGTCCATAAGCCCCATAACCTAATGGAGTGAGTTTCTGTACATAATTAGATAACCACTAGAATTGGCGGGATTCGTGCTCGCTTATAAGGAATGTGGTAGGTAGGAGCCTTATTGCCCACCACCACCATGTGTAGGTAGTATTGTATCACAAGGTTCTTATGAAATGCAATGGATCAGTATTGACCTAGACACATGAAACATGTCGACCACACGCTATAAAGCCAGAGAGCAGCCACTCAGTTTGTTTTTAAGAAGGTGGATTAGCTGCCGAATAAAGAGTTTATGTGGACTATCCAACCTTTTTTAAACTTCACTCACCTGCACCACATCTACACTGTTCTTTAGGGCCCTCACACACACGCACCTAACGGCAGGAAATAAAGATCTCCGCTAAAGTGCCCCTTTATGGGTGCCCGTCGGGTATTGCAGCGCCGACTCGACGAGGAGCAAGTCCTTATGATGGAGCATGACACCTAGCTTGCTGGGTGTGTGAGGACTCTAGTTCCGACAAGGAGGTCTTCCCTCCTTCTTACCCTTTCTCACGTTGTCCAAATAAGGGAACAGCATATCCTTTTTTGTTGAGATACACAACAAAGCCAATTTTAATAAGGAAAAATGGCTCCGAGGCTTAGAGGTGCCAGCTGCATCGTGAGACCCTGAATGGTGTGAGTGGTGAGATGCAGGTGAGCAATGCTTGAATTTTTTACGTTTTTTATGGCTCCTTTTCAACTTACCTGACTTCGACAAAGATGTACAACAAATAAGGGCAACCTAATAACCCCTTGAAAGCTAGGATAAATCCAGAGAAAATAATAAAGAGCAAACAAGGGGATCATTCACAGTGTTACTTATAAAATTATTCAAACACTTACTAAATATTACTTCCCTTAGAGAAATATCTGTTAAAAACAAACATATATTGACAAGAAGAGAAAAATAGTTTGTCAAACGGTCATAAAAAAAGAAATGTTTTTTACTAACAAATAAAGAAACATGACAAATGGTATGCAGAATAACATGTAGAATGAGTGGGCTACACAAGTTCTAGCATCCAACAACGGAGTGACCCATTGTAGTCCTAAATATCACAGTCATTTAGCAGTGTCGCAGCATTGTCAATCCACTCTTGCAGTGAGATAAACAGTCCTATAAATACGTTGGTGATAAAGTAATTTGCATGTTGACAAGCACAGTCTTGTTACTGCAGAAGCAAGTAGAGGCTAGACGTTGATGTTTTAGTCTCTATCAAAGTTACCATGTTATAGAATCCTCAGGACAGCGCTTAGAAACAAATACAATAATGTTACATTATTTACAACAAAAAAAGAAAATATAGGAACAATCTTAAGCTTAAATATACACCTCGGGAAACCACAAATTGTTTATCAATGGACCCATTTGTTACACATGTGCCTATATAATAATCAATTGAAGGTTGCTTACCCTATGTGCCAATTTTGACCAAATAACTCTTTTGCTGAACAAGCATCACTCCCAATATGGTCATACCATGCAGTCTAGTTGTTTAAACTTAAGCACGCCTTCAAAATGGCTTCAGTTTGACTGCGCTCTGTTCAGCGAGTGCTGGTATTCACGAGCAGCACCATGGAACCACCTTGAGCTTTTGAATGACTACACCATTCTCTTTTGAACAATTTTGTCACCAGTTCCTTTTTATCTAAAGGTCTATGTGAGACATAGGTTTTCTGTACTGAATCTCTACTCCATCATAAATATTTCAGTATTTAACCAATGTTCCAACTAAAAGTTAGTGAGTTACAGTAGCAATACCTTATACAAAAAGCCCTTGTTGCACATTACACATCAAGTCAAGTTTTTTAAGGTTCCCCCAGTTCTTCCTTTTGGGTGGGGGAGGCTCCAGTACCTAGGTATGAACCAGCCCATATGTGTGTTTTCTTTAAAGCAGGTCCCATGCATCGTGTTGAATCCTACAGGCATAGAAAAAGTACAAAAAAATATATATAGGAACTGCCTCACGTAAGCAGCCACCAAGGAGCAGTTGGTAGATTGTTGCCAACTTGCTTACTCTCTCATCATCGACACTTCCCTAAAATAGGGAATGGAACCAACACCCAAAACATGTGTGGAAGAATATTGTATATGTGTGTAACTTGAAGACTACTAATTGTGTATGCTACACATCTAAAAAATACTCCCTATGGATCCCCGTAATGGGAGGAGAACATCTTTCTGACAGGCACTAAAGAGTTAAAAATTAGTTACAAAAAGGCACACTGCATCCCTCTTTCATTTGCAGTGCCGCACTCATGATTAAAAACCATACAATGTTTAAACCATTTTATGCTGGACGGCCAACATGTTTCATTGCCAATTCATCTTTTGACAAATTCACTAGGCCAGAGGGACCCAATTCCACCTTTGAAATGCACCGGAACATGCGGCTACCAGGTGGGGGGCTACCAGCAGACCACAGGCAGGAACACAGGGAAACATTTAGAGATCAACACTAAGTCGCCGCCGGACTCAGCTCGGGCTGAGCAGTAGCAAAACAAATGTTTCTCTAGGTGACTCGCTTTTAGTTTGGATCACCACATATTATGTAAAATATTGCAACAGATGTATTTTTTTTTTAATTCTTATTCACCACAGGCAGCCCCGTCGCTGATAAGTTCTTAAAATGTATGCAGTGCTTTTCTGGATGCTAGTGTAAAGAACGGCAGCCATTAGAAATATTTTCATATTTCTGTAGCTTGCACACGGTTCACACAGCTAAAATGTGGATGTGTTGAAGTTTTGGCTTTTTCATCAGTCTCATGTAGATACTATTGCAATAATCTAACCAGGATAAAATAAAGGCAGATACTACTGCTAAGTGTTTGTGCGTATGAAAGGAAACAGATGGAGGCAACTGATTTAACAGGTGCATATAGGGAGGAGTCCGACTGAATAGTGACACCGAGTACTTTAATTTTGGATGCAGATGAAGGAGGAGGTCCCAGTTTCTTAGACTATAAGTTGTTTTTCCATTTGGCTCAATTGTTTCCTATGAGCATAAGCTCGGTTTTGCCTAAATTATGTTTTAGTAGTTTAGAGTTTATCCATTGTTGAATCACAATAAGGCTAGGTCTCCGTATGATCACTAAATTTGGAGCCAACTGGTCTGGACTGCGGATAACTTGAGCATCACCAGCGTATGAGAAAGGTATGAACCCCCAAAAATCTAACCAATCGACAGAAAGGGCAAACATAGATATTAAAGAGGACTGAATATCCCTGGACACTCCATGGTGGATAGGAGCCTTCTCAGAGAGAAAGGATACAAGAAATAGTAATAGGGCAGTGTTTTTTACCACATCAAAAGCATTTGGAAGGTCTAACAAATTAAGATGCAGTGCCTCTTTCATCCTGTAAATTCACTCTACTTACAGAAAAATGACTGATTCTGTTCCATGTCCGAGTTAAAACCCTTGCTGCCACTGATGTAAACCATTGGCTTCTTCAAGGAATTGCAACAGCCTTCTCTAAGAATGTAGTGAGAGCATGAAGGAGTGTAATGGGATTACAGTTTACTGGCTAGGCCAAATTAAGATTAGTTTTCTTCAAAAGGGAAGGGCACTATCCACGCTTTCCAGTTCCTAGGTACCATACCTGATGATAAGGAGGAGTTGAACATTTTAGGCGCCTGGTTACAGAGACCAGGGGAAATTTTAACAGACTATAGGCATCTGAAAATTGACTTCAGATGCTCTTGTTGACCCCAATGGCAATTTTATGAGGAGATTCAATGAGTTTAAAGGGTGAGTACCTGACTGCTTCCTTAGCAGCCTTCCTTTGTTGATTTCGATGAATATATTTCATACCAGCCAATTATGAAAGCTATGCAAGACAAATCTGACCTCTCTCAATGTTGATGGGTTACAAAATCTTCTTATCAAACTTAATTTTGCCGAGTACATCTCTTGCTCAAGTTATCAACGCTCCGACAAGTGGTAATAGGTATAGGTATATGGCGCCACTGGAAAGAATCACACAATTAATCTCGGTCTCTCAAATTACTTAGACGGTGCTGCAGGGTGTGGAGAACCACCAACCTCCACAGATAGAAGCCTCAGCTAGCATGAAATAGAATTCACTCCCCAGCACACGTCTTTTATGAGTAAGGTTTCCCATATTTACCAAGAACAAACAAACAGCAGTGTATCACACAGTAAGACACCATAAATTTTCTTCTTTTCTGTATTTATTCATGTAGGCTTCCACAACAACTCCCAACAGCCAACACATGTTTTGTCGCGCAAGGGATGTTGTCCCTTGACTTCCTCAAGGCTAATTATTCCGTGCAACACTTCTTTGATCTGTGGTGATAATTCCAAACCACAATGGGTTTCTATTGCGAGCGGCGTCTCGCTGTAATGCTCCTGTATCGCTCTCAAAGCTCCTCTTTGTTTCAGTAATCACCATGCTTGGTGTACCGCATCCGTTAAGTAACCTGACATCGCTAGCATGTCCACCGAGTACGCCATGTTGCCATACTTGGTGGACATGGTAGCGGCGTCAGGTTACTTAACAGATGCGGTACTCGGAGCATGGTGATTACTGAAACAAAGAGGAGCTTTGAGAGCGATACAGGATCATTATAGCAAGACGCCGCTCGCAATAGAAACCCATTGTGGTCCTGAAATATCACCACAGATCAAAGAAGTGTTAAACAGAATATTTAGCCTTGAGGAAGTCGCGGGACAGCATCCCTTGCGCAACAAAACACATGTTGGCTGTTGGGAGCTGTTGTGGAAGCATACATGAATAAATACGGAAAAGAAGAAAATTTATGTTTATACTGGTGTCTTACTGTGTGATACACTGCTGTTTGCTTGTTCTTGTTAAAATTGGGAAACCTTACTCATTATAGACGTGTGCTGGAGAGTGATTTCTATTTCTTGCTCATGTGTCTTCAAAATCCAATACACTTCGGGCCGATTCTGATCCCGCTCGGAATGGCTCCGAACGCGATACGGCCGGGAAAAGTACGAGCCGGACGGGTTTTTTCCGACCGACTCGTACAACTGTACGAGCGAGCAAGTACGACACGGGAAACATCAAATCACCGACCAAGACGTTATCGGGTCTGGATCACTCTGTATGTTTCGGCCATAAGCGAACCGTGCCGTGCAATAGAGGCAATTTCCGACTGAACCAGTACGAAGCACGATTTGGACATCGAGATGGAGTTTCCGACTCGTAAAAGCTCCGGGAGGCGCACCCTTTCACCCTTAGCCTTACGAGTCAGTCACAGGGGGGGACCTAAGGATCCCCCAACACGTGCATGTACGGTGTGGGTGGCACAGACACGTCCCCACTACAGGGGGCACCCTTCTGCGCAACATACCTTTTTTATCAATGGGACCCTATGTACGTGTAGTACAACAGGACTAGCTAAGGCCTAATTTAGGGTGACTTATATGCACTATGCACTAGAAGGGGAGTTAAGACTTTGAAAGGGGCTTATATTTGTAGTGTCATGGGATTATGTGCACTAGGACCCTTGTGGTCTGGGCAAACTAAACAAGGAATTGCGTAACTTGCTGGGAGGTGTTAAGCTGTGGTTATTAACAATTCTGACGTAATGAGAGTGCAGTATGTGAATGAATGCTGGGGAATAAATATGTACAATCCAGAGCTCTGTGTGTGACGTAGTCCTTTGCATGCTCCCAGGCCTGGGTCGACGAGTAAGAGTTTCTGTGCCCTGAAGAAACAAGACTGCTCTCCCTTAGAGTTTGCAGCACAAACTGCTCATGCGTGCCACATGAGCCCAAGTCAATGAGAAGCAGTTTGACATTGACGTGTGTGGAGTTGAAGCCCTGCTACAGCCCATATATGGCCCTCGATCAAGTTGAAAGCACTGCAGGGGAGCGCATTTGAAAAGCCCACAAGAAAACCCTAGTAAGACCAGACGGAGAGATATTGCAACACAACATAACACAGAGCGATCATCGATACAGAGCAATACACTAAAGTCAACCACAATCAGGTATGATGCAGAAAGCTAAATGAACAAGCACAAGAAACAAAACCCTTACTTACCATCAAGAAACAAGATGATGCTTTATGACCTCCAATTGGGCGTAATGACCAACTATAAGTACACAGCCAGTGCTTACAGAAGTTACAGGCCCAGCAGAACAGTTGCCATCGTCTGAACAGCTTATACCCTCTACGGTAGTAGAAAAGAGCAGCTGTGTTTCTGAACCCACCACTGCCATTCATCACTACTAAGAAACAGTACATTGGTTCCAGGTGGACTGCATGAATTGAGTCATTCGATGATTTCATTGACGCAGTGGAAGAAGCAGTCAATGAGAAAATAATTTAAGCACTTAAAGAATCTTGCTGGTGATGGAGTGAAAGAAATATTAAAGAAAATATCAACAAGCTGATGCAGTATGTTTAGAGACACATTGTGTCCTACGCCAGTTGAAGCCTGTATATTTATGAAACACAACAAGGGCACCCAATCGAGTCAGCACAGGACCTAGGGGAACATAATAGTGTGAGCAACAGTGGTCCCATGCATAGAGGAATTTCAAAGCAAGATTCAATATAGACATAATGGAAGCTATATTATATATTGACTTGCCCAGCCGGGCAGCGGTCCAATATTTAATTTTCAACAATAATTTCCAGAAAGAATACCTTCAAAAATTTCTTAGAGATGGGCACAAGCCTGTACCCAAACATTTACAGATTGCCATAGTTAGCAGAGTGGACAGAAGGTAAAGCAAGATTCTTAGGCAAAAGCTATTATTTTCTGTAAGTATACCAAGAACAGAACTTTAATTCACACCATTACTGAAATTACAGTAATTAATACGCAACACAGTATATGGTGTAGTAATTGTCGACGGCGTTTCGATCCCATTACAAGGTTACAGGGATCATCATCAGGACTGAATAAAGCCTAATTATTCCTAGACATGATAGCCTAAAGGAGAAGTAAAAATAAAGAGAATTGTCGAAGAGAGGACACATGTTAGGGGAAGCTTCAAGCTTAAACTGTACATAATCTTGACAGTGGAACATGAGTGACATTCCGTGTCGCCTTATGGGCCTAAATGAACATTTTTGTGCACTCGACGTGAGGTGCAGTTT
This sequence comes from Lissotriton vulgaris, assembly GCF_964263255.1. Taxonomy (NCBI): domain Eukaryota; kingdom Metazoa; phylum Chordata; class Amphibia; order Caudata; family Salamandridae; genus Lissotriton; species Lissotriton vulgaris. The sequence goes on along the minus strand of NC_141697.1, from coordinate 408,576,012 downwards.
ATATCCAGTTTAAGGAGAATTAAAAACTACCACAGTAAGGCAGAGAAACAACTGTTTTTCTTATAGAGCTAGAGACCATGAATTGCCAGTGAATTCTCAAAAAAGAAACAACATCCATATGGTTTCCTCACTTACTTAAAATTGCACAAAGTGAAATCATGAGACATAGTACAGTTAAATCAATACCCTCCGAACCTACATGCACAAGGGCAGCCTTAAATTCAGCAATTTGTACATATGGGAGTCCAACAGTGATTGTGACAAGCCCCGTGATTGAGACTGTGGGAAGAGTTGCAACGGTGCAGATTGCGACGTGGGGAATCTCCAATAGTGCCTACACAGTGAATCGAGACTGTGGGATAGATGAAGAACGGTGAAGGATACGATGCGTGGAGAGTCCAAAATGGTGCATAATCGGTGATTCCGACCGAAGGACGGTGCGTCAGGAAACTGTGTGGTGCCTGAACAACCAGAGAAAGCATGCTGCGCGAATTAAAAATCTTACTCCGATATTCAGCTTGCACACGGTGGTGCTGACCGGTAAAGGGTAAATGAAACCGCAATTGCAGTCACGATCTAAATGGGACCAAGGTGGTCTGTTAACAGGGCAACCTCGTTATGGGAGGAGAGAGAAACACAGCGGAGTCGCGAGCGCGGGTTCTTACCCGTGGAGAGGCTCGTCGTTCTGTGTAATTCAGGCAAAAGTTTCAGCAATTAAGGCGGAGAGCAATATCCTAAATAAAAAGGAGCCCGTCAGTCTCAGTGTTTAGGGAGGGCCAAGCAATTAGGAAGCAATTAGAAATTGGCTTACCCCGTTTTCAGATGAGACGCGCCAGCAGTTGGCTTGGTCGTGTCACTGGGAGCCTGGGGGGAAAAGGATTGAGGCATTTTAAGAATACGAGTGTTAGCAGACCTGAGTGGTCTTTGTATCGTACATGCTGGCGCTTACATCCACAATCGACTGCCACAGCTTCCCGGGTCGGTGCACGGCAACCAATGAGGAAGCCAGATAAAGCCATGCCATGATTGGGAGAGAGGGTCACGTGGTTGGAAAATGAAAATAAAAGAAGGACACAGAGGTGGCCATGTTGGGTGAATAAGGGAGACAGTCTCTGGGCATAATAAAGCCAAGCCAAGAGTGGGAGACAGGGTCACATGGTGGATTAAAAATAAAAGAAGGACATGGAGGCGGCCATGTTAGGTGAACATAAGTGAAGGTCTCTGGACTAATTGCGACAGTGACTTGGGTGACAGGTTGACGGGGTGATATCATGCAGTGGCAGTATTGCAATTAAAAACATGGTTTAATACAAACAAGTAAACGACCCACACATTTCACTTGATTTTGACTTGATAAGCACAGTTTACATCAATCTATGTTAAGGTGGTCCAATCCTCTTGTTGGTTGAGTCCGGAATTCAGACTGTCAGTTCGTAGTATCCATCTTAGTTCTTCCTTATTGAGAAGTTTGGATAGGTCCCCGCCCCTGGGGGTAGAATTATTTGGCTGATCACAGTCCACCTCAAATCGTTTTCAGTATGGCCTTTGTTAATGAAATGTTCGACGAGAGGGGCTTTTTCGGTTTTGCATCTAATCCTGCTGCGGTGTTGTGAGATTCTCAGTTTAATTTTCTGTTTGGTCTGTCCCACGTAGATTAAATTGCACGGGCATAGAATTGCGTACACCAAATTGCAGCTGTTACAATTTATGAAGGTTCGTAATACATTTTTTGCTTCACCAAAAACAAATTCTTTCGATTCAATGCAGAAATCACACACCACACAACAACCACATTTAGAATGTCCTTTCAGTGGGGGAAGTTCCCATAGATCTAAGAGAGTGTTAGACGGTTTGGGAGGTGGAAGAGCAGCCCTTACCAGATGGTCTTTGAGATTTTTACTTCTCTTGAAGGCAAACATGGGAGCTTCAAGTCTTAGATCTCCAGAATTGAGGATGTGCCAATTCTTCTTGATGCTTTTACAAATTTTGTTTGACACTGCAGAGAAAGTTGTGACACAGACCAATTGGTCAGATTGCTTTTTGTCTTTAGGCTCAAGGAGGGACTCACGAGGACAGTACCAGGCCCTTTTCATGGCGTTTCTGACTAGCCGTCGAGGGTAGCCTCTAAATCTAAGTTTATCAGCCAATGTATGGGCTTCCCTAAAGTAGTCGTTTTGAGAAAGCAATTCCGTCTCAAACGTAGGAACTGGGAATAGGGTAGGCTATCTTTCAAGGCTCGTGGGTGACAACTACTGTCAATCAATCAATCAATCAATGACATTTATAGAGCGCACTACATACCCGTAGGGTCTCAAGGCGCTGGGGGTGGGGGGGGGTGCCGCTACTGCTCGAACAGCCAGGTCTTCAGCTTCTTCCTGAAGGAGAGGTGGTCTTGGGTCAGGCGCAGGTCGGTCGGGAGGGAGTTCCAGGTCTTGGCGGCCAGGTAGGAGAAGGACCTTCCTCCTGTAGTCGCTCTTCGGATGCGGGGGACGGCGGCGAGGGCGTGGTTGGCTGATCGGAGGTGGCGTTTGGGAGCGTAGAAGTTGATTCGGCTGTTGAGGTAGCTCGGGCCTTGGTCGTGTAGGGCTTTGTGTGCGTGGGTGAGGAGGCGGAAGGAGATTCTTTTGTTGACGGGGAGCCAGTGAAGGTCTCTCAGATGTCCGGAGATGTGGCTGGTTCGTGGGATGTCGAGGATGAGTCTGGCTGAGGCGTTCTGGATCCGCTGGAGTCTCTTCTGGAGCTTGGCGGTGGTACCGGCGTAGAGGGCGTTGCCGTAGTCCAGTCGGCTAGTGATGAGGGCCTGGGTGACGGTCTTCCTGGTCTCGGTGGGGATCCACCAGAAGATCTTCCGTAGCATGCGTAGGATGTTGAAGCACGCCGAGGAAACGTTGTTGACTTGCCTGGTCATGGAGAGGGAGGAGTCCAGGATGAAGCCCAGGTTGCGTGCATGGTCTGTCGGTTTGGGTGCGGTGCCCAGGGCGGGAGGCCACCAGGAGTCGTCCCAGGCGGAGGGTGAGGAGCCCAGGATGAGGACCTCCGTCTTGTCCGAGTTCAGTTTCAGGCGGCTGGTCGTCATCCACTCGGCTACCTCTTTCATCCCTTCGTGCAGGTTGGCTCTGGCGGCGGCGGGGTCGTTGGTCAGGGAGAGGATCAGCTGGGTGTCGTCGGCGTAGGAGATTATGTTGAGGTTGTGTTGGCGTGCGATGGCCGCGAGGGAGCTCATGTAGACGTTGAAGAGGGTGGGGCTCAGAGAGGATCCTTGAGGGACGCCGCAGATGACTTTGGTGGCTTCTGACTTGTACGGTGGTAGGCGGACTCTCTGTGTTCTTCCGTCGAGGAAGGAGATGACCCATTCCAGCGCCTTGTCCTGGATTCCGACGTTGCTGAGGCGCTGTACTAGGGTGCGGTGGCAGACAGTGTCGAATGCCGCAGAGAGGTCTAGGAGGATGAGGGCCGCTGTTTCTCCGTTGTCCATCAGGGCTCGGATGTCATCGGTGGCGGCGATGAGGGCGGTCTCGGTGCTGTGATTGGCTCGGAAGCCGGACTGTGAGGGGTCGAGGGATCCATTCGACTCGAGGAAGGCGGCCATCTGCTTGTTGACGGTCTTCTCGATGACTTTGGCTGGAAACGGGAGGAGCGAGATGGGGCGGTAATTCTTGAGTTCGGTGGGGTCCGCTGTGGGTTTCTTGAGTAGAGCGCTGAGTTCGGCGTGCTTCCAGCTCTCAGGGAAGGTGGCGGTGTCGAAAATGTGTTGATGATGTCTCGCAGGTGGGGTGCGATGACAGCGTCAGCCTTGTTGAATACGTGGTGAGGGCAGGGGTCGGTCTGTGATCAGTAGAGTATTCCTTTCCGTAGGCTTACGGAATAAGGACGTATACAATAGGCCATCTTTGTGCTGTATGCAGAGGTCCAGGAATGCAATGCTAGTTTTGCTGTGGGATAAGGTGAAGGTTAAACCATTACAGTTATTGTTAAGCCAATGCTGAAATAGTGGCAAGGCTTCTGTAGGTCCGTTCCAAATCATAAAAACATCATCGATATAACGTTTCCATTGTACCAGTCCTAGATGGAATGGGTTTGTAGAGGGTAAGATGATGTCACATTCAAGCCAATCCATGAAGAGAATGGCCAGGGTAGGGGCAAAAATTACACCCATCGAAGTACCTTTCACCTGCTGATAGTACTCACCATCAAACATAAAGAAATTTTGGGTTAAGCAAATTTCAAGTAATTGAATAATGAAGAGAGTAGGTACAGTGTGGGGGCGTGGCCGGGTGTTAAGAATATTTTCCATGACCAGTAGGGCTTCTGTTTGGGGAATGTTCGTATACAATGATTCAACATCAAGAGTGCATAGGGTTTCTTTTCTTTTTTTTTTTTATATTTTTTATTGTAAAACAAAGACATTTTTCTGGCACACACATGACACATGGTACAGATAACTTAATGCATGTAATACATCATGTAATAAATCAAAGTTACTATCAAGAAAAAACACATATTAATACAAAAAGAAACCCAATAAAGATGGAATTAATACATCAGTCTACGTTTGCAGTTGATCTTTCTTTCCAGCGATGTATCGGTTCCCAAATTTTCCTCCCCCACCTTTTTTTCCTTTTACCTTTTTTCTCGAATATGCCCTTTTCAAGGTTAAACGTCCCCAGTAATAAGGCAATCCACTGTTGCACGCCCGGGGGGAGGGGATCGAGCCAATCTCTAGCAATCAGCAACCTGTAGACCGCCATCGCTACAAATAAAAATTCGCTATGGGCGCCTTCACAATCCCTAACTCCTAACATAATTACAGTTGGTGTTAGGGTTACGTTTAAAGCAAGTGTACGGGCCATAAAATCCTCAATATCCTTTAATAAAGATCTTAATTTGGGACAGAGCGCAAATATGTGGATGCTATCTGCAGCCATAGCGTTACATCGCCAACAGCTAATTCCTGCAGTTGCACCCCACTGTGATGTAGGATCAGGCGTATGATATAGTTGGTATAACGTTTTAAAATGTTGCGATTGTAGTGGGGCAGAATAGAAGATTGAGCAGCCTAACTCCAAGGACGACTGAAAGACCTCCCCTGATATCCCTAATTTCCCAGCCCATTTCATACCAAATCTATCTATGTCATCCTTCTTTGAACCAGCCAGCTGGGCATAGAAAAATCGAATGGAGCACACCCCACTTTGCTCAATTGTCTCCATAATATTGCTTATGCCAAATCCACCTGGCCCTCCTTTTTTCTTAAGAAAAAAACTCCTAATCTGCAGGTACTTGAAAAAACTATACCTTGCTATATTAAATTTATCTAGCAGATCTGAAAATAAAAGAATATTTCCATCGGGATCTAACATATCTCCTAATTTCTTAATACCATTTCTATCCCAGTCCGCCATAATAGCATCTGAAAAAACTTCAGGGGGTAAGGACTTATTTCTGTACAATCTGATATATCTGTTAAATCTCCCTAGACCACAATTTTTGGCAACAGCAGACCATACATTATGAGCAGCGGCGACTGTCTTGAAGCGAGTTCGTTTGAAATAAGATGAATCAATACATTTTAAAAAAGCATTTGCTGTATCTTCGCCCAATACAATTGCATAAATCATAGTTGAAACAGCTTTTACTTTCGGGTTCCCTTCATTTGCGCCAATTAAGCCTTGAATGTATTGCAAAACTGATGCCCAATAATAAAACCTAAAATCAGGAACCCCCCAGCCTCCCCTCTCCCTTGGTAAAGTCATGAACTTATATGCCCGTCTCGTCTTCCCATAGGACCAAATGAATTTATTTAAAATCGACTCCAGTTTATTAAACCAAATTGACTCAAACAATAACGGTATTGTACGAAAAAAATAAAGAAATTTAGGAAGTATAATAATTTTGATGATATTAGTGCGACCCACTAACGACAATCTGAGGTTATTTATCCTTAGCAAGTCCGAGTTGACTTTTGTCAGTAAAGGCGAGATATTACGCTCAACTACTGTCCCTAAATCAGGTGAGATTTCAACACCTAGATATACTGCAGAGGAAATCACTCGAGGGTCATTGCATTGAGATGCTAGGTTTTTGATAATCTGTGTTTTAGATCTATTAAGCTTATAACCAGAAATGTTACCAAAATCTTGGGCCTCCTGTTCTATTACTCCTATTGCCATTCCAGGATCAGAGGAAATTATCGCCACATCATCTGCGTATGCCAGCACTTTCACTACTAACTCGTTTACACACAATGGGGAGATGCTGGGATTGAGTTCGAGCCTACGTAGATATGGATCCATATATAATGCAAATAAAAGAGGGGAGCTAGGACAGCCTTGCCTAGTTCCTCTTTTAATCTGCACCGCCGCTGATAACTCCCGATTAATTTTAATTCTAGCCGTAGGATCTCTATAAAGAACCTGGATTGCTTTTATAAAATTATCCCCAAACCGAACAGGCAGCGTCGGAATAACATCAGATTGCTGGGCGTGGAGGAAGGACTGGAAGGGGAGGACCCCAGGCTGTTTGTCGTGAATTTGTTAAAGGGGGCTTTCCCGGAGTTAGCTAGTTGGCAGTGGGAAATAGAAATTCAAAGAGCCCATCGTTTCCCTTTTTTTCTTAAAATGGGTCAGGCTCAGGCTGGGGGTCAGAAGGGGCAACCAAGGGCTTTGCTAATATTCGTAGGGAATTTCCTCCTTAGACAGCTGATACTGGACAAAGCAAAGCCAGAGTCAAGACGTACCTACAACAACGTTACGTTCTTTGCAAGACCAGACTTTTGCCACGCCACAGTTGAACGTAGATGGAGGCTGAGACAATTGATACCGCATATCCAGGCTTTGGGTTCTGAAGCCTATTTGCTTTACCCTGCAAAACTGAAAATTGTGACCAAGGGCCAGTATAAAATTTTCTTTTCAGAGATTAAGGCAAAAGCTTACATGATAGAAGTTTTGGGATATAAGGAGAAAATGTAATGGATTCAGTTTGATATGTTTGCAATATCGGCTGGCAGTGGGGAGGTGTGGCGGCTGCTGCGTCCCCGGCGTCCACATATAGGTCATGCGTGACCTATTTGCCTGTAGGGGGGAGGGGGGAGGGGTACTCGGGGAGGGTTCAGGGAGGTGGGAGGGGTAAGGGGTGGGAGAAAAAGGCACACACTATACACAGCGAAATGCAGTTTGCAGCAGATTCAGGTTTTGTTTAAATAGAGGACAAAGGAAGCCCTGGGCTTGATTAAGAGATGGAATTCGAAGTTGGCGCTAACCTTCGATGTTTTTTGATGTCTTGTCGAATTTTGTCATTTAATGTTTGTGGTCTTAATGATCTCCAAAAGAGGCTGCGAGTCTCAGCATTTTGTAAATCAATGTCTCCTGATTTGATCTGTCTACAGGAAACTCATGTGGAGGGTGGTAAGGGTTTTCTGTTGGAACAAACTGGATTTAAAGTTTTAGCTTATACGAAACAAGCTTCCAAAACTCGAGGGGTGGCGATTCTGGGAAAAGTCGCAGATTGTATTGTACATAGGAGTAAAGAAGATACTTGGGGTAGATGGGTGATTATAGAAATGAGCTTCAGAGGGGTTAGGTTCACTTTGGTTTCAGTGTATGGCTCAACGTGCGATGACCCGGATATCTTTCAATTTCTAGACGATGAACTCCCAATATGGGCAGAACCGATTGTTTGTTGTGGTGATTTTAACATCAGCCGACCGGCGAACATTGAGTTACAATCAGGTCATTCTTATACAGGGAGGAAGAAAAGGGTGCACAGAGCGATCGCGAATATGGCTTCGAATAATGCTCTCTCAGACGTTTGGGCCAACCTGCACCCGCAGTTAGATGGGGATACATATTTTTCTGCCCCCCATAATATAACAGTAAGACTGGACTACTTTTTAATATCTAATATTTTGCTAGGTAATACACAGATCAAAAAGCTCCCTCGGTTAGTTTCAGACCACAATCCATTATTATTGTCACTGAGCTTATCTGGGGTAGGTAGGAAAATATATAAATGGACTTTTGAGCGAGCTCTGTTACAAGATGAGAGTTACCGTAAGCAAATGGAAAAATGGATTAGGGAGTTTTGGTTGAGCAACAGGGGTAGCACTAGCAGCGGATTTATTTGGGATGCATTCAAAGCAGGTGTTAGAGGAGAGACAATAAGCTTCTCAACTTATAAACGAAAAAAGGAAAGAGAGTCGTTCGATCAACAAGTTAATTCCCTTCTGAATGCTGAGTTCGAACTAAGCAGGTTAATTTTGGGGGGGCTCCCTTTGGATCATCAATTGCTGGAGATTATGATTTTAAAGGCAGAAATAGCGGACTGTATTACTAAGAAGACAGTAGCTAGTTATTTAACGAAGAAGGAGCAGGCGTGCGAGTTTAGTGAACGGATTGGTCACATTCTTGCTGTCAGAGCTAGGCAGAAAGCTAACGCAGGAGACATTAAAAATATAGTTGACAGTTCAGGCAATTTAATCTCTGACCCTGAGGGAATAAGAAAAGAATTTTGGAAGTTTTATTCGGAATTATATGATAGGGAGACAGAGCCAGAAGTTGAGAATATCAGGAATTTTTTAGGAAATATTCAACTTAAAAAATTAGAGTCAGAGGAAAAAACTATACTCGATGCCAACATAACATTAGAAGAAATGACGTTAGCTTTAGCAGATCTCCCTTCATCGAAGGCTGCAGGACCAGATTTGATACCAATTGAATTTTATAAGACTTTTATATCAGGCTTTAGTGTAGAACTTCTGGATATACTTATTCAAGCCCAGAGAGGTATTTCAATCCCTAATTCTTGGGGCGAGACGGAGGTTATTGTTATTTTGAAAAAAGGGAAACCCGCTACAATTCCTGGGTCATATAGACCTATTGCCTTAATGAATGCCGATGTAAAGCTATACTCGAAAATTCTGGCCACAAGGATGTCCGTTGTAATAGAAAAGTTAGTTACCCCAGTCCAACATGGTTTTATCCCGGGGAAAGGGACTACTGAACATATTAGGACTGTGATTACTTGTTTTGATGTTATGGAGGTTACAGGCGGCCCTGTCGCGGCTCTATTTCTAGATGCCGAAAAAGCTTTCGACAGGGTCGCTTGGGAATATCTATGGGAGTTAATGAGAACTTTTGGGTTTGGGGATAAGAGTACATAGGGTTTCACTGGCTGGATCAAAAGGATGGTTCTCGATCAAGTTAATCATATACATGCTGTCACGCACATAACAGACAGTACAGGGCACAAAATCTTTCATGAAGTAGTTCACATAGTGGCCAAGAGGTTCCAGCACAGACCCACATCCAGAGACTATAGGGCGGCCGGGGGGATCCTCCAACCATTTATAGATCTTTGGCAGGGTATAAATGACCGGAATTCTGGGGTGGTCCACATTAAGGAAACTCAGTTCCTGTTTTGTTAGGAATCCGGTTTCAAAGGCCTCTGTCGTGACCTTTTTGATTAAAGTTTGAAGTTCCCTCGTGGGATTGGTGTTAAGTCTGCAGTAGTGGTCTGTGTTGGAAACCTGGCAAGACAATTCGTTTTTATAGCTTACTATATTTTGTAGTACAATCCCTCCCCCTTTATCAGCCAGTTTAATGATTAGATCATTCCTTTCACGCAGGGAGAAAATGGCATTTTTCTCCTCAAGGGAGATGTTGTGGGGAATGAAAGTATGAGATTTGGCCAAAGTAGTCGTTTCCTTGAGGATGACTTTTTCAAAGGTAGTGATCTCTTTAGGTATCATACTCGATGAAGGAGAGAAAGTAGAAGGGGGTCTGAATGGGGTCAGAGCAGCTCTGGGTTGAGCTGGGTTGAGGGCAAAGAAGGCTCGGAGTCTAATCTTACGGAAGAACCCCATCAACTCAGATTGGAGATTTAGAAGATAGTTGGTACAAAAGAGAGTCCTCTACTCAGGATGGAGATTTCTTGTGAGGAGAGATTGTGTTCAGACAAGTTAAATATGGGAATAGTCATGTCAGCAGGAGCAGTGTCAGCTACCACTGATAGAGCTTGCTCCTCGTTTGTCTCACCCCCGGGGGATTGTGCCATCTCGCTTGCTGTTTTACCCGTCCCCGTTTTGGTTCCTCCCCTCGTCCTCTCCCTAAAAAATGTTGGTTAGGGTTATGATTTGAGGTACTAGGGCCTTCACAGGAATCAGAGTTGTCAGAGGATTCAGCAGAAGAGTCTGTAAAACCAACCACTGTATTTCTTCGGTTGAAATGCCTCTAGGGTCTGGGATTCTGTGGGTTCCTGTTGAAGTTTCGGTTGGTATAAAAATCTTTATTAAGATAGGGGTATGTCCTCTCTGGGGTGAAAGATTTGATATCTTTCTTGACTTTCACAGATTTTTTATTTTGTTCTATACGGTGGAATTCAGCAACGTTTTTCTCAATTTTCTCTAATAGTTTTTTTGCATCAGTAATAATATCGTTTTCATTGATTTGTTTCTCCAAGTCTTTAATAGTAGCGGCTAGTTTTTCTAGTTCCTCCCCGGCTGTCTCTATGCCCAAAACCAACCAATGCCTCGAGCAAGTGGTTCCAATATGACTGAACCCTGTAATATACTTGGGGTTGTCTGTGAACACCCCTGGGATATTGCCCACCTGTAGTCCCAGTGGTATAGTTTTAGATCTTAGATATTCAGTTAGCATAAGGGTCATAAGCTCAAGGCGTACAAATTTCTTCTTTTGTTTTTCTAGGTCGTCCAGAAGATTAGGGCTACCTGGGACTGTAATATCGTCCTGGTCAATGAACAGAGAGCATCCAGCACATATTTTGTCGATAACATCCCTTGCACGCAACAAAACACGTGTTGGCTGTTGGGAGCTGTTGTGCAAGCCTACATGAATAAATATGGAAAAGAAGAACATTTATGTTTATACTGGTGTCTTACTGTGTGATACACTGCTGTTTGCTTGTTCTTGTTAAAATTGGGAAACCTTACTCATTATAGACGTGTGCTGGGGAGTGATTTCTATTTCTAGCTCATCTGACTTCAAAATCCAATACACTTCGGGGCCGATTCCGATCCCGCTCGGAATGGCTCCGAACGCGATACGGCCGGGAAAAGTACGAGCCGGACGGGTTTTTTCTGACCGACTCATACAACTGTACGAGCGAGCAAGTACGACACGGGAAACATCAAATCACCGACCAAGACGTTATCGGGTCTAGATCACTCCGTACGTTTCGGCCATAAGCAAACCGTGCCGTGCAATAGAGGCAATTTCCGACTGAACCAGTACGAAGCACGATTTGGACAGCCGGATCGAGATGGAGTTTCCGACTCGTAAAAGCTCCGGGAAGCGCACCCCTTCACCCTTAGCCTTACGAGTCAGTCACAGGGGGGGACCTAAGGATCCCCCAACACGTGCATGTACGGTGTGGGTGGCACAGACACGTTCCCACTACAGGGGGCACCCTTCTGCGCAACGTACCTTTTTCATCAATGGGACCCCATGTACGCGTAGTACAACAGGACTAGCTAAGGCCTAACTTAGGGTGACTTATATGCACTATGCACTAGAAGGGGAGTTAAGACTTTGAAAGGGGCTTATATTTGTAGTGTCATGGGATTATGTGCACTAGGGCCCTTATGGTCTGGGCAAACTAACCAAGGAATTGCGTAACTTGCTGGGAGGTGTTATGCTGTGGTTATTAACAATTCTGATGTAATGAGAGTTCAGTATGTGAATGAATGCTGGGGAATAAATATGTACAATCCAGAGCTCTGTGTGTTACGTAGTCCTTTGCATGCTCCCAGGCCTGAGTCGACGAGTAAGAGTTTCTGTGCCCTGAAGAAACAAGACTGCTCTCCCTTAGAGTTTGCAGCACAAACTGCTCATGCGTGCCACATGAGCCCAAGTCAATGAGCAGCAGTTTGACATTGACGTGTGTGGAGTTGAAGCCCTGCTACAGCCCATATATGGCCCTCGATCAAGTTGAAGGCACTGCAGGGGAGCGCGTTTGAAAAGCCCACAAGAAAACCCTAGTAAGACCAGACGAAGAGATATTGCAACACAACATAACACAGAGCCATCATCGATACAGAACAAAATGCTAAAGTCAACCACAATCAGGTATGATGCAGAAAGCTAAATGAACAAGCACAAGAAACAAGACCCTTACTTACCATCAAGAAACAAGATGATGCTTTATGACCTCAAATCGGGCGTAATGATCAACTATAAGTACACAGCCAGTGCTTGCAGAAGTTACAGGCCCAGCAGAACAGTTGCCATCGTCTGAACAGCTTATACCTTCTACGGTAGTAGAAAAGAGCAGCTGTTTTTCTGAACCCACCACTGCCATTCATCACTACTAAGAAACAGTACATTGGTTTCAGGTGGACTGCATGAATTGAGTCATTCGATGATTTCATTGACGCAGTGGAAGAAGCAGTCAATGAGAAAATAATTTAAGCACTTAAAGAATCTTGCTGGTGATGGAGTGAAAGAAATATTAAAGAAAATATCAACAAGCTGATGCAGTATGGTTAGAGACACATTGTGTCCTACGCCAGTTGAAGCCTGTATGACACAGAACATGACTATTCTCAGCCGAGGAAGGAAAGTCTGGTTGTAGTGTGGGCCTGAAAACATTTTAATTTGTTTCTATGGGGAAAACTTTTCACTATCATTAAAGATCACCAAGCACTGCTCACTGTTTTTGGAAACCCGAAATCCAAGATGCCCCCTCACATTGAGAGGTGAGTGTTGCGACTGCAAGAATATGACTATGCAACTGTACACAAGCATGGTAAAGACCATAACCTTGCTAATCACTTTTCATGAGTACCATGACAGCGGCACAGTTCGGCATCCAAAACTTCATTGGGAGGTCCAGCACATCAGCAGCCCTACCCATTGGACAGATAATTGCTGCTACTAATGCTGATAAGAACATGCTTATCCTCAAGGACGCCATTTCAACTCAATTGTCGAAGAAGCATGCTCCACCTTATGATGATGAAGTTGAATTTGAAAAATTCAAGAATATACCAGATGAACTGTCTGTTACCAGGGAAGGTATTGTATTGAGAGGTTCATGAATTGGCATATCTGAGAGCCTTAGACAGCAAGTCATTGAACTAGATGGCATTGTAACCAACTGAAGAGTCCCAAGAGACTGAGTGTGGTTCCTGTGCCTAGATGAGCGAGTAGTGAAGGAACTAAAAGACTGCCATCTTTGTAACTGTCTTTCTCTCAAAGTGACGCAGCACCAATTGACAATGTCTCACCTTCCTGCACGTGTGTGAGAAAGAATTGCAGTTGATTTATTTGGCCCTTTAGAAAACGGACATCATCGTATGGTAGTGATTGTTGAGGATTCCCGTTGTCCTTCATTAGAAGAATTATTGTCTACTGCACATGGCAAGATCATTGAGTGACTGGATGAAATCTTTGCAGCTTGAGGTAGCCCCGCCATTCTCAAATCTGAGAATGGTCCACCATGCAATAGCAAAGAATTCAAGGAATTTCTGGTTAGACTAAATGTCAAGCATCAAAAGAGCACACATGTATGTTTCCAAGCTAATGGTGTTGTGGACAATTCATGGGTACCCTCAAATGGGTAATTTAACGAGCATTCACTGATAGAATCAAGTTAAGCCATGTCGAACCCTCCGTGCCTATCATTCAACTCCTCACTGCACAACTGGTGAGAGTCTTCCCACCTCACTATTTTGGAGAGCCATTGGAGCCAAGCTGTCACAGTGAACAGTAGACCGATCCTTGAAAGCTGATAAGGCTTGTGTTACGGACACTTCTTGGAAGTGCCAGATGAAAACATATTCCAATCATCAGCAACGAGCTCAGGAAACAGCTTTCGATGAAGGTGACTGGGCCCTGGTTAAGTAGAAACTAAAGTGGAAAACAGACACTCTGTTTGATGTCTATCCTCTGAAGGTTTGTGATGTGCAAAGGACATATGGTGACAGCGCATAGTCCCGGGAAGTCCATCACATGGAACTCATCACACTTTCAGCTCCTACCTCAAATGTTGTTAGCTCCTTCAATCATGAATAAGGCAACCCTGCCTAAAACTTCAGATCAAGCATCAGAACATGTGCCATCTGCGCATAATCATCGTGCATCTCTACCATCTCATACCACTAGATATGGCTGACTAAAGAGAGCGTCTCAACGCCTTATTGAAGAAATATGAGGTGACTATTGTTTCTACTTTTTACAAAGGGGAGAGGTAGTGTTGTGAGATTATTTGTGCTAGGGCCCTTGCAGTTCCAGGCAGGTTCAACAAGGAATTGAGTAACTTGCTGGAAGGTGTTAAGGTGTGGTTATTAGTTTTTATGACGTAATGAAAGTGCAGTATGAGATTGTATGCTGAGGAATAAAGACGTACAATCCAGAGCTCCATGTGCGGTGTATTCCATTGTATGCTCCTGGGGCTGGGGAGGACACTGCAATATTGTCAAGTTGAATCGGCAGTTTAAAGCTGCATTCAGGCTGCTTAGGCAGGCTTGGGAAATATTTGAAGGAGCTACTTAAGTGGGTGGGACAATAAGTGCTGCAGGCCCACTAGTAGCATTTATTTTACAGGCCCTGAGTATATGGTATACTACTCTACAAGGGACTTAAAAGTAAATTAAATATGCCAATCAGGTGTAAGCCAATCTTGCCATGTTTAAACAAACAAAACAAATTTCAGCAAAAAATGGAGGGAAAAAAGGTTTGGGCGTGACTCTGCATAAAGGGCTAAGGCCAACAATTCGTTTATATAATTAAAATAGTGCTCTGGCTGCCTTGCAGCGTTATTGAGATACAAACAGCAAGTAAATGGTTTCTATAAACCATAACTACTTTTTCATCCGGAAAGTGTATTAGAAGCATTTCTTTAAGTTCCAAATATAATTTAAAACATGTATCAATTTAAAAACTCACAAGTGCAATCAGTGTAAAAATGTGGAGCATGTCTTGAGAATTCAACAAAAATTGACGAAACGATGTATACAATACACTTACAAATAGTAACAGTACGAAGCAAATGTTTGAGTCTAGAGGGTGTTTATTCTTCAGTGACAACGCGCACAAATATGTGCCTTGATATCAAATTAAATCTCCCCCTCGACAAAGAACTTCGTGAAGGGCTACTTCGAATAAGTGACTGTGTGTTTTCTGGGACCCATTATGATGTATTTCCTATTTATTCTGCACTTGTCAGATTGCCTGGGGCCTCCGCCAGGGACCCTACGCTATGTCATAGGGTAGGAGGGACATTCATAAACCAGAATTTCCGTGTTTAAACTTCACTGCTCTCCTTTCCTACCTGGAATAAACTGGCTCCGGAGGTCTCTCCAAGAAAAGGGGGCTCATAAAGTAACTAGAAATGTCTGACGTATGCTCTTCCACTGATCATTTGTTTATGATCCTCAAGTTTCTCGTGCCTAGTTCTTTTTCATCTTCACAGTTTCCTGCTGCTCTCTTTCCATTTTACTGTCCAATCTATCCCCTCTTCCAAGCCCCCTTCTTACACCCCCTCATTCTGTGGAGCTACCTCACGCCTGTAATCCACAGTATAGACCTACTTGAGGCTACTCTATGCACTCGTTGCAATCTCCCATATGAAGGCAGTGCCTGGTGGACTGGTCTGCCAAACCAGCGTGTGAGCAGTTTTTGTTGTTTGCGTGCCTTTTTTTAATGGGTTTTCAATGTTTATTTCCTTAATAATAAAACAAACATTGATTGTAGCAAGCTCCAATCCCTGCCGTCTAGCATACCACGCAAACCACTTAAACAGAGTGTCTTTACAAGTTCTTAACTGACACAATTTGCAAACGTTGCCCACTTTTTTTTAGCAATCTAATTCAGTCTTTTTGGCGTCCCTGCCTAACTTAATGTTCCAGTCGTACTCTGCTCCTCTCTCACATACTAACTTTTATCTCAGCTACCAGCTACCCTCATTACTCACTCATTCAGCGATTTCCATTTTCTTTGACCCTCCTTTTAGTACCTCTTCTCAGTCTTAATATCTCAGTCTGCTTTTTCAAGCCATATATTTCTAAGGTCCGTCGATAATACTGTCCTACCTTCATAAAGTCTTTGCCTCTGCCCTACCCCATGCCTCTCCTTTCATATTTACTCAATTTCTCATGACTCATAAGACAGTAAACCATTCTCTTCTCGATACAGTACCACTCTCACCCTCCTAGGGTTATTTGCAATAACATGTAACTTCCTTTCAATATAGCATTTTCTGACATACTTTTGCCATTTATACGAGTTTTGAATAACATTTTACTAGCTCAGTTTAATAGCACTCTACCGTTCACAAAAGATGGACGGCAGAATCTGACTTACTTAAGGGCCAATGCTCCTGGGACGGTGCAATTGATAGGGCCACCGATGCAATGGCATCAGGGCCCAAGAGAGTGGCGGGTCTACTGCACCCAAATATATCTGTTACCACTGCCGAAACAGGGGCCACTTCCCTTGCCTGAAATAAGGACCTTTGTCATCTCCAACTCTGTTACTTAGCCTTTGGCGCAGAGTAACAAAAAACAATAAAATGATGGTTGGAATGCCTGAATTAATCTCAGCCCCTAGGGCTGCATTTCAGTTGTTAAGCACCTTATTCCTTAAGCCGGTGCTCAGTGTACACATGGGATCGACGCGCAAGTGTCTTGAGCTGTTTCTGTACTCCTGTTCTGCCATCCCTCCACTCACCACTGTGCTTTTAGCTAGTTTCACCAAGTCACATCCGATGTTTCTGTCCCCTCTCCCTTTAACATGCTCAACCCTCTAGCTACTTCACTCATGGATTTGCAGCTAGTATGCTGCTGGAATAACCACTCTCATCCTTGCCCAGGCTAATATGGGTTAGTGTTGGCCCCATCTTTCATAGCCAGGCCTTCTCCTACTTTGTGCAATTGCTCTGTCCTACATACCGTTTTCTTTCACCTGATATACATCATTGTATTAAAGCCACCATTCTGTCACCAGGTCTTTGTCATCACCTGTGTCCTGTGTTGCTTCACATGTTCCTGATCGCCAACCTCCTGCACTAGCATTATTTTACCTGCACACTATGTATGCCCATTAAAATTGCTATCCTTAAAATTCTTGAAAAGTGGATGTTCTTCACAGAGATATTTTCTGACCACTGAACCAATCGCATTATTAAGCCTTCCGTATTCACGCTTTGAACAGCGTGATTCCTTACAGAATGCCTCCAGGTCTGGGTCAACTGTGTGGCAGTTTGCAGGATCGACAAAGGATAGAAAGCAAACAGGGAAGAGGCAGTGGGTGGGACATGTGGAGAGTCCATTTCGGTTAGTCAAGAACACCTAACAAATGGGCCATAGAAGCCCGGGTAGCCTCTGGGGAAAGAGTGGGGCCTAAACCATTTAGAGCAAATTGACATGAGCCCAAGGGAGGGTTTTGGGTTGAGGTAATATATTGGAGTGGGAGGGGAATGGAGTCTGTGGTGAGCGATTGGTAGAGGGCAATGAAGCTTTTGGTAAGAAGGAAGATAAGGGGGCAAGCATGACACCTGTTTCATGAGAGCGGGTGAGGGGGCATGGAGCCTGTGGTGAAAGCAGGGGCGGCCTTAGGCATGTGCAAGCTGTGCACCTGCACAGGGCCACCAAGACTCCAGGGGCCACCATGCCAATATATATCCATAATATAATAATCCTCTGAGGATGGATACATATTTGCGTGGCAGACCCTAGCAGGGATTTGGCGGCCTCTGGCTCTGTTCCACTTCCAAACACCCTGACCCCCTCCTCTTCACTGGCCTTCACGCTCTGCCCCACCCGGCCTCCCTCTTCCGGGGCCCCCTACCTACGCTCCCTGCCCAGGGCCACCATGAGCCTAGAGCCGCCCCTGGGGAAAGAGTGGAGAAGAAAAGGACATCCAATCTGTGGTAAGAAATGTTGGGAGGTGCATAAAGTCTATGTTCTGAGAAATCAGAAGGAAAGGAGCAATGTAGCTTACAATGAGCCAGTGGAAGAGGTATGGAGCCTATAGTAAGTGAGAGGCAAGGAAACTTGTATGACATTTTAGTGAGAGCAGTGTGGACAGTAATAGTTTTCTATAATGACGTTTGCATAACTGCTCGCACTGCAGGGTAGGGAGCAAATAAAAGCAAATTTACTTTCAAGGCTGCATTAGACTGGTAGGTAATGAATCTGTGCTGGCCCTAATTAATTAGGCAGTAGGTTGAACAAGTGTATTTCTTAACAGGACAAGAAGATTTATGTAGCATTTCATTCTTGGTCAGTACATTTTTTTCCAAAAATGTCAACACCCCTGTAAACTGAACTGTCAATATTGCAAGGCTGGATGACCGGCTCTTGATATCAGTAAGTGCAAGTTAGGCCTCCTTCACATTCAGGGTAATTCTACCTTTCTCCTGCTGGTGCACTCACAGATTGTGCATCCCAGAATGTGTGCACAGGAAGTGACAACATCACAAATGTGAGACATGTAATCTAATATGAACACGACAAGAGAAAAACAAAGAGCACAGCATCACAGAATGCAACCAAGGATAGAGGTGATGAACAGTACCCCGGATGTCTACAAATAAGTTGGCAAAATAGTCATTAAGCACTAACCACCAAGCGTAGCACCCTCTTTGAAAATGCTAGCCCAAAAATGCTCCTTGTGGCTGTGCAGAATATAGATAATTCATGTTTCCTCATAAAGTACTTGCTATCACATGTTTGACATTTTGCATTGCAGTAAACAATAATCATCAGTACCCTGGTCAATGACACTTGGCCCAGCAACCATGAAAGGATAAATAAATGATTGGGTCCTGGATGGGTCTGACACCGTTGCCTGTGGATCAGCAGATACGAGAAAGCCCCTCCATGTTGGTCTAGGGGACCTCTCCTGATCCTTGAATTGAGGGATGATCCATGGATCATCCTAGAATTGGAGGAACAAAGGAGGCTAGAGAGATCCAAAAATAAATGGAAAATATGAAAAATGAAAAAAAAAGTCTAGCTGTAAATCAGACATTGAGCCAATCCCATTGCCCAGGCATTGTGCAGGTGCTGGCCACACATGCAAGCATGGCCGCAGGGTTGGCCAGTAGTCAGGCCCTGCGGCCAGTCCTCGCTTCAGCTAAAGGCCATGTCCAGAAGGAGTTGCATGCTCTGGCAGGATGGGTGCAGGGGTCTGGGCCTTCATCCAGCTCCGCTACACATGACCAAAGCTGTGCACATTGTGGGGTATCTGCATAAGGAGGGTTAGACAAACACCCCTGGTGCAAGGTTGCAAGGTTGAAGACTCTATGCAGCAGGAGTTGCACACCAGTGGCCGCATGGGTATAGGGAGCCAGGCCGGTAAAGTTGGGCTGGCTGACCATAGAGGGTTGGCTGCAGGACCTGGCAAGGCCCTGTGTCTGGTCTCCACTTCGCATGGCCAAAGACAACGTGCTGAAGAGGCTGGCCACCTATGGAGTGTTGAATGCTGTACCAAGCTAGAGGCAAAGTGCTTCAGCCCACCTGAAATGTGCATGGTCAAAGAATGTGCGCAGTGATGGTTGACTGCCCATGGATGGCTGTGTGCAAAGCCTGGTCATGCTCAGGTAGGGGCACAGGGAAGTCTTGGATGCAATATATGACCGAAAAGCCTCCAAAAGTTACTGGACAAAAAAAACCCAGAAATTCACATAAAAACCACCTTTAAAGTTCAGTTATGGTTTCACATTAAAATAACAAACCCCTGGAATTCACAAGTTAAGGCTAGAGCCACAATTCATACCCCGCACAACAGCCATGCAAACCATAACTTGCACGCCTTATGTAATGCTTACTGCAACCCAATAATTATACCAATGAATAAGAACACCTAAAATCAAACATGTAAGTAAAGATCAACACATATTCAAACCTAATAATGAACATACATTAATAGTTATTTCTGACAAAGTGGAAAGGATAATCTTTACAAGGATTTACAACATTTGTAATTGCATATCTTTAATTAAAGGATAGATAAGGCCAATGTCAGAATATTCCACATCTTGCAGCCCTTATCACAGACATTTTATGCACTGAGTATCCTACATGTCTTTTGAACCAAATGCATTTCTTTAATCGAAGTATTTAAAAATTCATTTTTTAGCTTGCGTCTGTACAGTTATTGCTAATGGCAGAGTTACTGAACATATAATGGCTGCTTGGTAGAGCGCATGGAAATACAAGAAAACTAAATCAATACATTGGTGAACACAAAAGCTTTAAAGTATGTTTGGAACTATGACTATAATTAAATGCAGTGCATCATTAAAGCGGAGGCCAAGTGTAGTTCGCCCATCTGAACATGTTAAAGCATTTGCCTTTTGAAACAAAAAAGGTATTCAATTGAATTATCGTGCGCCAGACAAGGACAGAAACAGAATTTCTCTCTCAAAAAGTAGTGCATGTATTATGTTTGAAACCTTCAGCATAATGTGCACAAAAGAGAAGACAGATAATTGTAACAAGGTATTTAAGTTCATGGCAGCCAACGTCAGAAAAAGGCAAATCGCATCTCTTTATTCTGATAAGTTTTAAAATGCTTTGGTCTAGTACATGGCTTATGCTGTGCACACAAACAAGAAAATGACAGAATATCATAATCTCTCAGAAAAAAGAGACAGAAAGTAAAGAAATGTAAAATGTAAGGAGAAACAGTATTCTCAGTCTTATGTCAAAGTCAACAGTCATCTAGTTCCATGAGTTTTGGTCTGATGTTCCTTATTGAGTTAAACTGTTGTGGTGGAAATGTCATTATATTTGTTAAGAAAAGAAAAGTATGTCTTTATTGAGTCAGTAACAAAATGCATGTGCACAGGAAATCTAAAAATAAGAGAGGCCATTTTATATGGATGGTTTGCGGTGTGGTAACCAATTGTACATCAAAAAAGTTAAAAAACAGATGTTTTTTAAGTATCATCTGATAGCATGAAGGTGGGGGAAATATATATAATATAGTTCAACCTTTTGTTACCATCAATTTCAGGTTTAAGCCCCATTCCCGCGCTGGTTTCTGAGAACAACTCGCTTCAGGTGACAGATCTTTGTCACTATGCTTTGAATAAGGAGATATTTCATCATCAGAAGTTAAATCACAATGACAGCTCCAATTTCAGTCAATGATGAGAGTTTAGATTAGTTTAGTAAGATTCTTTTTGTTATTTTTTATTTAGATTAGTTGATAAACGTAAGTAAGACAGAAATATCATAAAAAAGTGGCTAGAACAAATCATCAAATAATACATCAAGTACGTTCCATAACGGACTAATTCCTTATTATAAAAGAACAGGGCCAGAATTTTAGAGTAAGTAGAACTTATGAAGAGTGCAAATTAAAAGGAAAAGAGTGAGATAAAGAGAGCATAAAGTTCAGAATCCAATTAAAGCAGACGAAGTTCCCATTAAGGGTAGTTCATGAAACTTAGTCGAGTCTCATTAATTCAAGCAAATAAGCAAAATCGGGCATTATTAGACCTGACCCTTTTGACTGGTTTATCCCCAAACCTTTTGCCTCCTATTTGTCTGACCATGTTTTCGTTGGCTATAGTATTCTGGTCACTTTAACACTGCTGATCGGTGTTAAAGTGCATATGCTCTCTGTATAAATTATTACATTATTACTGCACGGTGTTTGCCAGGGCCTGTAAATCAAATGCTACCAGTTGGCTTGTAGCACTGGTTGTGCCACCCACATGTGTAGCCCGGTAAACGTATCTCAGACCTAAGACTGTAGTGTCTCACTGTGCAGTTGTGAACTGCCATGTTGTCTTGCCAAGCTCAAACCTTCCTTTTCCTTACATGTAAGGCACACCGATGGTAGGTCCAAGGTGCCCCCTGGGCATGGTGCAGTGTATGTGAAAGGTAGGACATGTGCTGGTGTGTGTGACATGTCTTGTTAGTGAAATACTGTTTATTTACTTGTGTTACTTGCAATAGGGAAAAGATAGAAAAATTAAGTTTAGACTCTCTGTACTGAGAATTTGTTAACACACCTTTCGGTGAAGGTGTTTTTTAAATTCTGTGTTTGAAAATGGCTCTTTTAGAAAGTGAGCATTTTCCACTTCACCATTTTGTGCGCCTCTGGCAGTTCGTGTATTTAGTGTCTGGTGTGTGTGTCAGGATCTGCGGGGCGACAGCGCCTCCTGCGACATAATCATCAGAAGGAATTACATATCCCTAACTGCCCTCGAGGTTCATGGGATAAAAGACGCTATTGCACTCTAGTTGATGTGCATAATTCTCGTATCTGGATAAGTCTTGAGACCTGTATTGGCGAATCGGGTATAGGAAATCTTTACCTTTGGGGACATAACATTCACCACGATCTCTGTATCTTCCTCAGAGTTCTACTACATCGAAGGCAGCGTGTTAGCGTCTGCGAGCCAGGAAAGCTTCTTGGCTGCAGCACCTTTTGTTCTATTGCAGTAAGACGTGCAGTCTTGTCCGCATGGTGCACCGGAGAGTCCAGGGTATTGGAGACCGGTGAACAGCTATTGTCTGATTCAAGCGGAACAACAAGAGTATTTTCCGCTTCTGAAGAAGTTCCTTTGTTTCCATGGTGCAGTGGAACACTCGGCTTCCAGGTACAGAGTCTTCAGTTGGCTGGCTCAGCCTTATTGGGTACTGGAAGGCTTTCTACTGCTTTACTGCTTTCTTTTTTGTGTAGTTTCAAACAAGATATAGATTAGCGTTCATGGGTGAACGTGAAGATTTAGTTTCTATAAAGAATTTAGGATTGCTTCTCAAAGGAGAAGTAATTATTTATTGTTGTGCTCTTATTTTTGGGTCTCTTGCTTCATTTAGAAATTGGGTTCAATAACAAAGGAATACCAAGTACCTGCATTACATTATTGTACACTGGAGAATTTATTCAAGTGTCTGACTTTTGAAAGAAGGAATAGTGCATCCAATACTTTCCATTCATCCTATGCCCTTTCTTTCGTTTTGTTATCATTGTGTTTTCTGTTCGGTGCATGCAGGGAGAAAGAGACAGATGGTTTTATTTCTGAGTTGCAGGTGCCTGAGTGAGCGGTTCTTTTGTTTTCAAGGTTGTTAATCCCTGCTGTTCCTTTCCCATTTCCCTTTCCTTTGCTTGATCACCCTAATACTCTGTGTATATACTACTTTCAGAGTTGGGGATGTCAGGAGGTGGACTACTTTGTGCATCGTTCCAATTCCAAGGAGTTCCTCTTTTAGGAGCCGATAGTACAAGTGACAGGAGCTGAGATGTGCACTCACTATAGATAGTCACTCGGGGGATTGAGGTGTGCCCTGGCTTGCCTGGGTGACTCATCACAGGGCTGAATAGACCTGGTCTGCATTTAGAGTGTTGGGAGAAGTTTTGATTACACATAAATAGGCTGTGTCTCCTTTTTGCATAATGCAGTCTCTGCCCCCTGTAGTCATGCTGCACCAGGGAGGACAGGACTGGTTTGAACTGGGTGCAGAGACCCTTGCCACAAAGAGAACAAAGCCCTTTTGGGGTATTAGTATTACACTTAAAACCCCAGGACTTTTGATGACTTCAAGGAACAAGAGGTCCTGCCAAGAAGAAGAGTGGAAGAACAGAGTGAGGAGAGCTGCCTTGTCTGAGTGAGGAGCGGGTTAACCTTCAGTTGCTGCTTCTGTCTATGGTGGAGGAAAAGGACTGACTTTTTTTGCCCTGCTGCTTGTGAAGAATCTTCAAGGGCTTATATGTGCTGGCCTCCTGTTGGAAGTTTCAGGGATTCAAAAGACTTCAAGGAAGATACTGGCTGCTCCTGCCTGGAGCAGGGAAAGGACTGGATTGTTCTTTTACCCAACTTTCAGGAAAGCGCGTGCTAAGCACAGTATTCCCTATAATCAATTATACTAAATTACAATGTCCACATTATAGAGCCAAAGTTCTACCACCACACTGGGAAGGGACGAAAGATGAAAGGAGTCAGTTACAGGGCAGAGAGTATTGTACAACTGAAAAAAAGCCATCAACTGAAAAACCAAGAGTGTGAAAGAAGGAACGAAATATTCACACAGTCTGAAAAAATAACATATGAGTATAAGATAATAAACATAAGCCTCAAAGGTCTTGAGATGATGAGGACGAGACTTAAAATAAATCCCCATACCGGCTGGGAGTAGCCATAGTGATCAAGAAATGAGGAAGCTATCTTACCGAATGCCGGGTGACACCTTTGTCTACCCAGGCGGAGCACGAGCTAACAAGCAAATGATAAATACCAAATCCTGAAAAAAAATATAATATCATAAATGCTAAAATCAAATAATCAACAATGGAAGACCATATGCAAATATAACATGCTAGGTAATAGTGGGGCATGGAAATAGAAGCGTGCTGAGCTACAGAGGTGTTTAGACCTGGGTAATAACAAGGGTATTCAAAGTAGGCAAAGATGATTAAAAGCCAAACTTCCAATGGACGGAATGGACGGAATCCCGTACTATAGATATAAAAAACAAGATGAGTGCTTACCACCAAAAATATGCAAACAGTGCCTCACCCAGTGAAACAAGGAGAAAACATTTGAGTTCCTGAGTAAAGATTATTCATATTATGTGCTGGATTATAATGATCTTGTGTTGAAAGGCAAGAGTCCCTGTTGGTTACCAAACTCTGTGAAGGCAATGCCATCAGGAAGAGGCCGAATGGATGAGTAAGCTAACTGAACCCCCTAGCAGCACAATGTTAAGGGTTCCATTATAGTAGTAGTATAATACAGCTTTTGCCTTTTCCTGTTGCGAATGGATCTGCAGATGCTTCCTAGAGCAAGCCTTGTTTTCCTCAAATTCTCTTTCCCTCCTTTCTGCTGTTCTGCACATCTGTCTTTGGTGATAAATGGATAAAATAAACCAGGGTTTAGACTTATGCCTATAAGATAGACTGGCTGCCTCAGAAAGAGGCACCAACATCTTCAAACACGTGATTATGGTTTCAGAAAAAGCCTTATGGTTTCTGGCTACCATGTCACCAAATTCTGAAACAAAGTATTGAGCTTGTCAGTACCCCGTGCTTTTTGTATGTGCACTACATAAGCTTCCTGAATGAATGATTTTCATTATTGTATAAAGTTGTTTGTTTTCTGACTCTGCCATTTCCTCACTTAAATAAAAGATCGTTTTAGATATTCTGATTTCCTCTTTGCCACCACCAGCATTGCATACACTAAGAACAATAGTAATATGTCTAAGATGCCTCTCTGACTTGTAACAGTTGCATATCTAATCCCCAGTTTACCACCCATCTGGTCGATGCCATTTAGTGTGTGCAGCCTATAGGCCTTTTTTCACTTGAGGTACATCACAGTCTCAATCCACAGCCTGAAGATTTGAGTAATCTCGGACTAGTTCTGCTGAAAGTGTCTGTAGGTTGTGAGGTTCTGAAAGTCCTTGCAAAGGTGATAGGTGAGGGACATAGATTGCATGTAGTTGAGCAGGGTCCCTTCATCGCACTTTGCAGGGGGGCCCCCTAAGCTTTTGTTACACAACTGTCTGTAAGACACAGACGCTCTCACTATGGTTCCCGAAACTGTCCTCCGAACGATACAGCGAAAGATAATGACTTTCACCCGGCTCGATTAAAGCACCAATAGCCGAAAATATACTGCTTAGACCTAGAGCTGAGGGCAGGACATGATTGCTAAGTACTGAAACAAGAAAGAATGAGGATTCATTTACAAACATCTTGCAGTTGCCACCACTCCACAGACCTTTAAGCAACCTGATCTCGTATTTGTCCTTCATGTAGTTGGAGTACTGGGATGAAACAGTCCGAAAGCATCAAGCCATGACTTATCCGGAGAAGTGGAGGCACGATGGCGGCTGGTCACTTGGCTGAGTGAGTGCTTGTAACCTGCCCTCCTTGTCTCTCCCCGTTGTGAGACGGATTGGCATATGAAAACAAGCTATGGATACGAGTGAAAGGCGGCTGAACGGCGAGAGGCTGCTTACGGCTACTAAAAGTAATGGAATGCTGTGGAACTTCCTTACCTTCAGGCATCACTCTGTGGCAAGCACTCGGCGACTGTTCCGGCTCCGTGGTTTCTGTGGAGTCTTCTGGCGGGTCCCGGTGCTGCGCGATCGGGCTGATAACCTGACTGGTGACCGGGCTAGGATTCGTATCAAGATGCCGTTGAAGAATGTAAGATCCAGAAGGACTCGCGCTGTAGGAGGAAATGCGGCGTTACCAAGCAAACAACGAGATGGAGCCGCTGCAACTGATCACAGTAGCAGCCCGGGTCACAATTCCAAAGGGTGGAAAAAAGTGACTCCTCTAATTTTTCTGTCAGCAAAGAAAGGTAGCAAGCAGGGGCAAGACACCGCTGAGGGAGCAGAGGGAGCCAAGGTGCTGGAAAACCCTGCCAAGGTAAGCGAGGTAGAAGGTGGGGCCACAAAACACAGTTTGACCGAGACAATGATAGCATGTAGGGGGCCTCCTCCGGGGAACACTCTGATGTGACAGTAGTGAAGAGCATAAATCTGGATGCAAGGAGGGAGATTCCGATAGTTATTGGGATTTTGGAAACACCAGTTAATCTGGAAACAGTAGCGGCGGCATCACCTGGTGGTAGGCTTTCCCCGGAAAAGAGAGGTGGTTCTAAGGATGGATCAGATAATGAGGTGGCTAATATGCTGGAGATAGACACAGAGGGGCATTTTTTCTCACTGTCAGATCACTCCAGCAGCTCATCTGGGGATGAATCCTTACAGATATCTGAGGATCCTCTCAACTTAACAAGTGGTCGCTAGAGTGAGACCAGAAGTGTATGCCAAGAGGAGGAGATCCCGGTGAGAAATGACAGAGCATTTAGTACTGGGACAAAAGGCAATAAAACCTGCTTTACCTGCATCAGAGCTGGTCGTTAGACAAACCGCTCCAGGCCAACACTTTAAGACAAGGGCTGGAAGTGGTCGAAACAATGGGTTCTCTGTGGGCAGACAAGATCAACAGAACACAATAGAACATTCAGGAGATATCTCACTAACAGTCATATACGAGACAATGATGGCTCACAGAGAAGAAAGCCGGGCAGAAAGCCTAAAAACCCAAGGTGCGTGCAGGAATTTACAGAACTCGGTACTGCGGATGACTAAAACTTGCTCAGAAATTGGGGAAAGGATAATGGAAGCAGAGACTTGAATCTCTACCCTAGAGGGTGAGATGGCAGCGCAGGAGACGCCAACTGAGGCGCTAACAACGCATAGAGACGATCTAGCTATGGAGATCAAGGACATGGAGAATCGCCCAAGGCAGAACAATCTAAGAATTCTTGGTATACCCGAAGGGGTTGAGGGGGCAGACCCCCGTAAATTCGTAGTTAAAC
This sequence comes from Lissotriton vulgaris, assembly GCF_964263255.1. Classification (NCBI taxonomy): domain Eukaryota; kingdom Metazoa; phylum Chordata; class Amphibia; order Caudata; family Salamandridae; genus Lissotriton; species Lissotriton vulgaris. The sequence goes on along the minus strand of NC_141697.1, from coordinate 408,548,703 downwards.
TCTTTACCGAGGCTTTTCATGAGCTAGTTCATTGGTCATGGGATATTGAGATACAGCAAGCCCACAGATTCCCTTTTCAAGTGAAAGAAAATCAAGCTAATACGAGGCCTGGGGCCATATTGATATGTCTATCTAATTTCTTGTCTAGACAGTCACTATTTGATTTAGACAGGCCAGATAGACAGTGAGAAGCGGTTGGAGTAGAATTCTTTTTTCACCCTGATTTTTGCCCCACTACTGTGGAAAAGCGATGGCAACTCCGACAGCTAATTGCGCCTTTTCAAGAGAAGGGGGCACAAGCATTTCTCTTAGCTCCATCTAAATTGAAAATTATCTACAAAGATAAAACAAGGCTTTTTTTCCTCTGAGTTGAAGGCGAAAGAATATTTACAAGAGATTAAGCACTAGGGAAACAATATATACAAGTGGGTGACTGCAGGTAGCACAAGTAATAATAATGTTTTAAATGCTTGTACTGCTTTTCCAAGATAAAAAAGTGCGAAAATCCATTACCGTGTTTAAAATGTTTTGTTCTTAATATGTGTTACTTATGGGTGAGTCAAGGGTAGTATGCACCGGGCAGACTTGGGAGGACATGGGTGGTTACAAGGCTCTCCATCACTGTAGACCGCTGGGTCTATTAGCCTCCTTGTTGGGGAAGGGGGGACATCCATTGATAGAGGAGGCAGGACAGGGGAGGAGGGAGGTGGCTGCACTATGGGGAGGAGGGTGGCAACCAATGGGGTGGGTTTGCTGGGGTAAAAATCATAAAAGAGTCAGTAACTATTTTCAGAACCTTTGAAAGAAAAAGGAAGCCAAGAAAGATAGGAAATGTTATCTATTGTTTCAAACCAGGATAAATGGCATGTTTAATTGTGTGTACATTTAATGTGCAGGGACTTAATGATAGGGGGAAATGGCAAAGAGTCGCTTGTAAAATAAGAAATATGTCACCTGATGTAGTTTGTATCAAAGAGACATATTTCTCTTGGAACAAACAATTATTTGAAAAATTTTTGGATTTGAGATGCAGGTTTGCACCACTCAAGGGACTACCACCAGAGGGGCCGCTATACATGCCAAGAAGGGTCTTTTAAAAAGGACAAAAACTTCTGCAGACAAATACGGGCAATGGGCCATGATTGAATGTAATATAGCAAATAAGAAATGCACAATATGCTCTGTATATGGCTCCAATCATGATGAGAATGAAGTTATTGAATATCTAAATACAGAATTAGCTAACTGGGCAACGCCCTTAATACTTGCTGGGGATTTCAATATTCAACTTGAAGAAGCTACTAAGGGACCAGGGGGAGATAAGTATGTGGGTAAGAAACCTAAGGTATATAAAGCGTTACAACATCTCCTCCATGAACATGGTCTAGTTAATGTATGGCCCAGGTTAAAACACCCTGGACCTGGATATACGTACTATTCGTGTCCTCATCAAAAACTGACCAGATTAGATTACTGTTTTGTAACTAAAACTTTCCTAAAAGATGCACAAATATCAATATTTTCTTGTATAACATCGGACCACAATCCAGTTGTGTTGAGACTTGCAATGCATGGCATAATGCGACCTAGAAGTACATTTTTCATTAACGGGAAATTATTGGTAAATGAAGAGTTTGTTAGTCATATTCGCAAATGGGTGATAGAATTTTTTCCGATAGAATTTTTAACCATAAATTGCGACTCTACCACGCTTGGTATAGTTTGGCATGCAATGAAAGCAGGACTCAGGAGGTAGATACTGAGCTTGGACTACATGCACAGAAGCAGCTTAGACAACGCCAGATGCAGCTATATGAGCACTTACGCCGCTCTGAATATAATTTGATAGAGGCAGTTCGGGGTAAGGTAGATATCATACAGGCACAAACAGAGGTGGCTTGGGCAAGGACAGGATTAACGGGGAGTAGGCCAAAGATATTGCTAAAAAATACCATCTTTTCAAGAAAGAGTGTTAAGTGTTTGGGGAGACAACAGGTAGATGCCTTGCAAAAAAGATCAGATGCAAGGAGGTTAAGAACTCTATAGCAGCAATTGAGGATTTGTCAGGGAACATAATGGAAAGACCGAAGGGTATTTTAGAAGTATTCAGGACATTTTATGAGAAACTGTATTCTGAGGATAGTAATACTCCAAATGGTCGGGAAGAGTTATATAAAGATCTCTATAGGATAATTATGGGTGAAGAAGATAAGAAGGTATTAGAGGATCCTATTTCGATGCAGGAGTTGACAGACGCCATAGGCTCATTGGTTATGGGGAAAGCTGCAGGCCCCAAAAGCTGCCATTAGAAATATATTAACTGTTGCTACCAGAAATTCAGGCAGATATGCTTGCGGTTTGTTGGGAGGCACAAAAAGGGGCTGCCCCGGCATCTTGGGATGAAGCCAGCATCATTGTGTTTTTAAAAAAGAAAAACCTCCTACACTGCCAGGGTCATTTAGACCGATATCCCTTATAAATTGCAATGGCAAAATGTACGCGAAAATACTAGCGTTAGTCTATCTGGGGTTATTACGGCATTAGTTTTGGTCCATCAGCACGGGTTTACACCAGGTAGAGGTAAGGTCAACCACATAAGCAGAGTAACAACACTGCTTGATATTGCCAACACATGCAAAATGCCATGTGGGGTGATATTATTAGACGCAGAAAAGGCTTTCGACCGTATCTCCTGGGAATTCTTATGGGCTACATCGAGGGGACATGGAGTTGGTCCTCGGTTCATTCAGGCAATCAAGACAATGTATAGCTCTCCAAAGGCACGAATATGTGCACTAGGGCTGGAATCAAACCCTGTCATTATATCAAGAGGTACCCTACAAGGATGCCCCTGTTCCCCTCTGCTATTTGCATTATATATCAACCCGTTCCTAAACCTATTAGAACAAAGACTGAATAAACAACTATTAGGTCCTAGGCTGGAACGGGTTGATATATTTGCATATGCAGATGATATTGCAATAGTTTCACCGGACCCTGCTATTACACTTGTACAGACTAAACAACTGGCAGCAATATTTGGGAGGAGCTCAGGGTACAAATTAAATCTAGCAAAAACACAATTAATCTGAACTGATCAAACTCAATTCAGTGATCCGAGAGCTATGGCACCACACCTGGGAATATGCCTGAATGCGTGCCTGTATTCAATGGTTAAGTCTAATTGGGAACCTCTTCTCAGCAAGATTAAAAAAGACTTGGATGGGATGGAAAGTCTCCATTTATTAATGCTGGGAAGATGTAATGTTCTCAAAATGAATGTTCTCCCAAAGGTTCTCTATTTTTTAGGGCAGTTCCACTCGAGATTACAAGGAAACAACTGCAGAGACTGCAATCTATCTGCAATAGTTTTCTATGGGCACAGGGGAAGCCCCGGCGAGCATGGAAATGTATGACCCTTCCACGTGATACAGGGGGATGGGCAGTTCCTAATTTCCAGTTTTAGTATTGGGCATGCTTATTACAGCATATTGGAATTTTATTGGTTGGGACTAATGATGAAAGCGAAGGGGATGTGTCTTACATATTCCAGCTATTACTTGGCACAAGGGCAGAGAGAACTTTCTTTAAAATTCTTGAGCCCAGCTACTACAAAAAGACCCGCTTCAAGGTGCTTCAGGCCGCCCACAAGGCCTGGCTTCAAATAAGGAGACAACTAAATATAGGTAGGATAAACCACTATACCCCGACGGATGATGCAGCCCTGCTTCCAGCTATCTTTCTAGATGGTGTTATGAACAGATGGAGAAGTAAAGAAGTTACAACCCTGGGTCAGTTGGTAGATAGTAATGGTGTGACGACATACACCTAATTGATAGCTAACTGTGATCTTCCCAAATCAGATTTTTTTAAATACTTACAGATTCAGGACTTTTTGTGTAAAAGGAGGGATATCTCTTGCCTAGCTGAGGAAAGCAAGCTTTTCGAAACTGTGAAGGACCCGGGAAAAATTGGGAGTAAATATTAGGCATTTATTGATTTGCAAAAGGATGATGTTGAGGCACAAAATGCTAAATGGAATACTAGATTGCTGGTAGGGGGCAATATTTTAAAAGAATCTATTCTCTTAGCCGACAAACTTTTAATATCCTCAAATTTGAAAACACAACAATACAAAACCATGTTCAAATTATATTATACACCAGCTAAAATTGCCCGCTGGGGCAGGATAAATGAGGATAAATATACTCGATGTGAGAGGGAACAGGCGGATATAGTCCATATATTTGCTACATGCCCAGACTTGAAATTGTTGATAAATAGGATGCAGATTTTCTTAACTGAAGTAACAGGGGCACATATTGAGATAACTCCAATAATTATGTTGTTGGGGGTTGTAGAGGATGAAGCGTCTACACATGGAATGTATACATGCAGATATTTAATATATATTGCTGCTGCAGTTGCAAGATTATGTACAGGTTCACTGTGTTGCGCCAGAAAGAACCCCCCACGTTTGAGATGTGAAGAGGAAGGCTTTTTGCCATCTGTAAACTTGAAACTAACCTGTATGCTCTCAAAGGGCCACAGAAACGAAGCTTGGGCGGTAAGATTTGGGGGGCTTTAAAGGAACTGCTCGCCTGGGAAGGCTCTATTTTATTCTTTTTTATTAAGTGTCCTAATTTATGTTTTTCGGGTTATATCTATGTGTAGCGTAAACTAGGACTTAAGTATTACGCAGGGATGTTGGTGCCCCAGAGTGGACCACATATATATATATATATATATATATATATATATATATATATATATATATATATATATATATATATATATATATATATATATATATACATAACAATGTATATAAAAGCTTTTTGTCTTATGATGTTGTTTAATTCCCTATGTCTCTTCTTTTTTTTTCTTTTCCTCTTTTTCTTTCTTCTGGGTCTGGTGTGGATATCCTGTGTTGTCTTCTGTAATAGTCTACTGGCTTATTTAAATAAAATAAAATAAAATAAAATAAAAAGCCATGACTTATCCACCCCGCTTGTCACCTAAAATATTTAACCCAGGCTTCCCTCAGCACTGACTGATCCTGGCTTTTGTGACTAGTTTCAACATGCTCCCCCACTACTTGGTAACCTATTTGATAACAGAGAGCTCGTTTGTTGCAAGACCTGTGTCCAGGCTTTCAATTTAACCCCGGCCAACAACTGCAGATTACTGTAGCACCTTCATTGAGCACAGACCAAGATTTGTAGAGACAAGGGAGGAAGAGAGCTGACATATAACGAAGCACTTTTTTTCAGGAGGGCAGAGTAGTATCAGTATAGCTGACTGAAAAATACTTTGTAGCGCTTAAACATAGTTATGTGACTAAATATTAGAAGAATTAAATGCAGACGGCACAGAGGGAAAGTGGGGACTCCTATGGTTGAGAGCAACTAGATCCTCTATCTACTCGCAGTATAAAGAAAACTCTTATTAACGTATAATGTGATGGTATTTCACACCAGTGAGACCGCAGGTAATGTTTAGCTCCCCAGAGGTATTTTGGAGGAGTTGTGGTGCAAGAGGTGCAGTGTCCCACTTATGGTCGAACTGCCCAAATATTTAAGAATATTCAACCCATGTAGCTCAATTTATGTTGGAAATTACATATCTGCCTTAGATCTCAATCCAATGGTATAGCTGCTTGTGTATTCTGGGGGAGGGGGACAATACCCTGTAGCAACACAAACTGAAAAGTTAAGAACATATGTTTTTAGCGCTAGTCTGTTCATCGTACAGTTCTGGAAGATGACCAATCCCGACCAATGGGCTTGTGGTTGCCTAAATTGTGGACAACATACGCTATGTAGAAGCTGATGGCTCTTGTCCACATTAGAATGGAAACATTTGAATAACTTTACCCATCCTGTTGTTTATCCTATCTGAATGGCGGTGAGTTTGGCAGTGTGGCTAGACGTTTAGTGTCAAATGTGGCCAAGAGGTCGGTAACGTGCCTGCTGTCATAGCTTTTAGTTATACAGTATACAATGGATTTGTCTATTTTTTTTTTAGTTCAGCAGATAAGCAGTTTTCATGTTCCAAATCTGGTAGCTTGAAGGCACGCACCACTTACCCGAAGACAGACTCCGAGTGAGGTCATTCAAATGTATGTGCTTCAGCAAGTTAACTTACATTTTGCTCCTTGGGCCTATATTCCTTACATTAAGATGGAGCTGATCTTCCAGTAGGAGACCCAAAGATTCCACATTTTTGAAGAAATCAGAAAAATTCCGAAGGAAGTTAGACTTTCCAGGATCTCTTGGAAAGAGAGGGAATGGTCTGGCTTCCGTTTCATGCGATCACTCAACATATTTTTAAACATCAAAGAATAAATCCTCGTTCATACAGTAACACGTTTCCATTAGAAAGCCTAACAGACACAAAGCAGCAGTTCTGTGATACAAAGCAGCAGTTGTGTTGAATCAAAGTTTACATAATATATGAGTTTTTATGAACTAAGCACAAATAGGAATAAAAAAGCAAGCATGTGAAGGAAACACATGAATGACCGAAGCAGTCTTTTGAATCAAATATTTAATAACTCTATTATAAAAACACTTTTTCGTTTGTAGCTGCTCTTGTACGTGCCAGCATAAATTTGAAAAGCTGCACTAAATAACTTAAACGAAAAATAGGCTCTGGCTGTTTACTGTTTAAGATTCAAATATCGAGATCACTAAAACATCACAGAATTGAACAATTAAATAAGTGTAGAATATTCTTAAAGCTTTAATGCATGCTAAAATTATACTGCTAAAGGTGATATTGATCCTGCTGGACCTCAGCGCGGCGTTCGACACTGTAGCGTATAACATCTTGCTACAGTGTCTGAACAGAGGTGGCATCTCTGGCACCGCGCTGAGATGGATCCAAGATTTCCTTAATGGAAGAAGCTTTCGGGTCAGGCAAGGAGACTGCTATTCAAAGGGGGTGCCTTTGGGCCAAGGCGTGCCACAGGGCTCGTCATTGAGCCCAACCCTCTTTAATATGTATGTCGCGCCTGTTGCCTCGATTGTGGAGAGCCATGGCCTCCAATTGGTCTCTTACGCCGACGACACGCAGCTGGTGATCTCCCTATCACACGCGCCCTGTCTTGCTGCCGATGGCTTCCGTTCGTGCATGAAAGATCTTGCCGAATGGATGGCCATCAATTGCTTGAAGCTGAACGGCAGCAAGACAGAGGTGCTGGTGGTGGGGAGAGCCCAGTCTGCTTGGTCGTCGGCATGGTGGCCATCCTGCCTTGGATCTACCCCAACCCCCTGCCAAGAGGCACGTAACCTGGGGGTGTGATTTGATGCGGGTCTTACTTTTGGCCCCCAGATAAATCGGGTGGTGGGAGTCTGTTTCGGGATTCTGAAGAAATTAAGGAAAGTCCTTGACTTACTCCCGATTGAGGCCCGTCAAACCCTGGTCCATGCTCTGGTGACAGCTAGGTCGGACTATGGGAACCTGCTGTACCTGGGGGCTCCAGAAAAAAGTATGGCTCACCTACAAGTGCTGCAGAATGCGGCAGCGCGTTTGATCCTCAGATTGCCCAAAAGGGCGTCTTCTAAGGCGGCCCTCCAGCAGCTACACTGGCTCCCTGTGAGGAGAAGAGTAGAATATGAAGCCCTCTGTACCTGTCATCGCATCCTGAATGGCAGGGCACCCGACCCTCTGACTAAACTGATCGAAGTGTACGAACCAACACGTGCGCTCAGATCCACAGGGGGCGGCCTACTGAGGATCCCGAGAATCAAAAAAGCCTGCATGGGAGGTAGGTCTTTTAGATGCCTAGCGGCTACTAATTGGAACAAACTGCCAGCGGACTTGCGCCTGGAACCGGAGGAGACTAGGTTCCGAGCGAAACTTAAAACATTTCTCTACTCTAAATAAGTGTCCGCTCAGTTTCTGTGTCCTCTGTTAGCTGCCTCTCCCACTTTCAGCGCGTGGACACGCCGGTGTGCGTAACGCAGCGCTCTACAAATGTCCCAATAATAATAATAATAATAATGTCCCAATAATAATAATATTCTACCACGTATAAACACCAAATGGGGCAAGCAGTATTAGGTCCCAACTATGTTTTGCATCTCAGACTTTATTGCCCAATTATGCACTTTTTTGTCTGCACTAATGGGGGGAAAATCAGCTTATGCTTTAATATTTGAACGGCTATGTGCAAAATAATATGCTGACAGTGATGGTTACCAGCCCTCCGTGTTGCTACTTTTTTTTCACTGCTGTTTCACAAGTGGTCACAAGGGGTGTCTTTTTCATTACGCTTTATGTTTTAACAGCTAACCTCGTGCACCACAAATTACGTCTCGAGGATGGACCTAACAAGCTTCAGTAAAAGAAAATATTTTCCAAAGAAGTATAAACTTGGTTCCAAGACTGCTTTTTCGTTGTAGTTATTTTTATAACTAGTTTGACAGCAAGCCTATTGCCAGATGTTGTGTGATGAAAACTAAAAATGGTCTTTAAGGAGCACGACCAGGAAAAGATATTGGGCTCCGCCCACATGCTGGTAGACAGGAGTACATCTTGTGATTGGGTAAAAGGTATGTGCTTCCACAAAAAAGTGCTTGCCCTCCACTTGACTGTGATCATTTTATTTAGCCCGCTGCCTGAGCTTCAACTTGCACAGGCAAGTACATGACATTGTAATGCAGTTAGGAGTGTCTTAGATAACGAGATAATTTAGGGTGTTTTTCTCTGGCAGCTGCAAAGATGGGAGGAGTTCGGAGTGTAGCTTTGTGTTTTAGAGCCCAGGCCAACACTAGTCTACATGGATTTTGTAGGTCTAACTTGACAGTGCAATTGGTGCTTGTGATCTACAAAAAAGATCTTTCAGAATCTTGCTGAGAGGGATTTAGGTTCCACTCACATGTTGATCCCTAAACACAGAATCTGATTGGGCCAGTATTGCGTGCTTCCACTAAAATTGACTGAAGCCCAAATTTACAAAGAAGTCACACACGCAGGGCAGCAATTAAAGTTGCTGCGCTGTGTTTCATAAATGGGAGAGAGCAGAACAGGACCATATCTACTAAGATGTGGTGCTGTTCTGTGCTCTCCCTGCACAGGTGCACTTTAGGGAGCCATCCACAAACCCAGAGACCTTGTGTCATAGTGCAAAGGTGTCAGTGTTGTGGAAAGCGTAGGTTTTGTAGTAGAAGGCATCCCTTGAATCAAAAAAAGTATGTTTTTAAGGCATTTCCCATTTTCTATGTGTGTTGTACAATGCAGCACACAATCAAAAAAGGAAAACCAATGAAAAATGAAAAGATTTCTCCTTGTCAAGTCTGCCTCGAGGAGGTGCAGGGTTTTGGCAGCAAATCCCTGTCCAGAGTTCTTTGTAGTTAAGGATTTACATCAAAAACCTTCGGTGGTTGCATGGGAACGTCCATGCAGCACCCATGGAATGCCCACTTGACACAAAGTAACACAAGGCAGCGCAATGCGAAGCTTTGTGCTAATTTGGTGTCAATCCAACAAAAATAATGATTTGCGTTGGATTGTAAAACCTACCACAACACTTTGGTCAAGTTTGCAATAAAAAAGCTAACCTGACACAAAGTGCTTGGGAATCTAGGCATATATGCATTGCAATTTTTGCCTTGTGGCAAAGTTTACACTCGATACAGCAGGACTAAGCTGGTTATGGCGGTAAACCAATGATTATGGCTATAGACCCGATCTGTTTATTATGAAATGTTATGATAAAGGCACTAGGCCAGTTGTCTTCATCATGAAAAGTATATGTTAAAATCCATAAGCATATAAATGTTGATTGATATTATTCTGTATTACGGCATACAGATAGACATTTTGTTACATGGAATCTCATTGATTAATGTAGTAGGCAACGGTTTTGAAGGTATACAAAACTTTTGGGTGTATGCGATTTATAGGCGCTCATATAGTGGTAAACTCTATTATTTCTTCATAGATAAATTACTCTGGTGCATCCAAGATTTGGGAAGAGTAGACCCTACTTCCCTACATTCAATCAAAGATTGAAAAGCTACAAAACAGTAGTTTTTGGAGTACACAAGCACACATATAGATTCTTAGTCATGTAAAAATCACAAGATACACAAAATGAATTATCTCGAAAATAAACAGTGAGGCTCTTGTAGTTCTGTTCTTTATTTTCTTCACATTCCAATCCCTTGTGCCAACGCATTTCACCGTGGTTGGGTTATCCTGCGGCTTCGTCAGGGATGGAAATAACACAGAGTTTGCATTTGTAATTCACAAGTCAGTTTCTTAAGTCTATGCTGTTAGAGCACACAACAATGCAACCAAGTGCAAAGGAACTAGTCAAATTGTGCAGTGTACAATATTTCAGAGTCATCTCTTATCATCAAGTATCGAATCACACCACGTAAATACATGAACATGAATATGGAAAAGACAAGCATATCCAAGTCATAACTTTAACATCTAGTTCAAAGTGACAGCGTGATCATTTGTTCCTTATTTGAAGCAATCTCAATGACCAAAGTGTTTTAAATTTATGTAACCCATGTGTAAAAAATATAAAAACGTGCATGATTCTTGATGCCAGTACCTTAGACTTCTCACAGTTTTATTGCCTGATGGAGTAGAGGAAAAATTCCTTGTTACTAAGCAGAGTATGCGAGGCAAGGTTTAATTAGACATTGTCTATCTCAAGATTGCCATAAGTGTCCAAAGCAAAAGGTCCTAACTCGCTGGAGTTGTTTCACGCTAGTAATCTCCATCCTCAAAGGTTTATCAAAAGTCAGTCACAACTTCAAAGTCTATTTAAAAGTTTCCACGTGTCAATCAGATATAAGCAACGAATATGGTCTAGAACAAAATCAAGTAACGTCCTGATTAGTCTCATTTGTCCCCAGTATATACACAAAGCCTGAACAGTATTATCACGTACACTGGAGCCCATAGGCAACAAGGTCACTAGTTGTATATCGTAGAAGCAACCAAATTAAGTCTTACCTTAATTAAATACCACAGAAACTCCTCTATTCCACAGTTTGTTATAATGGCACAAACAATTTCAAATCATTCCGGTATTATGGACTAAAAAATCCCGTATAAAGCAATAGCGCTGCAAGGCAATGAACTCATTCACCTGTAACAGTAACGAAGGAGCGGGATCAGAGTGAGTTCTTAAGTCTTATTCCCAAAATAAAGTACCTAGGAATGCGTCATGGAGAAAAATCTCTTAGCTCGTATTAAGAATAACGTGAACCTCTCGGTCGAGTTCAGTCCGTGTACAGGCGAGCAGCTCCGTCTTCCGGGTCTGCGCTAATGAGGTTTTGCGCAAACATTGAAAACAGACCTCATTCTCAGTTAGTCATTATTGGACGCCATCTTAGAATGGTGTCCGTTATTAAAGTATTAGAGGCGAGAACCATTAAAGTCTAGAGATATCACCCACAAGATACCCAAACACTTGTAATGTTATTTATAACATCCAAGAACACAGTGATATGAAATCGCAAAACTCACTCATAAGCCGACTTCTGATGGGGTAATTAGATATTGTGCGCCATCTTAAACTAGTAGTGCTTAATGAGTGCGAGCTTCTAAACAAATTTCCATATCTTTGAATCAGGTCAGTTAATATTAACAGATTAACAAATGATATATCTAGTTCTACAAACCTCATTATTAACTCCTCTCTGGCAGGTAATAGTTAAGCGATAACCTAATTTCCATGTTACTCTTGAACCACAAAAGACAGTCATTCTGATATGATTGTCCACTAATTCGATCCCCCTGAATAATCCTGAAAAAATATTTAGCAGTTCATAATGGACCTGAGTTCCAAAATTATAAAGAATAGCTTACGACTAGAAATACGTAAAGTCTTGAAAACGTTAGTGATTCTCAAGTTGTTGGTGGAGTTAAGTCGGTATCTTTATGTCTGTGTTCAGATAATATGCATATAACCCGTAGAAGGCATATACATACTGATAGTCAGGAAACCCTCAAATGTATTATCCATAAAGGATGGGTGATAACATTACTAACTCACTCCCGCCCTATCCCTGCATTACTGTATGCAGACGATTCAGTCATCCTAGCAAGGACACCCAATCAACTTCAGACTCAACTAGAAAAATACTGTGAATTTATGTCCTCTCTTGGTCTCAAAGTCAATAAGTCCAAGACTTTCGTTATGAATATCGGGAAGAGAGCCCAAAAATGTAAATCTCTCTTTATTGAGAAGACCAGATTAGAAACTGCTAATACCTACCCCTACCTAGGTATTCTCATTGATAATCATCTGTCCTGGAAACCTGCCATATCCAGCAAAAAACTGCAGTTTCAACGCACAACATCAGCACTGACTTCATTCTCTAGGAAACTGGGTAAGCCCGCTCCTACTGTGCTTTTGAAGATCTACCAAGCTAAATGCATGAGTGTGGCTACATACGGGGCTGGAGTCTGGGGCTATGTGTCTGCAGACGAGCTACAAATCATAGAAAACTACTTTTTGAAATACATATTAGCCCTCCCCTGTAGTGCTCCTACTTACGGTGCCCATGTGGAACCCGGTTGGGAGTATCTGACTGACATCATTAGATACCAGCCGATTCTACTATGGCACCGTATATGGACTCAGGAGCAATGTCATCTAACTAGGTCACTAATATCTGACTGTCTCACTTTGTCCCATTGGAAAAAGATTCCTTGGCTGTTATATGTTTCAGAATTTTTGACAGATTTGAACCACCCTGCATATTTCACTGACCCTGAATCTCTATTGGGCATATCTAGAAAATCTTTGAAAAAGCTATGTGCTGACCACTTAAGCGATCTTCGTCTGTGTTCTGAACTTGTCAAAAAGTCAAATGTTCACCTAACGATGGTCCAAACTTCTTATGGCATTCAACCTTATTTGTCTTTTTTTCTGTCAAATCATGAGAGGTATGTTTTAACCAGATTTCGGTTTGATGTATTCTATCGCCTTGTCTCACTGCCTGTGCCCTTAGACTGGTCACGGGAATTAACAAACTGCCCCTGTGACGGTCTTACTCGCCAGTCAACTCTGCATGTAACCTTTTTCTGCGGTTTCTATAAATCCCAGCGGAAACGATGGTTGGTTCCATTGCTCCGGCACTTAGGACTGAGAAGATGCAGACCGGCTCTTTTGGCACTTCAATACTTAGATACCCCGTACGTTGCCAAAACTGTTGCCTGTTTTCTCAAAGCCTGCTTGAAAACTCATTCCCAACTATTGGCAACTGTTTCCTAAGATTTTACTGACTACTGTGCTACTATTCTTGTATATAGAGTGTTAGTGTTTACTTGTAAAATGCCTGCCTTCCGTAGCAACCAATGAGCAAACTGAATTTTTACTGACTATTGTGTTATTATTCTTGTATATAGAGTGTTAGTGTTTACCTGTTAAATGCCTGCCTTCCTTAGCAGCCAATGAGCATACTGATTTTTATAATGTTGTAATGTTTTAAAATGTACTTTTTATGATTGTAAATTCAATCGAAATAAAGTTATCTTTTGACTTTGACTCACTCCGTTGTCATCGGTACTGTAGCAACTTGCCTGTACCATTTCAAAGTCAGTATTACATGAAACATGCGCTGAGCCCATATTAAGTCACTGGATCATTCATATTTCATAAATCCGTTCAGTCTCCCAGGAAGTATTGAAGCTCCTGGTCACAGTTTATGCCATTCTCTACAGCTTTCAAACGAATAATCCACCTTGCCTCACATCTCGGCAGCATAAGTTCCCTGTTACCTCCTTGTGGATCAATTTTAACCTGTTCAATCCCAAAGAACCTAAAGTTTTTGTTTTCATTTTGGGCTGAGCAGTTGTGTACATGTTCTGCTATTGGGTACCTGATGTCATTCTGTTTAAGTGCTCTCTGGAGTTCCCCAATGCGCTCTCTGAGCATTCTTATTGTGCTTCCCAAGTATATTTTACTACATTTGCATTGAATTACATATACAACATATTTGGTACTGCACGTAATATTCGTCAGTATATCATACTTTTTTCCATTTTCCATCTGAAAATCATTTGTTTTATCCTTAGCACATTTGCAAACCCCACAGTGCCCACATTTGAAGAACCCTCTAGAGTGTTGGTCTAACCATGTCTCTGACTTCTTGATAGGATAACTAGGACATAACAGTCTGCCTAGCATTTTCCCTCTACGATATGTAATTTTTGGGTGCACTCAAATGTGGCTTTCCAAAGCCTTATCTAATTTCAAAATGTGCCAATGTTTGTTCATGCTTTCTCGTAGGGTTAAGCTTGTTGGGGTATAGTTAGCAATAACCCTTATTGACTGGGAATCAGTAATATTTATTTTTGATGGTTTCAAGGTGGATGTACGATTTATGTTTATTGCTCTCTGTTTAGCTGCCTGGATGTCTCATTTGCAATAACCTCTACAGAGGAATCTCCCTTCCATGTCTTCAAGACAGTCCATAAAATATTGATTCTTGCTGCAGATTCCTCTTGCCCTGGTGGAGAAGTGTGGCTCACTGGTTAGAGCAGGCAGACCCTGAAGCAGAGGTCAGACCCGGGACCAGGGTTCAATTCCCGACGCGGCAGGGGCTTGAGTAAGCATGGGCGGAAAATCCGTTACGCTCGCGGATTTTGCGGATTTTCGGTAAATTCGCAATCCGCCAGATTCGCGAATTTCCCGCAAAATCCGCAAATTCGCACGCAGCAGATTTTTTTTCTTTGCGGTGTAAGTTCGCAATTGCGAACATGTAGGTGCGGCGGGCAGCAACAATCTCGCACTCGCGAAATTACAAAAATTGCAATTCCGCACAAGAAATCTACTAGCAAGCAGCATAGACCTTCTGAAAATGATTATTTTTATCAGAATAACTCCTCAGGTTGACATTTGCCCTCACTTTTTTAGATTTGAGGCCTTTTGATTTTCTTTGGATAACTTTTGGATTAGAAATCAACTTTCTCATATAAGCTTGGTGGGGCATTAAAGTTGCTGTAATGCTGCTCTGCAGAAAAACGAGTTTTGCAAAAGTGAAAGCAGGTTCAAAAGTTCAAACTCATCATTAGTAACCGTTCCCTGTAGTGCTTCCTGACAAGGGCCCCTCCAAAGTTCAGTTGCTAGTTGCAACAATTGTTCAGTTGCTAGTTGCAACAATTGTATGACCCTGCTCTGACCCTCACAGCAGGCTCATAGAATAGCTACAAGTAGGCCACAAAGGTCCTGGAAAAACAAATTGCACTGCAACAGAAAGCAAATTACAGATAAGGATGCAGGTGCCAGACTGGAATTTTAAAACAGTGACACATTAATAAATCAACCCCAAATTAATTCATGTCAGTTGAAGCAGGCAGGTGTGCTTGCTTTTTCCCCCCACAATCTACAGTGATGATGAACCAGAGGGTGGCATAAGGCATTGATGTACCAGAGGGTGGCATGGGTAAAACAGAGGGTGGCAGGGGTGAAACAGAGGGTGCTGGGAACCTATGATGATGAACCAGACGTAGAAACAACATAATCGTGACCGTTGCGAGCCGACATGTAAGTTCGCGATTGCGAACTATTACAAAACCCTCGCGAACTGTCAGAAATCCTTGCGAACTGGCAGAAATCCTTGCGAACACAAAAAAAATCCGCAAATTCGCGAGAATTCGCGGATTTTGCGGATTGCGAGTTCGCAAATTCGCAAAATTCGCGAACGCCAGATTCGCAAAATTCGCCCATGCTTAGTCTTGAGCTCAAATGTCCATGGACTCGATAATTCTCGCTTCGGTGCCTGACCTATTCATGGCTTCACACTCTGCAACTCTGGGCATTAAGCTTGCTTAATCTCCACAACGGCCCCCCCGCGGCGGGATGCCTGGCTTTCACCTTGGGGATGCCCTGTAGGGGCTATCTCACAGGGAAAAGCCAGGACGGGTTCCCAAGGCAAGCGCGGAGATACCCTTTCGGGGGTCGATTCTGGCGCCATATAAGAAACATAATAATGATAATAATAATAATAATAATCATCTACCCGAATGGGATAGCTCTTATTTGGTGCCTTGGGTGTGCACTCTTAGCATGCAAAACTGCATTACATGCAGTTGGTTTCCGATACATTTTACTCAAGATTTTATCTCCAAAAAACCACTGTTTTGTAACTTTTCAATCTTTGATTGAATTTAGGGAAGTAGGGTGTTCTCCTCTCAAATCTTGGATGCACCAGAGTAATTTATCTATGAGAAAATAATAGTGTTTTGTACGACTTATCTGAGGAAGGCTGCTCCATAGGCACTTAACAAATAAATATAATCTGCAAAATGAGTGACGATCTAGACAGAGATAGACTAGCAGCTGAACTATTTGACAATCTATGCAAAGGTAGCACTGTTGGTGAAGCAGTTAAGAGTGGGAACCAAACTAAGAATGAGGGATTGAAGGACAAATTTCTTAAGCTTGAGAGACTAAAAAAATGTGAAATGTCCAAGTGGTGGGATGGAGCCACCCTAAAGCAGTATGCAAAGTTGAACAGGGTACCTAGGGGGCTCCGTTCTCAGATTATACCAACATACGATGGTAATTGATGAAGACTTACTAGAGGTATGGGAGAAAGAATTAACATCTAGTTCAATGAAATTAATGGAGATTCTCATGAAGAATGCAGACAGGAAAGTCAGGAAGTTACAAGCTGGGATTGCGCAAATCAAGGGTGAGATTACAACACTTAATCTGCCCGATCCAACAGCTAAGAACTATGACATTTTAAAAGTTATCTTGGGTACACATCAAAACGATATCACACAAAGAAAAGCTCGCAAATTGAAGCAAGATGAGATTGATTATAACAGTGGGAGGGTGTTTACCTTTTCAAAAAAATATGACTACCTCATGCAAGTGGATAAAACCAGGAGAGTGCCAGAGACGATATCTGAAAGCTCTAGCACCACATCACTAAGCACCATTCCTACTAGCAGCAGTGAAACTGAAGGGGAGTCTGGCTCGGGGTTAAGACAGCTACATCCTTTAGGGAATACATCTTTTTCACAAGAGGTGAATCGTATAAAAGGGGGAAACCGGGAGCAAGCCAGACGTGGTGTAAATACAAAAAAAACAGAAGGGGAAAGAAAAGAACAGACAGGAGGAGACAGGGCAGGAATGAAGACAAGATCCTGGGACAAGAAGGAATAACTACAAGAGAGAGTCAAGAAGTGGAAGTGGTGAATCTTTCTGACACTATACTTACAGAAGAGATGACATGTTTACTAAAGAAAGGTTTGGGTTTCTGTCAGAGCACAAGAGGTGATTTGTGTGACACAAAGATAGATCTGTTTAAATGTATCAGAATATTGAAATTAAAGAAATTCTTTATGCAAAACCCCAAACCTAATAAAGAAATTACCTTGCAAATGTGTAGTACAATCTCTAATTCACTCACTATCAATGACATTCAGGACAAAGTAAATCTACTATCAATCACTGAGTTGGAAGAAGATCCAGTCACGATAGCCAGGGTATTAGATGACCTGGACATCAGACCTGACCTAACTATATCAAGTGGACTCAGGGGAAATCTAGGTAGTGCCCAAATCTGATGGGTGGCAACAACATAGAAATATTCCACTGTTTAGTTCTATCAGACCTAGATAACAACACTAGATGTACAGCCTCAAGGGGGCCGGTTAGAGATAATCTGTCAGTACATGAAAGAGAAGCCTTGAAGGGTTTGATGGAAAACACTGAACTAATAATCAGAAATGCAGATAAGGGTGGGAACATTGTTCTGATGAACAAAATTGACTATGATAAGGAAATTTACAGTCAACTGAATAATGTAATGTGTTATGAAAAAGTGGTGCATAATCCAATGTATAACTTAACAAATCTGATTAATGGACATCTAAAGCTATGGTACGAAAAGGGTTTGCTGGACAATGATGAATTTTTATTCTTGAAGGTTAACCGTCCAAGGCATCCTTGCCTGTATACATTACCAAAAATTCATAAGGTTCTCCCTTTCCACCAGGGAGACCGATTGTGTCGGGGATTGGGGGTCCAACTGAACGCCTGTCCCAATATGTAGACATATTTCTCCAACCCATAATGATTAACCTGCCCTCGTATATCAAAGATACACGTCACATTTTGAACATTCTAGGAGACATAAGATGGGACCCAGGCATGATACTTGTTACCCTTGACGTGGTGTCGTTGTACACTAGCATAAAAAATGAATTGGGCCTCAAGGCTCTAAACTATTTTTTATCAAGAAAACTAGCCACTCAGTGGGAACACACACAGATGATACTAGCAATGACAGAATTAATTTTATCAAACAATTGCTTTTTGTTTAACGGAGAATGGTTTAAACAGACTCAGGGTGTAGCTATGGGCTCCAAATTTTTACCCAGCATATGCTAACATCTTCATGGGCTGGATAGATGAGGTATTCATTTGGAGCTCAGGGGCAAGCCATTGGACTGAACATATCCTTTACTGGGGAAGGTTCATCGACGACTGCCTAATGGTCTGGACAGGCCCTGAACAACTACTGAATTAATTTTTTGACTAATTAAATGAGAATTATATGAGGATAAGATTCACCACTAATCATAGCTCGACCAAAATAGTCTTCCTGGATGTGGAATTATACACAAAGGGAGATAAAATCTTGAGTAAAATGTATTGGAAACCAACTGCATGTAATGCAGTTTTGCATGCTAAGAGTGAGCACCCAAGGTACCAAATAAGAGCTGTCCCATTCGGGGAGATGATCAGGGCAAGAAGTAACTGCAGCGGGAATCAATATTTTATGGACTGTCTTGAAGACATGGAAGGGAGATTCCTCCGTAGAGGTTATTGCAAACGAGATATCCAGGCAGCTAAACAGAGAGCAATAAACACAAATCGTACATCCACCTTGAAACCATCAAAGAGAAATAGTACTGATTCCCAGTCAATCAGGGTTATTGCTAACTAATACCCCTACTAGCTTAACCCTACGAGAAAGCATGAACAAACATTGGCACATTTTGAAATTAGATAAGGCTTTGGAAAGCCACATTGGAGTGCACCCCCAAATTACATATCGTAGAGGGAAAACGCTAGGCACACTGTTAAGTCCTAGTTATCCTATCAAGAAATCAGAGACATGTTTAGACCAAAACTCTAGAGGGTTCTTCAAATGTGGGCACTGTGGGGTTTGCAAATGTGCTAAGGACAAAACAAGAGATTTTCAGATGGAAAATGGAAAAAAAGTATGATATCATGATGAATATTACGTGCAGTACCAAATATGTTGTATATGTAATTCAATGCAAATGTTGTAAAATATACATGGGAAGCACGATAAGAATACTCAGAGAACGCATTGGGGAACACCTGAGAGCACTTAAACAGAATGGCATCAGGTGCGCAATAGCAGAACATGTACACATCTGCTCAGCCCAAAATGAAAACAAAAACTTTAGGTTCTTTGGGATTGAACAGGTGAAAATTGATCCACAAGGAGGTAACAGGGAACTTATGCTGCCGAGATGTGAGGCAAGGTGGATTATGTGTTTGAAAGCTGTAGAGAATGGCATAAACTTTGACCAGGAGCTTCAATACTTCCTGGGAGACTGAACGGATTTATGAAATATGAATGACCCAGTGACTTAATATGGGCTCAGCACATGCTTCATGTAATACTGACTTTGAAATGGTACAGGCAAGTTGCTACTGTACCGATGACTACGGGGTGAGTTGGTAATGGGATCACCCATCCTTTATGGATAATACATTTGAGGCTTTCCTGACTATTAGTATATATATGCCTTATACTGGTTATATGCATATTATCTGAACACAGACATAAAGATACCAACTTAACTCCACCAACAATTTGAGAATCACTATCGTTCTCAAGACTTTACGTATTTCTAGTCGTAAGCTATTCTTTATAATTTTGCAACTCAGGCCCATTATGAACTGCTAAATATTTTTCAGGATTATTCAGGGGGATCGAATTAGTGGACAATCATATCAGAATGACCGTCTTTTGTGGTTCAAGAGTAACATGGAAATTAGGTTATCGCCTAACTATTACCTGCCCGGGAGGGGTTAATAATGAGGTTTGTAGAACTAGATATATCATTTGTTAATCTGTTAAAATTAACTGACCTGATTTAAAGATATGGAAAATTTGTTTTGAAGCTCGCACTCATTAAGCACTACTAGTTTAAGATGGCGCACAATTTCTAATTACCCCATCAGAAGTCGGCTTATGAGTGAGTTTTGTGATTTCATATCACTGTGTTCTTGGAAGTTATAAATAACATTACACATGTTTGGGTATCGTGTGGGTGATATCTCTAGACTTTAATGGTTCTTGCCTCTAATACTTTAATCACGGATACCATTCTAAGATGGCGCCCAATAATGACTGACTGAGAATGAGGTCCGTTTTCAGTGTTTGCGCGAAACCTCATTAGCGCAGATCCGGAAGACGGAGCTGTAGCCTGTACACGGGTGAAGGTAAGAGATTTTTCTCCATGACTCATTCCTAGGTACTTTATTTTGGGAATAAGACTTAAGAACTCACTCTGATCCATGCTCCTTCATTACTGTTACAGGTGAATGAGGACAGTGCCTTGCAGCGCTATTGCTTTATATGGGACTTTTCAGTCCATAATACCGGCCTGATTTGAAATTGTTTGTGGCATTATAACAAATTGTGGAATAGAGGAGTTTCTGTGGTATTTAATTAAGGTAAGACTTAATTTGGTTGCTTTTACGATATACAACTAGTGACCTTGTTGCCTATGGGCTCCAGAATACGTGATAATACTGTTCAGGCTTTGTGTATATACTGGGGACAAATGAGACTAATCAGGACGTTACTTGATTTTGTTCTAGACCATATTCGTTGCTTATATCTGATTGACACGGGGAAACTTTTAAATAGACTTTGAAGTTGTGACTGACTAATGATAAACCTTTGAGGATGGAGATAACTAGCGTGAAACAACTCCAGCGAGGTAGTACATTTTGCTTTGGTCACTTATGGCAATCTTGAGATAGACAATGTCTAATTAAACCTTGCCCGCATACTCTGCTTAGTAACAAGGAATTTTTTCTCTACTCCATCAGGCAATAAAACTGTGAGAAGTCTAAGGTACTGGCATCAAGAATGATGCACGTTTTTATATTTTTTACACATGGGTTACATAAATTTAAAACACTTTGGTCATTGAGGTTTCCTCAAATAAGGAACAAATGATCACGCTGTCACTTTGAACTAGATGTTAAAGTTATCACTTGGATATGCTTGTCTTTTCCAGATTCATGTTCATGTATTCACGTGGTGTGATTCGATACTTGATGATAAGAGATGACTCTGAAATATTGTACACTGCACAATTTGACTAGTTCCTTTGCACTTGGTTGCATTGTTGTGGGCTCTAACAGCATAGACTTAAGGAACTGACTTGTGAATTACAAATGCAAACTCTGTGTTATTTCCAGCCCTGACGAAGCCGCGGGTTAACCCAACCACAGCGAAACGCGTTGGCACAAGGGATTGGAATGTGAAGAAAATAAAGAACAGAACTACAGGAGCCCGACTGTTTATTTTCGAGATAATTCATTTTGTGTAGCTTGTGATTTTTACATGACTTAGGGCAAGATGTAGGTAATCTCAATTTACCTATTCTTAAATACTGAATCATACCGATTTGGTATTTAAGAATAGTAAATGAGATGTAGGTAATTTTTCTTAAAAAATTACCGAATCGGTAAGTTTCGGTAAATACCAATTTGGTAAAAGGGGGAAAACATTGAAGGGTGGCAGGGTGTCACTTTGACACCCTGTTGCACCCCTCAATTGTGTATGGGTGCACATGTGGCGCACATACATGCCCTAAGGGCATGTATGTCTGCCCCATCTCACTGTTGGAAAAGCAAAAAAAATGCTTTTTCAAAGGTTTTCATCATTTACGACCAACTTGTAGTTGGTGGTAAAACACGAATCCTTAACTGAGGAATGCACCAACTTGAGTGCTCCCTACATCCTGGATTCGGTAATTTACCAAATCGGTATGTTAAGAATTCGGTATTTTACCGAATCCTTAAATTACCGATTCTGTAAAATACCGAATCCTAAAAAATGCCACCTACATCTAAAAAGCCCAAGTCGGTTACCAACCGGTATTGGCCCTAAGACTCTATATGTGTGATTGTGTGCTCCAAAAACCACTGTTTTGTAACGGTTTTAAAGGCGGTCAACCAGTGTGACAAACCATAGATGTATATAAGGTTTGCTTTTTGAGCTTACTCTCAAAACTATAGGCCTGAGTTGGTTATAGGGGCAATCAATATGCCTGTCTGGTGCACTAAAAACGTTGTGTTCTATGCTATAGGTATAGTCTGCTTATTACGGAAAATTATGACAAATGTAATTGGTCTAGTTTATTAATTGTGAAAAGCAAAAGCATATGTTAAAGCCATTAAGACATTAACAGTTGGTTCTTTTCATATTGTGTTCCAGGTATTTTGTTAAAGGTAATCTCACTGATTACAACATTAGACAATGGTTTGGGCTTTGGCCACCTATCTTGACAAAACCTGATGGTTTTCTCTGTGATGACACTTTTTAGACCCTGTTGAGAGGAGTTGTATATTGTTTTGCAAGCTGTATTTACATATTTATAACTTTATAACTGTATCCACGATGGTTGCCAGTCTATACGCATTTGAATAGGCCAGTGTTGATTAAAGTGTAAAGCCAATGTTAAAGTTTAAAGGCTTCATCGGTTCATTGGGAAAAGTCATACCAGATTTGCTAGGTTTGATCTATTCATTATAAAATGCTCTGACAAAGTCAGTGGGCCTTACCTACTTATTGTGAAAAGCATGCGTTAAGACAATTGGGCTTTTAAGGATGATTTGTTATTACACCGTGCTAAAAGCTGTATGTTATGTTATGTTATGTTGATTTGTATTGCTCCCTAATCCGAGAGGGTATCCAGGCACTTGGGCAGGTATGTAGATGTGTGGTCCCCTAGGCTTTTATACAATGAGCCAAGACTTCAGCTTCTTTCAGGACTCTACAAGTGAGAAGGAGGCTCTGATGTGTTGAGGGGGATCATGACTTAGGCGTGATGTAGAAGAATGAGTGACCTCCTGGGCTGCTTTTGTGGACGTGGGGAG
This sequence comes from Lissotriton vulgaris, assembly GCF_964263255.1. Classification (NCBI taxonomy): domain Eukaryota; kingdom Metazoa; phylum Chordata; class Amphibia; order Caudata; family Salamandridae; genus Lissotriton; species Lissotriton vulgaris. The sequence continues at coordinate 408,525,554 of NC_141697.1, read as the reverse complement.
TCTATGCGAGTGAGAGTGAGGCTGAGCGTAGGTGTCTGGTGCCTTGGTAAAAGTGTGTGTATGTGGCTCATGGCATGGTGTGAGAAGTTTGAATTGGCTGCGTTTGTGAATGGGGAGGGATAGAAAGTTCCTGAGGTGCGGTGTGATGTGGGAGTGGCATGGGAGGTCGAGTTTGAGTTTTGTGGCAGCATTCATGATGGTCTTGCGTCTGTGAATTAGTTGTTTGGAGGTTCTGGTGCAGAGAATATTGCCGTAGGTCAGTCTGCTGGTGATCAGTGATTGTGTGACAGTCTGTTTGAAGTTCTGAGGCAACGATTTTAAGATCTTTCGCAGCATGTATAAGTTGTGGAAGTAGGAGGTACTCACTGCATTGACTTGAGATGTCATGCTGAGCTTGTCATTTAGGAGGATCCCTAGATTTCTTGTGTGCTTTGTGGGCATGAATGTGGCCCTAGCTCCGATGCCCACCATGTGGATTCCCATAGGGAAGTCTTGCTGCCGAACACCAATACTTCCATGCTGTGTTTCAGGCAGTTAGTTTGTATCTAATCCACTACCATGGTCATGCAGTTGGTGAAGTTGGTTCTGACAGTGGTTGTCTTATCCACCAGGGAGAGAATGAGTTGAATGTCATTGGTGTAAGAGATGACATGATTTCTTGTGATTGGATTATGTTGGTGAGTGGTTTCATGTGTATGTTGAAAAAGGTGGGGATGAGGGACGATCTCTGTGGGACACCGAATACCAGTTTCTTGATCTCTGATGTGAAGGGTGACGGCCTGAGCCTTTGGGTTTTTTTCTGTGAGGAAGGAACAGATCCATTTGGGAGCGGATCTTTGTATGCCAATATCGTGGAGTCTACGAATGAGGGTGTTGTGGGAGATAGTGTCATGGAGATAGTGTCACAGTCAGCTGGGAAATCGAACAAGATGAGAGCCGCTGTTTCTCCTCGGTCCTGAATGGTTTGAATGTCTTTGGTGGCCGTAATGAGTGTTGTTTTGGTGCTGTGGTTCTTTTTTAATCCAAATTGAGTATTGCCTAGAACATGCTGAAGCTCAAAGTGGGTTGTGAGTTGCTTGTTGATGGCTTTCTCAATTACTTTGGCTGGATAGGGGAGCAGAGAGATAGGTTGGAAGTTTCTCAATTGATTTGGGTCAACTGTGGGCTTCTTTAGGAGAGTATTGATTTGTGCAAGTATCCATTCATCCAGGAAGGTGGCGGACATAATGGAGGTGTTGATAATGTGGGTCAGGGTGGTACTGATTGGTTATGCTCCCGGGTTGTGGATGTGATGTAGTAATGGGTCCGTTGCGGCCCCTGAGTGGATGGTCCGCATGATTGTCGCTGTGTCATTTCTGATAAGGGTTGTCCATTCGGTTCAGTGGATGTCTTGGGTGGGGGTGGGTAGGTTAGTGATGAGTTCTCTAGGGTTGGGTTGGTGTGCAAAGTTGATGTAGATGTTTGCTATTTTGCTGTAGAAGAAGTTGGATAGGCTGCCGCAGAGTTGTTAGTAGGCAGTGAAGTTGTTTACAGTGGCTGAGGGCGAGACTTATTCCTTGATGATCAAGAAGATCTCCTTGCACCTGTTGGAGCTTGTTTCAATGCGTCTCACTAATGATTTTTTCTTGGTGTCTCACATTTGTGGGTGACAACGTCTGAGTACAGCATTGTAGGTAGTCCTGTTTGTGGTGTCGTGAGTGGCTCTCAATTTCCTTTCTAGCTGTTTATATTGCCAATTGGAGTCTTGGAGGACTTCGGTATACAAGCTGGCCTGCTTCGTTGATCTACTATGCTTGTTGGGTTTGATGGGTGTGAGGGAGTCTGCGCAGTCCTTGATCCAGTTGATGAAGCTGTTGATATCCTTGTCAAGGTTGCTGTGGGGCTAGGCTGCTTCATGCTAAGAGTGCTGAACCAGTCTGCTTCTGTGATTTTACCCCAGCTGGTACTTGGAATGCTGAAACTGGTAGGGGTGTTGACTAGACACCTCTGTTTTGTAAGTGGATGATGGAGTGGTCGATCCATGTGAGCTGCATGGTGTAATTGTACTTGATGCTGTCACTTGTGGTAAAGATGGGCTGTAGTGTGTGTCCTGCAGTTTGTGTTACTTCTGAGTTCAGTGGGTGAGTCAGATGTTGCTCAAGCTTTCGAGGAGTGTTGTGGAGCAGGGGTCAATTCTGTCTTCCAAGTGAAAGTTGAAGTCACCGAGGATCTGGATTTGATGGGAGTGAGGCATCAAGTCTGTAGTGAGGTTTTAAAGCTGGCTTGTAGTCTGGGAGGTTGGTAGACAAGGGTTCCAATCAGTGTGAGGTTTTTGTAGATGTGAAGCTTGAAGTGCAGGTGTTCCATCAATGAGGTGGCATTCTCTGTGGATGTTGTGCATTCGATGTATTCCTTTTAGATTATACCTAGTCCTCCTCCTGGCTTGTGAGGATGGTCCTATTGAGCGATCTTGTAGCCAGCTGGGATTGATATGGCGATGTTGAGAGCCGGTGAGCAGTTGAGCCAGGTCTCTGTGATGTATAAGATGTCAGCTGCATCGCTGCTCAGAAAGTCTCATACTTCAGTTGTGTGTTTGCTGAGTGATTGTGTGTTGAGGCAGGTATTTTGCTACATATATTTCACAGATTATTTGGATAGGCAAGGGGGTTGGTGTTGTTGACCCACCTGAACAAACCAGAGGGATAGGAGATAAACACTACAATGCTCCTTCAGAGACTTTGGCAGTAGATATATTATTTTGCTTGGTCAACTGTAATTTTGTATTAATTTTTACATTTATGTGGGCGTGGTCTGCAGCCGAGGGGAATGGCCGCGTTCTAAAGCGGCTCCTCGGCCCTCGCTCACATATCGGCTTCTAATCCTCAGCCAGCTTGCCTGATTCCCCCTACAACACAGGGCACCGATTGAGCTACAGCCTGGTTGCTGTTGCTCGCTTCCTGGCCACCTCCAGGCCCCGGTGGCCGCTACAGGCTTCCGAATCTCCGCTGTCCCTAGACCTCAAGATGGCGGCCGAGATCGCAGCTAGATACGGGGCCCGACTCCGGACCTGATTCCGCGGTCCTGGTGCCGCTGAGACTAGCTGCAGACAGCGTCGGAGCCCGAAGTGACGCCTACCAGCTGCCCTGCGGAGTTCCTATTCCACGAGCACCGGTGAGTGCTGACCTGTGTGGCGATTTGCGGACTCCCCCTGCTACCCGGGGTTCCGATTTACGCGAGTCCCCGGCTTTGGGCCTGCTGCCGGGGACCGCCCACTGCTGACTGCCGTGTTCTGCTGCACCCACTCCTGTGACCTGCCGCAGTGTCTGCCTGAAGTCCCCCTGAACCCCGCGGAGTGCGGCGGGGGCCGTGCTAGCTGGTAGGATACTCGGGGGGGCGCCCTGACTGGCCTGCTCCACGCAAAAATACAGTGACCTGTTCTTGCTGCGGCGGGGGGGGCCCACGCAACCAGGTCCTCCGGGCCCACGCTACCTGCCTCATGACGTCCTTGACCCTGGACAGCGCATAGACTGGTGCGCTTACTTGCTCGGGCCCTGCCTCCTTGCCCTGAGGGTGCTTACCTGATTTCACGACCGAATCAAGGTGATTTGCTGCCTCACCCTGGGCCCGGGCTCATATTGGGTGGCCAACTCCACGATCCATAGTGCCACGCTCGACCGGCTGGGGCTCTACCCCTCCTTGCACAAACCTACAACATTGCTTGGACCCTGGGGCGCCCCCCTTCTCTCCTCCTGGATTACCCGGCTGGAATTTCTCCTGCGGGAGGCACTTCCACTCACGACTAGTCCCCCCCTCATGGTGAGTGATACCTTTGCGCTCCCCTCTGCATCGCTGGTGCTCTGCTTCATTCCTCTCGCTCCTGCCAGAGCCCTAGACTTTCTGGCTGCTCCGGCCACTTGGAGGTGGTGGTGGGTGGCCCACGCTGGGAGACTAGGAGCCCGCTCCTTCCTGAATGTGCCCGAACCCGTTCCATTAGACCACACTGTGAGCGTTGGATTTCCTGATGGCTTCCAACAAAGGCAATAGGCATCCTAACCAAAGACAGATCAATAAACTCTCCTGGGGATCTAAGGGTGAGTCCAAGGAGGAGACTCGTGAACCTGCACCTAAAACTGCGACCCCTCCTCCGCCGAATCGAACCCCCGCGCTGGAAGACGTGATAGAGGCGATAGCTGGGGTCCGCTCTTCGTTGGAGACCCATATAGACTCGGTGAACATAGAGGTCACCTTATTGAGAGCTGACCTCCGTAAAATAGACTCCAAAGTGCGAGACATAGAAGTCAAAACCACCTCTCTCATAGACGATACCTCCACCCTCCAGCAACAGGTGGCACAGCTCCAGAAACAGCAGCTGCAGATGGGAGAGCTCCTTGACGACTATGAAGGACGCGCAAGGCGAAACAACATCCGCATCCTGGGGGTTTCGGAGCGCATGGAGGGGCCGGCTACCGATCTCCTTGTCGAGAATTTAATCCTGAAACATCTCCAGGCAAAACAACTGTCTAACTACTTCTCAATGGAGCGGGCTCACAGGGTCCCGGCGGTGTAGAGCGAAGCCGGGCGCCCCCCGCCCCATTATTGCCCGGGTCTTCAACTTTCGCGACCGTGATGTCATCCTTCAAACGGCAAGAACGGCGCCACCCCTACGCTTGGAGAACGCTCATATCACGCTCTTTCCTAACTTCACTGTGAAAGTCCAGGCCCGTCGACGCAGTTTCCTTGAGGTAAAAAGAGCACTCCATGCCAAAGATATAAAATACGCCATGCTCTTTCCTGCTAAACTACGTGTAGAGTCGAAGGGTAAGACCTGGTTCTTTGTATTCCCTGAAGAAGTCTGGGACTGGATCAAAGGGTGGAGTCCATCGAAGACCGCTCCAACTCATCACCGGGGATCAAACGCACGCATGGATCCAAGCTCACTCCCGGAAAGTCAGGACTTGTTCACCGACGGCACTCAAGGAGACCAGTGACTTTTTTAGCTGTCTGTTTCTTTTTTGCTGTTCGTCCACGACTTTGCCCCGTGACCAGCCTTGTACTATAGAGGTCCTCTGTTATTGACCGGCCGGGTGTCCGCTGGTTGGCGCCCACCCGTAGTCTCCACGTATCCTTTTCCTGGTCTGGACACAATGGTTCATCCAGGCTGTTTCCTTCTTTATTGTAATGTGTGAATGCTACTGCTGATGTTCTTTGTCTTAAAGGTGCTATAGGCTAAGCAATCCTGTTAATTTAGAGCGAGGGCACACATGGCTCTCCACTCACCCCGTCAACATTTGGGAGGGCGACAGGAACTCTGCCTAGTTTGGGAGTGGATAGTTTCAAGTCCGCGGTCAGGGGGGCAGGGAGGGGGGTTGGGTTGGGAGGGAGGGGGTTTGGGATGTTCTGTTTTTGTTTTCCTGGTATTCTTTGACGTTCATGGCAGAGTCTTTTCTGGTCACAACCACACTTCACTTCTCCTTCAGGGTCCTAATGCGGCGGGCTGGCCACCTTGGGTATCACCTTGTCCCTGAGAGGATCAGAGGCCTCCTGATCCTATACCCTGTCTTGTCCCGATAGACCGAAGGCCCGAGCTACCTCTCTTCCATTTCTCCTTCCACAGATCCAACATTATCCACCACCATGTTGCAGCCCATCTCTAGAACCCTCACAATAATGTCATGGAATGTTAACGGGTTGGGGCACAAAATAAAACGAGGCATAGTCCTCCAATACTTCCGGCGCCACTCCCCTGACATCATCTTGTTGCAGGAGACACACTTGGTGGGCAACACTTGTCAAGCTCTTCAGAGAGGGGGCTACAAACTACTGGTACACGCGGGGTTCACCTCTGGATCCCGTGGCACGGGGATTCTCGTTAAAAAAAAGTCTTGCACTCACTCACACGAAGACGTGGGCTGACCCTCTGGGCCGCTTTGCACTAGTTGAGGTCGCATGGGAGGGACGTCCCCTAAACATTATCTCTGCATACCTACCCCGACCCTAGTTCGCGACTCCCTCAAAGAGCTGGGCGCTCGACTACTAGGCCTCCCCACTGGCACACTCCTACTCGGGGGGATTTCAACATGACAATGTGTGACGAACTAGACGGCCGACCTAAACCCAGCTCTCATCGGCAGGGTTCAGATCTGTCCGACTTCATGCATGGTATGGGGCTTGAGGACATTTGGCGTCATCACTACCCAGAAACACCTTACTTCACACACTATTCTAACACACACAAGAGCATGTCCAGAATTGATTATCTATTCTGTCCCACCACAGACATTGGCTACTTCATTCGCCCGAAAGGTCTTCCCCGAGGCATCTCTGACCACTCACCCCTTAGCGTTGACCTAACCTATCATCGCCAATTTCAGAGCGGCCCCATTATTATTAGCCCCTGGCTCATGCAGATCCCGGACATCAAAGACAGCCTGATTGAGCTAACCAAATTTTATTTCACGGAAAACGTCAGTGCTGTGAGCTCCGCTGTCATGCTATGGGAGGCATACCTAGAGGTTGTCAAGGGTGAGACGTTGGCACATAAGATGGGGTGCTTACAGAAGCACAATGAACAGATTCTACAGGCCGTCTGACCTTCCTAGCCTCGAAACATCCTACAATGCTGCCCCCTTGGAAGATACGGCTCGCCGTCTCCGAGACCAACAAATGGCCCATAAAGCACTAGCACAGGAAAAGGCACAAGCTCAATTGCTTCACACGCGACACCGCGTGTATGAGTTTGGTCACAGTGCGGATAAGATGCTTGCATGGCTGGAGCGGCGTGACCAGGAGTCTAGATGGGTGTCATCCATAATAAGACCGGATGGATCCACAGTTGTAGATACACAAGAAATAGCGGAGGCCTTCGCCGACCATTTGGAATTCATTTATACCGCCGGGGCGTGCTAATCTTCAGAGGAGTCTAGACAACTTCTGGATGAGATGCGCCTACCCACCATCTCAATTCAGAAAAGGGGGTGGTGATGGACAGAGTATCTGAATTAAGCAGAACACTCGTACCCAGTCAACAGATCAGGGCTTGATCCATCACCGTTTTTTAGCTCATTGCACCATCCCAGCTCAGAACCTGGCTACATGCAAATTAGTCTGTCCCTGGCCCAGTGCATCATGGGAACAGGGCAGACCAAACAACCAAGCCAATTCTTTTACTGGAAAGGAAACAAGCTTCCGGGGACCGGTATCTGGCATTACAACCGTCTTCGGCCCGGCTTGCTTGAATCCTAATGGTGTAGTGAGCAAGGGACTCATGTCTGAGCATACCCTTCCACGCTTATGGTGGACAAAACGATTCAGAAAAGGGGGTGGTGATGGACAGAGTATCTGAATTAAGCAGAACACTCGTACCCAGTCAACAGATCAGGGCTTGATCCATCACCATTTTTTAGCTCACTGCAAAATCCCAGCTCAGAACCTGGCTACATGCAAATTAGTCTGTCCCTGGCCCAGTGCATCATGGGAACAGGGCAGACCAAACTGCCAAGCCAATTCTTTTACTGGAAAGGAAACAAGCTTCCGGGGACCGGTTTCTGCCGCTGATAAGGAGACCCTGGATGCCGACATTACGGCAGAGGAGCTCACTACGGCACTCTTTGCCGTTAATTCCGGCAAAGCTATGGGCCCCAATTGGGTCCCTATTGAATTCCTGAAGGGCATGGCTCCGGTATTGTCCCCCAACTCAAAAACATGTTTGATGAAAGCCTTGAAAGTGGTACCCTACCACTCAATCAATGACTAGCCTCCATCGCGGTCATCCTCAAGCCGAATAAACCACCTACTGACTGCGGATCTTATAGGCCGATTTCCCTGACTAGTGCAGAGGCAAAGGTCCTGGCTAAACTCCTAGCGAACCGCCTCCTTCTCGTGCTTCCCTCCCTAATATATGACGACCAGTCCGGTTTCCTCCCGGGACGTAATACGGCCCTAAATCTGTGGAGGGTTAATAATGTCTTGAGTCGACAATCTATCATACAACAAGATGCCGCCATTTTATCCCTTGATGCCACGATGGCATTCGACTCGATCGAATGGCCCCATCTCTTTGATCCTGCTTCAATTTGGCTTCAAGCCCAATTTCATTAGCTGGGTACGCCTCCTATACACAGACCTACTGGGTCAAATCCGGGTCAACAACCACACGTCTCTGCAGTTTCACCTCCACAGGGGAACCCGACAGGAATGCCCCTTGTCTCTGTTATTGTTCGCCCTCACCCTCGAACCCCTGCCCACTGGGTCCGCACGGAAGTCTCCATTAGAGGCCTCCAATGGAATGACGAGATAACAGACAAAATTTCCCTCTATGCCGACGACATCCTGGTTTATGTAGCTTTCCCCCGGTCCTCTATTAATAGTCTATTCCATGTCCTTACTAACTTGGGAGATACTCAGGCTACTCGATCAATTGGACTAAATCAACATTGTACATGCTATATGGCCCCACGCCCCGCCTACCACGAGGGTTTTCCATCACAGTGGCTTCAGATGGATTTAAAGACCTTGGTATTTATGTCACGTCGGACCCCAAGGTGTTTCATGATCGCAACCTATTGGGTCCCTTGCACAGACTACACAGTGACGTTGCCCACTGGCGGTCCCTCCCACTTTCCCTCCCCGGCAAGGCGGCCTTGTTTAAAATGCTGGCGCTTCCGCGTTTCTTGTACGCTCTGCAAAACTGTCCTTTTATTGTCCCGAACTCCTATTTTAGCACTGTGGAGAGTGAAATCCGTCTTCTGTTGTGGGATGGTGGGGCAGCCCGTATCGCCCTTCACAAACTCTTCCAAGGCTGGTACGACGGAGTCATTGCCTTACTCAATCTCCGCCTCTACTATTGGGCGTCGCAATTGGTGGCTGTCAATCATTGGAGTCATGGTTCGCCCCTAGATCCGGCCTTACTCCTTGACAGATGTCAGACTGGACGAGAGGGCTACCTGGGGGCCCTCTACAGCAAACCAGCCAGGAATAGGTATGTCGGACCCATGGCGCACACGGTCGCAATATGGCATAGGGCTAACAAGAGTATGGGATGGTCAGACAAACTCACTGAGGCAACACCTTTATGGTCGTTGCAACGCCTGGGTTCCCTCTGCTTCCTTCAGGGATTCGACAGATGGGACACAATAGGGATTTCGACGGTTGGAGACCTTGTTCACAGGGGTAAACTACTGACATTTGCAGATCTTCAGGCCAAATACTCCCTTGCATTGACAGAATCTTTCCACTATCTACAAATCAAACACGCCATCCTCGCCGCCATCCCAGACCTCACATCCATACCTGAGACTTCCCCCTTAGAGGATAGACTGCTATCAGAACCTCTCCTGGCGAAAGCCATTTCCTACACTTACCGCCAACTTTGTAACAATCTCCCCAATCCCTTCCAGTCCTTGCGGAACAAATGGGAGGGAGACCTGGGTCCCCTAGATGATAAGGATTGGCGGGCGTCCCTAATGTCCCCTAGAGAATCGGCTATCTGCCATAGGTTCAGAATAATCCAACTGAAGGTTTTTCATAGGGCCTACATGTCCGCTCCTACACTGGCCAAAATTGGTAGACGCCCTGACGCATTGTGTCTGCGGGGCTGCGGCTTACTGGGCACCTTCTATCACATCTTATGGAAGTGCCCAGTGGTGCAACACTTTTGGGGTGGAACGATCCGTAAAATGAGGCGTTCCCGGGGTAAGCCACTCTTACCATCGCCAAAATAATGCGTTCTTAATATATGGGGGGCCACAGACCTGAATGAACTGGAACTGCAGTGGGCAGTGATGGGTTTTCTACTAGCTAAACGCTCCATTGCGATGAGGTGGGGCTCCCATGAAAAGCCGCTGGTGGTGGGATGGATGGCTGAGATGGACCATTGCATGATGGCCGAAAAGACGGTGTACAAAATAAGAGGCTGCCCCAAGAAATGGGACAAGAAGTGGGGACATTGGAAGAAGTATCGATGTGAACTCTGAGAATCTCGGACAATTGAGCTAGCCATGGTCCGAGCTGGTCCCTTAGGATGCATTGTATGCTAATTTATTTTTCTGCTTCATTTGTACCTTGACTCAAATGCATCGTTTTGATTGTGACGGATTCCCTGACTCTGTTTTTCTCTTTAATAAAATTTTATGTTAAAAAAAAAATTGTACATTTATGACTGTGTGTCGGATGGCTGCCTCGTAGAAAGCTTATGCTCAATAAAGAGGGCATGAGTTAGTTATGGTGACATGCCAATGATGAAGGCTAAATGCCTGATTGTTTATTATGAAAAGCGGCATTATGCTCAGTACAAGAGGCCTTAATTCGTTTTGCTGACAAGCCAATTATAACAGTTATAAGCTTGACTGGTGTGCAGGGAAATGTTAGGCACAATGCCATAGGTCTAGCCTGTTTAATCTTAAGAGTTTTTACAAAGGCAGTAGTCCTAGTTTGTTTTATTGTGAAAATCTGCTAGACCTCGGACAGTGGACTGTTATTGCATTATGTTACAGCCTGTAGAAATCTAATTGGTAACATGTAATCTCATAGATTACCATAATAGGTAAGGGTTTTGGTTTTGGTCACCCACCCTGGCAAACCATGCGAGTACCATTTCAATGTGATTTTTCCATTCAGGCTTCACTGAGAGATGCTGTACATTGATTTGTTTTGTGGATTTTGTTTTTTTTTAGTCCTCATTTGCCTCTAACACACCATTTCGCTTTTACTCTTTTTATCCAGACGAAATGATCAAAACCTCATATGCTGACAAGAGTAGCTTGGGGTTAGAGATGCTGTACATTGTTGAGCAACTGTTACTTCCACATATTTGTAATTATATCAATGTATGCTTGATGGTTGAACGTTTATGTGCACTTTAGTACACCTGGATTATTTATAGAGTTAAACCACTAGTAAATGCCAGAGGACCTATTGGTTCACTTGGAAAAGGTATGTTTAATTTCAAAGTTGTGATGTGTTTACAATAAAAAGTTATGCCTAAGCAAGTAGGCTTTACTTGCTTATTTTCAAAAGAATGAGTTAAAGGCAATAGGATTTTAGCACCTTGGATGCTTGAGATATCCCTCTGCTGTGCTGGGCCATAATGTTAATGGGTGTGGTCATGAAGAGCTCAGCTCGTCATGAGCATCGAAGGGATGGATTTTTATTACACTATGCTAAAGTTTGTAGGCAAGTATTTTGTGACGAGATCTCGCAGAGTATTGTAGTAGGCCAGGGTTTTGGTGTTGGTGCCTGAACAAATCATAGGAAAAGATGATTTGCACTATGGTAATCCTCATTAGGCTGTATTAGAAGGGATTTTATATTGTTTTGACAACTGTATTTTGTACATATTTGTAATTTTATTACGGTATAACTGATGGTTGCCTTGTGGGAAGGTTTATAAACAAACACAGTCTGAGTTGGTTCTGGTGACAAGCCAATGATAAAGATTATAGGCCTGATTGTTTCTAATGAAAATGTATGATAAAGTCTGTAGGCCAGACATAGTGATTGAGAAAAGCATACATTGAAGTCAGTACATATTTAAAGGTAGATTGTTGTTACTTTGTATTAAAGCCTACAGACGGGAATTTTGTTACATGGAAGCAGAGCGAGAATCACAGAAGCTCACCATGTTTCCTTGTGCTTTCCTTCTCGGCGAGCCTCCGTAAGTGCATGCCTTCTGTGCAATCTGTTCATGCCACTCATTGGCACCACTCTTACTCCTGCAAGCTATCTTTGAGGAGTTGGGAGTAGAGGGCCATCTGAGTACCCTGGTTAGTATAGTGAACAACCCAATCTACCCTTGAGGGCTCGGGCAAAGTTAATAAACAGGTAAGTGTGCCTTCAAGGGATTTATTCTAGTACTCAGTTATATTATTCTTGATTACATTTAAGTGCAAGTTTTGTTATTGGTTTGCTGATTGATTTCTTTTGACACTCTGTTTTCTAACAACACAATTTCTTATATTTTTTTACCAAATCACAAATAGGAATATATATCAAAGAAGTTTTACATCACACAACAAAAAACAGCAAAGAACACAAGTGGATATAACAATAGTATATCAAGTTTTATCTTCAAATTTCATAAAGGGTAATTATATGAAACACATACAATGAAACAAGAAGGAGACACTTTAATATTTAGACCTTCATTGTTACAGTTGTATACACTTTTTCACAATCTTAGTTGATGATTATTAGGAAAGAAGGGTTCAAATCAACGTTTTGGTCTCTTGGCTTTCGCCAATGAGACCATCTTCAGGACTATAAATGTTTAAAGTGGTTGACCCCTTGTGAAATATGGAACAAACAATAATTACCATATCTTTTAATAGAATTGTAATATATCACCTGTGTAAATATAACAACATTACATCCTCCTTCATTTTTTTTAAAAACATGTTCAATCATTGAAAAACATTTTTATATCATATATTATTTTATAACCTTCTGTATATCATATCCTGATGTCATATTTATATATCTGCCAATATTCATATAACATATTACTTTGTTGCACCAAATATGTGCCCGCTATTTCTGCATTTTTTGTTCATAATCTAAAAGACGTTTTTCCAAAGTTATTTATATGCTGATCTTACATTAGACAGATATAGAAGATTTATCTGTAATAAGTTCTCTCAGTATTTTTTAGAATTTGTTTGAGGTTTTTAGAGAAAAGTGACTGTATGGACCGCAGCCATCATATTTATATAGGTTCAACAACCTATAAAAAGTTTTTCAAATGTTTTATTTACCTTATCAATGACATAGCGGCATTACTAAGAATAAATGCATCTTTATTATAAACTTTGTTCTATTGCATATATCTTGACAACTTTTAGATATGTTCACTCCAAAAACTGGAAACATCTGTTGTTGGTCAGTGCATCTCAATGTATTGACAGACAAATAGTCTATAATCATAAATCTCTTAGCCCCATCATTATGGTTATTGACGTTTACACCTTGGAAGACACAAACGTAATGCCTACCGGGACTTCTGTCTGTTAGTGTAATCAAATAAACTTAAATAAGCATACCTGTATTCTGTTGTTAAGAAAATTTTTAAAGACACAGCAATATCAACTGTTTTTGTTTGGATGACAGTATGAGATCCTGAGTGAGTCAATCTGTTTATAGAAAACAGAAGGGTTCTTATTCAGCTGGTTGTAACGACTTAATGCATTACGAAATATTCGTTTAAAAATGTTATTGGAAGTGAATTACCTTAATCTTTCAGAGAGGCGAACATAGAAAGCAACAGCCTGTTCGCTCTGATTTAAAATTCCATCTGATTGGAGGTCTTAATTTATTTTCCGAGAAATATTCAAACGGACCAATCTAAAGTAAAGCAAGAAAAACACAGATTCAAGTACTTAATAAAGAATATGTCCAAACTACACAAGTCCACAGTGTTCTGACTCTACTTAGTCTTCTATTTCTTTCACATACCTGTAATCACTTTTGAAAGTGGAAGCTGGGAACCTCCCGTAAGCGCATCACCTGTCGTGTGCGTTGAGTATCGTTTATATTCTGGTTTGGAGCATGAAAGAGGACTAACTGGCACGCCTTCATCCTGTTATCAATGTCGGCGGCTATCTTAGCCTGGTGTTGGCGTATCCAAAACATTTGGATTTTTGGCTATCTTGTATACGTTTGAATTATATCGGAAACCATTATACTTTATATGGTCGACAGTTATTATATAACATCATATGTTGTGCACGTTTACGATAAATGTTAGGTAATACTAATTTATATTTGAGGGACCAGTTTATGATGGAATCTTTATATATACACAAAGATCATAATTATAGATTACCTGATATCCCTTGTATATGAATCCTCATAACTAAAAAAGCACGACTTAATAATAGTTTCCTACTTTTTTTTCAAAAAATTAACTCATATTTTACCAAGTGTTATCGGTCAAAACAATCTATACTGATTGGTCTAGCATGTCAATAATTTTTTCACAAACGTACATAATTTTCTGACGTCACACATTTTTACAAAAAATCTGGTGACCGTGATTAAACATTTCATATTATTTATTTATTTATTTAAAACACTTGTAGAGCGCAGCTGTCACCTAGCAGGTATCCTGGCGCTGAGAGCTTACTCCTGAGCTGGAGCAAAGGGAGACTGTTTAGGGGATGGACATGGCGATGAACTAGGGGAAGAGCCACATTTTGATTCGCTTTCTGAAAGGCAGGAGCTGTGGAATTTGACGAATGTCGGCGGGCAGACTATTCCAAAGCTTGGCAGCAGCTACTCTAAAAGATCTTCCCCCGGTCCTTACCTTGTTAAATCTGGGTACCGTCACAAGGCAGGCTGTAGTGGATCGTAGAGTTCTGGTGGGAATATACCAAGAAAACCTTTGTTGTAGGGATCTGGGGCCCAATCCGTGTAATGCCTTGAAGACCAGGCAGAGAGCCTTAAAAGCTATGCGTTGCTTCAGAGGAAGCCAGTGTCGCTCAGCCAAGGCTGCTGTGGCTGAGGATCTCCTGGTCCAACCAAGGGCCAGTTTGGCTGCCGCCGACTGGACTCGTTGGAGTCTGTCCAGTAGTACAGCTGGAGACTCGAGCAGGAGAGCATTGCAGTAGTCAAGGCGACTAAGAATAGTACACCTGACTATCAGTGCTCGGGCCTGGGCTGGGAGTAATGGCATGATTTTGCGTAAAGAACGCAGAAGGGCCGAGCAGGTGGAGACTGTTTTAGTTACCTGCGTTTCCATGCTGAGGTTGTTATTTAGCATAACACCCAGATTGCGGACACTGGTAACCGGCTGTGGTTTATCAGGGTTTTCCGGGGGCCAGAATTCCACAGGAAATGGGCGAGGGATTCGGCTCCCGGGACAGAACAAGACCTCAGTTTTAGAGGAATTGAATTGCAGGGAATTCAAGTGCAGCCAGCCGGCTGTGTCTCTTAGGCAGTCATGGAATGCTTCCATGGGGATTGAGTCTTCCCCCTCCCATGAAAGGATGAGCTGGGTGTCGTCCGCGTAGTTTACTGTTTTCATTCTATGGGTTTTGATTAAAGTGACCAATGGTTTTAAGTAAACGTTAAAAAGGATCGGACTGATGGACGAGCCCTGGGGTACACCGTGAGGGACTGGGGAGAAGGCAGATTGAAAAGGGGGGAGGGATACAGCTTGTTTCCTATCTCTGAGGTATGAATGGAACCAGAGCAGGGCAGTGCCGTCGACCCCTGCCTCGCTCAGCCTCTTTAGCAGAATCACGTGGTTAACCGTGTCGAATGCGGCAGACAGGTCCAATAGGATCAAGGCCACTGCGTGGCCCCTGTCTGCACGCATACGAAGTTCTTCCATGGCTGTAAGTGGCTGTAGTCATTATTATAGGTATCATCGTACCATATTCATAATTAAAGAAGAATCGTTACATTTAAAAAAATATTACAACCCCAAATATGTCTGCTAGTTTCATTAACATTGTATGTGTGATGACCCATATTAACAAAAAGGTCTAGTTATTGTAAAAAAGCTACCTTTGACCATCTGATGATCACAGATCATAGTTCTAAACAATGTCATATCATATTTAGCAGAGCAATTGAATTGAGAAATAATTATAAATCAGATGTATAGAACGATATTTACTTGGCTGGAACAATATTTCCATAGATATACAGCAATCTGATGACCGTCAGTGAACGTTTCATAGTTGTAAATCATTATTATGGGTATCATCATAGCACATTTACAATTAAAAAGGACAGTTACATTTAAAAGAATGTTAAAAATCAAAATGTGTCTTCTGCTTACATTTACATTGTATATGAGTTAACCCATTTCAACAAAAAGGTCCAGTCATTATAATAGAACAACATTTGACCATCTAGTAGTCATTGATCATAGTTCTAAATAATGTCATGACATATTTAGCAATGCATTTGTAATGAAAGGTTATTTGAAATCAGATGTATAGAGCAATATTTCTATAGATATACAGCAACCATATTTACTTCTGAGAATATCAAGATTATAAATGTCATCACCATCTATACATTCAAAAATGCTAACGTGTGCCATCTGACGCGGAATTGATCCCTCGATTGACTACGTCAGTGAGACATGTCCAGCTCCTTTCTTTGAGTGTTAATATTGGATCCACATTATGTTGTGTTTTTGTGGGTTTACCTACCTCAATCTCCCACCAACGCATTTTTTTTTCAGTATGTCCTACTCTTTGGTAGTGTTCTACCAGGGGAGCACTTTCTTTGTGGCATCTGATGCGTGATAGGTGTATTAGAATACGTTTTTTTACTGGCTGCACAGTCTTACCAATGTAGTGTAAACCACAAGGGCATTGTATGCAGTACCCTACATTTGGTGTATTGCAGTTTGAAAAAGACTTGATGGTAATAGAAATATCATTGATCACACATGTCTTTATGGTCTGCTTCGTGTTGCCTGCTAGACACATGTTACATTTATGGTGACCAATTATTGGTGTAATTTGCCGCATGCTGTCCACTGTGTCTTTTGTGTTCTCCTCATAGGCATATACCAGCAGATCTTGTAGATTTGTGCCTCGTTTAAAGGAGAATAGGGGTTTCGGTATAGATTCAGGAAGGCTCTTGAGTAAAATCCCATCTTTGTTAACAATTTTTTTAATGGCATTGGTGTGGGTTCCAGAAGTCGATATACACACTAGTTGTGGGTTTTTTGGGGGTCTTTCACCATCAAAAGTGCCTCACAAATATTATACCATGCACGCTTCATCAATCTTTTTAGTAATTTGGATGGATATCCATTTGCTTTAGGTTTTCCTTTAGTTTTGTAGCCTCTGCAAAATAGTCTTCTTTAAGGGTGCAATTTCTGCGTAAACACAAGAATTGCCCGAAAGGCAAACCATCTTTTAGTGCCTGTGGATAATGGCTTTCATAATTCAAGATGGTGTTTCTACATGTTGGTTTGGTATAAAGAGTGGTATATAAATGATTAGTTGTGTTGTTTTTGATTGTGATATCTAGAAAATTCATCTCTTGGGTGTCAAACTCCATGGTAAATTGCAAATGTGGACTTCTTGTATTTAGCCAGATGTGAAAGGCCTCTAGTTGTTCTCGGGTACCTCGCCATACCAGAAATATATCATCTATGTTACTCAGCCATTTTTTGATATTAGCCCAGTACGGATTAGAAGTATGTGAGATATATTCATTTTCAAATGTGGAGACATAGATCTTAGCAATATCTGGGGCATAAATTGCCCCCATAGCCACTCCTTTTTGTTGTTGGTAGAATGTATTTTGAAAAAGGAAAAAAAAATCACATAGGGAGATGTGTACTCATTCTAAAATGAATTCAGTTGGTACTTCATTTGGTCTAGGTCTAGCTTCCAAACGATTGTTTAAGATTTGAAGTATCTCTTGCTGTGGAATGTTGGTGTGCAAACTTTCTATGTCCATTGAGACAAGAAGTTCATTTTGTGGGTCAAATTCATGGTTTTCCACTACGTTAATTACGGCCATAGTGTCTCCTATATAAGAGGGTTGTGTAATTGCAAACAACCGTATAAAATAGTCAGTGTGTTGTGCCAGGGGTTTGAGAACTTAATACACCCCAATACTATCTGACTTTCTGGTGGATTTATGGGATCCTTATGCACCTTCGGTAACATATAAATGGCTGGTATTGTAGGTGCTTTATCGATAAGGAATTCCGACTCTTTTGCATTCAGTCAACCTCCATCAAATCCTGATTTACTTAATGTCTGTATCCCATTTGCCAATCTGTTTGTCGGGTTGGTGGTAAGTTTTTTGTAATGGGCAGTAACCGAAAGTTGTTTTAGAACCTCCTGGTTGTACTTCTCTCTATCCCATTGTCAGGTTCTCAGATACGTGCTCTTCACCTTACACAGGAGCAGAATGCCGCAAGTTCCCAATTCCTCCCAAGAACTCCCCAGCCACGCAGCCTATTAAAACATAGTAGCCAGAAGAGTCCCACAGGGAAAGGAGATGGGACAGAGAAGAGACAGCCACACCTCGTCTGAAAGTCTTCTTATACTTCAAAGATCTTTTCTTGTTCTTTTTTCTTCACTGGCTACTTGGTATATTCATTGCAATAAGAATACAGACATACAATTACTCTCAATCACTTCCTTCCTATTGTCTGTATTAAACTACTATCCTCAGCACCTACCCAGCTTTGATGTGACCTTGCTTCTTTTCTATTCTTTTTCTGTGTCTTTCTTCAGTCTTGTGTGTTCTGTAACTAAAGGTTATTTCTAGTGGTTAATTTCTATTGTAACTTATATTTCAACAATTTTTTCTCCTTTTCTCTACAGGTCTTATCACCTAATCTTGTTACAGTAATGCCTTCGATGGATTCTGCTATGGTAAGTTGTCTCTTATTATTTTACTTCCCCTGACTGTGTTGAATTTGTCTCTTATTAAATGCTTTACTTGACTGTGTTGTATTTGTCTCTTAATAATTGCTTCACTTGACTGTGTTGAACTATTGCAGTTCTTGTACTGCAAGTAAATAAATATACACTCTACAGTTAATTCACATTTTAGAATATATACTTTGTGATACCAAGTTTTATCTTAGCCAAGATAATTATGCTTGAACCTTGCTTTAAACTCTCTCGCGAATTCTCGACAAATGTCTGAAAAATACTATTTCCGTTTGTCAGCCGGGAATAAACAGACTTGTGCTTACTCTTATTTTCCTCAAATACTAAACAGAAGTTTAGCTCATGCTCAACAGTTAAATACAGCCGCATTCAACTGCGCAACCTCCGCTCCTTGCTGCTACAAATAATTCTCACGCATGCTCACAGAAGGCTTCGGAACAGTCTTACTTGGATTTACACGAACTCCTCCTATATCCAACTTGAATTACTGCAACAAAACGCAGCGAAGATAATTCCCTAACTATCTATCGCGGCGCTCCTCACACAATGTCTTCTCCTCCTTAATCTTCAGGTGAAGTGCGCCACACAACGGGCGTTTCACCTGCATCTTAGAGATTGTGCCCAAGTGCGCTAACCTGACCTTTGGGTGATAAAACTTTTGTCGCCATTTTGGAGTCATACAATAACGAGATTTTTCCTGACACACATTTTCTTGCACTGATTTTGCCACTTCCAGTTGAAATTGAATTAATGTACTGCCTTCTTCTGCCTCCAAATCGCACAGTCCTGACACCCATAGTACTATCCCTGTCCCTTTATCCGCAGGTATTATTAGGGCATTTGGGAGGGATTGTAGGTTTTGCAATGCTATTTGTTTCTCTTTAGGGAAGTTGGATTTACAGTGCATCTTTCCTCTAAAGAGATTATCTATCTCTGTTAGCGTGGCGTTTTCAAATGTTTTCACCTTTTTCCTTTCCATTGAATTGGCTGGATAAAAATGCAATGGTTTTTTTAACCCTGTTACTCCACTGGTTGTTGTTGCAGTGTAAGTGGGAATAAAACTAAGGCCTGCTGAAAGGACAGCAGTTTTTTGTTCTGATAGAGTATGTGACGACAAATTGAAAATAGTTATAGTTTTAGCGCCGGGAAAACCACTGCGGGTAGCTGTGCGCGGTAAAAGTTCAAATAAATAAAAAATTCTGCTCTACCACTCGTAATACTGATTGCGAGTCTGGGGAAAGCCTGGCGTGTATTGATTGCGGTACCATCCTCATTTGGATGACTGCTGTCTCCGAGGTGGACCAGAGCCTCTGTGTTCCTGGCCTAAAAAAAACTGGCGTGAGGTTGATGGCTGTTGATCGTACTGTCGATAAGGAATGTCTGCTGACTGGTCACTTCCTGTGTCTGAGTTCATGTCTGAGAAGGTGGCCCTATTTCTTGTTACTTGGTTGGGGCCTTGAGGAGTGTAAAAATCCTTATTTAAAGAAGTATACATTTTATCTTTGTTGTATCGTTTGATATCATTCTGCAATTTTAATTTTTTTTAATACACATCAAATTCTTTAATGGTTTGTCGAACTTTATATAAAAGAAATTTACTATTTGTAATAGTTGAGTCACCCAATATCTTTTTTTCTAGGATTTCAATTTCTTTTCCTAGAATCTTTATTTGTTTGAGGGCAGTTTCTATGCTCAACACCATCCAGGTGCGTGAGCATCTATTAGCTGAGAAACTGAAACCTATTTTAAAATCTGCGGCATCAGTAAAGATTATGGGTATGTTACATATTTGCAAACCTGTTGGAATGATGTTTGCATTCAGGCAGTGTTAGAAATTTATATGCAGTTCTGTACGAACTAGTTCCTTTTTCAAACGCTCAAGCAAGTTAAGGTCAGATTCATAAGGTAGTTGTGTTACTAGTCCTCTATTGCCCAATAGTGAGGGGTCTACTGCTATTTTCAGAATATACTCATCTGAGTATGATAATGTCTCTGCCTCAGACATGAATGTATTATTGTATAATTAAAACAAAAAAAACACTTAAATAAGTGGCCCACAACAGACTACTGTCTGTGCTTAAAACTGGTAGATATAGTGAACAACCCAATCTACCGTTGAGGGCTCGGGCAAAGTTAATAAACAGGTAAGTGTGCCTTCAAGGAATTTATTTTAGTACTCAGTTATGTTATTCTCGATTACAGTTAAGTGCATGTTTTGTTATTGGCTTGCTGATTGATTTCTTTTGACACTCTGTTTTCTATCAACACAATTTCTCATATTTTTGAACAAATCATAAATAGGAATATATATCAAAGAACAAATACATCACACAACAAAAACCAGTAAAGAACACAGGTGTATATAAAAAAGTATATCAAATGTTATCTTCAAATTTCATAAAGGGTACTCATATGAAACAAATACAACAAAACAAGAAGGAGACACTGTAATATTTAGACCTTCATTGTTACAGTTGCACACACCTTTTCACAATCTTAGTTGATGAATATTAGGAAAGAAGTGTGCAAGTCGACGTTTTGGTCTCTAGGCTTTGCTCAATGAGACCATCTTCAGGACTAAAAATGTTTAAAGTAGTTGACCCCTAGTGAAATATGGAACAAACAATAATTGCCATATATTTTGATACAATTGTAATATATTACCAGTGTAAATGTAACAAAATTGCATCCTCCTTTATTTTCTTTAAAAACATGTTCAATCATTGAAAACAATTTTTATATCATATATCATTGTATACCTTTCTGTATATTATATCCTGACATCATATTTATATATCTGTAAATATTCATATAACATATTACTTTGTTGCACCAAATATGTGCCCGTTATTTTTGCCTTTTTATTCTAAAGGACGTTTTTCCAATGTTATTTGTAAGCTGATCTTACTTTAGACAGATATAGAAGATACCCCTAAGGAAGACTATTTTGCAGAGGTTAGAAAACTAAAGGAAAAATGTAAAGCACGTGGATATCCATCCAAATTATTAAAAAGATCGATGAAGCGTGCGTGGTATAATGATCGTGAGGCACTATTGATGGTGAAAGACCGCCCAAAAAACCCACAACTAGTGTGTGTATAGACTTTTGGAATCCACACCAATGCCATTAAAAAGATTGTTAACAAAGATAATAATTTACTCAAGGGTTTCTTGAATTTACACAGAAACCACTATTCTTCTTTTAAAGAGGCACAAATCTACAAGATCGGCTGGTACATGCCTATGAGGAGAACACAAAAGACACAGTGGACAGCATGAGGCAAATTACACCCCTAGTTGGTGACCATAAATGTAACATGTGTCTAGCATGCAACACAACACAGACCACAAAGACATGTGTGATCAATGAAACATCTATTACCCTCAAGACTTTTTCAAACTGCAATACACCAAACGTGGTGTACTGCATACAATGCCCTTGTGGTTTATACTACATTGGTAAGACTGTGCAGCCAGTAAAAAAAGAAATTCTACAACACCAATCTCGCATCAGATGCCACAAAGAAAATGCCCCCCTGGTAGAACACTACCAAAGAGTAGGACATACTGAAAAAGAAATGCGTTGGTAGCTGATTAAGGTAGGTAAACCCACAAAAAGACAAAACAATGTTGATCAAATATTAACACTCATAGAAAGGAGATGGATATGTCTCACTGACGTAGTCAATCGAGGGCTTAATTCCGCAACAGAATGGCACACATTAGCATTTTTTAATGTATAGATGGTGATGACATTTATAATCTTGATATTGTCAGAAGTAAATATGGTTGTGGATATCTATAGAAATATCGTCCTATAAATCTGATTTCAAATATTCTTACGATACATATAAATTGCTAAATATGTCATGATATTATTTGGAAGTATGATCTATGACTACTAGATGGTCAAATGTTGTTCCATTATAATGACTAGACCTTTTTGTTGATATGGGTTATCTCATATACAATGTAAATGTAAGCAGCAGACACATTTTGATTTGTAACATTCGTTCAAATGTAACTGTCATTTTTAATTGTAAATGTGATATAATGATACCCATATTAATGATTTACAACTATGAAACGTTCAATGACGGTCATCAGATTGCTGTAAATATTGTTCTATACATCTGATTTAACCTCACCAGAGCTTCGAACGTTCAGCGCCCAGTGCTGAACGTTCGAAGAACGAATGCTGGCTCGACGGCCAACGGTCATGCGCAGCACCGGGGAGGTAGTGCTTGTGACGACCGTTGGCCGTCGGCAGCAGTTAAGGGGTTATAATTATTCCTCAATACAATTGCTTTGCTAACTGTGATATGACATTGTTTAGAACTATGATCTGTGATCATCAGATGGTCAAAAGTAGCTTTTTCACAATAACTAGACCTTTTTGTTAATATCGGTAATCACATATACAATGTTGATGAAAGTAGCAGACACATTTGGGTTTGTAATATTCTTTTAAATGTAATGTTTCTTCTTTAATTATGAATATGATACGATGATACCTATAATAATGACCTATAACTATGAAATGTTTAATTATGGTCACCAGATTTTTTGTAAACATGTGTGATACCAGAAAATGATGTAAGTTTGTGAAAAAATGATTAACATGCTTGACCAATCAGTATAGATTGTTTTGACTGATACCATTTGGTGAAATATGAAGTCATTTTTTGAAAAAAATAGTGAACTGATATTAAGTTGCGCTCATTTAGTTATGAGGATTCATATTCAAAGGATATCAGGTAACCTACAATTATGATCTTTGTATATATAAAGATTCCTTCATAAACTGGTCCCTCAAATATAAATAAGTGTTAGCTAACATTTATCGTAAACGCGACAACATATGATGTTATATAATAACTGTCGACCATCTAAAGTATAATGGTTTCCGATATAATTCAAACGTATACAAGATAGCAAAAAATCCCAAAGTTTTGGATACGCCAACATCAGGCTAAGATGGCTGCCGACATTGACAACAGGATGAAGGCGTGCCAGTTAGTCCTCTTTCGCTCTCCAAACCAGACTATAAACGATACTCGGGCACACAAAAGGTGATGCGCTTACGAGAGTTTGCCAGCTTTCACTTTCAAAAGTGATTACAGGTATGCGAAATAAATAGAAGACTAAGTACAGTCAGAACACTGTGGACTTCTGTAGTTTGGATATATTCTTCATTCTGTGTTTTTCTTGCTTTAGTTTAGATTCTAAAGTTGGTCCGTTTGAATATTTCTTGGACAACAATTTAAGACCTCCAATCAGATGGAATTTTAAATCAGAGCGAACACGCTGCTGCTTCACATGTTCGCCTCTCTGAAATATTAAGGTAATTCACTTCAAAGCACGTAATGCATTACATCTTTACAACCGCACGTATAAGAATCCCTCTGTTTTCTCTAAACAGATCAACTCACTCAGGGTCTCACTGTCGTCCAAATAAAAACGGTTGATATTGCTGTGTCTTTAGAACTTTCTTAACAAGAGAATCCAGGTTTGCTTATTTAAGTTAATTTGAGTACACTAATGGACAGAAGTCCCTGTAGGAATTACGTTTGTGTATTCCAAGGTGTAAACGTCAATAACCATAATGATGGGGCTAAGAGATTTATGATTATAGAATACTGGTCTGTCAATACATTGAGATGCACTGACCAATAACAGATGTTTCCAGTTTTTGGAGTGAAGATATCTAAAAGCTGTCAAGATATATGCAATAGAACAATGTTTATAATAAAGATGCAATTATTGTTAGTAATGCCGCTATGTCATTGAAAAGGTAAATAAAACATTTGAAAAAGGAATAACTTAATATAGGCTGTTGAACCTATATAAATGTGATGGCTGTGGTCCATACAGCCACTTTACTCTGAAAAACTCTAAAAAATTCAAAACAATACTGAAAGAGCTTATTACAGATAAATCTTCTATATATGTCTAAAGTAAGATCAGCTTATAAATAACGTTGGAAAAACGTCCTTTAGATTATAAACAAAAAATGCAAAAATAATGTGCACATAGTTGGTGCAACAAACTAATATATTATCTGAATATTGGCAGATATATAAATATGATATCAGGATATGATATACAGAAGGTTATGAAATAATATCTGATATAAAAATGTTTTTCAATGTTTGAACATGTTTTTAAAGAAAATAATTGAGGATGCAATTTTGTTATATTTATTCTATTAAAATATATGGTAATTATTGTTTGTTCCATATTTCACTAGAGGTCAGCCACTTTAATCATTTTTAGTCCTGAAGATGGGCTCATCGACAAAAGCCTAGAGACTGAAACGTCGACTTGCACACTTCTTTCCTAATATACATCAACTAAGTTTGTGAAAAAGTTTATACAACTGTAACAATGAAGGTCTAAATATTAAAGTGTCTTTTTCTTGTTTCATTGTATGTGTTTCATGTAAGTACCCTTTATGAAATTTAAAGATATTGCTATACTTTTTATATACACCTGTGTTCTTTGCTGTTTTTGTTGTGTGATGTATATCTTCTTTTATCTATATTCCTATTTATGATTTGTTTAAAAATATAAGAAATTGTGTTGCTAGAAAACAGTTTTTCAAAATAAATCAATCAGCAAGCCAATCACAACACTTGCACTTAACTGTAATCAAGAATAACATAACTGAGTACTAGAATAAATCCCTTGAAGGCACACTTCACTGTTTATTAACTTTGCCTGAGCCCTCAAGGGTAGATTGGGTTGTCCACTATACCTATCAGTTTTAAGCACAGACAGTAGTCTGCTGTGGGACACTTATTTAAGTGTTTTTTGTTTTAATTATACAATAATACATTTATGTCTGAGGCAGAGACATTGTCATACTCAGATGAGTATATTCTGAAAATAGCAGGAGGCCCCTCACTATTGGGCAATAGAGGACTAGTAACACAACTTCCAACGATTCAAAACTTAACCAGCTTGAGTGTCTGAAAAATAAACTAGTTAGTACAGAACTGCATGCAAAATTTCTAACAGACTGCCTGAATGCAAACATCATTCCAACAGGTTTACAAAAACGTAAAATATTCATAACCTTTACTGACGACGAGGATTTTAAAATATGTTTCAGTTTCTCAGCCAATAGATACTCTCGCACCTGGATGGTGTTGTACATAGAAACTGCCCTCAAACAACTAAAGATTCTAGTAAAAGAAATTGAAACCCTAAAAAAAAAGATATTGGGTGACTCAACCATTACAAATAATAAAGTTCTTTTGGATAAAGTTCAACAAACCATTGAAGAATTCGAGGAGTTCAATGCACAGAAAAAATTGAAAAGTTGCGAAGCAATATCAAATGATATAACAAAGAAAAAACTTACCCTTATTTAAATAAGGATTTTTACACTCCTCAAGGCCTCAAGGCCCCAACCAAGTAACAAGAAAGAGGACCACCTTCTCAGACACAAACTCAGACACAGGAAGTGACCAGTCAGCAGACATTTCTTATCGACAGTATGATCAACAGGCATCAACCTCAAGCCAGGTTTTTTAAGGGCCAGGTACGCAGAGGCTCCGGTCCACCTCGGGGACAGCGATCAACTAAACGAGGATGGTACCACAACCCATACACGCCAGGCTTCCGCCAGACTCGCAATCAGTATTACGAGTGGTAGAGCAGATCAAACTATAACTATTTTCAATTTGTCGTCACATACTCTATCAGAACAAGAAACTGCTGTCCTTTCAGCAGGCCTTTGTTTTGTACACACTTACAAAAACGATTTGTTCCAAACAAAACTTGAAATGCATACATTTTTCCGTTCAGTAAGGATAAAAAACTACTTTGCTGATGACACTGCAATAACAACCAGTGGAGTAACAGGGTTAAAAAAACCATCAACTTTTTATCCAGCCAATTCAATGGTAAGGAAAGAGGTGATAACATTTGTAAATGCCACGCTAATAGAGATAGACAATCTCTTTAGAGGAAAGATGCACTGTAAATCCAACTTCCCTAAAGACAAACAAATAGCATTGCAAAACCTACAATCCCTCCCAAATGCCCTAATAAAACCTGCGGATAAAGGGGGAGGGATAGTACCATGGGATAGAGAGATGTACAACCAGGATGTTCTGAAAATAACTTTCGGTTACTGCTCATTACAAAAAACTTACCACCAACCTGACAAACAGATTGGCAAATGAGATACAGACACTAAGTAAATCAGGATTTGATGGAGGTTGGTTGAATGAAAAAGAGGTGGCATTCCTTATCAATAAAGTACCTACAGTACCAGCCATCTATATGTTATCAAATGTGCATAAGGATCCCATAAATCCACCAGGACGCCCAATAGTATTGGGGTGTAATGAAATTCTCAAACCCCTGCCACAATACGCTGACTATTTTATACAGCTGTTTGCAATTAACGAACCCTCCTATATAAGAGACACTATGGCCGTAATTAACGTAGTAGAGACCATGAGTTTGCCCCCCGAAACAAACTTCTTGTCTCAATGGGCATAGAACGGTTTTACACCAACATTCCACACCAAGAGATACTTCAGATCTTAAACAATCTTTTGGAAACTAGACCTAGACCACATGAAGTACCTACTGAATTAATTTTGGAATGCATACGCATCTCTCTATGTGAAAAATGTTTCCTTTTTCAAAATACATTCTACCAAAAACAAAAAGGAGTGGCTAGGG
This sequence comes from Lissotriton vulgaris, assembly GCF_964263255.1. Taxonomy (NCBI): domain Eukaryota; kingdom Metazoa; phylum Chordata; class Amphibia; order Caudata; family Salamandridae; genus Lissotriton; species Lissotriton vulgaris. Next base: position 408,498,504 of record NC_141697.1, on the reverse strand, counting down.
GGGCAGTTTATGCCCCAGATATTGCTAACATCTATGTCTCCACATTTGAAAATGAATACATCTCACATACTTCTAATCCGTACTTGGCCAATATCAAAAAAAGGCTGAGATACATAGATGATGTGTTTTGTGGTGTGGTGGTGTACCCGAGAACAACTAGTGGTCTTTCACATCTGGCTAAATACAAAAATACCGAGAAGGGGGGCAAGCAACCATGTGGTAACATTTGAAATATTCACTGAGTCACAGGTGAATGAAGAAACTGTTAACTCCGGAATTAGGGCGCCGTGGTTAATTCGGCCGTGATGGATGGATCCAGCAAAGTTGGAAGGTGTCGAATGAATCTGACATGAACGCCGTTCGCAGTCGGATTGCTTGCCCCCCTTCTCGGTCCTGATGAAGACCCCGCAGCAAGGGCTCAACTAATCCCTGCACTAATCAGAGGGTCGAAACGTCGACAATTGCTCACTTGCTAATCAACTTCACGCCACCAATTGTTTCATTTATAGGCTAATGTGGAGTATGATCTTACAATGTATCCACTTTGAACCTTTGGTCCACCATACTGTATATGAATAAGAATTACAGTTTTCCTTGATTCACTGATTTTACTGTCACTTATTCCTTTTCACTACCTTATCCTCACCTGATTACTCTCCCTCACCTTCCCTATTCCACTTGGGGCACTGTACAACCAACTGTACTGTTTGACTAACTCTTGTGTATATTCAATATACCCAGTCTCATTGTGATTAAAAGAATGCTGACTCATTTAATGTGTTGATATCTATTTGTCTCTATTGTTTAAAAATGTATCTTGCATAGACACTGGGACTCCCTCCTCTCAGTACTTAGTTAACCCAGGTCCCAGTGACTTTATTTGGGTAACCCCCTAGTTCATACCCCGTTATATTATAACTGTCAACCATCTAAAGTACAATGGTTTCCGATATAATTCAAACATATACAAGATAGACCAGACTAAGATGGCCACCAACATTGACAACAGGTTGAAGGCGTGCCAGTTAGTCCTCTTTCGCACTCCAACCCAGAATATAAACGATATCGGCGCACACGACAGGTGATGTGCTTACTAGAGTTTGCCAGCTTTCACTTTCAAAAGTGATTACAGGTATGCAAAAGAAATAGAAGACTATGTAGAGTCAGAACACTGTGGACTTGTGTAGTTTGGATATATTCTTTATTAAGTCCTTGAATCTGTGTTTTTCTTCCTTTACTTATGTTCTAAAGTTGGTCCGTTTGAATATTTCTCGGACAACATATTAAGACCTCCAATCAGCGAACAAGCTCTTGCTTCACTTGTTCGCCTCTCTGAAAGATTAAGGTAATTCACTTCAAATCACGTTTTTAAATGAATATTCCGTAATGCATTAAGTTGTTACAACCAGCTGAATAAGAATCCCTCGGTTTTCTCTAAACATATCAACTCACTCAGGGTCTCATACTGTCGTCCAAACAAAAACGGTTGTTATTGCTGTGTCTTTAGAATTGTCATATTGACAGAATTCAGGTATGCTTATTTAAGTTTATTTGAGAAGTCCCAGTAGGCAGTACGTTTGTGTATTCGAAGGTGTAAACGTCAATAACCATAATGATGGGGCTAAGAGATTTATGATTATAGAATACTGGTCTGTCAATACATTGAGATGCACTGATTAACAACAGATGTTTCCAGTTTTTGGAGAGACAATATCTAAAAGCTGTCAAGATATATGCAATAGAACAATATTTATAATATAGATGCAATTATTCTTAGTAATGCTGCTATGTCATTGATAAGGTAAATAAAACATTTGAAAAAGGAATAACTTAATATAGGCTGTTTAACCTATATAAATGTGATGGCTGCGGTCCATACAGTCACTTTTCTCTAAAAAACTCAAAAAAAAGTTCTAAACAATACTGAGATAGCTTATTGCAGATAAGTCTTCTATATCTGTCTAAAGTAAGATCAGCTTATAAATAACGTTGGAAAAAACGTTCTTTAGATTATGAACAAAAAAAGCAAAAATAACAGGCACATATTTGGTGCAACAAAGTAATATGTTATATAAATATTGGCAAATATATAAATATGATATCAGGATATGATATACAAAAGGTTATAAAATAATATATGACATAAAAATGTTTTTCAATGATTGAACATGTTTTTAAAGAAAATAATGGAGGATCCAATTTTGTTATATTTACACGGGTGATATATTACAATTCTATTAAAATATATGGTAATTATTGTTTTTTCCATATTTCACTAGGGGTCAACCACTTTAAACATTTTTAGTCCTGAAGATGGTCTCATCGGTGAAAGCCTAGAGACCGAAACATCGACTTGCACACTTCTTTCCTAATACTCATCAACTAAGATTGTGAAAAAGTGTATACAACTGTAACAATGAAGGCCTAAATATTACAGTGTCTCTTCTTGTTTCATTGTATGTGTTTATTATAAGTACTCTTTATGAAATTTGAAGATACAATTTGATATTGTTCTTTATATACACCTGTGTTCTTTGCTGTTTTTTGTTGTCTGATGTATAGCTTCTTTTTTTAATATATTTTTTTATTTTGATAGTCATAAACATCAAAGAAACAGGCATGTACGTATCATATTACAAACATTTCGTTCTTCAGCACATAGATGCACACCCAAAATCACGGGCACAGCACATCGCATTAGTACATCATTATATTCAATGTCCCATCGTGAACCCAACAACCCCCCTTTTAATCCACATCCGAGACTTCATCTTCTTGGTCTGGCGGGGGATCACACATGTTACCTCTATATGCATTCCAGTTTCCCCAGATCTTACTCCACTTTTTGGGGCATCCCGATTAATAAATACTGATTTATCGGCAACCATGGATAGGCACCTCTGGGGTGCCCTATTTCTGTGCAATGTTCCGCTTAGCAATCATGATAATCAGCATAGCCCAACCCGGAGCCAGGCGATTCAAGCCATTTGGTTCCCACACATTTAATAGGCACAGTTTCGGTTCCGGTATTAGGGAAACTCCTTCTACCTGGAAGACCATCCTCATCACTTGTCTCCAGTACTCCGTTATCCTAGTGCAATCCCATATTGTATGGAAAAAGGTGCCTTCTTCACCACAGCCACGCAGACAGAATGGGTGGAGTGATCTGCCTATTTTATGAAGGGTGTGTCTGGTGTAATATGAGCGATGCAATATTTTTAGCTGCACTAGCTGGAGTCTAGAAGGTATGCCCCTTCCCTCGGAGAGGCAAGTGCCTCCTGCCACTCAGACTCATCAAGGTCCCCCACGTCAAGGGACCATTTATCACGCAGGGAACCTGTTGGATCCGGCATATTATTTACTAGTTTGTGATAGGTGAGGGAAGTGGCTTTCTTCTGTATATATTCTGTGAGTAGCCTATCCTCCAGGGGAGAAGCTTCCGGGATCTCTATGCTAGGAGGCAGCGCTGACATCAGGGCGTGCCTGATCTGAACGTATCTAAATCGCTCCCCAGTCGTTAGTCCATAGTCTTGCTGGAGACTCTGATACGGCACCATTTCACCGTTGTGACATAGGTCGCCCACCGTTGAGATGCCTATCTCATCCCATTTATCGAAACCCTTGGTATTTCGAAGCTTACCGAGACGTTTAATATCCCACAAGGGACTAAATTGGGTCATGACCCCGCGCCATGCAAGATTGGCTTGAGTAATATGCCAAAGGCCCGTTGTGTGTTTAAGAAGACCAAACATTGTCAGTGTTTGTTTCCTGTCATAAAGAGGCGACAGCATACCCCTTTTGCCCAATTGTGCCCTATCCGCCCGGAATGCTGGGTCATCCTGAGGAGTGTGCAGCCACAGGTTAACTACTTTCAGCTGCGCCGCCCAATAGTAGAATTGTATGTTTTGAAGTACAATCCCTCCATCGTACCACCCGCGCATTAATTTGGACTGTGCTATGCGTGCTGGTTTATTGCCCCACAGCAGGCAGGAGACCTGTGCTTCAATAGCCTTAAAGTATTTTTGGGTTACTAAAAAGGGCGTGTTCCCCAGTGCGTATAGAAACCGGGGCAATGCCATCATTTTAAATAAGGCCGCCTTTTCTGCCAAGGTCAGCGGAAGGGTTTCCAAATGACGCACATCCCTTTTAAGACGGTCCAGAGGCGGTTGCAGGTTTCTGTCAAAGAATTCTGATGCGTCCCATGTAATATATATGCCCAAATATTTGAATGTTCCCTCCGAAAGTCTAAGCGGGCAATCCGAAGGGAGTTGTGGGGGCGGACCGTAGAGGACATACATGACCGATTTTGACCAGTTTATTGTATAGCCCGACGCTTTCCCACAAATCGTACATATGTTAAGAAGAGACAATATAGACCGTCTAGGAGAGGACTGATACAGCAGTACGTCTTCCGCATAAAGGGGTATTCGGTCCTCCCAGTTTTCTGTCCACCTGAGCCCCTTGATCATTGGATCCCACCTTATCCATACCGCCAGCGGTTCCAGCACTAAGGCAAAAAGGAGCGGCGACAGTGGGCAACCCTGACGTGTGCCCTGTGACAGGGGGAAATCTTCAGAGATATGACCATTGGCGGTAACATGGGCAACTGTGTTGGTATAGAGGAGCCGGACCCATCCACAAAAAGTGGGACCGAAACGAGGTGCTGGAGCACTGCGAATAGAAAGGGCCATTCGACCATGTTGAATGCCATTCGGGCATCTAAAGATAACACCACAGCCGGCTCCTGTAAATATTCTGCCCGAGCGAGCACTCCATGTAAGAGCCTCAAATTGAGGGCCGTATTTCTGCCGGGCATAAAGCCTGACTGATCCGGATGTATTAGGGACATTAAATGGGGTGTCAACCTAATTGCCAGTAGTTTAGCAAGGATTTTGGCTTCTGCATTAATTAAAGATGTAGGGCGATATGAGGTGCATTGATCCGCCGGCTTATCTGGTTTTGGTATAGCCACTATGGTGTCCGTGCGTTGATCTAGTGGGAGCTCACCCTTTTTAAAACTGTCATTGAACATAGTAATAAGATATGGCGCGATAGTCTCAGATGCCTTTTTATAGAGCTCAATAGGTATGCAGTTCGGTCCCAGTGCTTTACCCGACTGCAGTGCCCCGATGGCATTCTGTAGCTCCTCTTCGGTGAGAGCTTCTTCTAAGTCATTCGCCACCTCTGGGGTGAGCTTGGGCATATTAAGGTCTTGCACATAAGTGAAGGCTTCCTCTAGGGTCATGTCAGAGGTTGACGCATAGACCATCCGATAGTGCTGTACCAGCATGTGCACTATCTCCTGTGGGTCTGCTGTGGTCTGCCCATCCGCTGAGGTGAGTTGCGCTATCTACCTGTTACCACTATCCCTTCTGTCCAGCCATACCGGTAATTTCCCCGCTTTTTCGCCGACCTCGTACACCTTATGACGTGCGGCCTGCATTTCGGTTCTGGTTATATCTAGTAATTGTGCTTGGTAGAGTTGCTGTTTGAGGTGTAAATTATGGGATGTCTCTGCAGTGGGGTTCTCAGCATGTTGGGCTTCCACCTCGTGTAGGTCTAGTTCCAAGGCGTGGAGCTCCGACTGTCTCTCCCTTTTATGTGACGTGATGGATACTATAGCTTGGCCCCTGAGCACCGGCTTATAGACCTCCCAGAGAATGGTTGGGGAATCAACTGATGTGGAGTTCTCCTGAAGATAGTTACTGGACATTGTAACAATTCTCTTTCGAATTTTAGGAACCTGTAAGAATGAATAGGGTATATACGATACCGCGTCAGATGGTGGTGAGTGTATGTCAAAATCAGTGGGGAGTGATCAGACACCCCTCTCTGTGTAATTTCTACACTCTCTATTTTATTCAGACTGCCAGTCGACCCCAGGAAATAATCTATTTGTGTCAAACTATTGTCAACCCCCGAGTGATATGTGTATTGGCGCGCCATCGGGTGATATCGTCTCCAGATATCGGTAAGTCCTAATGCTTCTAAAAAAAACGAAACGTGTCACCCCCCCTTTGGTTGCCTGTGCCGGGTGTCTGTCCATGGTGTCTTCTATGATGGCGTTGAAGTCTCCCCCAATAATTAAGTCCCCCTCCGGCAGGTCTAATAAGACGGCAGTAAGATCTGGGATGCCACAGCGTGGAGTGCTGGGGGAACATAGGCAGATACAATATTGAGGGGTCGCCCCTCCCATTGTGCGCTAATAGCCATAAATCGCCCTGCGCCGTCGGTTTTGACTTTATGCACCAGTAAGGGGAATTGTTTCCTAACCATTATGCCCACACCTCTGGACCCAGAAGTAAATTCAGAGTGTGCCACCATCCTTAACCCCATCTATCCATCGCTTTAGTGGCATTCCCTGTAAGATGCGTTTCTTATAACAACACTACCATCGGTGCCCTTCTTTTAATACAATGTAGCACTAGGCCCCATTTTATTTTGTTCCCAAACCCCCGGACATTCCATGTAAGCAAGGTGAGGGGTGGTATCTGTCCCGGGGAGTCTCCGTTCACCATATCAGTTGGGGTGTTGCATAATGTCATATCCAGTTGTTCCTCCGGGCGGGGCATTAGCTATAAGTGTGACCTGCATGTGCCCCCGTGCGTGCTGACAGTGCCCAAACATGTACCATAGGCAACCTGAGAACAAATTCTGAAGCAGAATCATTGTAACCTTCCCAACCCGTCCACCCCCCTCCCTGCCTAGCGGAATTAAAATTACCCGCCACCCCAACTCAGCAGAGTGATTTAGACCCCAACCTTCAAACATTACTTGCGTTTACAGGAGCGGGAAGTCCAAGGAAGACCACGTTCCTCCCCCGTCCCAGAGTCCATACTGTGTGTTATGTCCGTATCAAGTCTGTATTTGACGTGATTTCAGGTGTGCGGTTCCTCCATAGTATCTACCAGTGGGCCAGGTACAGCACCTGCGCCATCACTCCCCGGATTGCTTATGCAGTTGGGCCTCCTCGTTTTCACCTTGTTCAGTGGTCACAAGACTGTCCTCTCTTTCAAAACGGTGGCGCCCCTGACGCTCTCAGCCAGGCTTGCCCACGTGACGCCAACCATCAAGCCAGTCATGAGCCTTCTCTGGCGTTTCAAAGAACCATGTCTTTCCGTTCGCCACCATCCGCAACTTTGCAGGAAGAGCATCGAATAAGGCATCTCCCAGGCCCTCAGCGCCTTTTTGACCTCTAGGAAGCTCCTTCGACGTGCCAACACTGTTGCTGTATAGTCCAGAAAGAAGGAGATCACTGAGTTGTGGAGTTTGACAGGTTGTGCCACCTGGGCCGTTTGAAGAATGGCGTGTCTGTCATGAAAGTTAAATATGCGGGCCAGCACAGGTCGTGGGGGGGCACCGGGTTTCGGTCTGCCACCCGGCACCCTATGGGCGCACTCAACGGAAAAGTAGTTGGAAAGACCTTTGGGTTGCAGTCTAGTTTTTATCAAATCTTCGATGTACAGATCCATAGCGGGCCCCCTTCCTTCTCGGGAATCCTCGCACTTCGGACGCTGTTTCGACGAGACCGCCCTTCCTGTTTGTCCAGTTTTGCTGCCATTCGTTTGCTTTCAGCCTCCAACTGTGCCACTTTCTTGTTTAGAATGGTATTGTCTTTAGCGAGGCATGTTGTCAGCTGTTCCACTTCCGTGACTCTGGCAGACATTTTTTGAAATTCCGCCCGCAGGAACTTTACACCTGTTGAGATGGAGCCCACAATTGTCTGCACGCTGTGGAGAGCCGCCATAATATCTTCTAGCGTTACTTTGGGCGAACTTACCTCTTCTCCTCCTTTATTTGCCTGGCCTTTCGGTTCCGGCAGCGACGGGAAGTCCTTACTGAAGGCAAATTTATCTAACTTCCCCTGTTGGGTAGCTTGGGTCCCTCTGCCGCTCATTGTGTAGTCCACGTCACCTTATTTGGCGCCCGTTCAGCGCCCGCTGTTGTTGTCGGCTGCTTGTCCACTGGTTGGCGGGAAACAGCCTTTACAACGCAACTTTTACCACACAGTGCTTTTACATCGCAACTTTTACAACGCAAATCATTACAACGCATTGCGCTGGGGGGTGCTCTAAGATAGGGAATAGATTTAATTTACTATCCAACACCTTCCCTACTATCCACGGGGACTGGAGTTGGAATAGTAAATTAAACTATTCACTATCCAGCACCCCTCAACACTATGCGTTGTAAAGGCATGTGTTGTAAAAGTTGTGATGTAAAAGCATGCTATGTAAAAGCATGCGTTGTAATGTCATACATCCCTGGTTGGCACCCACTTGGAGTCCCAATCATCGCGCCACCACCACCTACATGAGCGGCGTCTGAAGACTTTTATAAATCAACACTGTTTGTGGGGATATCTCGCCGGCGTGTCCTTCAGTTTGATTCCTACAGCGCCTCCTCCGTGAGTAGGCCCTCAGTCCCTTATACTACTTTCTCACTTATGCCGAGTTGTCCTGGCCGTAGTCCATTAGATCCGGGCAATGCAACAGGGACACCACTTTTACCGGGGAGTATTACCCCTTGTATCCGGACGTAGTGCCTGAAATCATGTCCAGGCTGACCCAGGCGAGGTTCCAGACTCAGCCAGGTTAGTTTTAAAGGTGTCTCTGTAAGGCCCCAACAGGGGATTGTCGCCCAGGGCCCCTCAAGGTGTCCAGCAGTGTCGCAGAGTGTCTCACCTTAGGGCGTGCTTTATTCCAGTTGGGCACAGTCAGTCTGCATGCCCTAGACTGCCCTGTCTCACTGTTGTATATATGGGCCTCACGGTGTCCACACTTCAGGCCAGTAGCGCCGCCGCTGCCGCAGACGCTCCTTCAGCAGCCCCGACCGGGAATCATATAGAACCACTCAGTCTCCCGCCGTGCCAGTCAGGACCCAGCCCGAACAGTGGGCCAGTATGCCGTGTGGACTCCCGCCGCAACTCGCAGGATATGGCCCCGCAAGGGAGCTCCAACCTCCGGTTTCACCACCCGGCCAGTCGCTGTCCTCGGTCTGGTTCTCAGCGCAGGGGTCCCCTGAAATGCCCACTTCAGATTGCGGTAATCGGGGACAACAGCCTCTTTTTCTTTTTTTTCCCCCCGAGCAGTAGGGGTCAAGGTTATTTACGGTCTCACGATGAGGCGCCTCCCTCCTCAGCCGCCATGCAGTCCGCTCTGTCCCTCCGCTGCTCCGCAAATCAAGGCCCTGGTTTACCTCACTCAGGCAGGCCGCTATCTCCAATCGCCTTTATTTCGCTTCACGGAGCATTCAAAGTCCTCAGCGTCTGCCTGCCATATGTCGTTTCACCTCCGATTCACTATTGTTTGGGCCCCAGGTGCAGGATAGGTTCGCCGCACGAGAGCTCCGTCCTCCAGCACCACCACCCGGCCAGGGGATGTCTCCAGCCTAATCCCCAGCGCACGGGCTCCCTGGAAACGCCAGGCTCCTAGTGCTGCACTCAGCCCCAGTTGTTCCTGTTAGCAGACAGCAGGGATCACAATCATTCGCGGCCTTGAGAGGAGGCGACTCCCGCTTAGCCACCAGACATTCCGCACTGCCCTCTTGCCGCTTTGTAACTCGAGCCCCTGGCTTCCTCCACAATCACAGGCCGCAGTCAGCAGTTACCTATATCTTCCTCCACGGAGCACGCGAAAGCTCCGGCACTGGCATGTTTCACGCCGCTTCTCCTCCAATTCCCAAATCTGGGCTCTAGGTACACTATTTAGAATCATTCATTTTTATTATGCGGATAAGACACCTTAGAACACAGCCCAGCTGCCTACATCGACTCACAGGCAGGGCGGATTCGTACAATAACAGAACACAGCGTCAGGGTCTACACCCCAGAGGTCGACCCCGCGTAACTGAAGAATCACCACCGCCCCACCTGAGGCACAGCTTCCGCTTTTATAAGGAAAGAGTCAAAAGGGATAAGAAAAACAGGACCCCCCTCCCTCCCTAGCCCTACACCTGTCCGAAACCCCCACTCCCACCCTCCCACACCCACCCCACTCCACATTAGCTTCTCCAAGCACCAATTGTTACTAGGGAACCCCTTCCTCTGCCTGGCTGCAGTTAACAGGTCTTCAAGTGCACGGCGTGGCGCCTACAGGTTTCAGGGGTGTAAGTTGTAAGATTTGCAAGTACTTTGGGCACGTCACCTCCCGCAGGTCCTTGGACAAGAGCTGCAGAAACGGAGCCCAGAGTTTAGCATACTCCGAACCCTTCCCGTCTATACCCAAGGAAAGTCGCTCCATAGCAAGGGTGTGCCACAATCGCAGAATCCAATCCCAGGCGGCAGGTATCGCCGGAGAGCCCCACTGTGCTAAAAGGACTTGCCGCGCAGCCAGTAAAGCCAGCGCAATTTGTCTACCTCTACGTGAGAGCAAGGGGAAAAATTTAGGATGGGGTAGCCCTAGGAAAGTGTGTTCGGGTAGCCGGTGAAGTGTAATCTAAAAAGCAGCATCCAGCTCATCAAGGACCGTGGCCCAATAGCGTTCTAACTTTGGGCAGCACCATACTAGATGAATCAGATTCCCAGACATTCCACATCCCCTCCAGCAGAGGCCTGATTTCGCCTTGTCCCACAATTTGATGTGCGCTGGGGTATAATACCAATAGGTCGCTGTTTTGTAGGCTGACTCAGTCCCTGCAGTGTTAGAGGTTGTGTGGTGTGCCCGATACAACACATTCTCCCAGTCTTTGGTCGACAGGGGACGCCCTAACTCTGTCTACAAGCGTACTTGTGCCTTTGTACGTTGTTTCCTGGGGCAGCGCAGAATCATTGCATAGAGCTCCGAGATAAGGCTCCGGTCATCTTTTTGCAAACTAGCCAGCGTTCAAAGGCCGTTAGCAGCCGTGACATGAGGGCTACGTTGGCCGGGAGAGTCACCCAATGCGCCACTTCTGCATGGTAGAACGCGTCCTCTTTGTGCAGCGGAAAATAATCCGAGCGCAGGGTCGAAAACGGGATCAGCCCGTCCAGATCGAAGAGCATGCCCACCCGCTTGCAGCCTTCCTCTCGCCAGCGATGGAAGACCGGAGATGCGCAGCCCGGCGGAAAGTCAGGGTTATCTATTATGGGTGTCATTGGGGAGGGGAAGGAGGTCCAACCCTTAGGTAGTGCCAACTGGTCCCAAGCTTTTAACGTCTGAGATGTCACCGGGGAGGAATACAATCCCCATGCCCTATGGTTGCGCGGCAGCCAAAGCTCTCGCCAGATATTACGTCCGGTTACCGTCTGGTCCATAAAGTTCCAGTGTTTACTGGACATAGGTCTGTTCCACTCAACTATGTATCTGAGACAGGATGCCTGGAAATATGCAGAGAGCAGGGGGAAACCCAGTCCACCAGCTGCTTTCAGGGAAGTAGTCACTGTAAACGCAAAGTGCGGCCTCTTGTTGTTCTATAGGAACTTGTTAAGCAGACTCTGAAGCCTCCTCAACATGCCCGGCGGTGGATTCAGGGGCAACATCTGAAAAAGATAGAGTATGCGGGGAAGCACTGTCATCTTGATTGCAGCCAATCTTACGAACCAAGCCAATTTATGGCGGGACCAGTCGGATAGGGTCTTAGTAACCTGCTCAGCTAACAGGGCATAGTTTAAGGAAAGGGTTTTGGCTAGGGTCGGGGCTAGTCGTATACCCAAGTATGTGATGTCTGAGCGTACCCATGGAAAGGCAAAGTCCTTCTGCAGGTCCACCACGTCAGTATCCGGGATCGAGATGTTGAGAATTTGTGATTTTGAAAAATTAACTTTAAACCCCGCCGCTTTGTGGAAGGCAAGGAGTTCCGCGGACAAATACCATAGGGAAGAGTAGGGGTTAGTCAGAGCCAAAATGACATTGTCTGCATAAAGACTGATCTTATGGACATCAGCCCGAAGCGGATACCAGAGATATTAGCGTGAGCTCGAACGCGCTGGGTGAAAGGCTCCATGTAGAGCGCAAAAAGTAGCAGGGAGAGGGGGCACACCTGCCGCGTTCCCCTAGTGATGGGAAAGGGGGCAGACCTACACCCATTCACCCGCACCACCGCTGTGGGAGCTGTATAGAGGCACTGAATCCACCGCAAAAAGTTATTACCTATACTAAAGGCCCTCAACACCTCGAACATATTGCTCAAGTCTACACGGTCGAATGCTTTCTCTGCGTCAATAGAAAGCAGGAAGGCCTGCGTCTTAGAGCGGTGTACCAAGTCCAGCAGATGGAGCAGCCTCTTAGTATTATCACCCCCTTGCCTGGTTGGTATAAACCCTGCTTGATCAGGGTCGATCACTCCATCCAATAAATAGCTAAGCCTCGCCGCCAGCACTCCCACAAATAATTTAGCATCAATGTTGAGGAGCGAGATCGGCCTATAAGAGCCACAGTCCGTAGGGTCCTTCCCTGGTTTGAGAATGACCATTATGGCCGCTTCAGTCATGGAGGGTGTGACCACCCCGGTGTCGAGGAAGGAATTGAAGAGACGAGTCAGAAAAGGAGCCAGCTCCTTACAGTATGTCTTATAAAATATAGCTGAGAACCCGTCTGGCCCAGGTGATTTAGCCAACTTTAGCTGTGCAATGGCCGATATAACCGCTTCTATTCGGATCTCTGAGCCCAGAGCTTCGGCCGAATCCCGATACACGGGTGTGATACCGGACGATGCAAGATACTCTGTTATGCTCTCATGTGTTGTGCCCTCCCTCGTATATAGTGATTGATAAAAGTGGCGAAAGGTGCCAACAATGGCAGCGTCAGTGGTGTGGGCCTTCGCCTGGTGATCTTTGATCTCTTGGATAGCGTATAACTGCGCACGCGCACGCAATCTATGTGCAAGCATCCTACCCCCTTTATCACCACACAAGTAGAATTTGTGTCGCAAGCGCAATAAGGCATGTGCCGCTCTATCAAGATCCAGGTGTTTGAGCATACGTCTTTTCATCTCTAGTTCTCTCCACACCCTTGAGGCCCCCGTTCTCTTGTGAATTGCCTCGAGGCCGCAAACATCCCTCTCCAGTTCCGTACGTTTCTCCCTGCGCAACCTAGCATATGTAGCTGCAAGCACTATGAAGTCTTCCCTGACCACTAACTTCAGGGCTTCCCAAATCGAAGCTAGCGGGGTGTCCTCTACCATATTTTCCGCCAGATAAAGAGTGATAGTGTCACGAATCTTTGTCACCAAGGAGTCAGAGTGCAACATGGAGTCTCTTAGCCGCCAACCAGCCGAAGGCGGTCCGGCGCTACTGAACGAAACCCTTACTGATATGAGTGCATGGTCAAAAAGGGAGCGTGGTGTGATGTCCGCATCAGATCAGTGAGGTAGAAAGGCAGATGTGGCCAGGAAATGATCAAGGCACGTGTATGTCTTGTGAGCAGCTGAATAATTAGTGAAGTCGCGCTCTTGCAACCCTCCCTCTGAAAGCCTCCTGTGACCAGGAGCCAGTATGGCTTGGTCGTTGTTCCGATCTATCTATCCCCCTCTCCATCACAAGACTGAAATCCCCCCACCAAAATCAATGCATCTGGGGACACCAGGACCTGCGCAAGGGCTGCACGTAGGAAGGGTTCTTGCTGGGTAGTTGGAGCATAAATAGACTCTACCGTGGAAGTCAACTCGTCCCATTGAACCCGCACAGCCAGGAACCTCCCTCTAATGTCTACCACTTGGACAGCACCCTACAACGCATACGGCTGCTAAACAGAAGAGCAACTCCATACTTCTTATTCGGGCCGGAGGACCAAAGCTGTAAGGGATAACGCTTATCCTGCATGCGCCGGACCTCTTTAGAGAGGAGATGTGTTTCTTGTAAGAGGCACACATCACTATCTGCGTTCTCCAAGATGGACAGTATCGCAGCACGCTTCACTGGACTATTCAGCCCTCGAACATTAAGGCTCACCACTTTCAGATCTCTAGCCATCCCACACCAGCCAGTTGAATAGAGCTAATACCCATGCTGCGCCTAGGCCAATAATGCATAGCAAAATCAATACAAGCTTCCGACAACCGTCCCTAGTACCTTTAAGCATAAATGTGGAGCCCTCCAGACCCCTCTCGTGTCCCCCCTTAGCTGATGAGAAGCCCCCAAACCCACCTCAAACTCCCCCCAGGACCCCACCTCCCCCAAACCCCCAAGACACAGGACTAAAAAGGAACAAACGATAGTCCGTTAAACAGGCCCCAAAAGCAGGGGAATATGGCTCCAAACAACCCTGTACCCAGTTCCTGATACAGGACATTTCCCCAGACAAGGACACACGCATGTTACTCATCTGTTCCTCGTGGGCAGTCTCCTCCGGCGCCAGCTACAGGCCTTGGAAGGGCCCCGCAAAAGATCCGAGTCTCATGTGCCCCCTGGAGCGTCCGTCACCAATGCCACGGAAGCCACCGCGGCTCCCCTCTCTCTCAAGCTCACCGACAGGTCAGATTTTGTCTATGACGCCATCTTGCCGACCCTCTCCCACTCTGTGGAGCGCCGCCGTTGTCTGTTGGGAATGCCGCAGGTTTCAGTCGGGGTAGTGGGCCTTTCCAAGCCCAGAATATCAAGGGCCAAGTCCAGCGACCGGACCTGGATCAGCTTGGATTTCCATTTGAAGATAAGCCTGAATGGATGCCCCCACGAGTAGGGAACACCCTGCTTCCTCAGATAGTTAGTGATAGTCTTAAAGTCTCTCTGTTTAATCAAGGTAGAGGCCGTCAGGTCTTGAAACAGCATAGGGCGGTGGTCTCAAAATTGAAGGGGAGTACGGTCGCGTGCATTTCTCAGATCCTTTCTTTAAGCTGAAAGTCATGCACACACACTAATATGTCGGGAGGAGGGGCCTTGGACCCCCGTAGCAGGCCCACCTGGTGCACTCGGTCCATTTTAATCTCCTGCAGGCCCTCCTCATTCAAGATGTGCCTAAAGAGAGCCTCCACATACTCCCTTAGGTCCGCACCCTCGCCATTCCATGGAACCGCCCTAATCCAAATGTTATTTCGCCGAGATCTGTTCTCCAAATCCTCAGTGTGGGCTTGTAGGTCCAGGTTCTGCTCGGTAAGGCGGATTACGTCCTGTTGAAGCCAATGAACATCCACCGATGTCCCCAGATCGTGCTCCTCCAATGTCGCAACTCGCTCTCCCACACCGTCCACTCCCTCAGGTCAGTCGAAAGCTGGAAGAGTAGTTCCGTGATGTCCTCTTTAATGGCAGTAAACAACTCTAGCATGAAGGCCTTGATTGCTGGCGCATCGTTGTCATCTCGTCTCGGGGACTTGTCAGCAGCCGGCGAGACAGGCTGCAGAGAGGCTTTCGGGTTGCTGTCCTTCGTCGGCTTATCTTTCTTGAGCCTGGCTGCCACCATTTTATCTCCTTAGGGGGCCCACAGCCAGGGCAATAATGGAGGGAGTGCCAGTCAAAGATCAGTCTCCCCCTACACACTCGCCGACACTGCAGGCCTGCACTCTGAGGCTCCAGTGCAGGCCGGGGTGTCACGCCCCAAGGGCCCAGGCGGCCAGCGGCCCGCAAACGTTCCTGCGCCACACTAGGCCAAATGGGGGTTCCTGTACTCTCGCGTCCCCGGGTTCACTAAATCCAGCTAGGGGAGAAGAGGCTCACTCCCGCTTGTGTCCCACTGTCAGCCAGATGGTTGATTAAGGCCACTAGGCCGGTCCAGAGCTCCCCCCACAGCCACGACCTCAAGCCCCAGTGAGCAAGGGTCACTACGATCTCCACTGGGCTCCACTCGGGATAGGCCTCTACTCCAGGCAGGAAGCGTCTCTCTCCAGGCGTTTTGCGCCGCCGCGGACCGTGTCAGGGACGGGTGAAGGGACCCTGCACCACCCCTAGGCCTCCTCCATGCTCCCCAATCCAGGGGCCCACCGGGATTTTTGGCACCAAAATCACCGCCTCACAGCTCCTC
The DNA here is from genome assembly GCF_964263255.1 of Lissotriton vulgaris. NCBI lineage: Eukaryota > Metazoa > Chordata > Amphibia > Caudata > Salamandridae > Lissotriton > Lissotriton vulgaris. The sequence goes on along the minus strand of NC_141697.1, from coordinate 408,482,635 downwards.
CCCAGGTCAGAATGAGCACTCCACCATGTACTGCTGTCTGCAGTCGTCCGACGGTCCGCGGACCGTATAGCAGGCAACCCGTGAGGTCTCTCCCCCACTCCTCACCTCTGGGGGTTGTGCTGGCGCAGGAAAGAGGGAATCCGCACCTCAGGCGGGCGGTGGGCAGCTCCGGAACCCGCGTCTGCCACTGAGTCGTCCCGCTCACCTCTGCTATTTCCGCCTCGGCGTCCCAGCGGGGCTCCTCCACCACACCAGTCACCGCTGCCACTCTCCCCGCTCTGGGCCCAGGACTCCCAGATGGCAGCTCCAATGCCCAGTGACCGCTGCTCCAATCACACCAGCGGCACAGAGCAGGCCGTTCCGGTCCTGGGCTTACCGGCCGCCCGCCACCGCCGGCCACGCGGCTCCCCTGGCTCGCCACTCGCCCAGGCGGCACCGTGGCCCGGCTCCACTCCGATTCGGAAATAAAGCCACACAGCTCTGCTGGACAGCTTCAGGGTACAGGGTACCGCTGTTCCTAGCGTGGCTGGGCACCTTTCAGGGCGATACACAAGGCTGTAAAACTTGCGGCGCCGGAGGGACTGAAAAAAACGTCCTACTCTGCCGCCATCATGGCCACGCCCCCCTAGGTACACTATTTAGGACGGATAAGTGAACACATTAATGGGGAGTTAGTCTCCGTCTCAGAGTCCCTTTAGTCTGCGGCCATTTATGTTCGGCTACAGGCACGCCCCTGATGTACATTTTCTTTGATATATATTCCTATTCATGGTTTGTTCAAAAATATAAAAAATCATCTTAGTACCCAGCTTCTTCTTCAGGACCTTCTTTTTGACTGCAGCTATTCTTACAATCCATCTTTTATATCCCATCAGTGGACATCTTTGAGACACTGTGTGGTTGTGATGGTTTATAGTGGCTTTTTGCTCAATGTCTTCTGCTTGCTCAATATTTTGGAGACATGGGTACCCCTATATCTGTTGGGCTCTCTGGAATTCCCCCATTAGTTGATTGGACTGGGTTCAAGGTTCAGAACGGGAGCTTCACTGCAAAGTGTCCACCATCTTCTGCACCTGGTGAAAGGCCCCATAATTAAATATATGACGTTACAATGCAAACAATTACAGCGCATGCTTTTAGAACCCGGTGTTTACATCGCAACTACCATTACATCGCATGATTTTACAACGCAAGCTAATACAACGCATTTTTAAAAATCTACCATTACAACACATACCAATATAATGTACACCATTACAACGCATAATACTTTTAGGACAACAGTAGGGTAAGTGTTGGATGGGGTAGGGGTAAAAATGACTATTCCCACTCCAGTGAGTGAAACAGTAGGGTAAGTGTTGGATGGTGTAAGGGTAAAAATAACTTTTCTCACTTTAGTGAGTGCAACAGTAAGGAAAGTGTTGGATAATGCAGGGGTGAAAATGACTATTCCCATCTACCCCAAAACCCATACCCAGCCTAAAACTAAAACATGTCAATTACTTACCTTTTAATGCCTTCTAATGCCATGCGTTGTAATGGTATTCGTTGTAATAGCATTCTTTGTAGTGACATGCGTTGTACTGACATGCGTTGTAATGGCATGCGTTGTAATGGCATGCGATTTAAAGGCAGTTGCAGTGTAAATGCAGTGCGATATAATGACTACGTTGTAATGGATGTTTCCCACATAATGCAGTCTTAAAGCTTGAGGCACTCAAAGTTAAAACTAATATAAAACTCTAAACTGATATGTTTTATATGTGTTAACAAATAATGTGATATATTTAGAACATAATAAGTTTTGCCTAAGTGCACAAATCTGAAGATAGATTTGGAATAACTTTTGTTGTTTGAGACAATCATAGGTCAGTGTACAGCGCAGAGTTTGAAAAAATCCACGTAGCAGCGCAGTTTTTCCTCTCTCATGGCTCGCCAAAATTAAATTAGTGAGCTTGAGCAAAGAAAATCCAACTTTAGACCACCTCCCAGTGCAATTTCCCCAATGCGGTCAGTTACTGCAGGCCGTTACCACTCACGTTGAGAAACCTGCCAATTGCATTGAGAAAGCTGCCGCTGGAGTAGAACATCTACTCGTGCAGCAGAAAGAAGCTGTGCCCTCTTGCGCTGTGTATGTTGACATTTGTGCTGATTTTACAGCACAGGAAAAATGCCCAGCACTAAAAACCAGCACAAGCAGCATGACTTATCTCACTCTGCCACTTGCAGAACTCCACAGAGCAGAGAGGAGTTTTTTTGTCATTTCGTGGAATTCCACTAGGCCTAAAGTAAACCAGCTTCCCCACACAGTCAAAAAAATGTAATAAGGTTTGCCAAGAATGGCACACACACACAAAGGCACATACATTTCCCTGGCCAAAGAAGGGAACTTTTGACACTAACATACTTGAATACATGAGAACATATATATAAACCAAATGAAAAGGTTAACAGAAAGATAAGATAGAGGCGTTATTAGAACTATGGGCCATCTTTGAGGAAGCCCAGATCAACAGTCCTGCACTACAGATAGCTAACAAAGGGTCAGCATTTTCCCCAACATATGCAGGTATGGAGGTGCTCTTGCCTGCTCTCCTTGAATTAGGATTCTCCAATCCGCCATTTAAAGAAATCGGCGGGCCCTCCAACGAACAACAAGCAGTTCAATCCAGGTATGAGAGTCTAACAGGCCAGCAGGCCCAGGCAGTCACAGAGCAAACCCAGTCCGGTGCACAGGCTCCTAGAAGTTCGACTCCCCATCTGTTGTGCCCAACACATATTACCACAGCATGGTGGAGAACGTGCACGCTCACTGATTTAGGCGAACACACATGAGTGACCGGGAGGTTTGTAGCAGTTCTATTAGTGATACAGCTAGGGGGAGTGAGGAAGGGGGGCCCAGTCTCTCAGGATCTGATGAAGAGGGTGGAGATACAGGACTTGCTCAGGTAGCTGAGGAATCAACAGACCAAATAGAACAGCTTATAACTTAGCGCAAAGGAGGCAACCTAGACGGGATGTGGAAGAAATGTATGAGCTAAAGAGTGAAAGAGAAACAGCTCACACCCACGAAGCACAGCGAGAAAATAGAGCCCCCCACATGAGGAGAGCACCGATCGGGGAAGAGTCAGAGAAAGAACTAGATAAGAGGCTTCTGGCTGGGATTTGAGCATCACTGAATTTTTAACAAAGGAGAGGGGCTGACCGGGAAATATGTAAGGGTGGACTTCAAATTCCATTCCGCTCGCAGAATATGCGATATTTTGACATTTTTGCGTTCTGCGGAAAACACGTAAATGTCGAAATTTCGGCAATCCGCGGCATAGTGGAGATTTTTTGCATGTTCGCGCTTTGAAAATGCATTCTCACGCACGTGCTCGCCTTACCGGGATCCCTGCATTCGCCGACGAGTTTTCCGACCCGTTCGCGTGCGCCACATGTTGTTGGTAGCCGGTCGCCCTATCCTGCGAGAGTTCGCAATCGCAATCACGTCATTTGCCTCGCCATCAGAAACAGCGAGAGTCTGAGATCGCGAACATGTCATTCTCCACCGCGAGAGAGAGCGTGAGATCGCAAACACATCATTATCCACCACGAGAGAGAGCGTGAGATCGCAAACACGTCATTTGGACACGCCATCGACATCCGGCGGAAGTGTGGTGAAGCTCGCGATCCCAAACACGCAAAATTTTCAGTCTGGAGAAGAATAATCTCTCTAGCAGCATAAAAGCTCCAGTAAATGATTATTTGGATGAAAAACAACTCCTCAGATTGACATTTGGCTGTCTTTTTTTGTGCAAGGAGTCATTTAAAAAAACAAAAAAACTTTTTGGGGTGGGAGGAAGTGCTACAGAGTCTCCAACTTCCTGTTCCTGTCCAGCAAGCTCCTTACAGTGATTTGTCCATCTCTTGTTCATTCTGCCTTTGGATTTTGAGCTGGAAGGATTACTCTTTGTGTCTGCTGCATCATCATTGGATTTGAGGACTTTTGAATTTGATATTTTACAAGTAAGTTGGTGTTGTGTGTTTGATTGGGGCATTGCGGTTGCTGCAACTACAATTTTAGTACTTTTCATTGTTTTATGTTTTTTAATTGTTGTGGGTAGCCAGTAGGCCAAGAGCTAGTCATGGGTGGGTGCATGATGACGCAACTGTTCCTTTGGTGTGTGTTGAATTTATTTCAAACATCATTTAAGGCATGGATAGCATTGGATTGAGTTGCAACATGTGTTTTTTGTGGGGTATTTCTGTGTGTTAAATAAATGCCTTTGTTGTGTGTGTGTGTGTGGTGTGCTGTTGTGTACCTTGCAGACCTTGGTTAGCCCTGTGGATTTTTGTTTTTGTATTTTATTGCATTAAAAAGGCAAAGCAGTGTGGTTTCGCATGCATCCTTTGCCTGGCTATTATAGGCCTTTTGTCAGTACATTGTTTGCCAGGTCTCCTGCTCGTTGCTTGTGATTTGTAAGTGCCCATGTGGCTGGTGGCCATTTCTGGTGGGAGTTATTACCTTTTAGTGTGCTGCTTTCAATATATAGGCCTGCATGGTATTCCTTCGGGGTCTAGGTTTCTTGATGTAGGCCTGGCCATGTGGCTGGTGGCCATTTTGAAGCCCAGTAGTGTGCTTTACTCATAGGCCTGCAAGCTTGTGTGGCCTAGTCTGTCAACAGGCCTTTCATCGAGTAGGCCAGAGGTAGCCACAGGTGCATGAAACAAGTGTTTCTGTGTGTTCTGTTGAATTTAAACATCATTTAGGGCATGGATAACATTGGATTGAGTTGCAAAATGTGTTTTTGGGGGTATTTCTGTTTTTGGGTGTGTGTTAAATAATTGTCTTTGTTGTGTGTGTGTGGTGTGTTGGTGTGCACCTTGCAGACCTTGTTTAGCCCCGTGGATTTTCGTTTTTGCATTTATTTGCACTAAAAAGGCAAAGCAGTGTGGTTTAGCATGCATCCCTTGCCTGGCTATTATAGGCCTTTTGTCAGTACATTGTTTGCCAGGCCTCCTGCTTGTTGCTTTTGATTTGTGAGTGTCCATGTGGCCGGTGGCCATTTCTGATAGGAGTTATTAGTGTGCTGCTTTTGCCATATAGGCCTGCATGGTTTTCCTCTCGGCTTACTGCTTCCATCCATCCCATTTGCCAGAAGTAGCTCCCTGAATGATGTGATGATCAAATAATTTAATGCCAAACAGGGTCCACTTCTATTACATTTGTATTTTGGTTGTTGTTCTTATTCTTTCCTATCCTTCCTGAGAGTGTAGCGTGTACACAGCATACCATGAAAGCCCTTGTTGATAAAGTGTCACAAATGGCTACACTATGGGCCATATGTAGGTAATCCAAAGTTACCGACTCTAAAATACAGAATTTTACTGATTCGGTATTTCAGAATCAGTAAATGGTATGTAGGTATTGATTCGGTAAATTTACCCGAATCAGTAAAATTTGGTAAATACCGATTCGGTATTTACCGATTCTGTAATTCCCATTCATTCCTATACGCCTGGAGGCCCATAGGAATGAATGGGATGCCATTCACTATTACCGATTCGGTAAATACCGAATCATTAATAGGGGGTACATATTCAAGGGTGGCAGGGTGTCACATTGACACCCTGTTGCTCCCTTGAATCATGCATGTGTGCACATGTGGTACACATACATGCCCTAAGGGCATGTATGTCTGCCACATGGCACTTTTGGAAAAGCACAAATTTGCTTTTTCAAAAGTTTTTGATATTTACCACCAACTTTTAGTTGGTGGTAAATACCGAATCCTTAACTCAGAAATGCACTCACTTAAGTGTTCCCTACATTACGGATTCGGTAATTTACCGAATCTGTATTTTAAGGATTCAGTAATTTACCGATTCCTTAAATTACCGATTCGGTAAATTACTGAATCTTTAAATTTGGCCCCTACATCTCAAATGCCTAATACCGGACGGTAACACCCGAAATTCGGTAATTTCTGCCATTACCGACCGGTACATCTGGTTCTATATCTTTTATTTGTTTACTTGTACTAGTAGTACTTGAACCACAACAACAAAAGCAACAGTTCACTAATGTTCTTCTCCTGGCTTCTTTGCTTTTAGGTGCACAAAAAGACAGAGGAGGAGGTATCATTATCATCACCCATTGTACTGCCAGACAGAAGTCCTGCTGCATACCACGTCACGTCCACAAGTGACCACAGGCATCTCTGCAACTTGTGGACCTGCGTCCTGCTGACATCTGAAGAAGATAGGCCCAAAGTAAGGTAACAGGTCCTCCAGTACCAAGAAAGTTGTCAGTGAGAAGAAGGAACAGAAAAAGAAGTGGCACTTACCACGACTGGTGCGCCGCCCCATGTGTTTTTTGTGGAGAAAAAAATTACGCCTGCAGGAGTGTTGTCCGGGGACCAAGCTGGGAGCAGCACCTCTGCACCAGCGGGCAAACCCCACCAACCTAGGACCAAGCCCATGAGTGTTGCAGAGGTAGCCAGTCTACTAACGAGCAGCAATGTTAAAATGTCATTATCGCAAAGTGGTACACAATCAATGCAAGTGGAAACTCAGCAGCAGGCGCAGCAACAAGAACATCAGCAGCCACAAGAACAGCAGCACCCAAAAGAACAGCAGCAGCCAAAAGAACAGCCACAAGAACAGCCACAACAACAGCCCATAATAGTAGTTGTTCCTCCTGAAGTAGGGGCATTTCAGGAAATCGACCTTCCTGCAGATAAAGTGGAGCAAGCCGCTGTTTCAGAAGATCCAATGTCTTCCAGACCCCCAGCAAGTAAAAGGAGGGTTAGTCCATCATCTTCTTCTTCAAGCCCTGATTCTGATGATCAAGATGCCACTTGGAAGCCACCAGCTCAGTCTGAGAGTGATGCACGCCACAAGACAAGGCTAGTAAAAGGAAGGTTCTAGAAAGCCTTAGAGTTATGGAGGTAGATGTACATGTGCAAGATGATGATGATGACGAGCCAGTCGTCATGAACATCACTCCCGACCCTATCCAAAATGGCTGCGAGGGATGTAGCACGGTTACCACCAACACAGGTAATACCACCACGACCTCTAGCTTCCATATTTGCATTTGCAAAGGCCTGGTAGGGACCTACATCCATCTCAACTACCACCTCAGTAGGTAGTGGTAGTGTAGCTGCACAGAGTCACATTGCAAGCCCACCCTCCAGTTCATCTGGTATTGAAAGTGGCACATCCAGCAGTGCCAGAAAGTTCTCCTCCCCAGTTTGGGACTTCTTTTCGTTTAACAGTAAGGAGGAGAACATTGATATATGCTCAATTTGCCGAAATGCTGTTAGGCGGGGTAAGCTTGGTACAAATTGGTGCCGGAGGCCAAACAAGTCATCTCAAAATACACAACAATATCGTGTGGGAGGCTCACCTACTTCGCTTAGAAAAAAGTAAAACTCAACCCGTTGTTGTTGGGCATGCAGAATCAGGGGAAGATATCGCGGTGGAAGGTGAACAAGAGGGAGACATGGGGGGCGTGGCTTGGGCGCCGATGGCGTTGGTCACCTGAGAGCTCGGCTCCGAGACTGAGCCCACATTTATCCTGAATTCCGAGGGTTTTGGGGCGCCCCGATCCCCACAAATCGGAGATCGAGTTGAGGCCGACTTGGTGAGGCACCTGAGTGACCCCGAAAATTGATGGTTCTGGTCGAAAAGCGAAGTTGCGGAGGGAGCGGAGCGGAGCTCAAGATGGCGCCCGGGCCTTCTCGATAGACTTGCCGAGACCCTCGGCCCGGAAGAGCCTGCCAACTTCGCGTGTGCCTTCACCACACCTCATCTCTCGGAGAGACGACTATCCATCCGACGACCTGGGAGTATCCGGACACTATAGACATCCCTGGAGGGTTCATAGTCGGTTTTCTCGGCGCCGGATGATCCCCGGCGGCTGGAGGTCTTGGCCAGGAGAGTGGAGCCACCAGAGATGATCAGCCGTACTCCGCTGAGATCCTGTAATCACCTGGCCCCAAGGAACTTAATAGGCGACACTACACTGTGGCCCTGCGGAAGACCCGGCTGTATTGGTGACCACAATTCGCTTGGACCGGAGGACCCACGTCGATTGGCGGTGGTCGCCCCCACTTTCCCCCTGGTGGCCTCCAGGGACTCGGCGGTGGTTCATCCCTCAAGTTCGGCGTAGTGGCAGAAATCTGCGCCACTGCATCGGGGACGTTTGAAGGCCCACTACACCGCGGCCGCTCACCGGGCGAGCAACAGCCGACGCCCATATTTGGTGGGTCGCCTGCCGAGCTTCCCACTGCAGGGCGCGTCCGACATGGGGAAGCCAAGGGGACCTAAGGGGACCACCCCGGCCGCCTCGGACACGGAGGCGCCGGATAAGGACGATTGACATGATCCGGAGAGTTCTGGAGGTCCTCATCTACAGCAACAGTTCGATAGGATCCTGGAGGCGATCGCAGATACGCGATCGGCCCTACAACAAGACATCGCCCAGGTTGCGACAAGTCTGGGCCTCCTCAGGGCGGACCATGGTAAGCTCTCGGACAGAGTCAAAGAGGTAGAGAGCTCGATGAAGGTCCTGGAGCCGGCCCAAAAGACTCTGGCTGCTGCGGTGAAGGATGCCCTGACCCGGATCGGTGACTTGGAACGACGGGCGGAGGACGCTGAAGGGCCTAACAGGAGGAACAATATTCGCGTAGTGGGCCTACCGGAAAAAATCGAGAATGGAGACATGGTGGCCTATTTGGAATCTTGGCTCCGAACTGTGGTGGCGCCGGAGGGTCTGTCCTCCTTCTATGCCCTGGAGCGTGCACACAGGGTGCCGGCCAGACCACCTCAACAAGGCCGCTCCCCACACCCGGTGGTGGCGCGTTTATTGCATTTCCGTGACAGGGATCTGCTCCTCAATGCCGCCAGACACAATGGCCCGTACCAGGTGGAGAACAGCCAAGTGAACATTTTCCCGGACTATACCTATGAAACTCAACGTAAGCAGACCTCCTTCCTAGCGGTCAAACGTGAGTTGCGGAGCGAGGGTATACAATACTCTCTCCTCTTTCCAGCGAGGCTCCGCGTCATCCTTGATGATACGACCCAATTTTTTGAAACCCCAGAAGACGTTTGTGCTTGGCTTGAACTGTACAGGGCTGGCAAAGATGGCTTCGGTTCCTCCTTCCAGGCGTCGTTGAGCCCGGACAACAACGGCGATCTAAAAGACTTCGGAGCCGCTGCGGTAAACCGGGCAAGCCCTCGACGGTAGAGACTTTGGCCGAGCGACGGGGAGTGTTGGAGATGGTGTCCAACTTGTCTGGCGCCCAGGGGGGTCCCATCGTCGAAGAATCGGAACCTGGCGGAGAGGGGGCCCACTCGGACACTGAGGACTCAGAGACTGACAGTGTTAATTTACCAGTGGTTACACCGGACTCGGCTGAGGGCATGCTGGATCATGGGCAGGGATGAACTTGGGTGAGCTGATTCCATTTGGGTGGGGGAATGTCGCGGGAGGTGTTGAGGTGGTGGAAGTTGCTGCTGGACCGTGAATCACCGATGGGGTTGGGGGGCCTTGCTCTGCCTGATACTTACGATTTGGTGCTCGGTCTAGTCTCGGTAGCCCGAGACTCGGTGGCCCGTTGCTGGCGCCCGGCCCGCACTCGGCCCTTAAGGCATACCTATGGTGGCTACCGTAGGATTAGTTGGGGGAAGGGAGTTTACTGAGGGTGCAGTTTGGATGGGAACTGGATGGTGCTATTTGGGTCCTATTCTGGGGTGGGTGGGAGGGGGTTTGTTTCAAGGGGAAGTTTTGTTGTTGCTGGGGGGGATGGCCGCCATTGGTGTTGAATCGAATACTGAACGTATTTTGACTGAGCGTTGTTGGGGGAACCAGGATGCGACAATATGGGACAATGGCTAAGATTACTACTGTGAAATGCGTCACTTGGAATGTGCGGGGCCTTCACACTATGTCCAGACGGCACAAAATTCACGCTTATCTAGTGCGTAGAGGGGTGCAAACAGCGTTGCTGCAGGAGACACACCTTACTAAGGCGGAAGGGGCGGCGCTACAGCGTAGATGGAGAGGGCAGGTTTACTACACCACATATTCAGCTTATACGAGAGGGGTGTTGATCTGGGTAAGAGCTGGGACACCCCTGCAGGTTTCCAAATCTGTGGTGGATCCCGAGGGTCGCTACGTGGCCATTTCTGGCACATTAGGGGGTAGGGCACTGAATATTTGTTGCATTTATGCGCCTAACGTGGACCAGCTCGCCTTCCTGTCCGGGCTGTCGGGCTCCTTGGCCCATTTCCTGTCGGGGACCCTCCTGCTGGGAGGGGATTTTAATTCGGTGGTGGATGTCGACATCGATCGTTCACACCCCCCCCTTCCGGACTCCCCGGTCCGACGAGTAGCTAAAGGCAGGAAGGAATGGCAGGCTCAATGGGGGCTGACAGCATTTGGCGTGCACAGCACCCCTATACTAGAGATTGTTCGTACTTTTCTGGTATGCACGAATTACATGTGAGACTGGACGGGTTTCTGGGGTCGGCGGAATTGGTGTCCGCGACCGTGCGATCTGAATATTTGGCTAGGACCATCTCGGATCACAACCCCCTATTAGCGGATTTCAGTTGGTTTCCCGGGGTCCCCAGCATACCTACTTGGAAACTGCGCCCGAGATATTAGAAGATATAGTCTTCAAGGCGGACCTAGAGGATAAAATAACTGATTATTTTGTGACTAATGGGGGCACTGCTGGGTCGAGGGCCTCGGAGTGGGACGCTTTAAAGGTGGTGATCAGGGGCTACTGTATATCCAAGAAAGTGGGAATGCGTTGTGTCATCCTTGATGACCTGGCCAACGCGGACCGGAAGCTCCGCGAGATGGAGCTTCGCCGCCCCGGCCACCCAGAACTTCAGGAACGTACTGCTGCAGCGAGAGAGGCAGTGGCGGTGGAGGTCGAACGATTGCGATGTTTCGATTATAAGGCCTATGTTACAAGATCGCTCACCGAAGGAGACAAGTCGGGCGCGCTCTTAGCTTGGTTGGCCAATCCCACGCGCCGGACTTCCCCGACGGTGTCCATGTGCACCGCGGAGGGACTTGAGGTGCATACCCAACCGGAGATACTCGATTGCTACTTGCGCTACTATGAACGGCTGTACCGTAGTAGGCTGACCCGTGCTCCTACCCTGATCGATGATTATTTACAATCCTTAGAGATTCCCGCACTGGAACCTGACATAGCGAAGGCCCTGGGCACCGATATTGAAATTGGGGAGATCCGTAGCGCCATAAAAGGGATGGCGAGAAACAAGACCCCAGGCCTCGATGGGCTCCCGGTTGAATTTTATTCCACCTACGTAGATCTATTGGCACCCCGACTACTAATAGTCTACAAGGAAGCGAAACGTTTGGGGCGCCTCCCCGGCTCGATGTGCGAAGCCTTGGTAGTCCCCCTCCTCAAACCTGGTAGGGAGTCCGGTGACCCGGCGTCCTATCGACCGTTATCAATGCTAACGGTGGATTATAAGATCCTGAGCAGTATATTGGCATCGAGGCTGCTGGGGCACATGCGTTCCTTGGTGCATGAGGACCAGGCAGGATTTATCCCTAAACGCAATACCACCATGAATATTCGTTGCTTATTCCGTCTGCTGGAGGAACCACATACGGAGGTCTCTTGCCCCTTGGTCCTATCGGTTGATTTGGAAAAAGCCTTCGACAGCCTAGAATGGGAACATTTGCGTAGAGTACTACAGCGGTTCGGTCTGGGAGAGGGATTTGTCAGATGGACCATGGTGCTTTATGCCTCGGCGTCGGCCAGGGTGAGGGCGGGCCCGCTGGTCTCTCAACAATACCCAGTGGAGCGAGGCACAAGACAGGGTTGCTCGTTATCCCCCCTGCTCCTCGCGCTCGCGGTGGAACCGCTAGCGTTATCGGTCCGGACCGGAGCTTATTTCGGCGGATTACGGACCTTAACTGGACAGCAATACATCTGTCTGTATGCCGATGACCTGCTGCTCTTTCTTGAGGATTCGGGTAACGCTCTGGATGGGGCCGAGGAGGCTCTCACGACCTTCGAGGAGATCTCGGGCCTCAAGGTGAATTGGGCCAAGACTTGCCTATTTCCGGTTCGGAGGGGAGAGCCTAGACCCGACACCACTAGAGAGATCAGATGGGAACCTAGCTGCCTCAAATACCTGGGGGTATATGTATACCATGACACCGCCGATCTTCTGGACGGCAATATAGCCCGCTGCATTCGTGCACTGCGAGGCAGCATGGATTTCTGGGCCACCCTGCCGCTTTCGGTACTGGGCGAATAGCACTGTTGAAAATGGTGGCACTACCCCGGCTAATTTATTATTTTAGAGCGCTCCCGATTTGGGTTCCGCCGGCCACCTTCCGGCTCCTGAGATCCATGGTGGTGGGGTTCCTCTGGGGGTCGGGCCGCCGAAGGGTGGGACTCAAGACCCTGATGAGACCGAAATCGGAGGGCGGCCTAGCGGTGCCGGATTTTGAAAAATACTATTTGGCGGCCCAGCTGCAAACCTTCACCCAGGAAGTAGCGAGAGAGTTCCGAGGCCCGGAGGAAGGGAGAGGCAGGGGAATGCCCAGACACGTTATTTCCTACATTGCATTGCGCCAGCGCTTAGCTCTGCAAGACCTCACGCTCGAGGAACGGACTATACGGCTGTGCTGGAATCGCGCCCACGCCCGGGGGGAGCTGAAACACCCATACGCTCCGGAGATTCCATTGGGGATGTTAACGGCCTTGCCACACGGTGGTGACTGGTCGCGCTTAAGGCATTGGGAAGATGCAGGGTTGCAGTTAGTGGGAGATCTTTATGAAGATGGAGTGTTGTTGCCCTTCCAGGATATTCTGGACCGATTTGACGTTCCCCGAGGCGACTTCCTACTTCATACAGCTATAATTAGGGCAATTCAGATGCACTGGAAGAGGTGTATGGAGGAGCCACCAACATCATCGGTGTGCCAATATGTTATGATGTCCGCGGGGACGGTCAAGGCAGTCACGTGTTTATATAATAGATTAATTAATGAGGGTCTGCCCCCGCTTGCCGTACTGCGGAACCGCTGGGAAATCGACATAGGGAAAGATATACCAGAAACGACGTGGGCACAGCTGATGCGTCGAGCCTGGAAAGGCACACGCCACGCCCGGTTTCAATTGGTTCATTTTTATGTACTTCATAGGGCCTACCTGACTCCGGTGAAAATCCAACAATACTTCGCCACGGACACGGCGGCCTGTCCCAGATGCCGAACACCCGCGGCGGACCTCATACACATGCTGTGGTCCTGCCCAGCGCTGTCCTCCTACTGGCTCCTGATAGAGGACACCCTCAATGGGGTCACTGGGAGAACCTTGACTTTCGACGCAGCGGTGGGGATCCTACACTGGTTCCCTCATACCCCTAAAAACAAAATCTCTAGTAAATGTATTGACCTAGGGCTTATCCTCGCAAAAAGGGAAATAACCAGGCATTGGAAGGCAAGAGCTGGTCCAACGGGAGCTAAATGGCACAACAAACTCCTGAAGTGGGCCACAGGGGAGAGCACCCTGAGATACCAGCTGGCAGGGCGACAGCAGAATGAGAGGGCGCTAGAAGCTGCATTGGAATGGGAGACGTTAGTGCAGGCCCTGCGAGATTATAGCGCTTCCAGCGATTCCGAGAGTGATGACGCAGCACAACCTGAGTCCCATTAGGTCCCCATAACACTGGTCTCTACACAATTCATTACGCTTCTTTCCCACAAGCTCTTTTCACACTTACACCAAGCTGATGGCGTGGCTGGGTGGGGGGAGGGGTTGGGCTGAGTGGGTGTTGGGGGAGTTTTTCTTTTAGGATGATTTAGAAAAGCAGATGAAGATCGCCCGTTTATCCAGATCAACCTCAGCAGTATGCCGGATCCCCATATGCGACTGTATAGTAGACGCCGCCCGACCCTCGGGTTGTGAGCTGAATGGCTGTGTACACCAGTTGTTTCTTCACGGGGGATTGGTTGTTTTTAGTTTTCACTACAACTTTTTCGCTTATCTGTCATGTAACTTTGGCTAATTCCTGCAATAAAAATATATTTAAAAAAAAACAAGAGGGAGACATTTCTGGGCCCTGTTCCCAGCAGTGTAGTGGACCACATCCTCAGCAATAACTCAGTAGCACAGCAGTAAGAGCCATATTCAGAGTCAGACTGAGATACCAAGGCGACTGAGTACTGCAATGAAACAAAGTGCCTTGTTGAGCCTACCTGGATTTAAGAAAACATCTGCACCACAAAGGAAAATAATCCAGCCTACCATTGAGAGCATGCTTAGGTCAGAGGGGCAGTACCAAGGCAAACACCCAACGGCACCGTTGTACAATGCGAAGCTTGCTAAAATGTTAGTGCTGGACTTTCTCCCTTTTTCATTTGTGGAAGGGGTGGGTTACTTTGAATTTGTGTCAGCCATCTGCCCTAAATGGAAGGTTCCCAGAAAGTCCTATTTTGCCAGAGTTGCTGTTGCAGCACTACATCATGATGTGCTGGAACTGGTTGAACAAGCTTTGCCGCAGAGTGCTGTTCACAATATCCACCTGATATTAGACATGTGGACCAGTTGCCAAGCACTGATTACATGTTTATCACTGCACACTGGGTCTCTTTTGTGGTGGTTAGAGATAAGCTATCTGAAGTAGGTTCTGTTGACACAGCTGAGATTTTTAAAGCTACTCGGAAACATGCAACTGTAGCCATGTTCGCCATGGTGAAATCTCACAGTGCTGTAAACATTTTGGAAGAGTTTCACAGCAAGGTTTTTAAATGGATGTGCCCAAGAGAGCTTAAGATGGGTTTTCTTTCCACAGATAATTGCAGTACTGTACTTAAGGCCATGGCGTTTGGTTCCTATTTCAGGGTCCCTTGTTTGGCGCACTGCATTAATATTATAGTTCAAGACTTTCTGAAAAAAGAAGCCATAGTCAGCAACTTACTGACCACCCTTGAAGAATATGCACTCATTTCAGCTATTTTTTAAAGCTTGGAAGCAGCTGAGGATCATTCAACGTGACTATAGAATACCTGTCAAAGCGCTCATCCAGGAGGTGGCAACATGCCGGAGCTCAACTTATTACATGCTTGACCATCTGTTTGAACAGTACAGGCCAATCAATAAATATGGCATGCAATGAAGGGATGCTACTGTGAAAGGCATGACCCTTCAGCTGGATCAATGGTGTCTAGTTAAATGCCTGACTGAGATGCTTCTTCCTTTCGAGGTCTTCACACGAAGTCAGCAAGGAGGATTTTACTGTGGGCCAAGCTATCCCATTATTACAAATGCTAGAGCAACAGCTGAAGGAGGTATCTGAAGCATAAAAAAGGGTAGAGGAAAAAAAGAAGTATATGAGTTCGTGGAGAGCTTAGCCCGTCGCTTAGCTGACAGTACAAGGGTGCAAAATAAGATTTTGTCAAAAGAACATTACATGTGTGCTACAATTCTGGATCCACTGTCAAAATCGGCACTGAAAAGTAAGACATTAATTCCTTTTTCAGAAATGGATGTTGCCCGGTACAAAACCTGGATAGCTGAGGCAGCCAGTAGGTTGGATAATTAACGGCTGGTAATTAAAAGCCCGTTAGATAAACCCACAACAAGTGCTGAGGCAGGGCATCCGGTATCAAGTTCAACTTCAGAGCCTGAAGGCAGTGCGTTTGGCTCAGAACACTCACCAACACTATAGACAACAGCAAGAACCGGTTTATTAGCCCCAGTAAAATCGTTAAATGATTGGTATTTACAGCAAGGACTTGGTAGGTCCAGTGCTGATGTAAAGACAAAAGAGCCCGAACAAAGTGTGGCACCCCCGAACATTTAGCAGATGGTCCAGGCCCATCTGGACGACCCCTCAGAGGTGTACATTGATCAAAACCCATTGCGGTATAGGTATGGAAAAAGGGGCCAAGGGCCACTGCTCAGCGGGCTGGCGATAAACTATCTGACTTGCCCTGTTGCAAGTGTCTCTTCTGAACGTGTTTTCAGTGCTGCTGGTTCCAATGCAACAGTGAGAAGGACCAGTCTCTCACCCAAAAACGTGGATAGGTTAACCATGATCAAAATGAATCCGCACTTTATACCACCATATTACACAATACATGAATCAAGGGAGAAAGAGGAGGACAGCGGCTCAGGTGATGGAAGTAGTGTGTTAGATAATGTTTACCTACTTCTGGTTGAACCCCCGAGTTTGAGGACGAGCTATACTTCCCTGACAATTAGGCTTTCACTTCTTACTGTCTTCCTCCCTTATTTAGTTTTATTTGCGTGTCTGTCTTTCTGGTTAGAAACTTTGAATCACAACAAATCCATCACCGCCGTCTTCTAATCTTTTTATTGCCATATATGAGTTTCAGCTGTCTGCATTTCACAGTCCGCTCCTTCGAACCCTGCTCCTCTATCCTCCTAAATCCATTGCCCTCAAGCCAGATGATGATTGGATGATGCATAATACAAGAAAAAAGAAAATCTTTCCTCGTTGAGTTCATCCAAAAGAAGTGGAACATGATAATGACTACTATAGCTATCCTCCTTTCTGAGCCAAGAGAGACCATTAACTGAAGATGAGAAGGAACAGGTAATGAATGATGCCATGCATTGAACGCTGACTGAGTGATTTGTGTTGTTGTTGTTTGTTGTGCATTAAGTAAATTCATTGCGTACTATATGTAATCTACATACTAAAAGTAACTCAAGGCAATTTTTCCCTTCCTGTATTTTTTATAACAAATTTGTACTTCTACTGCAGGCCGATACATTGCATTTTGAATTTAGAAAGGGGACTCAATCTGTACACTGCACACTTAGTTGGAAAACACCATGATGATGATGGCAAGAGAGACTGCTCCTTCACTTAGAAGGAACAGGTAATGAATTGCATGCATTGGATACCGACTCTGAGTGATTGGTGTTTGTGTTGTTGTTGTTTGTTGTGCATGAAGTGAAGTCAAAGTGTACTAGTATTTAATCTACACACTAACAGTGACGCAAGTCAATATTTCCACTCTTGCTATTTAATAACAAAATTGTACGTCTACTGCAGGGTGATCCTTTGCATTTTTGAATATGGAATCTGGACTCACTCGGTACACTGCAGACTGGGTTGAACAACAACATCATGATGATCACAGTGATATAGTATCTTCGCAGTCACTCAGTAGGATCGGAGACAATTGATGGAATAAGTCAGGACGTGTCATGCCTGGCATAAAAGGTAAATAAGTCAACAACAACCACAGCAGACCTAAATGTCTGTGTAGCGGTGGAGTTGAGTGTAGTGTGGTATGACTGACAGTGGTGAATTGATTTAGCCACATAAATTGTAAAATGCTATGTTGCTGGATATGTGCTTTGTCCAAATCTGTCAAAAAATGTACGCTAAATGGAGGATGTGCAAAGGGTGCTGTCACCGTGGGCATGCTCTGACCTGTTCTTGTTGCAGGTTAATGCTGGAAACAGACTAGAGTAGACATGATGCATCCATGCCGCCTCTGAAAGTTTTCTTGGACTCAAACAACTTGTCACTACACCCACCCACATCGCAGGTCATACGCTCGACCCCATCTTCACCTCCAGCAAACATGTCTCATTCAGCCACACCACAGCTCTTCATTGGACGGACCACAGCTGCGTTCACTTTACCTACAATAAGACCACAATCCACAACCATCCTCAACCCACCCTGCGAAGAAACTGGAACAAAATCACCACCGACCAGATCTCCTCATCGCTTCTTCTAAACCCCCCCGCCCACTCCTCAAACCCCGACCAAGCAGCCATTAACCTCACCCAATGGCTATCCAACAGCACCGACATCCTAGCACCGTTGAAAAAACGTAAAATCAAACCAGGCACCAAAAACGCCTCCTGGTTCAACGATGATCTTAAGAAATCGAAGAAACTCTGTCGATCCCTCGAGAAGGCCTGGAAAAAAGACCCAAACACCAGCACCAGAGAAGCATTCAAAAACGCCACCACCAACTAATACGGACTGCCAAGAAAGCCGCATTCAAAGACCGACTAGTTAACAACGCTCACAACAGCAAGGAATTATTCAACATCGTCAAAGAATTTACCAACCCATCAGCCAACTCCAACGACATCACCCCCTCCCAAGCCCTCTGCGACTCCCTAGCTTCCTTCTTCCACAACAAAATCGCTGACATCCACAACAGCTTCGACAACCGACCCGGCGACCAACCCACCCAACCTGCTGCAGGACCTTCACCCCCCTTGAACATCCTTAACGACTGGAACCCAATCTCCACTGAGGACACCATCCGCCTGATGAACTCCATCCACTCAGGTTCCCCAACTGACCCATGCCCTCACCACATCTTCAACAAAGCAAACTCCATCATAGCACCACACCTCCGAGATGTCATCAACTGCTCCCTCAACTCCGCCACCTTCCCGGAAAGCTGGAAACACGCAGAACTCAGCGCCCTTCTGAAAAAACCCACAGCTGACCCCACCGAACTCAAAAACTACCGCCCCATCTCGCTTCTTCCATTCCCGGCCAAAGTCATCGAGAAAGCCGTCAACAACCAGCTCGCCACCTTCCTCGAAACCAACAAATCCCTCGACTCCTCACAATCCGGCTTCCGAGCCAAACACAGCACTGAGACCGCACTTATCGCAGCAACAGACGATATTCGAACTCTACTAGACAATGGAGACACAGTCGCCCTCATCCTCCTCGACCTCTCCGCTGCCTTCGACACAGTCTGTCATAACACCCTTCTACAGCGCCTAAGAAACGTCGGAATCCAAGGAAAAGCATTGCAATGGATCACCTCGTTCCTCACCGGAAGAACCCAGAGAGTCCGCCTACCACCATTCAAGTCAGAGGCCTCTGAAGTCATCTGCGGCGTGCCACAAGGATCGTCACTCAGCCCCACCCTCTTCAACGTTTACATGAGCCCCCTTGCGGACATCGCTCGCCAACACAATCTCAACATCATCTCCTACGCTGACGACACTCAACTGATCCTTTCACTCACCAAAGACCCTAACACCGCCAAAACCAACTTACACGAAGGAATGAAAGATGTAGCCGAGTGGATGAAGCACAGCCGTCTGAAACTGAACTCAGACAAAACAGAAGTCCTCATCCTAGGCACCTCCCCCTCCGCCTGGGATGACTCTTGGTGGCCAGAGGCCCTTGGAAAAGCACCCATCCCGACGAACCACGCACGAAACCTGGGCGTCATCCTGGACTCCTCACTCTCGATGACCAGAAAAATCAACGCCGTTTTTATCATCCTGCTTCAACATTCTTCGCATGCTCAAAAAAACATTTCGCTGGATCCCCACCGAAACTAGAAAAACGGTCACCCACGCACTAGTCACGAGCCGCCTGGACTACGGAAACACCCTATACGCCGGTACCACAGCTAAACTCCAGAAAAAACTCCAACGCATCCAGAACGCTTCAGCCAGGCTCATACTAGACATTCCGCGCAAAGAACACATCTCTGGTCACCTGAAAAACCTCCACTGGCTCCCCGTCAATAAGAGGATTACTTTCCGCCTCCTGACCCACGCTCACAAAGCACTTTACGACCTTGGACCCGAATGCCTCAACACACGACTCTCCTTCTACACCCCCCCCGCCAGCTGCGATCTTCCAACCAAGCCCTTGCTATCGTACCTCGCATCAACAAAACCACCATGGGAGGTAGATCCTTCTCCTACCTGGCAGCTAAGACCTGGAACTCACTTCCCACTCACCTTCGTCTCACTCAGAACCACCTAGCATTCAGAAAGCAACTTAAAACTTGGATATTCGACAAGTAATTCCCCACCCTTCTTCAAGCGCCTGAGACCCTCTGGGTATATAGTGCGCTATATAAATATTTTGACTTGACTTGACTTGACCCTGTGCTATACTTCAGAAAACAATGCACACTTACCTTACCAATTAATCTACTTCTGCCAGGCAGGCAGTGGTGTCAGCACCGTCACCCAAGATTGATGGACAAAGCATCCATGGAAGGGAGGACCAAGCGGAATGCCGAGATGCAACTCCCTATTTTTTTACCAGGATAGCACAGAAACAGTATCAACTTTCATCATCTTTTAAATAATTTGATTCCTTTTTTTGTCTTCAATCATTTACTACAGTATGTTGTTATTATTATTATTATTATGTTTGCTCTCTGCTTATAATTCATCCCTACAGATAGTTTTAAATGTTCTTTGTTTAAAAGTAAGCCCGGTACAACTAAACACAAACTGTATGTAATCTGGGTCTCTCTGAGGGCAGACAGGCATGGCAAATTGCATATAATTAATATATAGCTGCCCTGTACTGTCTATTTGTCTAGAATTAGTGAATTAGTAAGTACTACTTAAAACTTATCATAAACCATCAAGTTATCATCATCATGCATGCATTTCCCTTTTCTCCCTTAACAGATTTATGGATATTATAGTCTACAAAGATTGTGTTTTATTGTTTGTCCATGCGTACTGTTTTTCTTTATCAAACCTTTTCCCAAAACCCCCTTCCCAACCAATCATCAAATCCGAATCCTCTTCCCCCGGGCTGTGTGACTTATTGAAGTGTGACTAAATTAACTGTACACCAATATTTTATCACACGCTTGCTGGGGCGGATTTGGCAAAAGAAACAGTAATTTAATTTCAAGGCAGGGGGAGGATCTTCTTCTGCTTGCCCACCCATGAGCAGTATATTTGCGAGGTATTTTTGTGACCAAAGCAACCTAATCCATCAGCATTAATTGCCGGCGTCGATTGGATTTGTTGCCATCCGCCTACACAGCACTAACGGTTACACTTGTGTCGAGTGTACTGTAGGCCTAGTCGAGTGACTTGCGACACAAGTTTAGAGTTTGTTGTAACTCTATGTACTAGGCTATCCCTGCCACCATAAGTTTTATTGTATTTTGGCATATTGTTGTTTGGCAGTAAGTTCTGTACTGTACTTCATTCTAAATTTTCTTTTTTTGCAAATTCTACTGCCAGTGTCTACTACTACTACCACCACTACCATGGCATGTCGGGAAAGAAAACCATCATCACCATGCAGCCATCACTGGGCCTAAGTTAAACATGAAGCACAGATAAGAGAAGAAGTTTGGGGGAGGCATGATTAATAATTGAAATGTTTTCATAAATTCTATTTCACACACCTCTTTGAGTCCAGTTGCAGAATGCATAGACTAGGAGGAGAGACTGACAGTACTAGCAGGACAAGTCATTCAGTGAGGGCTACCGCATCTATCTGTTTGTGTGTTACAAAACTGTCAGATTATTAAATCCAACACTGCCTGCAGCAGCAAGGAAACCATGTTGTGACTAAGGTAAAACAGTACGCCCCCCCCACAATATAACAACGTATTGCTATGTTTAAGTAGAAATATAATTTAATACCCTAACAAAAATAAACTATGTAAAAAAATCCCACAACACCCGACCCACCCCTCTCCCTCTCCAATGTCCAAAATGATTAAGTCCAATCAATATCGAAAATGTCTATAAACCCCAATGCAACACCGAATTCCCACCCACCCAAAAAAAGGATTTAAAAAGGGGCAATGCAATGGAGTCAAGTCATTGCCGGGCTCTGAGTATTCAGATTTCCCTCTCCAAGACCTTGAAGTTCTTCTTCAGCTCCTCTGCCTGATCCTCTAGGTGTGCATTCCAGAGGAGCATGTGGCGCGCATATGCCTTGCAGTTGCAACCACACGGGGTCAGCAGTGCTGGATATTGAAGTTTGTCGGCGGGCGGCTGCCTGACCGTGGCGCCATACAACTGGAGGGGCCTGACTGGGGCCCGGGTCATTGGAGGAGGCTGCAGCTGCTGCCGCCTCCTCCTCTTCCTCCGCCAGAACCACCAGCTACCAGTATTCTTGGCAGATGGCCTCCAGTTTCCGGCGCCGGGCTTTGGCTGTCAACTCCTTCCTGGATGGTTTTGCTTGGGAAGGAGTAGCTATATCAAGAAAGGAAATAATAACTATTAACCAATACTCTTAGCAAAACAGTAACACAAATTAATTCAACACATAGTGGCACAGTAGCACTAGCAAGCACAGTACATAACATTTGTGGTATGTATCTATCATCCCACTTCCTCGGCCTCTAACATTTGTGGGAGTTTCTGTCCTTATACTAGCACTATGTATGAACTTGGGTACACAGTACATTAGTCTTCTTCTTCTCTCTTGTTTCGCCAAATTAACGTAACTTTGTAGCCGGCATGCCAGCTCAGTCAGCTCGCGCCCAAGACAAACATACTAGAGTCATGACACAGACAGCAGCTGGGGAAGCTTGTATTTTTCTATTACAGGTGGCACTAGCCATACTCTGTTACATCAAGGGCAACTGCTTCATGTCACCTTCACCCTGCCCTGACTACTAGAAAGAGGCAGATGATATCTGATCCAATGATCATTGCTTATATATGGGGCGACATGAGGTACTTTGTTTTGATTGATTGTGTAACCAGCCGATAGGCCACCAATGGCAGACTGCCTGACACAGTCGGAAAAAAATTAACATAGGTATAGAGTTGTCCTCTGAGTCGGAGGAAGGCGCTTGATAAAAACTACTACATACATACACAATATATATGCTGTGCTTGTAAACTACTGTGGGTCAAGGGAGTATTCTGAAAAAACAACTTAGATTCTCCTCAGCTTTGCTAATCTGAATGAAATGAATGAATGAAAGTGAATTTATAGAGCGCGAATTGCTGCCCTGAGGCGTCCAAACGCTAGAGGAACCTGTTGGTAGGGTGAGTGAGGTTGCAGACCAGGAAAAGAGGGAAGGAGAGCTGAGTTTTATTGAGGAGAATTGAACAGGTGTGTTTTTAGTTGTTTGCGGAAAGAGGCGAGGTCAGGGTTGGATCTCAAATGAAGAGGGAGGGAGTTCCAGATCTTGGCGGCGTTGAAGGCAAACATCCTTCCACCCGATCTTGTCCTTTTTATTCTAGGGACTGTTGCCATAAAAGCCTGGCTAGATCGCAGGTCTCTGCCTGGACGGTACTGGCTTACTAGGCTACGAGTGATTTGAGGTCCCGAGTCCCAGAAGGCCTGGTGAGCAATACACATTGCCTTAAAAGTGACTCTCTTACGCACTGGGAGCCAGTGTAGGCTGGTCAGTGCCGCTATAACTGGCATTCTTCATGGGATCTGCAGTAGAGTGCGGGCAGCGCAGTTTTGTACTAGCTGTAGTCTCTTTAGTGTGTACTCTGGAGCACTCAGATAGAGGGAGTTGTTGGAGTCCAATCGTGACTGTATCAGGCCCTGTATGGCTATCTGCTTTGCCTCCATTGGGAGCAAAGGAAGAACTTTCTTCAGTGTCCTGAGCAGTCCAAAGCAGGTGGCTGAGAGCTTTGTGACCTGGGTGTTAAGTGAAAGGCTCCTGTCCAGCCATACCCCTGGCTTTTGATGTTTTCCTTCGGAGCCGGGGGGGGGGGCCTAGACAGGTGGGCCATAGTGAGTTGAAGAGGGTGGGGTCAGCAGGGCCCAGGAGCATAAGCTCCGTTTTGTCACCATTGAGCTTTAACGATGACAGAGTCATCCAGGCCTTCACCTCCTCCAAGCATTTTGTTAGTCCGCCTGAAAGTGGTTGTTGAGCCTCCTGCGCTAATGAGACCACCAACTGGGTGTCGTCCGCATAGGAAATGATCTTAACTACCTCAGCCAGTGGCCTCATGTAGATATTAAAAAGCGCGGGGCTTAAAGAGGAGCCCTGGGGGACTCCACACTTCAGGGGCATGCTGGAAGACACTGTCTGTCCGTCAAACACTTGGAACGACCTGTTGCTTAGAAAAGATTTTAACCAGAGCCAGGCCTTGTCCACAATGCGACATTCGAAAGACGGTTCAGTAGAGTGTTATGACTGACCGTGTCGAACGCCGCGCTGAGATCAAGGAGGATCACTGCCACTGATCCTCCCTGATAAAGAATTTTCCTGGACTCCTCGATGACCATTAGGAGGGCGGACTCTGTTCCGTGCTTAGGTCTGAACCCTGTCTGGGTGGTATCTAGCAGCTGGTTATCTTCAAGAAAGCTAACCAGCTGGAGATTGACATACTTCTCCACGATTTTACTCACCCAGGGTAGCAGGTTTGGCTTCTTTATCAGTGCTCGGACCATCGCTTGTTTCCAGGCAGGAGGGACGATGCCAGAAGCGATGGAAGCGTTCAGGAGGTTTCTTGATGACAGGTAGGACAGCCTGAGATGCTAGCAACATGGCTTCTGGGGGTGCCGGGTCAGTTGGAGATCTGGATTTTACTTTCCGAGCCATGGACTCTACCACTTTGAGATCCATGCAAGGAAAGTGGTCAAGCGTGGTTGAAGAGGTTAGAACGGGGTCTGTCCCCCTGGTTTTACCCTGAGCTATCAGAGGAGTAGTAGTGCAGGGGAAGGAAGTGTATATTTTATTTACTTTGGCTGAGAAAAATTCCACCAGGTCATTGCATTGGGAAACAGATTTTTCCTCATATACACTGGGGGGAGGTGGTTTTGTAAGTTTTTGCAGAGTTTGAAAGATTTCCCTGGGTTTAGATTTTGCAGCTAGGATCTTGTCAGAAAAGTATGCCGCTTGAGCAGCTTTTACTTCCTTTTTGTAGGCTTTTATTTCCTCTCGATATCGAGTTTTATCCTCCATTGTGTAGTCTGAACTCCATTTTCTTTCAATTTTTCGGCATTGGCGCTTTTTGTTCCTGAGGGCCTCCGAGTACCAAGGTCCTGTTTTATGGGGACGTTTTACGTTGATTTCTTAAGGGGGAGGATAGTTTCGAGGGAGTGCAGGATCCAGTTCTCATAAGCCTGGTTCGCCAGACATGGATCTTCATTGTTAAGGGGAGGTTCTTTCATAAGTTTATTATGGCGCGGTTTCTTTTACAGTCTCTTCAAATTAAGACTCTTTATCTAGTGACAGTCTCCGCCTATGCTATCTATGATGATACCATCCAGGCATCCAACCATTCAAAGTAAACAACTATCATTCTTCTTAATCTCTCAACAACCCTTAGTTTGATTCACCAACAAACATTTATTCTTTTTTTTTTAAACCACCACCTATGTGTCCTTTCCTTCCTTGCTTGCCTTGGCTTAGAGTTTTACCCAAACACCACTGAGGATTCTTGCTATCTTCCACTCATACAGTTTCACCCACCAAGGCAGACATCTTTTCTTTCACCTTCCACCCATCCTTTAACCACCCATGCATCTGATTCCTATCAGCCAGCTATGCATGCATCCCACGTATCCTTCTCTGCCAGTCGTAAATATCACATCACGCCCATCCTTCCTCCTTCCACCCTTCTTTCCATTTTCGTTCAACCCACCCATCAAGGTCATCTAATCTGACTTTTAGTCTTCTCCATAAAACTTTCACAGCTAAGTTAAAGTCAAATAGAAGAGGCCATTGGTTACTGAACTCCCGCCGCTATTGATAATGCTAAGTAAAAGGGTGTCTTCTTCAACCGTTGTTCACAAAAACCTCTCTTAAGTTTCAACAGTAAAGTGTACTGTACACCCTTGCAGCGAGTGTAATGTCAATAAGTAAGGATTACTTACCACCGCCCGCCACTACTACTATCTCACCCCCTGCAGGTACCACATCTCCTGCCCCCTCCGGAATGGCCGCGTCGCCATCGCCGCTTTCCCCGGCACTGGTGGATGGTAGTACGCCTAGAAAAAACATTACACATTTTTAGATGCCATATACACCTCCCCCTATTTATTGTTTTTCACTAGCAAGATTCAAACAAAAGGTAAATACATACACATACAACAGACATCACTAGTACAAATCTGGTACTACTAGAGTAGAGTAGACACTAGTAGTGTTATGGTCTCTAGGGTCATGCTAGTCTCTTTGGTAAGTTAGCCTGAGCCGCGCACACATTTTAGCTAGAAAGAACTAAGAAGCCTTTGAGCCCACACAAGCTCATACTGCTACTGCCTGAGCGCTGTGTACAAGTTGAAAAAACAAGCAACTTTGTTATTTAGTTCTGGTGGTCAGTCCGTATTGCTTAGCCATAACATGCTACACTTTTGGCACGGCTGAGAAATGCTTGCAATATACTAATGTGCACAATTTTTCTCATTACAGACGGAAGATTCCCTTATACGAAACAGAGCTTTGCAGAGGTTATGATGTAACTAGTACTTCTAGGTTCTTCTGAGGTGAGGGGTCCCCCATAATTCGCTCAGAGATCTTCATTTATTATTTTATGTAAACTATATTCCTGCCAAGGGGAGGGGGGTTCTTCAACCACTGTTCAGTTATCACGATTTCCCCTTTGGTCTTCTCTGGACTTGTAGTTGTGACAATGTTTATTGTTTTAATCTTATGCATTTTGCTGTTGGTGCTGGCAGTTACAGTTACTACTATACTGCATCATAGAAAGACGTACAGAGCTTGTTATTTAAAAATAAACCTTTTGAACTTACATAGACTCTGTGGTCTTTAGTGTGGTTTGTGGACTGAAACGAGTGAGTGATCGAAAGGGTGTGCATTGCTTCCAAGACTCTGAGAGATCTGGAGTGTAGTGTTATGTTCTGGGTTGTCCGATCATTGGGTTTTTTCGGGGGGTTCAGGGAGCCTCAGCTAATGAGACACTATAGCTAGTGGGTCAGGGGATTTTGGGTGAGGTATGAGGAAGGTCCAACCTTCTATCAACAACGTCCTGTGCATAGTTCTGTATGTGCAGAATCCCTAAAACAGTAGTAGTATGTAGTGTATTAGTATCCTATAAACAATAGTTAAATATCTGGGTGGGAATTTTGTTGGTGGGAATTTTCTAAAAGTCTCAAGATTAAGAAAGCTAGAAGAGGACAACCCAAAGGACTGGACTCAGTGACTAGAGCGATTGGTGAATAGGAGTTATTTTTAAAACCTTTCAAATAAAGACTGGCCACCTGGGCAAGCTCAGCTACAGACAGACTAATAGTAGTTGTAATAGTGTCATAGCAGAGGCAGTTAGAGGCAGGGATAACAAGAATTTAGAAACTGATTGTCTAGATTGAATATTGGAGAAGATTTTGTTAAAAATAGAATAAGGAGGACTTACTGGGGCCAGCAGCAGAGCCCTCGGTAGAGGAGCGCTCCTCGCCCTGGGAGGCATCTTCCCCAGCTCCTGCGGACTCCGACCCCATCTTCCTGCCCCTGGGTGCTGATCATGAAAGATGTAGGAAAGAAAGAAACAAACATGGATGATTGGTGTGAAACAAATAAAATATTTTTTTAAACGCTCAAAAAAAATTATTAAACCAACAATTGCAATAAAATCGACCTATCTAAATCGTGTCGACTAGTAGTATTGCGGGATTCGTGCCGCGGTCCATCTTGTTATTATTTAATATATTTATGAACACTATTACAGAGTTTCATTCTGATTCCAAAATACTAACTAAGCCTAAGTACCACCTGACCTAGCCCACCTATTACAGATGGGCTCATTGTTCACTAAGTCTCCAAAAATGTTATGGAGGACGCATGCCTACATTTTTGCATACGCCAAATTGCAGGTTTGGTTGGTTCCTGCTAATGTTCTGCTAGTCATAAATGATAAGCATATATTACCACTCAATAAACAAACTACAAAAGGTTCTACTAAGGACTGGGGTAAGCAGCACTCAGCAACACGTGACGTGATGCGCCATGCAGACCACTAAAAAACATACCTACTAATAACAAGTAACTAAACTAATCCACCACTGTCTCTTCTTAGTGGCAGGAGGACAAAGGAAGGACTTGAGTCTCTCTGGCATTACCTAACTTAAGTTCTCTAAAGTAAAATCTTACATAATCATGCCAAGCGAGCGCAAGGTCCTGCTCCCGGTCCAGGATATCGGACCACCGGTGCATCAGCTGGTTATTGGTGCGCAGTACACCAGAGCAGTGGAACACTGCCCGGCGCACCTTTCTCCACCGCTGCTGAAGCTCCCGGTGCCCGTACCCAGACCCAGGCTTTCTGCCTGCTGCCAGGGTTAAGGGGAGTTGGCGTTGGATGAAAAAAAACAAGTGCGACCACCTTCGCCTCACCAAATAGGGCGCATGCATACACCCCATGTGGGTGCACCCTTCCACAGGGAAGGCAGTCGCGGCTATGGCTGCAACTGCGAGTAGCCCTTCCCTTGCCCTTCTCCTTGCCCTCTCCCTTGGCCATTCCTCCGGGACTCTGGGAGGATGGAGCAGAAAAGAGAGGAATTGGAAAAGTAGGTAAAAGAAAAAGCAAGTTATAGCAAAAGAGTAAAAAAGTAGTCGAAAAAGTAACAAAAAGTAGAAAGAAACTCAAAATATAGAATCAGGAAAATAGAGATAGATAATAAATAAAAAAGATACAAAAAAAGTGTACAGAAACAAAAGATTGCAAAGATAGAGGGAGGATAGAAAACCAGGCCCAGAACCATAGACTAGAGTGAAAAACAAGATGGCCGAGCCCTTTGCGACCGCGCGGGCAAGTTTGTGCGATATTTCCCCCCTGAACATGCAAAAAGCGATGCGAACACCTAATACGCATTCCGGAACAGGAAACACTCATCGCAAATGGGCGGGAGCGTGCAATATGCAATCCAGTACAGGAAATAGAGATCTCGGGCGGGCGGGCGAGACAAGTGAAAAGAAGATGGCCATGCCCATTACCGACCGCATGGACAAGTTGGCGACACATTTCCAGCGCGATCACGCAAAAAACATCGCGAACAGGTGGAAAAAGCACTTCCACGTCTTTGTGATATTTCTGCGTGTTTGCAGAGATTTTTGGGGCTTTCGCGGAGATTTGCGTAACGCGATAACACAAATTCCACACACCCCTAATTCAGAGACTCCAAACTCTACATCTATATCTTCTCCCAATGGGAAATTACACGTAAAAGATATTTCAAGGCAATCCCCATGTTT
The DNA here is from genome assembly GCF_964263255.1 of Lissotriton vulgaris. Classification (NCBI taxonomy): domain Eukaryota; kingdom Metazoa; phylum Chordata; class Amphibia; order Caudata; family Salamandridae; genus Lissotriton; species Lissotriton vulgaris. Next base: position 408,453,714 of record NC_141697.1, on the reverse strand, counting down.
CTCAATGGGAGAAAAAGCCTTGCAATAGTGAAAAACGAAATTTGCAGTATTTCACTATTAGGACATGTAAAACATACCACTACATGTCCTACCTTTTACATACACTATACCCTGCCCATGTGGCTGCCTTGGGCCTACCTAAGGGGTGCCTGACATGTATTAAAAGGGTAGGTTCGGGCCTGGTAAGTGGGTACACTTGCTGGTCAAAATGGCAGTTTAAAACTGCACTCACAGAAACTGCAGTGGCAGGTCTAAGACATGTTTACAGGGTCACTCATGTGGGTGGCACAATCAGAGCTGCATGCCCATTAGTAACTTTTGATTTTCAGGCCCTAGGCATGTTTGGTACACTTTACTAGGGACTTACTAGTAAATCAAATGTGCCAATCATGAACAAATCATTCACCAACATAGTTTACACAGGGAACACTTGCAGTTTAGCACTGGGCAGCAGTGGTATAGTATCCAGAGTCCTAAAACCACCAAAAACATAATGCAGCATGTGGTCAAAAACAGGGGGTCAGAAGCAAAAAGACAGGGGAACTCATGCCAAAAGATGCCAGGTCTAACACTGAGGTTATAAATATGCACAGGAAAATACTACTGGAAAACCGAAGAAAACAATCTGACAATGTGGTCTGGAAGGCTAAATGGTGGTGCAGTGATTTGTATACTTTAATATGGAAGCCAAGCTGTGGATACTTTACATAAGGCATACTGAAAAGTGCATAGCATATGGGTTTTGCTGACATATGAGGCAGTGGGAAAACAAAGAATTGGAAATAATATAGGGGCAACTTTGAATGTGCTCATTGCCGTAATATAGCTGTTTGCTATATCTAAACGAAATATTAACAAGTATTACTTGCAGAGTGTTTAATGCATTAAATTTTTCAGGGGCTAATTTCAATTTTGAAGGAGAGCGTGATTCATTGCAATGGTGACAGAACACCCTCTCAGCCAAACTGTTGATCCACCTGCCTCATTTAGAGGTGGGGGGACTGAAAGAATGTTGCTGATAAAGTCTACATGGCTCTGTCACCAATATACTCCTTGAACGGCTCGATGAGGACTGTTGGTGGTGAGCCATCTGGCTGCCTGCTCATTTAGAGCAGTAGGGTGAATGCCTTTTAGTACAAAAGAAATAATGACCCTCCACATCATGGGAGAAAACTCCCATGGTGTGGGCCTTTAGTTTTACTGTTTTTTAAAAAAGAAACTCCCGCTTTGGGAGTTTGTTTTTGGAAAAAGTAAAGCTTTCTAAAAGTTTGACAGAGGACAGGCCTGTTTTACGGATCAGTATGTCAAGCTTTTACAACATTGGAAGGAACTGCTGTGATATTGGTTCCTGTCAATGTTTATATTTGTCCGTGGGACTGGTGAACAACTCTAAATATGGGGGCAGAGATCCATTGGGTTGACAGGGGAAATGCCCTCCGTTATCCTGACAGAATAGACCCATTCTCTACACCAGCCCCAAAGCTTGCTTTGTTAAAATGAGAACTTAAGATACCAGTATCTGAAAACGATGGATGTTTTTCTACTACAAAAGGGTAAGCACAGGGTATTCAGAGGATATAAACAAAACAAGGTAGTACTTGTGTTAACTACTGCCCTTTTAGGGCTTCATTCCTGACTTATATAAAGATATTAATGGGACAGTAAATTTACGTCTGTGGACATTCCACAGCAAAAATTCACTGAAGATTAGTGCACATCCAGCAAAGTACAAATGTTCGGGTAGTAACAAACTAAATTCTGACCACTTTCCACTAAAGATAAGGTTGGAGATTGATGAAGCAGACAAACTGCTGATTCCCTTAGTTGGCACATAAAAATGATTTAGACACCTTTTGAGAGAAAAATTACAAACGTGAATAATTGGCTCTCACTATACGCTGGAGAATCTTGAGAAATAGATCAAAAAAAGACTTTGTTACTACATCGTAAAAGCGTGTAGACCAGTGTATATTAGGTGAAAATGTTTGTTTGAATAACATAGGTTCATGTTTTACTAAACTGCAATTGTGTATTTGTTTAACGTGGAATAGAAATGTGGAGTTTATGACTCACGTGTCATAGAGATCTCATTAACTATTCTTCTTTAAATAATATTGTGTGTGAATAATTAATTAAACAAATGGAATTTAGATGACATGTATTTTAGGAGTCTCGTTTTAATTCTCCCTGTTTTGAATACATGAAAAATTGCACCAAAGGGGTAAAGAAAGAAGTGTTGCTGCACACTCAAGTCAATTCAAATTACTTTATTCTGTAACTGATAAAGTTGACCATAAAAGTTCATATACATGAATCGATACAAATGTAAAAATCCAGTTCCTGATATCATAAAAATATTATAAAAATCATTACAAAATAGATTTACGATATTTAAAAACATGTTTTAAAAATACAATTAAAGAAGCAAAAATACATTTATTATCTAGCGATTGCAGAAAACGAAATGCTACTTGGCATTGTCTCAGACCTCTTCTTTTTAAAACTGGAATAATCCACGTTCTTCTTGGGTTTGAATAAAATTTACAAAAAACTGTATGAATTGTCGATTGGGTCGAGACATCATCACATGGACATTTGCTTAGGATTCTGGACCAATCATTTGGTGCAGGAAAGCTTAAAGTTCTGTATAAAATATTCAATCTAAACCTTGTTAACAGAAACCTTGCCTAATCATTAGTTGTCAAGGCGATATACGGTTGTATTACAGTAGTTTTTTGGGTCATGTGATATGTTTAAACCTCAGGCTTCTTTAGTTCTAAAGTGTTTCTGATTTCACCCAGATGTTGTATACAACTAGCTTTAAGATCTTTCCTGGACATAGTACTCAATGTTTGTGGATCTTTATAATATTCAGGACGGCCTAATTTAGTCAGGAATTTTCTTACGTATTCTAGCCATCTTACCCAACTTACTCCATTCAGCGCCAAGGCATATGTTAGTATGTGGCGGTTAAAAGCCGTCTCCCTTGAAGTCCAGACTTTGTGCCACAGGAGGATTGGTTGGATATTAATTAGGTCCTCCAGGTAGGGCATGCCCAGTTCTTAATGGCTTATATAGTTTGATGTACTGTCTAGGACAGCCAGGAGCGACCTGAGAAACTTGTTTTCAGCAGATTGCAGTGTATTTATCCCTGCATAGCCCCATTTTTCTGCTCCATAAGAGGCAATATCCACGTTTTTCGCTCTGAAAATCTGCAGCATTTCAGGAGGGGAGCGTCTGCCTCGTCTTCTGCTAAAATTTTGCCGAGCCAACAATGATTTAGTAAATAAAAGTCTTCTGGCCTTAATCGCCTGGGACCAAGAACCTGAATGGTCAAATAAAATTCCTAGATAGGAAAAGGTTATTGCACTCTCTATTGTCTTGGATTGTATAAAAAGGGTTTTAGTCTTCTTTTTTAGTCCAGCCCCACAGTTCATTGTAAAAGTTTTTGAACAGTTGACGGTAAGCCCCAATCCTGACATAAATTAACAAACGTATTAACAACATTCTGCAGTGCAATCAGAGTGCGGGCCATGAAGACCGCATCATTCGCGTACATAAATTTTGGAATAGGTTGGGTTGATGCAATTGGTAAATCCTTGCACTTCTTGACCATAACGGTTTATAAGTTGTTTATATATAATGAGAAGAGAAACTGGGCTAAAATGCACCCTTGTCTTACGCCCCTCATCACTTTGAAGTGCATAGAGCACTCGCCCCCCCTTCCGTACCGAACTCTGGCCCTCGCCCCTTGGTATAAATGCCTTAAAAAAGTGACTATTAGCGCATCTACTCCCATTTCCTCTAAAACTGACCAAAGTTTCTCATGGTTGACACAATCAAATGCCGCTGTCAAACCGACAAATGTTAGACATAAATGTTCCATTTTGGCCTTTGTGTACTTGCCTATAAAAATGTGTAAGTTTAGGCCCTGTTATATTGTCCCCAAACCTTTTTCGGAAGCCATATTGAAGATCGCGTAGTATTGACATCTCTTCTGCCCATAGCTGTAACCTATCTAGCAGGACTTGCCCCACAATCTTATCTGTTGAGTCCAGCAAATCAATTGGGTGGTAACAAGCTGGGTTTGCCCTGTCACCTTTTTTAAAGATAGGCACTAATATGGAGTCATACCAGGTCGGTAGGAAGCCTTGTGAGCAACATACATTGAAAACCTGCGTTAATAGTGAGCTCCAGAATCCTACATTAAATTTGAAAAGGTCTACTGGGATCCATCAGGCCTCGCAACCTTCCCCCCCTGGCTAGAATTGATGGCAGAATTTACCTCGCTAAGGGTAAAATGTAAAGGTAAGTATCTAGAAATTAAAAGGTGGTCAATTTCTACCTCAGTTGCAGAACTATCCTGTTCTGCTTGGATCGAATTTCCGTATAGACTTGAGTAATGTGTGACCCATTCGTGCTGTAGCTTTATTAATTTCTGCCAGGAAAAGGGCATTAACAGCCTTCCAAGAGGCTGATGAGTCATGGTTAAGTGATGCATCGTGTAAGGCCTGCCAAGTATCCTCTTTTAAAGCAGACTTTATTGCCTTTAATGCCATCTTGTATTCATATCTTGCCTTTCTAATATTTTCTCGATCTTTCACATTGGCATGGAGTGCATTTTTAAGATTGGTATGGGCCTCCATGCACTTATTGTCGATTCCCCCTTGTTTAGTATTTCTATTCTTTCTTCCTTTTACGTGTAAGGTATCGCTGACAAAATTAGAAATGGCTAAAAAAAACAAAACAATTCTTTATGTGATGAAAACTCATTTAAGCAAATTGAAAGCTCTTTAGTGCATCCTTTCACAACTTTCCCCATGAAAGACCCTGGGTCCACTTTTGCCCATTTAAGGGCGGAACCATTTTGTCTAGTCAGTCATGTTTTAGGCAGAATATATAGAGTTACCACCGGTCTTTTTAAAATTATTATGCGCACCTTCAATTCCATGCTAATAGGAAAATGATCGCTTAATGCAATCTTGTGTGCCCTAAAATCCTGGATGTGGGTGGAATATTTACATGAAGTTAGAACAAAATCTATTATTGTGAAAGTACCAGGCCCATTAAAAGTCGGAAAAAAGGAGACCATCGGGGAACCTAAGTTATTAGCAAAGCCCATATCAAGTTCAAACATGGTGTCATTTAGGAGATCTCCTTGCCATGTGTGGGAGAAATGGTGAATGCTTGGACCCTTTCCATAACCTATGCCACAGATCCCTTTGTCAGCATGTTGGCATATATCGGATTGGTTAAAATCCCCCCGCCCAGATAACACAAACTTCTTTCGATGAACATGATTGCAAATTTTGCAATTCCCCACTCAAACGTCTCATGGTTCCCTCAAACATTTCAGGTGCCACATTATTATAAAAATTCAATAACACAATACAAAAATCTTTATTAAATGTGCATACTAATAATCTGGTAATACTGATCTGACACATTTAGAACTATCTGTCCTATGTTCAAAAGTTTCGAGACATAAGTACATATTCCGCATTTGGCTCTACCAAATAGTGATGGGACTGCTGGGGTATGGGAAGTTTTATAGCCTGTGATATGAATCGGCTTTACTCCCCAGGTCTCCTGCAGTCTAAAATCTTTGAATTTCCTAATAAACTTGAACCACAAGGTATTCGTAGCTTTAGAGTTTAATCTTGCCACGCTCCAAAACAGGAACGGCTGTTGTTATCCCTACCTAGGCATTGATTTTCCCCCTTCCTTCAGCCCATGTCGTTGAAATTTGACCAGATTGTATAGTGTGGTGTGAGATAGACAAGGCCATCGTATTCGATGCTGTGTCAATAGCAGCCTCCTCGTCCGTTACCCCATCCTCGTGATAATGATAAATGTTGTCATTAGTGGGCAAAGGCAACCTATGCCCCACACTAAGGGTTGACTCCTCTATACCTAATGAGTCACGCTGCTTAACCTCATCGCTGCTAGAGATATTTTCCTCCTGTGCTGGGCCCCTATGAAAATGGGTGTGGTTGTGACGGAACCATTCCGTCATCAGCACAGCCCAACCGTGACTGATGACGGAATGGTTCTGTCACAAGCATCGAAGGGGTTAAGGCTATCATTTGCTGTCAATCCACTGCCTCAAGATTAGCTAATGCATCAAAACTATTGTGTGTAGGAACATTCGACCAACATTTGGAAAAACAGGGGACCCCTGCAGTTACTGGGTTTGCTATACGTAGGGTTCAAATATCAGTGGGAAAATGAGAAACTATAGCAAACATTCAATAAACATATGCCATTTAGTTGTAGGTGAAAGGAAAATATTCAAAACATTGGCGACCATGTGCACATAACTAAAGAGTCAAACCATTTAAAAAAAATATATAAATATTTTATTTTATTTTAGTTTTTTTGACTTATTAAAATAAAATATGTTTATCGAATGTTTGCTATAGTTTCTCATTTTCCCACTGAACATTCAACCAATGCCTGTGACGCATAACTAGTGGAACTCCATTAGTGGATCTAATGTTGAATATTGGCCTATAAAAGTAACCTAATGGAACTATAGTAGTAGCATCTCCTAAATTAGGTTGGCTTCCCATTCTACTCAAGATCAGTTCCACCAAGGAATGGGTTTCAAAAGTCAACACCACACAGTCGCCTGGCAAGCTTTTCTGTCCTCTGCCCACCCAGCTTACTCTCCTAGTCATCTATAATTCGACAAATGACCTCTCGGTAAGGCCTGTCCTTCCCCCGAGCCAGTGCAATGACTTGTTCCTAAGCATCTCCCATGATTCATCTGCCTCTTGTTGTAAAGTAGGGACATTAGTTAGAACCACCACGTATGGGATCGCCGCTGGTGGTAGGTCCAAGCTTGTTAAGTTACTCTCCACCGTATTTTCTGTGGGGATGGTGGATGAAGGTGGTATAAGTTTTACGTTAGTGGTAGATCGAACAGAGTTATCAGATACAGTCGGTAATTGATCGTGGCTGCCAATGACAGGCTGGGTATTTAGGCGCCTTTGGTTGTTTAAAAGATCATCCTGATTACCAGTTTGCGCTATAATTATCCCGTTACTGGGTAACTGTATATTGCTTAAGCACTTTGACAGCAGCTCCTCCATAGAACCAATTCTGTGTGTCAGGTTATTTAAGCTTTCCCTAAGGAAGATATCTAGGGCTTCTACTTTGTTTTTTACCTTAATCACTTCATTCTGTGTGCGAGCGTTAGAGCTCCCTGTCAATTTTTCCCCTTTCACTAAGTGCTGCTTTGATGGTATTTTATCCTTTTTGTTAGTCTTTTTATGGATTTTAAGCAGTGAATCCCTATTTTTTAAGTCCACTTCCTCCATGACATGTGTTGTAATATCTGGGTTCCTAGCCTGCTTAGAAGGTGGTTGTGTATCAATCTCAAGGTCAGTGCTGAGGTTCCGTGACAATTTGAACCCGTGTTTTCAACATTGTCGTAAATACATAATTTTGGTATCAGTGAACCGCAAATGATCCATTTAGCATATCCTGGTGTTCTCGCTATGCTACGAGCAAGAGCACTCCTGTTACAAACACGTTTCTGATCTACTCATGGCATCCATCTTAGATTACGGCAGCCATTTTGTATTTCTTGCCCTCACATAGTCAATGGACACGCAGTGACCTCTTTCACTTAAGGACACGTAAGCTTTAGACGGAGATTCACCTTGCTAGTGACACGTGCACCTTAGGACAGAACACGCCATGGCTGCATGACTCGACAGAAGCTGCCTCCCCAGCCTGAGGCCAGTCCTGCTATACTGGTTCTCGTGTTCGTTGGCCTGATCATGATTAGGCGGCCGAAGCTGGTAGCCTTGCCCATTTACGACCCACAAACATCTCTTATCCTGCTTTTCTATCTTCTGCACCTGGCTCTGCTCCTTTCCTTCTGGGCCTTTATTAGGGGGAGGTAACGAAATTTACGATGAGGCGGTCCGGCTCTTGAATGAAAAGTTGACATGGGATTATGATGGAATAGTGGGAACCCCTCGTTCGTAATGTTTTGACATCAGATATTGTTGACGATTCCTGTGCAACGCCAAATATTTATTGTTTAGGACACAAAGGTTTAGAAATGTACTAGCATGTAAAGAATTTGCCCCAAGCCTAAAATTTAGTATATAAGGAGCAACCCACTATGTACAAATCGAACAGGCTCCTAGATACTGCCCGTGTGTAGTTTCTGTGACTTCTGTGTCCCTGCAGTAATAAACCTTTGGTCTTTGACGCCACCATCGAGAAGCCCGTGTTTCTGTTTATTTGTGCACCGAGACAGGTAGAACTCCGGGGACTTCGGGTGTTATCCCTGACACCTCTGGACGGAACCAAAAAGTCCAGAACTCCAGTGCCTGATATATTATCAGAAGTATTTATAATACAACCGTTCTCAACTTGTGTACACCTTGGAGCTGCGATAGGTGGAACGGCTTCCTTGCTTAATGTTTGTGCTACAGCTGTTTCTTCCCCCAAGCCTATATGTCCTGGTTTCATTGCCTCTTCCAGGGTCTGACATGGCTGATTTCCTAGTTGGGGCTGCTTCTTGTTCGATGCGATCAACGTTTTTCATGATAACTACCGGTATCTGCCTTCGGTGTAAATTCCTTTCAATTGTCAGATATGTTTAGTAGCTATATGTGACAACCTATATGAATAGTAGTGTATAATGAGCTTAATAAATTGTAACGTCACATAGATTAGCAAAGCTCCCTGCTAGTTCTGGTGATACACGCTAAGGCCAAAGAAACAGTAACGTTTGCGGGACAAATGTTAGGGCTGTGGCCCAGTCCAGTCTCTTCTGGTCTGTGACGAGCAAGGATGGGCCCATCCTTTGCCCAGGCTTCACCCAGGTGCACCCCATCACGTCCCGCAAAGTGGAAACCGCAAGGGAATTTATGCGCCTCCGGGCACGCAGGGTGATGTCAGCGCCTCCAGGCGCAGCAGGCAGCAGAGCCGTCTGGGGGCTTAAGTCCCCCCATGAGCAGGCATGGAAGTTGCTGGTGGTGCGGTATGCTGGTCCCGCAAAGCATGACCCGCTGCTGCAGCCTAGTGATTGGAATGAAGGGCTAGGAAAGCACCCCACTCAGGTCATTGAGTCTGTAGGGGTTCTCCAGCCTGTCTGATCAATGCAGCTGGGTTGGAGAAAACCTAAGTGCACATGTGTGTTTTGGTCTGCCTGAAACGGCTGGCCAAACACACATGAGAACTTAGTGAGTGGAGTGTGCGTAGCACTCCTCCCCCACCCATGCAAAATAAAACGATGCAAGAACATTGTTTTATTTTACAATTGCTGGCTCTGAGCTAGGCAGTGGGGTGACGCTCCTCCGCCATTGTGAAGGAGCAGCCACTGGGTGCAAACTTTGATCTGACTGCCAGTCCGCAACAAGGGCTTCATATCACAGTGACAGTTACTCTGCCTTATTTAGTGGCATCAGTCACTCATTTTCCCAACCTGGGATCGCCATGCACGCAAGCATAGCAGGTGTGTTCTTGCCAACCAGAGACTTCTTCCTCTCTGATTAAGTTATCCTGCTCTCCTGCGCTACTTTCTGTTGTGAGACTTCTAGTTGCCCGTTGCTTCAGTACCTGAAATCCGAAGAGCCTAAAGTTCGGCTGGCAGTTCAAAAGAAATCTTTAGCTTCTTTGTACATAATTTTGGACCTCTCATTCAATTTCTTTGTGGATTTAAAAAGGTACTAGTTCGTGATTTTCAAGTCTGTGGAGCTGCTTCTATTGCATTATCATTATTTTAAGTGTGAATTCTCTTACTTAGGAAGTCAGTTCTTCTGTATTAGCGGTCCTGTGTTAGCAGCCGCGGTCCTTGCAGGTAACAGCAGTGGGGCGGTGGGGCCGTGTAAGGGGAGATTCCGAGGGACGATGCTGAGGGAAAATTAATTATTAATTTTCTTTTCTTTCTGTATCGTCCTTCATAATACCCCCTTACACGGCCCCACCCCTCTTACCTGCATGGACCGCGGCTGAGTGTTAGAACTACTTCGTGTTTACATAACATTAGGGAAAATATCTAAGCATTGTTTTGTAGGGGATTTCTGAACATGCATGCATTTCAATGCCTTGTGTTTCTACAGATGCTGCTACCATGGCTGCTTTCATCTCACACAAAACAAAGTATTTGATTTTTTATCCATGGTTCTGGGTGGTCATGTTACACTATTTGTAACAGAAGAATAAAATTCAGACATCTCTTTGTATTTTGTTTGCAGTAGGAATAATAAACTATGTTGCTTCTTTTCTCATTTAAAAGATTGCTGCTATCAGAATGCAGCACGTAGAATGATCTGCCCCACTGTGTATATGACGTCTAAGAGAATTAGGCAGAGAATGTTTACCTAGACTCCTCTTGGTTCGCGCCGGGACACTCTTCGGAGTAGCTGTGCACGTTATAAAATTAAATAACATAACATAGAGGACATAGGGGGAGTTTCCAGAGAATTGTTGTAGTTCTGCAGCTAGAGCTCAATGCAAGAAGCCTGCATGCACACAGTCTGTAAAACAGCCCTGTGTGCTCTTGGTGCTGCCAAGCCCAACAGAGAAAGCAAGCAACTCAGTTCAAACTAACTATCCTGCCAGAATAAAAAAAATCTGATTTAAAAGAATTGTGACACCTACCAGAAGATAACAAACTTGTTGACTAACAGCCACAACCTTTGAATTGCTAAATTAGTCCAGATAGCTACTATGAAGAATGATCCTTTTATCTACGCTGCAGTGTGCAGTGAGTTGACTGTCTGCGAATCAGTGTTGCGAAACATGAAGTATCAAGAGACTCCTTTTAACGAAACGCAAGATGAAAGGACTGAAAGGACGACCAGGATCAAAGGATTAATCTGTTGAACAAAATACGAGTCTGACAATAAATGTCCACTACACAGAATAAAAAATCTAAACCGTACATCTTAAACCAATCGTCATATTTTAAGCCAGATAGACGTAGATGAAACAACAACTAATTACAGATCAAGTAGATGTTTCAAAGAAGCTTGGAGAGGGTTAGACATATAATCCTTTCTCATCTGAAGAATTGTAATGCCAATATACTTCTCATTTTAAAATGCATATAAATAAAAATGAAGCGATGAAGTGGAAATGATAGAGCTGCTATCCCATGCTGTGCACAAAAATGGAGTTGCCTTCCGATTCTAAAAGAAACCAGGGTCATTCCCAGGTTCTAGAGAACAGTCAACAAGGGCAGATGTGTTAAAGCTACGCTCAGTACCTATAACACGACCCATGCCCTGATCTACATCTGGATCAATCTCTATATCACAAATTCCGCTATTTTGCAATTAAATACTAGAGCTAATAGAGTAGGGAATTGAGACAAGAAAACAGAATGAGATTGCCGCATTTATCTTGAATTTATAACTAACCATAATTATAATCCCTGATAAAAACCTAATACACTAAAAATATATTCAATAACAATATTCTTGGTTATCGTCTTTTTGACGACTGTTAGGTTTCAAACATTACATAAAAGGGTACACCCAAAAGTACTGGGACCTGGGTAGTCAATGTTGCAGGGAAAGTGGTCCCAGTAGCTGCATTCAGAGAAAACGAACAATTCAGAATAACGAATTACAAAAAGAAAGAACAAATATACTGATGGTTAATGCGTGATGTTGTTTAATCACATCCTCATCAAAGCATAAACATGACAAAAACTCTTCGTTGTAGATATAAACATGTATAAAAATTATGCCCAGAGAAAGGGAAAGGGGAGGGTAGGTAAGTGGTTTCGTGGTGAGGAATAAGGGTTGAGTGAAAAGATTCAAAGATTAAGTGTGGTCACCGCATTCATAGTTGACAACACACAAGTATTTTACTAAACCACATAAAATAAAAATTTTTATCCTAGCCCATATGTCAGAACACAGTAACAATGATTCTGTTGTTCAAGGGTAGGAGAAGTTGAAAAGAAGTCGACGTTTCGACCCCTGAGGCACGTAGGTTGAGTTCCACCTTACATCGGGGTCTTCATCAGGGCAAGGATGTGAAGTGGGGGTGAGGAGGGGCACCAAGACCCGCCACAATGGTGGCGTCAAATTAAAGACACTGATGGGCCCGAAGGCTCCTCTCATTCAAAATGCGCAGAAATGGTACTGATCAAGCCTCGTGGTGTTTGTGAAAGTCCAATTAATGGATGTGACAGCTCGTGAGTTAATCGCAGGGAAACTGTCCTCACTCCGGAATGAACCTGTGAGGTTTCAAAAGCAGAAATACGGCAATTTGCCTTTTACTCCTATTCTTATAACTTGTGTATGTGGCTTCTCTAGCTTTTGATCAGGAAATACCTTTTAAGCTGTACAGCAGATCCCGGGATTGGACCAGTAGTAATGTCAGACTATGTTCTCGTGTCAATTTGATTTCATGCCAAAATATCCTAACTCAAGTTGGCAACAGAAAACAGGCCGACTGAACCAACAAGAATGTATACAATGCTTATCCAATCTTACATAAAACAACTTCATGACCAATGAAAGGACTAGCATGTCAACAGAAACCATACGGGATGCATACAAATTGAGTCATAGGTATGAAATAGTTAATTTTGCTTTTACAAAAAATAAAAGCAACTGCTCAAAGAAACCAATTAATTGATATGAGAGATCAAACCATTAGAAAATAAATATATTAAAGAAAACTCATCAGAACCTCTATCTAAATTCGGGAATTAAACCAGATTAGAATAACAATATGTATGTGCCACTTCTAGCAAATAACTTGAAAGCCCAAACAAAGAAAGAAAAGATAATTTCCATATGAAACCATTAAGGTAGAATGAAAAACAAAGATGTATAAATATTTGCAGTATTTCAAGAATTTTACAAATATACAGTGAAACCATCCCTAACAGGCACTGGCCCACTCATGTACTCTTATACACGGGGCGATCATGGCAGAATACGTAAGGGGCCATTGTGCTCCCTCTGGGTTAATTGTGACCAATTGTCCACGTCTTCTTCTCCAAGACAAGACCTTTTTAAAAGACTGGTCTATGATAACGTGGCGCTGTACACGCGATTGGCTAATTTTAATAATCAGCACAGTCAAACAGATAACGGATTCCATACTAATAGAAATTCAAGTATTGGAATCCCAAATTAAAACTACCATCTCGAGCACTCTATTTAAGAAAAACTAAGATGAGTCAAACAAAACAAATAAAGACTTCAAAGATAACATTCTAATGACGAAAATTGAGAAATGTAAAAAAGACTTCGAACGGTTCAAGCTCGATGTAGTTTATCCTTATAGGAGCGAAACCTTTTCTCCTCCTGAATTCCACAAGAAAGGGAGACAATATGGATCGTCCTATTCAGGGTCGGGCTCAGGAGACAGTTCTAACGAGGTAGAAGTCCTTACTGGAGATAGACAACAGTTCAGAGGGAGAGCCCGGGGAAGATACAATAGGGCCAAATGGCGAGGTGCACCACCTCGCCAATTGGTGGCCACCAACACCATGGGGTTTCCCTCCTTCACATTTTCAGCCTCCGATGCCCCAATTCCAACCACACTTACAGAACTTCCAAGACCAGTCTTTTTTTGGATTTGGCCCTGGGAGACTGCGGGGCAGAAGAAGAACTGCTTGAGTGCATTGGAACTAGCCTACAACATCTTACATGGGCACGAGGAGCCAAACGAAGAAAAGAGGTTAAGCATGAACGAGTGCAGAACAAGCTTCATCGTGAATCTAAGTCAGAGGGAGCTCACAGATGACGATAGGCAAGTTTTCAATCGAGGGCTAGGTTTTGTAGAAACCAACCCAGGAGACAGCTTTAAGGTCAACTGTGAGTTGGTCAAATTATTTCACAAGATTTGTCTCCATTATTTTTTTCGTGACAATGAAATGACGCCTGATACTATACCAGACAAGAATATGGGTCTGAAGAAACGTTCAAACTCCTCAATAACAAGCGTGCCTGATAAAGTATTAGCATTTGAAAAAGCTGTCCAAGAAGAAATAGCTATCTTCTCCAAAGCATGAAAGAAAGTTCCCTTTCACAATCTTCCTAAGAAAGAACAACTGGCCATTCGAACTCTGGCTGCGGATCGCGCCATAACAATCAAGCCAGCGGACAAAGGTGGCGCGGTTGTTATTCAGGATGCATTGACATATAGAGAAGAATGACTGGGCCAACTAGCAGACAGAAATTCCTATCGACCACTTAAAGAAGACCCCACAGAGCGGCTGCAAAAGACCATAACAAGACTAGTAGAAGAAGGTCTTTTATATGGGTGGATCACGGAACAAGAAGCCTCTTCTTTACAGACAAGTCATCCAGTCATGCCTTATTTCTACTGTCTCCCGAAGATCCATAAAAACCTGAGGCTACCACCTGGTAGGCCGATAATATAAGGTATGGGATCGCTTTTGGAACAACTGTCCACATTTGTGGACCATTTTTTGCGACCACTGGTTAGAATCATGCCGACATTTCTACAGGATACTAAAGACGTATTACGCCTGTTACCTGATGTCGAGTTCGACACAAAATTAGACTGTTCGGTACGTCGATACCACAGGACAAGACTCTTGACACCATCTTCCAGATACTCAGTTCTAGAACACTAGTTCAGTCTATTATGTCCTTGGCACAAATAGCCATGAAAGACAATTTTTTCAAATATGAAAGACCATCTATCTTCAAGTGTCTGGCATATTTCCAAAATGTTAAAATACGGAAATATGTGGTGAAGAACGCTACTATTGAGAAAGTGGATAACTTCTGTTATCTGGGTAACCTTTTTAACAAAAAATTGAATTGGGAACCTTTGTTGACAGCCCGGGTTCAGAAGGTTGCACAGTTAATTGAAGCCCTCTTTCGTTTTGCCAGCAAATTAGGCCAGCGACGTGTAGCTGAAATCACATCGTTATACAAAGCTAAGGGGGTCATTAGGATGGAGGATTTTCCGCATCCTCCGGGCCGGCGGAAGCCACCGCCGGCCCGGAGGATGCGGAAAATCCTCTGCGGACCCACCAGGACACACCGCCACATTAGGATGGCTGGTGGGTCATGGTTTAGGTCCGCAGCTTTTCCGCCGCGGCTGGCTTACAACCGCGGCGGAAAAGCACTAAAATGGTGAAGGTGTCTCTTAGACACCGTCAGCCAGATTAGGATGTGCTTGGGAACATGCTTTTCCGCGGTGGCTTTTCCGCCGAGGAAAAGCATGTGTAACTGCACTGCAGGGGCCCATTGCGGGCCCCCTAGGTGTAGTGGGGGTGCACATGGGGGGTACCTATGGTACCCCCCTGCATTTGCGTGCACAATGCAGCAGGCACCGCGCGGTGCCTGCCGCTTTGTGCACGCAAATGCTGTGCATGCATTTTTAACATTGCTGCGGGTGCAGCTTGAAGCTCCACCCGCAGCAATGTTAAAAATAGAGGATGTGACTGCCACCCTGGCGGTCACATCCTAATCTGCACAGAGGGAACGCCGCAGCCCATGCGGACGTTCCCTCATGCTCTGGGGTCGCGGACGGACTCAAGTCCGTCCGCGATCCTAATGACCCCCTAAGTGTGTTTCTGCCTTGACTTATGGTGCAGGGGTTTGGGGCTCACAAAACTGTGAAAAAATACAAATTGTGGAAAATAAGTTTGTAAAACGTTTATTATCTGTTCCATTGGGCACATCTAACATATTTTGCCACGGAGAAGTTGGAATTGAGTTTATAAGTGATATTATTCACGTTGCCCCTTTAACATTATGGGCTAAAGTTTGGCGATCTGAAGAATTGAAATTAACAAAAGATATTATTCAAGATTGCCTTAAACTTGAACACTACACCCAAATCCCGTGGCTACGATATGTCAGAGAGACTTTTAATAAAATAGGTTTAAGTAAGATGTTTACAAATCCTGAAATGCTTGGTAAGGATGCTAAGGAGATTATCAAAAAATGCCACAGTGTTAATCTAGGTTCTTTAAATACATACGATCATGTACTAAGTGTACGAGGAAAACTAGTTCGCCAGTTTTATTTGTCATATATTATGAACACGCAATGGCGTTTTTATCTTACAAGATTTCGCCTTGGCACTTTACACTTTCTGTTTGCATTTCCAAAGCAGGGGGGTTGGTGGGAGAAGCTACCCTGCTGCCCCTGTAATAATACGGTTTCGCAAAATACTCTTCACCTTCTTCTTTTTTGCACTTTGTATAAAGTTCCAAGAAACACTTTCATCAAACCATTATTAGAATCATTTGGAACGCGTTATTATAAAGAAGCTTATGACCTCTTATTGTCTTTGTCAACTGCAAATATTTGTAATGCCGTTTTAAACTTTATTAGATCAGCTTTGGTGATTAGAAATAGATACTGAGTCTTGATGGAAATTAGTTTTAAAAAAAAAAAAAAAAACCCTGTACTGTGATTCTATTTTTTTTAAATTGTGTAAACATGTATTGTGATTTTATGGTGGATTAATCGCAATGTCTTTTAAAAAATTTTATGTACACTTTTATGATTTCTATATGGAATCGAAATAAAGTTATTTGTTTAAAAAAGTGTCTGGCACGAGCATGGGCAGTGTTTTCGCACCAAGCCTAGCGAATTTATATGTCCATGCTTTCGAACAAGAACACGTCCTTACCGTGTCCAATCCTCATTTCTCATTGATACGCTTATGGAAGCGTTATATCAATGACATTTTGGTGGTATGGAGGGGGACTGTCATCATTTTTAAAGACTGGTTGAATAGCAGGAACATGTTCCTGAGATTTACACTTTATCGGAAACCCATGGCTCGCAACTCGTTGCTATGTTCGATAGCCAACACCCGAAATCGCTCCGGGAGAACCTGCCTTATGGGCAGTTCTTACGGGTGCGGAGAAATTGTTCAACGTTGGAGAAATATGAAGAACATTCTAGGAATTTGAAATACCAATTGGAAGAAAAGAAATACCCAAAGAGGCAGATCAGACAAGCTAAAAAGCGAGCTAAAAATAACAACAGGGAGGCACTAATTGAAGTGCCAATCAAAAAACCTTCCTTTGGGACATCTTGCGTTTGTGCATACCTAGGGTGCTCTTACCAATAACATTCAGAAGAGAGTTAGGAAACACTGGCGCATTCTGAATAGCTGTTCTGATAAGATACCCTTACCACTGTTTGCTCTGAAGAGAAGTACCAACTTGAGAGACAGGTTGGTCCGCACACAACCATCTAGTTTGAGACAGGATTTGGACACAACCCTGTGGAACCTGCCGAACGTTCAGGGACATTTCCCTTGTGGATCATGTGGGGTATGTGCCCAAACTAGACAATCTAAATCAGTCGATATAAGAAGTGCGTGACCTTGGGAACAGAGGTTCTTCACAAATTGCAATAGTGAAAACCTTGTTTATTTAATTACGTGCCCTTGTAACAACAAATATGTAGGCATGACCACAAGAAAAGTGAAGTTCTGAATGATGGAACACAAGAGCACCTTCAGTTGCAAGAAAACAGTGACTAAACTCACTAGATATGTTGTTGAGAAAAATCACAAGCCAGAAGATTTTGAGCGGACTGTACTGGAAAAGCCCTTCATTCCACCAAATATTAACAATGTCTCAAATTTGCTATTCCAACGAGAACAACGGTGGGTCTTTAAGCTGTCAAGCGATATTACAGGTCTAAATGATACCATTCCCTGGATGGCTCTTTCAAATAAATGAAGTGCCATTCATTATGATATTCTTTTGAGAACGCATGATAGTCTAGAGCATACATGAATAGGAACTGGCATAATGTACATCTCTCTATAGATATGCTGGGAACACAAATACCCTTCCCCATTTTCTGCAGCTTATAGGCCATCTGTTAGTTTGGCTCTGAGTCTCCTAAAAAACATACAAGAACTGAAAAAAACACTTGATTCAATCTACATTACTGGGATTTATAGGAGACTAGAGATACCGATGACCAACTTTTATACGGCAGAATTCTTTTAGTCTGCTTAACGTATATTGTCCTAATCAATGTTTTACCTTTTATTGATCAGAAGACAATTTTGTAATCATATAAAGACAGGGGCTGCCTTTAAATATTATGCTCAATAAATCTGTTCGAGGGCTCTAATATGCATCTTTGTATAGAACTGCTGGCACCTAAATGCGATGTAATTATTGCAAATAAAAAATAATATGCGGCTGTTGATTTTGTACTGATGCTTTCAAAACGTAACGAGCCTTGTTCGAATTTTATTGACACTAAACGTACATTGTTAAAAGCAACTACTGGTATATAAACACAATATAATTATTGTAAATAAAAATAGCATGCAGCTCTTCACACTGTATTGCTGTCTTGAAAATGTAATGAGCCTTGTTCTAACTTTATTGATACTCATTGGATACTGATAAAAAATAAACATTAACAACTTAAACGCACTTTCACCGCTCCACCTTCTTGAGAGTAAGATAGATAAAAGAGGGGTTACATTGCCATCTGTGCTCGAACACTTTAAAATCGCTACAGAGTAGATGCGATTATCTTCGATTAGAATTGTTATTTATTCTTAAGTTTATGGTATCTAGTAGGAACTACAAATCCCATCGGCAACAGGCGGCCGGGTAGTTCCTCTCTCACTGACGTCATCGGCAGGAGTCCGACGGGCGATAATGACAATCACCTGTAGAATCCACAATATAATGTTTGCCCGCCGATGGCTCTGATACCTCCACTCCAGTGAAGTTCCCACTCGGAGGTACCGACGGACAGGTAGGCGAGGCAGTGTGGCTTTGTGCTTGGTTACGGTTATTGCTAATCTCGCCCTTTCGAAACCTTGGTCTGCCAACTTTCTATCTAAACTGGAGGTATGCAAGCAACATTACTCATACAATGTTTGTAATGTGGGAATTTTGGTGTAAGTCGGCCCCGCATTGGAGTAGATAAGATAGCAGTAACGCTCCACTGCCGCCTAGAAGGCCGAGAACAGTACCCCTGGCAAAAACACGTAATTACCTGTTTTCTAAATGTTTTTTATGAAGAAATAAAGTCATTGTGATTTTTCTAATCTAGGTCTTTTCTTGATACGGTGCTTGTTTATACTGACAACAGATCAATAATGTATAGTACCGTGATTAGTACATGCTATCTTTATACACACCATATGTGTGAGTTTCTCTTCCGGGAATATATATTTTCCGAATGCACAATGGTAAGATGTAGTTCTCTTCCCGTCTTTCCTCAGTGTGGTTCTACCGCGGAGGTTTATTGTACAAAAGGAAAATATACGAGCAAGAGTTCTTTCTTACTTTGTATGAATAGCAGGTTCACATCAAGAGGATAATGCTATTAAGTATAGCAGATAATCCCACACAAGGGGTACATCAATGGTTTCTCGATTTTCCTTTAATCCAGGAAAGGTTAAAAAAACTCAATGAAATACTGACTGGGGGCAAAACACCTTCATTAGGTATTCAACAGCCATGTTCTTACTCAGTTATTGATGGTAGCAAGTATTTTTAACAGTATGCTCGGTCTTGTTTTGGATATATAATACACAGAGATAATATGATATATCGATGTTGTTTCCATAAATTAGTGTTGTTGTATTTTTTCCTATAGAGCGGGGCCTCTAACATAACTTGAGCTGGTGCCGAGAGAGGAGACGCTTACTCCTTGAGAAGTAATGGTAAGCCCTTTTCAATAAAGTTTTTCAATAAAAGTTTTTTTTAACTAGGTATGATGACATTGGAAAGCTATGATACACAGAGAGTTGTTATGTTCATTTATTATTTTTTCTTAGATGCAGTCGAGACATAATGCTTGCATCAAGGATTAGAATACGAATACAACAGAACTAATACTGTATGTATGACTTCTTTTTTGTTTTTGCAGTGACAAAGGTTGTTGTAGGTCCTGAAGAAAGCCAGTGAGAGTAATCCTGTTGGCTGAAGCATGTTCACTGCTGAAACAGTGATTAATTCCTAACTTTTTCACTTTCACATTGTTTTTAATAGGAAAACACACTACAGATTGTTAGCAATAGTATCAGAAAGGGTAGTACTCCATCTCTGTGGTTTATTCTTTTTAGTCACATTCCTTTCACAGTTTTTTGCACTGCACTCTAGAGATTATCTCAATCACCTATTCTCGAAGCAAGTCCCATCGATTTTTCCTTTTGTAAGAACTGCACAGAAGGATACAACTCTTTCTCCCTTTTCCCTCTGATAATCAAGAGGGCCAGGAGAGGGTTATTTGGGATCCCATATGATGACACTGGGCACATGATTGTGTATTGATGGGACACCAGTTATCCTTAAGTGGTGTTAAGTACAATTTCTCTGTTTCTTCTTTGCTTTCCTTGCCCTACCGAATACTGAACAGCACTTTGGGCTGTTAGCGCCCCTACACTTGGCTTTAGAGGTAGATTCATAGTAGTATTTTTCAGGTCCTTCAGATTCTATATGTTTTGTGATTAAAATTTGGGGAATTCAATCCGTACAGGACTCTAAACTTTCCCTCAGAACCCCTCACATTATATTTAATGAAAGAAAGCGTAATTTATGCCATTGACTGGTTTAGGAGCTCAATAAATCATCATGCCTGCACTCTGTCACTCGTCTTTGCATTCATGCATCCATTCACCAATCCAGTAACTCATTTTTACATTCACCCCTCTGATTCAACATACACAAACTTAACGTATTTAAGGTAAATTACAAGAATCCAGGTACAAAAAAGAAAACATGCTGTCATCTAAACACGGCAGCATATGCTTGCAATAACAAAACTAAACCGAGCAGATGGTGTCCACTCTTTCAGAGATATTGTAAACAGTCTATTGTTGTTTTAAAGTTCAAACATGGCTGCCACACTTTGAACGACGCGTTGGCCATCTTGGAACGGTAAAACCATGATACACTATGGACAACCACCTTCCATATTAGTCTCATTGTTTAGAGGAAGTGGCCACATAGAATGAGGTGAACTGCAGGTGAAATGAGCAGCAAACAAATGACCTGTTAGCACTGCCTGTAGAGCTGAAGTATTCTGTTATGAAACATTAAAATAAAAAGAGAAGAAACAAATAAATCAAAGGGGAACTATTAAGTGAGAGACTTCAAACCCAAAGGACTAGCCAACCAGCCCTGACACTGAAGCACACTCATTTTCAGGTAGATGCACAACATGATCAGAAGATGAGACCATTCACAGGGCAAGTGGGGCAATGACTGATTTTTTTTTTGTAAATATATTTTTATTGCAGATGTTCTTTTACACATATACACCAGTCTACAACTGTATAATCATCGTTTGTTATCGACGAGTCAACGGAATTCAGATTACACAGCCATTTAGCAAACAACCCGGGGGTCGGGCGGTAAAAATCAAAACCGTGATGCGCATGTGTACTATATATTACCATAACCATGATCGGTCATCAAAGGATTCTTGCATCTGCTTTTCTTTTACTCCCTAAACCCCAACAAACAAGCTGGAACTACCCCTGGGGACTACCACTAAGTTATTAACCTTGGCACTTGAAGAAGTATATATTAAGTTTAGCCATCCCCCCCCCCCTCCCAGCCCCCGCCATCGGTGCATTGTTGTTAGGACAGTCTTTGTGGATCAGGAGTCTCGTAGTCAACAGTCAGGGAATCATGCAATGTACCTGTGGTGTTACGGGGATGTAGTCAGGTCATTATATCTGTCGTCTGAGTCGCTTTGTGTATCATGGTCACGTAAAGCTTGCACCAAAGCCTCCCATGCATGCGTAGACTCTAGAGCCCTGTCGTTCTGCTGCCGCCGCGCTAGTTGGAATCTCAAGGTGCTCTCTCCCCCAGCCCATTTGAGGAACTTGTTGCGCCACTTAGCATCAGTTGGACCCGTTCGTGCCTTCCATTGTCGCGTGATTTTCCGTTTCACTAGGATAAGTCCCATATCTATGAATTTGCTGGTGATTTTAGTTTTAGGGGTGTGCGGAAACCAATGAAGGACCCCCACCGCCATGTCAAACTGCAATGTTCGCTCTGTCACCTCATTAAGGGTATCCCCCACCGATTTCCAGTAAGAGGTCAAGCCAGGGCAAGTCACAACATGTGGCCCCGTTCCACGCCGCTTGCCTGACATCTGGGGCAGGCCGCGGAATCTAGAGCAAAGTATTTTTCTATCTTTCCCGGAGTCAGGTACGCCCGGTGTAGGATGTAGAAGTGGACTAGTTGAAACTGCGCATTGCGCGTGCTCTTCCAGGCCCGGCGCATCAGCTGAGCCCATGTTGTCTCCGGAATTTCTTTCCCTATGTCCGCTTCCCATTTGCCTCTAAGGGCCTCCAGCGGAGGTAGCCTCTCATTAATCATCCTGGTGTACAGGCATGTCACTGCTTTGATCGTTCCAGCTGCCATCATGATATATTGGCATGCCATTGTCGTCTTTGGTTCCTCCAGTCCCCCTTCCAGTGCGCCTGTATTGCCCTCGTAATCGCCGCATGTAGCAGAAAGTCACCTCTAGGTATGTCGAAGCGATCTAAAAGCGCCGGAAACGGTAGCAACGTCCCGTCCTCATATGGATCACCCATTACCTGAATCCCGCCTCCTCCCAGTTTTGTAGTTGCGACCAATCTCCGCCATGCGGCAATGCAGTGAGCATTCCCAGCGGAATTTCAGGGGCGTAGGGATGGTTTACTCCCGCTCTACGCTGTGTTCGGTTCCAGCATAGCCTGAGTGTACGTTCTTCTTGTGTAAGGTCTTTAAGGGCTAGCCTTTGTTGCATTGCTATGTAGGAAAGTACATGTCTAGGCATTCCTAGGCCTTGTGTATCCTCAGGTCCCCGGAACTCATGTGCTATTTCCTGGGTGTAGATCTGTAATTGGGCTGCTAAGTAATACACTTCGAAGTCGGGTACAGCCAAACCCCCCTCCGCTTTGGGTCTCATCAGAGTTGCAAGCGCCACTCTGCTTCGGCCCGTTCCCCAGAGGAAGGACACGATCAAAGATTTCAGGTTTCAAAATACAACGGGAGGAATCCAAATCGGGAGCGTCCTAAAATAATATAGGAGTCTAGGGAGCGCCACCATCTTGAGCAGTGCTATTCGTCCCGCTACCAACAGTGGGAGGGTGGCCCAAAAGGACATACTGCCCTTCAGCGCTCTAATACTGCGGGAGATATTACCTTCCAATACATCAGCTGGAGTGTGATAGATATAGACCCCTAAATATTTCAGGCAATTGGATTCCCATCTAATTGCCCTGGTCATGGTGGGCTGGGTTTCCCCTTTGCGTACTGGGAATAGGCATGTCTTGGACCAATTTACTCTGAGGCCAGATATTTCACCAAAGGTGGTCAATACGGCATCAGCTCCAGATAGGGCTCCGACGGCATCCTCAAGGAGGAGCAAAAGGTCATCTGCGTATAGGGAGTTAATTGTTGCCCCGATAGTGTCTGCAGACCCCTATAATGGGCCCCCGTTTGGATCGACATTGCGAGGGGTTCTACTGCTAACGCAAAAAGCAATGTAGACTGCGAACACCCCTGTCTCGTTCCTCTTTCCACCGGATATTGTGGGGAAATCAGCGTGCCCGACTTCACTCTTGCCAACGCTAAAGCATATAGCAAGTCCATTGTAGATATCCCTCTCCTACCCCGTAGCAGCTGAGCGCCCTATGGAGGTACTCCCATTCCAAACTATTGAACGCCTTTTCCAAGACGACCAATAATATCATGGGGTGAGGGGCCTCCTCATGGTCCTCCTCTAACAGACGGACCAGGCGGCATATGTTCATGGTGGTGTTGCGTTTGGATATGTAACCCACTTGATCCACATGAAGTAGAGTGCCCATGTGCTCCAGCAATCTGGACGCCAGGATGCCACTTAAGATTTTATAATCCGTTGAGAGCATCGACAACGGTCTGTATGACGCCGGGTCGCCGCTCTCTCTGTCAGGTTTAAGCAGGGGGATCACCAGCGCCTCGCGCATTGTACGTGGTAAATACCCTAGATGTTTTGCCTCTTTATACACTACTAATAGTCGTGGAGCTAACAGGTCAATGTAGGTAGCGTAAAATTCGATGGGTAGTCCGTCCAGCCCTGGGGTTTTATTGCGTGCCATTCGTTTTATGGCGCAACGGATTTCGCCTATTTCAATGTCTTTGCCCAAGTCCTGCGCCTGTTCGGGTTCTAGCTTCGGAAAGGGTAATCCTTCTAAAAAGTCATCTATGGCAGAAGTACCCGCTAACAATCTACTCTGGTATAGAGTTTCATAATAACATGAAAAACTATGGAGAATTTCAGGCTGAGTATATACTTCCACACCCTCAGTAGTACGCATAGAGACTGTGGGGGAGCTGCGTCTCATGGGGTTGGCCAGCCAGACCAGCAATGCTCCCGATTTGTCTCCCTCTGTGAGGGACCTGGTTATGTAAGTCTTGTGATCGAAGCTATGCAGCCTTTCTACTTTGACTGCCACTGCTTCTTTCGCCGCTGCACTCTGTTGTTGTAGCTCAGGGCGTCCAGGCCTCAGGAGTTCTATTTCTCGGAGTTTCCGATCCGCTTTATCGAGGTCATCTAAGAGCACCCTATGCATTCCCACTTTTTTAGCTATGCAATAGCCTCTTACAACTACATTGAAGGCTTCCCATTCCGTCGCTCTCTCCCCAGTCGTGCCTTCATTTTCCGCAAAGTAATTAGTGATCCTCTCCCCCCATTCCCTGCGGAAAAGTGGGTCTTCTAGCATTTCAGGGCATAATCTCCAGGTAGGAACACAGGAGGCGCCCGGGAACCACCTCATGTCTGCTAGCAGAGGATAAGTGATCTGAGATCGTCCTCGCCAAATATTCAGTTTTAGTGATCGTGGGTACCAACACTATGGAGCACAAGAGCACATCCAGCCTCACATGTAGCTCGTGCATGCCTGAAAAATAGGAGTAATCTCGGGTGTGCGGGTGCTGGGCTCGCCAAATATCGGTCAATCCCCACTTTGTTTGCCACTCCAATCTACCCTTGGCTATTCGGCGTATTGGGGAGTCTGCCAGCGGGGGGTGCGATCTATCAAGGGCCACATCTACCACCGAGTTGAAGTCGCCTCCCATCAATAGTGGCCCCACTAAGAAGTGGGCCAGGGAGCCCGACATTGTCGCGAGGAAGGTTAACTGGTCCACATTAGGTGCGTAAATGCTGCAAATGTTTATGTCCTTACCTCCCAGTTTACCCGCTATGGTCACAAACCGCCCATCAGGGTCTATCATGTGTTTGGTCATCTGGAAAGGAACTCCAGCCCTTATCCAAATCAGCGCGCCCCTAGCGTAAGCTGAGTATGTAGTGTTGTATACCTGCCCTCTCCATCTGCGCTGCAATGCGAACCCTTCTGTCTTTGTCAGATGTGTTTCCTGTAGTAACGCTATTTGTACCCCTCTGCGCACTAAGTAAACATGTACTTTGTGTTGTCTCGTCATAGTATGTAGCCCCCGTACATTCCAGGTAATGCATTTTAAGTTAGATAATTCACCCATTGTCCCACAATGCCCTACTCATTCTCCTCCACCCAATTGATACTTGGTTCCAATATAGCAAATCCCCTGCACCGATGGCGTGCCCACCCCCCAACAGAATAACATTCCCAAACCCCTCCGCCTCCCCCACCCCCCCAGAACAGGACCCAAAGACCACAATCTAGTTCCCAACCAAACTCTCCCCAAAGAAAAGTTAGAGAATCCTGACGGTAGTCACCGCAGGCTTGCCTTAAGGGCAAAGTGGGGGGCCGAGTACTGGCGGGAAGTCGCCCTCTGCCCGAGCTTCCTGTATGCGATCGAGCTCTAGTAACTTATGGTCAGCTTAGGGCTTTACCCCAACCCATCTATTAGCAGGCTATCAATCCCCTCTGGTTGAACATAGTAAGCATTTCCCCAAAGTTTGTTCCATTCTCGGAACAGCTCACCAAGAGTCGTCATTGTCCATCCAGCAGTCCTTCAGCCGTCTCCGGAGTGATCGTGGGCAGGGGCACGCTGTCAGTTTCGGAGTCCTCAGTGTCCGAATGGTCTTCCCGTCTGCCAGACTCTGTGCCCTCGGTCATGGGCGTCTCTTGCGACCCCGACATGCTGGACACCACCTCCAAGACCCCTCGCCGCTCCGCCATCGTCTCTAGTACTGACGGTCATCCAAGTCTACTTCGGCCATTACAAATCCGTCTGGACTTCCGCCGGGGCTTTTCCTCAGGTACCGTTGGAGAAAGTGAACCAGGGCCATCCTTGCCGGCTCTGTACAGTTCCAGGGAAAACAAAAAAAGGGCTTGGGTCCTGTTACTGACCGGCCTGGACCGCTACTATTGAGTAAACAAAAACAAGTGGCCGAGGAGGTTGAATTACGAATAATGCACCGCCTAGTCAAACAAATTACTAGGTTGGACAACCATTAAGTTGAATGGATTGATACTTTATAAAGCAATTTTTTTAAAAGTATTTTTCTTATGTCATCAAAAAAACAACGAAATATTTGACAAATACATACATACATTCAATACAGTGCAATGAACATATCAAACAAATATATATCACAAGAGAATTGTAACAAAAAATCCCATAGACAACTATGCAGTGCCTCGGGTGTTGTGATTATGAGGCACCAGTCCTGAATAAAGACAAACAAGTGGACAACCTGATGATTACATTCGCCTACTTGTCAACACCAACCCAAGATACATATTATAATTCATAATAGGGTGCTAGTTATAAGAATTACACATGATGGACTGAGTGATTGCAAATGTATTATTTAATTCCTATGAAGCCCCGTCTATTTTATATCTTGGATGGAAAACGCGTTTCGAACCCAATCTGATTCTGCGGGTTCTCCTCAGGACACGGGCTGGGGGGTCGCTGTCACTTTTTCGTAATGCGTGGCAATTAGGAATTTGTAAACCGTTCCCCGTTAGCTGTTCTCTTATTAGTAAACACTATGGGCGGAGGGGGCGGGTGCCGGATCGTTTTTGTAGGATTCAGTGTTCGTATCTTTTGAGCTTCTGCACGGCCGCTTAGTAGTCGGAGGAAAATCGGCACAGCTGCAAGCGCAGGGAAGCGGCAGCCGCCGCACGAAGTTGCTGATTATAACCGATTTTGAGGCTGCTACAGTCCGGCATCCATCTTCTCCCCAAATGAGACACGTGGAACGGTTTACGAATTCCTAATTGCCACGCATTACGAAAAAGTGACAGCGACCCCCCAGTCCAATCATGTGTAATTCCTATAACTAGCACCCTATTATGAATTATAATATGTATCTTGGGTTGGTGTTGACAAGTAGGCGAATGTAATTATCAGCTTGTCCACTTGTTTGTCTTTATTCAGGACTGGTGCCTCATAATCACAACACCCGAGGCACTGCATAGTTGTCTATGTGATTTTTTATTACAATTCTCTTGTGATATATATTTGTTTGATATGCTCATTGCACTGTATTGAATGTATGTATGTATTTGTCAAATATTTTGTTGTTTTTTTGATGACATAAGAAAAATGCTTTATAAAGTATCTGTACAGTTCCAGCCAGCCACATGCGTCGTCAGGAGTATCGAAAAATTTGGTAGTACCATCCACTATTATTCCGAGTCTGGCCGAGAACAGTAAGGAGTACTGTATGCTCTCGCTTCTCAGCTCTCGTTTAATCGCTAGGAAAGAGGCTCTTTTACGCTGCGTGTCATAAGAGTAATCCGGGAAGATGTTGACCTTACTGTTCTCCACCTGGAAGGGACCGTTCAACCGGGCATTGTAAAGAAGCAAATCCCTGTCCCCGTAGTGCAGCAACCGCACAACCACCGGGCGAGGGGGGCGGCCCTGCTGCAGCGGCCTAGATGGAACCCTGTGTGCTCGTTCCAGCGTGTAGAATGTGGACAACCCCTCAGGCACCACCACCATCCGGAGCCACTCTTCCAGGTAATGAACCATGTCTCCCCCTTCAATTTTTTCCGGCAGCCCTACTATTTGGATGTTGTTCCGTCTATTGCGCCCTTCAGCGTCCTCTGTCCTTTTCTCCAGTGCGTCAATCCGGGCCAAGACATCCGTCATGGCAGCAGAGAGTGACTTTTGCGCCGGTTCCAGGGTGCAGACCGAGCTTTCCACCTCCTTGACCCTGTCCGAGAGCTTACCATGATCAGCCCTGAGTAGCCGAGGCCCGTTGCAATCTGTGCTATGTCTTGTTGAAGCGCCGCTCGTGTGTCCGTTATCGCCGTCAGGATCTTATCTAGTTGGTGTTAAAGATGCGGGTCTCGCGGCGTCTCTAGGTCCAACTGTTCACCTCTGTCCGGCTTCTCCGCGTCTGATGTAGCTTGTGTGTTGCCCTTGGCTCCCTTCGGTTTCCCCATGTTATTCGTAATGTCCAACACTGATCGGGGTAGGCAGAGGGCAAACCACCTCGCGGTAGCCGTGTCTTAACAAGTTCCACTGGGGTGCACTAGCCTCCACTTCCCAAGAGGAGTCTCCCTCGGCCGCTCTCCGTTCGAGTTCAAATGGAGTGGTATGGGGGCCGACCATCAGGCCGTCCATCCCGTGAAGCAGGAACGCCAGGTCAGGGCAATATCAACCAAGGACTCTCCGGCTCCCAGCCCCAGATGGCTTCCGCGGCTTGTGCACCGCGCCAGCAGGATCCCCACTGGGGACGACGGTCCAGTCAGCGGCGACGCCCGCAACAATCCCTGCAGCGGTCCACCTCATGCCCTAGGCCTCGGGCAGTCCGTCCCTGTATCGGACAGCGCTGTCAGCAGTCCGGGCGCAGGTCGGCCCCAGCCCCTCATATAGTAGCCACGGGAGGGCCCACCCCACGGCTCCATCAACGCTAAACACTGCCCCTCAGTGTACCTCCGGGGCCGTTGCCACTTCTCCACCTCGCCCAGTGGTCTAAACGCACTCCGTCGTTCATGTGGGCCTCAATAGGCCTCAAGGCGCAGGCCGTCCGCCCTCGTCGCCTCGTTCTGCCACCGGCCCACAGTACAGGCTCCAGGGGGTAGGCAGTGCATCCACTCAGCTCTCACGCACCTCGCCGGGCCCTGCCTCTGAAGAGGGTCGCTATCATATGCCTGCAGGCCGGGATCGTCAAGCCCCGCATTCAGTCTCCTCAATGGTGGGCCCGCAACCCGGCCGCCATGATGGTCTTCCCCCGGGGGGACCACAAGTCAAATCCCCAGGCACTCGTTCCACCCTTAATGCCCGGGAGGGCGGATCGTCTCGTTCAAGCCTCAATCAGGAGGGGGTCATGCTCACCGGGGGCCCGTCGGGGCACAGGTAGGCTCTACCAGTTCTCTGCGTCTCACCAGCTCTCTCCTCCCCGGGAGCCAGTCCGATCTGCCGCCTCCGACAATAGCCGTGCGGCGGGCGCGCACGGGAGCCGCCACGCTGGAGCCAACGAGCGTCACCAGCGGTCTGGGCAGTCGGCGCTCCCCGTATCAGCAAGGGGGGGGGGGTCCCACACAAGCCCCCGGCTCCTCGAGTCCACTGGCCGCTCAGGAGAAGCTATCTCCGTGCGGGCGCCATTTTGACTGTGGCGCCGTCCGATCCGTCGGATCTCGTCCAGCCCTTCTCGTCGCCCTCAGGCTCCATCTGGAGCTTTCGTTGTAATTTTCCAGCCAAGCGTCTCTTCCCACTCAATATCTTGTGGGTTGGGGAACCGCAAATGCCGGATTTCCAGGATTAATGGCGGCTCAATCGCGGAGCCGAGCTCTCAGGCGACCACCACCATCGGCGCTCTAGCCACGCCGTGGGGCAATGACTGATGCAGACTGAACAATTTCCCCATGCAGTTCACTATCATGGATGAATAGAGTGTAAATGACAGCCAGACAGACCAATGGCAGTACAACAAATACCTAAGGCCTTCTATATATATTTTTTATATATAAGGGTGTATGGATTATTTAATGATTTTTTTAATTACAAGATCCTGGCAGACATCTAAGAAGAGATACTAGCACAAATTATTACAATGCATATCTCTCCCCTTAGAGTTAGTCAGAGTTGATAACCAGCACCACAACCCTTCTCTATAAAGGTAATCTGTGACATTTTATGTAACAAAATACCTATCTGTAGGTGTTTTTCATAACGTTTCATAGTAAACAGATCAAACATACAGTATGGGAATAATTTATTCCTAGTGAACCAATCAGGCCGCTGACTGTTACCATTAATTTGTCACCATAACCAGCTAAGGACTCTTGCACTGAGGTTACATTTTCCCACAAGGCAACTATCAGACTTACTCATATAATTACATTGTATACAAAATTACAGTTGGCAAAGCGAAATGCTATCTCTCGTAAGAGGGCCGAACAAGGATTCTGACTGCAAATATTCTATACACCTGGTTTGCCAGATGGGGTCACCAGCACCAAAACACTTTCCTACAATGATAATCTGTGACATTTCATATAATAAAATACCCCAGGGAAATGCTGACAGCCTCGCCCCTCTGCATGGCACTATTGGCGATCGTGCTGCATGCAGCAGTGGGATTTTGGAGGCTCCAAAGCCAGGGGCATGAGAGCTAGAGCCTGAATCTGCAGTTGTTGAGCTGTGGCAGAATTGCTTTGTTACCCTAACTATTTTGTACAAAAATCTACCCCTCACACTATCTTTCAGACTTTCTTCCCTCCAAAATGGCAGCTCCTGATAGTGTCCACAGAAAGAGGACTGCTCCTTAAAAACAAACAAGGACCCTTAACTGGACCCCCACCAGGCTTGTCCTCAGTCAGTTATAACTGAAAGAGGACTGCACAAACACTACAAACTAGGGCGGCCATCTTGAAGTGGCACCGACCGACTGTATTAATCTACAAACAACCTGTAACAATTCACAAAGAAAGCTGTTTCTTAGGAACTCACCCACTACCCGGCCAATCCGTTATCTCCTATAAAGTTTCACCATCCTAATGACTATGGTCATAATAACAGTTGCTTACTGATCCAGGTCTCCCCGAGTGTGCCCAACCCTAGCCAACATGGTTGGTCCTGGTCTGACTGCCTCTGGGGCAAACTCTTAAACCCTGGTTTACCCCCCTAAACTCTCAAAAACCGCTAAAAAATCCTTCAAACACCTCACCCTGAAAAAACATCCGGAGTCACTGATCTCTGACCTACGTTTCTGTGCGGACAAAGGCACTGTCATCAACTACCTCATTTTCTATTCCAGAAAAATCCCCTCCTGGCGCAATACATTTTTGCTACTCCTCAATGTACGCTCATTCAGGAACATTCCCTACGGCACTAAGCTCAGAATAGTCCCCTCAGCAACCCTGCGAGCTGACCTCACCATCACCCTCTACAAAAGCGGCATTGTATTGATCCAAGCTTCAACCAAAAACCTTGATAAATTTGCAGATCTCTTTACCATTTTCCGAAACCATGTGCATGACACTGGGAAGACGACCAACACCCGGCCTGACTTTAATCCGACCCCCTGCCCAACATGACTAACTTCCCCAAGCCACCTCTCCAAGAGTCTCCAACACAGTTCTTCCTAACCCCCCAACTCATCTACTGGCCTGGTCGCGGGGAAGACGACCAACACCCGTCCTGACGTTCCTCCGACCCTCTTGCCCAACATGACTAACTTCCCACAAGTCATCTCTCTCAGAGCCTCCAACACAGTCCCTCCAAACCCTCCTGCTCATCTACCGGCCTTGCTAACACTTCCACCACGAGACCTCGGGTCTCCTTCCCTCTATCTCCCCCAACGGTCCCCACTGTTTCCAACACAGCACACCCTAATCTCCTCAGTCCTCCTACCAGTCTCCCCAACGCAATTGACCCGAGACCCTTGATCCCCTCCCTTCATGCTCCCCACTCGGAATCCACGGTTTCCAACACAGCACACCCTAACCCCCTCAGCCCTCCTACCACCCTCCCAAACAAAATCGATCCAGGACCCTTGTTCTCCTCCCTTCATGCTCCCCACTCGGACTCTAAGACCATTAGGACTCCAACAACTTTTGCTGATGCAGGTCAAGAAAACAAGTTACTTACCTGTAACTTTAGTTCCCCAGTATTGGTAACTTTCATAGATTCCCATGCTTTGTATCATTCCCCGTCGTCGGAATGGGAGTCTCGGTAACAAAAATACTATAGCTGTAGGTACAAAAGACAATGGAAAAAAGGCCTAGGCCTCATTCCCTTTTGTAGCATATCACCCTCTTTGTATAAAAGAGACCAAACGTTGGCATCAGCCAATCAGAAGTGCCTCACCACTTAGAACCTTCCTGAAGGAACCTCAGAGCCTCAGATTTTCGTAGCCGTTGTGTACTTAGACACCATATCTGTTGTAGGCTGAGCTTTCCCCGGGGAGGTGGGTGGGCGCATGGGAATCTATGAAAGTTACCAATACTGGGGAACTAAAGTTACAGGTAAGTAACTTGTTTTCTTACCCCAGTATTGGAACTTTCATAGATTCCCATGCTTTGAATCAGAGTAGCAAGCAGTTGGCAAGATAATCACATTTTGCATCGTAAATTATAGCAATAGATAACATGACATTAGATACAAAATGTGAAAAATGGAAGGTGGGAAAGAAAGGAAAGCTCACCGTTAGTGGAAGAGGTTCCTCAGGACAGCCTGTCCTACTGCTGCATCATCTTGTTGCAGAGATTCCAAGCAGTAAGTCTTGGTAAAGGTGTGAACGCTGCTCCAGGTAGCAGCTCTGCAGATATCCTTAATTTGCACCCCCGCGAAGAGGGCTGTTGAAGAAGCCACAGATCTTGTGGAATGTGCTCGTATCTTTCCAGTCAGAGGTTTTCCTGCAGCCTTGTGACAATGTAAAATGGCACTCGTGATCCATCTTGAAACACCCTGTTTGGATAGTGGAAGGCCCTTACTCGGTCCCCCTAAGGCCACAAACAGTTGAGAAGATTTTCGAAAACCTTTAGTACGTTCCAAATAGAATTTCAAGCATCGCTGCACATCCAACGAATGCAATGCTTTCTCTGCTGGCGTAGAAGGTTGAAGGAAGAATGCCTTCAGAATGACCGGTTCATTCAAGTGGAAATCCGAGGGAACCTTTGGCATGAACCTAGGGTTAGTCCTCATGATCACAGTGTTCCTCTTGAATTGAAGGAAAGGTACTTGGATGGTCAAAGCTTGTAATTCTCCTACACGCCGAGCCGACGTGAGAGCAAGGAGGAGAGCCAATTTCCACAAAAGATATTTGATGTCAGAACGATGGTCTGGTTCAAATGGACCCTTCATAAGTTGAGAAAGGACCAGATTCAAATGCCATGTAGGAGGAGGCGGTCTCACCGGTGGATAGACCCTGAACAAGCCCTTAAGAAATTGCTTGATTATCCTGGAAGACCACAAGGAAGGCCCGGATTCTGTCCTTCTGAACCGTGACAAAGCAGCCAAATGGACCTTAATTGATGAATGGGCTAGTCCAGATTTGGCCAAAGACAGCAGGTAAGGTAGGATCTGATGAGGCTTGGAATTGAATGGATCAATGCTTTGTTTTCAACACCAACAACAAAATCTTTTCCACTTAAGGCGGTAAGTTTTGTTCGTTGAAGGAGCCCTTGCTTGGGACAGAACTTCCTTAACCTCCCTTGACAATGGCAGGTTTATAAATTCTCGCTGTTCAGGAGCCATGCAGTCAGGTGTAACGACTGAGGATCTGGATGCAAAATTTGTCCAACGGACATCGTGAGAAGATCCGGCAGAATCCTCAAAGGTAAGGGAGGAGCTATCGACAACAGATGGAGCTCCGTGAACCAGAACTGCCTTGGCCAAGCCGGGGCTATCAGGATCATCCTGCAGGGTTCCACCTTGAGTTTCCTGATCAGTCGTGGTATCAGAGGAATGGGAGGAAAAGCGTAGACAAATGTCTTCGACCAGGCTATCGAAAGGGCATTTCCCAGTGAATCTTGATGGGGAAGCCTGCTTGCGTAAGACCGGCATTTCTTGTTGGTCGGAGTGGCAAAAAGGTCGATGTCCGGCCTGCCCCACAGGCTGAAGACTTGTTCCAAGACTTTCTGATTCAACTCCCATTCGTGGCTGACCGAGGATGACCTGCTCAGTCTGTCGGCGTTTTCGTTTAGGACGCCTGGCAAGTGTTCTGCCGTCAGTGACATCTTGTGCTGGATCGCCCATTCCCAGACCTGCTGAGCCTCTTGCGACAATGGGCGCGATCTGGTTCCTCCTTCCTTGTTCACATAGTGCATGGCCGTGGTGTTGTCCATCCTGATAAGCACTTGTGAACCTTCCAGGCGAGGAAGAAACGCTTGTAGAGCCAGTCGTATCGCCCTGAGTTCCAACAGGTTGATGTGGAGGCGTTTTTCCTGGGGTGACCAATGACCGCTGACATGTAGGTCCTGCATCACTGCTCCCCAACCCTCCAATGACACGTCCGTCATTATCACTTGTGGAGACGGGTCGTTTGAGAAGGATAGACCTTGGGACAAGTTGTTTTGATCTGTCCACCATAAGGCCGCTTCCTTCATCTCTGGAGTGATTGTCACCCTGTCCTCGAATGAACCGTGGACTTGCTTCCACTGATTGTCTAGTTGCTCCTGCAAGGGACGCATCTTCAGTCTGCAATGGGGAATTAGTGGGATACACGATGATATCACTCCCAGCAGAGACTTGTAGCGGCGTACTGAAAGAGACTTTCTTGTTTGTAAGTCTTGGGCCATGGTTTGTAATTTCTGCCTCCTTTCCGGAGTAGGAAAAGCTCGTGATAGCTTCGAATCCAAGATGGCTCCCAGAAAACGAGCCCTTCTGGATGGGACCTGGCAAGATTTCTCGTTGTTCAGAGTGAGTCCCAGGTTCTGAAACAAATTGGTACAAGCTTGAACCGCCTTCAGCGCTGCTTCTCTAGGCAGAGCTTTCAGTAACCAGTCGTCCAGATAGGGGAAGACCTGAAACTTGTATTTTCGCAGGAAAGCTGCTACTGGTGCCAGCACCTTTGTGAAAATTCTTGGGGCTGAGCGGAGTCCAAAAGGTAAAACCCTGAACTGGTAATGGCTCTTGGCTACTGTGAATCGCAGAAACCTTCTGTGCGCTGGGTGAATCGGAACGTGGAAATAGGCATCCTCGAGATCGAGTGTGGCCATGAAATCCCCCGGGCTGATCAGCTTCAAGATGTCCTGGAGGGACACAATCCGAAAGGACAGAGAAATGAGATAGGTGTTTAGCCCCTGAGGTCTAAAATGGGGCGCCACTTGTCGAGCGTCTTCTTCACCAAGAAGAACCTGGAATAAAATCCTTGACCTCTTTGGTTTGAGGGAACTGGCTCTATCGCTCCTTTCCGGAGCATCTGTTGAACTTCGAGCCGAAGGAGATGCTGGTGTTTTGATGGAGTGGCTGCCGGGGGCTTGGGTGGAGGGACTTGTGTGAATTCCAAGGTATGCCCTTTCCGAATGATGTTCAGCACCCAACGGTCCGATGTCATCTTGGACCAGTTCTGAAGGTATTTGTTGACCCTGCCTCCAACCAATGACTTCCTGAAGGAGGGCCCAGTAGGAAGAGCCAGGAGGCCGCTATTGGTGCTTGGACGAATCTCGTCCTCGTGCCCCCTGCTTTCCTTTATTGTAAGGCCTGGAGTAATTGGAAGACTGGCCCTGCCGCTGCTGGTAAGGCTGACGGTATT
This sequence comes from Lissotriton vulgaris, assembly GCF_964263255.1. Lineage (NCBI taxonomy): Eukaryota > Metazoa > Chordata > Amphibia > Caudata > Salamandridae > Lissotriton > Lissotriton vulgaris. Next base: position 408,418,159 of record NC_141697.1, on the reverse strand, counting down.
GCTGGGAACCTGAGCCTGTGGTGGAATAGCGTTGTTGTTGGAAGGATCCTCTGTAATTACCACCCCTGCCTCTGGATCCCTTGAAAGGAGACTTCCTGTATTGAAGGGTCCCCAAGGACCTAGCAGTCTCTGTGTCCTTTTTTATATCTTGCAGGGTGTCGTCAATGAGTTTGCCTAACAATGCTTCTCCATCAAAGGGGAGATCCAAGACTTTATTCTGGATATCGGGCCGGAACCAAGTAGCCTTAAGCCACCCTTGGCGACGGAGTACTGCCGCTCCAGCCAATGAATGGAATGCAGTAGTTGCAATATCCATTGCACAATCGATGATTTCCATCGACGTCGCCTCTCCTTCCTGTAAAATCTTCTTTGACTCAGACGTAGATTCCGGAGGCAGCTGGTCAAGGTACGGGGCGACATCGCACCAGAGTTGGCGGTCGTACCAACCCAGGATCGCTAAGGCATTAGCCGCTCACACCAGCAAACTTGCCATCAATGAGAATCTTTTTCCCACGTTATCCAACCTCCGCCCTTCCTTGTCCGGAGGAGTTGTTAGTGGTGCAGAAGGGTTACGTGATTTCCTCTGCGCCGCCTGCGAGATCACAGAGTCTGGTCTTGGGTGACCTGTCAAGGCCGCAGGAGCATCATCGGTCGCCTTGTACTTTTTATCAAGACGCGGTAGCACCGGTACCACCGTCGCCGGGTGTTTCATTGCCTTTATGCCCTCTTTCCATAGGTGATCCACAATAGGAATGGACCTGGCAGTTTTCCGAAAGGGTTCCTTAAAATCATATAAGAAACAATCTGTGGTAACCTTAGGCATGGCCAATTTAAATCTTGCAGCAGCTCTCTCCATCAGCTGATGGAAGCCCCCAATGTCCGCTGGCGGGGAGTCCGCCGGGTCCGGAATTGGTGATGCGGGATGCTCAATAACATATTCATCATATTCCGTGTCGGGATTAGAGACATGATCTGACTGCGGGTCCTCATCCGAGGAATCATCAACATCATGGGTCCCTGGCAATCCAGAGGAATCCTGTTGGAAGGACGCTTGAGGCTGAGGGGAAGCTGGAGCCGGAAAAGTAGGTGGCACCAATGAAGCCGGAGTCCTTGAAGGCGTAGCAGGCGTTGACGTAACTGGAAGAGGTCTACTGGCCTTAGATTTATAGTCCTGTAGCATCTTATGCAGATCTTGAAGGAAAGACGCTGGCACTGTAACCATTTCCTGTTCAGGTTGCTGCTGCTGCAGCTGAAGATGACCACTCTCCTCGTGGCCGTATTCGCCCTCTGAGTCAGTGTCCTGGCATTTGACAAAAAGCTGGGAGGGACTATTGGCATAGCTATATGCATCTTGTTCATCCTCCTCTGATTCTTCCTCTTGAAGGAGCATGGTTGGTAACAGAGGGGACACAGTCCTCGGAGAAGTCATTTCTGGCGTGATCCGCGTCACAGAAATGTAATCCTCTTTTCTGTGGATAATATTGTCGGTTCCGTAGTCGACGTTTGTATGTGCGCCGTCGAGATAGGCGTCGTGGACGTCTTCGACGATGAAACTGTCGACATGCCAGCCGTTGTCATAGTCACAGTAGTAGTCGTCGACGCCCTCGTCGACGAGACCGTAGTCGTCGACATCGTCGTCATCGTCACCGTCGGTAACATCGTCGTCGGCACCATTGCAGCCTTCGTCGTTGACGGGACTTTCGTCGTCGACGGGACTTTCGTCGTCGCCGGGCTTTCGTCGTCGACGGGGCTTTCGTCGTCGACGGGACCTTTGTCGTCGACGGAACTTTCGTCGTCGACGGGACTTTCGTCGTCGACGACTCCTTCATCGACACCCTTGTAGCTGGTACCTTCGTCGTCGGTGTCTTCGGTTTCTCCGTCGACGGAGAGGACTCCGCCGTCGACGGTAGCGTCGTAGACGAACCTCCTGTCGACGGAGTCTTCGACCACGTCGAAACTGATTTAGGTGTCTTCGTCGACGGGCCTTCCGCTGTCGATGTCTTCGTCGTCGAGGACTTAGAACTCCTCTCAGAAGATTGGAATGAAGGTGTTTTGAAGGCTGTAGCAGTCTTCTCACCTGTAGAAGGCGTAGAAGGTCCATCCCTCTCCTTTACACTTTCGTGAGGAGATTTGCTGGGACCTGGGCTCTCAGACTCACTGGGGGTCTTTTTTGAGGCCTTTGAAGATCTTCCCAAAGAAGGAAAAGGGGAACCCCTACCCCTCTTCACTGACCTTCTTGTAGAGGACATCGATCCTGCATCATCACTGTCACTTGAGACAGTATCCTTCCTTGATTTAAGCTTTTGAAGCCATGTCAGGAGCCTACCCTCACGGTCCAGGAGGGTTTTGGTGGAACAGATCTTACAGTCAGCAGCCTGGTGGTCAGGATAGAGGCAATAAATGCAGTCCTTATGCTTATCCTCCACAAAAAGCCTTTTCTTGCCACAGGTGAAACAAGGCCTGAAAAGGGCTTTTTTCTTCTCAATTTCCGACATCCTGGAAGGCAGCAACAATCCTGAAGTGAATCTGGAAGATTCTGAAGAAAATCCTTTAGAAAATCCTGAAGTAATCCTTTTGAAGAGTAGAAGTTGAGCAGAGCTCAAAGGAGACTCCCTAGTACAACGTGCTGTAGAAAATCTGAGGCTCTGAGGTTCCTTCAGGAAGGTTCTAAGTGGTGAGGCACTTCTGATTGGCTGATGCCAAAGTTTGGTCTCTTTTATACAAAGAGGGTGATATGCTACAAAAGGGAATGAGGCCTAGGCCTTTTTTCCATTGTCTTTTGTACCTACAGCTATAGTATTTTTGTTACCGAGACTCCCATTCCGACGACGGGGAATGATACAAAGCATGGGAATCTATGAAAGTTCCAATACTGGGGTAAGCTAGCCCGCTAACACTCAATCCACCCCTTTTATGACCCCTAAAACAGTCCATCCGAACCCTCCCACCCCCTCCACAGATATTCACACTCTGCACTCCAGAGCCACCAAAATAATTCAGAGCATCCACTCCTCCATCCTGGATCTAACAAACCTCCTTCACCTCCCCGAACTCTCCTTCGTTAGCCTCAAGCCTCAGCTGAATTCCTCTTCCCCTCCCATCCCAGAGCTCCCCAAACGCCCACTACTGACATCCTTGAGGCATTTTCGCCCTTGTAAGCACCCTAGCTGCCTATCGGAAGAGGAAACCCTTGACCTTGCCCTCTCCTACAACCTTTCCCTCTCCACAACAAATCCGCTAGACCTCACTGAACAGGAAATCCATGACATTCTCCAGGACCATAATGCAGCCCCAATCACTCCTTGTCTATCAGACGTGAGTGCTGCACACCCCATCTGCACGGTCACTATCAACCCCTGCAGATCAGCTCCCCTCTGTAACAGAAGAGTGATCAGAAGCAATCTAGTGCCTGTACACCTGTCTGTCCCAACTCCCGATACCACCTCCCTCCCCTCTCTGACTGGTTTCTTAATTAACTTCTGATCAGCAGTAAAGCATGCCGCCGATGTCGCTGCTCTCATTCTGAACAATAACACAGACTTAGCTATTCTAACAGAATCATGGCTTAATGATTCCTCTTCCCCATGCCTTGACCTCTTAGTCCCACCCAACTTTAACATTTCTAGGCTACACAGACCACATAACAAGAAAGGTGGGGGCATTGCCTGCATCTATCGCTCTAACCTCCTGGTCACAGAGCTTCTGGCGGATACTACCAATTCCTGCGAATATCTAGCCCTCCCAATCTGCAGTAACACCACCCAACTATGCAACTTGCACATTTTTTACCACCGCCAGGCATGAACAATCCCTTCACTGACTACCTCATGGAAATTATCACAGCTAAGAGCTCCCCCAACACCAAAGACATTTTCCTCTGAGATTTCAACCTGCACTGGAACGATCTCAAGGATCCTCATGTCAAAGCCATTAAAGACCTCCTGGCCGATCAAGCCCTGACCCAAGCTTGCTCACTCCCAACCCATTCGAAAGGGGCCACTCTTGACTGGATCATCTCTAAGGAGGCAACTGTCAAGCTTATCTCTATAGACCCCTGTGACTGGTCTGACCATCAAGCCATCGCCTTCCTTCTACCTGGCACCCGCAAGACAAGGGCACCACAACCGGTGCCTCCTAAACGTTGGGTCAGAGACACCAAGAACCTGGACCACAATGAACTTGAGATCCGCTGCAAATCTGACCTCCCCCCCACATATCACATCGGTCAGTGACCTCAATGATCACTACTCTGCAACGATGTCGAACATTCTGGATGACCTAGCCCCTCTTAAACTAAAAATAACTCAAGTCAAAGATAGAAACCCATGGTTCACTGGTTCCCTCAACAACGAGAGAAGATCCTTCCGACAAGCCAAAAGAATCTGGAGACAGTACCCCTCGGCCGCTCACCTAAAACCTTTCCGCCAGGCCAGAAATACATACAACAAGAACATCCTCAACTCAAAAAAAGAGTTCTTCAGAGTGGAACTAGGAAATACCCAAAACAGACCACGAAAACTCTTTGAGCTGGACATACACCAGTTGAACAAATTGACCAAAAACAGTGAAAGAAAACCCCAGTCTCTCATCTCATCCGAGGAATTCTCCTCGTTTTTCGCAAACAAAATCAGGTAGGTTAGGTGACGAACTTAGTGCTGCCTCACTGCCTCTACCGAACTCTGACCTTCCGCCTCCTCCCCCCCTGCCTCCACAGTCCTCACCTAAGAATCTAGCACACTGGACCGATTTTTCACTCTACGATGAAGACTCTGTCGCCAAAATCCTTTCCACTTTAAACCCGAACAACCATTTCAACGACCCGCTCCCTTCAAGCTGTCTTGCGACCGCTGCCCAATCCATTATTCCCAGCTGGACTGCGATAATCAACGTCTCTCTCTGGCAGGGATCAATCCCGGACTCTCTGAAAGCGGGCCAAGTCCTCCCCATTCTGAAAAAGCTGTCGCTGGATCCAGCCTCCCCAGACAATTTTAGACCGATTTCCAACATTCCTCTCTTGGCTAAAGTGCTGGAGAAGTGTGTGCAACTACAGCTAAGTCACCACATCAACAACTTCCATCTACTTGATGACTGCCAATCTGGCTTCCAAAATGGACACAGAACTGAAACCACCATGCTCCACATAGTCGATGATGCCTTACAAGCCCTTGACCAAGACAAAACATGTCTCCTAATCCTCCTAGATCTATCCTCGGCCTTCGACACTGTCAAGCACGAGATGCTACTTGAACGCTTCAAACTTAGGATGGTATTAGATGGCACAGTCCTCGGCTAGTTTAGTTCCTACCTCCAAAACCGATCTCAGAGATTCCTAATCAACAGCAACCTGTCCGCTCCCTCCTTGGTCACGGTGGGAGTCCCTCAAGGATCAACTTTGTCCCCCACCCTTTTCAACCTCTATTTAGAACCCCTTGCCGAAGTCCTTCGCACTCCAAATATCTCCTACCATATGTACGCTGACGACACTCAGATGTACGTAAAAATCTCATCTCTTGAAGAGATCCTTACCTTAAATGAGTCCCTGAAGCTGACCGTCCAATGGCTCTCCTCCAACCAACACAAACTCAATGCTAAGAAAACTGAGTTCCGCCTAATCTCCCCGCCCAAAAGCAACTCTGAGATCCAGACATGGATTAAAGCTATCACAGCCTTAAACTGTCCCCCGACCATTGTGGACTCGGCCAAATCTCTGGGAATTACCTTGGATTATAACCTAGACATGCGAGACCAAATCAATTCAACTACCAAATCTGCCAGATTCCACCTGAGCTTCCTATGGAAACTGAAACCCTTTCTTGACGCTCCCTACCTAAAACTTGCAGTCCAATCATTAGTTATTTCTAGGCTGGAATATGGCTGCTCCACCATCTCTGGTTTACCCAAGATCTTCCTAGCACCCTTAAAAGCCTGCCTCAATGCAGCTGCCAGACTACTTACCGGCGCAAGAAAATGTGATCACATCACTCTCATCTGAAAGCGTTGCACTGGCTTCCTCTCGAGGCCAGGATTCATCTCAAGCTGGCATGCATCACGCACAAGGCCCTACAATCAAACACCCCTGCGTATCTTGCACAGAAACTTGTGATATCCGGAGGAAGCAGAAATTAACGATCGGCCAGTGCCCTCCTACTCTAGCCTGCAAGCTTTTGAAAAAAAAACCTATAATCGGGCTTTCGCTGGGGCTGCACCAAGAATATGGAACTCCTTCCCACCCTCCACCAGAAGAATCCCCTCTCTGGCACGCTTCAAAAAGGAGGCTATATCCTTCCTCATGGGAAAATTCCTTGGCTAAACCCGTTCCACAACCACCTCAGAGACTACTGCCTTCATCCTGTGACCTCGCCTCACCAAGAAACCGGGGGTCTGTCCTCAGCAATTGTAATTGTAATGCTATCCTTGTATTCTCCCATTCCTCTTGTATCCAGCACCCCCTCCCCCCTAATGTACAGTACTCTTGTGATATCCTGCCTATTGTATGACTCTCTGACTCTGTAAAGTGCTCTGATACCCTAACGGGTCAAGTTCGCGCTCTATAAAACACTAAAATAAATAATAAATAAATCTATCTGTAGGTTTTAATACAGTGTAGTAACAATCTAACCTTAAATGTCTATTGACTTTAACATATGCTTTCCACAATCAATATGTCAGGCCTCTTTACTTTATTGTAATATTTCATTATGAACAATCAGGCCTGTAATATTTATTATGTGGTGGTGACCATAAGCAACTCAAGCCTACTGTACTAAGCATAAACTTTCTACATATGCTATCTCTTCTAGGATCCATCACTATTTCACTGCATGTGAACTCTGCTCCTCCCACCTCAATCGGCTTACTATCCCCACCTTCAAACGCAAAAAACATGGTGGTCTCAGATTTTCCTTCCTGCCCCCCCCCCCCGTTTTCTGAACTCCCTCCCGACTGAACTGAGATCTGTAACCTGTTACACCCAATTCAGAACTCTTCTCAAAACTCTTCTGTTCTCACAAGCTTACGAATAAAGCTCCTGCTATCCTTCTGCTGCCGTCCACCACTTGGAGTCAAGCTAGCCGGGCTGATGAGAGGTGTTACCTCGAAACCGGTCCGGTCCTCGGATGCTTGATTCCGTTCTGGGAAGGACATGGCTTTTGTAGTTCGGACTGGACTGTTCCCATGGAGCAACAGGGTCAGAGCTGATTTGCATATCGCCATTGTCTAACCCAGGGTGGTGTGGAGTGCAAAAAAACGATGGATTTGGGCCCAGATCTTTTGACTGGGGGAATGTGTGACATTGATCCACATTCGGTCCATCACTTGTTGTTTTTGCAATTGCCGCCCTAGGTGCGCTGGGGATGCCCAGACGTGGGTCCCAGGCACTCCACACCACTTGGAGTCAAGCTAGCCGGGCGGATGAGAGGTGTTACCTCGAAACCGGTCCGGTCCTCGGATGCTTGATTCCGTTCTGGGAAGGACATGGCTTTTGTAGTTCGGACTGGACTGTTCCCATGGAGCAACAGGGTCAGAGCTGATTTGCATATCGCCATTGTCTAACCCAGGGTGGTGTGGAGTGCAAAAAAACGATGGATTTGGGCCCAGATCTTTTGACTGGGGGAATGTGTGACATTGATCCACATTCGGTCCATCACTTGTTGTTTTTGCAACTACCCTCATGGCTCTACAAAACTAATTGTACTCCTAAAAAATGTACTAATGTATTGGAACCACCAAGAGTCCTTTATATAGGGTTTTTCTTGCACCGTTTTATAGCTGTATATATTTTGTCACGTGTGCCGCTCATTTTATTTCTCATCAGCACTAATGTAAACGAGTCCGTACAGGTTACATGTACATTTAATGTAATCGAGTGATGACATTTTGCCCACCTTTATTTATACCTTTTCTCCTCAAATACACACCAAGTATTGAATTTACTGAATATAAGTATTTTTTTGTCTCCCTGTTTCCCTCTCTTTGCAACTCATTGGTGCATGCTTCTTTGAAAGTGAAATTGCCTTCTAAATAATATGGGTTGAGATGGTGTTGGTTGCTATACAGGTTTATCAGTGGTGGCTCCTCTGCTAAGGCAGAGGAGCATCGCCCCACTGTTTTTATGCAGTGTCACTAAAGGAAAAATAAAATGATAATAACTCTATTTTTTTCCTTTTTGCAGCAGCTATGTGGGCGGGGTTTGGTAGGTTTTCCTTGATGGTCGCTGTGCCCGGTACTGTAAACGCAAGTATCCCCCCCTTATAAAATCAAGTTGCTTTGTTATCGATGGCCCACCCACACAAATGAAGCAGCATTTTTAATGGGAGACCTGGGGGAAAGCCAGACATAAAAAATTAGGATAACTGCTCCATTACACCAAACTCCAAATTCACTTCCCACATCACAGAGTAAGTAATCGTCAACTGTATCAAAACAAAACTGTATTAATCGGAAAAAATCTAGTTCCCAAAACTTCTCTTCCTCTTCTTTTATTACTATGGAACAATAAATCCTGCTGAGCACTTACCACACCTTCAAGCTCCTACCTAAATAAGCAATCATTTCTATCTTACAAAATTTCCGACTAACACTACAACATCTAACAATCTGTGAACCTCGAAATAAACACCATGTGCTCTAGTTGGGCCCAGCAACCAACCACTCAAACAGGACTAAATCTTGGGGGTAGAAATGTTACATTTTCCTACGTACACTGATGCCTGCATGATCCTTGAAGTAGGGTGCAAGAAAAAAAGAATTCCATGGTCAGGACAAGATTTACATCTCTCTCAAAATCTAGTCAAAGAAACAGGTGCAGTGAAAAGAAGTTTCTAGATATAAGGCAATTTATGAGACATCACTAGCATGTTATGGTATAGATGTATCCGCCCCATGAGATGCAACATCACACTCTGTGCTAATCATAGCAATGCCCCTGTTAATTTCATCTACTCTATCTCATAAATAGACTCAGGTATAACCGGATAGAGGGACCCCAACTATGCTGGTGCTTCTGGAGCTATCAGCTGCCTTTGACACCATCTCCCACCACGTCTTGTTGGACAGGTTGTGGCAGATTGGTGTCGGAGGACGAGCCTGGCCATGGCTGCAGAGTTTCCTTAACAACAGAACTCAATGTGTCCAATTATTTGTCTCCCAGACCACGGCAGTAGACAAGGGGGTGCCGTAGGGCTCAATCCTAAATCCCAATTTATTCAACATCTATGTGGCTCCGCTGGCAGCCATCATAAGATCCTGTGGCTTTAAGACAATCTCGTATGCGGATGACACACAGGGGATAGTCCCCATAGAGAAGAACCCAGTAAAGACTAGAGTACAATTTAGGACCTCTATGCTGCAAATTGCCACCTGAATGAGAGAGAATTTTCTCCAGTTAAATTCCAATAAAACAGAGATCATCCGGTTCAGAAAGGCTACAGAGATTTGGTCTGTGGACTGGTGGCCACCGGAATTGGGGGAGGCACCTAACCCTATGGCTCAGGCACGGAACCTGGGTATACTGATAGACAACAAGCTCTCGTTGGAGGAGCAGGTAAAATCAGTATCAGGAACCTGCTTTGGTATCATGCAGATGTTGAGTAAAATCTTCCCATATATCCCAGTGATGGACAGAAAGACCCTAGTACAGGCCCTACTAGTCAGTAGACTAGATTATGTCAACGCGCTTCTAGTAGGAATTAGGGGGGACCTTGCAGCAAGACTACAAGTAGTGCAAAATACAACGGCACGGTTGGTCCTTAATAAACCAAGGCGTACCCCCTTCCGCCCTCTTCTACAACAGCTGCACTGGCTGCCTGGGAGAAAGAGAGCTGTGTTTAAACTATTGGTGATGGTGTTCAGAGCACGACAAGGGACCGGTCCGCTCTACCTAAGGAGGAAAATAACAGCTTACACACCTGCATTGGCACTAAGATCCAGCAAGCGGAATCTGCTTCTCCCTTGTAAAATCAAGAAAACCAAATCGAGAGGACGCACATTTTCACATCTTGCGCCTCTCCACTGGAATCGTTTGCTGGATGAGCTACGCGCCTGCCCTAGCCTGGAACAATTTAAGAAGCTCTTAAAGACATGGCTCTTCTAAATGCTGTGATCCCTGTATTAAAGTGAAAAATAACATTCCCTGGCAGTGTAGAACATAGACAATGTAAGGCAAGGAGTTCATGAAAAAGTTATATTAAACAACATTAGATTTTAATGATTACAACAATTCTTATTAATATTAAAAACAAAATCAATAGCTTTCAATAGTACATTTGAAAATCATTATATATTAGACAATAAAAGAATGTGGATGATGGTAGCTTTGACGCACGTTTCGACACAGACGTGTCTTCGTCAGGAAATACCATCAGATTAAAAGGTTTATGAAATCAAAATGGATGTGGTCAGCCTTGTTTAATAGGAATGTTGACACTGGATATAAGCAGTAAGGGTTTTTAAGGTTATGTGAAAGATTCAATATTATAGTAATGTAAGGCGTTTATATTTGAACATGTTGTTTAAACCTGACATCTTTAGCGTGGAATTCCCCAAACATTTTGCTTTCACCCCTCCTGTTTTTCTGAATTCATTTTTGTTGGCATTAAGACTCTGTAAACTTTACCACCGCTAACCAGTGCTAAAGTGCTTCTACTCTCTCCCTAAAACATTATACAATTGGCCTACACCTCCTTGGAACACTTAATTTACTAATAAGTCCATAGTATATGGTACTATGTGTACCAAAGGACTGTAAATGAAATACTACTGGTGGGCTTGCAGCACTGAGTGTGCCACCCATTAACGTAGTGCTTTAAAAGTTGTCTCAGGTCTGCCACTGCAGACAGTAGTGTAGTTTTAAATTCCAGTTGACATGGCAAAACAAATCTATTGCTAGGCCTTTACTGTCCTTTATAATAAGCTCCTATATTTGTTTTTCACCACTCTAAAGCCTATCTCTCCCATTCACTAACAGTGGGTTACCTTATTACATTTAATAAGTGCTAGCTTTGGATTGAGGACAGGTAGAGATGTGTTGTTTAGACTCAAATGAATTGCAGTTCAAAATCCTCTTTAATGATAAAGTCAGATTTTAAATCACAATTATGAAAATGCCCTTTTTATAAAGTTGTAATTTTCTTGTCCTCGCCTTTTGTGCCTTCTACCAATACTCTGAGTCAAATGGTTGTGAAGGGCTCTGATGTTGACTTTTGTGTATTCCTCTCAGACAGTTACAGAAAGGGGGGTAGGTGTTAACAGGATGGGCCATCCTGCCAGGATGATTGGGACAAATCTCTTCCCTGTCCAACTTGAATTTCAAAAGGCCCTCCATACTTCTTTAAGCCTTGACAGTAGAAGGGATGACCTTTCCATTACCACATGCGTAGGTAAGGCAGAGTGTCCCCCCACATACAAAAACTGGCACCAGCTATAAACACTGGACACTTGGTACACTCCTGGACATACAAGACTTCAGAAAGACTGTGTTGAAACCAGATGACTTCCCTGCTGCCTGAAGGACTGCCTTGCTCCATGAAGAGGAACTGGACAAGCTCCTTTAACCCATGACCACCAGAAGTGACTAGTTGACTGGCCTCCTGTGTGAGCTATATTGAGATAACAAGATCCTGAGGCCTTGAACTTGCACCTGGCCTCTGTTGGGGGAGCCCCAACCCCCCCCCCCCCCAAGTGGTGCTCCTCAGGTCCTGGACCCCTGGAAGTAGTGTTAGTGGTACTGCTCCTGCCTATCCCTACAACTTGGAACTTGGAAACGTTTTCATCAAAATCTTCCTGGAGAACCAAGAGAAGATCTGGACCTACTTGCCAAAGGATCCACCCAAAGGGCATCGCCAGTCAGCTTGACTCCCACTATGCTGTTTTCCACAGCAAAAAATCCCTGTCAGCGAGACCTCTCAGCTACGGTATGTGGCTTCTTGAAGCCCTATTCGGTTACAGCCTGCAGATTATTCCTGCTGGAGATTTTCAACTTTTAAAAAGTTATCTAACTTGAATCGTAAAGATCATCACAGTGCTCAACGGCGACTGGCTCTCCATCCATGACGACAACCTCCTCGGCAGGGAAATCCAACTTTTCGCACTCAGAGCTTTTTCTCGCCATCGTTGATGGCTGCACTGAGACTTTGGTACAGCAGATCATCAGTTGTCTAGCCCTGCGGAACTCTACTTTCTCCTGGATTTTTCTTCAGATACTTTTTTTTAATCCAAAGGCAAGCCAAAACTGGGCCAATCTATAATTCATAAATCCGGTTGCATTAGTGGTATTTCATTTGTTTTGGTGTCATTTTATTTATTAAAATGTTCTCTATTTCCTAAATCACTTTAGGATTTTTCTTGTGTTGTATTTTCACTCTATTACTGTTTGTGTGGTGCATAAATAATTTACACCGCACCTCTAAGTTAAGCTTGACAACTGTTGTGGAAAGCTACCAAAGGGATAAGCACAGGTTAATTTAGTGACGTTTGTGGTTCACCATCTCAAGGATTGTGGTTGTTGCTTGAGTGGAGCTTCCACACCGCCCCCCTCAACCAATGACCCAATTTACAATGTGCCTCCTTACTGCTTCAAGTCCACTGGATCAACCTACTACAACACTGAAAGCACTATATTGCAAATACCACTAATGAGAATATTGTTTCATTGAATAACAATGAAAAATATAAGTGTAAGTGTTAGAATTAGAGGTAAGGGGTGCAGTTATGGGAAAGTATTAGAAGTGGTGGAGAAATAGGGTTAGGATAAATGGAAGGTTCACATTTTGAAATAGGCCTGGGATTAGGGGTAGTGGGAAAATATATTAGCAACATCACCACTTTTTTTGGTCTGGCAGAAGTGTTATCACTTCTGTGATTTCTAAAGATAGTCAAAAATAGGAGTCTGGTTCCAGGAATCACAAAATAAGAGTTCCTGTGTGCTTGGAGTTTTGTCATTGTACATGGTAGACATTCAAAAGGTTGTCCATCCAGGGCTGCCATTATTTCAATAGTGTTGGAGTACAACAAGAATGCTGCCATTGAGAATGGTGGTGGAGTGCCACAAATAATTGAGCAGCTCCTCCAATTCTATTTACATCAGTTGCAACTCCTTCAAAAGGGTGTTCCCAATAGTATATGGGATAGAAAGTTGGAAATTACCATATTTTGTGTTGTATTTCCACAGATATTTCCCTCCTGTTCTTGAACCCATTTTGTTGGTCATAGGCCTGCCTGCACTTTACCCCTACCAACTAGGGGAAAAGTGATTGTGCTCTTCTCTTTAAACATGACAAATTGGCATACATCTAATTTTCACATTTAATTTACTTATACCTCCTTAATATATAGTACCACCTGTACCCAGAGGTGGTAAAATAAATGCTACTAGTGCAGTAGTCCCGTACAGCCTTTCTCAATACCTGCCACTACAGCCTGGGTGTGTAGTTTTAAACTGCCATTTTGACCTGGCAAAATACCCCTTTTGGCAGGCCTGAACCTTCCTTTTTAATATGTATGAGTCACTCCTCATGTGAAAAGCCCATAGGGCAGTGAGCATGGTATTTGAAATTAGGAAATATATATTTGATGTTTTACATGCTGTGGCAGTGAAAAACATCCAAAGTCTTTCTTCAATGTGGCATGGCTGGCTCTCCTATAGGTTAACACTCTGTTACACTATTACATTCAATAACTGCTAAATTCAGTTTGGGAATAGCTAGAAAATATTTAAGGACTCATTTTAATATTAATTTAAAATTCAACTTAGTGGTAATTTTGAAAATGACATTTTTAGAAAGTTGCTATTTCCTGTCTAAAACTGAAAGGCTTCCCTGCCAGTGTCCAGCTGTCACCTGACCTCTGGTGATTCCACTGTGGTGAGATGTGTGTTACTCCCTGACAGTGGAAAAAGGGCTCGAGTTGTGGGGAGGAGGTCTCCCTTGACAAATGGCCCAGGGACTGTGCTCATCCCCACCTGAACTTCGAGCAAGGCCTACACTGCCATAGGCAGGTGAAGCACAAACCAGGCTTGCATCTCCTTTGACTTTCTAGTCAGGCTGACTCCAAACTCAGTGGGAGGAGAGGAACTAACATCAACTAGTTTAGGTGGTGGACAAACGATTGCCCTGCACCCACAGGTTGCCAATGGGCATATGTGGCCTGCACATACCTCCCCTCAGAACACTCGTGGGCCTGAGAAGAATTAAAAAAGGACTACCTTGCGGCCAGAAGAAACTGAAGGAAGATTAGACCTGCCCACCTTTAGTCAGTACCCCAGTAGTGTCCCAAAGGGTCAACTGGCTAACTTCCTGTTTAAGCTACAGGGACTAAACAAGCTTCTAGCTGTCTTCTGGAGGAGTGAACGCAAAAACAATGTCATACATTCTCCCCAGTACAGAGATATGGGCCTAAATCCATTGTTTTTTGCACTCCACACCACCCCAGTTCAGACATGGCAATATGCAAATCAGCCTTGACCCTGTGCCTCATGGGAACAGTCCAGCCTGAACTGCCAAGTCATGTCTTCCCTGGGCCAGAATCAAGCATCCTAGGACCGGTTTCTGGCTATCAGCTGTCATCAGCTCGGATAGCTTGACTCCAGTGGTGCGGAGAGCACGGGACTCACGTCTGAGCATAGCCATCTCACTCGGGGTGACAAATGCAAAAACAACAGTTGATGGACAGAATGCAGAACAATGTCATACATTCTCCCCAGTACAGAGATCTGGGCCTAAATCCATCATTTTTTTGCACTCCACACTACCCAAGTTCAGACATGGCCATATGCAAATCAGCCTCGACCCTGTGCCTCATGGGAACAGTCCAGCCCGAAATGCCAAGTCATGTCTTCCCTGGACCAGAATCAAGCATCCTAGGACCAGTTTCTGGCTATCAGCCATCATCAGCCAGGATAGCTTGACTCCAGTGGTGTGGAGAGCACGGGACTCACGTCTGAGCATACCCATCCCTCTCGGGGTGACAAATGCAAAAACAACAGTTGATTGACAGAATGCAGAACAATGTCATACATTCTCCTCAGTACAGAGATCTGGGCCTAAATCCATCGTTGTTTTGCACACCACACCACCCCAGTTCAGACATGGCCATATGCAAATCAGCCTTGACCCTGTGCCCCATGGGAACAGTCCAGCCCGAACTGCCTAGTCATGTCTTCCCTGGACCAAAATCAAGCATCCTAGGACCGGTTTCTGGCTATTAGCCCTCATCAGCCAAGATTGCTTGACTCCAGTGGTGTGGAGAGCACGGGACTCAGGTCTGAGCATACCCATCCCACTTGGGGTGACAAATGAAAAACAACAGTTGATGGACAGAATGCAGAACAATGTCATATATTCTCCCCAGTACAGAGATCTGGGACTAAATCCATTGTTTTGTTGCACTCCACACCACCCCAGTTCAGACATGGCCATATGCAAATCAGCCTTGACCCTGTGCCTCATGGGAACAGTCCAGCATGAACTGTCAAGTCATGTCTTCCCTGGACCAGAATCAAGCATCCTAGGACCGGTCTCTGGCTATCATCCATCATCAGCCAGGATAGCTTCACTCCAGAGGTGTGCAGAGCACGGGACTCACGTCTGAGCATACCCATCCCACTCGGGGTGACAAATGCAAAAACAACAATTGATGGACAGAATGCAGAACAATGTCATACATTCTCCCCAGTACAGAGATCTGGGACTAAATCCATTGTTTTGTTGCACTCCACACCACCCCAGTTCAGACATGGCCATATGCAAATCAGCCTTGACCCTATGCCTCATGGGAACAGTCCAGCATGAACTGTCAAGTCATGTCTTCCCTGGACCAGAATCAAGCATCCTAGGACCGGTCTCTGGCTATCATCCATCATCAGCCAGGATAGCTTCACTCCAGAGGTGTGCAGAGCACGGGACTCACGTCTGAGCATACCCATCCCACTCGGGGTGACAAATGCAAAAACAACAATTGATGGACAGAATGCAGAACAATGTCATACATTCTCCCCAGTACAGAGATTTGGGCCTAAGTCCATCGTTTTTTTGCACTCCACACCACCCCAGTTCACACATGGCCATATGCAAATCAGTCTTGACCCTGTGCCTCATGGGAACAGTCCAGCCCGAACTGCCAAATCATGTCTTCCCTGGACCAGAATCAAGCATCCTAGGACTGGTTCCTGGCTATCAGCCGTCATCAGCCAGGATAGCTTGACTCCAGTGGTGTGGAGAGCACGGGACTCACGTATGAGCATACCCATCCCACTCGGGGTGACAAATGCAAAAACAACAATTGATTGACAGAATGCAGAACAATGTCATACATTCTCCCCAGTACAGAGATGTGGGCCTAAATCCATCGTTGTTTTGCACTCCACACCACCCCAGTCCAGACATGGCCATATGCAAATCAGCCTTGACCCAGTGCCTCATGAGAACCGTCCAACCCGAACTGCCAAGTCATGTCTTCCTTGGATCAGAATCAAGCATCCTAGGACCGGTTTCTGGCTATCAGCCGTCATCAGCCAGGATAGCTTGACTCCAGTGGTGTGGAGAGCACGGGACTCACGTCTGAGCATACCCATCCCACTCGGGGTGACAAATGCAAAAACAACAGTTGATGGACTGAATGAAGAACGATGTCATACATTCTCCCCAGTACAGAGATCTGGGCCTAAATCCATCGTTTTTTTGCACTCCACCCCCATGTTTGAACAGGGGGGTTGTGGAGTTCAAAAAAACAATGGAGTTGGGCCCAGATCTCTGTACTGGGGTGAATGTATGACATTGTTCTGCATTCTGTCCATCAACTGTTGTTTTTGCATTTGTCACCCCAAGTGGGACGGTTATCCTCAGAGGTAAGTCCAGTGCTTTCCACACCACTGGAGTCAAGCTATCCTGGCTGATGACGACTCATAGCCAGAAACCGGTCCTAGGATGCTTGATTCCGGTCCAGGGAAGACATGGCTTGGCAGTTCGGGCTGGACTGTTCCCATGAGGCACAGGGTCAAGGCTGATTTGCATATGGCCATGTCTGAACTGGGGTGGGGTGGTGTGGAGCTTGTGTGTACAAGTGTGGTTAATAACAATCCTGATGCGATTCCAACAATTGACGGAACTGCCTCTGGCTATTTCATCAATTTCGATGACTTTTCTGAAGATCCTAGTGAACATGAAGAAAAGCCAGCAAACAAAACATTCAAAGAAAAAATAAGAGAACTCTTTCATCAGCTTGGAGAAATATATCTGATTTCACCATGGGATGAATTGTGGATTGTGTTAGGTGTACTTTTCCTCCTGCTCTAGCTCATTTTAGATTTAAGCTTGGGGAGAATGATTGATGGAAAATACAGTACAATGGACACAGCAAGTCAGAAAATCAACTTGGGCCTAAAGCCTCACAAGTCATCTCATGTTGAACAAAGAGACCTGTCATCAGTAAGCATCACAGCCATTCCTATACCTGGTGGTGTAGCATGAGACGCTACTGATTACGACATCTATGGCCTCTATGAACTCTTGAAGTATCCACATCAGTTCACGGTTTCATTAAGTGACTTTGTCTCACCGAGCAGTTTCTCTGATGATTGGGACGTTGAGTCTATTAATAATATGATGTCTGATTTAGAAATGTCAGCAAAGTTTACAAATCATGATTATTTAGAAGGTTCATCTGCTTATGAAGAAATGTATTGCTTTAATCATTTTGGGCACCACTATTTGCATAAATCTGCAAAACCTAGAAATGTTTTAACTTATAATCAATGGGAATATTGTCCAACACCGCCAAAAGGCAGCTCGAAAACATTTTATGAGAAATTTCCATACTTCTCAGGGTTTAATGTCACAGATACAGAAACGTATTATTTCAAAAATGTGAATAAGACAGGAATGAAAAATATGTTAACCAATACAAAACAGATATATTCTGCAAAATTTTATGAAAAACTGTCTACATTTGGTTTTGAATTCTGGAAAGGCAACATTGAAACAAAAACAATCTGGGGTTCAAAAGATTGGCAAGTACAGGGATTAGAATCATTATTCAGAGCCTGCATGATTCCAGAACAAATAATGTTCCTGAATGATACCATTCAACAAACAATCTGTCTTGGCCTAGCTAAGTTAAAAGAATTGAACAACCCGTCCATGCCAAAGCCTATGCCTGATAGAAATAACACTACAGTTGAGGGGTTAGACGTGTCCCATATTTTACACCAAAACAGAACTAATCCTGATTGGAAAAATTGAGTGATCTGGCCCACAGACACTAATAACATTTCAAGATAGATTCCTGGACAAAACACAGGGGTTCAAACAGAACAGTCCAGGCCCAAGATATTCCCAGAGACAACATCCAGGGATAATAACAACATACAGTGTAGGAAAACTATGCCTCGAATGGCTACAGAAATCCCCACTACCTGAAATTAAGCAACACTTGACTTTACTTCAAGAAGGTGCTGACTTGCGGGATTTCTAATTGGGACCTCGCAAACAGCATCAAAAACGTTTCATATATGCCGGTATACATGCTGCTTACAACGAAGCTTGGAAAATAACGCAAATTGAAACTGCTGAAAAAATACGAGAAATTGATTGTATTCATTTGAAAAAATCACTGTCTCTAGAGGACCATGGGTTAACGACTCTGTCCTCCAGAATTTATTCTTTGGACAGCATTGTATCATCTGCTATTGATATAATAGAACAGGATATGCTAATGTTACAACATGGCCAGTCCCAATTACGTTCTATTGTACAGTTAGGCTGGACGTTACAAAATCTGCGTTCCGGCTACGTGCCTTGGCATCTAATCAAACCAACGTCATTATTTTCTATCTTTAATCTTACAGATAAACAAATCTCTTTGGCACAAAAAGGAGCAGACTATATGGTGCTGAGCATTGAAAAATTAGAAAGATTACCATTAACAGTTTCCGAGAAACCTGTAATTGAATGGATAATACTAACCCTGGGCGAAGCACTACTCTACGCTCGTGGAGTTTGAGAATTTTGCGCAACTTCGCACTACGCGATCTGCACGTAGCACAGTGCGAACACGCGTAGTGCAGCGTAGCGTAGTGCAGCGCTCATTTTGTGCTTGTTCGCGGTCCTGAACGTCATGTTTGCGACCGCGAGCAAGCAAAATGACATCCCGGCGAGATTCTCAACGCGGGGAGGTAAGGTTTCTCATTGTGAGTGGTTGCGCATGCTCGCGACCGCTCTCAATGAGAAACTACCAGTTCGCGTTGAGAAAGCTGCAGCTCGAGTAATAATCTACTCGAGCAGCAGAAAACTACAGCACGCATTGTGCAAGATGCCGTTTTCAATGATTGCACAGTGCCGGATGCTTGTCCGCACTGTGCAATCATTGAAAACACATCTTGCACAGTGCGAACATGCTACTACGCAGCTCGCGTAGTGCTACGTGAAGTTCGCGTAGTGCGAAGTGCACTTCGCATAGCTTCGCGAAGCGCTACTTCGCGAACTACGCCCACCCTTAGATAATACATGGTACCATAACAATACCAATAACGAGATTCCAGTTTCAATACTGCCTACAGCACATACCAGCGGACCTGTATGAAAGGTTGGGTAAAGGATACAACAAGTCGACCTGGAATTTACCTTACACACATAGATGTTGGAGTGGGGGTAACAAAGAGGTATTTCTTAGTGGAAAAAATTGTGAAAAGTCACTAAGTGGTACACTTCTATGTCAAGAATTTAATTTACATGGAGCCTGTGAGGGTTCATCTAATAATCTTTCTTGCCACTTGCACGGCACTCCAGCAACACAAATAGAACCTGTTTTCAGGCAGCTTTCCAATGATAGCAACGTTATGTTAAGTGACCACATCTGTTGTGGCATGTTGCCAGGAACGGCCTATCTCGTCAGTGTTACATCCAGGGTCACTTGTTGTATGCAAGTATTGTATCCAAACAGCAAGCCAGACAAGGAGGCAACGATTTGGCCTTCATTGAACATCTCTTCTATTCGAATTGATACATTAAGCAGAATGAAAGTCATTCTTTTACAAAAAACTGTGCCTTTTACCTCGTCTAGAGAAACGTATGATCTGC
Organism: Lissotriton vulgaris; assembly: GCF_964263255.1. Lineage (NCBI taxonomy): Eukaryota > Metazoa > Chordata > Amphibia > Caudata > Salamandridae > Lissotriton > Lissotriton vulgaris. Next base: position 408,398,093 of record NC_141697.1, on the reverse strand, counting down.
AAGTTGCAAGGACCTCAGCAAAGATGCATACATTATTATCAACAAACTGCCCCGTACATTTCGTAGAAATGTTAGGTCACATTTTAAACATGTCAGATACCAGTGGCATCGCACATGTATTTAAGACAATTTTTTGGGGACTGTTAGCACCCTTTGAAGCAGTCCTGAGCATTTTTCCGAATTTCGTGCACTCTGTGTTCGGCGGCCTGCCTCTCATTTTGGGACTCGTAGCAGGAATTCTATTTTTGTTCCTTCTGCTACGATATGGCAAGTTCAGTCACCAGCGATACCCAGGTTACCATGGAACAAGCGATCCAGGCACTGCGGTACCGAAATAGGATAACACAGGTTCTCGGCTTGGCTCGTCTAAGAGATCTGAATACCACATGGTTTCTATCATTCACACCAATCTGGCAAGATTGCATCTTACCTGTTCTACGATGCCTGCTCTGCGGAGAAGAATGCCTGTTAGACATCTGTCTCTCACTTCCATCAGCAGTACCTATGGATGTCGATACTTTGCTTGGTTCGGTAACGGCTCATGCAACGTGTTGTCCCCAGGGGCTACCAATTCTGATGACGGCATTCGTTGAGACCTCACCATTACGACTAGGTGGCGGTGAGGTACGAGATGAAAGCAGCACACAGGTACAACCTTCTGTGAACATTGCTGATCCAGATAACGCTGATGGTAATGCATCTCACATATGCACTATTTCTACTTTTTCGGAAATGGCCCAACTTTCACCTACTGTGCTAGACAAATTCTTTGCCAGCCTATCTGAGTTAATGTTTTCTCCTAACAACGAGAATAACTCTTGAAAAACAAGCACACAGCGTTCCCTGAACTTTGATTTCGGCCTTCAGTTTTGATAAACAGTAATTCTAAAAATTTGGAACTAGTTTTTTACTACAACGAAATTATTTTTTCTCAATACCAAAATATTTACCTTTTTTTTGGCACAGAGTAATCTGCTTAATGTAGAACTATTCTTAGAGAACAAGATTTCTATTTTTAATATCTAGAGACAATATTTAAACTTAGCCTCTAGCACATGTACAGTATTATATAAATCTGTGATGAAATGGTCTCGACCTTCTCTTCTGTATTAAGAGCCATTTCATGAATGTAATTTTGTGAATCATTCAGCCAGCATTTCAAATGTGAAAACTATCTGCATAATTTTGAATGATACCACTGCTTAGTAAACGTACAGTGCAATACTCATTTTTCGTGTACAAACCATTTCAAATGTATTTTATGTATTTTTGGGGTGGGATTGTAAACACATGCTTAGAAATGGTATAACTGCTTAGTATTTAGTAAAGATGGACATTCTACGTGGAGTGGGTGTTGTAACGTATCTAGGGCTCTAGTGTAATTTTCCCGATTCATGCCCTTATATAGGTATAACTTATCATATCCTTATATAGGCTTAAGAATCATACCCATATTTAGACACAGCCAATGCAGTCCAAATACGGCATGGCTACTTCCACTAACCTCCTAGAGTACAACGAGTTCTTGAAGACAGCCAGCCTTCAGCAGTACGGAATTGCCCCTGCTTCAGTATTGATTTGTCCCAGAACTCCTGGAGCGTGTAAAGAACTTCGAGTTCTTAGTGACGTTATTATGTCCACCCTTACGTCAAACTCGGCACCTTCCAGGTATATATATGCCAGCATCTGCCCTAGCAAACACATGGTGGTTTTGGAGCAGATCGACTAACTACTTGCCCGACGCCCTGCTGTATGCGAGTGCCGGAGGAAATCGACCCTCCCGCTGATGCACTGAGAGAGACGCTGTCTTTTCTCCTGCCGAGAAATTCAGTTCCAACTTTTCCCTGCTACCCTTGCGGGTTACTGGGAGATCGAGTCCTGAGAGAGAGAGATACAAGACCTCCTTCATTCTATAACCAAGGTACGGAGCAGATTAGACCCATAGAGAATTCTTGGATAGATTCTTGGCAGAAACTATTTAACTCAAGCTACACCTCACTTACTTCTTCCCTTGTACTAGACTTAGGTTAGGTACACCGGAGTAGGCGTATTTTAGATGCACCAGTTGAGTACTTTTAGTCATTATTTATCATTGTATGTATTTTATCTATTTTATGTATCTTATGGCCTAGAAACCAAATAAATGCTTTTACAGTATTATTTCATAATACTCTTTTCACTGTACGGACTTTACTTCATAGCAAGTACTACGATTGAAGCAATTCACTTCTCTTGCATGAGAATGAAGACTGCTCAATAAATAACCTTTTTATTGAAAACGCCCGTCTCTCTATTTCTCTGCACTTCTGGTGAAATGAAGCATGCACGATTGACTGAGTGAAATAGACATCTATTGTTTCCGCGACTCTGATGATATATTTCTTATTCTTGGGGAACAAAGTTGTCATGTGATATGGTTGTCAGAAACGTATCCCTTCTTGTGTATTCGAGAAAGTTTCTAGTGACCTCTGAGCTAGCTGGCATTCACAATTAAGTCTAACATATTCAATAGAGACCTAGTCGACTTCAGTCCTACGTCTAAACTATCTTTTATGTTATTCCAAAGCGCAGAGCCTATTGGGAATATAGGAACTACACTACAGTTCTGCATTCTGTCCATCAACTGTTGTTTTTGCATTCATTACCCCAAGTGAACCGGGTATGCTCAGATGTGAGTCCCGTGCTCTACACACCACTGGAGTCAAGCTATCCTGGCTGATGACGGCTGATAGCCAGAAACCGGTCCTAGGATGCTTGATTCCGGTCCAGGGAAGACATGGCTTGGCAGTTCGGGCTGGACTGTTCCCATGAGGCACTGGGTCAAGGCTGATTTGCATATGGCCATGTCTGAACTGGGGTAGTGTGGAGTGCAAAAAAACGATAGATTTAGGCACAGATCTCTGTACTGGGGTGAATGTATGACATTGTTCTGCATTCTGTCCATCAACTGTTGTTTTTGCATTTGTCACCCCAAGTGGGACGGGTATGCTCAGACGTGAGTCCCGTGCTCTCCACACTACTGGAGTCAAGCTGTCCTGGCTGATGATGGCTGATAGCCTGAAACCGGTACTAGGATGCTTGATTCCGGTCCAGGGATGACATGGCTTGGCAGTTCGGGCTGGACTCTTCCCATGAGGCACAGGGTCAAGGTTGATTTGCATATGGCCATGTCTGAACTCGGGTGGTATGGAGTTAAAAAAAACGATGGATTTAGGCCCAGATCTCTGTACTGGGGTGAATATATGACATTGTTCTGCATTCTGTCCATCAACTGTTGTTTTTGCATTTGTCACCCCAAGTGGGAAGGGTATGCTCAGACATGAGTCCCGTGCTCTCCACACCACTGGAGTCAAGCTATCCTGGCTGATGACGGCTGATAGCCAGAAACCGGTCCTAGGATGCTTGATTCCGGTCCAGGGAAGACATGGTTTGGCAGTTCGGGCTGGACTGTTCCCATGAGGCACAGGGTCAAGGCTGACTCGCATATGGCCATGTCTGAACTGGAGTGGTGTGGAGTGCAAAAAACGATGGATTTAGGCCCAGATCTCTGTACTGGGGTGAATATATGACATTGTTCTGCATTCTGTCCATCAACTGTTGTTTTTGCTTCTGGAGGAGTGAGTCCTGAGCCCCAAGTACTGTCCCCAAGGACCTGGATCCTTGGTTGTGGTCAGAATGCACCCCCCTGCCTACTTGCATGCTTCACTAGATTCCATGCCAAGCAGAAGATATCAGTGAAAATAACACTAAAAAGCACAAAGCGCGAACTGTGAAAATCTAGTCATGCCAGACCAGGACAATGTCACAAATTGAGCCGAACTGCGATGCAGCACGGGCAGGCTACAGGGACCCATTTAGGTCTGCTGAACAGAGTACTTTAATTCCTGGTAGTAGAAAAGTGCCCCTTTTGTCACGGTCATCCCCACTTTATGTCACTGGTACTGATGTTTTTCAACTGATGTGCACTGGGTCCTTGATAACTAGGACCCAGTTTCAGTGCCCTTTCCCTAAAAACAAGGTAAAATGGTCTAATTGTGTTACAATTGGCTCACAATTTAGCACCCCAGTAAGTCCCCAGTAAATGGCACGCCTGCTACCTAGGTCATGGGTACCAAAGGGGGTCCCTAAGGGTAGCAGCAAGTATTATGCCACTCTAAGGGACCACCATAAAAATTGCATCCAGACTTTCACTACAGTCTGTGTGACATGGTGGAAACCTTGTGTGAAACACAACATGGCACACTCACTGTGTGCATGCCAAAGTCACTGCATATAATAAATGTAAGTCACACTTACAGCAGGCCTTAGAGCCCTAAGGCATTACATTTTATAAGAGGACATATCAGCATGAATAGATATGCCCCTGTTATGTCTAGTTCTATTACTAGATATTGCAAGTGAACAGGGAAGCTATCTTAACATATGTGCTGGGCACTGGGCATTACGAGTCACTCAGCTACATAATGGCTTCACTGGAACCTATGGTGTTTGGTATCAAACACCTTGTTTTAATAAATCCATACTGATTCTAGTATTGGACATATTATGACAGGCAACCTGAGAGTCCCTTAGAGGTGCCTCCCCCGAGCCCTATTAGTCTTTCAGTGTGCTAGCTGACTGGTATTATCCAGCCTGCCACCACAGATAACTTTCTAACCCCTGTAGGTGGCATTCAGTGCGCACTGAGATCAGGAAACAATGTCTGATCTGGAGAAGGTGTTATCACCTCCTCCAGCAGGATGGCTAGTGAATTTTCACTCCAAGGCCAGAGAATTCAAAGCCTCTGCTGCCTTTAATATGGGACTCTGAATTCCTTCAGACCTGGAGACTGACACCCCATACACTGAGGCCGATTTGGCACCAGGACTAGTGAGAAATTAACTATGCAGTATACATGTTGCACCTCCAGGCTAGTCACACCCCTGAGGTGCGCTACCTAATCTGCCCCACAAAAGAAGGGTTCCACCATTTTTTGGGGGTGAATATGGAACTTTGGGACAAGGGTTATGCCCACTTCCCACAGGAAGTGGTCATATAGGGGTGTGGTGACCCCAGGGGTAAGTAGCCCCTTGGCTACTAACCTTAACTCCCCTTAACACCCCTAAATTTTGTATTTAGGTGGACCCATGTCACCAGGAACTTGGATTCATCTGTTGGAAAGAAGAAGGACAAAGAAGACCCCTAGACCTGAGAACTGTGGACCAGCACCGAACTTGGCGCAAAAACCCTACCTCTCTGCTGCTGTCCCAACAATCACAAAGACTGACTCATTCAGAAGCATAACAGCATCCCCAAACTCTTGGAGGTCTGTCCAGCACTTCATTGACCCAGTAATATCTCCCTTGGAGTGGAGGAACCACTACCCGCTCTAGCAGGCCCTGATTACATCTGCCCAGGCCACCATGTTCCTGACCATAGGGTCCACCAAGGGAGCAATTCACCAGGGAGAGGTCAATGAGTATCCAGGAGAAGTGTCCATGGATCCATCCAGACTTCAAAATGCTGAGCCTTCAAAGAGCCTCTCTGCACCAATACCCCGGTTTCTAGAGGCAGTTGCAAGCACTAAGGACTGTTTGTGCTCAGTCAGAACACCACTGTCACCACAACTTACCTGCACGTAAAGGGACATAGAGACAGGCCAGCTCCACACCGAAGGTGTGTTTCTTTTCCCTCCTCTGCAGTTACAACAAGAATCGTGAGAGCCTCTAAGTTACCGACCCACCGGACAATATACCTCTGCACCCGAGTGCTCCAATCCGGGCTCAGGTAAACCAATGGTGTCTCTGTGGTCCCGAGACCCTCAAGATCTGCCCCCATCCCGGGTTCTGCGCTGTACGGTCCTCCAGTCCCCACTTGCAGCATCTTTCTTACAGGCACTATTCCCATTGACTTTAGCATGTGGCATTTGAGGCTACCATCGCGTACAGCACCTCTGCACCCGGACACCCCAGGGCAGGTAAACTTGAACTGCTGGTGCAGACCTTCACTGGTGTTGACTACTTACCTTAAGTCCAGAAGAACAGTCATGTAAGTCATCTGCATGTGAACCTATGCCGTGAATGTTTCTCCCATAGGACACATTGCTGCGTTCGAGGCTCATACCTCAAGTCTGACAGCTGTGATTTTCTACAGTTTTTCCTGAAAAATCTATAATACTAAAGTACGCACCTGATTACGATGATCTTGGTATCGAAAATTATATTAAAATATGTGTTCTTTTTCAAATTGGTGTTGATTTTCTTCTTGACTGGGTGACTCATTTATTTACTCTGTGCCTACAACAAATACTTTGCACTACCCTCTGATAAGCCTAAACTACTCACCCACAATACCATAATGAGAGCATTTGGGAATGTTGATTTAAATCCGGTAAGCCAATAAGGGTCTCTTGATTTTCTACAAAGTGTAACTCATTTTAGTGCACTACATGAAAACCCAGCTTCCTACATTGGTGCCAGTGGTAGGATCCAAGACTTTGCATTTGCTGATACCACCACTTGATTAATAGGTGACTCCACAAAGAAACCCACAATTGACTTAAGTTTTTGATTGTTTCTGCATTTTCGAATCTGAACTGTTAGGGCCTTGTGTTAAGTTTCCCAGTCCATTGGTATTAGAAATGTAAAACCGTGTCCTAGTTAGTTAGGCCTTAAAAGTCTGCGTAGAATTTTTGTTGATTCTCCAAAAAGGTCCCAACTTTCCTAGAAATGACTTACACTGGGAGCCGGTTTAGGAACTCGACCTTGGCCCTTTTCTGCTGCTTAAAAAACAGCAGTTAAACTCCTCTGTACGAATTATAACATTACAACTGGCTCACATCCTACCAAGGTCAAGCTTCAGGAGTTCTTGACAGAGAATGATTTAGCCAATAAAACAGAAGACACTGACAATCCTGAAGGGCAGCATTTGGGCAGTGATCATGAGGATGATCCTCCTGAGATAACTATGGAGAGTGATGTAGTGCCTACACACATCTACCTAAAAACTGTACCTGGAGTACATTACTCTACTGAGGGTAGGTCAGGCAGCTCAGGGTCCAGAGAAGGGCTAGAGGATGAAGACGTTGCTCTTGACAGACTAGCCAGAAGGTAGACCTGGAAGCTAAAATCCTGGCTATAGAAAGAGAAAGGGCTGAGATGGGCCTGGCACCTATCAATGATGGCAGCAACAGAAATAGGCAGAAAGAGGAGAATTTTGATCCCAAAATCCCCAAAGGGATTGTCCCTAAATATGTTGAGGTTGATGACATTACTAAATGGTGTACTGCCTTTGAGAGGGCATTTAAAATAAGGAGGTTACACAAGAAATACAGGGGCTCTCTACTTTGGGAGTTGTTCTCAGGAAGGCATCGGGATAGAAATCCGACACTGGATGAGGCAGATGCTGAGTCTTATGGCCTCATAAAGAACGTCCTGATAGAAGGCTTTGAACTCACCACTAAGGTGTACAGGAGTAAGTTCAAGAAGACTCACAAAACCTCATATCAATCCTGGGTAGATTTTGTTGACTTCTCAGTCAAAACACTAGGTGGCTGGTTAAAAGGAAGTAAGGTGCAAGACTATGAAGGCTTTACAACTTGATAATAACTCAACTGGTGCAGCACCCTTAGGGGTTGTGAGTCTCCAGATAGGAGTGCCCTGAACAAGTCAGGGAGGAAACTGAAGCTACTTTAGTTTCTGAAGGGGGTAGATATAACCTCCTTGGCTGTCTGGCTCAGTAACATGGAGAAGCACAGACAAAAGCCACACATAAATGCAGTTGAAGTATAAGCTCTGAGGGATTCAGATGCCAGTGTCACCAAGGTGACTGAAAAACTGGTATAGCCAGAGCAGTCCATAACTGGACAAACGTATCAAGTTATCAAAGCTGATTCCATTCTAAAGGTTCATATCATGGCTATGGTGACGTTAGAGTGGGGAGGGGTTACTGGCCAAAAGAAGGTGGTTGTGTCTTCTGCAATTCCAGTAGAATGTCTGCTAGGGAATGATCTGGAGTCCTTGGCATGGGCTGAAGTATAGATGAGAAACCATGCAGCCTTGATGGGAATACCTGAATGGGTTTGTGTGAAAACAAGAGCACAGTGCAAAGCCCAGCATAAACAAAAGGAATTGGAGCCCGGAATAATGGCCCAATCCTCCAAGAAAAAAGGGAAAGAAGTCTGAAAGACAACTTCGGCTGAGACAAAAGCTCAGGTTCCCTCTCCTCAAGATGACCTGTCAGCCCTTGAGGGGACCGAGCCCCAGGAACTTAGGCCTTACCAGGCAGAGATACAAGGCCCAGCGGGACCATCTATGGAAGTTATTTTCCAGGGACAGAGAACCTGCCTCACTCCAGAGCAAGTTGCTGCCCAGGAAAAGGGAGATGTCAGTGGCTCCCACTGAACCCAATGGGAGGAGGGACTCCTGTATTATGATGCCAGAGACCCAAACCTGGTGCCACAAGGAGAGTGGTAGTGCTTCAGCAGTACAGAGAGTTCTTACCCTCTCTAGCACATGATAGCCCCCTAGCTGGACATCTTGGGGAGACAAAGACATGGAGTAGGTTAGGCACCCACTTCTACGCTCCCACTTATACATGCCAGGTATGTCCCAGAAGGTAAAGGAGTTTTAAAGCTCCTGTGTTTCCTGCGTTTCCTGCGAAGCCGGTGACAAGACAGGTAGCACGCCAAAGGCCCCTTAATTCCACTACCAGGGATTGGGCTCTCCTTTGAGAGGGTAGGGATTGACATTGTTGGTCCCCTTGACCCCCAGACAGTGTCAAGAAAATGATTCATACTGGTGATAAAGGATTGTGCCACCAGGTACCCTGAAGCAATTTTCCTCAGGAATATCACTGCTCCTGCAGTTGCCAGGGTACTCAAAAGTATCTCTGCTAGAGGGGGCTTTCCTAAGGAGTTGGTGTAAGACAGAGGTAGTAAATTCATGTTTGTCTACCTAAAAGACATGTTGACTGAGTGTGGGTGACACATAGGTTTACCACCCCATATCACCAACCAACCAATGAACTTGTTGAAAGATTCAACAAGACCATAAAAAGTATGATCATGGGACTCCCTGGAAAACTCAAAAGGAGATGGGATGTCTTACTGCCATGCCTACTCTTTGGTTACAGAGAGGTGTCACAAAAAGAAGCGGGCTTTAGTCCCTTTGAAATTCTGTTTGGCCATCCTGTGAGAGGTCCACTGAGCCTGGAAAAAAATCCTTGAGGCAAGCCAAGAGCTCCAGAAGCAATGGTTTGACCAAAAGGCTGCACTGGTGGATTCCAAACAGGGCAGACCGTAAGGGTTTTGGAGCCTGTGGCACTTAGGGCCCTCCAGGATACATGGCCCTGCCCTATACTATAAAGAAAAAAGGGAGGTGACCTACTTGGTGGACCTTGGCACTTCTAGGAGCCTTCACAGGGTTAACTATGTAATCCGCCTTAAACTATTTCACGACAGGGCTGATGTCGCCATGCTCATGGTCACGGATGAGGATCAAGAAGAAGAGAGTGACCCTCTCCCTACCCCCCTCTCCAACAACCCTAAAGATGGGTTGGTTGAGAGAGCTGTTCTGTCAGACATCCTCACTGCCCAACAGCAAACTGACTGCAGGCAAGTCCTAAGGCAGTATGCCAAGTTCTTTTCTCTGACCCCTGGACAGATAATAAAACAAATTACTTACCTGTAACTGTAGTTCTCCAGTATTGGAAGCTTTCATAGATTCACATGCCTGAATCATTCATAGTCATTGAGACAGGATTCTCCGGTATATAAAAAAGCAATGCTTCATTGGATAGGAAACTGAAAAGTGGCCTAGGCCCATTTCCTTTTTGCAACCCATAACCTTCGTTATGTAAAAGAGACCAAAATTGTCTCATAACCAATCAGAGCCTCTCACCCTCTAGAACACTCCTAAGAGAACCTTTTACTCCTCAGATTTTCGTGCACTTGTGCCTTAGACACCTTTTGTGCTAAATCCAAGGAGAGCCTCTCAGGGGAGGAGGGTGGGTCACATTTGAATCAATGAAAGCTTCCAATATTGTAGAACTACAGTTACAGGTAAGTAACTTGTTTTCTTACTCCAGTATTGGAGCTTTCATAGATTCACATGCCTGAATCAGAATAGTGAGCAGTAAATCATAGCACATTTTTTGTTACCCAAGACTTGGAACTAGGTAACATATGTAGTTCGATAATAGAAGTCTTCAAATATAAATACATATTAAAAAAATCCCAAATTGTATATAATACAATATACAACAATAAAATGTGCATATGTAACCAACAAAAGGAAGGAGGGATGGTAAAGAGGGCTCACCATCACTGGAAAATGTTCCTCAGTACTGGTTGTCCTACTGCCACATCTTTCTCTGTTGGTGCATCAAGGTAGTAATGTCTGGTGAAGGTATGCATACTCTTCCAGGTAGTAGCTCTGCAGATATACTGGATAGGAACTCCCGCAAATAAAGCAGTGGCAGTGGACACTGCTCTTGTAGAATGAGCATGAACACGTGCATTTAACGGCTTCCCTGACGCCTGATGACAAAACTTTATTGCACTTGAAATGCATCGGGCAATTCCCCTCTTTGACAAAGGAAACCCCTTCCTGGGGGCACTATAAGCCACAAACAGTTGGAAGACTTGAGGAAAGGTTTTGTTTTTTGCAAGTTAAACTTCAGACAGCGCTGAACATCTAATGAATTAAAATCTCTCTCCGCTGCTGTTGAAGGTTGAGGGAAAAACCTCTTAAGGATCAGCGGTTCATTCAGATGAAAATCTGTTAGCACTTTCGAAATGAATTTCGGATTAGTCCTGAGAACAATCCTGTCCTCTTTGAACTTCAAAAATTGTTCTTGTATCGTGAGAGCCTGTATTTCCCCAACTCTTCTGGCTGAAGTGAGAGCTATTAGAAGAGCTACTTTCCAGGATAAGAATTAAGGATCAGCCCTGTGAATAGGCTCAAAGGGCAGCTTCATCAATTGAGATAGAACAATGTTCAACTGCCAGAGAGGTGGAGGAGGTCTTATGGGAGGAAATGTTCGAAACAATCCTTTCATGAACTGTTTGATAATTCTTTCAGACCACAGTGATGGACCCGAGGAAGTTCTTCTATATCGAGAAATTGTAGCTGTAGTGTAGTTCCTATATTCCCAATAGGCTCTGCGCATTGGAATAACATAAACGATAGTATAGACGTAGGACTGAGGTTGACTAGGTCTCTATTGAATATGTTAGACTTAATTTTGTGTGCCAGCTAACTCAGAGGTCACTAGAAACTTTCTCGGGTAAACAAGAAGGTGTTAACTTTCCTGAATAGACAAGAAGGGATTAGTTTCTGACAACCGCATAAACATGACAACTTTGCTCCCCCAGAATAAGGAGTATATCTCCAGAGTCGCGGAAACAATATATAGCTATTTCATTCAGTCAATCGTGCATGCTTAGTTTCACCAGAAGTGCAGAGAAATAGAGAGACGGGCGTTTTCAATAAAAAGGGTATTTATTGAGCAGTCTACTTTCTCATGCAAGAGAAGTGAATTGCCACAATTGCAATACTTGTCATAAAGTAAAGTCCGTACAGTAAAATGAGTATCATGAAATAATACTGTAAAAGCATTTATATTGTTTCTAAGCCATATGATACTTAAAATGGATAAAATACATACAACGATTAAAATAATGACTAAACATACTCAACTGGTGTTTCTAAGATACGTCTACCCGGTGTACCTAACCTGAGCCTAGTACAGGGAAGGAGTAGATGAGTTATAGTTTTTGCCAAGAATCTGAATCAAGAATTCTCTGTGGGTCTAATCTGCTCCGTACCTTGGTTATAGAATGAAGGAGGTCTTGTATCTCTTTCTCAGGACTTGATCTCCCAGCAACCCGCAAGGGTGACGGGAAAACACTGGAGCTGGATTTCTCGGCAGGAGAAAAGACAGCGTCTCTCTCAGTGCGTCAATGGGAGGGTCGGCTTCCTTCGGCACTCGCATCAGCAGGGTGTTGGGCAAGTAGATAGTCGATCTGCTCCAAACCACCGTGTGTTGCTTAAGGCAGATGCTGGTATATTTATACCTGGAAGGTGCCAAGTTTGACGTAAGGTTGGACATAAGACGTCACTAAGAACTCGCAGTTCTTTCAGGACTCCAGGAGTTCTAGGACAAATCAATACAGAAGCAAGGGGAATTCCCAGGCTGCTGGAGGCTTGGTTTGTTTAAGAACATGTTGTGCTTTCTAGGAGTCTATGGGAGTAGCCTTGCCGTATTTGGACTGCATTGGCTATGTCTTAATATGGGTATGATTCTTATGCCTGTATAAGGGTATGATTTGATATCCCCCGGGCACACAGGGTGAGTAGACACTGTCTTTTATTTGGAAGGGACTGGACAGTCTTCTAGGGACATCGGTGTTTTCTGACAATGTGTCCATTGTGTGTTTGTGATTTTAGATGTTTCACACACCACGTGACCTGTGGAGTAGGATCAGACGTTGGATAATGGTATCCTTTTGACTGTCTAATAATTTCACTTATAATTTACTTTGTACACTTTACACTGTTTACAATACACGCAGTAGCATATATGAGATAGAACAGAGTCCCTGAAGAAAGCCTAGGGTCCCTTTTCCCATTAAGGCTGAAACATTTTGGCCCCCATGCAGGTATTTGTTTGAACTGCAGATATATATTTTTGAACTGTTCTTGATTTTAATAGGAGGAGAACCCTCTCAATAAAGTCTTTTTGTAGTTTCTCTATCCTTTTTAATACATTTCACTAAACCCTTTACTTTTGTTGCACTGCACCTGATCCCATCAGATAAAAATCACTTGGTCCTAAAGTGATTGCAGGTTGGAATCCCGGTGGACAAAGGGTACGATTGAGGTCTCAGTGATCTAGAGACACGAGACCCTTAAGGATGACCAAGTGATAGTTTTGATCATCACGAGTACTTTTGATGGGAATCCTAAATGATATTCCTCTGCAATCACTGATGGTCCTTTGACATTTCCTGTCCCTTATAAACTACTAGTCAGTCGTGACTCGGTTTTGATGTATTAACAGTAACATTAAGACCTCCTTTTTAGAGGTTCCAGACACCCCATTTTTTAGACCCCTAGGTTTGTTTGTTGTATATAATGATTTGCTATAACCACATAAGGGCATGAAATCGGGAATATTTACTAGAGTCCTAGAATCATCTACAACACAGCAAGATGTACTTTAATAGAAGCATGAGCCAAACCAGACTTTGCTAACATTAGAATATATGGAATAATTTCAAGTGCCGCTGAGTTTAGAGGATGAATATTACGTTCTTGGCACCACAAACAGAATCTCTTCCATTTCATCCTATATGTCCTGTTTGTACTCTCCGCTCTGGCATTTGCTAGTATATCTCTGCATTCTGCTGAAATATCTAGGTTGTGAAATTCGCAGTACTCAGGAGCCAGGCTGCTAAGCGCAGCGATTTCGGGTCTGGGTGAAGCACATGTCCCGGGAACATTGTCAAGAGTATTTTGCACGGTTCCTTCTTTATCTTTGTGAGACAATGTTTGGCAGGAGGGGAATCGGAGGAAAGGCGTAGGCCATCAAAAATGCATTCCCCAAGATCCCCTTTGGTGATGCCAACTTGCGAAGAACTGGCATTTCTTGTTCTGACCTGTCGCAAACAGATCTACTGTCGGAACTCCCCATTTGAAGAAGATACTTTGTAATATGCCCTGGTTGATCGCCCACTTGTGGCATGTGGACTTCAGTCTGCTGAGAATGTCCGCTTTGACATTCTGATTTCATGGAAGATGTTCCGCTTTTAAAGACACCCCGTGTTGAACAGCCCACTTCCATATCTTTTGTGCCTCCTGTGACAGGGAGAGCGATCTTGTACCTCCCTGCTTGTTGAGATAGTGCATTGCAGTTGTGTTGTCTGTTCGGATCAGAACAGATGCTCCCTGAATTCTTGGTTGGAAAGCCAACAATGCCAAGACTACTGCTTTGAGCTCCAGCAAGTTGATGTGAAGCTGTTGTTCCTGCAATCTCCATCGAACGCTGACCTGTAGGTCCTGAAGGAATGCCCCCATCCTTCCAGGGATGCATCGGTGGTAATTACCAATGGAGCCAGTTCGGTCAGGAAGGAAAGGCCCACCGAAATGTTCCCTTTGTGGGTCCACCATGCTACTGCTTGCACCATAGCTGGTGTGATCTTCACCTTGTTGTCGAAGGATCCCTCTGCCTGGTGCCATTGCCAAACCAGTTCCTCCTGTAATAGACGCATCTTTAGTCGGCATAAAGGAATCAGAGGTATGCAAGAGGAGATTGTACGTGCGTACTGAAAGACACTTTTTTCTTGTGAAATTCTTGGCAAGAGTCATGAGACCCAGTTGTCTCTCTGTGGAGGGAATTGCCTTGTTTACAGAAGTGTCCAGAATCGCTCCCAGGAACGTGATCTTCAAACATTTATATGCATGCCGTATTGGACACCTTGGCTGAAGTTTCTGATGGCACTTTTATCAACCAGTCGTCCAGGTATGGAAAAACCTGGTGTCTTTGCTTTCTGAGAAAAGCTGCCACTGGCGCCAAACACTTTGTAAAAATTCTCGAGCTGATTTGAGGCCAAACTGTAGTATTTTTAACTGGTAATGGTCTCCGGCTAGTGAAAACCAAAGATAACGACTGTAGGAAGGATGAATGATGATGTAAAAATATGCATCCTGTAAGTCTAGAGTGGTCATGTGATCCCCTGGGTTTAAGAGAAGCAGAATATCTTACAGGGTCACCATCCGGAAAGACTGCTTCTTGAGATAAGTATTCAGAGATCTCAGGTCTAGAATAGGAAGCCATTGGAGAGCATTCTTCCGGACTATGAAGAAACGGGGGTAAACCCCATTTTGTAGGGGGGAGATCAGCACCGGTTCTATTGCTCCCTTTCAGAGCATTGTCCGAATCGGCCGACGCATCTGATATAGATGTTTGATCTCTTGACCTGCCGGTGGTGTCCAAGGAGGGAATTGACGGAATTCCAGAGTGTGGCCATGTCTGAACTGGGGTGGCGGAGTGAGCTAAAGCATGATGATGGATTAAACCCAGATCAGTTGACTGAGGGTGAGTGCTTGGAATGTTCAAAACTCTGTCTATCATCCTCTTTGGTTTTGCTTTGTTCACCCTAAGTTGGCAGGGTATGCCTAGATATGAATCCCTTGCTCACTTTGCCACTGGGTTCCAGCTAGCCTGGCTGATGACGGCTGATTAGCCAGAAACCAGTCCCATGATGCTTGTTTCAGGTCCAGGGAAGACAGGGCTTGGCAGTTCGGCTGGACTGTTCCCATGAGGCACAGGGTACGACTGATTGGCATATGACCATGTCTGAACTGGGGTGGCAGAGTGAGCTAAAGAATGATTATGTATTAAACCCAGATCAGTTGGCTAGGGTGAGTGCTTACAATGCTCAACACTCCGTCCATCATCCCCTTTGGTTTTGCTTTAGCTTTTGAAGCCATATCAAAAGGCACCCTTCATGATCTCTTATCTCTTGAGAAAGTGTAATATACCTTACAGTCTTTGGCCTGGTGATTCGGGTGTAGACAGTAAATGCACTCAGTATGAGGGTCATCAGTGTAGAGCCTCTTCTTGGAACAAGTTGCACAGACTCTAAATAAACCTTTCTTTCTTCTCCTTTCTGTAGGAAGGTGGATATCTGACTATGGTTACCCCCAAACTTTTTGCCTGGTGTTTAGCTGGTTTTTGACATAGTTGGCCTGAGATCCTGCTATTCAGGGCCCTAGGCTGATTGCTCTCTCCTTAAAATGGACTCCATGTACCTTAGGTGCATTACGAATTGGAACTGGGTCACCTTATTGGCCCCTGTAACAGTGTACCCTAGGTACCCAGGGCATAGGTGTTACCAAGGCCTACCAGGGGCTGCAGCATGTATTGTGCCACCCCTGGTCTGGCCTCCATATTTGACACAACTGGCTGATCACTCAGCTGGGGTAAGTTGGTGTAATCACCTCTTACTTAGGTATAGTATCCCTATATCTAACCTTAAACTGGACACATATGTTCCTATCAGCCACTCCTATGGAAGGCCTCATCAATCCTGGAGGCAGAGTGCTTGGAAATATGTGAGATGGTGCTCTAGCATGAGCTGAGCCTGTCTGCAGCTGTCAGGAACCACTCCCTAAGCTGTTCTCGGATATTGCCAGACCATATACTCTTAAGTGCATTATAATCCTCGCGGTTATATGCTATCTTTGGTTTGGCTTTATCAAAACATGTCGAGTAAGGTGTCATACGAATTGGAATACTATCTCCTCGACAGTTCTGTTGACGGAGATAGCATTCCACCCTTCTAGAGGGACACGACATGTGTGTAGCCTTAACCCCGGTTAAAGTTAACCAGAGCCTCAGCATCACAAAATGGATGCTGCCACCACAGACACAAGTCTGACCTCCTGCTGCTGGGAGTCCTTCCAGCGGGGGAGGCTTGGACAAAGGGTTTCCTGCCTTGGGAGGTGCGAGCACCACCCCAGACAGTGTTTTGTGTATTGGGTAGGACAGGGCTGAATAGATTGAGACATGCCCGGGGCACACAAGGTGTCCCTGTGCATAAGCCAGTCCAAACCGGTCCTGCGACTTTCCAGACCCAGGGCTGGCGAGGAGCTGGACAAAGGAAATGGGGTGTAACCGCCCCCTTCCTGGTCCCACCCAGAGGAGGGACCTAGTAGGTGATCCACCCCTCAGATTGGGAATAAGAGTGGGAGCAGTGCCATTGCACAGCAGATCATCCTGAAATCAACTTTACACAAAGAAGACGACTGGACTTCGACATTCTGTTGCACAGAAGACTGAAGAGAATCTCCCTTGTGGCCTAGGAGTGGCCCCCCTGTGAAAGCAGGTACCAACCAGCGAATCGACGTCTGCTTTGCCACCGCCTCCCACCAGAGCCCGAGCCCAGAGCCTGACAAGACCCAGATTCCCAGACTTCTCACAGCCTGATCCACAGTCCCTGCAAAGAAGGGACCCGTGGAGGCACCGAGAGACGTGGGACCGGACTACTTGGAAGACACCCGAAGAGCTGACTGCGCAGCATCAGAGGCATCCTCGATGTTGTGCTTTGGGAACTGAGAACCCCCACCACCGAGCAGCTCTTGCACCGAAGATCAGCCCCCCAGCATCTCCACGATCTGCGTGGGGCCCTTTTGCATTGTGCCACTCAACGCGCCATCCCGGCCACTAGCCACGTGGTCAGCGGCCATCTTGGCGATGAAACCGAAGAACTACACTGCGGGTCTGATTGCTCCAGACTTGCCCTAGCTCCTGTAAAAAGGAGCACCCGCTCTGACCTTGCTGGTCCGAGTGGTAAGCATTTTTTGATTCCTGTGTGGCTTGCATTAGCCAAGGCCTGTTTGCTCCGATCAAGTTGCCGACACCGCCAACAGCGAGAAGCCTGCGTGGGACAGCTCGTGACCAACTCCTGGACGTCCTCAACCCCCGGTGTCTACGTGGCTGCAGAGAGAAGCTACACCTCAACGCCTGTTTGCACCCAACATCGCCTGGTTCCAATCTGGTTCCACGGTAGTCACTGGCTAGTGACTTTGAACATTGTCCCCTCTGCTTTCAGGTCTTCACATCTTCAGATCCACCCTTGGATCCACCGGAACTCTTCACATCGAGCCACCTGCAGCGGTAGGGAGACGGTGGCAGCATCTCCCAGACCCGCTGCTGTGCTCGAGAGTGTCCTTCTGTTAGAACATAGCTGGTAAAGTTAGGGGGCTGCGAGAAGTGCTATAACGAGCGCAAAATGAGCGGAATGTTTTCTTATTGCTAGTTACATTTTTTAAACTGTATATTGTATTTTTAACATAGGCAGACTCGAGTAAGCCTTTCAAACAGCTTTCTCTCCCTCTAATAGCCTGGGCTCGATCTTACCGCCTGCCCGCCTCGGTCCGACCCGGCAACAGTGCCGTTGTGCGGAGGGCGGACAGGCAAGAGCCAGGCAGACAGCACTTCCGGTTTCCCGGAGCTGAGGTCAGCGCTCTAGTGGCTGCCTCACTCCGGGCTATTTAGCCACGCCCTTCCCATAAGCGCGCAGCTGTTGCGCGCAGGGGGCGCCTTCGAGCGCGCCTAAGAAGCGCCGAAGAAAAGCCCGTCTGCGCCCGTCCGCGACAGGACGGGGCGAGGGGCGATGGACCCTGGTTTTCCCTCACAAACCGTCACCGGTAAGGATTCCCAATCCCTCTATTATTCATCCCTAATTTTACGCAGTCTTAGACCCTCCACATGTTGTAATACAGTCATACCTTGGCATCGCATTGAGGCTGCCTACTCCTGTCCTCAATGTCGACGCCTATCCAACAACAACGTGTTCCCCCCAGATCCTCATACCTCTGTCAAGGGTTTGAAAAGCTTTCTACTAAATGTACGTTCCTTACCTAAACACCAGCATCAGGTCTGGGACTTAAGACACTCTATCCAACCGGACATATGTTTCCTTGTGGAAACCTGGCTAAAACCCCACACTATCACAGCCATTGCAGTGGGGATTCCCTCTGGGTATAAGATTAAACACCTAGACAGAGACATTAAAACCGGAGGCGGTTTAGCAATTATATATAGGGACCATATACAATGCACTATTATTGAACAACACTCAAACGCACAACTAGAAACTATGCTTTTTAAAATTCACTTAACTAATCTTTTCACCTGGAAAGGGGCCCTGGTTTACCGACCCCCGGGAGCTGATCCTAATTTTGCTCTCACTCTTCAAGAAATTTTAGCCCCACATATAAAATCTAAAGAAGATTTTTTACTTCTAGGTGATTTTAATATACACGTTGACCAGCCAATGTTGACCGAATCCACGGCTCTAATCACAGATTTATTGAATCTGGGCTTGGAACTAAAAAATCATGGACCAACTCATATAGGAGGACACATGCTTGACCTTATTTTCTCTAATTCTACCAAAATAAACTGTTCCCTGGCTACAAGCATATCGTGGACTGACCACTCTATGTTGGAATTCACACTACCAACCCCTGCGAAACCCATAAAGAATGCCCCTTCCCCCCCCTCTTGGAGACGTCAATGGCACAAAGTTAATGCCAATACGGCTCAAGAGGCATGGACAGATCCGATTTTTTTGGAATCTGATACAGCAGACACCGCCTTAGCCAAGCTGAATGAATCTATCAAAAAAACCATCGACACCATTGCTCCTCTAAAAAGACATAAACAACATCCAGTGTCAAAACAAGAAAAATGGTATACAAAAGAATTGAGAGCAGAGAAACAAAAATGTAGACGTATTGAGAAAGCCTGGAGGAAAACAAAAACTGAAAACAATCGACTGATCTTCCTAAAGGCCCAATCAGAATATTACAAAAATATAAAGTCAGCGAGGAAACTACAATTGACACAACAAATAGCAGAAGCAGGCAACAGCCCTAAAGAACTCTTTAATATCCTGCAAAACTTTATAAAACCTACGGCTTGTGAAAGTTCAGATGACTTCTCACAGGATCTGTGCGACAAAGTCTCGCTGTTTTTCGAGGATAAAATCAACATCATATACGAAAAAATATTAGCCGCTAACAATTCCAGCAAAAATCAAATTAAAATCTGCTCCACCACAACCCCCGTGTCAGACAATAAACCTTTTTTGACGTCTTTCCCCTCCATCACTCATACAGAACTTCTTACTCTCTGTAACCATATAAAAACAGGATCCCCCAATGACCTTGTACCAGCTAAAATGGTTGGTCCTTTGATCCCTTTACTAGGTCCCCATATACTCGAAATGATAAACATCTCCCTTAGAACAGGCCAGGTCCCGGCAGATTGGAAAAAGGCAGTGGTGAACCCGATAAGAAAGAAGGCATCATCTCCCTGGACAGACCTATCCAACCTTCGTCCCATCTCTCTCCTACCTTACCTGGGCAAGATCACGGAGAAGCACGTGAACACCTATCTCTCTCAACATCTTGAAGCGACGGAAGGCCTGGACCATTCTCAATCTGGGTTCAGGCCGAACCACAGCACAGAATCAGCACTTCAAACAGTGACCAATAACATCAAAATGGCACTGGATGATGGTTGCTCTATGATTCTGGTGCTGTTGGACCTTTCCGCCGCTTTTGATACGGTGTCTCACAAGGTGCTTCTCCATCGCCTAAAGGAGGTGGGAATAGAGGGAGAGGCTTTGGCATGGTTGGAGAGTTTCCTGTCCGGGCGCTCCCAAGAGGTTAGGCTTGGCTCCCACAAATCCACCCACAGGGAGCTCAATAAGGGGGTGCCGCAGGGCTCTTGTCTGAGCCCCACACTCTTCAACATATATGTGGCCCCCCTTGCCAGCCTAGCAAGATCTTTCGGGTTCACCCCTGTATCGTACGCTGACGACACCTAACTTCTTTTTCCCTTTAAAACTCTTACACCTGCAATAAAAAAATCTTTTGCAGATGGCATGAGAGCCATTGCAGACTGGATGTCATCAAACTGTCTGCAGTGCAATGTCGGGAAAACCGAAGTTATGTTGTTCGGTCAAGCGATGACACACTGGTCATCAGACTGGTGGCCTCTGGAGCTAGGTCCTGTTCCCACCCCCAAAAGTAAGGTCAAGAACTTGGGAGTATTATTTGACCAACAACTCACTTTCAAGGACCACGTCAATCAAGTAGCCGGCACCTGTTTTCGGGCGATAGGGATGCTAAGACGTGTTTTTCCCTATCTCCCGGATCACCACAGAAAAACCCTGGTGCAGGCTCTTGTTATCAGTAGGGTCGACTACTGCAATGGATTGCTCCACGGAGCCAATGAGGAGCAACTCAAGAAATTGCAGGTCATTCAAAATACTGCCGCAGGGATCGTCATGAATGCTCCACCCAGGACACCATCCTGCCCCCTACTGTCTCAGCTTCACTGGCTTCCTGTGAAGAAGCGAGTTCAGTTCAAGATTCTGTGTATTATACACAAGAGTCGAATGGGGATGGGCCCTAAGTATTTCATAGACATCTTTCAGCCCTACATCCCAGGACGCTCTTTGCGCTCCTGCAACCAGCAATTACTCAAAATACCCAGAATTAAGAAAACCAGACAAGGTGGCCGTGCACTGGCCCACACCGGACCTACCCTATGGAACTCACTGCCGCCCGAACTGAGGTCAATCACCAACCACATGATGTTTAGAAAAAACTTAAAAACCTATCTGTTTCCCAGCTATTAATTGTATTCTATCTCTGGACACATTTTTTACTCTCAATCCCATCTGCAGTTATAGCGCGGAGATACCCCTTCGGGGGTCTAGTCTGGCGCTCTATAAGCATATAAAATAAAATAAAATAAAATAAATCTTCAGCTCCAAGCACCATCGACCAGCGTGACGAAACCAGACACTACTTCGACCCTATGCACCCGCTTCCTGTGGGTGAGGTAACTCAGCTCCGCCGGTGTTCCTACACTGGTACACATCTCTAGGGCCTGTGTCTCAAGGTTCAGCTTTCTAGGTCACTCGGAAGGTTCCGAACTAACTAACTTTGTACTTTTTACGCACCATAGACTTTGCATTGGTGAGTGCGTGCACTTTAAACACTGCACCCGAGTCCCGCGGGCCTTTCCCGACTTAGTCACTGCTAGTCCCGAACAGCTCCAGCGATTCCCAAGGCCCTAGGCCTGTTTCCTTTTAGATTGGTATCTCTTATACCACTTTCTTAGTATATGGTTTAGGCGGCCCCTAGGGCTCATCCATATTGTGCAACATTTGTGTATTTTAAACTATCTTGTGTTTAACGCTTGTGCTTCTGTGCTCATAAAGAGTCCAGGGGATACTTTTAGTTAATAAATCTATAGATATTTTCAATATATATCTGTGTGGTGTCCTTTCATTTGGTATTCAAGGGGGTTGTGTATGGTAATACAGCTGGCTTCACATGCCTTTCAGAGTTTAGCCTAAGACTGCTTTGTCCACGTTACCACTAGGATAACTGGTCTATAAGGTTGACTTACAACCAATCATCATAAGGGTTGCTTGGCATGGTACAAAGTGATCGCTAGAATTAGTGAGCATTATATACCAGGCCAACTTCTCACACTTTCCAGACATTTTCTAAAGAATATATTTGAAGACAAGCCATAGTAGTACAGAATCCTGTTGAATTTCTAAGAACAAAGTTGTTCAAAGAAGTTGAAGAAGCAGAATTTGAGCAGAGCTCAAAAGAGACTCCCTAGCACAACGTGCAGTAGAAAATCTGAGGAGTGTTCTAGCGGGTGAGGGGCTCTGATTGATTTAGGGACTAGTTTGGTCTCTTTTACATAACGAAGGTTATGGGTTGCAAAAGGGAAATGGGCTGATACCTCATTTCAGTTTCCTATCCAACTAAGCATTGCTTTTTTATACACCGGCGACTCTCGTCTCGACGACGGGGAATGATTCAGGCATGTGAATCTCTATGAAAGCTCCAATTCTGGAGTAACCTGGTATATACATGATGTGAACACTTGAGAAAGCCTACCCTTCAAATACAAAATTTATAGGCAGTCTAAGCATCAACACTCAAGCCAGCAAGATGCCGGAATTAGGGGTGATTGAACCCTCTGAGAGTCCCTGGGCCAGGCCAGAGGTCTTAATCCCTAAACCTCATTCCAAGGGAGGAACATCAGAGCTGAGGTTTTGTGTGGTCTACACAGGCTTCAATGCCGTCACTAAGACATATGCACACCCCATTCCAAGAGCAGATCAGATCATAGACAGGTTAGTGGCAGACACGTTTCTCAATACTTTTGATTTGACATCAGGTACTGGCAAATTGGGCTGACCCCAGGAGCAAACGAGAAGTCAGCATTCTCTACCCCAGTTTACTGTGATACTCTTTGGTTTAAAGAATACCCCTGCCACCGTCCAAAGGCTGGTAAACAAAGTCCTGGCTGGACTGTAGTCTTTTAGTGCAGCATATCTTGACGATATTGCTGTCTATAGTTCCACCTGGCAGGATCACCTTATCCATCTTGGAAAGGTCCTTGAGGCTCTGCAACATGCAGGATCCACTATCAAGGCCAGCAAGTGCCAGAAAGGGCAGGGCTCTGTTGTGCACTTGGGCCACCTTATAGTTGGATCCCAAGTTCAACCTACGCAGCCCAAGATCCAGACTATTCTGGACTGGGTAGCTCCAACCACCGACTCAGGTCAAGGCATTAGTTGGCTTGACTGAGTATTACAGGAGTTTGTGAAGGGGTATGGTACTATTGTGGCACCCCCCACAGAATTGACCTACAAGAAACAACACAAGAAAGTAAACAGGACAGTGAACTGTCAAAAGACTTTTGACACCCTGAAGGAAGCAATGTGCTCAGCACCCAATCTAAAAGCTCCAGATCATACGAAGTAGTTCATTGTGCAGACAGATGCCTCTGAGCATGGCATGGGGGCAGTTCTACCCCAGTCCAATGATGATGGCTTGGACCAGCATGTTGCTTTGATTAGTAGGAGGTTACCCGCAGGGAACAGTGTTGGAGTGCCGTTGGGAGCTTTTGCTGTGGTTTGGTCACTGAAGAAGCTAAAACCCTACCTGTTTGAGACCTACTTCCTGGTTCACACTGATCACAGGCCTCTCAGATGGCTAATGTAGATGAAGGGGGAAAATCCAAAACTGTTGAGGTGATCCATCTCCCTACAGGGTATGGTATTTACAGTGGAACACAGACCTGTTTTTTGACTGATGTGTACTTGGTCCCTTTTAGCCAGGTCCATTTAGCATTAGGACTGCAGGCTACCTGATGTGCTCCAATAAATAAGTGTTTCACCATCTTGTTTCTGGTGGAATAAGGAACTCTGGGACAGGGTTATGCCCCCTTACCACCCTTACCACAGGAAGTGGTCATGTATGGGGTGCAGTGAACCCAGGAGTAAGTAGACCTTGGCTACTATACTTCACTCCCCTTCACACCTCTAAATTTAGTATTTTGGTGGCCCCATGAGACCAGGAACTCAGATTCATCAGCCTGAAAGAAGAAGGACAAGGAAGAGCGAAAGACGTAAGAACTGTGGACCAGCACCAAACTTGGAGAAAAACCCTGCCTGGCTGATGTTATCCTGACAGTCACAAATACCAACTTGTCCAGAAGTGGAACAGCCTCCCCAAACCCTTGGAGGTCTAGCCAGCACTTCATGATCCCAGCAATATCTCCCTTGGAGTGGGGGAGCCGCAATCCCTGCACCAGCAGGCACTGACTGCATCTGCCTGGTCCATCATTTTGCTGGCCATCGAGTCCACCAAGGGAGCAATTCACCAGTAAGAGGTCACTGTCCAGGCAGTCAGCCCCATCAATCCATACAGTCTTTGAGACGCTGAGACACCCCAGAGCCTCTCTGCACCAATACCCAGGGTACTGGTACAAATTGCAAGCACCAAGGCGTGTTTGTGCTCAGTCAAAACACCATTGCAACCAAATCTTACCTGCATATTGAGAGTCTTTTAGAGAGGCCAGCTCTACACCGAAGGTGGCACTGCTGTTTCTTTTCCCTCTTATTTCAAAAGACAGTGGTCCCTAGTAGTTCAGGGATTAGGCAGAATTGATGGACATACACTCAATAGTCAGTATGACCTTTGTCCAGCGGGACAGGTTTTTATTTTAAGAGATATGGAAAACATAAAAGGATTTTTTACAAGGTGGGTACAACCAGTAACCCACAGGGGACAAGACAAAACAGGGGGGTAAACTTGACGCAACAAAGGCGGTCTGTGCTAGTATCTCAGTGAACAGACAATGGTAAAGTACAAAGCATCATTGTGAACAATTTTCTATTTGTAGGGTACATATGATGCTACTATGTCGACGGCGTTTCGATGCCTACACACAGATACATGGCATCATCTTCAGGACAAAGAATTAATTTGTTTGTCTTGAAAGCATAACAGTTTTTTGGGGCCAATATTGTGGTCCACAAAGTAGTCTGTTAAGCAGTACCTATGCTTTTGGAATCAAAGCAAGTAAGGAAAATGAAGGGTTTAGGAGCACAATAGTATCCAAATCAGGGCAAGGGAGCCTCTAAATACGAGACCGGACCAATCGTGTCTCATTCCTGGTTTGGCTGCTCCTTGTCTATGCAGGATACAAAATGGCGGCGATTCCCGCCATTTTGTATCCTGCATAGACAAAGAGCAGCCAAACCAGGAATGAGACACGATTGGTCCGGTCTCGTATTTAGAGGCTCCCTTGCCCTGATTTGGATACTATTGTGCTCCTAAACCCTTCATTTTCCTTACTTGCTTTGATTCCAAAAGCATAGGTACTGCTTAACAGACTACTTTGTGGACCACAATATTGGCCCCAAAAAACTGTTATGCTTTCAAGACAAACAAATTAATTCTTTGTCCTGAAGATGATGCCATGTATCTGTGTGTAGGCATCGAAACGCCGTCGACATAGTAGCATCATATGTACCCTACAAATAGAAAATTGTTCACAATGATGCTTTGTACTTTACCATTGTCTGTTCACTGAGATACTAGCACAGACCGCCTTTGTTGCGTCAAGTTTACCCCCCTGTTTTGTCTTGTCCCCTGTGGGTTACTGGTTGTACCCACCTTGTAAAAAATCCTTTTATGTTTTCCATATCTCTTAAAATAAAAACCTGTCCCGCTGGACAAAGGTCATACTGACTATTGAGTGTATGTCCATCAATTCTGCCTAATCCCTGAACTACTAGGGACCACTGTCTTTTGAAATACGTAACTGCCCAAGGTCCCTAGTGATATTCCTTTGGGTCTCCCTTGTTCTTTGAAAATAGTTTCTTTTCCCTCTGCTGAAGGTACACCAAGAATCATGAGAGCCTCTTGCTCACTAACCTGCCGGACAAAACACCTCTGCCTCCGAGCATCCTAGTCCGGGCTCAAATAAACTGATGGTTGCTCTGTCATCCTGAGACCCTCAAGAGCCAAGCCAAAACTTGGGTTCTGCCGATCAGGCCCCCCAGCCCCCACTTGCAGTCTCTTTCTTAACAGGTACTCTTCCCATTGACTTTAGCATGTAGCATACAAGGCTACAACGGTGTACAGCACCACTGCACCCGGACGCGCCAGGGCAGGTAAACTTGAACTACTGGTGTTTTCCTGAACTTTTGCCCCTACTTACTTTAAGTCCAGAAGAATAGTCCTGTAAGTCGTCTGTAAGTATACCTATGCAGTGAATGTTTCTCCCATAGGAAAACATTACTGCATTCAAGGCTTATGCCTCAAATCTGACAGCTGTGATTTTCTAATGGTTTCCTGTAAAAATCTATAACATCTATAGTACTTACCTGATGCCGATGATCTTGGGTCTAAAATGATATAAAAATCTATGATATTTTTCTAAATTGGTCTTGAGTTTCTTCTTGAGTATGTGTCTTATTTTTTGATTCTGAGTGTACAACAAATGCTTAATACTACCTTCTGATAGGACTAAACTGCTCACCCACACTACCATAAACAGAGCATTTGAGATTTTTGATTTAAGCCCTGTAAGCCAATAAGGATTGTCTGGAATTTCCACGTAGTGTACCTCATTGTAGTGCACTATATAACAAGCCAGCTTACCACACTTTCTAGGGGTCCTGAGATCCACCAGGGAGGTAGAATCCTGCTGCCTCACCTTCACTTCACCTGGGATGATCCAGCAATCCTGCCCAGGTTGAAGCTCTACCAAAGTGGCTTTCTGTTCATACCATAGTTTCATAACTTCTTGACTGGCCTCAAAAAGCCTCAAAAGCAATGTTGAGGTTGAGGCCTCAACTTTGCTTTTCGCCTTATTCCAGAAGTGATACATCTGGTTGTGGAGAGTCAGCATGTAGGTTACCACATTTGAATGGGGTTTCCTAGAGGCTTGCTCCTACCCCTCTTAGGCAAGGCTAAGAGGTCCCCTAACAGGGTGGCCATAGAGGAGTTTGGAGGGGCTAAGCCCAAACTCCTTCTGTGGCAACTCTCTGTAGGCACAGAGTTGGCATGGCAGGAAGACGTTCCACTTATGCCTCATGGGCTCAGGTAGGCCCATTATCATGCCTTTGAGAGCCATGTTGAATCTCTCCAAAAGACCATTTATTTGTAACCCCACACTCATCTCACATGGACTTCATTTACACTTCATTTACACTACCATGAAGTTAGTTCCTCTTTCAGACACTACCTGTTTGAGACACCCAACATCTGTAAAAATCCCCATCAGGACTCTGCCCACCTTCTCAAAGGGAGTGCCAGTGATAGGTCATTACCTGTCGGGGGAGCCTTGAGCTTTTTCCTGACTTCCCACTGGCTTGGCAGGTGGGAAAGGGCCTATGGAATAGATCTGAGACCGACTATATCCGGGGCCAATAGAAGTGGGCAACAAGCCTGGCGAAGTTCTTTCTCACCCCAGATGTTCTGCCAGGGAGATATCATGAGCCACTCCCAGTATGAAGGCCCGGGAGGACCACCAGTCGATAGGATCCCCCAGATCCTGGGACCTTAGGCTCGCCATACAGGAGGTTATTCTCCCAACAAATATGGTGATCTCCAGAGGTATCACCAGCTGCCTGGGGCTCAGCTTGCAGCTTCAAGCCCTCTAGAGTGGGGTAATCCTTCTACACTTTGCAGAATTCCTCTCTGGTGAGCCCACCCTCAAATTGCCAACCAGCAAGTTCAGGCAGGTCATCCAGGGTGGCAATTTACTCCCCAGTTGGCTCAGGAGCCTCATCCTTAGATGCCCCATCAACCTGGACTGCAGGACCTTCAGAGCCAGCTTTCCTGCACCCCTTGCACTTACTCTTCTTGGCAGCTGCCCGGGCCATTGTTCCAGGCTCCAGGCACCCTTGACTCCCTAGTTGGAAGCCGTGGACCTTGTAGTCATATAGACCCATTCAGACAAACCCATCATCTCCAGGTGTGACCTGAGCTCCACCTCCTTCCAGGTAATGTGCTCCCGGTCATTTCCTAACAGACAATATACAGACATGCCATGTTTCACATCTACTTTTAGAGATCCTGAGCCCTCCGCCACTCAAAGGGAACCAGAGTTGCTGGTAGATGACTCTAACGGTTGTCTGCTAATATGACTTGGTGGAATGTGTTTGAGAGGACCTGCTCTGAGGACACCAACTGACACCTGGTAATAGCCATGTTGGCTCCTGTATCCCTCAGCGCCTTCATAGTTGCCCATTGATGGGTTCCCACTCCTATACTTGGAGGTATTTTTAGGCATATGGGCTTTTGGCACCATCTCCTTTATCCCCAGGGACACTAGAGTCACCTTTGTCTGTTCCCCAAAGCTAACTGAGAGCACCTCGTTCCCAACCTCTACACTCGCCAATGCAGGTGTCAGCCCACTGGTGTGGGGCTATGCCCTCTTTTGACATTTGTTGTCTCTTTTGGAGTGCCGATACTTTTAACTCTCTGTGCATTGGGGCACAAACCTCCCTGTCTATCAAAGAATACCATCCTCTTGGGTTTGGATTTGGACTGGTTACCACTGTTTCCTTTGGAATTTTTGTAGTAGCCATTTGATAACTGCTTACTTTTAGTTGTTTTCACCCTCTTTCTTCTGGTGGGACCCCATACCACCCTTTTGGGACCCACCCCAGATGCTTTTGGACACTTGGTGCAGATCCAGAGGTCCGCCTCATCAGCATGCTTCTTGGGGTCAGTCAGCTTGCTGCCCTCTAGGTGCTAGCACAGCTCTGTAAAACAGATATTGAGCATTTTCTCCTTGACAATCAATTTGTACAGCACATTGTAATCATCAACTTTGCTGCCCCTCACCCAGTCATTCAGTGTCTTGTTAGAAAAGTCAAGGAAATCCACCAAAGACTGATTGGGGAGTTTGTGGCTGTCCCTGACCCTCTTGCTATACTTTTGAGGGTTAGTCCAATTTAACTAAAAGGATGGCTTTCATTGCTCTGTACCTTGTTTAGTCCCCTACTTCTATGGTCAGAAGAGTGTCCCTCCCCGCTGGAGGCATCTGTTTCCACAGACCACACCCCACAGTGTTCCACTGGAATGTTTTTATTTACAGGGGCACCTCGTAAGCTAAAAACCATCTGTCAATGTCATCTTCCATCAGATAAATGGGTACCAGGCCTTTGGGTATACAGGCCTTACTGTCCTCTCCAGACACTGATGATATGCTGCCACCATTATTGCTGGAATCTACCTGTCTTACCTACCTATCCGTCAGTTCCTCAGCGGTCAGGGTATGTGAGGAGACACTGTTTCCTGCTCTGGCAAATTGCGACCTGCAAAATAGGGTTTGTAAATTCTCCATGCTGTTTTGGCATGCGCAAACAGATTCGCAAACCCATTTGCGCATGCAAAAATGATCTTACATCTATCCCAAGGTCGTTGTTTTTCAGGAATCGGTTGCCAATCTAAGCCAGCTAGAGGCTGAGCCCACCTCCAAGGAATTGTGAATTGCATCCATTTCAGCCCTGGCAAGCTTAAAGTAGATCCATTTCCCACTTTTCGAAGTCAGGAGCTCCATCTCATAGTGATTTGCCAACCTGCGAGTGCTAAGGTAAAGTCCACAAATTAAGCACAAGATCTGCTCACTTTTGATCTCGGTATAAGGCTCAGTGGGCATATTTTGGGCATCATGTGGTTTCTCCTACCTGTCCAGTCTGTGAGACAGGAGGTGACATCCTCCCACTACCTATGGAGGGCCACACACGACACAATGTGTTCAAATGCCACACCGTCATGACTGCAACCGGAACAGGCATGGGGTGTATTCGGTTATATAACCCGCAAACGCACTGCCATTAAGATATGTTCTTTGGACATGATTAGATTGTACAAACTTGAGACGGCCATTCATAGATATCTGTCATACATAGTGGAGGGCATGAGACTAATCTGAATCGGTAAGACTTTACCCTAGATCCTCGTCCCACTTACCCCATAAGGATGAAAGGGATTTAGGTCTAATTGATTTGATGGCTCTATATGCTAATGTAATGAAATGACTTCCATTACCGACACCTACAATATCTGCATTAGCGCATCTGTCATTGGCTTTGCCCCACAGCTACCCTACTTAGGTACAATGAGCTTAGACAGCGTCACATAAGTCAGGAATTGTCCGGTGAGTGAGTCATATGCATGTGAGAATTCCATAAAAAGACATAAGGATGCCAAAGTCATGTAACTCACCCAAGGTAGCTATTCCTGGCTACGTCCAGAGTCCTCTCTACCCTCTTTGCGAGCCAGAAAAACCTCGGGAGCACCCACAATGTGGTTTCAGGCAGTGGCGGCTTGCAGTGGGAGTGCTGAGGGGCTGTGGGGCGGGGTGGGGAACGGGCAGGGTGGGGGGTTAGTGGAGTCAGACATACAACTTCCACGAGTAAAGTAAGTAAACAATTTAAAACTATTTACCTTGCACTCGCTGCATCTCCAACTCAGCAATGCAGTGAGCGCAAGGTCAACAGTTTTATTTATTTATTTACTTACTTTACTCGTGGACGTCATATGTCCGACTCCACTACCCCCCCCCACCTTGCCCCTACCCCACCCCACCGCCGCAGCACTCCCATTGCGAGGCTCCACTGGTTTCAGGGGCATTGGGGAGGGGGGCCGGGGGGCGGCTCATTCATTCATCTGAAAAGGTATTGTTACATATCATTTCAAGCTGCCTGGGGTAGAACCGACACACATGGGCGTCCGCAGGGGGGGGCAAGGAGGGGCGCTTGCCCCTCCCTGGAACGACCCTCCTTGCCCCCTCTGTGGACGCCCATGAAAACCATGACTTCAAGACTGGCTTCTCACTCTCTTTCCTCTCCTTTCTTTTATTTGCTTCCCTGTGAAATGGATCCAAATATGAGACGCATTTGCTGGAAATGTTGCATTTTAATTCCAAAGTGCAGCATTGGGAATAAAAGGCTAAAAATATGAAAAATAGATAAATAACTAAATAAAGTAAGACAGAGTGGTAGCAAACTGGCAAAACTGATTTTATTCACGCTGAAACACATTAGCGCCACTTTTACAGAGTTTGCCAGTGAAGTGTTATTTTTGTTTTCGTGTCTTTGTTTTCACTGGACTTGGAACTAGTGCCCCAATCCTGAAGGTACTGCAATGTGTGGATTGGAAAACAAAATGTGTGCTGCGGCTCTGCATTCAGGGATGTGGTCTTTTTACCATACGGCTTACGGTTTGTAAGGATATAAGCAATGGCCATTGAAATGGGTCCATTCAGGGCCCTGTAGTCGTGTCCTTAACTTTTCAGGCAAAATCACTCACTGATTTCTGAATAGTGAGTGTAAAAGCATTAAGGTAACCATGTTTTTCCTGCTTACATTTCCCATGGTTTGCTAAATTGTGCATTCCCTGATGTTGTTATTTTTTTTTGTAGGCCGCATATTGCTCTTGTCTAGTGCGTAATTTAAATTGAGCTGCATCCAGGTGTTTATAGCGGGTAACAATTGGGTTGTAGTTGAAGATATTAGGAGTTTTTCTCAGTGGGGCAGTACAGTGTTCAGTGGGGGAGAGGATGTGGCACTATGGACAGAGCTGCTGAATTTGAAACTGGGAACCAGCCTTAATAACCAGTCCACCAGACCACTCTCCTGCGAGAGCACAATCACATGCTAGACCTTAGAAGGCTTTGCAACATCTTAGAAGTCCTGGTGTCTTCGCACAAGCAGGTGGACCCTAGCATGACAAGTGTAGGTTAACCTTCAAGGCTTGTTCACCACTATCCATACTGAAGTTCACCTCCAGTCTTGCGGGCAGGCCTATGAAGCAGCACACCCTAGAACAACATTCACTGAGGTCACAGGACCTTTGAGAAGGGCCAGCTCTAGGGCGGTGCAACCAGTGTGACCGCACCGGGCACTGACTCTAGGTGAAGGCATCATGTTTTCAATTATATTATGGTTTTAAAAACGCTTGCTGCCTTCTTCCTGGTCTCCAGCACTTTTCGGCAACAATAAAAATGTCATGATGACTCTGGTGAATAATGTTCTTCCTAGCGAGAGATCAGAATTTTGTCTAGTGGAAGTTTTGTCTCATGGAAGGGTAGCTCAGAGGGTTAATGTACCAGCTGCAAAGAACATGCGCCATGCAGATCACAAAGTGCACATAATGTAAATAGGTCAGTGGGCTACTGCTTTTGTCAGAGAGATCCTTTTGTTACTAGCAGTTTATAAGGTAAAATCCTAACTTAGAACAGTGAGCTATTAACTGTCATCTAAGAGCTGCATACAAACTGCAAGGTATAAATTAGAGCGTGATGTCCCCCCCCCCCCCACACACACACAGTCTTTGATTATCCTAATGTCCCAAAAAGTGTTCTTTTGGACAGAAATCAATTCTGATTATTAAGGAGAACCCCCAACCATTGTATTACGTTTTATATTCCGGGTATTGTGTTTCTCCAGACCAATCACTATAAAACTATACCGGCTACTAGTATGGTTGTCATGTGACTCCTACACCTTGTAGTCCTTAGTCTTATGCAACATTTTCTATACAGTGATTTACACACATATTGATTGTCTCTGTGTAATGTGTGTGATGTAAAGTGCTCTGACACCCTAAAATGGTATGAGTGGCGCTGTAAATCAAATTAAATGCATCTTAGAGAGAGTGGTTATGGAGACTTGGGGGGCACAGTTAAAGGGTGGTAGTGAGGGAATCCATGGCGAGGTGGTCATTGGGAGGCACTAACAAACATTAATCCACAGGACACCACCAGTGCTATGGCTGGCCCTGCCCTTGAGGCCAGTCTGCCTCACCGATAGGTAGCTCCGTTGGCCTTGTTTCAGCAGTAGTCGCTGCAACTCACCAGGGATTGGCAATGCAGGATTTGCACGCACACCAAACTAAGTTTGCAAACTTCACAGTCTCCCTACTTCATTCACAAGCACTTCTAACATGTGCTGCCTGCTGTGGGGCCACTGGAATTAATTATGCAGGAAATGATGACAACATTATGCAGTAGTGTTGACTAAATTATGCATTAAAAAAAGGCTGCAGCGTAATGCAGTATATTATCAGATATTGTATTATTTTGACGTGTGTACACATGCTAACAGTCTCTGGAAAGATTTTGCCTCATTAGTACCAGTGTAACATACAAACTCAGCAGTGAGAAAGGTGACCAGTCAACCTTTACAATAGGCCATCCACTCCGCAGCAACACACGTCACATTTTACATTAACTTTTGATATGTTTGAGCTACAAACAATTTATTAGTTTAAATGGTTAGATCATGCAGCAGATCTTGCATTATGAGGCAAAAATGGCAGAGCCATCATTTTAGAGAAAACATTTGCAAACTAGGATATTTTGCCATTCATGTTTGAACTGCTGTTGTGGGAAAAGGGAGAAGTGATGATGACAGAAACTCCATGGCTCGGAGACAAATGGCTTGTGTTTCCGCATTTTATTGTATTTGGTACATTCTGTGATTAGAAGCATATCCACCTTTGTGAATCTATTTTAGTATCAATAACTCATTATAACCTTAAATATTCATGTGTATCCATTGGTTGATTAAACTGGGCAGTGAAATGCCAAACAAATACTACAAATTGGGATGTCTGCGCATTCTGGCCACACCTCTGGCTCCACCCACAGATCCAATCCTTGGGTTATTCCCGCCCTCTGATTCTCCGCCCACTGTTCCCCTACTTTTTTTCCCCACTTCGACCACTGTGTAAGACTCAGCATCCCTGGACTTGTGATGTGCAGCCGCTGCGGGCACCGCATGTGCCACACATTTACGGTGCCGGACTTCTCCATAAGGAAGCTGGCCATTATTGTATCCCTAAACGTGTGCACGTTGTCAGTTTGACATTGACTACACGTAGAGGGACTCTAGGTTTCTTTTCAAAAATATAGCTAACATTTGGACCTACGCATTTTATTTTGTATAAATTCATTGAATGTGTGTAAAATTTAGCAATGCCCAGGGAATTCTAGTAAAGGGAGCACCCATTGGCTAATCACTAGCGTGAGTGATTGCTGCATTACTTATTACTAACTTTGACTATCTTTAACTTTGGATAAAAGTTATCATGAATTCTAGCACCAAGAAGCCAATATTGGTGAATATGTGTGCTCCAAATAATCCCTAACATACACTGTGCATACAGTATATTTAATCTGGTGCTTTAATCATAGGCTGTTTTAAAGTATTCTGATAAAAATCGAATCGTGCTGAAGACAGCCTTGATCAGTGTTGGATCGAAGACCTGGAAGTCTGCACACCTAGCAGACAAAGATAAAGCACTTTGTCAGAAAGTTTAGCGTTTTCCCTACAGGTGGTGTTTGTTGGCCTGTGGAAGGGTCAATCACATGTCCTGGATTCCTGGCATTTAATTGAGTCTATTCTAGTTCTGCGCCCCAGTGTTTCTTGTGCGCCACCTGGCACACATCGTGCCGGAGGATGGGGATGACGTTAACATTTTGCCCCCCCCTGGAAAAATTTCTGCGGACGCCCATGCCGACACAGCTGCTGCTTTACACTTTATGTCCAGCACATATTCATGAGCATCTACCAGGAGTAGTTTGCTCTTCAGGGAAGAGAACTCGAACGAAGACAGAGAACTAAACCATCCTGATACACTTTGAAATTGTACTTCCAGGTAGTATACTTCAAAGTCAAGAAGCCCTAGCCCCCCTCTTACAGCGTTAGGTATAAGGTATCAAGAGCCACCCTCCTCCTGCTTGTCCCCCAAACCAGTTCCATTAGCAGCGAAGAAAGAAACTGTTTAAAATGGTAGCCTAGCCAAAAATTGTGAAATAAACTCCAACTATATATCTAAAAGATAAAACCCTCATGAATATAGCCAAAATGCTATACACACACATATATCATGATACCTAGATCTCAGGATGACTGACATAAATATTCTTGTACATATACACAAATCAAGGCATAGATTCGATTATCACTTTCCCCCAACATCCTCCTCTTTCTTTCTATCTCCACTTTTTCCCCTTCCAACATAGCCACTAATAACACGCTTATTGTGCTTTCAACTGTTCTTATGTATCTCCACCCAGCACTGAATGTTATAAGCTAGAAACAAGACAATTGCATTGTATTCATTATGTGTACACGTTCCCCTTTTCCCCTAGGTTAAAATCAATAAAAGGTTTTGAACAAAAAAAAGACAGCTTGAAATATCTCTGAAGTTACCAGAAGGTGAATCTGTGATACTGGACACTGTGCAGTTTTACCCTTTCAACACTTGGTTATGCTGGAGATGTTTTCCAAAAGTGCAGTGAGTACAAAAATGTGTGGTAAACTAATTACTAACTGTTATTATATTTCTCATGATTAATAGCCACATTTTAATCAGGGGGATAGCCACAGTCAATAGAAATTGCATAATGCAATTTTATGATTCCAACTCCCCCTTTTAAATCCATACTAATATATTAAAGAGAGAGCCCAAACCTTTGAGGCGGGTAATCTCAGGAACCACAGCACCAATCACAACACCCAATACAGTGTTGGAAAGGGCAGTTGCAGCAGAAGGACATGGGCTATGCAGACGCCCACCATGTACATTTAAAAGGTAAAAGAACCGTGCCAGCAAAGTAGTCCTTTGTGGGCGTTTCTGCGTTGTGCTGTAGGCGTGTGCTGTGGGCGTGACAAACGCTGGGGGTGTGTGGTACGTTCCGCCCTTAATGCCATGTCCCATATTCTGTGCTAATCCCACCCTGCTCCCTTTAAATACCCCTGCACCCCATAATCATAACCCACCCTTACTCCTTAAAATACCCCAACACCTTAAACACTAACCCATCTTAACCCTATAAATATACTCTGTACCCCAAAACCCAAACCTATCCCTAAACCCTAAAAATACCCCTGTACCCCAAAAACGAAACCTAGCCCTTAACCCTATAAATACCCCTGTACCTCAAAACCCAAACCTACCCCTGAACCGTAAAAATACCCCTCTACCCCAAACCTAGCCCTGAACCCTAAAAATACCACTGTACCCCAACACCCAAACCTACCCCAAAACCCAAACCTAGCCCTGAACCCTTAAAATACCCCTGTACCCCAAAACCCAAACCTACCCCTGAACCCTAAAAATACCCCTGTACCCAAAACCCAAACCTAGCCCTGAACCCTAAAAATAACCCTGTACCCCAAAACCCAAACCTACCCCTGAACCCTAAAATACGCCTGTACCCCCAAACCAAAACCTAGCCCTGAACCCTAAAAATACCCCTGTACCCCAAAATCCAAACCTACCCCTGAACCCTAAAATACCCCTGTACCCCAAAACCAAAACCAAGCCCTGAACCCTAAAAATACCCCTGTACCCCAAAATCCAAACCTAGCCCTGAACCCTTAAAATACCCCTGTACCCCAAAACCCAAACCTACCCCTGAACCCTAAAAATACCCAAACACCCCAAAACATATACCTCAGTACCCCAAAACATATACCCCTATACCCGTACTTACCTTACCAAACCGACATACACTTTTAGACACACCTCCCACCACAAGTTCTAGAATTGCGAACTTTAGAGCTGGGGCGCTATGTTCGAATCTAGGCATCAGCTCAACATCCTGTGATTCCAGGCAAATCCCTTTATCTCCCCGTGCCTTCCACAAATGAATGTATTCTTCTGTAATGTAAATTGAGCTCATGCCATGTTGTCGAGTTCGAGCTATATACTATTGCAAGGAAAAATAAAGTAGGGAAACTCGAGTTCACACGCTACTGAACGCGCACTCTTAAGTGAATCAGCAATGCACTGTGAATCGGAGCGTTTCACAGGCCTGTCACAGATAAGAAATGCTATCTAAACGAAATCCTACAAAACAATATACTGCTGGCCGGCAGCAATTTATACCCGGACAACGTCGGGACGGGCTGCTAGCATATATATATATACAAAAATAAAGGAGAGAATTCTGGGTAGTTCCCAGATTTAGGTGGAGAGTAGCTTCTGTATGGAGCACCCTACAACACCAGCGACTCACTGAATTTGCTCACCTCAAATGTCTGTCTAGCAAAGTTTTTAAGCATAGGATTAGCACAGTGCTATCCATGGCGAGCAAGAAAGGGACCAAATTGTTTGTCATTTCTACAGCAAAGACTTTAAGCATAGGATTAGCACAGTGCCATCCACGCCGAGCTGTAAAATGACAAAAGCCTTTCACCACTCCAGGCACAGTATTACAGGTTTGTATTGGTAAAATACCATTCAAGCTCACCAGGAATTAATAAAAGCAACCTCTGGCACATGTTTCTCTATCACTGTAGCTCTTCGGAGAGGTTTAGTTTTGCCTAGAAACAAGGGAGCACCCAGTATAAGTCATAACAATTCCCTTTCAGGCTTAGAGTGCTGCATAAATGATGCAAAAAATAAGCAGAGAACTCTCTGTAGTTTCCAGGTTTAGGTGGAGAGCAGCTCCTGTATAGAGCACCCTACAACACCAGTGACACTCTGAATTACTTATAAGTATACTTAGCTGACGAAACTATAACTTGTGCTGATAAGTAACTTTAGACCATGAGTTATAGCTTCTTAACATAAGTATCACTATAACTGTTGAATTTCTATCATTTTGTGTGAGTTAAACGTGAACCTAACTATAATGTCTTTGTAACCTTTGGTTTTTTTCAGTGAATATATATATAAAAATCCTGTTGCAGATAACAAATGTATTATAGATATAATAAATGTGTTCTCTGCTACGGATTTTGTGTTTCATTAGATGGGACATGTTTTTCTGTTTTTGTTTATTAAAATGACAAGCACACACATGTCTTTGCTTAGTAAGGTTATAGTGCTACATGGTTCACCACCTTTGCCCCTGAAGGCCTGAAGCTTGCTTTTGGTTTCACTTTTTAGGTCACAACACAGACAGCTTTAGCTGGGTGGAAGAGCTCATGCAATCAATTCTTCAAAAAAGTACTATAAGAACTACAGAGAGAGAGAGTGGGCTTTGCATCACCCGCTTTCAGCCATTGGCTTTCATTTGTGTTTCATGGATTGCCACTGCTTCAGTGCAGTACCGACAGAGCTATGGTATTTCATGAATGGTTACATTATCCCATTTGTGTCCCCATCAGGGTTTGGTGATGGGGCATCAAAAAGTCTGGTTGTTACACTGAAGATGCAATATGACTTGCAGTCTGTAACTGAGACCCAGTACTTAGAAGTAATGAAAAATGATGGGGTCCCCCCACAGAATGTGGTGAGGAGCCCCTAATATTGCCATATCTTACAGATGATTAGGTTTTAGAATCAATTTGAGTCCCCTGAAGGGTGGGGGCCCCCTGGCGCCACAAGGCCTGCCAGGGCCTGCATTACTCCCCTGAACCAGTATGTGTTCTTTGTTATATTTACTTTGCTGATAAGACAATATTTTATTTGTAGATGTAGTGTTGTCTTGTTTACAAGAAATGTCTCAAAATGCACAACCTTTTTCAGTAATGATTTTTGAGCATTTCTCGTACTTTGCTGTCATGATAACATGTTAGAGTTATAAGGTCTGATTTGGAGATCGGAGTATGGTATTTCTTCCATCTGGGCAACAGGGTAAAATTAAATACTCCATTGCCCTGACAGAGTATCCATATTTAGAGTTGGTGGTTGGTCCTGTGAACAACTCTAACCATTGACAGGAACTGCTGTCACGGAAAATCCTGTCAATTAGTTAAACGTTTGAGGGATAGCGCAGTCAAACATGACACCTGCCTGTCAAACTTTTAATTTGTTTTCGTTTCTTCAAAAAAAGTGAGATTTCATTTTCGATAAAACAAAAACCAATCATCTCCACACCATGGACATTTTTGCCCATGGTGTTGGGGTCCTTCAAACATTTTTACGGTCTCTTTTCACCAGGGTTTTCACTTGGTATGGGAGAGTAAAATTTGGCCATTTGACCTCCCACTCTAGATTGGGCGGACAGCTGAACGGCCAAACCTTTGACGGCGCTTACTCTGCCAGGCTGTCGGAAGAGTTTGTTTACAACAGAGGGGCAGTAGGCTCCATTACTGACATACTTAAGGTCTGCAGTACTGCAAATCAGGCGGGTGGACCTTCAGTTTGATAGAGATGATACTCCATTGTCAATGCAACAGAGTACTCTCTCTGCCAAGCTCCTAATCAGCCCCTCCAATGTTTGGCTTACAAAGTAAATATATGCATGCTCACAGACTTTCTTTAACCCCTCCCATGCTGGTGACGAACCCCAGCCATCACGCCCCGCGGTGGGCGTGTGCTGATGACGGCTGGGGTTCGTCACGGCTCTGCCCTGTTCTTTTGTTTACTGTACAGCGGTAAAATCGCGGCCGCAGTGAAGGGGTTAAGATGCAACAAAAATATAGACTGTTCCACTGTTACTAGCACTTGACAAAGTAAGGCTGTGTACAAAGGCTTTTTAAAAATGAAAGAAAATACTGACGTTTAGTCTACATTCCACTGCGATTGTAACTTTTTGTTTAAACAACTCACAGAATTCTCTTTTTAACAAAAATACTAATTAATTAATATTACCATCCAACGCTGCCTTAAACAATTTGTGATACACACACAGTGCCTTTCCACTAACACTTAGGGGCATATTTATAAAACTTTCAGTCACTGCAGCGCAGCAAGCCACCTTGTTGTGCTGCATGAAAGGGAAAGGGCAGGAATGCACAGTATTTCACATTAAACAGAGAACTCATGTCCTTTTCTTGCACTGGCATCCTTTTGGCTGCCTAGCACCAACGCAGGCACCTTTGCATCACAGTGTAATGGTACCTGAGATGTAGGCAGGATTGTTTTTGTGCAGATAGGGGCACCTTCCTGCAAAAACACAATCCTGTCATTTTTCTAAGTGTGCTGTAAAAAGCTGCCCACTTAGAGAGAGGAAATGAGGAGAAGAACAAGTTACCTTCAGTAATGCTTTTTCTGGTGAATACAGTGTCTGCCTGTGGATTCCTCACCTTTTGAAATCTCCCAATGCGCAGCATTTCACTTAAACTTTTCTCCCCAGCTTTCCCACATCAACGAGGACATCACAATGGGATGGCTCAGCACGCAACTCGGCGTGGCGTCATTGGAGCCATAAGAAGACCTTCTTGGGGTGCTGACCTCAGTTCCACCCATTTTTTCCATGTCTTCGAGGCGAACGGTGTACCAACAATATTTTCACATGTATACACAGTAAGCAAACAAAATGAAAACTGGAAATTCTTCATCATAGACATGTCCTAGTGCCAAGCATCACATGATTCCAACAACAAATCACATAAGATATACACTGATTATTTTTTGGCATAAGCAGATGGGCAACAGTGAGGAAGGTGGGTCAGTGAGGCATCCACAGGCAGATACTGTATCCACCAGAAAAAGTGGTATCAAAGGTAAGTAACTTGTTCTTCTGATGGATACATCTGCCTGTGGATTCCTCACCTTTTGAACTGAATCCCCAAGGAGTCCCGCTCCCGGTGGAGGGTTCCTGCTTGCCTATAACAAAAAGTACTGCAGCACAGAAAGTGTAAAGTAGCCATCCTTCCTTACGTCCGAATTCAAGCAATAGTGCTTTGCAGAAGTGTGGACGGAGGCCCAAGTTGCTGCCTTGCAGATGTCTACCCCAGGGACACCTCTAGGCTCTGGTAGGATGAGCTCTAATACCTTCAGCAGGCTCTTTCTTGGCCAAGGTGTAGCAGAGCTTGATGCAGAGGATGATCCACCTGGACAATGTTCTCTAGTGGACTGTCTTGCTCTTCATCTTGCTCACATTTCCCATGAAGAATTGATCATCCAACCTGAAGT
The DNA here is from genome assembly GCF_964263255.1 of Lissotriton vulgaris. Lineage (NCBI taxonomy): Eukaryota > Metazoa > Chordata > Amphibia > Caudata > Salamandridae > Lissotriton > Lissotriton vulgaris. The sequence goes on along the minus strand of NC_141697.1, from coordinate 408,357,372 downwards.
CCTTGGTTCTGTACGGGTAGAAGCTGACCGCTGTGTTGGGGGCCAGATGATGAAATCTCTCCTCCTCCTTTGAAGGGTGAGGGGGAGGGTAGAAAGTGGGTAAGGTGATGGACTGCCCTAAGTGGAAAGGAGTGACCACCTTAGGCAGTAAAGCAGCTCTATTTCTAAAAACCATCATATCCACATGGAATGATGTAAACGGAGGCTTGGAGCTAAGAGCCTGCAACTTATTCACCCTCCTAGAGGAAGTGATTGCAACCAAAAATATCATTTTAAATGATAGGAACCTTACGGGACAACTATTTAATGGTTCAAAGGGTGAACCCATCAGGAAAGAGAGAACCAAATTCAAACCCCACTGCGGCATGATAAAAGGAGTGGGAGGAAACCTATTTGTGAGACCCTTAATAAATCTCGTAACCATGGGAGATTTAAACAACGAGGATTGATCTGGTAAACAGAGAAAAATCGATAAGACAGACAAGTAGCCCTTAACAGTAGCCACTGCACAACCCTGGTGGGCTAGGGAAAGAGAGGAACTCAGAACATCAGACAAATGGGCCTGCAAAGGATCAATCGATCTCTCTCCACACCATTTAGAAAACTGGGCTCACCCACCAGAATAGACAGATTTGGTGGAGTTTCTTCTGGCCAATAAAATAACATCCACCACATCTGGCGGGAGAGAGAAAGAGCTCTGGTTGCCCCATTCAATCTCCAGGCATGCAGGTGCAGGCTCTGGAAGTGGGGGTGTAGAACCTGCCCCTGTGACTAAGAGAGGAGCTCTGCCCTGAGAGGGAGACGGAGCAGAGGGTACAATGAGAGGTAAAGGTCTGTCTACCCCACCCTAACGGCCAATCTGGGGCGATCAATATGACTTGGGCCCAGTCTTGGCGAATCGTCCTCAGAATTTGAGAAATTAAGGGTATGGGAGAAAAAGCGTAAAGAAGCTGGGAGCCCTAAGCTAACTGAAACACGTCCCCCAATGCTCCCCCTATCATATACTGGAGACTGCAGAATGACGGGCAGTGCGTGTTCTCGTGAGTGCCAAACAGGTCCAACTGAAGAAACCCCCACGTCCTGAAAATGTGAAGGACCACTTCTGGATGGAGTCGCCACTCGTGATCGGCTGAACACTGGCAAATGAGACTGCCCGCACACACATTCAGTTGCCCAGCCAGATGATTTGCGATCACGCAAATCTGATGGTCCTGAGCCCAAGACCAGCTTTGCAGAACAGGGCTGCAGAGAAGATTCAACCCTTCTCCTCCCTGTTTGTTGATGTACCAGTAGTGTTGTCCGTTAGGACCTGAACCGACTGACCACAGAGGGAGGCAAGGAAGGCCTTGAGAGCCAAACATTTTGCCTGTAATTCCAGAAGATTGATGTGAAACAATTTTTCCTCTGGAAACCAAAGACCTTTGACCTCCAGGTCCCCTAGATGGGCTCCCCACCCTAGAGTAGAGGCATCCATTATTACTGTTGCCACTTGAGAAGGAATTTGAAATGGCTTGACTGGAACACTGCTGTGTCTCTGGAGATTCTGACTACCTCGTTGAGATCTCTGTTGTTTTGAAACCATGTCTGAGGAGGCACCATTGGAGGGCCCTTATATGCCAGTGTGCATGGTTGACCAGCAGTATGCATGAAGCGAACAGACCGAGCAGGCACAAGACTTTCAGGACTGGAACAGCTGCTCCATTCTGAAAAAGTGGAATCATAGCCTGGATATCTTGAATCCTCTGTAGAGGTGGGAAGGCACAACTTACAGCAATGTTCAGTACTGTCCCTTATGAACAGGATGTACTGAGAGGGCACCAGGTGAGATTTGGCTACATTTATTGAAAACCCCAAGTCGAACAACAGTTGTGTTGTTACTTGCAAATGATGCAGCACCATCTCTGGCACCTTTGCTTTGAGCAGCCAGTAGTCCAGATAGAGGAAAACCGGAACCCCCATCCTTCTGAGATGCACTGACACCACCGGCAACCCCTTTGTGAAGACCTGAGGTGAAGAAGTAAGACCGAATGGAAGGACCACAAACTGGTAGTGTTGAGACCCCAAAATAAAATGAATAATCTTCGGATGCGACTTCAGGATTGCAATTTGAAAATATGCATCTTGTAAATTGATCAACACCATCCAGTCTTTCCTTCTGCAGTGCAGTCACCCAGTCTTCTTTCACCAGTCCCCCAGAGTCTCCGTCCTTTCACTCATTCAACAAACTCAACCAGGACGAGGCCATCAGACTACTCACTTGCTGTAAATCGGGTGCCCCCTCTGATCCTGTTCCCGCGAAAATCATGGGAGAACTGGCACCTTCACTTGCCTGCCCTTTCCTTTCCGTCTGGAATGCCTCCCTCCACCATGGATTCTTCCCTACCACCTGGAAGGAGGCCCTGGTGATCCCCATTCTGAAAAAGGCTGACGCAGACCCCGCTGTCTTTACTAACTACCGTCCCATTTCCCTCCTTCCTAAACCCGCCAAGGTCCTGGAAAAAGCCGTACAGCTCCAACTTACGGAATACTTGGAAGATCACTCTCTGCTACACGGATCCCAGTCCGGTTTCAGAGCCGGATTCAGCACGGAGACGGCCCTGCTGGAAGTATCTGAAACCATCCGAGAATGCGTGGACAGGGGCGAGGAGGCCATGTTGGTTCTCCTCGACCTGTCCGCAGCATTCGACACGGTCTCTCACTCCATTCTCCTCGATCGACTAAAGCAGATTGGCATTGGTGGCACTGCCCTCGGCTGGATCGAGTCCTTCCTCTCACACAGAAGTCAAAGGGTACTGCTACGCCCTTTTAGGTCAGAGAAAAAACCTCTATCATGTGGGGTGCCGCAGGGCTCCGCCCTCAGCCCCCTGTTCTTCAATGTCTACCTGGCCCCCTTGGCTGACGTTGTGGAGTCCTACGGAGTTAGGGTGGTCTCCTACGCTGACGACACACAGCTGGTGTTTTCCTTTAGGGACCACTCGGACTCCGCATTCCTCAAGTTCCGCCAATGCCTCAATAACATCAGTGGCTGGATGACTGCGAACCACCTCAGATTGAATGCAGATAAAACTGAGGTTCTGTTTTTCAATCAGAAAACCCCTATCCCCTCTGCTTGGTGGTGGCCCACTGCGCTTGATCCTGCCCCGTCCCCTGTCCACTCGGCGCGGAATCTTGGTTTCCAATTTGATGATTCCTTGTCATGCAAAACCCAGATTAATAAAGTTACTTCCGCTTGCTTTATGAAACTACGCATGATAAGAAAGATTCTACCCTATCTCCCCCTGGACTCCCGTCGCACTGTGACCCAGGCTCTCATCACGTCCCACCTGGACTATGCTAATAGTCTCTATGCTGGGGCTCCCCAGTACCTGATAGGCCGGCTGCAGATTGTCCAGAATGCTGCAGCCAGACTGATCGGTAATATCCCGTACCGTTGACCTATCTCTGCCTACCGGAGAGAACTCCATTGGCTCCCAGTGGCTAGCCGTATTCAATTTAAGGTCCTCACTCTTACCTACCGAGCCGTAAACAACTACGGACCTCCCTATTTGAAAAAACGGGTCTCGATATCCTGCTCCACCAGCTCCCTGAGATCCAATGACCTCCGCCTCCTGATCTCTCCCCGGTTCAGACTTTCTAGAACCGGTGGCAGAGGTTTCAGTGTCATTGCTGCCAGACTGTGGAACTCCCTTCCGCTCGAGCTGAGGTTCTGTCCTTCCGAAACAATCTTCCGAGCCAAACTTAAAACCTGGCTCTTCTCCGGACTCTAGTCTATCCATTTTCCTTTTTTCACTCCCCCTCCCCCTTGGCAACCCCTGAATTTCAGCGCCGGGACACCCCCTCGGGGGTAGCTGCGCGCTCTACAAACTACATAAAATAAATAAATAAAAAAAATAAAGAAGAACCTGAGCCAGGGTCATCATTTTGAATTTCTCCTGTTTGAGGTAAAAATTCAAACCCTCAGGTCTAGGATCAGCCTCAAGCCGCTGTCCTTTTTGAAAATCAGGAAGTACCGGGAGTAGCATCCTTGAACACTTTCCTGCTCTGGAACCATCTCAGTCGCACCTTTTTGCAGCAATGACAGAACCTCCTGCTGGAGAAGCAGAAGGCGCTCTTCTGAGCACCAACCCTGACTGTGAGGAAAAGGCATACCCATTCTCTATGATGTTCAACACCCAAAGGTCTGTAGTAACAGACCTCCAATGATGTACAAAATGGGGCAGGACAAGTATGCTTTAGGATGGTGGAGTTAGAGCAGCTTCCCTGCTGCACCAGTTTGAGGGGCAGAAGAAGAGGAGGAGACCTGTTGTCATACAGCACCTCACAGACGACCTCTGCCCTTTCCCCTATAGGATCTGTACAAGGGATTTGCCTGCTGTTGCTGCTGCTGCAACTGCTTTGTGTCACAAAAGGACAAGTTCCTCCCAAAGCGACAGAACTTGTGAAACTGTCCAAAGCCCCTGGGCTGAGATTGAAGTCCCAAAGACCTTTCTGCGGCTCTACTGTCTTTAAGGCGCTGCAGTGCTGAGTCCGCTTTGGCCCCAAACAGGTGAGATCCATTGAGTGGCAGATCCAGTAAAGTAGCTCGGACATCGGGAGAGAACCCTGAACCCCGCAACCAAGCATGTCTTCTAGTAGCCACAGACGACCCCTTAGCCCATACAACCAAATCAGCAGTGTCCAGACCAGATTGTATCACATGGCGGGCCGCAGCTTGGGCATCCAACAGTATCTCTGAAAAATGCCCTTGTACCTCCTCAGGCAATTTTGGGACCACCTCCCTGGCAGAGTCCATGAGGGCGTGGATGTAGCGACCCAAAAGGCATGTAGCAATTGTTGACTTGAGGGCCATACTGCCCGATGAGAACACCATCTGCAATTGCTCCATGCGTTTCGATTCCCTATCTGCAGGCGTAGATGGGAAGGAACCTGCAGACTGCAGCAAGGAGCACAAAGCCGGGACGACCAAGCTTTCCGGCGAAGGATAGGAGTACACAAAAGCAGGATCTCCCAGAACCATCTTGTACTTCCTTACCACCACCCTGTAGACCACTGGAGCAGACATCTGCTTTTGCCAGACATCAAGAATGGGCTCTGTCAAAACCTCATTAAAGGCAAGTAAAGGCTCCGAGGTAGTGTCATCTATACCACTATTATAAAGAGAGAACACAAACCTTTTGGCAAGGTAAACTCGGGAACCACAGCGCCAATCCACACACCCAATACATTGTTGTAATCCTCAGGGTGTGCAGATAGACATAGGCTATAGAAAATTTTTAAAAAACGTACATTTTAAAATATAACTTTAAAAAAACATAGTGCCCTGAAAGTAGCGCTGGCCGCGACGCTGATGGCCACGACGTAGCGCTGGCCGCAACGTACGTGATGATGAGGAGGAGCGGCGGTGAAGTGAGGAGCTCGGGGAAGAGCGGCGGCTCAGGTAAGGCTCTGGGACACGGGACGGGAGGGAGCCGGTGCGGGAGGTTGGCCCGGAACAACTGCGGTAAGGCTCAGGGTCTAGGGGCAGCATTTCAGGCTTGCGAGGAGGAGCGGCGGTGAAGTGAGGAGCTCGGGGAGGAGCGGCGGATCAGGTAAGGCTCTGGGACACGGGACGGGAGGGAGCCGGTGCGGGAGGTTGGGCCGAACAACTGCGGTAAGGCTCAGGGTCTGGGGGCAGCATTTCAGGCTTGCGTGCACTCCCGCCCCGGCGGTCGCCCACCACGACATTGTCCGGGACACAGACAATGTCGTGGCAAGCGGGGGCCGGGGCGGGAGTGCACGCAAGCCTGAAATGCTGCCCCCAGCCCCCTTTTGCCCCAGGCAACGCTGGGGCGGGCTGCTAGTGTTTATTACAGAGAGAGTTGGCTGTGTTAGATCCTGCTGCTGGCTAGCCGCCATTTTGGTGGAGGTTGATGGTCCAGCCTTTCAGGCCACTTCAGGCCAATTAATATAAAATAGGATGGAAACCCGGGCGCGCAGGGGACCCATTTAGTGAGTAAGGCGCCGCTGTTGGTGTTTTTAAGCCTTAACTACTATTGATCGGATATTCTGGGAAGAGTGTGAAAATTGTTTTTAATTCTAATCTGGGATACTTTTTAAATATAAATCTGTCCCTCCCTGCTGTCTCTAATTCAAACTCTCTGGTCCACCACTGGGTGTCCAGCTTATTGTGGAGAGAGTTGGCTGTGTTAGATCCTGCTTCCGGCTGACCGCCATTTTGGGGGAGGTTGATGGGTAGCCTTTCAGGCCACTTCAGGCCAATTACTATAAAATAGGATGGAAACCGGTGCGTGCAGTGGGTGCCCCACTGGCGCTCCAAAGGCAAGCACGTCTGCACCCGTCCACGCTTGGGCCGCACTCAGCGCCAGCCACGCTGTCGGTTTTGAACCAGATATCTCTTTTTCAAAGCTTAAAGTTCAGTACACAAGGGACACTATAATGGAATTGAAACGGTCAGGTAAGACATGCCCTGGTCCATATTTTGATCCAAACATAGCTCAAGGCACATTGCAATGCTCTAACTGTGGACTTACTTTCCAGTACCTTTCATTACCTACTTATCAACGTGAGGCTGTTAGTTAAGAATGCCATTGCTTTTCTAGAGTTTTTAGAATTCAAACAATTTGACATTGCTTTTATAACTGAAACGTGGGCAGACGCCTCCTCTGACCCAGATCTACTCCTTGCCATACTGACAGGTTTTAAAATTCATAAAGTAGACCGAGCAGGAAGAAAAGGCGGTGGCATAGCCCTCATTCTTAAAACAAGTTTTAAATCCTGCATTAAAGTGAAATTGGATAATCGGGACTGTGAAGCCTTTGGCTTTAAAGTTGAACAATGTGGTCAATATTCTTTCAACTGCATTTTACTCTATCGCTCACCTAGATCGACAGGATCTTTTATTGATAATCTAGGTTTCCTCTTAGCTCGCAAAGCGGAACACTCCAAACTCTTTGTGTTAGTCGATTTTAATTTTCACATGGAAAATGTCACTGACCCGGAAACCGAAGTACTTACTGATCAAATGGCTAGTACAGGGTTGTGTCAACTTGTTAGGGGTTCGACTCATACTGCTGGACATTGTCTAGATGGGATTTTCTCAGATAACCCCCATCTAAAATGGACTAAGTCCTTGCCTATAATCTGGTCTGATCACAAGGCAGTCCTTTTTGAAATATCACTGCTTCACAAAAAATGCTCCAAAGTCCACTGGAAACCCTTTGTCAGTCGTTTCTGGAACACGGTAGAGGCTAAACTACTGAATCCTCTTCTTTTAGAAACTTTACTACATTTTTCCACTGATTCTGATCAAGCAGCAGCTAAATACAATTTTTGGCCGCATTCAGCCATGATGCAACTAGCCCCTCCTAACTATAGTTGACGTTCTTGGTGCTCACCTTCTGAACCATGGTTTAATGACATATTGAGAGCTCAGACACAAATATGCTGTAAATTAGAGAGGAAATGGAGACTTGAGGATAACTCATTCATCCACACGGAATATAAATCATCCCTTCAAACATATAAGACACTCATCCTCAGGGAAAAGGGGTCCTATTTTACAGAGAAAATATTAGTGGCCAACAGATGCCCTAAAACTCTATTTACTATGGTAAAGAATCTCTCTAAGAAGCCAGCGGCAACAGATATTAACATCAGTCAGGAATTCTGTAACTCTTTAGCTGAATCCTTTCAGCCCAAGGTTATGTCTATTTTTGACACAATTGCTTGGCTCAGACCCCCGTTCAACTTAATAAGATAAAATTCACAGCTCATGCTAAGATACACGAGTCCCCAATTGTTTCATCCTTCACTGCCTTGAATACGGATCAGACTACCAAAATTATTGGAGCAACAAAATCAGGCTCTCCCACAGATCCCTGCCCTCCAAAAATGTTGCACATGTCTCTAAAAATGAAAGCTATTCCCCTCTAGGCGATTTTTAACACTATGTTCACATCAGGGCGCTTTATGGAGTGGGAGAAAGCCTCCATACTACTGTTATTAAAGAAATCTAACTTGGATGCTAAGGAGACTCTCAACTATAGACCTATATCAAGACTTCCCTTTCCCGCAAAAGTGATCGAGGAAGCTATTAACATCGAACTGTCTTCTTTCAATAATGATAATTCTATTCTGGAACCCTCCCAATTTGGATTTCGTGCTTATCACAGCACAGAGCTGGCCCTTATTACAACTACTGAGGAGTTCAGGCAGACTTTAGATGGTGGGGGCACACTGTCCTGATCCTGTTGGACTTATCAGCAGCTTTTGATACGGTTAACCATGAGCTGCTGCTGGTCCGTCTGGCTTCCATCTGGATCAGGGATAAGGCGCTCTCCCTGTTGGGCTCCTTCCTGGCCGAACAGTCTCAGATGGTTGCGTTGGAAAACTATGCTTCACTTTACTTTTCGCTACCATCTGGAGTTTCTCAGGGACCTTCCCTGAGCCCAACGCTTTTTAATCTTTATGCCACACCTCTTGCCAGATTAATACGAAGCTATGATTTTGCACTCGTATCGTACGCAAACGATACACAGATTATTGTCTCTGTGAGCAACTAATCTGGACTCACAGCCATCAGCTTTCATGACTGTATGATCCATATAGCCAATTGGATGACAGACAATTGTCTGAAGTTTAACTCATCCAAGAAAGAGGTTTTGGTATAGGGAACAATCCCTCATTCTGGACTGATAGCCGATGGCCGGTTCAACTTGGTCCTCTACCTAAACCAATCATTTTGAATTGCCTTTAAATCACTTAACAACTTGGGACCAACGCAGATGGTGAATTTCCTTAAGCCATATACTCAAACAAGATCCCTTAGGTCAGCCGATCTTGGAAATCTAACTGTTCCTAGAGTTAGTAGGGTTAGGGAAGGTTAGGTTGGGTAGCCTATATCACCACTATAACAACTAAACTGTGGGACTCTTTGCCGGTCTCGCTTAATAAATACTCTAGCCTGTAAAATTTAGAAAGGGCTTTAAAACTTGGCTTTTTAAAGCATAATTTTTAGGCATAATTGTCATACTTAGTCCAATCTAAACCGTATGTGATAAAGAAAGCCCCTAGACACCCTAGGGTATTTGTCACGCTTTATAAATTTTTCATCATCATCATCAGCTCTACTCATCAGCTTGTGTTAGTGCAGTAGTTCCCAAACTTTTTAGAACTACGACCCACTTTTTAGAAAAACAAACGTGTGCCACCCGCCTACCTTTAATGGATATGCGGCAGGTGTTTTTTTAATGTAACTAAAGCATCATGTGGTAGCGCATTATCATTAACAATAACCAGGTGGTAACTTCCAGGCTTTCATTCTTGACATCTTTGACTGGATGAATGCAAATTCATTCAAGATGAATGAAAACAAAACTGAACTCCTCTGTTGCTCCTCCAATAAAATCCCGGTTTCCCTATCGCCTAACTTCTGGCCGTTACCCACGGAAATGCCACTGGGCAACCCAGCGGTGGCACGAAACGTGGGTGTGATCATCAATCAAAGTCTGTCTACGGAAAATCAAGGGAACCGACTTACCAGTGATTGTTTTGCAATGATCCGGGCCCTTAGGAAGCTATATCCTCTGCTTGAGCTACCAGCTAGATCACTGATTTCCAGAGGTGTAATAGTGAGTAGGCTGGACAATTGCAACACCCTGTTTCTAGGAGTCCTTAGCTATTTGTTAAAAAAGCTAGAGCGCATCCAGATAAGCTAAGCTAACACTGAACAGATCTTGATATTCATCCACCACAGAGGCCTTGAAGGAGCTCCACTGGCTGTCTATCAAGCAGAGAATTATCTTTAAATCTCTCAGTATTGTCCATGAGGCACTACACAATAAAGAACCAAAACCCTTGCAAAACAAGCTAAAAAAATATACTCCTGGCAGACATCTTCGATCAACCACAGGCAACTATGTCCAAGAACTCAGATTTCAAAAAGTCAGACGAGGACGAACCTTTATCGTCAATGCAGCTCGGATATGGAAAAAAATTACCAGCTCTCCTATGATCTCATTCTGACTTACTCAAATTCAGGAAATCACTGAAAACCTGGCTATTGCCTCACTTGCAACCTGCTCTTCAGTCTCTTCATCAGCTGTTTTCTTACATAGTGGTCATAGCGCCGGGACATCATTTTTGGTCACAGTGCGCTTTATAAATAACTCTTACAATTACAATTTACCATTGAAATAGCCACTAAATTTGCACAAACATACAGTTTTACTGATAAAACTATATAGCGCACATACCATAATGTGTCAAAATCTTGTTACTGTGAATATTTACCATTTGTGCTTTAGCAAGTAAGGGCCCTATTACGAGTCTGGCGGTCCGAGAACCACCAGACTCATGGAGGGGCACTGGTGGCGGATCCAGTCACTGCTGCACCGCCGGTCTGACACCCCAATTACAACTTGGGCAGTCGGACCATGCCATGAAAAGCCTGGCAGAGAGGAAACAAAGGGGGCCTACTAGGCTACCCTATGCCTTAAACTTATGTGGGTGCACACAGGGGTATAACATGTGAGCCCCTGTGTGCATGCATATAGGTTACTGCACGTGTAGGAACCTTGTGGGGTGTTCCCATTGCAGTGCCTTTTTGAAAAGGCACCACCGCCTTTGACAGGGGATTGCAGAAGGAACCACCACACTGGCCTCCCACCCACCCGCCAGTCCACTGAAAAGTAGTAATTTGGCGGGTGGGTGGCGGCAACATTCGGCAGAGCGGTGGTGTGGCAGTTTGCACTGCCACGTCACCGCTCTTCTGTCCTGTGTTCGATTTTAGGTTCCAAATTTATTTCCTGATTCATGCCTTTATACAGGTACACATTACATTGCCCTTATATAGGCATAGATATCCAGTCCTTATTTAGGCATAGTCCATGCCACCCAAATACAGGCTTGGCTACTTCCCTCTGTTCATCTACGTCACAACAATTTCGTGGAAAACCAGACTCTTAAGCTGTTAGGGACTTCCCCTTGCTTGGATATTGATTTCTCCAAAAACTCATTTATTATGCATGAACATCTATTCCTTAGGGGTTCATTCATGACGTTGATATGCCTGACTTTATGTCAATACTGGCATTCCTAAACACATTCAAGGTATAAATATACCTTTACTTGCTAGGGCAAAGCACAGTGTGATTCGGTGCAGTTCAACTACCTACGTGCACGACACAGCTCACTACAGCAAGTGCCGAAAGAAGCCAAGTCTCCAGCTGACGCACTGACCAGAAGCTGTCATCCCCCTACAGAGAAACCAGCTCCAGTGTTTCTGGCTCCCCTTGCCGGGTGTTGGGAAATCGAGTCCTGAGACAGAGATACCAACCTATCTCATTCTAAAGGTATGGAGCTGATTAGAACCTAGAGAACCCTTTGGCAATTCTTGGCAAAACTAAACCTATGCTAAAGACAACACCTACTTCTTCCCTCGTGCTAGACCTAGGTTAGGTACACTGGGGTAGGCGTATTTTAGAAGCACCAGTTGAGTATTTTAGCCTGTGTTATTTATGTATGTATTTTATATATGCGATAGCAACAAACATTGCTATAACAGTATCATTTTATGTTACTGTGTACGCTGTACGCATTATCCTTTGCTTTCTGTCTAACGATTGTGGCAGTTCATATCTCTTGCATGAGAAATAAGACTGTTCAATTAACCCCTTTTTATTGAAACGCTTGTCTCTCTATTTCTATGCAACCCTGTAGAAACAAAGCATGCACTATTCACCGAGTGAACTAGTTATCTATTGTTTCCACGACTCGGAAGATATTGTTCCAGTTCTAGGGGAAACAAAGTTGTCATGTTTATGCGGTTGTCAGAGACTAATCCCTTCTTGTTTATTCGAGAAAGTTTCTAGTGACCTCTGAGTTAGCTGGCACACACAATTAGGTTTAATATACTCGATAGAGACATACTGACCTCAGTCCTATGTCAAATCTATGGTGTATATTATTCCAATGCGCAGAGCCTATTGGGAATATAGGAACTACACTACAGCTGAAAGGTTGTAATGAGGCCCTAAGTGTCTTGATTTGTTTTGATCCTATTAAAATCTCTGCTACCAGCACATTTCAGAATTACAAAAAAGTGTTTCATTTTTACTTTACTAACTGCTGGATGCATACAGCTCTTTTACAGGTATTTACATTTTATTGTGTATTACAAAAAATAACATCCTACATTGTCCCATAATGTACTTTGCCGTCAGAGAAAGAATAGTAAACACCTATTACACAAAGAATAAAGTGGCCTGACATCTGACATTTGGTTTTGAATCACTGGCAAATGTGACAAGCTAAACATAAAATTTAAAGGCATCTTTATTTACTACTCTGACTTGCATGACCCACCAAAGATCAGCTATCAACCCACCACTGGGTTGTGTCTCACAGTTTGGGAAACACAGGTTTAGTGCTTTTATGTAGCCTTAAGAATTCCCTTATAACACATATATTTGTGAGGTATTCTTCTGCACCAACGATTTTATGGCACGTTTGCAAGCTTACCCAATTTTTTTTCATCATTTTCCCACAAAGGAATGTGAGAGGTAAGGACCCTCCTGTACCGCCATTTTGCTTGCTTCCACATACGCTTATTTTTTTACATGATATTGACAACTTGACTAGCACTGACAACGAGCTCAGCACCGCTGAACACATGCATTTTCAAATCCACACAGACCCTAACTCCACCCTCAGAGGCACCCTCGTCTACCGACCCCCGGACCCTGCCCCCAGTTCAGCAACTCCATCGCCAACTTGATCAGCACGCACACCCTGACCTCCACTGACTACATCCTCCTCGGAGACCTGAACTTTCACCTTGAGAACAACAACAACAACAACTCCACAACCCTGATCGATAACCTCGCCAACCTTGGACTGAAGCAACTTGTCACAATGCCCACCCACTCCGCTGGCCACACGCTCTGCCCCGTCTTCTCCTCAAGCCTGCACGTCTCCGTCAGCCGCACCACCGAAATCCTCTGGACCGACCACCGCTGCATCCACTTAGCCTTCCAGAAACCCACCACACACCACTGCACCCAACAGATTCCCCGCTGCTGCTGGAGCAAAATCACCGAAGACCAACTACACGCAAACCTCGCACTCAGCCCACCCACCGAACCCTCTAACACTGACTACACTGCCCACAGCGTAAGACGCTGGATCGAGGACTGCGCCAACACCCTCGCCCCGCTAAAGCAACCAGCAAGAGGCCATCTGGTTCACCCCAGAACTCCTAGCCTCCAAGCAAGCCTGCAGGAGACTAGAGAAGAAATGGCATAGTGAACATACTCCGGACAGCCACAACCACCACCACCTCATCAGGGCGGCCAAGAGGACCTCCTTCAAAGACCACCTCAACAACAATGCACACAGTAGCAAGGAGCTCTTCAACATCATGAAGTAACTCTCCAACCCCAGCTCAAACACCAACAACATCCGCCGTCGCAAGCCCTGTGCGACTCCCTCGCCACCTTCTTCCACTGCAAGATAGCAGACATCCACAACAGCTTCAACACCCAGACAGCCCCAACAGATAGCAACACAACAGACCCTCCATCGACCACGACCCCCTGCTAGCCTGGGCCAGCATGAGCATCGATGACACCATCAAGACCATGCACACAATCCACTCCGGCTCTCTGTCAGACCCATTCCCGCACCATGTCTTCAACAGAACAAGCAGCTCCATCGTACCCCACCTGTGCAACATCACCAATCTCTCCCTCGAGACCGCAACATTCTCAGAGATCTGGAAACACGCCCAGATCAACACCCTACTCAGAAAACCTAAGGCAGTCCCAAGAGATCTCAGAACTTCCGGCCCATCTCTTTGCTCCCCTTCCCGGCCAAGGTCATCGAGAAAACCGTCAACAGAGAGCTAACCCGATACCTCGAAGAAAACAAAATCCTGGACCCTTCCCAGTCAGGGCTCCGCAGTAACCAGAGACCCGAGACAGCTCTCATTGCAGCCACCGACGACATCAGGACCCTGCTGGACAATGGCGGGACAGCAGCACTCATCCTCCTAGACCTCTCTGCTACCTTCGACACCGTCTGCCACTGCACACTATGTGCACGCCTCCACGCTACAGGGATCCGAGACAAGGCTCTGGATTGGACCATCTCCTTCCTCTTTGGCAAAACCCAGAGCGTCAGCCTCCCCCCCATTCTGTTCCAAAGCTTCCGAGATCATCTGCGGCGTACCCCAGGGATCCTCCCTCAGCCCAACGCTGTTCAACATTTACATGGCCCCGCTTGCACACGTAGCCCGACAGCACGACCTCAACATAATCTCCTACGCCGATGACACTCAGCTGATACTTTCCCTCACCAAGGACCCCATCACCGCCAAAGCCAACTTTCCACGAAGGAGTGAAGGCCGTCGCCGATTGGATGAAGACCAGCCATCTGAATCTGAACTCGGACAAGACAGAGGTCCTCATCCTCGGCTCCAACCCTTCAGCCTGGGACGACTCCTGGTGGCCGATGGCACTTGGGGCAGCCCCGACACCCACCGACCACGCACGTTACCTGGGAATCATCCTCGACTCAACGCTCTCAAGGACCAAGCAAGTAAACGCTGTATCCTCCTCCAGCTTCAACGCCCTCTGCATGCTCCGCAAGATCTACAGATGGATCCCGACAGATACAAGAAAGACAGTCACCCAGGCCCTCGTCAGCAGCAGACTCAACTACAGAAACGCCCTCTACACGGGAGCCCGAACCAAGCTCATCAAACGACTACAACGCATCCAAATGGCCTCGGCACGGCTGATCCTCGCCGTACCACGCCACGGCCACATCACCCCCCACCTGAGAAACCTGCACTGGCTCCCCGTCAACAAGAGGATATCCTTCTAGCTCCTCACCCACTCACACAAGGCACTCCACAAGAGCGGCCCAGCCTACCTCAACAGACGGCTCTCCATCTACATCCCCAATAGCCAAATACGCTCCGCCGAGCTCTCACTCGCCACCGTCCATCGCATCTGAAGAACAACCACCCGTGGGAGATCCTTCTCCCACCTCGCCGCCAAGACATGGAACACTCTCCCACTAAGCCTACAACAGACCCAACACCTGCTGACCTTCAGGAGGATACTCAAGACCTGGCTGTTCGATCAGTAGACCCCGCCCCCAGCACCTTGAGACCCTCGCGGGTATGTAGTTTTCCTTTCAAATGATTAATTGATTGATTAATTGATTGATTGATTGAACTTGCCACATGTAACCAGCATATCTAATCACTGTTTAGCAGCCACAGTATGTCTTGCATACTTACTTCCTATTTAAACATCCTAAAATACAAAGAAGGCCTTGGGACATGCACCCGTGCCTATAAAGTCAGCAAACCAGCACTATTATTAATTCCAGATACAGAGACAGGAGGCATCCACCCTTGCTCCACTCCAGCATCCTGCTCATAGCATTTTTTGTCACACAAATTCATTCACTTTTTGGGGTACCAGATTTGCAGACTTCACTGTATTATTAACAACACAAAATTTGTTTCAATGCCGGTACACCTTATTTTAGGTGGGGTTGCATTAAATGGCAGTTCAAAGGAATAGCCTATACTATGCTTTATTTTGCTGTGTATCGCTTTTAAGTCAACTTAGTAGGCCCTGCTTACAAGATCCTGTATTCTACTGGGGCGTTAATTCCAAGTAGGAAACTGTGCCAGGCCATTAGAGTTAGCCTGGTGTCTTCAAACAAGATGATTACAGGTCTGGGAACAGAGGCCTGGTGTCACCTGCTGTAGCTGCACCTGGTGAAACCACTTCAGTTATAAGGGCATGCCTGCCTGCAGGAGTACAGTGTGGTTTCAGTCCATACCCTGCCACTCCACTGGAAGAAATGACAATGTTTCCCCACCAACCCCAAAACATGACCTCACATATGAGAAAATTCTGATTTCTCCAACTCCATATTTATAGCATTGATTTCTACTCATGACACATCTGGAAGCAATAGACTAAAAAGATGGGTGTTTGAGTTTAGGAATGAAATCAGAAGCCAATAGAGCTACCAGACACGTACTATAGCTTGAGAGCATTAGTATACATTAAAAGGTGGTATGAAACTCTCAAATATAAAATATCAGCAAAAATATTTGAAGATCGTAGAATAAACAATGTGGACAACTCCCTGCTGCACATGGCTAAAGACCGTGAGCAGCATGGGGTTGGGAACCTGTGAGGGGGTTGGACACAGGGCCCTGTGGCCAACCCTATACCATTCTTGATCAAAGGCTTTACGCAGCCTGGGGTTGGCTGCCTATTGGGGGGGTGGGGGGGTTGGCCTGAGTGTGCAGTGGGTTGGCTTTAAGTACAGGAATAAAATATTCCTCTATGTTAAAAAAAACCTGGAAAAAACAAAGGTTAAAGTAATGTTATATTTAGCTGAGAGTAAAGTAACTATAACTCGTACTATTGCCATGCACTGCAGACTATCTCACATATAACATCACTCAAGACTTCTCCCACAATATCACTGATATTATCACTACAATATTTGCAATTAAATTATTGGCAAGAAAACTGCATGGCAAGGGCATGAGTTATATTTACCTTAGGGTACAAGTTTTAGTTACCAGATCAACTATAACGGGTGAATTTCAGTTGTTTGTACCTTTAAAATTTTAAGTTATCAATGCATACAAATTGCAATTCAACCCATGTTATCTACACGGTAAGCTGTCCATGTAAGAAGAAATACATAGGGATGACCTGCCGAAAAGTCAAAACAAGAATAGGGAAACATATTATTATTATTATTATTAAAAGGCTCTTCTATAGCGCATGGCCACTCGGAAGCATCCCAGCGCTTAAACATAGAAGCAACTTTAGATTGAAAAAGAACACCACAAAATTATGTTCGCACTTCGTATAAATGAACCACTCCTGTGACGATCTTCACTGGACTGTGATAGAAATGTTAACAGATAAGTCACAGAATTCAGAGAAAATACTCTACGAAAAGGAACAGAGGTGGGTGAATGGTCTTCAAACCTACCAACAGGGTCTTAATGACAATGTACCATGGCACCAATTCGCAAAATAACAACATTTGCTGATTAACATATGCCTAAAGTAGTCAAGAAAAGTCCCATAAGACAACCCGTCTGAAAAGAGAATAAAATATCCATTATCAATCGAACCTACACTCTCGTAAAATGAATGAATAGTAAGCTTTGCCCAATCGATTGATAATGTAACCAGCTTTTTCGCAGCTCTAAATTTCAACTGTCCATCAAAGCCGTAATAGCGATACATAACGTTATTTCTAAAAAAAACACCCTCCAAATATTATTTCTAAAAAAAACACCCTCCAAATACCGCGCATGGTTCTTTAGTATTAAATATCTTTTATTGAGCATGTCAACACAGAATGATCATCAAACAAGTGTGAGCTGTTGCCAAGCAGTTCGTTACAAAACTAGGGTTCAAGTACAGTAAAGGGAGGCCAGGATGATACTGCATTTCCAGAAGCGAAATTATACACAGCAAGCCGCCTACAACCCGTCATGGGCCGGCCACGTTTCAAGCGTTGCAGTACTTTGTCGCGACCGCTACTGTTCCCTCAAT
This sequence comes from Lissotriton vulgaris, assembly GCF_964263255.1. Lineage (NCBI taxonomy): Eukaryota > Metazoa > Chordata > Amphibia > Caudata > Salamandridae > Lissotriton > Lissotriton vulgaris. The sequence goes on along the minus strand of NC_141697.1, from coordinate 408,339,763 downwards.
AGACCTAAACCTCCTGTCGCCTTAGCGGCTCGGAGCCCGCCCCAAGAGCCGTACAACTCCGGTGGTCGACACACTCCTTAAACAACAAACCCCAACCCCCTCCCAAAACCCAAGAAACCTAACCCTCCCCCTCCCCGACTCCCCCCAACCCCGTGAACCCCGCCCCCCCAACATTCCCTGCCCCCCCCTATGCCCTCCTTCACCCTCCCCCTTGGTCCATGGTCTCGTTCCAATAGGCGGTACAGCATCGTCTAACAACCTAACAGACGGATTTGGTGCCCTTCCCTTCCCGGCCTGTCGCTGTCAACCTTAACAATCTAAGGTATCTCGGGCATGTTACCTCCAAAAACTCTGAGGACAGAAGGGCCAGAAATGGCTGCAAAAGTTCAGCATACTTCGCCCCCTCTCCCGCTCTATTCAGAGAAAGCCTTTCCATACCCAAGACCATCCACAGTCGATGGAGCCAGCCCTGGTGCGGGGAAGTAATGGCCGAGCGCCAATGTGCCAGGATATTCTGCAGCGCCGAGCCTATTGCTATGGCCATCAAGCGTCCCCTTCGTGATCGTAAGGGGTAGGTCAGTGCGTTGGGGAGCCCCAGAATGACATACGAAGGGAAGCGTGGGATTTCGGTGTCAAAGTGGGTGTCAACGTCATCCAGTACTTGACGCCAATATTCCTGCACCAATCTACACTCCCAGAGTACGTGTGTGAGGGTACCCAATTGCCCGCATCCCCACCAGCATAAGGGGTCCTTGCTACTGTCCATTTCGTACAGCCGCTCCGGTGTGTAATACCAATAGGTCACCACCTTCGTGAAAGTGTCTGTGAGCCCCATATGGTAGGCTGAGTGTTGCGCTCTATAATATATCCCTTCCCACTCTTTGTGTGTGAAGGACCTCCCCAGTTCTCTCTCCCAGCGTGCCCTACTCGCGCTGTAAGCGTACCTGGGTTGGTGTGTGAGCATTTTGTACAGGTCAGAGATTAGTTGCTTGTCAGACTTGCGCGTAATCAACCAGCGTTCGAAATCCGTCAGCCGCCTGTCCGCCTCCGGTCTCACCGCCGCGCTAAGAGCCCAGTGCCTAACCTGGAAGTAGCGGAGCCTCTCGGAATCTGGGAGGCCGAATTCCTGGTGGAGCTGCGAAAAGGGAACTATACCTTCGGGGCCATACACGTGGCAAAGGGAGCGACAACCAGCCGGTTTCCAGCGTTCTAAGGCCTTCCCGTCCATCCCCGGTTGAAAGTCAGGGTTATCAAGGATGGGGGTGAGTGGCGATGGCAAGGTGGTGAGGCCGAGTGCAACCCCAACTCGATCCCAAATCTCCAGCGGAACGCGAGTGATGAAGGACGCGTAAAGGTTGTGGGGCCTATGGACCTTGTGCATGAACAGGATCTCTTGCAATGTCCTTCCAGCGACCGCTTGGTCCTGGAACAACCAGTGCTTCCCTGACTCCCATTGGACCCATTCCGCCATGTAACGTAGCTGCGCCGCCTGAAAGTATGCGGCCAGGTTCGGAATCCCAATCCCTCCTTGCTCTGGGGCAAGCATTGCAATCTGGGCTTTCAGGCGCGGCTTCCTACCATTCCATATGAATTGTGAGAGCTCCGATTGCATCAGTTTGATCCAGCCTTTAGGGGGAGCAATGGGAATAGTGCGAAAGATGTAAAGTATCTGGGGGAGAACAGTCATTTTGATCGCTGCCTCCCTGCCCAGCCACGACAGCGGGTAATGTTTCCACTGTCCCAACTCCCGTCTGACCGTCTGCCGTAGGTGAGTGTAGTTGACTTCCACCGTGGTCTGTAGGGAGGAAGAAAGTTTGATGCCAAGATACGGAACTGCATCAGTTGCCCACTGCAAAGGGAAATTACCCTGCAGCTCAGAGCGCGTGCTCGAGGACAGAGACAGATCGAGGGCCACTGACTTTGACATGTTGACTTTAAAGCCAGATACTTTGCCAAACCTCTGTAGGTCAACCATGCATGCGGGAAGAGAACTCTGGGGCTCGGCAAAGGACAGCAAGACGTCATCAGCGTAGAGACTTACGACATGCTCGTCCGCTCCAAATTTAATCCCCCTAACCTCCGGGTCCATTCGAATCAGCTGTGCTAGCGGTTCCATATAAAGGGCAAATAATAGAGGGTATAGTGGGCACCCCTGCCTGGTGCCTCGTTCGATCTGGAATCGGGGGGAGGAAAAGCCATTAACCCTGACCGTGGCGGAGGGGAACTTATAGCAGTTCATCACTCTGGTCCGGAACTTGGGCCCCAGTCCGGCCTTCACTAACACCTTCTCAAGGTAGGGCCAGTGCACCCTGTCAAAGGCCTTCTCCGCATCGATGGCCAACATCATGTACTCGCCCTGCGTGCGGGATGCTTTTTCAATGAGGTGAAGGGCCCGTTTAGTGTCATCGGAGGTCTGGCGCTCCGGTATGAAGCCGGACTGATCTGGCTGAATGAGACCCACCATGCAAGGGCCCAGTCTGGAGGCGAGGATCCCGGTATAGAGCTTGAGGTCCACATTCAGGAGGGAGATGGGCCTGTATGCCCCGCAGTCAGTGAGGTCCTTGCCTGGTTTGGGTATGACCGCAATGGATGCCTTGAGTAGTTCCCCAGGGATCCCCACGCCCTCCGCGAATGAAGTAAAGAGGTTGGCCAGCAGCGGCGCCAATTGGGCACAAAAGGTTTTATAGAAGGACGCCGGGAAGCCGTCAGGTCCCGGTGCCTTGCCGAGTTTAAGTCGGGAAACCGCCGAGATAACTTCTTCTATGCGGATATCCTTCTCCAGTCCTTCAGATTGCTCCTGAGTGAGGGACGGTAACGGGATCGACTCCAAGAAGGCCATTTCCGCCTCCGAGTCGGGTGGGGCCGCCTCATATAGGGTAGCATAGAAGTCGCTAAAAGCACCCGCTATCGCCCGATCTCCGGTGACACATGTACCATCTCTCCCTTTCAGTGCCTTGACCTCCCGTTTCTGGGTGACTGTGCGTAGCTCATGCGCCAGCAGCCACCCACATCTGTCTCCACCTGTAAAGAATACATGTTTCAACCTTAAGGCTGCATACTCTGCCCTATCCATGTCCAGCGCCGCCAGCTGCTGACGAGCGGCCTTCAATTGGCGGCAAATCCTCAGGGCACCTGTCCTTCTATGTATTAGTTCTAGTTCCCTTGTCTTCTGGGTTAGCTCATCCCTCTTGACCTGACGTTCGATATTCTCCGCAGTTGAGATCGAGATAAATTCACCCCGCAATACAGCCTTGAGCGCAGCCCATTGAGTAGCCAGTTTAGTGTCCTCGTTACTGTTATGGGACAAGTAGTCTGTTATGGCTCCTTGAATCTTGGAGACCTCCTCGTTGTTGGAGAGCAGCGAGTCCCATAGTCGCCACACCCTGCCCACCCTCGGGCCCGTCGGCCCAGTGAGAGAGACCGTGACTGGGGCGTGATCCGAGAGGGACGCTGTACCGATCTCTGCACTGGTGACGAGCGACTGCGCAGCTGTGGAGACAAGCATGTAATCTAGTCGCGCATAAGTTTTATGTGCCGCTGAGAAGTGCGTGTAGTCAGTCTCCCCTGGATGAAGCTCGCGCCAAGTGTCCACTAGCCCCAGGTCCTTCAGTCGGGCCAGGCCCGCTGCTGACAAAGCACCCACCTGACTAGATCGCTGACAGGACCGATCCCGTAGGTTATCGAAAACCAAGTTCAGATCCCCCCCAGCAGAAGGTGACGGTCTATGGTGTCAGTGGCCTCCGTGAGCGCCTTGTGCAGAAACTTTTCCTGGCCTTCATTGGGCCAGTAGATCGAGCCGATCGTGTATGTCAGGTCTCCCAGTGCAAACCTATAAACCAGCAGCCTACCCTTAATGTCCGCTATCTTACCCAGCACCTTTCCCTTAAATTTGCGCGCCACCAGGATTGCCACCTCCGCCTTTTTCTCTATGCATGAGGAATAGAACTGCAAACGAAACTTGCTAGATTGGAGGCGATGACAGTCTCTCGCAAGAAGGTGTGTCTCCTGTAGGAGGCAAATGTCTGCCTTGGACTGCTCTAAGAGCAAGAGGACCGCTTTGCGTTTCACTGGATTATTCAGCCCCCTAACGTTCAGGGTAAGAACCACAAAATCAACTGAAGCCATTCAGGGAAAAAAAAATCCGACAAGTAGCCATCAAAGTAGCGTCCATAGCGTCCCATCCGGGGGACCAACCCACCTCTTCCATCCTCCACCAACCCCTCCCCAGGGAGGCAGACATACCACACCACCATCGGACCATGAACCACACTCCGACCCCATCACCCACCTCCCGCTCACCCACCCCCCGCGCAACACTAAGAAACTCACCCCGACTGAAACTTCCCCCCCCCTTCCATCCCCCCCAACCGCAACTTGTCATTGTCTCTCATCCAGGGATGAATAGGAAAAAAAAGGAAAAGTAAGGTAGTCTTACTAGTCTGTCCGGGAGCATCCTCCCGCCAACGGCCATGCGGCCAGTACTCACAATCCAGTCACTTGAGGCCGCTGAGACTTTCATCCCGTGGGGCCTGCACTGCTGTCTGTAGCCACTGCCTCCACCGCCGCACGCTGTCCCGCCTCGATTTCTGTCGCCAGGGGTTTCTTGACTCGGCTCCTACTGCGCTGTTGAGTCCATTGCGGCCTATGCCCATCCGTCTCTGGAGCAGATCCCTTGGCCTCGGCCTCGTCTGTAGGTGCTTCTATACATAGCAAGGTGCAGGCCTCAGAGACTGAACGGAGTTGGTGCTGATTGTTTCCCACTTTGAAGATGAGGCGGAAGGGGTGGCCCCAGCTGTATGGGATGTTATGTTGCTGTAGATGATTTGTAACCGGCTTGAAGAGCCTCCGCTTGTGCAGTGTAAGCGCCGCCAAATCCTGAAAAAGTAGCGGGGACGTGCCCTGGAACGAAATCGGGTGATTCCGGCGTGCTTTCTGCAGTATCTCCTCCTTGGTACGATAGTCCTGGACGCACACCAATATGTCTGGGGGGGGCGCCGTCGCCGCGCGAGGCGGGCCGGTCCTGTGTGCCCTGTCTAGCTGTAGAGGGGAGTCCAGTGGCCGCTCCAGGACATGGTTAAAGAGCTCCCTGGCGTAGCGAAACACCTCTTGAGTAGCGTCTGACGTGGCCACATTACGAATTTGGATGTTATGGCGCCTAGAGCGATTTTCTAGATCTTCCAGGTGAAGTTGCAGGTCGACGTGCTGATCGTGCAGCCGGATAATTTCCTGTTGTTGGGTGGAAAGTTCTGTATCCCGCTCGTCGCTTTTAGCCTCCAGGTCCGCCACTCTTTCCCCTATGCCATCCATCTTGCGTCGTAGTTCTCGAATTTCATTGGCGAACTCCGTCTTAAAGGTCTGGATGTCATCACGCAGAGAAGCAAAGAGGGACTCCAGAAAGGCCTTCGTTATGGGCTCTGCTCCAGCGTCCGAGGCCTGCTCCATTATCTTCGGGGCCGGGGTCATTGCGCCTTTCTGTGGGGGGGATTGTGACTTGGCGAACATCTCCTTCACAGTCTTGCCCCTGGGCGGTCTGCCCGCGGACATCTCTCCCGCCTATTTGTCAGACCAGCCGGTGCTCCGAGACCTAGTATGGGGACCGGTGTGTCTGGCCCTGTCCGTAGGGTGGTCGTGAGCCTCGCCGGGCCTAGGCGCTCCCTCCGGTGCCCTCGCACGTCTGTCTCCCCGCAGCTCACCATTCTATGTAGCGGCACCCCGCCACGAGTCCGCTCCGACCTCCAGTCGTGAACCACCACCTCTCAGCCCCAGTGCGCCGCTCCTAGCTTGCACAGGTTGGTGAAGTCAGGGAATGGGAGTCTCTGTGCTTCCACTGGCCTATGCTGGAGTCACCACCCTCCGCCGATCTCCAAGGCCAACTCACTACTCACCGGGCCTCCGACAGGTAGGACGCCACGTGGCCCCTCAGGTCCCTGCGGGAGTGGGCCCTGAAGTCTGCTGCAGTAAGACCTTCTCTCCGGCCTCGGCGCCGCGTCTCTGGTGCCAGTGCAGGGCTCTCCCACCAAGCGCGTCCCGCTCCTCACCGCCAGTCCAGACTAGTCTTGGGGCCTCTCCGTGCCACCTCCTTCCAGGGCCCAGGAACTGCAGTGCCCTCGATTGGTCGCAGCGCGGGCCTCCACCACCAGGCACACCGCCCGTCTCCTCCTCTCCCAGGCGCGCGGACACCTCACTCGGCACCCCCAACGTGTCGCCGCAAGCGGGCGTCGCGTGTACTCGTGGGTCCTGGGGGGTCGGGGCACAACCTACGTCGGGGCCGCTACTCGGGGCCTTCAGCACACGGCCACTTGATGCTGCGTCGATGTAGGCCCAGCTGCCTCCTCCGCGACTCGGGGGTTGGGCTCCACACTGCCTCTGAGGTTTAGGCGGCCCTCCCTACTCACTGGTGCGCTGCGAGCACTCGGGCCGGGCCGCCAAGGTCGACTCACCCGCCGCCGCCGAACTGCCAGGGGTCCGTGTCTCCGATCCGGCCAGGCCGCAGCTGCAGAGCCGCGGGGGGAGGGGCAGTTTACGGCCTCCGCGGTCCAGGCAATGCGCCGTCCCTATGTGCTGCCACCGCGCCCCAGTGGATTTTCTGGCGTCGTTGGTGCTTGCTGCGGCTCCGACAGCTCAAGAACCCTGTGTCACGGTCCCGGCACGTCGGAACTGATGCTAGTATTCGGCCGTCGGCGGGAGCTGCGGAGTTACTCAACCGCTCTCACCGCCATCTTGGCCACGCCCAGCGCATGGTTCTTTAAATATGAGCTCAACACGCAGGCCTGACGTCCGGGGGCAGAGTCAGCACAAGCCACAGAACCATACACCACGCGGGTAATGGCGGCTCATTTTCAGACAAACCGGTAAGACGCAAAAGCGGCGTTCTAACGATGCACCTCCTGTTCTCCAGCTCTGCGCTTAAAGAAGCGGCATTCCCCTGATGGAGAATCGGGCTCTTCGCAAACAGGTAGGACTGATCATGATAGTATCTTTAACTGCGAGCGCAATCATTTGGCAATACCTTCGCTCCTTAAACCCCCTTTTTCTAATGTGGGAGTATACTAAAGATACGGAGGCTCGTGTAACGTCTGGAACCAGTACCCATTTACAGAAGTGCAATGGCACCAGGTATTTAGTAAGTAGACTGACTAAAATAGAATAACGTTATGGGCAATAGCTTTCTAAACTAGAGGCTTTGCGAGAAATTTTTTTTTTACAATAAAACCTGGACCAATAAAACAACTATGTGAGACATTCAAAGCCACTATGTATCCTATTATATGCCGTAACATCTTTGTATGCCACCCAAACAATACCTAGTAACAAACGCCCATGAAAAAGGCATATAACATATCAGCTGATTAATGCATTGTCAGACGTACGATGAGTGAGACTCAACCGATAACACTGCCATGTTACTATTTGATTCCAACATAATGATGTAACTCTTTCGATCATATCTAGCTCGTGAATCTTAATCCACTGCCGAACAAATTCCCTTCTAACCAGCACTTCAGCGATAAAAATACGCTGACATTGAAAGGATGATACTAACCATCCTCCTTTCTCCTTTCCCCCCCCCAAGAAATCAACCAGTCAGTCTAATGAATTTTATGTACTGTTGTATGTCTCTCTCTCTTTTTATTACAGATTGTGGAGAGCAGGTTTTCATAACTAAGTGCCAAAAAGCGAACACTTAAAAGTACTAAACAAATCGTGTGAGTAGTAAAAAATACATGTATGTGAGTCCTGACGAAAGCTCCACAGACCCCGTAGGGCCAAAGGGAGCTGAAACATGTCGACAATTTTATTATAATACTAAAAGATCCAGTAACTCGATCTTTTTGAAGTATCAGTATATTTTATGATAGCAGAATCTCACCTCACATTAAAGCATTAGGGTGACTTTCTCTTTTTAACATTTTTCTTTCAAGAATTCTTGTTTTGTTCATACTTTTTGTGGGGGTAACCCTCAATCTCTGGACACTGCATTCTATACCAGAGGTGCCTCTGGATGAGGCTGGCATTGAACACGTATTGGAACATCCTTGCGCTGGTTTTGTAATATTCTTCTCCAGAGTTTTATTGTGTTTGTTTGCCAGTTTTAGGGCAGCCCTGATATGATGGATACATTCCCCCAGTCTCGCTAAGATTATCGTGCTAGGCTGGGAAAAACACATGGCTGACACTTCGCTACAGAATTTAGTTCAGTTAGTGGAGCAAATCGGACGCAGTAATCGCCTTTGTTCCTTGATAAGATTGGGACAACAACATAGATGGTGGAGCCACGATTCCCTCTTGTATGGGCAGAGTCTGCATTTAGTGGCTTCCCCTCTACGAGCTCAAGCAGGATTAAAATCCACGATTCCTAAGGTGATTAGTCTCATGGACAGAATTTTGCTTCGAGCTGAAGTTCTAATAGCGTCTCTTAGATAAGCCTGGGCTTTACCTGCTTTGTAAGAACTATTCAGAGGGTCTAAGAGTGGACTTGAATGTAGGGATTTACAGTCCAGGTCAAATGAGATTTCGCACACTTGTTTGTTTATCACTTTTTTTCACTAGAGTGGTCAGATTCTGTGCTGCTCAAGGAACACTCCAGTGAGGTGCTGGAGCGAATCTTCTCATTTTGCAAATGAAAATGCATTTAAATAGAGAGCCCAAGGGCCAGATGTAGGTAAATCCCATTTACCGATTTTGAAATACCGATTTTTACCGATTCGGTATTTCAAAATCGGTAAATGGGATGTAGGTACCAACATCTGGATTTTTTACCGATACCTTGAAATTCGGTATTTACCGATTCGGTAAATACCGAATCGGTATCTCCTTTTGAATCCTATGGGCCTTGAAGCCCATAGGATTCAATTCAAATACCGATTCGGTATTTACCGAATCAGAAAATACTGAATTTGTCAAGGGTGCAGGGGGTGTCACTTTGACACCCTCTAGCACCCCCAATACGGGCATGTGTGCAATGTGGCACACAGACATGCCCTAAGGGCACATCTGTCTGTCAAATGGCACATGTGTACATGCACAGATGTGCATGTACACAGGAATCGGTATTTTACCATGGATTTGTATTCCATGGTAAAATACCGATTCTGAAAGCCATGTGCCAATGGAAAATTGGCTACCCACATATCATTTTCGGTAATTTTACCGAATCAGTAAATATTACCGAATCGGTAAAATTACCGATTCGGTAATAATACTGATTCGGTAAAATTACCGAATATGTGCACCTACATCTCCATAGCCCTTTACCGATCGGAAACGGCCGAGAATCGGTAAAGGGCTACCTACATCTGGCCCCAAAAGTCTACACATAAATAACACATGTATGATAAATAATAATAATAAGCAAGCTTATAAAGCGCATGGTTACACTCACTAGTGTGTCCCCGCGCTGCGGCTAGACCTCGTCAGGAGCAATATTGTGACATAGCTTAGAGGAGAAACTATGGGCGGAAGAGCCATGTCTTAAGTTTTTTCCGAAAAATAATTTCAGATGGTTCCTTCCGGAGAGGGAGGTCATTCCAGTGTTTCGTGGCTAGGTAGCGGAAGGATCGGCCACCCATTCTTGCTCTTTTGATAACCGGGGTGACCTGTCCAGTCCCCGAAGATCTTAGATGTTGTGATGGATTATCAGGGGGACAGTAGGTTGTGTAGATAACTTTGCCCTTTCCCCTGCAGAATGCGGTGACTAACACACAGGGCCTTAAAAAGTATTCTTTGCCTCACTGGAATCCAGTGAAGGGTGGCGAGGGCATTCTTGGAGGAAGTTCTCCTGGACAGCATTAGAACAAGGCGGGCCACCGCGTTCTGAATGCATTGATGTCTCATCAGACACTTACTACTTGCTCCCAGGTATAGAGCATTTCCGTAGTCCAGATATGAAGTTACCAGCGCATGGACTAGGGTTTTCCTCGCTGCCACTGGAAGCATGTCTAAAGTTTTCCAGAGTCCTTTCATTACTCCAAAACACTCCCTGGCCACAATTCGGGTGTGATTCTCAAAGGAGAGCTTGGAGTCCAGCCACATCCCCCAAGTTTTTGACCTAACTGCTGGGGGAGGGGGTCAGGCACAGTGTCTGCGGCCACCAAGATGAGGACTAGATCGAGGGAGCATTTCCCGCCACTAGGACCTCCATTTTGCTGCCATTGAATTTTAAACAGTTATTCGTCATCCAGGATGCCAGCTCCTGTAGGCAGGAATAAAAATTGATGGCAGCCTCTTCATGGGATTTTGACAGTGAGACCACCAGTTGCGTGCCATACGCCTATGACACAACACTGAATCCATGATTAGTAATATTCTCCGCCAATGGGGCGATATAGAGATTCAAAAGAGTGGGGCTTAATATAGAGCCCTGAGGGACCCCTTGAGCAAGCACCATGCTTTTAGAATAATGAGGTGGCTAAGCCACCTGAAAGGTGTGATCCTGTAAAAAGGACCTTTGCCACTCAATGGCCAGTTTATCCAGCCCGCCATTCCTGAGACGCTGTAGGAAAAGTGGATGGGCTACAGTGTCGAATGCAGAACTGAGGTCCAAGAGGACCAGTGCAACCATCTGGCCCTCATCTACCTGTCTGTGAATAGTTTCAGTTGACAGGAGCAGTGCTGACTCAGTCGAGTAAGTTACTCGAAAACCCGATTGCGTAGGGTGCAAAAGGCTATGCCGGTTAAAGTGGTCCGTCAATTGCATATTGGCCACTTTTTCAGGTATTTTCGCAAAATATGGCAGAAGTGAGACTGGCCAAAGTTTCTCCAGCTGACTCTCACTCACATTTGGCTTTTTTTTATGGGAAGGACAATCACTTCTTTCCATCTTTTTGGGACCACTCCCGACTCAAAGGAGAGTTCAAGGAGGTGCCTAATACGATGTACTAGGATTTCCAGGCTGTCTCTTAGAACTTTAGGAGTAGAGGGGTCCCTAGGTGAACCGGATTTAATACTTAAGGCTATGCATTTGAGGTTGTCACAGGAGGGGAGCTCAAATCTGGATAGGTAGTCTGCCTCCTCCACGTTGGCCCTCCCCTTGCTATCGGAACGCACATTGCGTGCTTCATTGGGGAAGGTAATGTAAATCCTTGCTACCTTCTCTGCAAAGAAGTCTGCAACCAAATTGCAAGAGTCAACCGATCCGCTTGTGGAAGCCGTAGTTCTGGTTAGTAACGAAATGCCTTTGAAAATAGTAAAAAGTTCTCTAGAAGAGTTCTCAGCTTGCTCTATTTTATCATTGTAGTAGGTGGCACGAGGTTTTCTTATGAGGGAGTGATAGTACTTAAGACTGGTTTTCTATTCAGCCTTCCTGTGGTCTGAAAAGTCTTGCCTCTAATCATCGTTCTAACCGCTTGCAGGAAGTCTTAGCTGCTCTGAGTCCTTCATTTAACCATGGGGCCGAATTTAACTGTCTCCCCGGCGCTTTCGAGGACCATGGGGCTACTCTGTCTAGTGCCTCCGTAATCCGTTCGTCTAATAAGGTACAGGCCGGCTCAATGTCTTTGCCACCCGGTGGGCCATCCTGTTGGAGTGCACGATTGAAGTTTGCTGTTGAGATTTGAGCCCACTTCCTATGCAACGTCACTGCACCTAACGTCTTTGGCACAGGGGTTTTAGATATCAGGGAACTAAAGGGAACCAAATAATGATCAGTCCAAGACATTTTAATGGGTCATTCAATTACTAGATCCCCCCAGTTGCCAAAAACCCGGACTAGTAGGTGGCCTAGTTGGTGGGTCGGAATCGGAGATTGCAACACCAGCTGCAAGGCAGTCAATTCCTGACAAAGTTCTTGCACTCCAATATTATCCATCTCATCAAAGTGTAGGTTCATGTCCCCCAACACCAGCACTTTATTATATCGAAGTGCAGGTTGTTTCACCTGTTCCATTAGGCTCGATACAAACTGGGTAAAGGGACCTGGTGGTCTGTAGATTAAAAATCCTTTACTAATACAATTAGCGGTAACTGTGATCGTAAAAAAAAAAACAGCTTTGCGCGCAGCGATGTTAGCTAACTCTAAAGTGCATTGAACCAATAGCTTATCCCCCCCCCCCCATTTTTTTTGTTGATCCAGTCTAGCAATCCCATAGTTATTTGGGAAATGCAAATCTGTAGTAGGTAATCAAATTCATGAATTGCAAGCATACAAATGAAGTAACATAATGTAACAGGGAGAGGATGTAGCATACCGGCCAGAGCTGCCGACTTTGGAGCTCAGGATCCAGGTTCGAGTCTCAGTGTCTGCTCAATATCCTATGATTCTGGGCAGATCACGTAATTTCCCTGTGCCTACGGACAGCGCCTGGATACCCTCACTGTGATAAGCTTTGCTATACAAATTCAATTGTTTTTTTATTTAATGTAGTGGCTTAAGTGAGCCTACCTAATGATGCCATATTAACAATGATTTATACATTAGCAATGAAATGTCTGTTTCACATTGAACTGTTGTTTTCACGAGATGTTTTTATCTTCCACTGAAGATGCTGTAACTTTCCAGAAGCCTTTAGTAGTTAGTGGAAAGGCATTTGCTATGTATTAGACAACTGACAGTGATGTTCTTAGCAGGAGGAGAGAAGGTGTCAGGAAACATGACACTGAGCTCTGTAGGGTAAACTCCCTTCAGGAGAGATTCACTTTTTAGCCTTTTTCCTTTTAAATGGTGTCTACTGATTTATAGCTAAGAATACTTTGCAGCTTAAACATTCTTTTGCTTAAAAACTGAAGTTTTATGCATATGCATCTTATTCTCTCACCAGAACTCTTTATTAGGTTTCTGTACTGACACCCTTACTTCTGCTTAAATTGTCATCCTAATCCTTACTTTAGGAGGGAAATTCCTTTATGGAACACGCTTGCTGTATACGGTAAACTGGCTGAGACTCTCAGATATATTTGGTGGCAGGTCTTTTAATATGGTAAACTCTTTCATTTTTGAAGCCAGCATAACTCTCAAAAATGGTTTTAATGTTATATGGTTGATAAGGCGACCTAAGCAGAACTAGGCCTCTATTTGTCTGGAGCAAAGCCATTGACATGTTGTGAGCCTCAAAGGCCGGTGCTTTTCTCTCTTGTTGTTTAATTTCTATATGGTGCTGTTAGCCCATTTGATTGTGAATTGTGAACAGACTGCCTGTTGTACGTATAAGACACTCTGGTTCAATCTGTGATTGACAGCGACCCTAGTGCAAGAGCTGCTTGCTTATAAACATGTCTGGCCATTCCTGAATATCTCAAAATTATTTAAAACTGAATGGGGGGAAACAGAAATTATTTTCCCCTACCATAAATCAACAGTGTGGGAACACACTTTTTCCGACTTTCTCTTGGCCAGCAGCCCTCCCCTGTTCATTCTGTGAAAACCCCATGGATCAAATCAATACAAACCTATCAATGGTTGAACAGATTAACTTAACAGTGAGGACCAGTTTCTTTCAACTCCGGATTCTTAAAGAAATCATCTAACTTTTCAACATCCAATAAAGAATACAGATTATTAACACCTTTGTTGTTTGCAAGACTGGAACAGCAAATTTGGTTAATAAACTGCAAATAGTCTAAAACGCAACAGCCAGACTGGTCCTAAATATCAGAAACTTTGAGTCTATTTTCATGGGTCTAGTCATAGGCTCAGATTTAAATTCTTATGTCTTGCACATACAGTGTTGTATTCCAGCAATCCGAGCCCTCTACCCAATGGGCTCTCATTTTATATCCCAAGCCTCAGTTTGTGATTGAAGAAGGACTTCCTTCCTTCTTAGTGAATGTCCAAAGATTCCTTAGAAGTACTCTGGAGGGTGATGTAATTCTTGGTGGCTGCTACCATACCAAGGAACTCGCTGTATAATCCTTATTGCTAAGGTTTAGGAAACAACTTAAAACCTGCCTTTTTATCATGTAACTGGGCGTTAACTGCATACCCTGACTTTGAATGACTACTAGAGCCAAGATACCGAAGGGTGAATGACCATGCTCTATAAATGCCTAAAATAAAATGTTCTCGGGAGGCTTTTTAGAAAAACGAACTCCAAGGACAATGTCAGCTCCCATGGATGGGTTCGATGGCAAGCAACTGGAGATCAAGGACCTTCCAAACTTACCTCTGGTCTGACTTCAGTTCAGTCAAGGAGAATGTCTAGAAAACCACAGTCACAGAAACAAGCAGAAATACTAGCATTTGTCCCCATTGAGTGAGAGGAGGAGCTTTGTTTTAAACAGGCTCCAATTAAGAAAACATGGACAGAGGTTTTTACCAATTGGATTGGTAGAATCGATTTGGTTGAAACGATATCCAATCCCTTTGAATCCAACCAGAGAGCACGGAGTGGATTAAGAGCAAAACACCCCACCCCCTTTAATCCCTATAGCTATATGTTGTAATGTACCTTTACTTAATACACCCTCCCTACTGAGGTTCTCTCCCTTCTGCTCAGCCAGTGATGACATCAGATGGAATGTTGATTGTGTTGGTTTGGATGAGTATGTCAGTTGGTGTGGATGGGCTGAGCAGTGGAGAGCCTGCTCCTGGTGGGGCACTCTTATGGATCTAACTACATCTGGTCATCTGTAACTATGAAGACATCTTAAGAATAAAGTAGAGATATTATTACCTACTTCACCTGGTCTTCGCTTCATTCATCATTTTAACACTGGCGACGATTCAAAGAACCCATGGAACTACCTTGTATTGGATTTGACTTCTCAGACTGAAGTAAATGAAGCCCTTTGAAAAAGTAAGGAATGTAAGAAATTTTCCTACTGTTTGGAAATTATGGGACTTAAAAGACTCAAGTAAGTGAACTTTAACTTATGGATTTTATGAAACTAGGCACCCAATTGCCCCACCAGTGACCCTGCCAACGGTCGCCCTTTCTAGATTGTGCCAGTTTCTATTTGCCTGCCTACAACCTGGGAAGAAAGTTTTCACCATGTAACTGATTTGGATTATTGAAATTTTAAGAAAGCCCTCTTTGTTTAATGTAAAGGAACGGTAGCTGGACTGGATTTTCAAACCCTTACAATTTCTGAAACCTGTTCTTATCATCCTGTGGTGTTGAAGAGCCCTGCTGTTTTCTATTTTGGTCTGCCTCAATGTTTGAGTCACGGTTAAACTCTAAAGAACAAGTCAACTGCTTGGTTTACTTTCCAGCAGATTACCACAAAAAAGGGATGTAACACTGTGATGTTGGAAGTGCCTCAGTGGAAGACTTTTTATTTTTGACTGAACTTGCACTGTGGCATACAGCGATGGGCAATTGTATCTTTATGCCAGTTTCTAGCGCGTTTTTATTCACCTGAACTTTAATGACTTTGTGAATTTGTGCAATTTCCCGAAAATAATGAAGGAAAGGTGAGCTTTGTGACTTTTGTTTTCTTTTGACTCGTAACAACCAGACTTACCGTTACGAAGCGCGCTCTGACTCTCGTGCCCCGGGCTGTCTTCTCTCGCGCTACTCTCCTTGGGCGCATTCTGTCATTGCTGACTCTGCGTGTCCTCAGACTGCTTCTGTCCTTCCTCACACGCCATTTCTTTTGCCGGCTGTGCGCAGTACGTAGTGATGTCATCCCGCATAGACGTCATGTAAACACACATGCCGCCATCTTGGTATCCATGGAAACAGCTACAGCTACAGGAACGACGAGATCTTCCCGATTTCTTCACGGAAGGCTAACGAGTTTATTTTACTTATTGAAAAATTTCGCGCATTACACTAAAACATCACTCATTGAAGGATCTCAACTTTACAAGTACTTTTCTTCTTCTAGATTTGGCAAATGGATTTAATGGTGATTTAGACTTTTCTACAACAGTGATGCACTCACTCACCATCGATTGTGCATTTCCAGTCATATGCACACTTAAGGATTGTGTATTTTAGTGTTACACACATGTATCTCACTTATTAAATATTTTATTTTTTTTACATTGTTATGTCAAATGTATTTTTGAGTGTTTGCAGTATCTCTCACTTGTGTCTTTTCTGGCTGTAGGGTATGGGGTGGTGAGTGCACATTGATGATGTGTTCTTTGTTTTATGAGTGTTATGATTGTACGCTAGATTTTCTATTTTTCTTGTTTTGTTAAGTTTGTTTTGGGTTCAAGGTTACCCTACATTGTCATGGATTTAAGGATACCCGTAGTTTACGCTAGAGTATTTTGGGGTTTAAGGTTACCCTAAATTATCGTGGGTTAGAATTATTTTTAATATATTTCTTTTGGGTTTGTAGTTTCTCATAGGAAATTTTGAGGGTGTTCTGGGTTAAGGGTTACCCTGGTTTCATTTATGTTTTGGACTGTGCATTATTGTTACGCACGTAGAGTGTTTTTCGGACTGTGTGTTACGGGTGCACACGTGGGAAGTTTACCTTTTGTGTAGCTTCTCCTATTTGGTTTTGCTGTTACCCTGTATGTGGTTAATGCCTCTAGTAGGTGTTTGGTCTGTGCAATTTGGTTGTGCAAGTGGAGTTTCGTGATTGGACTGTGCAATTTGGTTGTGCACGTTGAGTTTGGTGATTCTAATAATTCATTTGCTTTGGGTTTTAGCAGACCATAATAATGGTTGCTTTGGGTTAAAGGATACCCATATTGGTTTTTGAGTATTTTTTTTTTTTTTACCCTGTCTTAGTTTGGGCTGTGTCTTATTCCATTTCTTTTGGGTAGACCTGGTTCTTTCTTTGGTTTGTGCAGTAGGGGGTTGTAGATCCCTCTTCTGCCACTGTTGTGTGCCTTAGTTTGTGGTGCACTTGGTTACTCATGATTGTGCCCATAGTTTGGGACGTGAGCTTTGTGGATAGTTTCCACTGGTTTTGAAGTATGTTTTAATTAACTTGCCTTTTTTTTGTTTGTGATCTTTATGAAAGGGAGATGGGTGTAGTATTTGAGTTCTCATCCATCTTCGTTTGTTTTCATTTGTATGTTTGGCAACTTTAATGCATTTGTTGTTGTGATCACTTTAGCATGGGGATGATGTATAATGTTTCTTATTATTGCATCCTCTTTTGTCGGAACGTGTGTTTTATGATTATCATCTTCACATGTGTTGTTTGTTTTCTATAATTATAAAGCGGGGGATGTGTTGTAATGTACCTTTACTTGATACACCCTCCCTACTGAGGTTCTCTCCCTTCTGCTCAGCCAGTTATGACATCAGATGGAATGTTGATTGTGTTGGTTTGGATGTGTATGTCAGTTGGTGTGGATGGGCTGAGCAGTGGAGAGCCTGCTCCTGGTGGGGCACTCCTATGGATCTAACTACATCTGGTCATCTGTAACTATGAAGACATCTTAAGAATAAAGAAGAGATCTTATTACCTACTTCACCTGGTCTTCGCTTCATTCATCATTTTAACACTATACTATAGATTGCTCAGAGAGGGACAGCAGAACAGGTCGAGAGTATTGCAAAGGATCCTGTCCGCTGCCTTCTTTTCTCTCAGGATCAGACATACCTTCTCTAAAAACAGACGATACTGGATACAGAACAAAAGTCTGTTATTGGAAAAGGAAAACTCTAACTAGACAGACTGTGCTTCTTTCGGATATCAATCTGAAACTGGACCTTCACTGACAGGGCGGCTGGAATCGAGTGTCTTCTGTATATGTGGAGAAATAGAATATGATCTCTCAACTGCGATCAACCCCCAAGGTGCTAGCAATACACAGGTGGGACTCAACCTATTGTCATCCAAACCTCATTGGTAGCACACTGAGGAACTCACATGTCCGTCATGGCTTTTCATGTTTCAGTTAGATGGCAATGGTTCTACTGCCGTATGGGGAGCGTAAACTTTGCCATAGCACAATCGCCAGTTAGTGTATTTTTACAAAGTCCACTTTCTGCTCAACAGAAGAAGCATCATTTCTGCCCCTTCCCATGCACCGTAGGGAAGACTATCCCGGTGATGCGAGGATTGAGATGTCTCATCCTCCATTCATGTAACCACACACACAAACGACACACTCTTTTCCCCTTTCCTCGTCTGGTCATGGCAGCCCAGGCACCTAGGGAATAGCTACCCCTCCTCAGCTCTCATGCAGGTCCCTCTTCAGCTGTAGAATCAGAGGCAGCGGTATCTATTAGGAAGAGTTTGACATGAGGTGCCTGACAGTGACATTGTTGTGAAGCGATGAGGAGGCATTCATCTGTCTTTAAGCATCTCTGTCTGGGCTGCCTTCGAGCATCTCTGGCTCGTCTGGCTCGGTATTCCTGGAAGAGGTTACCATGATTCCCATCAGCCCCCAAGCCCTTGACTCGCCTGCCACGCATCTCCCTTTGGAGTTGTACCTCCTTCCCTTTCCTTTTAACTCATGCTCTCTTCTCACATCCATTCCTTTGGTCTTCTGCCCCATCCCTTCCAGTAGATAAAACACCTTAAACTAGCTCCTCACAGCACATTATGTCCTGTCTGGTGACATGCTAGGGTTTTTTCGGATTGCTGTATGTCTTTGAAACATGCTAATATATGTTGTTAAACATGGTTGACAAATGCCAATCCGTGACTTTGAACATCATAGCGAGATGTGCGGCTGTGACTGTTCAAAATATTTGCGAGATACTGGTCAGTGTCTGTTAAGTATATTTCACAGATGCCAATTCGTGAATAATCCAGTCAGGGAGAAAGCCAAAGCTGTGTGAAAAAAGTATACTTAGACAGCTGGAGATACTACACCGCCATACTAAGGCAGGAAATGTGCCACCTTAATGCTTATAACATAGATACGTTTATGTATGATGGCTAGAGAAGACGCACTCCACCTTCATTACCTCCACAAATAAAATTAGTAACAATGATGCTAGGAAAACAAACATTCCTGTTGAAAGTAAAAAACAAATGGATCGTGATGTGCTATACAGAGGTGGAAAAGGGTCACGTGTAGGAGTAAGAGTTTGAAAGGTGTGATAATGTGGCTACATTTAATTGAAGGCTGTGCGGAGGCCAAGGAGGCTCCTGTACACACAGGACAAACCAGATATGTTGAGGACTCAGAATATAAAATGTTATGCCAATATGGATCTGAGAAGAATGCATAATTTCAAAGTGTCTCAACTCCCAGTTTACCTACCACTTTGGTTTCAAGAAATCAGAAAATAATACATAGTAGACACAGCCACATGAAACAAACATGCAACACACAAACCAAGAATGTATACATACACATGAGCAATCCATGTTCCACATGTATGGAGTGGAAGACCAGATTGCACAGGACCGGCAGACAATTAAAAGATACAGGAGAGGCCTGCAGAGGTCTTTTCCTGGCAGTTTACAGGTAAAAGGGCCTGTCCTTCCACTATAAGCTGTTGTTACCACCACTGTTAGGTCTCAGCTCTCTGATGAGGTGAGCTAGTCACGATCAGTACTTAAAGAGCCTACAAGGTGTACGTTTCCGGACCATAGATCCATGCACCCTGTCACATACTGTGTTACAGGAAGCTTGTGCAGCGTGTTTAACTTTGGACTGTGTTTGTGGCCGTATTGGGGACAGTATCCACAGCGGAGCCCTGTGACAGATCTTCTTAGTGACCTGGGAGCATTTCGGCTCGGTTACCTTGGCTGGGGGAGTATACCTAACGCCACCTGCATAGGGAGCGGGACTGCGAGGTCCAGAAGTGCTTGCGCCGTCCACCGCGCGTACCTGTTTCCTCTTCCCACCCCCTCCTCCCTCTGACCTTCCTGGAAGCTTGAAAACTCCTCGCGGCCCCCGCTGGCACGGGAGCCGCTCGTGCAGCGTGTTTAACTTTGGACTGTGTTTGTGGCCGTATTAGGGACAGTATCCACAGCGGAGCCCTGTGACAGATCTTCTTAGTGACCTGGGAGCATTTCGGCTCGGTTACCTCGGCTGGGGGAGTATACCTAACGCCACCTGCATAGGGAGCGGGACTGCGAGGTCCAGAAGTGCTTGCGCTGTCCACCGCGCGCACCTGGTTCCTCTTCCCGCCCCCTCCTCCCTCTGACCTTCCTGGAAGCTTGAAAACTCCTCGCGGCCCCCGCTGGCGCGGGAGCCGCTCGTGCAGCGTGTTTAACTTTGGACTGTGTTTGTGGCCGTATTGGGGACAGTATCCACAGCGGAGCCCTGTGACAGATCTTCTTAGTGACCTGGGAGCATTTCGGCTCGGTTACCTCGGCTGGGGGAGTATACCTAACGCCACCTGCATAGGGAGCGGGACTGCGAGGTCCAGAAGTGCTTGCGCCGTCCACCGCGCGCACCTGGTTCCTCTTCCCGCCCCCTCTTCTCCTCCTCTATTTTAAACCCGCCCTGGGAAATTATTAGGACGGTTATTCCTGGTTTTGCCTACAAGTTGTTTATTTATTTGTCATTATGGACATGGCCTCACCTGGGAAAGTGGGGGTAAATTCAAACAAGGGCGCACTGGACAATTATTTTAAGAAATCCATTTCAGAGATCGAAAGAGAAGAAGCTTTAGAGGAGAAAAGGATGGAGCGTCGTCGCTCCATCGAGGGTTACAAGGCTAGACCCATCGTGGGTACATCCCCGCTCATTCGATTACCTAGTACAGAGCTGATTACTGAGGACCCCTTCACATCTCAGGGAGTCCCAGAACTCTTAAGAGATATCTCTCCCACGCCACTCTCTTCTGGGGACTCTTTTAGTCTACCTCCTCTTGTCCCCCTAACACCCTGCAACTCTGATGTAGCCCTGAAACCCATGCCAGCTCCTATCCCAAATGGAAAAATTATCACCAAAAATCTGCTGAGGAAGGTTGAGGCCCAGTTAATTCATGGTCCTCCGCCCAAAAAGAGAATGAGGAAGGGGGGCCCCATTCAAAAGGGTAAAACTAGTCATACTGAATTTGGCAAGGGGAAAGGGGGGGTAGCCTCTGTTTCTAAACCAACTGAGGGTATAAGATCTGATATCTCCACAGTGACTATACAAGACACACCATCTCTCACACTAGTTACTACCCCTCCAAATGCAATTTCTGAGGAGACTCTCCAGCTTGCCCCCACATTGGAGTATCTTGGGCAAATGCTCAGGACGCTCACTTCTCCAATCATGGATAGATTACTGGCCATTGAACAACGGCTAGGGAATCTGGAGCAGACTATTCTTAATAAATTGGACAACCAGATGGCTGCTCCTATACCTAGTACAGCGCCAACCTCAGTCAGCTTATCAAATAGCTCAAAACCTCCTGTACCCAAGAAGGCCCATTCAACTTCTACCAACCTAGCCAAGGCGGCTCATACAACCTCCATCACCACTACAACGGCCTCACTCACCATGTCCAATTTCCCTACAAAAATAGTGGCTAACAATCCCTTGGGAACCTCAACCTCTAAAAATGCCTCTAGACCTGTCACGTACTTGAATGGTGCCGTCCCTAAGGGCGGAAACAGTATGCTTCTAAGACCAATTCAGCCGGTTGAAGAGAGGGAACCCCCTAGTATAGTACAAAAACGTAGGATTCCTCAGGTCGAACTTCCTCTGGAATCACTACCTTACGTAGTGGTGCTTACGGGTGTTCCCACCCTTGACCCTGATAAGCGAGAAGGCCCACAGCAACTCAAGAATAAAACCATGTATTGGCTGTCCAAGAATAGACCACTCCCGGAGAATGTAAACGGGGAAATAGTGCATGTGCGCCGACTCTCCTGGTTGGGGGGGCGGGTGAAAGATATAGAAGGCGACTTGATTGTGATCAACTTCAGGGACCCTGAAGCCGTCAGGCACATTCTGAGCTGGATGCCAGGGAACCTAGGCAAATCCATCATGCCGTGTGATCTCACCTATTTCTACCCTAGAGCTCTAGTGCCCCCCGGTCATGTCCATGGCCTTCCATGGCCCTGACTGGTATCAATGGTCCAATACAAACCAACCATTATCCACCCTTGCATACTGACCCCTTGTTTCCCAAGAATGCTCACAGGTGGGAATTTGTCCCACAGAGGGGCTACGGTACTAATTATAAGAGTTTGGACCATTCCTCCCAAACAGGGGGGATGGACCACTTGCTTCCTTTCACACCCTTGGAAGTCAGCAACAGATTTGAAGTATTCTCCGGCTTGGATTCCTGTGACTGACTCGTGGGGTGCTCCCCTGGTCACTTTACTGTAGAGAGGGCCTTAAGTGAACAGAATGGTAATTTTGATGCTCAAGCTCTTAACCCCCCTCGACAATTGCATGGTGATGTCTATGGCACAATCCAAACCCATCCAACTAGAAGTAACCACAGTCTATCTCCCCCCCCACGGATTGCCACCTCTTATGTATGCAGTGGTAGAGACACCTCTGGGGGGCAGGGCCCCACATTCCATACTAATTCTAGAACCCTGAGGGTACTTTCATGGAATGTTGCAGGTATTTTTTAATAAAATACACACCGAAGAATGGGACTCCCTGATATCAAAAAATGACATCTGCCTTTTTCAAGAGACATGGGCGAGGGAACCGGTTCTCAAGACTGGCTATGCTGTATTTGAAATTCCTGCTACCTGGAATGGAAAGGGGAGGCCCTCAGGTGGTCTGGAGGTGTGGATAGCATCTCACATTGGTTGCATAGCGGAAAGTATAGCCACACTTTCCCAAGATATCCAGTGTGTTTTACTAATCTGGAAGGGCGCCCCGAAGTTGGCAATAATAAATGTTTATTCCCGCCCAGTAGGTCCAACGGCGGAGTCCACTACACTTGAAGACCTTGCGTCTTTCTTGAGTCAGCTGCCGTCAGACTATAAGGTGATTATGGGTGGTGATATTAACTGTCATTTTGAACCTTTAGAGGGCTTGAGGGAAGGGGCCCTTATGGCAGAAGACGGTTATTGGGGTATACCAGCGTGTCAATCGCCCCATCCCAGATCCTGGTCCCCACTTGCGGTTCAAATCATGTCATTAACTCTCAATTACGCGTTAAGAGCTTGTAATGGTCGCACACCCTCAGACACCCCTTCAAAATGCACATTCAGTAGACCAAATCATGAGTCACGACTGGACTACATGTTTGTTGATACCAGCCTGTGGCCAAAGGTAGTGGATTTTAATATAATCCCCCGCACTGATAGTGACCATAATGCCCTTTCACTTTCCCTGGTCTATCTTCCTGAGCCTACCGGACCTTCCTCCCTGGAGGAAAGAGATCAACGGGGAAACCTGGTATTAACTTCAAACAGGCGTAGGGTGAGATGGCAGAAATTCTCCAAGTCGGAAGAAAATATTGGGAAAATTTACAACCTCGTGCTCCCAAAATTTGAGGCTTTGGATGAATTAATCAGTCACGCCAGTACCCAGGACTTATTTAAAACCTTACCTTCTATACATGAAGACATAGTGGGAGCTTTGGGAGAGGTCCTCTATCCAGGGGTACCTAAACTCAAGTACAAAACTAGAACTTCCACTTGGTACAACTCTGACTGCAGAAGGGCTAAATCTGATCTTATTGCTGCAGTCAAAGAGGGCGCTCCCCGTACCAGGGTGTCCGTTCTGCGACAACTGTACAAGGACATTATGGCTCGCGCAAGGTCAGATTGGGACTGGGACAGATGGCAGGATCTTTCGGCAGCACTAATAGCTAAGGACACAAGAAGATTTTGGTCCATAGTCACTACTGGCTCAGGGGAACCCAAAGCTGCAGTCGAACCCAATATAGCAGCACATATATGGGAAGATCACTTTGGGAAACTATATGCAGATGAATTAGAAAATACTGATGCCACTGTTGCAACACTTCTCTCCCTCCCTGGAGATACCCTGGAGTTCACGTTAGGGGAAGTGGTTAGAGCAATAGATGGCTTAGCGTTGGGCAAGGCCCCTGGCCTTGATAAATTACCAGGTGACCTTTTTAGGTCCCATCCAGAGATTTGGGCGCCCTACCTTCTTATACTTTTCAACTCAATAGCATGTGGAATGGCGATCCCCTGTACTTGGCTGGGGGCAGAGATAGTCCCAATCTTTAAGAAGGGCTGTCCTCTGCTCCCATCCAACTACAGGCTGATCAGCCTGATAGATGTCCCCCAGAAGATTTATTCGCGACTCTTATTGGACCAACTCATGGATTGGATGGAGGAAAATGAAATCTTGAGTCCTCTCCAGGCTGGCTTCAGGAAAAATACGTCCACCATGGACCAAATCTTCCGCCTCGTTCTCCTCTTTTGGAAAACGGTGACCATTGAGGGCGGGAGATTGTACATGGTGTTCGTAGACCTGAGGTCAGCTTTCGACCTTGTACCACGGAAAAAACTCTGGGAGGTCCTGAGGGAGATGGGAGTACCCACCAATTTACTCCAGGCAATAATTAGACTCCATCAGGGTAATTTCGCCCAGGTACGATGTGGGCAGGGAGGTGCTTGAACAAAAAGGTTCCCTGTTTCCCGGGGGTTTAGGCAGGGGTGCGTCCTTGCCCCCACCCTTTTTGGTCTTTATGTGAAGAGTGTCATCTCGCATTTAGCCAACGTTGGGGACAATGACGCCCCTGTCCTGGCAGGAAGGAGGGTGCCGGCAATTATGTTTGCTGATGACACCCTCCTGCTTTCCAAATCACCCATGGGAATTCAGAGAATTCTTGATGGCTTTGATCTCTTCTGTAGGCAGTATGGCCTTGAGATCAACGCCGGGAAGACCAAGTATATGATTTTTAACCCCTCCCCCACAACCAGACCCAACCCATCCCTAAATTCCACGGTCTTAGAGAGGGTCAAAACATTTCAGTACCTGGGCGTAACCCTCCAAGAGAATCTTTCATGGTGTCCACAGATCGCAAGTTCGCGAAAAAGGCTCTCTCAACTTTCTGGGGCTATCTTAAAGGTTACAAATACCTCAACACACAAACCTATAGCTCCCGCAGTTGAGATGTACAAAATACAAGCGAAACCCGCTGCACTTTATGGCAGCGAACTTTGGGGACACCAAGCTGCAACTGAGATGGTACGTGTTGAGAATAACTTCATGAGGCGTCTTCTGGCCCTGCCAGCTGCAACTCCCTTGCTTCCCCTGCGTCTTGACCTGGGCTTACCGTCTATCAGGAAGGATGTTGAACTCAATCCCATAAGATTCTGGCATAGACTATGGTCAACTAAGGAGCTTAGCCACTACAGGCAAGATCTTGTACATGTTATGAACTTAAATCACACTGACAAGATCCC
This sequence comes from Lissotriton vulgaris, assembly GCF_964263255.1. Classification (NCBI taxonomy): domain Eukaryota; kingdom Metazoa; phylum Chordata; class Amphibia; order Caudata; family Salamandridae; genus Lissotriton; species Lissotriton vulgaris. The sequence goes on along the minus strand of NC_141697.1, from coordinate 408,314,671 downwards.
CTGGCTAACTTTTGTTAAAAAAGAATTGTTCCGGTTAGGCTTCAATGAACTGTGGCTGGCTCCCGAAATTGGCTGCAATAAGGTCCCTCCGAAAAGACTAGTGAAAGCATACAAGGAACAAAATCTTGTATCCCACATGACTGCACTTAGCACTGGCACCTTAACCCACTGTTTTACTCAATCCAAAAATTCTTATAAGTTTGAAACTTTCTTGGATTTTATTTACCCGATCACGGCAAGGAAGCTCTTCATACAGTGGCGGTTCGGAACCCTACCCCTTAAATCCTTTACGAGTAAATGGACCAACGGAGGGGACAAACTATGCCCTGGCTGCAATTCCTGTGATGAGGAGGAAATCCATGTTCTGTTTTTTTGTCCCACTTATAGGTCTCCAAGGAAATATTGGTTGGTGCCTCTATGCAGAAACATGGCAATAAGAAACTGTTTAACATCTTATAGAATATTGAAATCTGACTCCTCCCCACACATTGTTTTTGCAGTCTCAAAATATTTGTCCGCCATATGGCGTATTAGGTCCAAGCTGATTAAGGTCAAACCAACATAGGATGATAGTCCCGGCCACTGTCTTAAAGTAACTTCTAGCTCCTGTTGGTAATGTTTTTATCATAACGCCTATTTTATCTTAACTGATATGAACTGCGATGTCTCTTCCTTTATCCATTCTATTTATTTCATGTTAATTGCCAAGATTTCTTTCCGTTTGTACTTATATGCACTTAAATGATGATTTTAATAATGTTGTATGTTTTCTCATGCATCTTTTATGGTCTTAATGGCCAAAATAAAGATTGTTGGATTGGATTGGATTGGATATGCATAATTGTCATGTCTGCTGCAGCGAAAAAGTAAAAACACCTACCAAACTTGCAAAGGAGAACTCAAGAAAGGCAAGCATGCTCAGTCTTCAGAGTTATATAGGAAAACCTTTTCTATCCCAAAACCCTCTGATTGAATTGCTGAGAGCTGCCTGCGTTGCCTTTGTAAAGACTCAAATTATTTAGGTAATTCAATCTGTCCAATGAAACTACAAAACAAACGATCTCACACTTTTTGCCAATTTGGAAAATATTTGGTTTCTTTTGGGCTACTCTTTAGTTGTTATGATTCGCCAGGAACAGGGCTTTTAAATGGGCAGACAGTGGCACTGCCATGCTCTGAGAAGATCCACTTATTTTATTTGATAGAGATATAACCAGGCCAGTCTGGAAGTATACATCATTATCAGTGCGGGAGTTCCAGCTTGTCTCTCTATGCATTTCAAGTAAGTGCCCTAAGTATGGAACTATGGGACAGATGTAATAGAGGATTTTGCGATTGCAAACCCTATGATTTGCAAAAAATCACTTCGATTGTGATTGTAAAATTGCTATTTATTATGTACAAACCCCATTTTACGAGTCGGAAACGTTTTCCGACTGTTAAGTGGTTTTTGTGGACTTAATAATTCACAATTTAGAAGGGGTGCAAAAGGGGCTTTTTTCCTAATTGTGATATAGTATTTTATGTGTCACTAGTCTACCATCATACGTGATCTACAACAACAGATACTTTTTAAACCAGTTCAAAGGTGTCGTCCAGACCTGGAAATATGGAATAGATTACAGTGTCATGACTACTAGTAGTTCGTCCGCTCACTGCTTCTCATGGGTGTTTTTGGGACAGACTGCAAATGGCCTCCTCCGGCTTTTCAGTCACAACCACGACCTTCTTCACCGACATAAGTCTATTCCACTTCTGTGCTCCCATGAGTTCAGTGTATGTCACATGTCACCCTTTGAGGATGAAAGCCAGCCTTCGCAGGATCCTACCCTGCCACTCATATCTCAGGGTCGGATGGACCGCCTGCCTGCATTGTACTAAAACGCGACGAGTAACACAGTATTTCCAGTAAGGTAGAGTAAACCACGTAAAAGTTGCACTGCATTTGATCAAGCGGGTCTGTGATGAACGCTGAATGTAACATTAAGTGCCCTTACCACCCCTTTCTTCAGTTCTACGGAGAATTAAGGCACACTGGTTGAAAGTGTGCATTTCGAAGAAACTAACTGTGCATTCCCAAAATACAATGTATAAACGTGCCAATATTTGAATATTGTCAAGGAATCACTATACAGGGGACACAAAACACTATTATTTGCATGTAGGTCTTCAAGGGTTTACTTGCCACTCAAAAAATCGGGAAAAAGCCTGAGCCGAAATGACGGCCCTTTATCTGTTCCTTCCTCTTGATATTAGCTTCATTCGGTCTATAAGATGAGCTGCTGTCTTGATGATGACAACAGTTATTTAAAACACGGTCTACAGTGGTAATAATTATTGTGCTATATAATTTGCGATTTAGGAATATAGCAGAATATCTAATGTACGGCTAGAATCTTTCTGAAATAAGGGTTTCGACTATAGTGCATTTTGATAATAATGAAGATCACAAAAGTGGTCTTAGAACACACTACCCAGCCCTAGTGCATGTGATTAAGTTCTGTTCTGTCATGTTAACTTACAGAGTATATGCCCACCCAATGCAGACAGATCGAGCAGTGGACATCAGACGTGAGCAGGCGCCACTGAGCTCACAGAGGAGCAGAGAGGTGCCCTGGGGGTGGTTTGTGTATGTCACGTGGTACTGGACGTTTCTAACTATAACAGTTCTGTATTGCGAACGTCTTATTAAACGCGGATTCCTTGAATTAACTCCACAAACACAAAAACATACATCCTCTTAGTGCGTAGGTGGTACAACTGGAAGGAAAGGACCTCTACAAGAAAGGGTAGCTCCTTCTCTGCAGAGGTAGATTGCATGAACAAGGCCTAGGCTCAGGACTGTGGAGACCTCTGAAGGAACTGACGATGAGAAACCACAAAGCAAAGTAGAATGGAAAAAACTAAATGCTGGAGAACTCACAAGTGAGAATTGCAAATACCATGCAGAGTGCAAGGGCACACTAACGGATTCCGACTTAAGGAATTGGCAAACGCCATATTTAGATATTGAGACTATATACATAACAAAGATAACAATTCGTTTAATGTGCAGCCCAGTCCAAGAATATGTTTTAGTATGCTTAGATTTATAGTTGCTATTTTAAAGAGGATTTTTGGGGGGGAGGGGAGTTAGTTCCTAGGGAGGAAAACTAGTCATTGTATTCACATTATACAGTTATGTTCATGGTTTGCCTTGACTGTTTTAGTCATCATTTGATTATTCGGGTGCAACATGCTTACAAAAACTATATCTGAACAAAAGTTACCCCCTACGACGAACTTCGTTCTATTAAAAGAAGCAGAACGCAATTTTATTAAAATATATACGAAAGTTGTGGGGGGGATTACAGTATCGACATATGAATAGCATCGACATATGAACAGCTGTTTGAAAATGATAATGGAATGCATTCGTTCGAAAAAATAACGAATACCTCATCTAATATTTGGTAACTTAAAGCTAAATGCCCCATTGATTCTGTGTGTTGCCTAAACACGGGCATTGCAATTTAATGTCACCGCTCATTACTTTGTTAAATTGGAATTAGAGGTTTAAGCATGGATTGTCGCACTCACAATCATTGGTTCAACTTTTAAATACTTCTTATTCCTGTTTTTTTCTGCCGGTTTAAAAAAACATTCGCCTCAAGTGCGGTGTACAGTATCTCGGCGTGAGAAAGCGCTCCACGGAGACCGAAAGCTTTAAATTATTGTTTTATCGGCATCTTGGTCCTGAGTCATTCCTACTTTATAATCCCAGCGAGCTGCTCCGTTGAAGACCAGATTCGCGTCCTGGCTTTTAATTTATGTGAGTTGCTTCTGCAAAGAAAACAAGGATGTGACTCATGTAGATTTCTGAACTATTTTTTCGGAAACCAAATCTCGTTTTTTGGGGTCAGGCAACAGGTAAAAAGTGTTATTTTGACATGGACGAGGCAAATAATTGCCACATTTATAGGCGAGGAAATTAATTTATTCTTCCAGGTGCGATTATCATTTCAATGTTCTTCAATATTATATATTGTAATTGACGAAGGAACTTCCACGGTTTACATGTGCAATGTTTTGGGCGAGTAACACGGATATATATTCGATATGGGATTTATCTATCCATATATGGTATACTCTTCGAGGCATTCTCGTACTAGAATAGTAGAGGCCACCGAATCGCCATTTAAATCCAGAGTGGAGCTTTACAAATAATAGGATCAGCGACCAATCACCAAAAAACGACAATTTAAAAGATAAACGTTTATTTTTCACAATATCTGGATAAAAAAGCGTCATCAAATTTACACGTTTACATTGTTTTTAAGTTAAAGCATTGGCAACTTAATCGAGTGCAACATCAAAATTAGCTCCTTGCTACGTTTTGGGATGTGGGGGTAAGAGGGAGGGAAAATATTCGAATATTCATTCGTTATGTGTCAAACGAGAGCTGCTTGCTATTTATTGCAGGCTGCATTCGCAGGTGGAAAAGCTCACCCTGTCGGGGGACGATAATATTTTCATTTTCCGTTTGGTAAAACTGTGTGAAAGATTTGGCAATCTAATAACTCGAAATATTCGCAAGTTAGCTTTTATGCAAGCTGGCATTTCAAATGAGTTTACAGTGAATTGCGGACACAAGGCGTAGAGCAAAATATTAAGATAACACTCAGTTTTTATATATTTTTTTAACTATAAGCATTCTTAAATATTTAGGGAATATATATATATGAATTTAAATGCTTCTAATCGCATTTTATTTTATTGTTTTTTCTATTAGAAGATCGAACTAAGCATATTACATACTTTGCTGCACTTTCCGGTAAACTTTCATTCATAAGCACAGAAAACTGATGGTAAAGTGGAAAAAAACCAAAATAAAATAGCACACTAAAGCGCCAGAGACTAACGACTTTCCTGCTCATTGTGCGCAAGAGTAGCTGAAGAGATATAATATGTATGTCTAAGGGTCGAGAAGTGAAAGGGGCAGAAAGATGAATAACTGTGTCTCTACCATTAAAAAGTAAACCGCATAAAAACAGATTTAACTTCAGGGAATCTCGGACAATGAAGGCGCCGAGGGATCCCGAACGCGAGGAGAGCTGCCGCGCTTCCCCTCGGGTACCACGGCGCTCCTTGGCCTCTCAGTAGCAAGAGTACCACAAGGAGGGTCTATGGAATTATGTCATAAGTAAGATGAGCACGAAAACAACGTTACTAGTGTGGAACTGACTCATAAAAGTGTTTCCATGACAGATCGGCAAAACCTTGGATGGCAAGTTCAGAAAAAAACGAATACGTGAAAAACCCATCCTATAATGCGAAAAGAACCATAGTGAAGATGTCCACCCTCTCTGTGTTTGGCAGCCCCTCCCCGCAGAGCCTGCTGCTAGCAGCCCACCGGGACGGACCCCGTCAGCCAGGATCTCTGCCCCCTTGTCTTCAGTCCAGGGGAAAGCTTCAAACAGGTAGGCACTGACAGGTGCTGGGCACCTGCGCTTCTTTCATTCGAGTGTGCCAGCAATACTCGCTGCTAATTCCAACTGGTACAGGCTTGTATATCTAAGGAGGAAGTTGGTACCCTGGGTGGAGGGCACCTATAGTCCCTACACTCTGTTGCAATCACTGGTTTACAGGGTGTCGGGGCACAGGCGCTCACAGTGTCCACCGCGCCCTCGAGCTGATGTCCATAGAAGGGCAATTAGGCATGAAAGGCCCTCCAGGCACTGGCAGCTCTTCAAACCCGAACCCAACGATAACTTCCCACTGCCGCCTTCCCTGAACTGTGTCACCTGCCCTGGCCCCTGAACCCCCCCCCCCCCCCCCCCCCCCCGCCTGCTGGGGGTAATTGCTATCCAGCCATATTCAGGGCATTACATTCTTCCAGAAGCAGGTCTTTGAAAGGTGTCGGGGAACGGGAAACGTGTCATGTGCGGTTACGACAAATGTGCTGCTAAACACAAGAGACAGCAGACTGATAGCTTTAAAGCTAAAGATTTTGGAACGTTCAACAATTCTTAAGTCCGATGGCTTCGAAGACTTTAGACACTCCTGAAATTCGCTCCCTGCAGTGCTGTGGTATGAGCCCGCAGCAGATATGAGGCTGTTATTGCCGAGACACAGCCAGCACCGGGTCTGCGGAGCCCGGGCTCCCAGGCATCAGGCGAGCAGAGCTCTCAGCAGTCCTGGGGAATGTATAAATACATATTTAATTGCGCTGTCTTCGCGGCGCAGGCTGTAATTCTCGGGGAAGAGCTGCAGATAGCTGCGGTGTCACTTGAGGATACCGTCGGCTCATTCCTGAGCCGTGCGGCGGTGGGGGCGGGCTTGCCGGGGGCGGCCGCGCTGCTGATGCTCTAGTCATCCGAGCCCGTTATTGGGCTCTGCTCTTCGCAGGGAGGGAGGGTGGGCAGCGCGGCCAGCACTGCGCAGAGAGGTCGCGTGAGGCGAAGTCTTTGGACAGTGTCGGGCCTCTGGGTCATTCTCGGGCAGGCCACTGCTGCTCCATGCAAATGACGGAAGATCACAGCTCCATAACTGCAAATTATTTACAATAAAACAGGGCGTGATGGATAGAAGGGGGGCCGAGCCCCTCCTCGCGTTCATGTATGGCAGCGCATCTCTTATGTTGCTTCTAAGCTTGTCTTTAGCCTCTTAGTAACTATCGGCTGTCCCTCTTCACTTATAAACACAGATGATGCGCCTTGTGGTCAAGTTAAACTGCATCCATCCATCATCATTGTAAAGTGAAGCGTGCGTCCTCCTCCTCTCGGAGATCGGAGACCTTCGAATTAAAGCTGCATACCAGCCTATATACAAAGTATGAACTACTTTCAGAAAGCAAACTCTCTCTTATTGGAAACCTAACTCTGGATCGATTCCACCTTATCGACCTCTCTTCCTGTTACACTAACGCTCAAGACCCCCGTGTTACTGTACAGCTCGGTCTCTCCACCTTTGAAAGCAACGCTCAAGGGCGTAGTTATCAATGAGTCAGCAGGTGCAGTGGCGATGAAGCCCAGTGATGAGAAGGGGCTAATATACTAACATCAGAGCAGCCTTTTCATATCAAACTGGGGCTTGCATAAGGCAAATGGCACCCTTGCTAAGCCACTGGCGAAGCTTGATCCCTCATTGTATTAAGTGTTCACTTCTTATGGTAAAGTAAAGCTCGAACCACATTCTGATGAAGCAGGATCCATTTTCATGCCAAAGTAAACTTTCATCCTTCCTCTAGCTGAAGCTTGATCCTTCATCATATCAAAGTAAACTTGTATTATTTTTCTTGTTAACATATAGCCTGATCTTTCCTCCTGTGAGAGTAGAATGCACTCTCTTTCATGTTAAAGTCACATTGGCCCCCTCTCCATTTTAAAGTGACAGCTGGATCCTTCTTCCAATGAAAGTAAAGCTTGATCCTTCCTCCTGTCAAACTAACGCATGATTCATCCTTATAATTCTACGTGTCAAAGCAAAGCTCTGACCTTTTTTATTTGAAGGTGTCCCATTTTCATGCTATAGTGTAGTTTCATTTAACCTCACTGAAAATAAAAAAATATCCTTCCTGGTTTTAAAGTTGGATCGCTCCTCCTGTTGATATAATGAATGGGCTTGAGTATAACCCAAGCCCATTCATTATAACGTCTGATCCCTCTTTATATTACAGGAAAGCTTGATTTCTCCTTACGTTTTATTACAGCTTGATTCCTCTTCATGTCAAAGAAAAGCTCTACCACTTTGTCTTAAGGTGTATCACTTTTCATGCTATAGTATAGTTGCACTTAGCCTCAATGGAAATAAAACGTTATTCTCATTAGTGTTAAAGCTTGATCACTCCTAGTTTTAAAGTATAGTTCGAGCCCATTCATGATAACGTCTGATCTCTCTTTATATTGCAGGAAAGCTTGATTTCCCTGTATGATAAATTATAGCTTGATTCCTCTTCAAGTCAAAGCAAAACTCTAACCACTGTGTCCCTCTGCAGGATACCTCTTCATGTTTAAGTAGATGTCGACAACTGCTTAAAGTTAAATGTAGCTTCATTTTCTCAAGCTAAAATTTGATATCTGCACACCTTTAAGTTTATCTCTATCTCTTCTTATGTTGAAGTAAAGTGCACACCCTCCTCAATGTGGAATATAAAGCTTGATCTCTCTTCACGTTGTAATAAAGTTGGATCCCTCTTCATGTTGATGTAGATCTCGGCACTGTCTTAAAATTAAAGGAAAGTGTGGTCATTTTATATATTAAAGTATGAATTCTCCTCATGTTAAATTTAAGCTTCATCTCTCCTCCTGTTGAAGTAAAGCATGATTCCTCTTAATGATAAAGTAAGCTCGATCCCCTTTCCTTGGTAAAGTACAGCTTGATAACTTATCATGCCAAACAGAGTACTCTCACCTATTGATGTCATGTTTTATACGTCCTCATGTTAAAGTGATCCCTCCTCATGATAACGTAAAACTTGTAATCTCAGTGATAAAGCAAAATCTGAAATCTACTCGCAATTAAATAACTCCTAACTCATCCTCGTGCTAACAAAACGTTTTATATAAACTACTTATGTTCATCTGCATTCTAAATTCAGCGAGAGTGTAAAGCAGAGACAAGAAACCGAAATATGTTTGTCTGTGATGGCTAAGAGTAAAGGGTGGTGGGGATGATAATACCGTTATTGCCATTATGCTGTAGGGTGTGGTAGACTATTCATTGCCCTTTCCTCTCCTCCTTATTTTAACAGACAGACAACTAACAACAGGATACATTGAATCATCTTCGTGGTAAAACACATTGTTGCCCTTCCCGTTAAAATACTCCCCCAGCCCTCGTGCAAAAATGTTGGTTGATCTCCTCTTATGCCGAAGAAAGGCTTCAGCTCTACTCTCGTGCATAGCCACCAAGTATCCCATCTCATCTGTGACAGCTTCAAACAGTTATGGCTTTTTAGTCATGGGAAATTGCATGCTGGGACTTTCAGTTTCACCTTTAAACATAATAAACCCAAACTAAAGCCAGAACAAAAGACACAGTGCTCCTCGACAAATGATCCGGAGTATAATATGACTGTACCCCTGTCCGTGATAAAATGGAGTTTGACTCCTCTTGGAACAGACTGGCCACTTCTCTCTTGCACGGAAGCAGAGTCGTTTCCCATTTAAGTTAAAATTAGGACCCGTCTTGCGGTTGTCTGCAGTAACCTTGACCCCGATCCTGTTAAAATAATGTATAATCCCACATAGGTCTCGGTTAGTAATTTCAAGTGGTAAACAACAACCTGAATCCCAGTCGCGATAGATAACCTGGTTTCGGCTTGATAAAATACAGCTCTATTTATTGGTCAAAAGTAAAGCAGAACAGCTCATTAAAAAAGGTCGATAGCTCTTCAAGTTAAAATAACGCCCGATGCCTACTATAAAAGTAACTCTTGATCACTCCTCGTGTTAAAGAGAATCCCAAGGCCCTGATTAATTAATATTATTTTGAATTGTGACGTCATTCGCTCCTCCACGTTAAAGCTTGACTCCTCCTACCATATTATTATCATTTGAACTCTGTTCGTGTCAAAGTAAGAAATGGCAGTAAGCTCTCGTTGAATAAAAAAAAACGTGTTAATAGTCGTTTTAATATAGGAACGTGTAGGTCAACGTGGTTTATTTTCGCCAAAACCTTATTGGGCAATCATGTGAAACACGTATATATGATTGGTGATTAAAAGAGACACCATTCGGTAAGCGGCGAGTCTTGGGAGGATGGATAATGTGTCATGATTGCTGTTAATTATTTTCCTCCTCTAATTCCGGCGTCTGCCCAGAGATTCAAAATGCCATTAAACTAGCTCAGATATGTGACTAAAGGTGCTATTCGCTAACGTAGAAGCATAAACACATGTTTTCCTTCTTTTTTGGGTGCAATTGGCGGCAGTGTATTTATCTGCTGTATTTTTTAAATGGACACTGCCATACATAAGGACCTGAAGGAGCAAACCGGTCATGACTCCGATTACACAGGGTGGTGACAGTGGGAGAGCTGAATAAAGTAGTATGGTCAATTATTTGAAGTGGAGGGTGTCTCTTTTAAGGATAGCAGCAGTACAAGGTCAAACGAGATCACTCAACATGAGAGTAAAATGAAAGCTCCGAGCGAAGTGCCACTGGATAAAGTGTGCCACCTTACACCACACATTTATCCCATACCAGGTGAAAGGTAAAGGCCTGGATAACCATAAGGTATTATTTTTAGATGCACTTATGACGCATGGTTTGTGTTCACTGGTTTTACTGAAATTGCTTTCTTTGTATGCATAATGCGAGTTTATATCGCATTTCATTTCCGTATTTGACCTTTAGATCACAGCAGACAACAGGGGCGAAAGTTTAAGTCAGTAACCATCTGGTCAACACCTATCATAGGTATGCTCGTGATCTCATCAGTTTTATACGTGATTTTAAAGGTTAGATGGTCACGGGCAAGTGATAGACATTTTACGGGCAAGTGATAGACATTTTACAACTGTATTGCATGTCACAGAAAGCACAACTGCAGGTCTATCCAGCCTTTGAGTGCAGAACTCACAGCACACACTAGTTTCAATCATCATTCTCAAGTCACAAAATGATCAATATTCTGCCTCTGCCCTCAGATATGTATCTAGTCCAACTCAAGTGCGTCTGGAGTTGAACCTGGAACATCCCATTCCAGGCCGAGCGTTCCTTTTCAGGTCAGCAGACGTTCATTGTAACTGTAAAGTTCAGAGGTAATACATGTGCCGCCCGTCTGTCTGAACAGGGGCTGCAGTGACGCATATACATTTATGCAGCCCCCCCCCCCCCCCCTCATCTCCCCGCCACCTAACAGACTGCACTGACCGGAGAAAGGGGGAGGGGGCGGTTGGGGTAGAGAGAACTGAGGCATATTATTCCACGCTCTTATCTAACCTGTGGTTCGACCTACCAGCGTCTGATGGTGAGGTCTGCTATGTGTCGTTTGATAACGCGATGTGTGTTTGACATGTTTTCTGGTCGTTTTATACAAGACCACCCGCTCTGCTGTGAGCCCGCCGCTTCATGCTGTATCCCTTCCACAACAACAGTGTTCGGGCGTTCATCATTGTAACAGACGTAGCAGCGACTTTCTTCAAACCTGTGCTTCAGTTCCCGCCTCATTACATGAGGCGCAGGCATATTCTCACGTGGTGACAGGGCATGCGGATTCACACACAAAAAAACCCTTCCGCTGACCTCGCCTGTGCGACTGTTTCTCCGCCCCATCTATTGTCACTTCTCTGCTCCCGGAAGGGGGAGGTCGCCATACGTTGTTCACTCAGACAATGGCGGAGCGCCGCCCACTGCCGCACAGACAAAACACACGGACTATTTTTCTCACGGTGTTGAACATATTTGGCTTACCTGTTCAGCGCGGCAGGATATGTGCCCCCGGCTGGTGCCCTGTCTGAGTCGTGAGGTTACGTATCACCTGTGTGTGTGTGTGTCTGAGTCTGCCTGCTTGACGCAGTTCCTTGGCTGTGTTGTGACAGGCCGGCTTCTTCTTCCCGGGCGCGCTCTCACACACACAGTCACACACGCACACAAGCGGCGCTCTGACTCCTTGGCAGACAAGCTGGGTTCAGCTGAGGACGAGGCGCGCGCTGCTGCGGCAGACAAGGAAGCAGGGCCGCGAGCCAAGGCATCGCTCTCCAGAAGGCGGGAGATGACTCGGCAAAGAGCCTCGCGCTGGGTGGAGGGGCTGGCGCGGCAACTCAGCTCATAGACCGTGCCGACGATGCTGAAGGCCAGACCCCTTCATGGCCGTTCGTTTCTCTTAATGTGAAACTTAAATGTATTTGGCAAGTGCAGCTCTAGAAAAGTGTAAAGTTTTTAAATAGAACGTATGTATCGAAGGGCTATTAGAGAGGACTATTAGTGTATGAGGAATACGCAGCCCCTCACAACTTCTTGCTCTTTTCGTTAAACATTGGAACAAATCGCAGCCTGGTGTTGGTTTCCGACGCACTATTCATTGTATTGGCAGGGGTACAAAATTCACAGTGAAGACAAGTGGTCATTCTCATTTTATTACCAGAATGGAAGGGCTGCGCTCCCCCCACCCCCAAGTGTGATGATGTCACCTAGTTTTTATTCAATGGCAACATTTTAGTCTGTTAAGAGGGAGAAGGTGGTGCCAGTAAACCTTCAACAAAGCCGGTGGTTTTTGTATAGTGAAAAGGTTTTCTAGAGTCCACTAACACACAGCAGCAGAAGAGGGAGATATTTGCGTGGTCACAAGCTCCTTTGGCGGGTAACGTGGGGCATGTTGAGACCCTGGTGGACATTATGAAGAACAGCGGGTAGAAAGCAATATGGTTTGTAGTCCAATTTCTACTGGGTTTTGGTGTTATCCAACAAGATGTTTAGTGAAATGTTGAAGGAATTATTGGTTTATGAGCATTTGAATTAAACAGCAATGGGCCATTTTCCTTGAGGGCTTGGGTATCATATTCTTTTAAAGATTATTGTACATGGGAGTTGTGAGGATCAGTCTACCCAGGAATTTTGGATCATTTTGTTACAAATAGTGCATTTTAATTTACTTTTTTACCCTGGACATTCGTCAAAAATTAGAATAATTTATTACTCACTGCACAAAGGCTTTGAGGGTCACCTTCAATGCATTTTGGTGAAATGTTGCGAATAATTAATAACATTTTATATCACGTGCAGAAAGATTGGTCAGAACTGTAAAAGGTTTAAGAACAATTTTACTGGACTTAGAAAGTTAACTCCAATGATAATTTAGGGAATATTAAAACAAAATGTGTAATTCAAACAGTGTCAGACCAGCAGCTTTGGTCAGAGTTGGGCATTATTTCAAGGTCACTCTGCTTGGGGCCTAATTGATATTGCCTAAGCAACTTGCGGTATGGTACATCATACAGCAGAATGGCTGGTAAAATGAGTAAGTATTCCCAAGACCACATTACAGATTGGGAAGGATTTCTTCATCCTATCACACAATTAAACAAAGTGTTGATGAGATGCATCATACAGATGTGGTGATGCTCTCTTAACAGTTTATTGCACATTAGAAAATTACCATCTGCGATTTTGTTTTTGACTTTATGTTGTGTATTTTATTGTTGGCCTACTTATGTTTTTGGGAGTTTTGCCTCACATATTTCCTTTTTGTTGTGTATAGGTCCACTTTGTCAGTTTGGATTAGTTCAGTTTGAATGAATTTCGATCAAAATGTAGAACTAAGTAAACTGGTGTAACCATTGAGAATATCCAATAAAATAAGTATCAACGGTTTTTTAATTGTCCACTGTTTAGTGACGATTTCTACTATAAGTTTATGGGGATTCCTCTAGTCTACGCTCATACTCTTGTTTGATGAAGAGGAACCTTGTTTTTAATTAGTGACTAACTCTGTGTCTCTACTGACGACGTATGGATGTGATAATCTATATGGTTTGTGATGTAGTTGTGCTATAATCTGATATTTATCTAAATATGTTGTTATTCACAGACCTGAAGAAGTTCTTTCATGAACAAAACACATTGGCTGTGGCTGTATTGGGTTTTATATTTGCAATGCAATAAAGAAGACTCTTACAATATTCTAACAACTTTCTTTTCACCTATTGGAGATAATGGATTTAATACACATTGGACTCTTTAACTGAGTGCTCCTTGATTGATATGTATGGAAATATTCATTGTCTCATTGATATTGTGTACTTTTTGCATTTTGAATGGCGTTTTTTTTGTTTTATGATTAGAATAGAATATATTTTGTTAACCATTGAGTAGGAAGTACATGTTATGTTTGTTTGAATTTTCGTTTAAAAAATATCTTTTTTCTAGCAGTGATTTAACAACACCTGCTGTATTAATGAATTGTGCATTTTTCAGATATAGAGAAAAGTTCTTGTCTGTTACACTAGGCACATAAGGATTCTTCAGCAAGGAATTTTCAAAGGAATGTTATAGTCAATGGTGCATTTTTCAAAATCTGCGGAAACTAAGGGGTAGAATAGACCAAATAAGCACATATACATCAACCAATACCTTTCACACCAAAGATTAGTATGCTAAAAGGTAAAACACCTGAGAGAAGGCTATTCCAAAACTGAATATTTCAGAAACGTAAAGTTGGGTCAGAAACTTGTAGAGACTTTTTTAATGCAACAGATGTGGACATGTGTAGAAACTAGTAACAGTTCCTCCATTGAGCCCAGGATAGACAAACATACATCTCGCTCAGAAAGTCATCTTGGCAAGTTACAAAAACATTAATCATTTATTTATTTATTTATTTATTTTGAAGGTTTTATAGAGCGCGAACAAGATCCTTGCGGATATCAGAGCGCTTTCCAGTATTCAGAGTTGCATAATACATAGGGAGAAGTAAGACAAATTATATAGGTAATAAAGTAGGGGTAACATGCGCAAGGGATAATAGTACGAGTGCAAAGTACAAATCGTGGGGAGGAGAAACATGGGATAATATTGAAACAAAGAACAGGAACTGTAGTAGAGAGCTTAACGTGAGTATCTCGATTTATTAAGTTCCATGGCAGGATATCGTGCCTAGGGAGAATGGATGGACCCCCCAATGCGGGAAATATTGTTCTTCAGATTTGCTTAGCGTCTAGTCAAGTAAATTTTGCCATGAGGATCGCTTTTACTTCCTTTTTGAAGGAGACGGTGGAAGAGTTCAATCTGGTTTAGGGGGGAGAGAATTCCAAATCCTAGATGCCATTCCAGAAAAGGTTCTTTTATATGTTTTCTTTTTGTTGAATCTTTGAGGTTTTAGAAATAGGTTGTCGGCACCCCTGGAGGTCCTAGACCCGCCGGAGATTGTCAATTTCTGGGCAAGGTAAATGGGAGCCTTGTGGTATAAGGCCTTGTGTGTCATGCACGCTATTTTTAGATGAATTCTAGCTTCAAGCGGGAGCCAATTCAAGGATTTTAGATCAGGGGAGACGTGGGAGCTTCTTTTTGAGCCCGTGATGAGTCTTGCTGCAGTGTTTATTGAGGCTCTCAGGGTAGCTGTGATGACTTTTGGGAGGCCGCAAAGAGAGACACTTCCATAATCCACCCACGGGATAACTAGCGCTTGTACAGCTATCTTGAAGTCATTGGTTGGCAGGAAGGGCTTTAGCATCCTCAAAGTGTTAATCTGGAAGTTTGCTCCCTTTGTGGCTTTGCTAATGTGTTTCTGCATAGTGAGATTGCTGTCCAGGGTTATTCCCTAGGATTTTGCAGAGTTAAAGATGGTAGGTTGAACGTTAAATGCTGTGATATGTTGGATTAGGTCTTGCATAAAAGGGAGATTAGCAGGTGGAGTGATAAGTAGGAATTCAGTCTTTAGAGCGTTCAATTTGAGGTGGTTTTCTGCCAACCAATTTTGGGTGTTCTTGAGTGTGGCATTAAGCCGTTTAATGTCTTCTGAGGTATTGATCTTAAGATAAAGTTGTGTATCGTCAGCGTACATATGATATTGCACGTTAAACGCCTGTAGCATTTCAGTGAGTGGCTCCATAAACAGGTTAAAAATTGTCGGGGATAGTGAAGACCCTTGTGGGACGCCCAACCTTACTGGGACTGGCTTGGAAAGGTTGTGGTTGATCTTGCATTGTTGTGTGCGGTTATGAAGAAAAGAGGAAAACCAGTTTAATGCTACTCCAGACAGACCCATCCTAAGTTTGAGAAGATCTATCAGATTCTCATGTTTGACCGTATCAAAGGCTGAGGATAGGTCTAGAAGAACGAGTAGGCAAGATCCGTTCTGGTCAAGGATTTGTAGCGCATTATCGATGATGTGAGTCATGGTTGATTCCATGCTGTGACCTGTTCTGAAGCCTGATTGGTGAGTGTTAAGAAGGTCAAAGTGGTCAATATGTTTAGTTAGTTGTTGGTGTACACATTTTTCAAGTAATTTGGCTAATGTAGGGATATTGGCAATAGGGCTATATGATTGCAAACCCCTGGTCCTAGAAGATATAACTAATTCATTCAGGAGCAGAATTGAGCTGTGGCAAACTCAACCGTACTTTAGATCAACCCACTGAAGCAGAATCTGGATTTCTAGAAAATAGTTGTCACCCCATTATCCAAATGCTTTGTGCTCAATTACAGAAGCAGGTGATCAATGTTAGAGACTCGAAGAAGGCACAAACAGACATAATTAATAAAATAAAATCAAACTTGGACGCTATTGAAAGACAAATTTGATGGACACTATTGAAAGACAAATGATGAATGCAATGAATTGAAGCAAGAAGTTTCAGCAGTAGGGGATGCCCTTGTCTCTCATTAAACCTCCATGTTTCAGTTACAGAAAGCTGATCTTGAATAAAACCGAATTGGAAGGGCTGAAAAATCGATCATGCAGATCAAATTTGGGACTGGTAGAGATCCCAGAACTGTATGTGAACACAGACGACTTGAAAAAGAGAGAGCAAACCGAATTTCATAGATCAGTTCTTGAAGAATCACATACAGATCTTACAATTACCAGAGGGTACCCAGTGTCATTTACCCCTCCCAAAGATGTAGGCAAACTGCAAACTATAGTGGTCTACTTTCAAGACTCAGGGCCTGATTTAGATGTTGGTGGGACTGCGGTGGAGTGAGCTCTTTTGGCAGTCTTCCCTCACACTGACCTGTCGGTTAGCCAATCCGATTTAGATGCAGCTTTACAATGGGTGAGAAGACCGCTGCAGTCCCACTGATTCCACCAGGACTTTGCTTCCAATCCCTTTCGCGGAATGGGCTGTAGGGGGCTGCGGCAGGACTCCAGCCAGGATTACTGCAGTCGGTATTTAGTTCTGGCTTGTTTCGGAAGGAATTTCAATGGGAATCCCTCCTACTTCGAGTCAGTGGAAATGGACAAAACCTTTTTTTGCTGTTCAGGTTGCAATTTCCCTCTCTTCTCCTTTATCCAGGTCCCACCTGTCCTGCTGCACCTTGATGGACCTGCACCCCTTTTTGACGGACTGTAATGTAAGAGTTGGTAGTGTGTGCAGATATACATTGCATGGTGTGTGTATGTTGGTGGGGTGCAGTGCAGAATGTACACATAATGCACTTAACAGATATCCCACAGACACATATGTACACCTACACAACATAAGTGATTTAAGTAAAAAGGCCAACAGGAACATCCAGATCTGCCCGTCGGGACCCCGCCGTCAGATTGGCAACAGCAGGTGGTTCACAGGATAGAAAACTGCCGTTGTGGTGGTCTTCTGTCTATAGTGTATAAATCTAGATAGGGTGGGCAGACTCCCGTCAGCTCAATGATGTTTCCAAGACCGCTGCTGCAGCAGGCCGGTGGTCGGGCCGACGAGATCTAAATCATGACATTAAGAATTAAAGAAAAAATGTACCCAAGGCAATTCAATTAAAGTCTATTGGTACAGGGGCTATTGCTTTAAAAAGTTTTCCAGATATTTCTTTTGAAACTTCTAAATGACACTGGGAGTTTAAACCAGTTTCAGAGAAGTTCTGAGCGCCTGGCACTAGCAAATCCTATAACATGTCAGATTGAAGATCCTATGATCAGATCTTTTCATACAGTGTTAGAAATATCTGAAGCGGATTCATCGCTGACCACTATCCGGGGCTCTAGAAAGAAATAACCTGAAACATGGAAGCAATATAGAGACTGAGCACTGTGAAACCATAGGGTATACATTTGCACAGTCAAAAGAAGAAGAACATTGCAAGCATTAGTCTGCTTAGTCACTGGGAAAAAGGCACATTCAGATTGTGAGGGCAACATGAGTGGAAAACATATGATGGAGGGAGGGAAAATAGAGTAGGACACATTAGAGTGATGAAGCAAAAAAAAAAAGGGAGCACGAGTAAACTGAGAGACAGTGATCTTTATACTCAACATTTAGAAAATAGGATTAAAAATATTAGCATTAATAAAAAATTCTTTAGGAGTATAGCATTAATTAACCAGTCAGGTAAAATATATACAACAGTAACTACAAAAGGAAATATTGAGCACAGACAATAAAGCAAATCTGATTTCAACAGGGTTAAAAAAATATTCTTTTAACATAAATGGATTGAATAATCTGACAAAGAGAAAGGCAGTAAAATCCTGAATTGTTTTTCATAACCCCTATGTCATCCTACACCAGGAAACATATATTCTGAACACACACATTAAAGAGTGTGGAATGCTGAAAAACTGGACTCAACCCAGCTTCATCAATGCCGTAACAGCAGCTAATAGAGGGGTGACTATGTTCCCATAGAAAAAATATAGAAAATACACAATTATTAGACAGAGAAAGGAGGTCAGTGATTATGGGTTGACTGTATGATTAACTCCCATTTCTTGATAACTGTTCCCATTGAAGATGATCAGTTGTTCTATGAACATTTGCTATTGGCATTAGTCCCTTCAAGTAATTCAATAATAATCAGAGGAGATTTTTAATTTATTCAATATCCATACTTAGATACGGTTGGAGCTGGCCCTTTTCGCAGGGTTACCCCCAAATGTTTTGCTTTTTCCTCTTATTTTTTCCTGACCTGCTGTTGTTGGTTTTAGTACTCTGGGCACTTTACCACTGCTATTCAGTACTAAACTGCATATGTTCTTTGTGAAATTTGTATTATGGATTGGTAATTCCATGATTGGCATATTTGATTTACTGGTAAGCCCCTAGTAAAGAGCACTGAGTGTGCCAGGGCCTGTAAATCAAATGGTACTAGTGGGCCTGCAGCACAGATTGTGCCACCCACACGAGTAGCCCTGTAAAGGTAACTCAAACCTGCCTCTGCAGTGTCTGTGTGCAGTGTAGTACTGCCATGTGGACTTGGCAAGTGCACCCACTTGCCAGGCCCTAACCTTCCCTTTTCTTACATGTGAGTCACTCCTAAGGGAGGCCCAAACTACCCCTGGGGGCAGGGTGCGTGTATGTGAAAGGTAGGACATGCCCTAATGAATGTGGCATATCCTGATAGTGAAATACTGTAAATTTTGTTTTTCACTATTGAATGGCTATCTGGTCCGTACAATAGAATGGAAGTTTATTTATGATATCTTATGAATATAACTTCCCATTGGGACTAGATAGGAAGATACAGTTTAGTATGCCTGAACTCAGAATGTTAAAATGCATCTTTTAGTGAGGGTGATTTTTACATTCTGTGTTTGAAAATACACATTTTAGAAAGTAGGTATTTTCTTGCTTAGCCATCCAGTGTGCCTCTGCTAGGATGTGTATTGACTGTCTGACTTTGGAGTGACAGGGGCTGGGGATGTGCAGTGGCTCCAGAGAGTCGGATGAGTCAGGGTTGGGCTAAATAGAACTGGGCTGCATTTAGAGTAGGGGGAGGAGATTTCCTTTCACCTGAATGTGCCTGGTCTGCCTTCAACAAAGCTGTCTCCACCTCCTGCCAGGAAGCTGGGCCAGAGAGTACATAACTGGTTTAGAATGAATGAATGAATGAATGAGGGGTTTCTTGTAACGCGCATACTTAGCCCGGTGGGCGTCAAGGCGCCTAGATCAAATACAGAAGCTTACATCCTACCTGGTCCTATTCTATCATAAGTAGGCCTTCTTAAAGAAATAGGTTTTTAGAGCCTTTTTAAAAGACTCGATGGAGGGGAGAGTTTTTATTTCCGTGGGGATGGAGTTCCACAGCTGTGGAGCGACGACGGAAAAGGCTCTGGCTCCCCATCTGACGAGTTTAACACGGGGGACAACTAGTTGACAAAGTCCCGCAGAGCGAAGGCTTCTTGTGGGGACATAACGCAGAAGAAGGGAACCAATAGCACTAGCAGGACCATCCATCAATGCTCTGTGGGTAAGACAGAGAATTTTGAAGGCGATTCTGTGCTGTACCGGAAGCCAATGAAGCTCCTTCCTGGCTGAGGTGGCAGAGGAGGCTTTAGGAAGATCCAAAACAAAACGCGCTGCAGCGTTCTGAAGAATCTGCAGACGGTGGATCAGACCTTTGTTGGCTTCCATATACAGGGAGTTGCAGTAATCCAGCCTTGAACCTACCAGGGCGACTGCAACCTGTTTACGCGCCTGGGGGGAGAGGTACCCACGGATTTTATTGAGTACCCGGATCACACCACAGCAAGTGGCCACGGTCCTGTTAACTTGCAGGGACATAGAGAGCGAGGTGTCAAATACCACTCCAAGATTTCTGGCAGATAGGGAGGGAGTGGGGCAGGTGCCAAGGGAAGTGGGCCACCACTCGCTCGACCATAGATTTTGGTTCTTCCCAAAGATCAACACCTCGGTTTTTTCGCCATTTAGTTTAAGGGAGTTTATAGTCATCCAGTCTGCCACACACTGCATGCATACCCTAAAACTAGCGGCAGATGTACTAACCGAGGTGTGAGCAAGAGAGACCATAATCTGGGTATCATCTGCGTAGGATACCACCTCCATCCCCTGAGATTTAATTAGTCTTGCACAGACACTCTCTGCTTGAGAGAACAAAGGATTTTGTAGTATAAATACTGGGGACCAGACCCCAGAACATTAAGTCTCTTTTGGACCAAGAACACTGGCAAGAAGAAGAGCTGGTGAAGCTGTGAGAAGGACCTACCACTTTGAAGAGAGCTTTGCTGTGTTGGCCTGCAGTGGCTACTTCTGGCTTGGGCTGTGAAAGGACTGAACTGAACATTCTGCAACTTCTTTATTGAGTTTCTCCAAGGGCTTGAGGTAGAGCTTGCCCTCTGTTCAAGAAGTCTCAGGAATAGCAAATACTTCAAGTTCTTCTGCTATCAGCACTGGGGATTGTGTGTTTTGTGCTGCAACAGAAGAAAAAGCAACCTGATGCAGTCTACGATGCTGCAGCTGACTCCGTGTCCTGAGGGCATCGCAGAGTGCACCGCTGCACTTTGCCCCGCAACCCTGGTCTCACCGATGACGCCACCCAATGCTGTCACCAAGCCACTGCTTGCACCGCGACCTGTGGGTACCCCACATCGCACCACCTCGCTTCACACTGCCACCTTGGTATCCCCAATGACCTCACTCTCCACGGGCATCGATGCTGCTGCTTGCACCGTGGTTCGAGGGCACCGCTTGTAAGTTACACAATGCAGCGTCCTCATCCTGCACTGCAGCCATGGCCATCAACGCCAGCACCATCGACTCCAATTCGTCAGCCGACGACAGTGCTTCAGCACGGACGACACCACAGCTTGCACTTTGACCTGCCAGCACCACGACAAGCACTGCATAACTTCGCACCACAGCCCTGGTCTCACCAACAGCGCTGGACAAGCGTCACTGAGCCGCTGCCTGCATCGCGATTTGAGGGCAATGCACGCCGCACCGTTGCATTTTGCACCGCAGCCCCAACTACTGCTGATACTCCTGACTTTAACCGTGAGGAGTTCAATCTACAGTGCGTGTGACGTCAAGGGCCTGACGACTCCTGCACCGAGCTCTGGCACTGATGCCTGCGGACGGCAGGTATTCGGGGCCCATCAAGAGATTGCCAACACCCCACATTTCTAAAGGTACTGTTTTGCTGGTCTTCCCGACACCGTAGTTGGTCCGTGACGCCGCAGTCAGCCGGAACTGTTTGGATTTGTTGCTCACGACACAGTGATAGCCCCAGATGGAGCTATCAACTTCAAGGAACTGTATTTCAAGTCTATTTTGACTAGTGAAGGTTTCTGAGAACTGTATGGTGGATTTTTATACATTTTTGGTCTTGTTTTGGATATATAAAAATATTAGATATTTTTCTAAACTGGTGTGGTGTCCTTTTCTAGTGTATTCACTGTATTACTGTGGGTTATGTGCAAATGCTTTACCCACTGCCTCTAAGATAAGCCTGACTGCCCGTGCCAAGCTACCCATGGGGTGAGCAGGGGTTATTTTAAGAGTGGAAGGGTCGCTACGTGGACAAAGGTGCAAACACTTGCTGACTAGAGACCCTCATTTCTAACAAATACATACAACCCACATTGTAAACAGAATACTTTCTGCCCAGTAAAAATATAATGAAAGACCTTTATTATCCTTTATGAAGGAGTAATCCTGAGAAAAATTAATATACTCTTTTCTCCAACAAATATAAAATAGCTGCACAATTAGATTTCATTCTTCTCTCTAAACCTTTACAAAATAGTAATGTGTTAAAGGTTCTGTGGGAAATTGGGTTGTTGGCTTAGTGAGGTGTGAACCCTTGTCAAGCAGCAACCACGATCCTTGTCTGTATAAGTCAGAAGACAGCCCCAAATTAACCTGTGCTCAACTGCCTGGTAGCTTGGCACAGAGCAGCCAGGCTTAACTTAGAGGTAATGTGTAAAGTATTTGTGCAATACTAAATCAGTGAAAACACACAAAAAGATCCCACACCAGCTTTGAAAAATAGACCTTAATTTAATAAAGAAAACAAGACTAAAAAGTAAATTCAATCAGTAGAATCGGAGTTGCTTACATTGAAATAATATGCTGTAAAATAGTGCCTACAAGCATATAGCGCCAACCAGGAATATCTGGTCATGCTGTACCAGGTGAAAGTCAAAGTTCAGGACGACTACATTGGAGCATGGGTTAGATACAGTCACAGATCACTCCCACTGTGAGAGCGTTGCTGGTGGTGATCGGCATGGCGCAAAGAGTAGGCCGAGCGTCGCAGACATGCGAGCTGGAGCATCACATTGGTGGTCCTCTGTGCGGGGATCGATGCTTGCTGTCTGAAGAGACGGGCTGGCTGTGGCTCATGTTGAACTTAGGTGCAAGCGACATGGTTCTGGTGCCAATGGGCCTGTTCGCAGTCAAAAAAGGCCCAAGTTCTTGACTTTATGAGCCCGTTATCCACACCAAGGGTCCAGGACCTGAGGTGCATCCACTTGGGGTTAGAAACTCACTGCAGCGGTATCCAAGAGCTGCTTTATGTCCCTGAGGTTCAGATCTGGAGGTCTGCAGATTAGCCCTTGGAGCCATTCTGGGGTCCTTGGTTCAAGATAAAGCTGCTGGTCCAGTTCTTCTTCTTCCAAAGTCACGAGGACACCAGGCAGCAGGTCAACACAGCATGACAGCAGTTCTTTTAGAGCAGCACTCAAGCAGAGTCGCTGTCTTTTTGGCAACAGAGCAGTCAATCTTTCCGGCAGAATATCCAAAGGTCTAGAAGTTACTGAAGAGTTTCTGTCCAAGGTTCTTTTTTTTAATACACAGTTGTGCCTTAGAAGTGGGGTGAAGCTTCTAGAGGCTTGCCTTTGAAGTGCACAGATGCCCTGCCTTCCTGGCCCTGGCTCCATCCTAACTACAGGGGGTATGTAGCCCTTTGTGTGGAGACAGGACACAGCCTATTCATGTGTAAAATGGGGCTGGGCCCAACTCCTTTCCCGTTGATGGCCCATCCAATCACAACCAAGCTGCCCATTGTGTGTGACTGTCTAGGAGGAATACACAAAGCCCAACTATCACCCATACTTAGTCATGTGATTCAGAGCTGCTCTGCAGACACCAAATGGCTAAGGAAATAAAATGCCAACTTTCTAAAAGTCGCCAAAGCTTAAGGAGTTAGGTCCCGGGACGTGGGGGGGGGCTGGACCCTTTTTCAAAATCATACATATACAACTTGCTCCCCTCACACTTCTTTTCTGCTTGATAATTTAAAGCACATAAATCAGGACTACTTCTGAATATGTGGGTTTATTTAGTTTCACCCTTTACTTTTCAATTTCAAATACAAAAATTCTTTTTATAGCATGTTTGAAAAAGACACGCAACATGTAACACTAAATGACAAATATGCAAAACAAGAATTACCAACACATTAATTTCAACACATCAAATTAAACAAACATGAAACATATATGCACATTATTTTCATATGGCGGCAATTGTTCAAATCATCGAGTTTAGAATGCCGATATCAAAAGATACTCCTTTCTATTTTCTGTAAGGTCATTGAAGGACAAAAAAGTCTGAAAAGAGGGCCAAATGGATACAAATAAATGAGTCCAAATCGCAATTAATCCTGTTTCTTTCGTGGCCTTCTTAATGCCGACGCGTTTCGAACCCGTTAATTGAATAAACGGGATCTCGTCAGGGCCTTGTCACTTCTGTATCTTTATATTCTGTAGCTTTGTATGTAGCCGGGTTCAAACAGGTTCACCAGCCTTCTTACTTTGTTTCTGTCTCTGGGAACCCTTTTTTCGAACACCGCTGCTCCTTAAGAAATGTCCTCTCTCCACCTGATTTTCTGTCTTCAGTTTTTTGTTTGTTCTCTCTGGCTTGTGCTCCCTTAGAGGGGCGTCCCTCGGCAAGCGTGGGTTTGCTCTCCTGGCGGGGCGATACCGTGTATCTTTTTTGTCCTTCAATGACCTTACAGAAAATAGAAAGGAGTGTCTTTTGATATCGGCATTCTAAACTCGATGATTTGAACAATGGCCGCCATATGAAAATAATGTGCATATATGTTTCATTTTTGTTTAATTTGATGTGTTGAAATTAATGTGTTGGTAATTCTTGTTTTGCATATTTGTCATTTAGTGTTACATGTTGCGTGTCTTTTTCAAACATGCTATAAAAAGAATTTTTGTATTTGAAATTGAAAAGTAAAGGGTGAAACTAAATAAACCCACATATTCAGAAGTAGTCCTGATTTATGTGCTTTAAATTATCAAGCAGAAAAGAAGTGTGAGGGGAGCAAGTTGTATATGCATGATAACTTTCTAAAAGTGGCATTTTCAGAATTAAAATGTAAAACCTGACTTCACCATACATTAGGATATTAAATTAGGATTCCAGAGACACTACATATGAACTGAATATCTCTTCCCATTTGGAAATTACACTTATTAAATGTATTAAGTCAACCCTAATGCTATCCTATGGGAGAGATAGGCTTTGCAATATGGAAAAACAACTTCAAGGATTTTTCACTACCAGGACATTTAAAACTTAATAGTACATGTCCTACTTTATATATACATTGCACCGTGCCCTCTGGGCTACCCAAGGCCTACTTTAGGGGTGACTTATATGTATTAAAAAGGAAGCTTTGGGCCTGACAAAATGTTTATTTTACCAGGTCGAAATGGCAGTTTAAAACTAGGCACACATGGGTGAAGCTTGACTGCTGACAATGATGGCTACCTAGTACCGGAGCTCTTGTCTGCCATGAACTACTAGAGAGTTTGAGGTGTCCAAGGGGGCCCTCTGTCCATACACTGCAGTGTACCATGCTCCTATCTTCTTGGGTACCCTCTGATGACCCTAGCAGCCTCTTTTAAAACCTCTGCAGGATCTGCAGGCTTGCTAGTCATGGCGCTCCAGAAAGAGGAGCCAGCACAAGTGAGGCCTTCCTGGCCTAGAGGATCAGCCCTGCTTCCTAACAATCGGTGCCTGCAGCTCTCAGAAGATGCCTTCAGTGATCCGATATTGGTTGGGGCTTGAATCAAGTTAAGAGACTACCATAGCCTCCCCCATCATCTCCACCTGCCCTGGCTGCATCGCCTTGCCTGGCAAACTGGATTGAGGAGGCACATAACTCCAGCAGGGGCCTCTTATGCTTCCCCTTCGTCCCTACCCTCCCTGTGGATGGAAGAGACTCCCCCAACACCACTGCAGCCAGTGGCTCTTGGAGGTGGGGCCAGGTTTACGGGGCCCGGGTGCCCGTAGTTTGCTGAGGATTACCCTGCTGCCTTTCACCTTTAAGGGGCCACGCACCCTGGCTCACGGTGCAGAACCTTCCATCGGGCACAGGGACAGCCCATGATTGCAGAGGCGCTGGCAGGTACCAGTTATCCTGCACCTACCTGCAGAGGAACTCTCTCTTTGGATTGGCTGGGACTCAGCACAAGGTGCTTAACCAGATTGTCAGATTTCTCTGAGCACCTGAATAGGAAGCAGTTGAACAGCCTGCTTGAGCTGCTGCTACCATTCCTCTGTGGACCGTCCTCATGCTGCGCTGAGGAGGTGGATTGCATTGACTGGCTGAGCATCACCCGCCTGCTGTCATTGACATAGGCCTGACCTGTTATGGTTTGCTATTGCTCATTGACGGATGGCCTCCCTTTCCTACCAGTAACACAGTCGCATATCTGCCCCGATGGACTCCATGCACCTCCCTTCACTCTACCGGGCTCACTCTTGCAGCCTCCCCTTGGCTAAGACCCCCACCTCTTCTAGAATCTGTGGCCTCTCCATGCCTTCCTGCCCCTAGGGCCCCTTATCTGTGACCAGCTGGCCTGGGGGTCCCTCTTCTGTCTTACAATCTCATGCCTGGATTGCTGAATAATTGCTGATGGAGACAGAGTCCTCACTGCCCCTCTCAGCAGCCACTGCTCATGGCAGTCGGAAAAGTGTCCCACCAGCTGCTCTTCACAGAGGCTGTTTCCCAACATAAACCCTCAATGTCAACACTGTGAACATGCTTGTATTAGCCGATGGACTGTATCTTACAAGCATAACGATGTACCACATGCTTGAACTAATGGATGCCAAGTTCACTGATCTCACCACAGATAAGAAATCCATCAGGATGAAATCAGGATGTTCCAGAACCGGATGGATGGAGTGGAGAATCACCTTGCTGCATTGGAATTGTGGGTGAGAACCATAGCAGACTGGGAATCTGAGCATTGGCACCGTTGCCACAAGGCTGCTGGCTTGGAAGATAGGAGCTGGAGGGATAATATCTGTTTTTTATGCTTTCCAGAGAAGGTGTTACAAGATGACACAGGTCGCTTCCTCTGTGATCTCCTACCATGCCTCGTGGGATTGTCAACTTGTTGTTCACCTTCCCTAAGATCCAGTGTGCCCACCACATCCACAGTTACAGGCCACTTGATGCTGTCAAGCCTCATCTGCTCATAGCATGGTTCCTACGACACCCCCAAGCCATGAAAATTCCAATCAGTGCCCGCAGGCATAGTCCCTACTACTACAAATGGCATTAAATCTTCATGGCATGGAATTTCTCCAGGGTGAGCATCGACAAGCGACACACTTTCCTGGCCTTGCACACAACCCTGTGTAAATGGACATCAAATATGGTCTGCATGAGTCAGCTCGCATATGGATCATTATGGATGGCAAATTCACAGACATTTTGCATTCGGAGGACATGAGAAATTTTCTGGACTCCCTGCAGTAATCTACCATGGACACAGCCCTCCTCCGTGGTTCCTGGTTGGGATGTCCCTGTTGGGGCTCCCAAGCCCTCTTGACAATCCAGACAACTGGGTAGGGCACAGAAGAGGATCCTACAATTCCACTCCCAAAGTAGGAAGGACAGAACTATCAGGAAAATGATGGAGCTTACCCAGGAAGTGGACAGAGACAAATCCCAATCCCATTAAAAATGTCCAAGGCCCCTGGATCAGCAGGTGAAGATTACCAGGTGACCCCTTGGCACCCTGCACCACTAACCGGATGAGTACCTCCAGTTAGTGTTTGTTGTTTTGGTTCCTTATGTCACTGCAATCTACACCCTTGTTTCCCTCCCCCAACTGTTCCTTGTTACCAGCTATGGCATGTTGCTATATGATACTCTCCGTGGCCTAATGTGCTTTGATGTTCTTTGTTGTTATCATGGTTCATGTGGTATTGGGATACAGTGAGGGGGTTTGTCAGGAGACCCAATTTATCACATGTCTTCCCCTGCTGTACCCACTTCTCCGCGCCCTTTGGCCTCCCTTAAAAACTCTGGCTGTTAGAGCAGTCTGTGAGGGTCCCACCCCGACCCAGTTATGACATGGCCTGCAGGTTCCTCTTCTCTGTTTCACACTCAACCTGCAAACCTTTCTATTTTACTCTCTGTGTCTGGCTGGGCATTTGGGGCCCTGGTATGTGTGCAGGTTCTAGCTCCTCTGTCTAAAGTGCTATTGGATCCTCCCTACCCTTCATCCCTCTTCTACACAGGGAGCCCGCGCATTCCCCTTTACCCTATCTTTTCTGTACCCCCTTTCATGTCCCACCATCTCCTTCCACTCCTCTTCCTTTCTGTCTCTCCCTTCCCCCAGCCTCCCCTCATTGACCCTACTTCATGCGGCACTGACCTACCATCTGCGTAGTTCATCTACCCCCTTCTTCCTTGCCGCCACCCGCTGACCCTGGTGTCGACACCCCTGATGATCCTGTCCTGGAATGTTCATGGCCTCGCCCACTATTTCAAGCGGAAGAAGGTCCTGGGTACCTGTACTCACAGCAGGCAGACATTGCCTTATTGCAGGCAACTCATCTTACTAGCCCTGAATTTGATCAACTCAAACACGATTGGGTTGGCAAAGTTACACATAGCATCCATGCCTCATGGGCGCTTCTCAAGGATGCTCCTCTGCGGCGTAAATGAAGGGTAGCCATCTTGATGGGCAAATCCTTCACCAGAACCATTGTAAAGACACGGACAGATCCGGAAGGGAGAAACGTATTTGCTTGCCTCAAGATCCTCAACAAAATCATATGCAGAGGGTTGATCTACATCCCCATAGGGACCAAGGTGACCGTCTTCTTCAGCCTCAACTATACCCTCATGGAACTGGCTTCTGTTGGTGACTGGAAAGGAAAGAAGCTGTAGATGCTGTACTTGACTGAGCTGGTCCAACTGATAGGGTGGCCAATGTGGACAGGGCCATTTTGTCTGACTTCTGGGAGGACTATGGTCTTCTTGACGTTTGGCGCCTTCTTCTTTGGACTGATAAGTCCTACACATACCTGTCCAGTGTATGGTACACAGTGCAGACTGAACTTCTTTCTTATCTTCCAATCTTTTACTTTAAAATTATTGGATGCCCATATCCTCGAAGAATCCCTCTCTGATCAGTCCCTGACCTGTCTTCAGCTGCACTTGGGACTGACTAGGCCCAGTCAGAAGCCTTGGTTTTTCAGCGCCCTCTTACTATAGGCTTCCCAAGAGAAAAACGCCCCTCCACTCTCATTTCCTTACATATCTCATTGACAATAAAAGGTCAGTAGCGTCCACATAGAAATGCTGGACAGAGGCAAAGGCCACTATTAGGGGCCAGCTCTTGTGAGATGCAACTCTACATAATAAGCAAAAGGTGACGCAATAGGCCACCCTGAAAGTGGGCACGCGGGACCTGACCTGGCTATACACTACCCACCCTACTGACCAAAAACTGGAGCAGGCAAAAAAAGAGCCTGATGATTTTTTCACCTCTAAGGTGGAATTCATGCTTCATAAGATCAGATGCCACCCCTACGAATATGGTGAGAAGGCCTGCAGTTTACTAATGGCCCAGCAAGTGGAGGCAGCTGCCACCATCCTGGCTTTTAGGGACCGAGCCGGCCACCTGATCATGCACCCCCAGGGGATAGAGGACACGTTTGTGGATTCTACAGGCACCTCTACACTCCGGAGGTTGCCACTGATGAGCCACACATTGCACGATTCCCTAGTATGGTCAGTCTCCAACAGCCGAATGATGAAGGGAGAGCCCACCTCTCTGGGGCGATCACCAAGGAGGAAATTGTGCTGGTGATCTCTGCCATTTCATACAGCAGAGTTACCAGAGAGGATGGCTTCCCATTGGAATTTTGCAAATGGACCTCCATTGATGTGGAATCTCTTGAGACAGCTTATAAGGAAGTGGAGGAGTTGGGAGGTTTGGGACTGATCTCCAATTGGGTGCTCACAACAGTGCTCCCCAAACCGGACAAGGACCCACTCTCCTGTGACAGCTATCAACCCATTTCGCTGCTGAATGATCATGTCAAGATCCTGGCAAGTGTTTTGGTGACCAGGCTCAATAAAGTTATACTT
This sequence comes from Lissotriton vulgaris, assembly GCF_964263255.1. Lineage (NCBI taxonomy): Eukaryota > Metazoa > Chordata > Amphibia > Caudata > Salamandridae > Lissotriton > Lissotriton vulgaris. Next base: position 408,284,942 of record NC_141697.1, on the reverse strand, counting down.
ACATTGGTACACCACACACAGGTTGGCTTTGTCCCTTGGCAGACATCTTGAAATCATCTGAAGACTCTGTCTCATGTCCTCTGGCTGTCCATGGACATGCCAGATAAGGTGCTTACCCTGTCGTTCAATGTTGAGAAGGCTTTCGACCACATAGAGTGGGGATACCTTTTTGCATCCTTTACAAGTTTGGTCTGGGAGACAACATTATATCACGAGTCTGCTGACTCATTGACAACCCTGGTATTCTGCCTTTATTGTGTGACTGTCTGGGAGGAATTTTCAAAGTCCAACTGCCAACTACACCCAGTCATGTGACCTAGGACAGACTGTGGCACCATTGGCAAAAGAAAGTAACATGCCAACTTTCTAAAAATAGCATTTTTAAATTTGTAATTTGAAATCTGACTTTACCATTAAAGAGGATTTTTTAAATTACAACTCCATAGTTACTAAAGACAAAATGCTCATCTGTCCCCAATCAAAATGTAAGCACCTTTTAAATGGAATAAAGCAGCTCAATATTATCCTACAAAAGAGGCAGGCCTCATAGTAGTGAAAAATGCATTTAGGAATGTTTCACCACAAGGACATGTAGAACTGACAAGTACTCGTCCAACCTTTTAATTACAATGCACTCTGTCCTATAGGCTACATAGGGCCTATCTTAGCAGGAACTCTTATGCAATTAAAGGGGAGTTTAATGCTTGGCAATGGGTTATATTGCAACGTCGATTTGCCAGTTTAAAACTGCAGTCAGGATGCAATGACAGGCCTGTGACATAATTCGCGTCCAGGAGGCAGAGCCAGCACAAGACGCGGAACACGCTTCCAACGCGGCCTGGGACTAATGTCCGCACCTCCTGAGGGAACCTTTTAGAAATTACCTTCAGGTTCACTCCATGTACACCCTACCTAGAGGTGACTCTTAAGAACCTTAATGGGTAAGACTATTATGTTGAATTGACCCATCTACGTCACAAATAGTGATAGTAGCTTTATACTGTGTTTGTTTGTTTATATGTCCTGACGAATGCTCTTAGACCCACGGGCCAAGAGAGCAGAAACATGTTGATGTTTTTTTGTCCTAATGACATATGCTAAGGATTCCTAATTATCCCCAGAGCATACCTATACAACCTTTTAATTAGTGGTCCAGCGATATGAATAAATAGTACTTAACCGCCTGGAAACTATTTTATTTTTATTTTTCACTTTCAGTGGGGAGACTCAAACTATCTCTGGATACTGCCACGATAAAACCAGAGATTGCCTCGGGTGAGGCTGGCAAGATACTAATTGTAAAACCCAATGACTGTTGCCATAACGTCTGTGTGGGGCGGAGAACAAGATATACCGCTTCTCGAAATACACAACGTTTATGAGGGTTTTTCAATATATCTCTTGGTATAAGTGGTCACAAGTGTCCTATCCACTTTTGATAAAATCTACCTAGTTCTGGGGAACAGATAGGACAGCTATTCCTCTTCCCTCACATTGATAAAAACTGTGACATAATTTGCCTACTTAAGTGGATGGCACAATACATGCTGCAGGCCTACTAGTAACATTCAATTTACAGGTCCTGGGTATATGGTATACCACTTTACAAGGAACTTATAAGTATATTAAATATGCCAATCCTGTGTGGGTCAATTTTGCCATGTTTAGGGGAGTAAGCACAAGCATGTTAGCATTGGTTAGTAGTGGTAAAGTGCAAAGAGGTCTGAGGCCAACAAAAAAATAATTTCTGCAAAATTGGAAGGTAAAAGACAAAAAGTTTGGGGGAAAGACTACCCTAAGCCTGACAGGTCTAACAGTTAAAAAACTTAAGAAAAGGTACTACAAGATAAACAAGAAAACATGATCAAATAATTGTCATAATTATTAAAACAGATACAAATGCTAATAAAAATGTATCAACAACCCTTTATCCGCCTAAGGATTCTACAAGCTTACAAAAAAGTGGCATATCTCAAGCTCAGTCTTTCTGACTGTAGCTTTATGGATTTAGAAATTATGTTGCAGGGTTAGTTTGTCGTCACAGTTGGTTGTTTCGTCTATTGTCTCCCCAAAAATATTTTCCTGGGTTTGACAGATGTTCACTCTCCAGTCTTCCAACCAACATTACAATGTTGATGTGAACTTGTTAAGTGGCATATAAGATGTTAGTAAGGACAGATGGCAGCTAATTCTGAAACTACAGAACTATAATATTTGGTTGTGTTGATCAGGAAGAGTGTAGTTGAGTGAGGCGTTCCACTTTTTCCAGGTTCTATAGTCTGACATCAAAACACACATGGTTAGATGATTCTTGGCCATTGGGTTTGCATTTACCGGGATTTAGCAAAATAAGTGAATATACTTTGGTGGTGCAAGGACGGTTTGTAGTAGATATGTTAGTAGGGGGGTAATAGGTGTAATGGAGTCACTGTTAAGCAGGCTGAATAACGGCATAAGGGGTTGAGAATAGGTGGGCAATAAAGCCAGAGTAGGGAGGCATAAAATAAGCTAGTAGGGCAGAGGTTTGAGAGGGGTGAGGGTATATGGGAAGGGAAGTTCATGGAGGAGATGTCGGGCAAGCGAGGTGGGCAAAATGTTAAAGAGGACATGTGTGGGTGGGAAATGAATGGTAGTGGTAGAAGCAAGTATAGAAGGCAAGGGGAGTTGGATTTTATGTGAGGTTGTTGTGGTACAGATGTATGCATGAGACATAGTGGAGGGTGGAAATTAGAGGGATGATTTGAGGAAATACAGGTGAGTGAAAGGCTACAGAATGATATGGAGCTAATGGTGTGAGAAATATAAGGGAGCATGAGACAAGGTAAATTGGTGAATGTGATAAGCTGGGGGAATAAATGTGAACCACTAGAGGTTATGTTACATAAATAAGGAAGGGGTATCTCTAAAATTGTTGAGGCTACAGTGACTGCAGCAAACTGGATTTTGGTGATAGATGTGGGAGGACACCGAGATTAGCATAGAATACTCGCTACCCACACCCTCAGCCCTCAAAGCCCACATTTATTGTGGCCAAAGACTTCGCCCATCTTATAATGCCCAAAGTGGGCAGGACTAGCTCCAGAAACCTTTATCCCATTAGATAGGGCAAAAATATTGACTCCAATGATCATAAGGCTGATCTCCTGTTAAATCTACAGGTTCACTACAAATTACAAGAGGCCTTTTCCTGCAACTGCCCAGGTGTCCAGTGGCAACTGGAACTGAACTGGACTCTCGTGCTGGCCTTTGTCTTCCCCCCAGCAAGTCCATGTAAGTGCCTCCCTTGAGGGAGCCTTAGAAGTGTTCTCCTGTGTTGGATTGGGAATCAAAGGTTTTAAGTCAGAAGGTAAACTCTTTGACCAAGACAAATCTGTTTAGTGTAGCTGACTTGCAGTGCAATTAAGTCAGCATCAACTAATAACTCAATTTCTTACAGAATGGTTGCATGCATGCTGTGTATATTAGTCCTCACAAAATATTTAAACAGAGTTTAGTTTTGGTTTTACACCTTGTACCTCGTCACACAGACTGCTTAGCCATGCTGGGAACACACATTGTACGTGCTACGCGGACTCCATCGTTTATCAAGGATCCCTTTATCCATACCCCGAGTGGACTTCACCGCCGTGACTGGCCCGCTACCTCATCAGTCACGATCTGTGACTTCATTCCGAGTTCCACGTATGACCTTGCTCTTCTATTGCTCATTTCATCGACATTGCGAGTTCTCCCCTCATAGGGAACCCAGCTGGGTCTCTCTGTGAGTATTGTTTCCCTTACTTTACACATGGTTGGCACCGTCTCACTTGAACTATGCGGTTAAGATTACAGAGTCTCCAAGCATCATAGGTCCTGAGGACCCCACATCCAATAAGAGGGTTGAAACGTCGTCGACAACTTTTGATGAAACAAACCATTGTTACAGCTTTTATTACTGTGCAAAATTACTGCTTATTTTGAAGAAATCACTCTCATGGTCGTTTTTAGTGAAAAACATGCATGAAACCTTGTAAATAATGTCACAATTTGTCACTTAAATTGCTGGGTTCATGATACACTTGGGACACTCCTTCACAAATGCGAATTTCTGTATATATTAGTTGATATACTGTTTGAATAATACATATGCTTATAACAAAACCTTCAGTGTAATTGGTCTCCCTCTCTTTGACATCTATGCTAACCCTATTTTATCGCAATTGCGCATTAGTATATGTATTTACCTATAGATACTAGCCCACAGGAACCACTGTTTTCTGTTATAATTCTGTCAGAAGGTGGCAGGCCTGGTAAGGGTTATGACCTGCAGGACCATCAGGTGCTCTATGGGCAAGTGCAGAGTTGTGCACATCGTAGCACTGGCACCCAGTGAGCACATCCAGCAGCATCCGACGCACTATTGGGCAGACATGCTAGACAGGGGATAGGATCTGCTATGTGTTAAGGTGAAGCACCTCACCTCAGTGAGTAATATCTTTGTTTATTAAAAATGCTAATATTTTTATTTTATGATCACAGGTAAGTTAAGTTTATGTGATGATTATATAGACATAAGATATAAGTTATAGTTAGCTCAGCTATCTATAACTGCTGAATTTCACGGGTTTTGTACGAGTGAACTGTGAGCCTAACTAGAATGTCTCTGTAACCTTTGTTTTTTTTCTCGGAATTTCTAAGGTTTTTTAAAAACTATTTTCTATCTATAACGTCCCTGTAACCTTTGTTTTTTTCAGTGAATATCTGAGTTTTTTTAAATCCTATTTCTTTTCACTAAACAGCCCTGTAACCTTTGATTTTTTCAGTGAATTTCCATGTTTTTTTAAGTAGAAATGGTCTTTGCAGAATGGTCTGGAAAGAAAGCAGAGCCTCTGACCAGCTCTCAGAAATCCAGCTGAGTAGGACTTAAAGAAAGTACCAGGGGGCTTCTTTGTCCCCAAGGTCCTTTAACATCCAAGAAAACCTTATTCCCCAACTACTAGTGTGCTAGGAGACTTGTTTGCAGAGTGGTGCATAAATAAATAAAATTACCAGACTATTTTTCTATACATTAAATGACAATAAATGAAAATGAAAATAAAATTACCGGTACTATTTTTCTATACATTAAATGACAATAAGAATAGCTCAATAAAATGAGAGGCAGAGTCCGTGGTATCTGAGTCATACGGGCTTTAATTAAGTGGCTCGAGTCACTGGACATCGGGTTCCATCACCACTAAGGTTCAGGAAGGGATATTCAACGTTTTATTAACATCACACATTATATATAGTAAAACAGTGCAATTGCAATGAATACAGTAGGTGTAACAAGTGAAAAGAGAGAGAGATAAGAACACATGGGCGTAAAAGAAGGCGTGTAAGGAGGCGTACACGTAGGCGTGCACTTGATGAGTCAGAGAAGTGTCACAAGTGGGTGTGTGCAAAGAGAAAGTTTGCAGGGTCAGCAGAAACCTTTACCACATATGCGCGAGCACCTGAGCATGACGTGGTATAGACGTGTAACTGGGGAGAGCTGGGGGGCTTGACTTTAGCACTAGTAGAGGAGTCTGGTGTCTGGGATGTCAGAATGACCTGCACCTATAGCATATCTGATATCTTGTGTTTGGAGGATGTGTTGTCTGAAGCGAAAGGTCTCTCGGGCAGAGGCCGTTCATTACTGAATGCTAGTGCGTGCATATGGTTCTTCATGCAATGTACGCGGGCCATGGGCCTACCATGGTAACGGGTTAGGTAAATCACTTGCAAGGAGACAGGAAGGCAGGGCCCTTTGCTCTGTAGCCGGGAATATGTTTACCTATTTCACTAGACTGGAATGTGTTTTTGCGGAGGCTGAGCAGATAACTGTAGGCAAAATACCGTCTTGGCAGGCAGGCCAGGCCGAGCCGGGCACCGCTCGGCTGGGCAGGAAGTAAGGTAGAGGTCAGGGATGCATACCTAAACTGCAGCTTTCTGAGACAGAAGAGGCTCGGAGCCTCAATTAAGGGCCTGGCTCGACTGAGCCAGAAAAACGTGGAAAACGTGTGCTTTGCGAGATTCAAAAGTGCACCATGTAAATGCATTGGAAACGTAGGCCTTAATGCGGAATCAGTACTTTATACATGGAGGGCTCACTAACTGACATGCTAACATTAGACGGAAATGCAAAGTCATTATCATAGCAAGCACGGGAAGGGAATTACAGGACATACATGGGGCACGGGTGCATGGATAGGGTGCGAGTGGGGGTCACACTGACTACCTAAAAATTTCTATTTCCTCATTCCCTCCTTGGCCCCTACTGCGCCCTTTAGGATATATCTATCTTCATGAGACCATCTATTTGTTCGTATAACATCATTTGCTCGTCTTTTTTCATTCGGGAACGGGAAAGTGAACGTGGACGGGGAATACAAGCTGTGGCGCACAAGCCGCAAATCGCTGGCCCACATTGTAGACAGAGACAACAACTGAATAATATGAGCAGTATTATTCCTAGGAATGACAGTACTTTCCATCCCCAGGCTGATATCACATTCCAGAGCCAACCAGACCAAGTCCAGGAGCCAGGATTCTGGTGCATCTGGTGAGCTATTTTATGAAGCCTTGTTATTGCTGCATATACTGATGGTGCGTTATTATGAATAAACACACAACAACTGGATCCGATCACTCTACAAGCCCCGCCCCTATCGCCCAGGATGACGTCAAGGACAAGGCGGTTTTGAAGAACAACAAGTCTCATAGCAGACTGTTCTTCGGTCAGGTTACCTAAGGCAAAAGTAGTTTCGTTCACTACTGCTTCAAGAGTTCTGGTTAACCTGCGTATTATTTTACTGTTCTGGACGGGACCTATGAACCAGAAGTATCCTTTAATGTAATCCTTATACTGGTCCCATGCTGACTCAGATAACAGGAGAAAGGTCTCTCTTGTGTCTAACATGCACAAGATGGGTATCTCGATGATAATTGGATGGGGCTAGAAAAACAGGTGGCAGTAGGAACGCAACATAACATGTTCCACCCCAATCTAAGGGCAGACGTACATAAGCTGTCTGACCACATATAAAATAGGAATGGCGGGAAGCTTTGAAAGTAGACTTTCCTTTATCACTGAATTCGACCACAGTATTACAATCACTGTGTCCTAGATGTACTGAACCATTCTTTCTAACGCATAATTCACCTTTCACTGGTAAAACTGTTATAAACGGCAAGTCCGAATTAGTCTCGGACTGAACGTTCAGAATCATGAGGTTAAGGGTAAAATTTCCTAATCCATACACTTCTTTTTCTAGATCGGTCCCTGTCCTTTGGGGAAGACCGTCCTTGTCTGGGAAACATGCTTTATTCATAACTGTATTCAGGTTCCCCCATATCCAATTGCCCTGGGAAACTTTGGACTTACTATCTAGGGAGGACATTAAAGTAAACCATGCCCCGCACGAACCATTGTGTGAAAACGGATAAGGAAAGAGGGGCAGAGCTCCCTTCATTTTCTGGTAAGGTGGGAGTCGGCCACACACCCAGCAATTTGTGACATTGCTGGTCTGATGAGAATGGTGTAACATACGGATAAAAGTGTTGTTGCGCAGTGCAAGTCGATAGGATAGTTCGTGTGGTGGCAGGTCGCTGAAAGTGTGCTCTACAGTGTCATTGAAAGAGGAATGTACATGTGAACCAAGAGGAGGAAAGAAAACATGTAGCATCAAGCTCATACATATAATCGATATACTCAGAAAAAACATAATAATCAAAGTGATAATACATCTGCTGTGCAGGTTTTTGCAATATTTTTCTCTCTTTTCGATTCGCCTATCTCTCTGACTATTTGGGTCTATCTCATACATGTCAGGAACCTGTCTAACCGCTTCACCCGAGAGGGACTTAAACAATTAAATGCTGCCTGACTTACTAGACCGTAACTTGGCTTTATACTCCTGCTGCGGAGTTTTCTCTAACAGAGGGAGTTTAGAGTCGTTATCAGAAATGTTCTCAGAAACCTTCGGGAACAGTCTTTGGAATCTGAGTTAAGTCCGTGGAAGCGTTTGACGTGTTGGGCATGTATCCAGCCCTTACGTCCTTCCACTTTCACTGCTGTCCTCGTGGTTAATAAAACAAGTTTTGGTGACTTCCAACGCGGCTCCAGGAGACTTGATCTGTCGAAATTTCGTACAACCACAAGGTCGCCAGGAACAATGGAGTGGTCCTTAACCTGGGTGTTGTCTGGAAAGGCGGCGACAACCTGTGAACGACAAGAGAGTAGTGCAGACATCAAGGAAGCCAGGTAATCTGTCAGCATATTACTGTCAACGTCTGTAAGTTTCCTAGGCATAGGTTTACCCCAAATATTCGGGGGTCTGCCGAAAACTACCTCATAAGGAGATAGTCCGGTTCTGGAATGAGCTACCATACGCATGTAAAAGAGGGCAACCGGCAAGGCTACCATCCAATCTACGCCTTTTTCTGCACAAACCTTTGCTAGTCGTGTTTTCAGAGTCTGATTGTGACGCTCCACGAGGCCAGCGGCCTCTGGATGTCGTACGCAATGGAACTTCCACTGGTACCCTAACAGGAGAGATACCTGTTTTATGAGCTCAGAAGAGAATGGCTGTCCATTATCTGAGTACACGACACGGGGCAAGCCGTATCGCGGGAAGAATTCACGGACCAATTGTTTGGCAGTGGTCACGGCAGTGTAATCTGGGACTGGGTACGCTTCTGTCCATCTGGATAGGGCACATACAACTACGAGGACATACTTGAATCCTCGACATCGGTCCATCTGGATATAATCCATCTGGAGGACTTCAAAAGGGTGGTCAGGAGGATGAAATCCACCTTGTTCCACGGGAATGCCTTTGCCTGGATTGAACTGACAACAGATCATACAGGTACGTACTTTCTGTTTTGCTGCTGCACGTAAATGTTTGTTGGACCAAATATTCTGTATGCTGTCTAGCATGGCTTTTTCTCCTAAGTGTGCTGGACTATGTGCTGTATTAATGATAACTTCAACCATAGAGTCGGGGAGAAACCATGTGGCTTTTCTCTTCGTCATCCATCCCTGATCTGTCTGGACCCCTCCTTGTTCTGTCCATTTCTTGATTTTGTCCGGAGTGGCATGTGTCTGTATGTCGAGTACATCTTGTGTGGGGTCCCTGACTGTCATGCAATTCGTCAGTGGAGTTACTTCAGTCTTTGTCATGTCAGTTGGAATGTCTATATGAGCCTGAGCTGTAAGCTTGGCTGTTCGATCTGCCAGGTCGTTACCCTGGGAAATAGTGTCAGTAACTTTCGTATGTGCTTTGCACTTCATAATGGCAATGGCTGTAGGCAAGTGTATTGCATCTAACAGAGCTTGAATGAGGGGGCCATGCTGTATCTTGGCTCCGTGAGAAGTCAAAAAACCTCTCTCTTGCCAGAGAACACCGAAGTCGTGAACGACTCCGAATGCGTACTGTGAATCTGTGTATATGTTTACTTTCAGGTTCTTGGCTCGTATGCAGGCTTGGGTCAGAGCGATGAGCTCTGCTGCTTGGTCAGACAATGTGTCAATACGATGTGTTTCTATGACTTCAGTTTCAGTGGTCACTGCATATGCGGCCACTAACTCTCCAGTGCTTGTTCTCATACATGAACCATCCACATAAAGTGTCAGGTCTGGGTCGGGCAATGCAATGTCTGTCAAGTCCTGTCTCGGTTTTGTCATTGTGTTAATGACTTCCACACAGTCATGTGGTGTAGGGTCAATTGTGCTCGAGGGTAACAATGTGGCAGGGTTTAACATGTTGCAACGTCTGATCTCTATGTGTGGCTGGAACAATGTCAGTTCATATCCTATCAATCGTGCTATAGTCAGGTGTTGTGTCTGTGTCCTGTTTAAGAGAACTTCCACGGAGTGTGGAACCTGTACTGTCAGGGGATGTCCTAACACTATTGAGTCGCTTTGTCTGATTGCTACAGCTGTTGCTGCAACTGATTTTAGGCACGCAGGCAGAGCCTGGGCTACTGGATCCAATGTACTAGAAAAATAAGCACAAGGCTTGTGTTTTCCTGCTTGATCTTGTGTGAGAACAGATAATGCTGTGCCATCGCGTTCAGTGACAAAAAGTGTAAAAGGTTTGTTGTAACATGGTGTCGCTAAAACAGGTGCTTGACATAGGGCTTTCTTCAATTCGTCAAAAGCAAGTGTATGTTCCTGAGTCCAAGGGAGGACAGTCGAAGTTGCTGCCTCCTGTGTTGTCAACTGTATGAGTGGTTTGGCTAGATATGCATACTGAGGAATCCATTGTCTGCAGTAAGAAGTGAGGCCAATGAAGGCCCGTACTTCCTTTTGTGTCTTGGGTTGTGGAAGATGTGCAATTAACTGGATGCGGTCTGGTGCCAGCTGTCTACCCCACTTGGACAGCAAGTGCCCAAGGTAAACCACTTGCTGGGCACAGAATTGCAGCTTCGAAGGGGACACTTTATGCCCCTTCTCGGCCAAGAAATACAAGACTGTCAGTGATGCACGTTCGCAGTCACGTTCTGTCCGTGCTGTAATCAATAGATCGTCAACATACTGGAGTAGGGCAGTGTCAGCAGGCATGTGAATACTGTCTAGTTGTCGTTTCAGAGCTTGACTATAAATGCTAGGACTTTCTGTGAACCCTTGAGGAGCACGTGCAAATTTGAAGCTTCGGCCATTTAAACAGAATCCGAAAAGATACTGGCTTTCCGGATGAATGGGGACACTAAAGAAGGCGTTCTTGAGATCAATTACAGTGAAGAACGCAGCTTCGGAATCAATGGCAGTCAATAAAGATGATATGTCTGGGACCACTGGGTACTGGGGTATTATGCATTTGTTTAATTCTCGAATGTCGATCACCAGTCTGTAGGCCGGTGGTGCATTCGGGTCAGTTCGTTTGAGAATCGGGATGATAGGAGAATTACATACATTGGAGTCAGTTTCTACAACCACTCCTTGTGCAATCAGGTCGTCAATAATTTTCAATAAGGCTGCTACAGCCTCAGGTGGTAACTTGTATTGTCGGATTCGGGGCAGTACAACTCCTTGTTTGAGAGTAACTCGATATGGTGTAATGTGCATACAACCTACATCAGTCGGACCTTGTGCCCATAAATGCTGTGGTACATTCTGCAATCTTGGATCAAAATCTCTCAACACATAATGCCCTTTAAAATCACGTAAAAACAATCTAACTCCTTCCGGAGAACAACATATCACTGCTCCTAGTTCTTTCAACGTTTTTATACCAAGCAAGTTTTCTGGACATGATTTCGTAAGTAACAAGTCTGTAGTACGGGACAATGGACCAACTTCTAGGGAAACTGGCTTTGACACTTCGTTAACAATAGGTTTTCCTGAAAATCCCAGGGAAATATTTCGTGAGCCTGAGAGGGGTGCCCCTGGAACCTCGTCATGACTGATGGTAGTTCTGCTCGCCCCTGTGTCAATCAAAAACTTTCTGTCTTTCCCTAATACCTGACTATGTACATAGGGACCCTCCTGATCTACAGGAACCTCGATAAGGGGCAAGCCAACCTTCCTCTCTAGGCTGTTTCATGAATACTGTTGATAATCTGGGTAATCTGACTGAGCATACTGGTACATTTGTTGTGTAACATGTTGTGTGGCAGCTATGGGCTGGGGCACAGCTACTGTCTGTTGGGCGTTCTGAGGAGGTTGCGTGTTCTGTGGAACGTGTTCTTGTCTAGGAGGACGCGGTCTTTTTTTCATCTTGCCTGTAGCTATATTGTGTTTCAGAACGGCACATTCATTTATATAGTGACCTGGCTGTTTACAATAGTTGCACGTCCCTTTTACAGGTGGCGCGCCTTTCTTCGGACCATCGGCTGCCGGAACAGTTTGGGCAACTAATACTTTCATTTTCGTGTCTTTCATGCGTCTCTTTTCGTGTTCTTGCTCCTCTCTAATTCGGTTCTGGTGGGGACTCTCCGCATTCCTCACCGCCTCGTCTGGATGCCTGGTCGCAGTCTCCGTCTCCTCCGTGGGCCTGAGGGAGTTAGCAGGAAAACCCGCAGGTGTGCACAGGAGTCCGTCACGGCTGTAGAAGGGGTCAGGGGCCTGCGTTACATCGCCGGCGCGTGGGGAAGGCGAGGGGTACCTGTTCAGGCGCCAGATTATGTGGTAAATAAAATTACCGGGACTATTTTTCTATACATTAAATGACAATAAGAATAGCTCAATAAAATGAGAGGCAGAGTCCGTGGTATCTGAGTCATACGGGCTTTAATTAAGTGGCTCGAGTCACTGGACATCGGGTTCCATCACCACTAAGGTTCAGGAAGGGATATTCAACGTTTTATTAACATCACACATTATATATAGTAAAACAGTGCAATTGCAATGAATACAGTAGGCGTAACAAGTGAAAAGAGAGAGAGATAAGAACACATGGGCGTAAAAGAAGGCGTGTAAGGAGGCGTACACGTAGGCGTGCACTTGATGAGTCAGAGAAGTGTCACAAGTGGGTGTGTGCAAAGAGAAAGTTTGCAGGGTCAGCAGAAACCTTTACCACATATGCGCGCGCACCTGAGCATGACGTGGTATAGACGTGTAACTGGGGAGAGCTGGGGGCTTGACTTTAGCACTAGTAGAGGAGTCTGGTGTCTGGGATGTCAGAATGACCTGCACCTATAGCATATCTGATATCTTGTGTTTGGAGGATGTGTTGTCTGAAGCGAAAGGTCTCTCGGGCAGAGGCCGTTCATTACTGAATGCTAGTGCATGCATATGGTTCTTCATGCAATGTACGGGGGCCATGGGCCTACCATGGTAACGGGTTAGGTAAATCACTTGCAAGGAGACAGGAAGGCAGGGCCCTTTGCTCTGTGGCCGGGAATATGTTTACCTATTTCACTAGACTGGAATGTGTTTTTGCGGAGGCTGAGCAGATAACTGTAGGCAAAATACCGTCTTGGCAGGCAGGCCAGGCCGAGCCGGGCACCGCTCGGCTGGGCAGGAAGTAAGGTAGAGGTCAGGGATGCATACCTAAACTGCAGCTTTCTGAGACAGAAGAGGCTCGGAGCCTCAATTAAGGGCCTGGCTCGACTGAGCCAGAAAAACGTGGAAAACGTGTGCTTTGCGAGATTCAAAAGTGCACCATGTAAATGCATTGGAAACGTAGGCCTTAATGCGGAATCAGTACTTTATACATGGTGGGCTCACTAACTGACATGCTAACATTAGACGGAAATGCAGAGTCATTATCATAGCAGGTACGGGAAGGGAATTACAGGACATACATGGGGCACGGGTGCATGGATAGGGTGCGAGTGGGGGGTCACACTGACTACCTAAAAATATCTATTTCCTCAGGTGCAGAAAGTAGTGTGGCCTCAGTTCACCTCTTAGCAAACTGACTGTGTGGAACTTGCTGTAGGTAACAAGAGGGATACTTGGTCCCCAAATACCCTCAATAGTCAAGGGGACTTCATCTACCAACTAGTACTATGCCAGGAGGCAGGTTTGCAGAATGATGCAGAAAGGACGTCCTTGATGATTGCACAGGTAGTACCTGTATGATTCTATGAGTACCATTTCCAAGGATAGACTGCGAATACTGGGTGTTTTCGGCAAAGTGTAAAACACATATATAGACATATTTGACTAAAAGTTTGAGTGTAGCTATTTAGTAAGATCCTAATGCAACTTTCTCCTTTGTGTTCCTTTGTCAAAATAAGTGCATCAAAAATGTATTTTCCTTCTTCACAGCAACACCGGAGGTCGCAATGACATCAGTAGTCACAAATACAAACGAAAAAGTGTAAAACATATATAGAAACATATTTTACACAAAGTTTCAGTCTAACTGTTTAGTAACTTAGGGGCATATGTATAAAGCCTAATTCCAGCTCGCAAACGGGCCGATTCTCAGAACCGTCCCGTTTGCAAACGGGAAAAAGCCTTTTGGGATGCATCATCCCAAAAGGCGCTCGCAATAAGGGGAATCGCAAAATTTGCGATTCCCTATTTTGCGAATCCATTTAAGGAATTGCAAATTGCGATTCCTTCACCCTCCGGCCGGCCGATGTCACAGGTGACATGTGCGTCAGACGGCCGGGAGCCGTCCGATTTGCACGTGCGTAAAATTTTGCCAGCATTTAAAGGGTTAAATGCAATACTGGAAGCACACAAGTTGAGTGATTTTGCTCTAAGAAATCGCAAATTACCACCAACTTCAAGTTGGTGGTAATTTGCCATTTCTATGAAAAATTCACTTTTTTGCATTTTTCAACTTGTCATGTGGCACACATACATGACCTTAGGGCATGTAAGTGCTCCACATGTGCACACATACATATTTCAGGGGTGCAACAGGGTTTCCTTTTGACACCCTTGCAACCTTGAAATTGCATTCACAATTTGCGAGTACCTAATTGGTACTCACAAATTGCCAATGTCTTCCCATTCATTCCTATGGGCCTATGGAAGGTATTCCTTAATTGCGAAATGCAATCTGCGATTCGCAATTAAGGAATATTAAGGAATCGCAATTATAATTGTGATTTCTACATACTTTGCATTTTGCGTGTCCTTTCGCTATTAAGGACTTGTAAAAAGGTTTGTACATACATATGCCCCTTAGTGGGTTAACTTTATTTTAACAACATATTTGTAAAAAAAAACAGTTTCAAAAAATAACCTTCAACATGTGAACTCACAAACACAACATAATTTTAAAAGAAACATCAAGCTATCCATTGATACCCAAACTCATGGGGGATCAAAAAGTGGTGCAAAACGAGTGCAATACACAATGTGTGACAGGACTCTCTCTCTCGAGAGGCAAACAAAAAATATTCATGTGGGATGACGTCCATCTCATATTATCTTAAAACCTATCATAGGAAATGTTTCCAACTGGCGATCTACAAGAGGGAAGCTGGAGGACCTTCTACATCAGAGGCAGCAGCAACAATACCGGGCCAGAAAGTTCCTTTAGAGGTACAGACTACTACAACAGATATGGCTCCACAGTTTTCAAGAATGGCCACGTATTGTATGGACAGTAGTGTTGTTATAACAGCTGGTGAGCAGTGTGTTACAGTTATTCACAATGTTGCCAAAAATCATAAATGGTATTTTTTCCCCCTTTTATATTTTTTGCACATTTCATAAGGGGAAACAACCTTTACAACACAACTTTTACAACGCACTACCATTAAGATGAAACTTTTACAACGCAACATCCATTACATCGCATGCCATTACAACGCAAAAATTACAACGCATGACACTACAACGCATACCACTACAACGCAGGTCATTACAATGCATACCATTACAACGCATAGTAACCTTACACTATCCAACACTTACCCTGCTGTTGCACCCCCTTGAGTTTGAATAGTAATTTTTAACCCTTCACTATCCAACACTTACCCTACTATATTGCACCCCCTGGAGTTAGAATAGTAATTTTTACCCCTACGCTATCCAACACTTACCCTACTGTTGCACCCCCCTGGAGTTAGAATAGTAATTTTTACCCCTACACTATGCAATACTTACCATACATGCAATGTAATGTTATGCATTGTAATGGTAGACGTTGTAAAGGTAGTATGCGTTGTAATGGAATACGTTGTAAAGGTAGTTTTCAACAATTCGTTGTAATGGCATGTGTTGTAATGGAATGCGTTGTAATGGATTTTGCGTTGTAAAACATTTGTTGTAAAGGTATGCGTTGTAACGTCATACATGCTTTCATAAGAGGAGCTCATAGTGAGCAGCAAGAAGGCAATGGAAAGCTGAAGGACCCTCAACTTCAATAGCAGCACAACAACACCAAAGCAGAGAGTCCATTCAAAAGTCCTATCTCAACTTCAAGATTTGGCACTACAGTTTTCCCCAATTACATCATACTGCAAGGATTGCCGAGTTGTAGTTAGTCCTGGAGAGCAGTCCATAACGGCCCTTCGCTGGAAAGAATAATAAATGTTGGTTTATTTTTATTTTTGCCTTTCATCATTTTTCTACATTAGCAGGCATTTTATTAATTTACAAAATTGGTATCTACATTAGCAGGCATTTTATTATCTGACAAAATAGGTATCTAATATCTATGTGTCGTTCATTTTACTTTCTTCCAATTTATTGTAACATTACTTACATATAACTTGCCATATAGACAAGTCAAACCACCCCTCTACAAAAAATACACAGGTAACCTTGCCAGTTATCATGATTTACTTTTTCACTTTTTAAATATTAGTCAACAGTCTGGGTTGAAATCTTCTAGTAAGTGCATCAACAATATATACAAGCATACTCTGGTGTTTTACAGAAGACTGTTACATTTTGTAATCTCTTTTTTAAAACTATCAAAAATTATGTATGTTTCTTTTTTTGCAAATACTCTTCTTAACAACTCTTCACTTTCCTTAGAATCCTGCTCAGTACTAAAGAAACAAAACTGCACATCACCACATACCTTTTCTATGTGTGCCATACTACCATGCAAATGTGCTCGACTTATTTTTCCTAAACATAAAGCAGGAGTGTTCACATAATATAGCCTCCTTATTAAAGTGTGCATTGTTGAGTGGTATATTTTTATTTTGGGTTTTAAACTTGGCCTTGGAAAGATATGTAGGAATGTTCTTAATATATCAATGGATTGCTTTCTAATACTAGAAACACTTCTACAATTCCATTTGTATACAATACCCTGACTATGCCTTCCTTGTACCTCTTCTGCAGTAACCTCTTCTACATTTCTATGTACCATCACCTCTTTTGCTATAGGACACCATTCTTCATTTCATAACATTGTCCTCTTTAATCAATAGCATGAACTAATTTGTTATCCTGGAGATAGCTTTCTTCATTAAAGAACGCTGCTGTACAAGAAGTATATATCCATTGTCCACTAAAAACTATACAACAGTTACTTCTATTAACTAATCTTTTCTTCTGGTTTTGTCTCCTCATACAAAACACTATTTTGCCAGGAGGAGCCTACGACGCATTTCCCGTGCCCGTAGGTGCTTAAAGTCACTTTGCGGCTCCCGCAGCACGGGAGCCACTTGCAACCACACAGACACCACCAGCAGCAGCCTTGGGGGGACTCAAAGCCCCACAACTTTTTGCGCCAGGAGGAGCCTACGATTCATCTCCTTATACAAAACACTATTTTGTCAAGAGTCTTCATTCTGTTTAGAATCAAAATGAAAATCTTCCTCCTCAAAGCAAAACCCTTATCAACCTCTCTCTCAACTCGTTCTTTCTGTTTCACTGCATCTCTCCTTCTACACTTTTAAAAATGTAACACTAAATTTACAAGGCTGTAACTATGCAATCATAATAACATTTGCGCGGAACCTATATAGCTATCTAAACACCCACTTACAACCCATGCAGTCACTGAAATACTGAGGCACACGTTTGCACTAATGGAATGGTAAGGCTTTACTCATGTAATTACATAGAGAGTACCATTTTAGTAAATCTATCACCCATATTGTCTAAAGAATCATATTCCTCTGTTGAACTTGTAAATACATGGGATTATGGTTGAATACATACAGTGCCTAGCTGATTCCCTGAGGATACAAGTAGTGCCTAGATGATTCCTTGACTATGTCATAACTCCATTGGTCATTCAATATCCTGCATACTTACTGCCTGCGTGTTTGCATGAGTATACCACTAGTATCTGGGTGTTTGAATGAGTGCATCAGTAGAGCCTGAATGATTCAACAAGTGCATGACTTAAGCTTCAATAATTCAATACATAGATACTGGTAGGATAATTAAATGAGTGCAACTCTAGTGCCTGGTGGATTGCAAGAATGCATACATATTATATAGGTGATTTATGCAGTGCATGGGTAGTGCATACATGATTGTTTCGGCCCCTGCAACACACCTAGCCTATTAGATACGTGGATTGATAGTGGTTCAGGGATTGGATGCAGCTATGTCTTCTTGGTTGACTGAACAGGTAGTGCCTGGATGCTTACGTAACTACATGGGTAGTACCCGGAGAA
The DNA here is from genome assembly GCF_964263255.1 of Lissotriton vulgaris. Classification (NCBI taxonomy): domain Eukaryota; kingdom Metazoa; phylum Chordata; class Amphibia; order Caudata; family Salamandridae; genus Lissotriton; species Lissotriton vulgaris. The sequence continues at coordinate 408,266,942 of NC_141697.1, read as the reverse complement.
TTAAATAAGTGCATCAGTAGTGCCTACCTAATTAGATGCGTGCATGCCTAGTGTCTGAGTGACTGCATAATTCAACTGTTAAAGATTGAGAGATTGGATCAAAGTAAGTATACTGCTAGGTTTTTGTTTAGTCCTCATTCTGCCAATACCCCCTGTCTCTATATACCAACCTATACCAACCCTCGGGGGGGGGATAGAGAGAACAGAGATTCCTCGCAATGATAATGCTGTTTCCATTTCCTTCCCCTGTTAACTTGTGGGGGCCCCATAGGGGTACTAAGGAGGCCTGGACTGACAGCATGCTTGCCTTAATCATTGGACTCACTTGCCTTCTCCTTCCAATCCATCATTGCGGACCAAATACAATCTCTACTTCTTCGATCACACACCATTTCTGATTCACTAAATGATGTTCTTTAAGCATTCAGCAAAAAACTGGGGGAGTTTCTGATTTCCAGAGCCTGCATATCTCTTGTCTCGCCAAAATTATCACGTAAAACGTAAACTTAGAACTAGGTGCGTTCAACTGGTAATCATTCATAAGTCCAAAAAATATCAAACTGGTACTTACTTCCATTGGTATCCCCAGCACTTCTTCCAAAAAATTGCATACCGCCAGCCAATAAGATTTGATTCTTGGACACTCCATAAAAATATGTAGGTCATCTGCTGCGGATACTTACATCTTGGACAGTTATACATATTACCTGTGACTTTAGATACTTTTTGTGGAGACCAGTAGACTCTCTATGCCGTATACAAGTGGTTCCTCTTAAGCAATGCAAGTTTTACTACTGCCTGTACCATGCCAAACGAGTCAGACCAGAGTTTCTCGATATCTTCATCTCTAAATTCTTTGCCCCAAAGTTTATAATTTCAGTTTTTCTACATTATGCTCTGTTACCAAAAGTTCCCAATACCAGAAAGATATTTCTTTATTCCACTTATCTGTTCTTGTTGCTTGATCCAGTTTTGGGTTTTCCTTCTCTTGGGACCAGCTTTGAGTCACCCACCAAGAGGACAACTGATAATATTTAAACCCCGTTAACGTCCCTCTTGTAAGGTTATTGAGCACTACCCAGCTTACTAAATTCAATTCCATTTTAGGTCTGCCCAGTAATTTATACCTCCCATTCTCAAAGGCTGGCTGAGTTGATCTCTGAAGCATTCAGGGGTACCTCGGGAGTCCCAGATCGGGGCCCATGCTGAGTAGTATGGAATCTTCATTCTCTTTCTTATGTAGACCCTTAGTTTCTAAAGCAGCCCTTAAAACCTTTAGCCTTACTTTCTTGTAAAACTTTGGAGCTCCATATTTAAAGAGGAAATGTTGCTGACCTTGACCCACATTTTTTAGCATGGCACCAAATAGTAAACCCAATGATGATCTATCGGTCTTACTAGCCATCATACCATTTTTTTAAAAGTGGAAAGCATAACAATAAGTAAGTAAATCCGGTAGCGTCAACCCACCCGCTGCGAGCCCTCTTCTAAGCTTTTTCCAAACGGTTCTTGGGCCTTTCGCAGACCAAATGAAGCTACCTATTTTTCCCTGTAGCTTAGCAACATCTTCTTTCCTGAAGTACAGGGGTATAGAGTTATAGAGGAAAGTAATCTTTGGTAGAATAATCATTTTTACGAGGTTTACCCTCCCATAGATGTTTAACTGGAGGTTTGCCCATCGTGAAAGTAAGTTCATTACACCCTTACTAACTCTCTTCCAGTTCAGTACAGGAATATCCTCCTGTTTCTGAATTAGCTGTACTCCTAAATATCTAATTTGATTTTTACCTCCCTTGGTTGTCACCTCTTGATTCCACTCGATAATGTCTGTTTTTTCCCTGTTGATCTTATACCCCGAGATCTCACCAAATCTCTCCACCTTCTCCATTAAACTAGGAATTGCTTGTTGGGAGTTTGTCGTGTAAAGGAGCAGATCATCTGCATAGAAAGCTAGTTTAATTTCCAACTCTCCAAAACAAAAAGGAGAAATTCAGTTGTCTGCCCTGAGCCAGTTAGCAAGAGGCTCACTATACAAATCAAACAGGAGCAGGGACATAGTACACCCCTGCCTTGTGCCTCTTGTAATGCTAAACCAATCTGTTAGGTCCCCATTCACCAGCACCTTTGCCATGGAGCTAAGGTGTAGATTTTCCAATGTCTTAACTAGGTTTTTCTGGAAGCCAAAACTTTTAAAGGTCTCCCACAGGTATGCCCAGTTCACTTTGTTGAAAGGTTTGGGAGCATCTATTGCCACTATAGTTATTGGGACCTTTCTAACTTCTGCCATATCTATGGCCCCCATTATCTGGAAAGTTAATTTGTTCAACTGCGTTTCTGGTATAAAGCCCCTCTGGTCCGAATGGACAACTCCCTTTATAACCTTTATGACCCATGATGCCACTATGCCTGAGAATACCTTGTAATCTGTATTTAATACAGATAAAGGTCTAAAAGAGTCAATTATCTGTGGATCTTTATTTGGTTTTAAAATTAGCGTAATTGTGGCTTCTGCCCACGAGATGGGTGGATTTTCCCCAGCTATATATATTTTATTAAACATAGTTTTTAAGATTGGCACCACTTAATCCAAAATGCATAAATACAACTCCACTGGCAGACCATCCTGTCCTGCTGCCTTTCCCCTTGCCATTTATTTGCACTCTGCCCTTACTTCTTCTTCTATAATGCCTAGTTCTAGGAATGCCTTCTGTTCATTTCTCAATTGGGGGAGTGTTATAATTTTTAACCAATTTTCTATTTTCTCTTGTCCTGGCATTATATTTTCACTATACTGTTTTCTCGTAAAACTTCGAGCTTCTTCACAAATATGTATGTCCGCTTGAATGATTTTTCCTGACCCTCTTTTAATTAAATTCCTTATCGTGTTCCTTGCCTTATATGCCTTAGCTTTCCAAACAGTAAAGAACAGCACTTTTCGACATATGCGAAGTGCTGAAGCTTACTTGTTTTCCATCTATCTAAAAGCTTCTAGTCTAGTTGTGCCTGAAACTCAGCCTGCAAGCCCTCCAGTTCCTTCACTAGTACTGGTACTTTACTTAGACCTTACATTGATGCTTTCTGCAGTTCTCCTTCTTTTTCTTTAATCTCGCTAATCTTTCTTTCTTCATCTTGTTTCATAGCTTTTCTCTTCCCTGCCGTTATGGAGCTGATTATCCCCCTTAGATACGCCTTAAAAGCCTCCCAAACTATCTGATCCTTAGCTGTGCCCATATTTAATCAAAAATACTCATCTGTTTTTTCCCCCAAATCGCTGATCAGTTCTTCGTTTAATATTATCGTCCCGTCTATTGTCCACCTCCTCTACACCTCTTTTTGCTGCAACCTCAGAGTCATTGCTGCAGCTGAGTGATCTGATAATATCGCAGGGATGTGAATTACTGTCTCCTCCTCTGTAAGCAACTCAGGATCTGTAAGAAAATAATCTATTTGTGAATGGTGTTTGTATATTTTGCTATAAAAAGTGAAATCTCTGGTTTTACCCATCTTACTATGCCAAATATCCAACAAGTAAAATTCTCTCATCATGTTTTTAAGCTTGCATATGTTTTTGGGGGACTGTTATATTTTTCTTTCGAGGTGCTGTCTTTTTCCCTATTTAGAACTAAGTTAAAATCACCTCCCATAACGATCGGTGCTGTTGTATCTAACAGGCAAACTTTAAGTTTTGAAAGTGCTCCAGGGTTATCTTCATTTGACCCGCAGTATACTGCACACACCAAGGGGCTGTCCTGAATCAATATAGTAGCCACCAACCACCTCCCTGATTGGTCTGTCTCGTATTTAACTACTTTTATTCCTGCATTTTTTCTTATGACTAGGGCCATTCCCCTTGCACTTCTTTTTTGCTCAGAGCAGAGCACCTCCTTGACCCATCTTACTTTACTGTAACTCTTTTTACATTCTTGTGCTTCCATATGAGTCTCTTGAAAAAATATAATGTGTGCCTCACTATTCTTTAAAAAGAGTATCCTGCTCGGGTGATTGTATTAGTGCAAGACTATTGGCTCAGTAATTAAAGGACTGCATAGGTACTGGATGGGTGATAGGTTTACTACAATGGTACTCTCAACATAATTACATGAGTGCCTCAGTGTTTCATCAGTGCACACATGGGCCTCAGTATTTCAATGACTGCATGGTTTGTAAGTGGGTGTTTAGTTGGCTGCATAGGTTCTGCACACATGTTATAATGATTGTATTGTTACAACCTAGCTAATTGCATAAGTCAATAGATAGTACCTAGGTGATTATATGAATGTATACGTAGTGCCTGCATACTTCAATAACTATATAATTTCTGCCTGCCTGATTGCAAGAGTACCTGTATAGTTTCTGGGTAATTGAATAACTCCATGGATAGTGGAACACTGATTTGTTGACTGCCGGAGTAGTGGCAAGGTGATTCCATGAGTACCTGAATACTGCCTGACTGACTGAGAGTTCACCTTAATCCCTGTTAGATACATAACAATTATCGCTATATCTCTGAATCATTGGCTATCTTCTTCTGTCAGTATCAAACTACCTGTTTTACTGTATGAATGCTTTTCTTCTGTATTTTTGTATTTGTATTTGTATGTCGATTTATAGAGCGCGATTGCTGCCCGGGGGCGTCCAAGCGCTAAAAACCAACAGAACAGGAGGGGGGTAGCCAAGGCGTTATCAGACGGCAGTGAAGAGGAAGGTTTTTAACTGTTTCCTAAATGAGGTAAGATTGGGGTTTTTCCTTAGGTGGAGGGGTAGGGTGTTCCATAGCTTGGAGGCATTGTAGGTGAAAGTCCTGCCGCCAGTTCTGGATTTTTTTATTTTGGGGATAGTGGCCGTGAAGGTCTGGTTGGAACGCAGATTCCTGGTGGGTTGATAATGTGACACAAGGTTACGGGTGATGAGGGGACCCGTTTTCCAGAACGCCTGGTGTGCAATGCATAAGGCTTTGAATTGGATTCTTTGGGGAATGGGTAGCCAATGCAGTTTTTTCAGTCCTTTTTTGACTGATTGACGTCGAGGGATCTGAAGCAAGGTGCGCGCGGCGCAGTTCTGTACTGTTTGTAGCCTCCGTATTGTGTACTCTGGGGCAGCGAGGTACAGGGCGTTGTTATAATCCAGTCGTGACTGGATAAGACCTTGGATGGCTACTTGTTTTGCCTCCATCGGTAGGAGATGGAGTACCTTCCTTAGCACTCTGAGCAAGCCAAAGCAGGTGGCTGCTAGTTTGGTGGATTGTGTGCCAAAGGACAGAGATCCATCGAGCCACACCCCAAGGCTCTTGATACTGTCCTTTGGGGCAGGGGGGGTACCCAGACAGGGTGGCCATATGGTGTCAAGGGAGTTGGGTTTTGCAGGGCCCAGGAGCATAAGCTCTGTCTTGTCCCCATTCATTTTTAATGAGGAGGAGGACATCCAGTCCTTAACTTCCTCGAGGCATTTCTTGAGCCCTCCTTTCGAGGTCTGGCTGGCCTCCTGTGCTTCTGAGCTATGTGTCAGTGGTCTAGGTAGCACCCTTGATATATAATTACATACATAGCCCTCTAGAAACATACATTGCTGTGCTACTAAGCTTGCACATGCACCAGTAACTTTCTAAAACGGAAAACAAGATTTAGAATTTTTTCACAGCACAAAACCTTTTACAAATACCATACCTACATCACTTCTCAAACACTTCTTGTGCTTATAAAAAATATATCCAGCATATCTCAAAACAAAAGTTACACTCAAAATGAAGCTAGCACAAGAACTCTTGAGGCATTCTACTTTGTTCATCCTTCTCAATTTTACACAAACCGTGTTTAAAGATAAATACAGCCATGATTTGCGGTCGCAAAGGATCCGAAATAGGTCACCCAATGTACTAATCCTATTTTGAGAGTTGCTAATCAATAAGCGACTCGCAAAATAGGGTTAGCGACTCGCTATTGGGAAGGGGCATTCCAAGGGCGTCTCTTCCTAATAGCGAGTCCAACACCTATGTATGAATGTTTTGCAACTGCAATTGTGGTTGCAAAACACTTGCAGCTTACCACCCTTCTCAGAAGGGTGGTAAAGCACTTGCAAACAGGAAGGGGTCCTGTTACCCTTGGGGAATGGATACGCAAATATTTCTTAAGAGCAGACAGTGGTCCCAGGAAACACTTCCTGCCCTCAAAATATGAAAGTGAAATGTTTCATTTTTATTTATTCAAATCCATCCTGTTTTTCTTTAAGGAAAATGGGCTGCATTTATACAAAGTACTGCTTTATTGACAAAGTAGTCTCAGACATGGTGGTCTGCTGATCCTAGCAGGCCACCATCCTTGAGAGTGCCAGCCATTCCCATTGGGGTCACAAATTGCGACAACCTCATTATTATTCATGAGGCTTGCAATTTGCAACCCCATTGGGAATCCCAAACAGTGTCTGAGACTCGCGAGTCACAAAATCCAATGGTCGTAGATCTGGCCCAAATATTTATCAGTCTTTCTGAACATAGATCACCATGTACACATATATGCCATTTGTTAATAGATGTACACCTTCAAGCCATCTTTCCTAAACTATATACCTCTCTGCATCTTTAAGCAAACTCAAAAGTCCCACCATATATACAGCTATGTGCAAGCGCAAAAACTATTTCTCACCATCTAAGCATATGTAAAGTTGTCATATAAGTTAAAAACCACATTGATAAACACTTCTCAGTATATACCTAATAAGTATTACTTATTTCTAATTCATATACACGCAGTCAACATATGTTCTTATCTTTTATTTCTCACTACTCTATTCCTGTTTAATAATGTTACTAAAATTACTACAACTCCCAGAATTGAAATGACGGATGTATCCATTCTGCACATGATGTTTAGACATTTAAAACATTCTTAGTTCTTCATTTCAACTTTCCACAAAACTAGACTGTTATTTTTCTATAAAATACACAATGTAATAAACAGGCACTAATTAATTTATCTCTTACTTCCCAAAACATTCACCACTAACCTCTTAAACACATACCATCTAATAGATACAGTTCATCTCATACATTTTTTCACATCACTGTGGTACTTCCTGTAGTCAATCAATCAATCAAATCATCTTTATTCGGTTTCCATAATTCATAGAAAACCATAAAAGTACACATAAAACATATTTACAATAACATTTCTTTAAAAAGTTACTTTAAAAAGTTACATGGTTTGGGATAAACTTCAATAATAGCAGCATTTAGTTAGAATTAAGATTGGGACGGTGGTTGACACAAAATTTGAAGAAACAAGCAATAGATTTAGCATATAATTCATTATCCAACATTTGCAGAGCTAAAAAAGCGGGACGGCAAGTTCAGAGCCCCATTATTCTTAGTATTGGAATAATCCAACGTCTACGTGGGATTTCGTAGAACTTGCAGAACAAAAGTATGTGGATTGAGGATTGCCGGGACTAACAATCACACGGGCAACATGATAGATTCCTAGACCAATCATTCTGCTTGGGGAACGAAATCATCCGATAAAAAATATCTAATCTGAATCGAGTGAGCAAGAACTTTTCAAACTGATTCAGGTTATATTTTAAGTAGGGTTGGATCGAGAGGGTGGTTTGAATGGCTAACAGGTGTTGCACCGAAGCTTTCCCTATTTCTTGAGTCAATCAAAGCTCGCCTAGATGGAGAAGACACCATTTTCTTAAGTCCTTTCTTGACACTTCAGAAATAGTAAGTGGGTGAGTGAATTACCTTAAAAGGCCTAAATCATCAAGAAAGGACTTAGATAAGCTAACCATCGTATCTTTTTCATATTGTCGAGTGCCATGCCTTCCTCGATGAGATCACGGGTTAGCTCGCACTGTTCAGTGGCCCAGACACGCCGCCATAGCATTATTGGTTGGATTTTTAAGATATCTGAGATGTGATCCAATACTAACTCTAAATGACATCCGTATGTCATAGTGCCTTGGGGGACTGCAAGAAGGTTTCGCAGGAAAGAGTTCTCTACTCTCTGTAGATCCTCCGTGTTTAATTACCCCCATATGCCTGAACCATAACTGGCAACACTGATGCATTTTGCTTGGAAGATCATTAGCATTTCTTGGGGAGATCTCTTTCCTAACTCTTGCATGAATTCCACCAATGCTGTCATAGTCCTTAAGAATGATATTTTCCTGGCTTGGATGGCCATTGTCCACTTTAGCTTATTATCTATTAAGATCCCTAAATAGGAGTAAGATGTCGTGCACTCTAGGCTAGAATAATTTACATATATGTCCTTAGATTTTTTTGGTCTTGGCCCAGCATTCATGGTGTATGTCTTTTTTATGTTAACTTCAAGGTTCAGGGAGCTCATACAATTACAGTAGCTATTTAGTGATCGCTGGAGCTGAACGGGGGTTCTTGCCAGGATGACAGCGTCGTCGGCATACAGTAATGCTGGAATTGGCCGATGACGTATTGCTGGCAGATCTTGACTGCCTTTCACCATCTTGAGTTCCAGCCCATTGGTGTGTAGTGTAAATAGAAGGGGGGCCAGAACACACTCTTGTCTGACCCTCCTCTCTATCCTGAAATGCTCAGTAAGTTATCCCCCTGCCCCATGTCTCACTCTGGCGAGGCGTCTGAATAGAGCTCCCTTAAAAAGTTCACCAGCGGTGGATCCACCCCCATAGCTAAAATAATTGCCCACAATTTGGAGTGACTGATGCAGTCAAATGCTGCTGTCAAAGGCGGAGGAGTTGCCATTATACTGAAAAATACCTTCACTTGTCACACGTTAAATTTAGACCCCTTAAAAGACACAGAAGGCTTAGGCTTCTCAATTAAAATCAGTGAATCGTCCTCCTCCTCACGGGGTTTTGATCTACCGCCAACCTGGTAATGCTTCCGAGTTCCTAGACTCACTGTGCGACTCTCTGGGACACTTCTTACTCAGATACCCACATTTCACCCTTCTCGGGGATTTCAACCTACACCTTGAGTCCAAATCTGACTCTCAAACCAACAACTTTCTTCAGACCCTCAAAATATTCAACCTCCAGCAAAGTGTCCTACTGCCTACTCATTCGCTAGGACATACCCTCGACGGTGTCTGCACTAATTCCCCCCCCCTAACTACCCTACCCCCTGTTCCCCAAATATGGACAGATCATAGCTTGATCCTGTTCCATATCAAAAACGTACGCCCACTAACCTTCAGTAAAACGAACCCTCACCGTGACAACCCCGTCAACTGGAAAAAGGTTCAAGAAAATCTTACTCTTAACCCTATCCTCCAATCTCAGTCCCCCACTTTATCTGGTAACGTCGAACTTGACGCTAACCTTTTTCATAACTGGATCTCACAAGAAATTAAAACTCGAAACCCCTCCAAACGTCTCTGCACAACTCATAAAAAAACTAAAACCAACTCCCCTTGGTTCACCTCTGATCTATCTACTTCTCATCTACTGTGTAGAAAAGCAGAGCGAAAATGGCGCAGAACATATGACAATGACGACCGTCTCTCTTACATCCAACTAAGGAAAAATTACCTCTCCAACATTAAATCTGCTAAAAAAATCTTCTACGTCAATGCCATCAAGGAGTCCAGTCAAAAACAAAAAACAGTGTTCTCAATAGTAAAATCGTTCACCGAGCCCAAAGCACTTCAACCCGAAATCCCCCCATCCCAAGACTTTTGCGACAAAATATCAGACTACTTTGAGGACAAAATCGTCTCCATCCAAAGAAATTTCCCCCCTTCACAAACAACTCCAGGTGCTCGTATTCCCTCTCAACCTGAATCCCTAGCTGGTAGCCTTAAAAATTTCTCCCCTGTCACCCTGGCTCAAACCAGAGAAGTCATCCTGGCGTGCAAGTCTGGTTCTCCGTCTGACCCCTGTCCTCCCAAAATCCTCCACCAACTCATCGATGTGGTGAACCCAATCATTAACGATATAGTTAACTCGTCGCTTCGCACCGGATCTGTCCCCCGCCTGTGGAAAAAGGGTATAGTCAAACCTCTCATGAAGAAGGCCAACAAACCCCCGTCGGACCTGACCAATCTTCGCCCGATCTCACTCCTCCCGGCTCTGGGAAAAATGACCGAGCAGATGGTCTACAGAGAACTTAAACGTTATCTGGAAGATCATAATATACTCCATCCGCAACAATCTGGTTTTCGCCCCAAACACTCGACCGAAACAGCTCTGATTGAACTGTCAGACACAATTAAGACGCTACAAGACCAGAGGAAGAATGCAATTCTCATTCTTCTCGACCTCACTGCGGCGTTCGACACCATCTCCGACTCCATCCTAATCAGCAGATTGACGGACATAGGGATTTCGGAAATAGCCCTATCCTGGATAAAATCATTTCTTACCAACAGGTCCCAAACTGTCGCTCTTGGCCCTTTCCACTCCAAAGAGAAGAAGGTTTCCTCTGGGGTTCCTCAGGGGTTCATCTTAAGTCCCCTTCTTTTTAATATCTACCTCATCCCACTCTTATCCCTGATTGAATCATTCGGCATACCGGTAACATCGTATGCCGATGATACGCAACTCATTGTACCCCTAGAGGATAATTCAACCAAGGCTGAGCTCAACCTCAAAAACTGTTTGACAGCGGTCTTCCAATGGATGGACACTAACCATCTCAAATGTAACTCCAGCAAAACGGAGATCCTCCCTATCGGAAAGAACACCTCCTTCTGCCCAGCCCTCTGGTGGCCGGATGACTCAGTTGCACCTCCCCGGACTGTAACAACAGCTAGGAATCTCGGCGTCCTATTCGACTCAGACTTATCATTCGACCAGCATGCCAGGACTGTAGCTGGTCGATGCTTTGGAATAATAAAATCGCTAAAAAAGTTTTTCGACTTCCTTCCACTTGACGCCAGAAAAACAGTAACAGTAGCCCTCATAATTTCACGCTTATATTACTGTAACGGTCTCCTTGCGGGGGCAAAAAAGTCTACTCTGACCAAGCTTCAAAGTGTTCTTCACACGGCTGCCCGACTGGTCCTAAAGCTGCCCCGAAAATCATCTATCTCCGCAGCTCTAAGATCCCTGCGTTGGCTCCCCCTCCATAAAAGAATACTTTTTAAAATATTGATTGTTGCCTTTCGAGCTTTTAACAAATCTGGTCTAAAATATCTCACCAGACGCTTCCCCCACTACAACCCTAGTCGATCCCTCCGTTCGTCCCAGGACAACCTCATCCTCCCCGCTAGGTACAACTTGAAGACTAAGGGTGGAAAAACCTTAAGCTTCCTGGCCACCAAAGCCTGGAACAACTTGCCCAAAAATCTGAGACAACAAACTCACGAAAAACCTTTCAGAAAACTTCTAAAGACTTGGATCTTTAACCTCCCCGATGACTACACAAAAGCAGCCATCTAAACTCATACTGCTACCATGACTGGTCTACCAGGAATTTCAGCGCCAAGATGCTCCCTCCGGAGCGAACGCTGCGCTTTAGAAATACCCCCACAAATATCACAAATCTACATAGACCAAATGCAAATAGCCTCCCTTCGCTAAAACATATTTCCCCATTAAAAGGGAGAGGTTCAGAGCTTGGTCCACTGTGCCAAGGCCCTCTCGGAAGCCATATTGTAGGTCTGATATTATACTATTATCCGAGACCCAAGCCTGGAGACGATCTAAAAGAATGCGGCCAGCAACTTTGCCGAGGGAGTCCAATAGCGATATGGGCAATTGGCAGGCCGGACTGTGGCGGTCGCCTTTTTTAAAGATCGGCACCAAAATTGATGTGGACCAAGACTCAACTAATCCAATCTTTGTGGCTGCGTCTAAAACTCTAGTTAAAATAGGGAACCATAAGTCTAATTTATGTTTAAAGATATCCACTGGGACCCCGTCGGGGCCAGGTGCTTTTCCGGGTTTTGATATTTTGAGGGCATTTATCACTTCCATGTGGTCAAAATGTATCTGAATGGGGTAACTTATTGGCTGCGGGGCCTCGACTAGGCCCAACGTGCTATCGTCTTCTTGCCTGAAGATATTTGAAAAATGTTGAATCCAATCGTTAGCATCCACCACTACCTCTAGTTTTGGGAGGTTGCTATCATCACAAATAAAAGGGGATTTAACTATTCTCCAGAAGGTAGCACTATCTTTCATGGAACAACTCTCATGCAATTGCTTCCATAAGTTATATCTGATCTGGGCTTTGCGATTTTTTAGCCCTAGGTATTAATTTTTCCTTAATTCTACTATTTCATTCTTGTCCCTTGTTTCCTTAGTTAGTGCTACTTTTAGTTTTGTGTAAGATTTTGTACAGTCGGTGTTGAACTATCCCCTCCCAGTGCTCCCTTTCGAATTCTTTTTACAGAATAGTTCATCTCTAATCGTTTTAGTAATGGTAGCATAGCTAGACAGTACTTGCTGAGGGGTAGCGGTGGAATCAAGACAGGTATACAAGGAAGGTAAGGCTTTCTTTATCACTTTACCCGTTACTAACTCTTGGTCTACCTTGCCCCATTTTAAGGAAAGGCCGTTAAGTCTGTCCAGCTTCAGGGATTGCTGGTCAAGAAGGCTCCAATAGTCTGTCTCAGCCATGGGGGAATGACTACTTATTGAAACACTATTTGGGAAATGGTCACTAACTGCGTTAACGATTGTTTCAAATTTACACATTGTTGATGTAATACACTGGGAAACAAGTATGAAATTAATTGTGCTGTTTAGTCCTCTCCCAGTAAAGGTAGTAGAAAAAGGGACCGGGGGTCTAACTAGTTCATTTGCAAACCCCACATCTGTAACAGCCATTATTTCATTCATACGATCACCCACAGTCGTATGTGCAAAATGCGTTGAATTGTTCCCACCCTCGTCCTGAATGCCGCATTTGTTAGTGCTACTTCCTTTGCACAATGACAGGTTGAAATCACCTCCCCAAATCAGTGCTACAGATTTGTTATTATATTTCATACGTAAAACTTGCAATAAAATGGAAACCTTGTTTAAAACTTCAATTAAATCAATTGGATTCAAATTATTTTAAAAATGTATCATAATATAAATGGACGCCTTACTGCGAACAATCATGAGTACCTGGTAGTTAATTCCTAATCTCAGAACTTCGATTTTATCAACCGACAAAACATTAGAGATATATTATTAGGCCCCCCTTTGGTTTTCCAGAGGGAGATGGGACAGCTTGTTTTTAGTCCTGCTGAGCCAGCTTCCATCGGTAAGATGCAAACCTTTAGGTTTCACCACGTAGGGCGGCTTTAAATGTATCCCAGACCACACAGTCTCTGGCGGTCCCCCGATTGATATCCGTAAACTCAGAAATCCAAGAGGCCATATGTTCTTGATACTGCTGATCTAAAAGCAGCTTCCTCTCGAATGTCCATGACCTAACCAATTTAATAGGGCAATCCCATGGAAAATCAGCAATTATAGGTTTGTGGTCAGATAGAGTCCTTGAAGCAACCTCTTTTACTATGTGGGATGGAGTAGAATGTATGTCCATCCTTGTCATGATAATGATAATGCCATGCATCAATCAACCTGTGCTCTACCGCTAGTGTCTGCTTCCGGCCAACATATCTATGGTGAGTTGTCAGATTGATTTGACTAAGTAGGTTGATATTAAAATCGCCACAGAACACCAGCGGATGCAGTCAGACTGCTAACTCTACATTCAAATTCCTAAATACCTCTGGGTCATCCAGGTTAGGGCCAGATATTGAGCAAATTGAGAGAGGACGACTGTTAACCAAAGATTTAGCGATCACCCACCTTCCTACGCTATCCTCTTTAACTCTTCCACAAAGGCCAACCCCCGTCTTGAGCAAGATTGCAACACCCCTGTTTGTAGAAGTCTGACGAGAACAAGCCACTAGATCAAATCCCGGAAATCTCAACAGACACTGGTTACTCCAAGAGATATGGGTCTCCTTCAGACACATTAAGTCGACGTGCATTGTTTGGAGAATTTTGCAGAAGATCCTGCGTTTCCTCCCATCATTTAAACCACAAATATTCCAGGTACAAAGGCGAAGTCTATCCAGCATCATTAAAAAATATTATGAACCAGCACACATCAGACATACTTGTATTATTCTGCTTTATAACACTGAAAGCGAAAAATCTTATAACTAAGACGAAATGTGACATGTTTCCACTACTCAAATATGATTCTGACAACAGATGAAACCTCCTGAACCCCCCCCACTACCACCACCACACCACCACCCAACACTCACCCACCCATGTACCCACCCACCAGCTTTCCGTCCCTCACCACCCTTGTGGTGCAGCAGGACGGAAGTCCTTATGACGGGTTAGGTTGGTGACACCCCCGTTCTCCCGGATCCGGCACCACCCCAAATTACAAACTCAATGGCAACCCCTCTTTGGAAAAATATAAACAATAACACAGTGCACAGAACAGAACATTATTCGGGTTGCCTTATATCTGTATATATTACTGAGACAGGCCCAGTCCCGGATTGAAAGAACATCCTGAATAATTCTCGCGATATAAAGCCCTAAAATTCATTAGCAGAAATTTCAGATACAAAATATTTCATTTGGCCTTTGAAAATCACTTTTAACTTGGAAGGGAAAAGGAGATAGGCCTGAGCACACTTTGCCTGGAACTGCGCAATCAGCTGGCGGAGATGCCATCTTCGTTCAACGGTCGCTGGGCAAAAATCAGGCCGTGCGAAAAAACTGGGACCCTTTCCCCATCCGTTTCTTGTCTGGTCTGGCCAAATCATATATTTTCTCCCGGGCTAGAAAATTGTTAAAGCAGATCAAGATTGCACGTGGATAGTTATTTTTTGCACCTGATGAAGCTGAAGACTGGCGCCTCTTGAATGGGAACCGATGTGCACGCTGTATTTCTAAATTCCAGTCCCATTGTGTTACTTCCGGGAAAGCCTTGATGAATAAATCAACTATAAATTGTCGGACGTCCTCGCCTTCTTTTTCTTTTTCAATACCAAGAATTCTTAAGTTGTTTCTTCTTGCGTGATTTTCTAAGACCATGAGTTTCCACAAGATATCCTCACGTTGCTCCTTAATCTCAGTTGTCAGATCCTTCTGGGCAACAAATGCATCCTCAAGGGCAGAGATCCGCTCCTCAGCTTCGCCGGCCCGAGAAGCGATGTCAGTACAGGTTTTCACCACCCTTCGTAGAGAATTTTGCATTCTGCGGCAAACCCCTTGTGTACGTACATTTTCCTGCCTTGTCTCTTCCCTATGCCACACGATAGTTTGATAAATTGTAGTAAGAGTCATTTCATCAGGAACATCCATTGCAGTTGATCCGGGGTTGCCGGAATTGCGTTCATTCTTTGGAATGGATTGGTCTAAAGATATAAGTTGTACACCAGGACCGCTTGAGATTGCAGTAGGAGCATTGGATCTAGGAACTTTATGAACTGTATTAGAAGTCTCGACTGGGCGCTCGACCTTAGACGCCTCGCTAAGGTGCCAGTCGCCTGATTCACTGTCATAGTCAGACCATTCTAACTCCACGTCCTCGTCCTGGACAAATTGACGGACAGCGTTACTAAATGGATTCACCTTCCGCTGTCAATGGCAGGGCGCATATCCCTGATTAAGATGGTAATCCTCCCTAAGCTGCTATACCTATTCACTAATATTCCATATAGTCCAGGTTCGCACTTCTTCCGCGCCCTTGACTCCCAGCTGTCGAGACTCATATGTGGGGGAAAGCAGGCCAGGATTAACCTAGGAACGCTCACGCTGCCCTATCACCAGGGGGGTTTTGAAGTGCCAAACTTTCGGCTGTATTATGACTGCGCTCAGGGCCAATTTGCTGTATACTGGCTCCATCCGCCCCCCTTCATGGCGCACCTAGCCGTGGAGGATGGGTACATGAGGCCTGAGAAGCCGTCGGGTTATCTCTACTCGGAAACCCGCATTACTGACCGAGACCCATCCAGAGTAGATTGCACAGTGCGCGCCTGGCGTAGGATTGCAGAGCGTATGAATGTGGCATTCTTATATTCCCCGCGCATGACCCTACCGCATGACCCTAGATTGAGTATCACACGTGAGGAAATCGGACGAAAATTGCTCACCAAACTAGCCCTGCATACATGGGGAGATTTGTACACACAAGGACAATTTCGCTCTGCGGCCCAATTTTTTGGGGAACACTCACCCTCTGTCATGGACACGTTCCTTTACACGCGACTACGACAAAATATTAAAACCGTTACCCCCAGCTTTCCGGACGAACCGGAAATCATGGCGCCCCTACACGCTCTACTTCATAGTGATACTCCGAAACATGTTGTTTCCATGCTATATAAGCATGCGTGTGTGACCTCCACGCCCCCAGACCTCAGAGCACGACGCGAGTGGGACGCGGACCTAGACTCCCCTCTCACAGACGACCAATGGGAGGAAAGCTGCTCACACACAAATTCAGTGACTGGTAATGCCCGCCTAAGACTTGTCCACTTTAAGTTTTTGCATCGCCTCTATTATACCCCCGCCAAACTGTGCCGCTTCGGACTGCGCGACAATAACCGCTGTCCCAGATGCAAGCAGGAAGGGGCGGACTTCATTCACCTGGCATGGTCGTGCCAGGCCGAGGCCCACTACTGGGGGCAGGTTTTCGAGGCCATGTCAGCAATGATAGATGTGGAAATCGAGCCCTGTCCGAAAATTGCCCTACTAGGGCACTCCACCCCCGCGATTAAGAGTCACCGGAAATTTTTCGCGCTCAGTTTTCTACTGGCGAAACGCCACATGGCCTGTAGATGGGGACGCGGGCGTGCACCCAAATTCAAAATATGGCTAACTACTATGTCGACTTGGCAAGAACAACTACACAATTATGCCGACTTATTACCCCATAAATCGCGCCCAAAGACCTCTGGGGCCCACTCTCCGCCTATCTACTTCGGGCCCAAACTGACGATGAGACCTTGCCGGAAAATAGGGAGGACACGGGTCAAGACGCACAATCCACGTGCCCATAGACGCAATTATCCACTAATGACTGACTCCATCGGACTCCCCTCCCCCACCCCCTAGACGCGCTACAGAACAGGGGATTTTGATGCCACAAAAGATCCCGTTCGAGGTCCCAGTAACAATAAGGGAGGGATATAAATTTCCTGTAGTGTTTCTTTTGGTTCCTGTGGTGCTTACTGGACAAGCGCTTAGAGACCCCGGGGTTATATAGCGCTATATAAATCGAAAGAAATAAATAAATAAATAAATAATACAGATATACACTAGCACATTCCAATAGCACACAGCCCTACCGGCTACTGGGTCACACAAACCTCACTTTTTGCTAACCGAGCTAAACATGGCATTTACACAGCTAGCGTTCTCTCCAGAGTACAGACACGATCACAGAACGCACATATACCCCCCCTCACTATACTCATATCGGTCACCAAGCTGCAGAGTACGCCCACCTCTAGTACGACTAGATCCGCTGCCCGCACACTAAAAAGGGTGGACACACTGCGGACCGAGACGGACCACCTTGAGTTCCAGAATTCCCTATGAAAGGTTTTAATGTTCAACAAAAAGACGAAAATGAGACCTCAATTGTTCACTGTTTGTCATTAACTGGTTTCT
The DNA here is from genome assembly GCF_964263255.1 of Lissotriton vulgaris. Taxonomy (NCBI): domain Eukaryota; kingdom Metazoa; phylum Chordata; class Amphibia; order Caudata; family Salamandridae; genus Lissotriton; species Lissotriton vulgaris. The sequence goes on along the minus strand of NC_141697.1, from coordinate 408,249,362 downwards.
CTCCTGCAAAATACAACATCCTTATATAGCTTCAGGCACTTCACATCGCGGCCGGCCCAGATGGGTTGTAGGCGACATGCTGTGTTCATACAATACACCATCTTTCATGGATACTGGTTACGATGACACTACGTATTACTGCTGCCGGCCTGCTTTATCAGGTTGTAGGCGACACAGCTGTGTACTAAGCATGTTACTCCAATAAAGGTCTTCAAAAAAAAAAAAAAAAAATAAATAAATAAATAACTCCACGTCCTCATCTGCAGATGAGTGGTCTGACATAGAGTACAATTTATCGGTAGCCTCGGTACTCTCAGACACCCTGATATTTTTGGGTAGTTCTACTTGTTTGTTTTTGGATGGAGCATTTTTCTGATGTTTAAGGTTACTGGGGGAGGATGCACTGAAACTGGGCCTGGGTTTTTATATGAATTTTGGGGGCCAGTGGCTCCTAACCTTGGTTTTCTCTGTTTTTGGGGGGGGGGGTTGTGTAGGTGACTCATTGTCGATGGACTGAATTTCATCAGTAATTGATTGAATACAACCGTTCACTGTGGTGACATTTCCCCCCCGAGTTTGATTGAGTTGAGTCTTCACTCAAAGGTATTGCCTGGCTTGACCCAGAGGAGGAACCCACAATGGATACTTCTACTGAGTGGATCTGCTTGTCCAGGACATCAATTGCCCCAGTTAAGTAGCTCAGAAGAGTCTGCTGACTATCAGAATTAGACCTGTTTCCTCTAGGGCTTGCTTACTTTCTTTTATCCATTTTCCAGAAAGACCAGCTAAAGAGTCCTACCTGTAAAAATAATGCTTTCAATAGTACACAGACAGGACAGCCCAAAGAGTATTGTTCACAGCAAGGGAATATGAGAACACAAAACCAAGAGACTGGGCCCAGCCCGGCCTCTTCCGACCGATGACGGGCAAGGACGGGCCTGCCCTTGGGCCGGGATTCCCCTGCGGGCGTCCCGCGATGCGGGAGGCCGAGGATGATTTTAAAGGTCCGGGAGGGCGGTGCACTGCTAGGCGCCTCTCGCGAGACTGCGCTGCCCCCTCGATGATGTAATCGGGGCAGTGGTCCGTGGATCACACAGGGCGTCAGAAGCAGGCAGAAAATCCCCCCAGCTGTGGCAGGCAGTCACTCCCTCTCGTGCGGCAAGGATGGGCAGCAGCCAATGAGATTCAGGCAAGGTTACAGGGTCAGAAAGTTCCAAAATGCGTCCCGCGATGTGGGAGGCCGCAGATGATTTTAAAGGTCCCGGGGGGGGGGGGGGCACTGTTTGGCGCCTCTCGCGAGACCGTGCTGCCCCGTGGATGATGTAGTTGGGGCAGCGGTCCACGGATCACACAGGGCGTCAGAAGCAGGCAGAAAATCCTCCCAGCTGTGGAAGGCAATCACTCCCTCTCGTGTGGCAAGGATGGGCAGCAGCCGATGAGATTCAGGCAAAGTTACAGGGTCAGGAAAGTTCCAAAATGCGTCCTTTAATCAAACTCCGACGTACATCTTCATTTCTAATGTGTATTTTTAAAATAATTACAAAGTTTTATACATACTACTCAATTCAGTTTGTATATTATATTGTAATTTTAGCTTTTCTGCATAGTTTGGACACTGTTAAGATTTGTGAAAACTAAGCACAAGAATGGTACACCACTCACATACAAAGCAAGTCTGAAATGGCAACCTCTGCACCTTTCCACTCTATCATCATGAGAAAGGCAGCAAATGAAATCATGTCTTTTATTTTAGACTACTGCATCTCCAATTGTGAATGGTTACCATCTGTTAACCATTTACCTCCCTATTGAAAAAAGGTTCCTGTTGCCCCGTTTTCGAGATCATCGCAGAATATTCATGAAAAAAGGGAGTTCAAACCGATATCCAGCTTCATTATTTTGAAATTTAAATACTACACAACAGTTTATTACATTGTCCTGAGTTGGAAATTAAAACTTGCCATTACTTACATTGTGTTATCACTCCTCAATTTTTCAAAAAACTGTTCTGTCTCTTTAACACCCTTCTTCCCCAATACAGTCATAGCTCAGTGTAGCTAGCAACCCAGTGGAACCAGTAGGTCAACAGTTCACAGCACATTCTTGAAGGAACATTCTCCTTTCAAATAAGATACAGCAGGTGTTGTTTACTCCACAGATTCTAAAGCATTTCCATCTCTGTATTACATTTCTTTCGTTAAACAACAGCCAATATTAAGACTTCTTTCTGAGCCATCCAATACCCCACCTAACTTTATTCACTTTCATGCTGACAACATCCAATGAAATATATATATATATATATATTATGTAAAAAAAGGACAACCTCCATTTTAACTGCTTTTCCTTGGGAAAACTGCCTCATTCAGCTCTAGTCTTTTCCGGACTGCTATTGTTCCTTCACTTCAAAATGCTACGGGTGTGAATTGTTGGCCATAGCTACATCTGTTGGGCTAAAGACGCTGCAAAAAAGAGAGGTATTGACAGGGACTTTGGTTTGGCCAGAGAGGGTTAAAGTTTCATCAGCTGCTGGCTTTGGTTAAATCCATTGGGGATTCCCAAGCTCCTCGCCTCATGATTGTGCATTGTGGTAGCGGTGATCTAGGCACATTAACTGGGGTAGGGCTGGAAATCCTAATGAAAGAAACCTTTTCAGAACTGATGTCACGTTTCCCTCACACTGTCAAGAGGCACTCTAATATATCAGTGTCACAATAATTGGGACCATGGTGTGGCTTTGAAAAGGGAAGAGAGGGCCTTACTGAGGAGGTGTTAAGGGATATGTCCTCCCTATGTATAACTGGTTTAACAAATAGATATTTATCCTGGAACCAAGAAGGTGGCTAATAGCAAAAAGAGAGAAAAAAGGGGAAGAAACAACCAATGATAAAGAAAGGGGTGTTCTAAAGTGAAGGAGAACACCTGATAGAGTCTACACCTTACTGATTTATTAATACCCCTTAGTTGAAGGGTAGGAAGAGAGGAAGACCCTTTTGTTATTATAGCCCTCACACACTCATAGTGACATGCTTCATCATCGGACTCACCCTGGCTCCTAGAGGTCAGGGTAGGCTGGACCGTGTTTCAGGGAGCACTTAAGAATGTATTTAGTATTGGGGTGTAATATTAAGATAAAAGTCCTCTCCTGCTCTTAAAGTATCCTATATTGATGGAGTGGGAGGCAAGGTTAAAACTGACTATGGTAGGGTGGGAGGATATGATGGTCCTATGACCCTAACTGAACACCAACATGTTTCAGCCCTAAATGCTGGCCTATGTAATGGTCCTGGGCTTTCGTCTGGGTGGGATGCGAAGAGGCCACTTCCCCCAAAGACATGAATGTGATTGGTCATGCAATAAACATGTATCACACTAGTACATATATCATTATTCAAGGGACTGGTCTAGCACCTGCCACTGTTCCTTTTGAGGGATTGCCTGAAAGAAATAAGGAAAAATACCAACATGCACATAAATAACAATTGTGTGACTTATGTGTGGGCAAGCCAGAAGCTGCTTGTTGCAAAGAAGCTTGACCGTTAGTGTTCCCCTTGGCAATATACCGTGAGAGGGACTTGTATCCAGTGAGGAGCACCAGAGAGTGATTGTGTCTGGTGTTCACGGATTTGAAATAATACCAGTGACAGACATCCACGGAATTGTCACTTAGCCATATATTTTGTGGGTAGAACATGCAAATGAAATTTTGTTTCATTCATGCCATACGCAATATGTAATGTGTATCAGTGTCACACACACACATGCACAGTGTTACCCATTTCTGTAGTTGTCTAAAGTGAGTAAAAGTAAAAATAAACGTGAAAATGGTGATGTGGTTCAGGCACTCACCAACAACAGGGCGTCAGCTTACAATGGGGGGCTTGGAGGGAGAGGCGTGTAGTCACATTCTAAGAGTAAGCAGGGAGGACAAAACAGAAGCCAAGTAGGCAATGTTTGTTAATGTAATTAATTATGGAGGCTGCGGGACGTAGTCTCAATGAATTATAGTCGATTGCCAGGCATCTAATCCTGAAAATGGGACATCCCTTACTGCATCAAAGGTCTATACCCGTAGGAGACCTACTGTGCTCTGCTCTCCTGCTTGTCTGTGCCAAAGACATAAATGAAAGTGGTCAAATCAAATCAATTCTGTCTACAGTTTGACAAAGCCAGGAAACATGTTAATAAAACTGTTTCTGCTTTCCTCAGAGACCATGGGCTGTATCTATAACAACAACCTCCGTTTTGACATACATGGAATATATAGAAATGATGGAGTGCACTTTACAAATGAAGGCAACAGGGTGTTTCAAAGTACCCTGAAACTCTGCATTCAGTATTATGTGTAGCAGTCTTTATAAAAACAACAAACACAGTGGCTCCTGTCAGAGCCACCCTAGTACCCACAATATTGTGAAGTGTTTTTCAAAGTTTTTTTTTACTCTTTACTTTTTGTTGATCGTTGCAACGACATTGCAATCCCTGCGGACAAATTGCAAAAACAGATACAATTAAGACATTCAATGGCCACCAACACATCCGAAAATAATATCTAAACAAATCCATTCTGAACATTGCCTTATATTGCATCTTGGGGGGACTCAAAACCCCACAACTCTTTGTGCCAGGAGGCACCTACGATGCATTTCCCACACCCGGAGGAGCTTAAAGTCAGTCAGTCAAATAACTTCATTAGATTCAAAAGAATCATAAAAGTTTACAAGAGAGTTTGTACATTTATTTTGAAATGCAAAATATCTTAGCAAACAGTACACAAAAATTTATATTAAGTTACATAAAATCAATGACATTTGTTCATTATTCATATGGTTTCCTAAGTAAAAGAACAATTCTAATAATTCTGAGCACAGAGCTACAAATGGTAACGGTTGATAATGAGCTCAGGTACTCAAAACCTTCCTGATAAGTACAGGGACGAATGTCCCTTAGATTGGGCTTAATGAAACAGGCTCTTGGATCTTTATAAAGTAAACAAAAAAGCATAGGAAGCATTGTGCTCTGATGGGCTGCGTTATTACATGGACAAGGGGAAGTCTCTCGCACCATCCCACGTGTTTCGGAAAAGCCACAAGAAAATGAAGAGTTTTTAAATGCAATCTTGTCATTAAAAAGCACAAATGAGCCTGAGTAAAGACAAGTAGAACTGTTGTTGTTTTAAAGATACATATGCCACTGTGTTATTATCCTGACTAGACAAACTTAAAACAGTATGATATGCATTCTTGATGACGTCTTCATTATTAGATTGAATAGACTCCGGGTTTTCATAAAAATTTGCAAGGTCTATCTTATAAAAAGTTTCCCTGATATAAAGTAACCATGGTACCGCCATTGCATTGTCAAGGTTCATACAGTCTCTTAAAATACTTATTGAAAATAACAGCTCTTCTGAAGTCCAAATTTTCCCTCATAAAAGCAACAGGGAAACATGAATTCTGTCGATCACATAATCTAAACTCACCTCAGAATGACAGAATAAAGTAGAAGTACTATTGGGGATAAATAGGAGGCATTTTAAAAATGTGTTCACTAATATTTGGGTCTGGGCACTTTTATGGTATCCCCATACCCCCTGCCCCATAGATGGCTACTGACAGACATTTAGATTTATACAATGTTTTCAGTTCAGCTATCAGCTTATGACCAAGTTTGCTGCCAATGCGAAAGATCCCCCCCTATGGTTCTGCTACTTTGTTGTAACCGTGTTGTAATCAAGTGATACCAGCTCAACTTATTATTAAAAAGATTCCCCAAATAGGTCTATGTCATTGACAGTGTACTTACGTGTTTTAGTTTTATTTGGACCACAACCCATAAGGAAAGACATGCTAAAATTAACCTTGAGATCCAATGAACTCATTAAATGCATTCAGACATTTTTGTAAGCTGTTTAAGTCATCAATACTGTATTGTCTGCATAGGACAGCAAGGGTACCTGTTTGACTTCTATTCTTGGAAAATCAAATTTTTGTTGTAATAAAAAATGTTCCAAACTGTTTGTATATAATAAAAATATGCATCCCTGGTGTACACCCTCAGTTAAGGGAATTGACTTGGTCTTTTCTCATCTTGGACCATACCAAATGGCTACTGTAGTAGCTGCATGCAGTCTGCGCGACAAAGTAACAAGCAGTTCCTTAAATCCCGTGGTGTCCATTAACACCCACAACTTTCTTCGACAGACTGTGTTGAAAGCACTGGACAAGTCCTGAAGGCCAGATGGATCGAAGCACCCCTGGCCTCCATGTACTTGCCCATAATCATAAACAGGTTTAGACACTGCTCAGTCGTTCCCCTTCCTTTCCCATATTGGGTATTTATAATGATACCAGAAGCATTGGCCCATGTCTCCAGATGTGCAAGCATTACCGTCCCCAACAATTTACAAGAAGCATCTATTAGGGAAATCGGCCTATAGCATTTAGTGTAATTTCTGTTTCCCTTTTTAAATTGGCGCCACCACTGCTCCTTTCCATGATGATGGAATATGACCCACAATTACAGCTTTAAAAACATTAAGTAACAAAGGGACCCAAATTTGTGGGTTATTTTTAAATAAGTCCAAGGGCACACCATCTGGCCCTGGTGCTTTTTAGGGGAATACCTTTTCTCAAAGCCTATAGTACTTCACTCATGGAAAGTGATAAGCTGAGCTGTTGTGCAGTCTGCAGGTTAAATGTTATGTCGTCCTTGCACTCATTTAAGGAAAAACTCTTTGGGTTAAATATATGGGAAAGTGGGCCTCCCAAACTAACCCCGTTATATTAGTATCTATGGTCCTCATTTCATTACTGAAAAGCAGGCGATTTAACGCCCCCAAAAAACTCGTAGAATCCTTCAGGGCACTTGCTCTTTCAAGATCATCCCATGCCTGCATAAAGTCACTTTGCAGCTCCCGCAGTGTGGGGCATGTACGGGCGTGCCCGTCTGCACCCATCTTTGGCAGGTGGAGGCAGGGCAGGGCTACCCCCTTTCAAGTTCATTGTGGCACCGAGTGAGTAACATGAGGTGAGTGTCATTTACAAATATATATGAAACCCTTTCTGCAACTTTAGCAATTATAACTCTTAAAGAGTAGCTCTTGAGCCACCACAATGGGAAAGCACATTGTCGTACCTCCTGCATGTACCACGTACCACTACTAGCAGCATTAATCACATGCTTGAAAGGGTGGTCACAATAGTATCTGGTGAAAATTAACTCACGGAGCGCCGTTTGTCATTGGACAGCGAGGGTCGATTGAACACTGCCAAGCACAAAGGTGCACTAATAAACCACATACATGAACTGGGTCCTGCCAATTTACTGCCCTCACCACAGTCTGATTGGATTAGCAACCATAAAAAATCCACTTGCAAATGGGAGTATTAGCAAGTCTGATTCAGCTGATTTACAACCAGACATCTAACATCAAAATCAGTGGGAATCCCAGCAGTGAAACAGAAAAGGAAGAGCGGGAAGCCCATTTGTTTCAAAAGGAAACAACTGCCCCAAAACAGTACCCTGCAAATCTGTCTGTCTATTTGAATACAGCCATCTCCAAGTATAAGCACCCCAGGCCCTTCTGGTATTCCTGTGACAGCACCAAAAGCGAACTCAAGCCACACCATTTGCACCTAGACTGAGGCGGCACAGGACTTTGGGAACCTTGGAAACGTTATTGCCAACATTATCTCTGAGACGTAACCAAACAAATTAACGAGTTCTTGAGCAAAAAGCTTGTTTCACTCCTAGAACATATAGATAACTTGACTACACTTATAGGGAAGCCTAGTCAATCAGTGGGAAATGCACAAATTGCGGCTGTTGTGGGGGGAGGGCCCATTATTACATCTGGCATCCTAACTAATGACATTCAATTTCCTATTGCCACTACTACCATCACTGCTCCTGGCACTGTTACTCCACCTCCCGCTGGCATGTTTCCAAGCAAAGCGTGTATTAGTTGCAGACAAGTAAGGGAAAGTTTTCCATCTAAGGAAAACTTAAAACCAAACAGTTCTTCTAATAGGAAAGCTTTAGTACATCCCGATGAGTTGTTAACTATCAAGTATTGCAATTCCATATTCGGTCGAGCTATCATATCTGATGTAGCAGACCTGAAATTAATACATGGCAAGGTAGGTTGTAATGCGTCAGCCATTCCCAGTAGCAATATTGAGAGGTCAAGTCTAGATGTTCTGGTTTACCCCCAGCCGCCTGCCCCTATGTGTTGGTGCTGGCTGGCATACTGACTCTAAAGAGAGACCAAAATGAGTGCTGGGACCAACTACACAATAAATGCGTAGATTGGTTTTCAAATAATAGGAGGTTCCACCCATCAGATACAAATGAGATCATTATATCACACAGAGTTGGGTGGGTTGGCGCATCTCCAAGGAATATTGAAGGAGACTGCATTGTGATAAACCTCCGCAGACCATCCACGGTGAGATCCGTATTGAGGGCATGTGAACTCACCACAATTAACAATACCAACATATGCTCACTGCAGCTGGGCTATTTTTAAAAACCAAAACTCAGGCCCTCTGCAAACAAATTTACTCTTCCTATCACAAACAATAGGTTTTTGGCCCTGTCTGAGATGGAAATCCAGGACTGACTACCGTCACCCCTGGAATCTCTCGATTTCCCTGTTGGGCCCGTAATTCTCCCTACAGCAATTGAGACCAATGACTCAAATACTTCAACAAAGGTTTTGACCAGTCCACATCTGAGCATCTTGAGCTAGAACGTGGCTGGCCTTCAGTCTAATCTGCATCAACCGGGCTGGCTAAAACTTGAACAAAGCAGGACATTCTGGACATTATGTTCCAGGAGACTTGGGCTACCCAAGATCCATACATTGATGGGTTCAAATATTATAATGTTTTAGTCCTGATTCCCAAGTTGGGTAAACATTGCCACAGGCGGTAGTGTAAAGGCCAGAAGTACCAATAGTGCTAATTTTCAAGTCTTACTATATAACAGAGGTGTCTCTTTTCATTTAATTTATTCCTTTCATAATGATTTCCATTCACATCAAATGAGAATTTTATAAGCCTATTTGAATTAATTGCCTCTGTTCAATGTGCAAAATATTTCCTTAAGACAGCATGAATTTGTCTTGGCGGCGATTGTAATGCTAACTTACCATATATTAGGCCCCGTAAAATGCCATGCAGTAGTGGACAAATTTGCCATAGGGACAAGGAATTGGTAGAACATCTGAACAATCATAATTTAATCAATGTCATGAAAATTGCTGCTGTAATGAATGATAATAATTCTCCGGAGCCGACATTGAGAGGGAGGGGTTGTGTCTCTACGATGGATTATGTTTTTATTTCCTCTGCCTTAGAAGACTCCTTATTGAAAGCAAAAGTATTTGCCACAACTTATGGGGATCAAAATCCAATCCAAACAGTACTGAGATTATCCCCTAGGCCAACACATAACATAGAATGCCACCAGGAACTTAGCACCTTCTACTGACAACTTAAGACTGGTCTGGCGGGCATAAATAATACTGATCTGTTCTGCATGATGGCCAGGGATAACTTGAATCTTGTTGATTCATGTTTGTTGGAACAGGACACACATCCTGAGGCAATTAACGCTTTTATTGAACTTTGCGAGGCCATCAAATCCCTATTATCTAATCCTATTCCCACAATACAACGTGGACCTAGATGGTTCAATCACGAATGCTCAGAGGCCAATAGACAGTTACGTAAGGCCCTGTTACACAGTTCATGTAATTTACTGATCAAAACATTAAGGCAGAAGGATAAGTTAACGATCAGAAAAAGGAAGGAAGAATTACTAACAGAGCGTTGGGATGCACTTGCTAACGCTGCTAGCTTAAAAAACAGGAATACTTTCTGGGCCACTGCCAAAGACGTGCGATCAATGGGACAGCCATTAACCCCGATAAGCTGCAATATAACAAGTGCAACTTGGGAAAGTAATTTTTCCTCGATCTATCTTGCCCCCGCTTAAGATTTGTATCCTTTTAAGCATAGTCTCCCAACTAGGATCCCAATATCGCTAGCTGAGGTACAGGAGGCCATCCATCAGAGTCTCTGTAATAAAGACCCCAGTCCCGGATGGGCTACCGATTGACCTCATTAAACGTAAACCTGATTTTTTGAGCTCCTTCTGCTAAATGTTTTTAACAATCTAACTATCACTCGGTTACCAAGTTCATGGTCGACAAGTATTATTGCTCCAATTTTTAAAAAAGTTGATCGCTAGCAACCCAGTTGTTACAGACCAATTTCCCTAATAGATAACACCCTCAAAATTTTTGATAGAATTTTATATAATAATAGTCGTGTCAACTGGGGTTTAGGAGCAAAGTTGGCACAAACGAACAAAGCCTAAGTCTTAATTTATTATTTTGTGAAACTATACCATCGCACAGCGATCACCAATATATTTAGCTTTTATGGATCTGACCATTGCTTTTGATTTTGTTAATAGGTCTCAATTATGGTCCATTCTTTTGGCTTATGCTTTGAATGAGACCTTGGTGCACTTCTTGCCTACTTGCATATCAACCTTAAGGCTCGGGTCAGGATTGGCGGTGAGGTGTCTAATGACATAAACATAAATAGAGGGGTCAGACAAGGGTGTGTCCTAGACCCAATCTCTTTATTATTTACATTAATAATCTGCATAAATCATTGATTAAACTCACCAATTATGTACCTAGACTAAAAGGCAAAATACTCCCTGTGTTACCATATGCGGATGATGCAGTTTTATTGGGAAGCACACCGAAAACACTACTCACTTTAGTACGGTTATTCACTGATTTTATGACTAGTCTAGATTCATGTACCAATTTTAAGAAATCTTTTATAATGTCATGTGGGCCAAGAAATCATTCCTTAAATTTGATATCTGTGGGCAACCAAAAACTAACAAGCACTAGCACTTTTCCATACCATGGGTTGGTCTTTGCTGCAAATGGAACCTGGACTGACCACATGGTGTTTTCAAAGGCCAGCAACTCCATTCCTAGCCTCCCTCACCTAAAAAGAACCAGGGTAATCTTAGCGATTAATTTAAAAAAAAAATCTCAGTGTCTACCTACAGCCACTAATGGCGCCGAGGTATGGGGCACTGCCAAAAGCCCTAGTATTCTACGCAAGATAAAGGGACCCCCACTAGGCAAAATATTTTAAGGTCAGGGAGTAGAGGGGAAACAACAATACAATCTGAAGAGGCTCCCTCGTGACCTATATTTCTTTTATCAAACTGAAAATGAATTCAACATGGGCTGAAATAGAACTAAACAGCAACAAAATCCCAAAACATGATCATATTTATAAATATTCACATTATTTATTAATGTTCTTTGTTTTATCAAAAATATTTTTGTATTTTCTTTTACATATTTTTACATATAAAATCAATATTTCAAAAATCTACAAACAGTGTTGCATAATAATGACATGACATTATAATGTTTAAACATCTTTGCATCATAAACCCCGAGTAAAGAAACAAGAATGGAACATTCATACACACTACCTCACATGCATTCCTCCTCAAGTACACTCATACCACATTCATTAATGCATATATCTGGAGAGTGGGAGACAAAAAGTTGTTTTGATCTTCGCGACCAATTAGAGCAACTGCCTGTAGCAGGAACTGAACAACATTTGTCGACGCACGTTTCAGTGGCTTAAAGAATGGATAACACCACCTTCCTCAGGACCTTAGCCAGATATCAGACCAATATCGGTACACCCAGGGGTTACCTAAAAAGGCATAAATACAATAAGTTCATAGCCGATGTATAAAACAGGTTTTATCGATTGGACCTTCAAGCACAAACTTTAATTTACAAGTGCAATAGGTTGTGACCAGACATGATGCACATGCCTAAAGGTGCAAAACACCGAAAGATGTGCTCCATATACTCTCAAGATTAACCACATAAACCTACCCCTACTTACTAAGGGAGGAGTTTTCGATAACATTTTAAAATATTCTGCCACTATCACAGTGTGCCATAGTAGGCAGTTTAGACAAAAAAAGGGGAAAATAGAGAAACAGAATAAAAACACCACTAATTTTCAAAAGAATTATGACTACCCTATATTACAAGGTAGGCACAATTTGTGAGGGGCAAAAGCTCCTCTAAGATACGTACTACTAATGATACTCCACAAGAGACTTTTTTTGGTTTTTGCAAAAAAAATTCTAAGTTCCTGTTGACACACTCTGTCAGGCTAGATAAAACAATAAGTATCATGAGTACTAGTGTCCCAGTTGCATCTACTAGTATAAGATATACTGAGGGTCATTGATGTTTTACCTAAATTTCTCATATGCGCTGTGCAATAAATGGGGCATATATGCAAGTATATTCTCGGCAAAGTGATAATTCCTATGGAAGGGGAAAACATTCAAGAGTTATTGAGCCATGACTGACAGGTGTTGACTGCTAATATGATAGGCTAATGAGATACGCCGTACCTTATTGGATCAGTTCATTAAGGTCTATGTATCATACTGTGTTACACTGCATCAATCCACTTCGGCGACATCTCAGTATAAGTGTATGTTAGGTTGTATTGGTCTGAGCCCAGCAATGCTGAAAAAAGAGCAACATAATGAGATGTATAAGATGTAAGCCTGATGTAAGAAAATATTGTACTCTGGTGTGGTCAAAATTGTGGCACATTAAGGTCATGCATGTGTGCCAGCAAGAAGTTATCCTGTATTTTATGCAACGTAAGTCCTATTGTGTCTACTACAGCATAATGTGATAATAGACCGATTTATAAGCAGGAACCTTAATGGATGGTTCACATTAGACTTCCTTCACTGAACGGAATGCTGACTTTCAATCTCAACAAAAATACTTATCTCATGCTACTACGGCACCATATATGTGCCCTAATGTGAGAATACCTGAAAGTGGACATATGTAAGACCTATTGGGGAGACCAAACCAGATCAAAAAAGCAATTATTAAAAGCTGCCTTAAACCATACCACTGTCTGGCTATCTACAGCGCAATGGTAGTAGCTGACTCACATGAACCTCCACTAGAAATTATGAAGCAATGCGGGAAAGCCTGATGCCCTGTGGCATAGCTACAGATAGCTGCAATGAGTCTTACCTTAATTTTGCATAAAAAAACCCTACCGGGCTCGACGAAGGGACCGCTGGACGAAGAGTCAAGAGGGGTTACTGTAGGTCAATGTCGCGCCGGTTATATACAGACCGTAGTTCAAAAATGCGCGTAGGCTGGTCGCGTTCACGTGGTGTGCAGTCAAAAACGAAGGAAGGACTGGTACACAAATGTAAGTCACACCATCTTGGACTGGGTAATGCGTGTAGGAACTCAATAGGAAAGTGCTGTCAATGTTTTTGAATGACAGTGATGGAGCAAGGATTCGCATGACAAGCGACTTGCCCCTTTTTACATTGACATTGGGTGTCCGAGTGAAGCTTGCTTATGTGTTTTACTAATCCTAATACGCTTGCCTTTAAAATGGCTGCTGCTACGCGGGAATTTCGTCTGCGCATGCGTCTATCATACTCACATGACATGACGTACTCGCAGCTTTGGAGGGAAGACTGCTGTATCTGTGCACTAGTGCTAAGATGGCTGCTCTGTGTTCTCACATGCAAGAAGCTTGCACTGCTGCTTTTGCTAAGCTGTTCGTTCTGCCTAATCCTAATGCTATAGTCTTTTATAAAGTAATGGGTATAGTGTAAAAATTCATGGTATACAGTGTATTAATTTTATTCTGTGTTCTAAAACTGTTTCTTTTCCATTTCATGTTACACTATGAAAACTGGTCTGGCTTGTACCGCTGTACTCCATCTTTGTTGAAACTGCGACTGCGCGAGAATCGCAAGTCTCTGGAACAGTGACCTTTGGACTATAGCCAAGTAGCTGACTGACTGAGAAGATGCTCCTGGGAACTTGCCCCCATGAACTCAAAATTATACAAAGTAAATTTCAATAGAACATCCATTGTTGGGTGGAATGAACCAGCATGAGAACCTGAATTTGATCGGCGTGAACAAAAATTTGAATAGGAGACGGCAAAAGTCTAAATTTTAGGTCGTGTGAATATCTGTCCTCCTCATTTGTCCAATCGAAATTGGAGATCCTTACACTTGCAACATTGGGGGGTGGTACACTGACCTGGAAAACAGTTTAACTATAGTAAGCTTAGCTAGTTGATTTGTCCGACTTGTCCAAATATCTGACCTGTCACTGACCCAACGCACTCAATAGGTGACTAAGAGCAGAGGGCTGCGGAGCACTCTGGCGGAAGGTTCGCTGACCCAATCGGGGTTTGGCTGATTCCTTGCAGAGAGGGAGTAGCGCAGGTGTTGCAACTGAACTGCGGGTGCTGGTCTTAACCTTTGGTGGTCCGGTCCTGATCCAAATCTGGGGTTTCATGTCCTGATTTCTGAACTGCACCTGCTGGCCTACTGGCACTGCAACGTTTGAGGTTCTTCTGTCCTTTCAACTGAACCGTGGCCTGGGTTGGTCTTCACACCATTCTAGGTAAATATAAATCTGTGTGGGTAATTGTCAGTATAAATTGCGACCTTTTCTCTGCCCTCCCTAAATTGCTAAAGCTTTATTTGCATATGTTCCTTTTCTTACCCTTCTCTTGGTAAAAGATAAATTCGTATTTTGCTGTCTATTAGCGTGTTCCACTTTCTTACCCACCCTTTAGTTGAATGCTAAACGTGTTTCTATGATTGCATAAATGTTCCTTTTCTTACCGTCCCTTTAAGTAGTTAAATTTGATCATCTGATTTATAGCGTGTTCCAATTTTTACCTTCCCTATAGCTGTATGGTAAATTTGGTTTCGTCATTTTATATTATGTTCCTTTTTTCCCAACCGTTGATAATTGCGAAAGCTGTTGGTTTAGTATGTTCCTCTTTCTTTACCCTCCTTTAATAAAGTGGTGACAGTCTGTTTTCATAAATAGCATGTTCCTTGTTCTTACCTCCCCTTTATTTCAACCCGCTAAATGGTTGGCATAATATATCTTTTGCATAGTTATACATTATTTCTAATCTTGGTTATTGACAGTCTTATTGCTTTTAATTTGTGGATCATGACTTTTGATGATGATTAGATAAAGATTTAAAACCTTTCCTGAGTCTGTGGTTATTACATGAGTGCAAATGGTATTGTATTATTGACTGCCTTCTTTAAAACTAACTCCCTGATCCATGAGGTCAGGTACCAGTGACAAGGATTGGTAAATCAATGGTATAGGAATTAGTGGAATAAAATAGACTGATAGTAGAGTGTGGGTTACCTGATTAAGTAAAATGTGTAATTGAATTATGGGCCCAGGTGAGTATTGGTAACATTTATTGTCAGGTGACCTGCATGCTCTATCAGTATATTTCTTTGGTAGCAGTGGTGTGGTTAGGGATTAGTTAAATAAAGGTAGTTAGTTAGTTGGTTATGAGAAGTGTTGATCGATCAAATGTGATATTATTTGAAATGTTTGAAATCTTATTGAATTTGATGCTGCTATATTGAATTTTATGTATTAACCAAAATCGTTGGTACCTGTTACATGTTTTGTCTGGAATCCCTGGGGGCAGAATAGTGTGTGGTAAATGGAAGCCACATATCAGTGAGGTCACTTACTCGCAGGAAGTTAGTGCATGGTTCGGTAGAACCGGAAGCACTAGTTAGGGTTTTCTGTATGAATGTGTGAATAAATGATAGCAAAGAGTTCGCTAGCAAAACTTCTGTTGTGATATCACCTAGTAAGGGTCACACGGAAGGAGTAGTTGGTTCATCTGAGTTTGATTGATAGCAAAGGGGTTCGCTGATGAAACTTTAGCCTTAGTATATATCCCGGAGTGGATAAAGTCTGAAGGAGTAGCAGGTTCTCTAATGCTTGTGTGAAGGGTAGGCGGAAGGGATCTACACGTAGTATATGAAAAGTAAACGGAAGGGATTTACTTGCAGTGAAATATTTCTTTCCTTTCTAGTCACTCGGGTACAGTGGCGAATGTTTTTACATTGTAGAATAATAAAATCTGCACTTTAAAATCAAAATAATTTAGTTTTTGCATTACCTTGTAAAGGAGGGAGTCAGTTGCAGAGCTGCGCTGGTATTGGTTGAGATAGCAGGCGTGTAGCTGAGATAGCATTGTAAAGGAGGGGTGAGCACCGGAGCGTGGGAACTTGTCTCACGAGAAAGGCTGCGCAATCATTGGTTGAAATTATTTGAAACCGCATTGTTGATTGGTCAATAAAAGACACACGAGTATTGGAAGCATTTAGTAAACAGAAATAAGTATTGTCGTACAATTTGAATTTTTGCAAAATACATGTGTTATCGAAGTCATCCAGAAACTTGACCTGATCCAAGATATTTAGGGTTTGCTAAGGCCCAGATGATAAGAGGCAGACTTCGCAACATGTACGGAAGTAAGAGAAAAATGTTACTTGTAGACAAAGTTAAGAATTACTTTAAAAAGGATAAACCCATTAAAATTGGTCATTATTCCACCACCGAATACTCCCGCATCATTTATGATGTTTGAAAGAGGTTACCACTCTTGTGTTTGGTTAGAAAACTGGGTGGTATACACTAAAGATGATGGAATTTGGCATTTCCCTTAGAAGGCACATTTAATGGAAGAATTTTGTTCAATTTAAGGACTTGAATGAATGATTTACGTCCTAGACCTAGATTAACGCAATATGAGGCAATAGAAGAATGGGAAATTGAGGCTTTTGAGTGAGACAGACCTAGAATTGACAAAGGATTGAGTAAATTCTACCCTAAAGTTCAAAGGGATTCCAAAGATAAACAAATGAAACAATGGAGACAGAATATGCTAGTGGAAGGACTATATCCTGTATTAACTTTAGAAGAGCCCACAGGAAGTAAAAGGACTGAGAAAACCAGACATTTAATGACTAGTGGTGATTCAGACGACGATTATATGGAGGATTTATTAATGAAAAATCAACCACCCTATAATGAGAAACAAAGTGCAGTAAATCCGAATGCCCCGTTTTTAAAACCTCCTTTAATTCCGCAAGTAGTACATGAAACCTCCATCGAAAGGGTATTACAAGAGAGAGAAAGAGAAGCTTTGAATAAACAGAGAAGTCAATTAATTCAGAAAATTTCCCAATTAAATACAAGTCCAGAGGCTTTGACAATTCCAGTAACTATTGGCCCAGTTGTTCCTTTTTACGGAGATAAGCTAGCTAGTCCAAAAGCTCCGGTTATGACTACATCAGTAGTACAGCCAAGAAAAGAACCATTGATAATAGATGATCAGGCAAGTAAATGTGAGTCAGTAATCTCCTCAATGGATTTACCAATAAGAGAACCAGAAGGTAGTTCAATGAGAAAGACCACTGCTTTAAATTCGAGAGAAGTACAGATAGAGACATCTTCAGGAACGAGAAGTGCCACTGTAGTAATTCCTGAAGAGATAGACAGATGGACAAGAGAAATAAAAAAACAAAGACACAGCCAAAGCCATTAGATGTATATAATTTAAGACTTGAATTGGAGGAATTGATGGCCGGTAATGTGGGATTGGACAGATTAAATTTACTTAGTGAAGATGAATTACTATTCATTTGTAAAAGCATTACTAGAAATACAAGGGTGTTTCATGAGAAATTAATGGACACTGCAGCTAGCATTGGAATCGACATTGGTAATTCTAAAGTATTGCAGAAACCATATTGAGTAGAATTTTCTGACAAAGATTTAGAAAACGTGAATGTGTCAGGAAAAAAGGTGCAGATAAGAGAGCTGCTGACACTATTGCAAAAATGGGGAGAGGAGAACTAGAGAAATGGAAAGCCAGGTGAGCAAAGAAAAAGGAAGAGATCTGATATAAGCAAATGACATCAGAATATGTTTTAAAAGAAACAGAAAAGGTAGAACAATGATGTCCTATGCGAGAGGTACCAGGTGGAGGTTATGTGCATGTTCCATAGTCCCGACAGGATATTTTGTCATTTATGAATGATTTCCCAAAACTTGGTGAAAAACCTGTAGAGTGGTACAGACAAGTCGAGGGATTTGTAAAGGTGTCAAAGTGTCTCTTGAAAGACTTAGATGGATTATTTGACATTGTAGTTCCCGTAGATTTGTGGACGGAATGCAAAATTGCTGTTGATTGGCCTAGTGACGAGTACCCACGAGACCCAAAGACAGGGGCACCTTCTGAGGATGTAATGAAAAAATACAATCAGATAATACTTTACCTTAAAGGGAATGTGCCTGCAAAAGAAACAGACTGGATGAAAATAGATAGAACCACTCAGAATAAAGACGAGTCAGTGCATTCATATTATGAACATTTATTACAGACATTTAAACAAGACAGTGGATTGGACAACATTGACATGAAGGATATGACACATTTTATTTATCGATTTGTGTTAGGATTAAGGCCAGAAATTTCACAATGGAGGAAAGACAATAACATTTGTTGGCAGGTTAAACCCATAGATGAGGTCCTTAAATATGCAAAATACTGTGAAAATGAGCTAGGAAATAAGTGGAAAGAGTTAAAAGAAAAAGTCATGTGGGCACAGGTAAAATTAGCAGAGCAACAAGAACAACAGTTAAACCAGATAACTAGCAACCAGAGTAAGGGTGATGGAAGTGGAGGAAGTGCCAAGGAGAAAATTCAATAGGGAGGGTGCTAAAAAGAAGTTCCCCTGTCACGGGTGTGGCAAGTTGGGGCACTGGAAGGAAGAGTGTAAGGCTGTGCAGAATGGTAATGTGCCAAATAATGATTTAAATCCACAGACACAGAATGAGGTGCTACGGAAGACCCAGCAGCAGGTAATACAAAATCAGTTATCCCCAGCACCTATGCCAAATTACAGGAGTAAAGCACAACAGAGCGTAGATACCACAAACTGGCAAGGTAGGGAAAAAAGAGATACAGCAACTTTACAATTTCTTTTGAATGACACATTCTTTTGTGAAGAACCTTACTGACGGTGCCTGAGGGGGGAGGACGAGGAGTGCGTGCTTGGCGCCTCCTTGCAGGTAGACCAGTCAGGGCTATACATTGAAGGAAAGGTTGAAGGAAATTATGTCACCTTTCTGTTGGATACTCGTGCTATCCGTTCTACTGTGAGAACAGCAGATGTTCCAAACCTACCCCTCTCGGGAGTAGCAATCCAAGTAGTGGGCGTTTCACACCCACCCAGGTTTACAAACCCCTTGGCCCCACACCCACACTTCACCCATAGGCAGTTGGATTCTAAAGATCTCCGCTAAAGTGCCCCTCTCTGAGGTGAGCCCGTTGGGAATTGCACTGCTTACCCGACGAGGAGCAACGCCTATCATGAAGCATGACACCTGCAAGGGTATGTGAGGCAAACATATCCAACACAATGGATACCCAGTGGGAGGTGAACATTGTTTAAACCATCACTTTTCCCTTGACCAGTGCACCTCACTTCCTGTTCATCCCCGAGGAACAGCCTTGCCAACTTTTGATCAATACACTTATTGAGGGCACGCACTTAGGCTGGACCTTCCGCTCTTAATTGAGTGGTAATTACGCCCTCCCTGATCCCCTCTGGATCAACTGCTCCCTCTTTTTGTACATAGACCTATGTCACACATTTTTCTCAATTCCATTGCACCCAGATTGCAAATTTCTTTTCTCATTTGAATTCCACAGTCATGTTTACGTTTGGAATCGTGTCTCTCAGGTTTACACAGAAAGCCCCTCAATTTTTAATCAGATTTTGAAACGGTGCCTTGAGTCTTTGATACTGCCTGGACGGTCGGTCCTGGTTCAGTATATCGATGACCTATTAGTGGCGTCTAAAACTCGCAATGACTGTGTCGTCGACACCATTGCATTACTGAATCATTTAGGTGAAGGAGGACATAAAGTGTCACCAGAAAAATTACAATTCTGTGCACTCATTCTAGTCATACTGGCTTTGGTCATCTCCAGGGTTGACTTCGCAAATATCCTATATGTGGGGATTCCTGCCTATCAGCTCCAAAAACTCCAGTTAATTCAGAACCAGGCCGCTCGCTTGGTGTTCCACCAACCCAAACACCAGCATGTCTCCCCCTTTTGAGGAGCCTCCACTGGCTCCCAGTGGCTAAACGGTGCTTCTTCAAACTCGGATGCACCATATTCAAATCCCTTCATAACTGCGCACCTGTGTTCATCTCCTCCAAGTTAAAGCGATATCTCCCAACCCGCAATCTACGATCTTCTGCTGACAATCTTCTATGCATACCTTCTAACCGCCGCAAAAAACACGCGGACTGCGCTTTTCTTTTCTAGGCCCTTCTTTTTGGAACTCCCTCCCTTCCTCCTTCCGTCACTGCCCCTCTTATGAGTTGTTCCGAAAAACATTAAAAACCTATCTATTCAAAGCGGCCTTGAGTAAAACCTTCTGCCCTGGCTTGATATGTCTGTTATGAGCGCCAAGAAACCGTTTCGGTGTACGTGCGCGGTACAAGCTTTTTAACATAACATAACATAACAAATATCTGGGGCACCAGATAGAAAAAGGTGTCAGGAAAGTTACCATAGAAAGAATCAGAATAATTAGAAATATGAATTTGCCTCAGACTCAAAAAGAGATTAGGATCTATCTTGGAGTAGTAGGATACTGCAGGCAATGGATTGTGGGATTTGCAGTCCTAGCAAAGCCATTAATACAAATGACAAAGAAAAGAGCCAAGGACCCTGTAAAGTGGGATGACAAAAGCATAACTGCTTTGGTAAAATTACAAGAATGTCTATGTACAGCTCCAGCATTAGAAATGCCTGACTATTCAAAGGATTTTGCACTTTTCTGTGACACAAGATAATTGTGCACTTTCAGTTATGACTCAAATTCATGGTCTGGTAAGACCTCCTGTGGCATATTTTTCTTCCACATTAGACCCAGTGGCAGCTGCATTGGCTGGATGTTTGAAAGCAGTAGCTGCAACTTGCATGAGCCTTGAGCAGAGTAAATCCATTATTATGGGACATCCTGTAACTGTGTATGTTCCACATGCCGTTGTAATTTTGCTAACCAGGACTAAAACTCAGTATTTCACACCTAGTCGGCTGACTAAGTACGAGAGAATCCTTATAGGTGCAGGAAATGTAACCATTGCCAGATGTAACATTCTGAATCCAGCAACACTGCTACCTAATTCACACACTGCTGCAAAAGTGAAGGGAGATGTTGAGCATGACTGTATTGATCTACCTGAGTACAGTGCAAAACCACGACCTGACATAAGAGAAGAGCCATTAATTGATTCAGACTATGAGCTATTTGCGGATGGCTCATGTATGAGACATGAGGAAGGAGGCCTGAGCGCTGCTTATGCAGTGTGTACTCTGGGAGGCCCAGTGGAAGCATCCCATTTGCCTGGAGTCAAGTCTGCACAAGTAGCTGAATTTGGTTGCCCTGGCAAAAGCCTGCAAATTTGGGAAAAATTGGAAAGTAACCATATACACTGACAGCCAATATGGTTACGGGGTTGTGCATGACTATGGCCAATTATGGATGAAAAGAGAGTTTCTGACTTCTTCAGGTACTCCAATCAGAAATGGTCAATATGTAAGGGATTTACTGGAAGCAATCCAGTTGTCAAAGGAAGTGGCTGTGGTCAAGTGTGCGGCTCACAAATCTGGCAACAACAAAGTGACAGCTAGTAATCGATATGCTGACCAGTCAGCCCAACATTGTGCAAAATATAAAATGGCTGTTAACAAGAAAGTTGAGGTGGGCGGAAACAGCTGCCAACTTATGTTGTTAGATGGTGTGGATACATGGGAAGAAGTGAGAAATTTGCAGAGTGCAGTAGAACCAAAGGAAAGGGAAGAATGGAGGAAGCTGGGTTGTCGGAGAAGGGATGAGGATGGTGTCATTGTTTACCTGGATGAAATGCCAGTGTTACCCAACTGTCTGCCTGCTCGTATGGCTAGGCTGATTCACGGAGATTCTCATTTGGGAAGAGATGCTATGATACGTCTGTTCAGACAGTCATGGTTTAATACGAAATTCAGGAACATAGCAGAGGCACTCTTCCAGAGGTGTTTGGTTTGTCAACAAATGAATCCAGGGAAGAAAACAGTGGTGTTACCAGGAAAGATTGGAAAGGCAGAAGGTCCCTTTATACATTTGCAGATTGATTTCATTCAGTTACCCCCTTGTCGAGGAGTAAAATACGTACTTGTCATTGTCTGCCTGTTTTCAAAGTGGGTGGAGCCTTACCCCACACGCAGGAATGATAGCATCAAAGTAGCAAAACTCCTACTTAGAGAACTGATACCTCGATTCGGTTTTCCAGTAACAATTGAATCCGATAGAGGAAAACATTTTAATAGTGAAATAATGGGCCTAATTTGTGAAGCATTCAAGATTAAACAAAAATTACACTGTGCATATCGGCCAAAGGCTTCTGGAGTGGTAGAACAATTGAATGGCACAATCAAATCAAGACTGGGAAAAATTTATGAGTCTACTCAATTGGAGTGGCCAGATTCTTTGCCACTTGTTCTGATGGAACTTACAACTATTCCAGACCGGAACACAGGCTTAAGCCCCCATGAAATACTAATGGGAAGAGCAATAAGGCAAGCATGGGTGCCAGCACACAAGCTGCTAAGTATATCAGATGATTTAGTGCTGGAGTACCCAGGTTGGGGAAGACGCTGTCGCCAGACCAGCAACATCAGCACATGACCTGAACCCAGGTGATTGGGTAGTGCTTAAGAAACATACTCGGAAAACTTGCCTTACACCAAGGTGGGGAAAACCATGTCAAGTGATCTTAGTAACTACTACAGCTGTAGAGTGTGTAGGAGTTCCACACTGGCTCCATGCCAGTCATACGAAAAAGGTGACTGAACCTGATGAAACTGAGGCTGAAGGTTGCGCAGCTGAGGGGGTCTCAAGATATCGATCCTGAAGTAGCTGAAGAAGAACAACCGAGCACCAGTCTAGATGATTGGATTCCAGTAATCGACATACCTGCAGAATATGTGAGAACAAGAAGTCAAACTTATCAAGATAGACAAAGTGATAGTGAGGACAAGACAAGTGTAGAAGGAGGTACTCAGATCATAGAAATACAAGTCAAAAGTGAATCTGAGGAGGACCAGATAGGGAAAGATCCAGTAATCGACACTTCACCAAGAACTCCAGAGTCTGAAAAGGGACAGATAGAAATTAGGGAGGAGCCTCAAGTGGAAGAAAATCAAGGTTTCGAAGAGCTTGAGCAGGACCAGACAGGAATAGACAATAGTGTTCAGGAAAAAGAAAGAGAAACAAACGAAAGTCAAATTCAGCAGATTCCTGAACAAGGCCAGATTAGTGACCAGGCAGAAGAAACAGAAATAAGACCTGGAACTAGTCAGATAGAGAGGGAAACGGAAGACGGCATTGAAATCAATGTGCCACAACTGAATGAAAATAAAAGAACATTTGAAGAGGGCCAGATTTGTCAAAAGACTAAGACTGTGTTTAAAGACAATTAATGAAGAACCTGAACAAGTAAACGAAGTTACAAGTCAAACTGATCAACCTTTGATACAAACAAGAAGGAGAAGTCCACGACTACAGAGACTGAATAATAAATACAAAGGCCCTGAGTGGACCTACATTGTTTTGGAGGATGTTGAAAACTTGGAAATAAGTGACGAAAGCGATGAAGAATTGATTACTGATCAAACTGAGGAAGAAGTGAGACCAACCTGAAATTCGCACAGGGTAAAAGCTGTGTAAAAGTTACAAAGAGGGGTTGAATCTCCTTTAGTCAAAATGGCTGATCTTACTGTTAATGGAAGACCGAAAAGAAATTGTTTAAAAATATGCTGCAAAACATGTTTATGTAGTATAGCAATAGTACTTATACTTTGGATAGGACTAACAATAGCTATTCCTTACATGATGAGTAAAGAGACGAAGAATGACATTAATGGGCAGTTGCAGATAGATACAGACAAACAACAGACATTAGATACACCAAAAAGAGTAGATACACAAGAGAAAGCACTTAGCATGAAACAACGAAAAGTAGACTTATATGCACCAGATGAGGAAGGACTGCATTATAATAGAATCAAAAACAGAACTCATTTAAATGTATTTGAAAACCTATTAGTACACTATGTAGAAGCAATGGAAATAGAAGACTACTATGTTTGTATGAAGCTGCCTACTTCGGCAGCTGAGAGTGTGACGTACCACCACTTGCCGGTAACATATGGAATTTCATGAAGTATTTTAGCTAGTTTATTCTATAAGAAAGGACCTTTACAGTATTATTATTCTAATTTAGACGTGATATTTTCTGAACTTCCTATACGTAGAGACCTGAATCCTGTACATACTACTAGAAATGTAGCACGTTACATGAGTGAACATTTCCTAACTATAGGTACAATAGATATAGCTGATGCTCACAAGAATAATCTAACATGTTTATTACAAGAAAAAGGAAACATATTTTTGAATATGGTTGAGAAAAGGAGAGAGAGTTTCCAAAGAAAATCAAATGACAAGAATCACAAAATTCCTAAATGGGCTGAAAGCATAGGAAACACCTCAGATGGTGGAGCTAATGCTGCTATGTTGCTGGATTTCGAAAAGAAGGGGAAACTCTGTCTTCATAGGGAGAAGACTAGTTATTATAACAATGTATTCATTGGTTCCAGTGAATGTGAGCACAATTTCAAGGTAATTGGGGGTTGGGGTTTCAAAGATGGAACTGAACCTGTGTTTTCCGGAGTCTATTATATATGTGGGAACAAGGCTTATTACAAATTACCAGATCACTGGTATGGGAGCTGTTATTTTGGAATAGTTTTCCCAAAGATATATCATGTGGATAAAATCACTGGAAGCAATGAAGAAACTAATGGATTAGTACGTAGTAAGAGCTAGTTTTGGTGAAGTAGTAGGTGATATATTTACGGCCACATGCATCAAAGTCCGGTTTTGCGATTTCTTATTTGCGATTTTTAGGGAATCGCAAATAAGGAATCGCAAAATGGGATGCATGATTTAAATCGCATAATATTTGCGATTCGGTAAAATTCGCAATTTTTACCGAATCGCAAATATTATGCGAATTCTAATTTGCGATTTCGCAATTCCCATTGATTCCTATGGGCCGAATGGCCCATAGGAATCAATGGGAAGGCATTGACATTTGGCAAATTTCAATTAGCGATTCGCAAAATGTTAATACATTCCATGGGTGCAGGGGGGGTCCACAGGACCCCCCCCTGCACCCATGGAATGCATTAACATCCACAGGACCCCCCCTGCACCCCTGAAATATATTTTGAAGTGCATGTTTCACACACACATGTCCTAAGGACATGTGTGTCTGTAACATGACAGTGTTTTAAAATGAAATTTTGAGCATTTTAATACATTTTCGCAAATTACCACGAGGTTCACCCTCGTGGTAATTTGCACCCCTTAATTGCGAATTCACAATTTTAAAAGTAATCATGCATTGCTTTTAAGGAATCGCAAATTTGCGATTCCTTAAAAGCAATCGCATTTTTGGAATTAGCTAAAAATAGCGATTTTTCAAAAAATGTTTGATGCATCCTAAAAACCTATTTAGGAATCGCAAATGGCCAAATTTACCGATTCGTACCATTTGCACATCCTAAATAGGTTGATGCATGTGGCCGTTAGTGCATTGATACCAACAGTGGGAGTGGCTCTGAATACGCACAGAATCTGCAAATTGTCAACAGTAGTGGATCGGTTATCAACTGACACTGCTGGAGGTTTCTTGATGGTCAATACCGAATTGGTTGCGATCAGATCTATGGTTTTACAAAATCGACTTGCTCTTGACACGTTATTGGCAAAAGAGGGCGAAGTCTGTAGAATGTTGAAAGCGCAACATTGTTGCACTTACATACCAGACAAAAGTGTTGAAATTAAGAGGTATGTCAGAAATATTACAAATTTGGAAAGAGAGCTCAAACCACTAGAGGTTGATAGTGCATGGAAGAGGCTCACTGATGGTCTCTCCTCAGTAGGTAGTTGGTTTTCTAATCTAGGTAAAAGTCTTGTGAGTAAAACACTGATGCCAATGGCGGGAATAGGTTTATTAGTATTAGGAATAATAAGTTGTTGTAAATGTCGAAAACATAAAAAGAAATACTCCATGGATACGCAAGGAGTAAAAAGAAATATTGAAGAACTCGAATTAGAAGAATTGAATAGCGAAATGTATAAAAAGATGAAAAATTCTCATAATAATAATGAGAAGAAGCAGAATAGAAAGTTTGAAGAGATTGAAATGGGTGAAATGTGAAAAGTTGGCTCCGATTCAATAATTAGTGATGATATAAAATATCATCGAAGAGGGGATTGATGGAGCAAGGATTCGCACGAGAAGCGACTTGCTTGAATTCATGAACCTCGAATAACCCTAACTATGTAACCAACATGTTTGTCTTACTAATTTACCCCTTTTTATATTGACATCGGGAGTCCGAGTGAAGCTTGCTTATGTGTTTTACTAATCCTAATACGCTTGCCTTTAAATTGGCTGCTGCTACGCGGGAATTTCGTCTGCGCATGCGTCTGTCATACTCACGTGACATGACATACTCGCAGCTTTGGAGGGAAGACTGTCGCATCTGGGCACTAGTGCTAATATGGCTGCTCTGTGTTCTCACATGCAAGAAGCTTGCACTGCTGCTTTTGCTAAGCTGTTCGTTCTGCCTAATCCTAATGCTATAGTCTATTATAAAGTAATCGGTATAGTGTAGAAATTCATGGTATAAGTGTATTCATTTTATTCTGTGTTCTGAAACTGTTTCTTTTCCATTTCATGTTACACTATGAAAACTGGCCTGGCTTGTACCGCTGTATTCGCAAGTCTCTGGAACAGTGACCATTGGACTGTAGCCAAGGAGCTGACTGACTGAGAAGATGCTCCTGGGAACTTGCCCCCATGAACTCAAAATTTTACAATGTCATTATGCAATGTAATTTTCAATAGAACATCCATTGTTGGGTGGAATGAACGAGCATGAGAACCTGATTTTGATGGGCGTGAACGAAAATTTGAATAGGAGACGGCAAAATTCTAAATGTTGGGTGGTGTGATGACCTGTCCTCCTTCTTTGTCCAATCAAAATTGGGGATCCTTAACTTTGCAACATTGGGTGGTACACAGATCTGGAAAACTGTATAACTAAAGTAGGCTTAGCTAGTTAACTTGTCCGAATAGCTGACCTGTCACTGACCCAACGCACTCAATAGGTGACTAAGAACAGAGGGCTGCGGAGCACTCTGGCGAAAGGTTCGCTGACCCAATCGGGGTTCTGGGAAGTTGAAGTGCTGGCGAAGCACTTTGCTGGTGAATGTTTTAACCCAATCTTGCAGAGAGGGCGTAGCGCAGGCGTTGCAACTGAACTGCGGGTGCTGGTCTTAACCTTTGGTGGTCCGGTCCTGATCCAAATCTGGGGTTTCCTGTCCTGATTTCTGAACTGCACCTGCTGGCCTACTGGCACTGCAACTTTTGGGGTTCTTTTGTCCATTCAACTGACCCGTGGTCAGGGTTGGTCTTCACACCATTCTAGGAAAATTGCGTCCTTTTCTCTACCCTCCCTAAATTGCTAAAGCTTTATTTGCACATGTTCCTTTTCTTACCCTTCCCTTGGTAAAAGATACATTCGTATTTTGCTGTCTATTAGCGTGTTCCACTTTATTACCCACCCTTTAGTTGAATGCTAAACGTGTTTCTATGATTGCATAACTGTTCCTTTTCTTACCCTCCCTTTAAGTAGTTAAATTTCATCATCTGAATTATAGCGTGTTCTAATTTTTACCTTCCCTATAGCTGTATGGTAAATTTGGTTTCGTCATTTCATATTGTGTTCCTTTTTTCCCAACCGTTGATAATTGAGAAAGCTGTTGGTTTAGTATGTTCCTCTTTCTTTACCCTCCTTTAATAAAGTGGTGAAAGTCTGTTTTCATAAATAGCATGTTCCTTGTTCTTACCGCCCCTTTATTTCAACTCGCTAAATGGTAGGCATAATATATCTTTTGCATAGTTATACATTATTTCTAATCTTGGTTATTGACAGTCTTATTGCTTTTAATCTGTGGATCATGGCTTTTGATGATGATTAGATAAAGATTTAAAACCTTTCCTGAGTCTGTGGTTATTACATTAGTGCAAATGTTATTGTATTATTGACTGCCTTCTTTAAAACTAACTCCCTGATCCATGAGGTCATAGGTACCAGTGTGAGTTACCTGATTAAGTAAAATGTGTAATTGAATTATGGGCCCAGGTGAGTATTGGTAACATTTATAGTCGGGTGACCTGCGCGCTCTATCAACAGTCTAACCAAATATTCACTGCCATGCTAGCGTAATACTATATTGGGTACACCAGCTCCTTATACCTAATTGGAATGGACTATAAATATTTATAAAAGAAACAAATGCAGGTTACGCCATCTTGGGCTGGTAATTACACGTGGAAACTCACTGATAACATCCTATCAGTGTCTTCAGGTAATAGTGCTATCAAATATTTATTAACACAGTAGCGTACTGCTGTGTGAGATCCTTACACTCGTGTTACCTGAAGGGACTCTTGCTTAGTATTCATGCAAGAGGAAAACAGATTCTGCCGAAAAATATTGGGCGGGCCGATTTCCACCTCCCAATATGTTTGCCACAACGAACTAAAATGAAGTTATATGGAAGACCTCATAAGGGCATGCCCTGCTTTGTTCTGGTTGGCCATATGGAAAAGTCCAGCAGCATCGCTGACCAGAGAGATAATAGACGATTGCCTTAGTTGTGAGAAAGGGATGGATATTCCATGGCTTGCAGGGGTTAAAAAGAGCTTAGAAAGTGTTAATTTTGGTGGTCTGTTTCCAAATCCGAATGCAACGTCCGTACATAAAAAAGCCCTTACGACAGCACGGTGCACATTCTATAGTACGGAAAGACTAGAGAAGAAATCTAAGAAATCAACTGTCGCAAATTTTAAACCCATTGATCAAGCCGGTCATTGTTTGCCTAGTTACCTCATCCTACCTATGTGTAAATGAGAGAGGGGACCTCTCTTTCTACTAAGGGTTGGCACTGTAAAATATCTGCTTTGTTTTCCCCTTGGACATAAAGCTGTCCTGTCTGTACGATGATCCGAGTGGACAAACACTTTTATATTTTTTATTCTTTTGCAAGTTTTATATAAAGTATGCTCAATGGTTGTTCATACCGTTTAAAAAAAAAATTTCACCCATCCGCTTATTAGATGTGCTTAGTAGCATACTAAAACTAGAAAATGATGAGTTAGTTTTCCATGTTGATACTTTTCTGAGAATAGCTTTTTGTGCTCGCAAATCGATGGGTAATCTATGAAGGATGTCTGTGCTGAGCTTTTTCAATTTTTATGTATTTTTGAGTATGCTATTGTAACTGTTTTTCTTGTGGATTTTAACTTATTTTATGTGTTGTGCTTTTATGGATATGGTTCTATCCAATAAATTCTTTTGAACTTGAAATCACAACCACTCACAAAGCCATTCAAATACTATTAAATCCACAGTTACACCCATAAAGGTTCTGTTACACCCGTTCACAAACTCATATACACACTGTCACACCCAGTTTTACACCTATACAGAATCTGTTACACCCATTCACAAACTCATGCACAGATTCTAACACCCACACTTACACCTATATAGACACTCTTACACCCACTAACACACCCCTACAGACACTCACACCCATTCAGACATCCTAGGGACAATGTTACACCCAGTTACAAACCCTTACAAAGACCTCACATGCACACTTACATCAATACAGATATTTTCATAGCCACTCACATAATGATCCAAAGTCTCATACTCACTGAAATACCCATACAGAGACTGTTACATTCACTAAGGTTTGTATAGAGACACTTATGCACCAGAAATGTTTCCATTTAGAGTCTGTTATACCCCCTGTGAAACCCATTCAGAACCCTCTAGTAGAAATAATAAATGTACTATTTTGCATTGAATGTATGCTTTTGGTTGGCAGTGCCGTTACTTTATGCACTATATCATTTTTATTCTGTATCTTCTAACTGTGTATTTATGGCATTGCTGCAATCTAAAACTTTTAATATGTATATTTTAATGGTGTAACATATTCAGTCCTATTGATATATTGTTATGTTTTTAACTAACTGGACAATAAAATGTATTCTGATTCTGGGTCTGCAGAGTCAATACATTTTTTAAAAAAAGGGATTTAGAATTCAACCAATCAATCAAAAAGTAAGTTTATTATGACCATTGGTCTTTAAACTGCATAAAACAGCTAAAAATACAATTATTATTATTATTATTACTGAGTTTATACAGCGCCTGGTTACACTAGCCAGTGTGTCCCCGCGCTATTCAGTGGCCTAGGAAACCCCCCAATACAGCTCACAATCTAATGCAGTTAATCTTTAGGGAACAGATGTGTTTTAAGTTCTCTGCGGAAAACTTTTTTGGAGGGCTCCGTCCGGAGTCTAGGAGGAAGAGCATTCCAACTCCGAGCCGCCAAAAGGCGGAAGGATCTGCCACCTATCCTGGCCCTAGTGGTCTTAGGGATACACATTAAACCAGCACCCTCAGACCGCAAAAGCCGTGTGGGTTTGTACAATGTGAGCAGGTTCCGCAGGAACCTGGGGCCAGTCCCATGGGCGATCTGGTGACCAATACAAAGGGCTTTGAACTGGATACGCTCCTTGATTGGCAACCAGTGTAGCCTCTTCAAGGCCTTCATGAAAGAGGATCTTTTCGGCAGTGTCAGCACTAGGTGTGCAGCGGCGTTTTGAATACGCTGCAATCGTTGGAAGCACCTCGCATTGGCTCCCAAATATAAGGCATTCCCGTAGTCCAGCCTGGAAGTAACCAGGGCATGGACCAGAGCTCTCCTAGCTGACACCGGGAGCAAGTCAAGGGTCTTCCTAAAACAACGGAGGATGCCAAAGCACGTTCCAGCTGCCCGTCTAGTATGACACTCGAAATATAGATTCGAATCCATACAGATGCCAAGATTCTTGACCTGGTCTTTAGGTTGGGGAAGAGGACCCAGGGTCTGGGGCCACCATGCAGATGTCCAAACTGAAGGAGACTTGCCAACAATTAGCACCTCCGTCTTGTCCCCATTTAACCTAAGACAGTTGTTTGACATCCAGCTGGCCAAGTGCTGAAGACATGATGCAAATCGACTGGCCGCCTGTTCTTCTGGCTGTGAGAGGGCCACAACCAGCTGAGTATCGTCAGTGTACGTCACCACATCAACCCCATGTTTCTCTGTGACTGATGCCACAGGAGCAACATAGAGGTTGAATAAGGTGGGGCTCAGACTGGAACCCTGCGGGACTCCCTGGGTTAGGGCAATAGCCCTAGACCTATGGGGCCCCTGCTCCATGCAAAAACTGCGCCTGCGGAGAAAGGATTCCAGCCATTGCCACGCCTTATCACCAACTCCACCCTCCCTCAGGCGCTGGAGCAGAGTGTGATGTGCCACAGTGTCAAACGCGGCACTGAGATCAAGAAGAATCAGTGCCGCTGTTTGACCTTCATCCACATGTTTCCGCAGCATCTCCGTGGAGTAGAGTAGCGCTGACTCCTTGGAATGGAGTGCGCGGAAGCCTGCCTGAGTTGGATGTAACAGTTGATGGGTTTCGATATGAGCCGAAAGGCGTTGATTGACCAATTTTTCAGCGATTTTCGAAATGTAGGGAAGGAGTAAGATAGGCCGTAAGTTACTCAATTGAGTTGAACTGATCTGTGGTTTCTTCTTAATTGGGAGTACCACTGCTTGTTTCCATGTTATCGGTACCCTGCCCGATTCAAAAGACAGAGTGAGAAGATGCTTCACATACGGCGCTAACGCCTCCATGTTGCCTCGCATAATTTTGGCTGGGGCAGGATTCTAGGAGAGCCAGATTTTATGCCTCCGGCCACTTTGACCAATTGATCTAAGTCCGGGACAGTAAAAGTGCACAGACTATTTGTGACCAAGGGTCCTTCCTCCTTCGGTATGTTTCCGCTGGCCAAAGCTCTGGCCGTACTGGGAAAAGCAGTGTAGATATCCTGTACTTTATTGTGGAAGTAGTCGGCTATCTGATTGCATGATTGCACAGAGGTCACCGCACGTTCTTCCAAAGAGGCCAATGAGGATAATTCCTTATATACTACAAATAGTTCTTTCGTGGAGTAATCAGCTTTGTCGATCCGCTCCGTGTAGTAGGCAGCACGGGTTTTCCTTATTAAGGCATGGTACCCTCTAAGACTCAGTTTATATGCCTTCTCATGGTCAGGCAAATACCCCTGTCTTCAAATTCTTTCGTGGCGCTTACAGGTTGTTTTAGCCCTTTTTAAGTCATCGTTAAACCATGCTGCTGATTTAGTACGCTGCGTGGGTCCCCTCTTGGACCAATGGGCAGTCTCATCCAAGGCAGCCTGGATGCGCTGATCAAGCGTTTCACAGGCCTCATCAATAGATGAGCCGAGGCCTTCCGGGGGTCCTCCCAGCAACAAGCTGTTCTTAAAATCCGCAGGGGAAAATCTAGCCCATTTCCTCTGTTTCTTAAAAGCGCCATCTACTTTCCCTGGGATCGTTCCAAAGGAACAGTTGATCTGAAATGGTACCAAGTAATGGTCAGTCCAGATCATAGGTTCTGGGGAGTCCACTTTAAGAGTATCCCAGTTACAAAAAATGGGGTCTAACAAGTGTCCTAGTCGGTGAGTAGGTAATTCAGATTTTAAAAGTAATTGCAGGGTTGCCAGTTCATTACGAACCTCTTGAGCTGGAGTATTCGACATATCGTCGAAGTGTATATTAAAGTCGCCCAGCAGCAAGAATTTTTCATAGCGCAAAGCGGGTGATAGTATATTTTGCATAAGACTAGCAACAAACGGGCTACTATTTCCAGGGGGTCTGTATACTAGAATACCTTTAAATATGTAGTTTTTAGAAACAGTTATAGAAAAGGTGCCCGCCTCGCTGTCAGATATCGAGGTAGTCTCCATGGTGCACTAAATCTCGTCCCTATAAATAACTGCGATCCCCCCCCCTCCCGCATGGTCTGTCTAATCTGCATATACTGTAATCTGGAGGGAGAGCTTCCAGCACTTCGGGAGCTGAGTCCTCTTCTAACCATGTTTCGGTGCCGAAAAGAATATCTAGCTTGCTATCCTCTAGCAGATCTCGCACTTCCATACTGTGTTTCCTAAGGGACCTACAATTAATTAATGCGCACTTGAGCTTCCTATTAAATCCTCTCAGAGACTTCCAGTGGCTAAACGAGTAACCACAGGAACTGCATGTGCTCCCGGGGCAGTCGGCATCAAGGGCCCCAATATGCGTGCAATTGGGCTTGACGTCCAAGCGCATTCCAAGTAGTTCTTCACAAGAGTAACACATATCTGTCTGCGAACGAGTAGGGGTCCTGGCCCCAGGCCCCAGTCGGCCGCGGACGGGCGCAGACGGGCTTGCCTTTGGCGCGCCAATAAGTTAAAACTCTTTAAAAGAACCATAAAACCAGCTTCTGGGACGGTTCCAAATTCATTATTTCTTTATCTCCTAAAAACATTTTTTACTGGTATCGATTAATGTAAGCAAGGTCCAATACATAATCCAACAATTAGTGGCTGCGAAAAACAATTACAATTATCCATTTACAGGCAGATGCATCAAAGAAAATACCGGGAGCAAACGGGCAGATTCTCAGAATCTGGCCTTTTGCTCCCGGTATTTTAGCATTTGGGATGCATCATCCCAAATGCAGAAATCGCAATTTAAGGAATCTCTAAATAGCGATTCCTTAAATTGCTCTTATATTTAAGGAATCCCAAAATGAGATTCCTTAAATGCAATGCATGAAACCCAAAAAAATAGCGATTTTGCTAATAGGGGGAGCAAATTACCATGAAGTTAAACTTCATGGTAATTTGCTAAAACGTTGAAAAATGCACTTTTGTGCATTTTTCAAAGTTACATGTTGTGCACACACATGCCCTCAGGGCATGTGTGTGTGTAACATTTGTGCACAGGCCCATTTCAGGGGTGCAACAGGGTGTCCTTTGGACACCCTGGCACCCTTGAAATAGCGGAACATTAGCGATTCGGTAATAGCTAATCGCTAATAAGGAATGGCTTTCCCATTCATTCCTATGGGCCTTTAGGAATGAATGGGAAAGCCATTCCTTATTAGCGATTAGCTATTACCGAATCGCTAATAAGGAATATGTAGGAATCGCTAATAACATTGCGATTTCTACATGCATCCCATTTTGCGAGTCTTTAATAGCGATTCCTTAAAATTTGCTATTAAGGACTCGCAAAACATAACTTTGATACATCTGCCAGTTAGTCTCTATTTGTTACTCCCTAGTCCATTCTTGCATTTCCTATTCCATAAGGAATCTCTTTATCACTTGGATAAACTTCGCCAATGCAGTAGCAATAACAAAGAACTGCATATCAATGAGGAGCTCAATTGCTTGCATCCTTGATCTATACCATATTTTAAAAAGACTGGCCGTAAAAACAATTGACGTAGAGTTAGCAATTTTTGACAATCCATTAAGATATGTACACAAGTACATTTTAAAACCATCCGCATGTACATTTACCATCACCATCCATTAATATACTTTTTATTTTCTCATTTGCACGTGCGGGGTTAATGCCTACTCTCACCTTTAACAATTCCATTCTCAACCATTGATTTGGTAGGATGTCTAAATACAGATACCAGTTAACATTCCTCCAGCTATTTAACATAAAATGTAAAGGCTCTTTTTGTTTCAGGTAGTCCATATCAATTTGTCTAGACTTTTCTTTCCCCAAAGATTTCAGAACACTCTTTTGTTCTTCAATACGTAGCGACACAGGGTCAATATTCACCTTTAGATTGCCAAAGATAGAGTGGAGTTTCTTTCTTGTTTCTTTTGCCCACTTTAATTCACTCTGTTGAATCTCCCTCATACATCAATATGACACTTTCTCCTCTTCCCCAGACCCTAGCCATTTCCAAAATCTACATAAATTTACTTGAACCTGTATGTTCCATGCTACTAAGTCTAGTTCAAACCTAATAGCCTGTATTATTTCTGAACTGAGCAACAATAGCAGGGGTTTAAAACATTTCTCTTCCTCGCTGTCCCAGGAGCATTTCTCCCCTAAGCACAACATTTTTGCTCCATATTGCATTTGAGGAGGGATCATAGCATTAAAGGCCTTCAACATGGGTCTATGCGACATAGCTCCATAATTACTGTTAAATTTTTTCAACCCGCAAAATGACGCAGAGCCTTTTGTTTTCTGGGCCTGTAAGTGCATGCCCCATTTTAAGGCTGTATCAAACCATATTCCCAGGTATTTGTATTCATTTACAACTTCTAATTTTGTTTGCCCCAGGAACCAACTGCATTTTTAGTCTCTCTTTCCGAAACACAATTTTTTTTTCCATATTCACTGTTAAGTGTTTGGATGTACAATATATATCAAATGCATGTAATTTTTTTTGCAAACCTAGTTCTGTTTGATCGAGAATAACTAGATCATCTGCGTATAGTAAGCAGGGCAAATGCTTACCATTTACCTTCAGGCTTGCACCTCTTTTAATCATTGAAAAGGAAGGCAAATCAGCAAGGAAAATTGAAAAAAGAAGAGGTGCCAAAACGCAGACCTGTCCTAGGCCGTTATTTATTGCTATCTTATGTGTCAAACCCCCTGTTATATCTTTACCAACCTGTGCCCAATTCTCATTATTCAGCTCTTGAATGACAACTAGGAGTTCATCCGGAATATTATAACTTTTTAACTTCTCCCAAAGACATTCTCTATCTACCAGATCAAAAGCAGCAGGAAGTCAACAAAACAGCAGTATAATTTACCCTGCTTCCGAGCTGAAGTCCACAATGCAAAACAGTGATCGAGGGTTGAGTGCCCCTCCCTAAACCCTCCTTGTTCCTCAGGGTCAATAACATGTTGCTCAACCCAGTCCTTTAGTTTGGCCAAGACTATTTTAGAGAACGCTTTCACACCAATGTCTAGCAGATTAATTCATCTATAATTCTTTGGGTCTTTTCTGTCTCCTTTTTTGTGCAGTGGCCTGATTACCGCTCCCCTCCATGATTTTGGGATAGTGCCCGAGAGTAATACGGCGGTGCAAAACTTAGAGAAAAGTTGGACCCACCAGTTTAGCTCAGTTACAGCTGCCGGTAAGTTATCGGGTCCTGCCGCATGGTTTAGGTTTAACTTCCTGATAGTGTTCTTCACATTTTCACTGGAGCATAGGGAGATTAGTTATTTTGCTACCCGTCACATCAGAGTTTTATCCTTGCTTAACTCTGGCACGTTACTAGCCACGTATAACAGGCTGAGGTGCTCCTCCCAGGACGCCTCATCGACTTCACAGCTCATAGTTCCAGGGATCCGACCCGATGCATCTTGGATCAGTTTCCAGAACCCTTTAATATTTTTGTTTCTATAGTTTCCAATAAGGAGTCCCAGCATTTTTCTTTAAAGCTCCTTTTCTTGGATCTCACTAACATTTTATATTCTTTCCTTAAATTTAGCAAATTGTTAAAACCCTCCCCATCATACCTTAACCTCACACTTATTTCTTCTCTCCTCAATATCCTTTTTCTTCCCCTACATATTGAGTCAAACCAGCCCATTTTCTTACTACCCCCACCCTGCAAAATGTTTCCACCATTTTCTGTCTTCTTTAAGTTAACACTAAGGCATTGTACTACTTGGATGATATTTTCTTCAAACCATGGAACCCTCTGGTTCCATGCTACCTCCAAGGATAGATTTTGATGGTAACTAGTCAATTTTGTTATATATTCATCCGTTAGTTTTGTAGTCAGACGTTTTGGACAATCCATTTGTTGCAGTAGAACTGTTTCACAGATTCTTGGGGGAGCTCTCACTATTTCACAATAAAGTAGGTGATGGTCACTTTTTTTGCACTTGATTACCTTAAACTTTTTTAATAGGGCAAAGTTCTATATGTGAATAAAGAAATAGTCTATGGGGCACAATTGGTTGCCTCTTCTAAATGTTTGCATTGCAGGTCTATCAAATTCTAATCTACCATTTAAACTAATTAACCGCTGTGACCCTAAAAATTTCCCTAGAGCTTCATCTTGCCTATTCATATTACAGCTGGGAAAGTGTGCCATTGTTATCTCATACGCTTTTAGAATTTCCTTCAGCCAAGGATCAACTTTTTCGGGGTTTAGCTTATGATTAAAATCTCCCATAATTATTACCAAATCCTTGTCATATTTCTCGCTCAGTGATTTCAATTCATCTTTAAAGAGCCCCATTTCTCCTTTATATTCTTCTAGTGAACTCCACTGCTTATATGTGTTTACCACAACCACATGTTCGATTGACCTTACTGGGCCCTGTAAGAATACTTCATTGACCAATACCCATTTACATGCAGTGTTTATCAGAGTCACTTTATTTACTATTCTTGTAGAGATGAGGGTCATAATCCCACCTGATGGACGACCAAATCTTGTTTTCGTAGCATGTTTATAAAACTGGATACAGCCTTCCACTACTAGGGTACCGTCGCATAGCCGGGTTTCCTGCAGACAAATGATATCTGCCTGCTGTGAAACTTTTTTACACAATTAATGTTTATTTGCTCTTTAAAACCATTGATGTTCCACAATATTAATCTTAGGCTATGTGATGACCCACATTCCTAATCTATTTCACTGAGATGGCCAGACTTATTTAATGCCCACCAGGATGGGTTTAGATCACTATCTTCTATGCTCCAGTTTCCCCAGTTCTTGTCAGGCTCTTGATTTTCAACAACTATTTTGATATTTTCTCTTTTCCCGCATGCCCCTGCAATCAATCTTGCTTGTCTTTTCCCCAACCCTGCATGACAATTCAAGAAGACGCAATCTGGCTGTTTTATACTTTCTAATTCTGCCTCTGTGATTAGTCTTATTCCTTCCTTTAATATTTATTTTTCGGCGTTTAATATTGCAGATTTAATCATCCCTGAATATACTTCAACTTTTGTCAGATCCTTGCCTTTGCTACTTGGTAAAAATCCCACCTGGCTCAAGTCGTTTGATTCAATTTCACACAGACTTAGGCATTTTGAGAAGGAAAACAAAAGTTGAGATCGATTTAAGGGAATGATTTTCCTCAATTTTTTCCTCCCTTCGCTGTATCCAGAGGTTCAAAGTATAACCACTTTTTATCAATTGACGCTATTTCTACGGGTCCCACACTCTTTTTTCCACACGTATCTATTTTTATATTTGGGATATTCGACTTATTTGACTTAACGACATCTTTCCCTGTAGTCTTCAGGTGCATTATCTCCACCTGTACATTTTCCCTTTTTTCTAGACTTTTCTCCTCCCTTTCTACTTCCCAAGAGTTTTTTGTTGGGCCCCCTATTCTCTTGTTTTTTCCTGTTTCGTACCTTCGTAGCTAACTGACTTTCTCCTTTCCTTTTTAGTAACTGGAGGAGAACCTCTTCTTACTGTAGTTACGTGTGTTACATGACATTTACCTTCTTCACCCTTTGATTTTTTATAAGCCATTGGTTTCCCTTTATGTTTCCCTTTATGCTGGGGGAATTTTCTTGGGGGATATCTAGACTTTTGCCACCTATAGCACCACTGATCACTTCTTCTCCTAATTAGCATTGGGTATCTCGAGATGTACAAATCCTGGCCCTAATTCCACAGTTTCCCTTGGGTGGAACTATCCAGCACTGGTCTAATCACTGACGGCATTAGGCCCCTATTGCCCTGTAGTTCACACACAGTGTGCCTTAGACTCGTCGCCTGGGCTTTTAGTATTTTATTATTTGAAAGTGAAACCTCTAACAGGCCTTGCAGAATCTTTTGCATCATTAGTATCAAGTCCAGCATTGATGCCGAAGTTCCGAGTACTAGTGCTATTGTGCAACATATCTTCCAGTGACCTTGACTCGCTTATTTATCCAGATTCTTATCTACATTTGATCTTTCATCCAAGTCTGAGGTATCCTTATGAACTTGCTGCTCTTTTGAGATACTATCATCATATTCCCTATTTACAGTGCCAAGTTCAGAATAAATCCTTGGGGATGAAGAAAGTCTTGGTTCCAAATTAATGTTTATTTGGCTTAAGTTGCAAGGTTAGGGAATGAATCTTCTATGCATTTGGCGCTTTGGTCATTTGTTTTGTGGATTCGAATTAGATCCTTCTCCAATTCTTGGATTTGTTTGGACATGGGATTCCTAGTGAAGTCTTTTATTGTTTTAGAGACAGAGCTCCCCCCTTTCGTACTTGCATTCGATGTATTTGGCGTCTGTTTCTTTTTCTTCTTTGTTGCTTTATTTTGACCCTTCCTAACTCTTCCATACTCTCCACTGGAGTTCTAGCTAACTCGCTTATATCGGTGTTTGTGATCAAAGGGTCTTTTCTTATTTTAATGATTTTTTGCTTTTTTTGTGCCATTTAGAGTGTACTGATATCAACGTAGTTTTAGACACAAAATTCCAAAGAAAGAATCGCCTTGAAAGTGTTAATAGAAGCCTTAGGAAAGTTCCCAATCAGTCCAAACTGTAGAGGCTCCGTCTCCCCTCCTACACCCTACATACAATTACTTTTCACTACTACTTAGCAAGTCCAGCTCTGTATCCACTTGCTGAGACAAGGCTACGACAACCCAGCACTCTGTTATAGATAAAATAAAAGAAAACTATTTTTTGTCAATTAATCACCAATTAATCCACAGCCTCACTTACCTCTGCTGTGACTTAAAGTGGTGCATCGGGTTTGCCGTGAACCCATCAACGAGATTAACTTCTTGACCCTGTTCGAGTTGTTTCCCTTATTCAAGTCTCTTTCCCACTGAGGGCTCCCGCAGGTTTCTTGCAGGTTTCTTACTTATGATCAGCAGGTTTGTTGGCCATATAATAGGAATTTCACTGAGCTCTTGTCCGCTCTCTGCTCTCCATGTTTTACACCGTATGAGCACCTTGCTCCGTGTTCAAAGCACCGAACCGCGGGCTCAGGAATCCGGAAATGACGCATGTAGCGTTGCATTGCACGGCGTTGTGAGGCTGCCCGGAACCCGAACCACAAGTCACAGCAGTTTAGGAAATAGGGTGGCTCCTAGAAGAACTGTTGTGTTCATTATGTGTATATGATCACCAAATATACGAGCGGATGCAGAGTTTCAAGTTGCTCAGAAACACTCTTGCCTTTATCCGTGAAGTGAGCACTGTCTCTTCTGTATATTCTATGCATGTTGAAGTGCTGGTTGTAGACAGAGCTCATATTATGGTCTCTGAGGAATGTTGCAACAGTTTTATTAACATATTTTCCTGTCTCTCTCTATCTGTGGACCAAATTCACAAGACCTTTTTCATTTCTGCCTCTGGCAGCAGTTAAAAAACCTTAAGGCTGTGTGAGGGAAAAGTTGCATTATTATTTAAATTTAGTCCTCATTAGGATTTGCAGTACCACCCCAGTCAGTGTTTCCAGGCCAGTGCCACCACAGTGCACAATTATGAGGTCTGGATGTTTGGAGTCCATAATGCTTTAAACCAATGGAAGCAATTGCTGCTGCTTTAACCCTCTCTGGCCAAACCACCTAATATCCACATTAGGCAAATACAGGTCCCTGTCAATCCCACACTTTTTTAGCAAACTTTCAAGCCCATAACATAAAGCTCTGACCTAAAATTCACACTCTAACCATTTTGAAGGATGGGGCAGTAGTCCACAGGGGAAGGCTGGGGAAAGAGCAGTGGAATGAGGCAGTTTTAAAAATGAAGTCAGTTAAAAGAGAACCTGACAAGTAAAAGTTATAAGATCACTTTTGATTGGATGCTGTAATTATGTCACTGTTTAAAACTAGGCTGTGGTATAAGTTTGAAGTACGTTCATGTCCGATTGGCTATGTGTGATTTGTTCCTAATAGCATACAGTCAACCACACCTGCTGTCTTGGGTTTAGGAGTTAGCATGCTGCTGCAGACCTAATGCTAGCAGCCAATGGCAGAATTTTGGTCACCATGGAAACAGAGCTACAGGAGTATGGGAGGAAAAGAACAAAAAAAGCTGAGAATTCCAATGTGAGGAGACATCGTTCATGAAAGAAACTATGGATAAAAAGCGTTTGGGTCAAAATTTAGGGATTTGTAAGAAGTGGTGTGCAAGTGTTTAGGAATAGTTTTAAAAAAAATGTTTTGCTGCTTGTATCCCCGGATCCACAGCGAGTTTACATGGGGTGGGGGGTGCCCTGAACACTGAGGATCTGCGGATCTCACTCAAAACTGCTACTGAATTGGGCTCTCTTTAGAAGAGATCAATGTGACCATACAGAACAGCTGAAATAAATATTAAAGGAAGGAATAAGACTAATCACAGAGGCAGAATTAATTAGTAAGAAATTAAAGCAGTGTTTCTGTTTGTTTGCAGCCTCTGTAACCTTGAATGCAAAGTTGAATAGGGTGCCATGAACCCCTTCAGCGCAGCGCGAATTTTCGCGCTGTGCTGAAGGTTCTAATGAGCCTATCGGCTCATGACGGAACGGTTCCGTCATGAGCACAGCTCAACCGACGCTCATGACGGAACCGTTCCGTCATGAGCATGGAAGGGGTTAATGGTTGTCTTGTATGAGAGGGGTCTACCATTATTCTGATCATTTTTTGTGTTTCCTTTCTTGAGACAAGTTTGACAATCTTATACTGAGAAAGAAAAATGCACACCAACAATACTGCCAATACGTGTATTTTACGTTGCATGAATTTTGTTATTTAATTTGTCCATTCAAACGAATTCTATCCATAATCTCCGTTCAAATCATGTTTTATTGTGTACTCTTTTATGGCAAATACAGCCGAAATAAAGAATTTATGATGATGATGAAAATGTACACCAACAATTATTTTTAACAAGTATGTGAATTAAGCTGTAGTATAAAAAAGTAGTTAACAGAGAAAGAGTGAGTGTGAGTAGGGTTTATGAGAGTGAGTAGGATGTTTGAGAAACACTGATACACTGATGAATTAACTGACATACTCACTCAGTGGTACACATTCTCACACACCCAAGTTCTCACCAATACATACACTAACAACCTATTGACACACTGATGCATTCTCTGATGAAATCATTTGCCCACTAATATGCACATTGAGACACTCTGGGACTAACTGATACATAGACTGACACGCCTATGGACACACCAATCCATTCAGTAACACATTTAAAGAGTTGCTCATACACACCCTGACACACTCTAGGACTACTTGCAATCGTACTTTGATGCCCGTTGCCTTTTAGCAAATTCAGCAGCCAAACATAGCAAACCACTACACCCACGGGTAAATAGTAGCAATTTACTACATATATATTTTAACATCTGCCTGTATTTAGAGATATCTTAACCTGTTTTTAACTCCCCATGCTGTCTATCTGCTCATCTGTGGTCTTGAAATTCCTAACATACAGCATGGAAAGTCACTCACTAGAAGCACAAGTTTCAGTATTTTTCCACATTTAAAAATAAATACAGACAGGAAAGACATTGGTTTCTGTCTGTCTGTATTTATCTGTAAAAATCAGTAAAAACTGAAAAATGGGAGCCCTAATTGTAATGCTGTAATTCTCAAAATGAGGAATGCCAATATGGACATTCGATTTGTTGCAGACAACTTCATTGTAGTTCCTCGTTATGGGAATTCCTACATTACAAAATCGGTGAAGACTGAAATAAAAGAGATATGGGAGGAGATTTCTGTAGAAAGAGTGAAACAAAAAAGCTGTACAAGTTTAGTTTAAAAATGCTATCCCATAGGGAGATGCGTTCTTATGAATTTTGTGACAGGTTCAGCCCAGCCAGTTTATTCTTGAAGTCTAGGGAATTGTTTGGGTAAGTCTATACCTGGCAAGCACACAAAATAGAGTGTTAAAGAGTTGAACCCGGAAAGTACTGACATTGTAAAATCCAATGTGTTGGAAACATACTACCCAAGAATTAGTGTACATCTGGAAGATATGTGCTGAAATGAAGTTCTTCAACACTACTGGTACACAAGCAGAAAACATAGGAGAAGGAAAAATTGTAGTACTTGGATGTGAGAGTTGTTAAGTGAGATATGCAAAAGGAAATGTAATAAATCATAGAAAACGTAGTTGCCAAACTTCAGAGAAAGGAGACTTTTTCTATTTGGCACTTCTTCAACTGTTCAAGCCTTGGCATGCTGAATCAAAATTACTTGAAGGCTATTACTGCTATGAAGATTCATTTAATGCTTTGAAAGTCAGGACTCAGTGTTTAGCCTTCCAACATTATATGCAAATGTTAACTGATGAGATTCAGCAAGAAAAAACAATTGAAGCAAAGGTAGCTAAGGACAGTTCTAGTTCAAAAAGCAGTCAAAGTTCTGCACTACTCAGGCAAGATCCTCTTGGAGCACGTATTATTGAAAATGAAGCTGCAATAGCTATGCATGAAGTGGAAAATGCAATGGAACTAGCTAGACAAAATACTATACATTAGGATCAGTTAGTTGTGCAACTCAATAATGGACAGTAGGACATTTATATGGAAGTAAAAGAGAAAATAAAATATGGATTTCTCTATGAGTTGAAAGAATGAAATTGTTAATCTTTTAAACCAATTCTATTGTAGATGAGTGGTCAAGTTGGTCATGGACAATTTTTGATTAAAATTCTCATTGCTTACCTACAGAGGACAACACAACAGCAACAAATGGATTAGCTGTGCACAATGTTAAAGGAATTACTCTGCATCGACTATTAATGCTACCTGTAGATCATGATAATAAACTGGAATGAATACCAGAACTTATCTGCTGAAGCATGTCATGAAGTAGCAAGAGGTTTGAAGAAAATGGAACTTGTAATCATCAATGAGGTAAGAATGGTTTCAAATTTAGTGCTTGCTTTGGTTCACTTAAGAATGCAACAGATTTTATGAACAGAGTATGATGCTCTCTTCAGAGGAAAGCCTTTCATTGTGTTTGGTGACTTACTGCAACTAACCCCTGTAAAAGCAGAACCTGTTTTTAAGAATCTTCTGCATGATCATACTCATAATTGA
This sequence comes from Lissotriton vulgaris, assembly GCF_964263255.1. NCBI lineage: Eukaryota > Metazoa > Chordata > Amphibia > Caudata > Salamandridae > Lissotriton > Lissotriton vulgaris. The sequence goes on along the minus strand of NC_141697.1, from coordinate 408,205,196 downwards.
TTAAGAAGTTTTAGAAATGTAAACATTTGGCTGAATTTCCCATACAAGGAACTACTGAAGAATATGCATCAAGTATCTGATGAGATATATGGAAATATTCTGAAGTACATTAGAGTTGGATTTCTGGCAAAGGAAGGTAAGAGTACCTTAGAAATTCGACTTATCAAAAACTGTTTCAGTCTACGTAAACAGCAGCACACCTGGGGCCTTATTACGATGTCGGTCGGAAAGCCTCCGACTGCTGGTTCAAGGCTTTCTGACAAACATGATAGGTTTACACTTCAACCGCCGCATAACAATGCCGGCAGTCAGAGTGTAAACCGCCTGGAGAAACTGACTGGGTTTCAATGGGCTCAAGGAGCCAGTCAGCCAGTCGAAATAGGCTCATTATCATTTTAGGACGGCGTTTCATTTAAGGAATGCCGTTCAGGATTAAGATGTCAGTTTCAGACAGCCTTTCTATGCCAGCCTTTCCGACATGGAAAGACTGCTGGAAAGAGACTTTAGGGGTCTCTGGTAGGGCCCCCTTCACCCCAGCAGCTTATGGCCCTGGGGGGCACTTATGATGCCCTCCTAAAAATCCCTGCACATGTGGCAGGTACCATGAGGTCCTGCCACACAGTGCAGGGATTTTCACAAATTCCCATTTCTCAATGGGAGCTTGTGCTGCGTGGCAATTTAGGCCGGCTGCACAAGATCCCACAGAAAAATGTGAGTTTTGCATTGTAATAAGGTGTGCGGAACAGTCGAGCTATGTTTTGGGGGTTCAAACACAAAAATGGTGTCGGTCAGAGACAACTCTCACCGGCATCATAATAAGGCCCTTAATGTTCAATTTAATTGCCCCAATTTTAATGAAGAATTGCTAAAACTGGAGAGGACATTTTGGAACTTACAGCTATTGACAAAAGAGAACACTAGATGGTAAGAATAGTGCTAAATGAAAAACTTCAAGGAAAACTGGATGATTCATTACAGAAAACTGTTTAGGTATGTGTAAAAACTGTAGAATCATTTTGTGGCATAATTTAAATGTTGAGGAAGGATTAGTAAATGGTGCCACTGGTAAAGTTATTGATTTCATTAATTTTCCAAATAGGAATGAGGATGAGTACTTGGGCTTAAAATTTGATCAGATGGATGGCATCAAACAGATTGGCCAATGTGTTGTTCGTTTTTTGCTAGTGAAAAACTTATATGTAAGGTGCTATCAGTTCCCACTCTCTAGTGTATGCTGTAACTATCCATAAATCACCAGGGTTAATTATAGATGCAGCTTTTATTAACATTGGAAGCACTGTATAAAGAAGTTATGTCATATGTATCATTGTTGCGAGTTAGGACATTGGCCGGTTTGTATTTGATTGATTTTTAATGAAAAGCAAGTCTGTGCTGATAGTAGTTGTGTTAGAGAATGCAATTGGTTAAGAAGTATATATGCTCCTCTCTTAGGACAGTATCCTATAGCGCTGTTCTATATTTTTCTATTGTTGGTGCATCTCCTGTCTGGCCCCAACTACTTGACCAATCGATGCCCCCCTTACAACCACTTTCAGGGCATCCCAGTCAATCAGATTGGAGGAGGCTGTGTTCCAGTTTTCGGTCAAGTAATTAGTAATACTGTTATAGAGGGTCATGCGGAACGGGCCATCCTCTAGTAGCTGTGAGTTCAGTTTCCAGGTAGGAACAGGGGTGGGTACTGGACCCCAGCCAATCGATGATGGATCGGGAACAAAGGAACCTGTCAATTCTAGTGTGCAAACTGTGTACGGAGGAATAGAAGGAATATTCCTTATGGGTCGGGTGTAGGTGTCGCCATGAGTCAGAGAGTGTCCATTCTTCCGTCCATGTAGTGAAGAAATCAGCCAGTTTACTGGCATTTGTGCCATGTATGGGGGTGTGTGATCTATCTAAGGCTGTGTTCATAACTGCATTCATGTCCCCACCTAGTATCCAGGGTATGCCATCCCAGTCTGTCAGTACTGTACCCAACCTACGCAGAAACTGGTCCTGGTCAAAGTTAGGTGCATAGATGCTGCCCAGGACCACTAAGGAGTCATCCAATGTGCCTTTAACTAAAACGTACCTGCCTTGGTCATCCACCTTTCTGACCAGCTCAAGGAATGGGACCCCATGGCGTATCCAAATGGTCGCCCCCGCTAGCGAAGGAGGAGTAATTGGTAGAGTAAATGAGACCCTCCATTTTTGCGCCTTTTTTGTGCTTCGGAATCAGTTAGATGGGATTCTTGGAGGAATGCTAGCTGTGCCTTACTTCTGAGAAGGTATGCATGAATACTGTGTCTCTGGATGGCCCCCAGCCCACGTACATTCCATGTGACAAAGTTGTACGTTCCTGTGGTATTAGCTTTCCCAGGCATGTCTGTGTGGGTAATAGAGAGTTCGGCATGTGCGGAATATGTAGACCAAGCCCGACCAGGAGTCCTCCATCCCAAAAACCTTAACTAACCTTGGCGCAGCATTTGAACCTTGCTGTGCCCAACAATAGTGTACAAATAGCACATAACAGATAACAGTGCTTACGCTAACAGGGAGGTGGCTATCCTCAGTCACGGTCATGATTACCACAGGGTCTATAACCCAACGGCTCTACGGATCCCCATCCGGGGGGGGTATGCTCAGTGCCCCTGGGGGGTCGTGTATGTCCGCCACCGATGGACATTTGTAGGGCTTCTTCGGTGTCCCTTTCAGAACAAAATAAGAGAGAAGGACTGTATTTTTGTTGATCTGTTATACCTATACACATTTATTGTAAAGCGCTCTGATACCCGTAAGGGTCTTGTTCGCGCTATGTAAAACTTTCAAAATAAATAACTAAATGAGAAACAAACAATCTGCCCTAAGCAGAATCTTAGAAAGCAGTCAATGGATGTTTCCTCAAAAGAAGCAAAAAAAAGAAAAAGAAGGTGTTAAGAGGTAAACATTGAAAATGTATGGTGATATATTAGGTTTTCTGCTGGAAAATAGTAATGGTGTCAACTGCTATGCAAATGGGGTTCTCAACGTACTCTTCCATTTGCAGCATTTTTGTAAATGAAATTCAACATAAATGAGACAACAGAATCTGCTCTCATCTGTGTACTTTGCTGGAAGTTATAAGACTATGGTACATTCTGCTTCAGGCATTTGAGATGTAATAGACATGCATAATGGATCTGTAGTATTTTCTCTCAACAATCAACAAGAAAATCAGGAATGTATTATGGTGATGCTTGGATGTTTGGAAGGAATAGAAGTTAATATTGATTAATTATTTGGACTGAGTGCCACATGTAATCATGATTGTGAAGATTGCTCCTTTGCAAATGCTACTCAAATGAATTCAGAAAGACGGGCTTACTACTTAATTCACTAACACACTCAAACAGTTTGTCGTACACACCCTGAAATACTTTAGGACTCACTGATACATACAATGACACTCCAATAGAATTACAAATTCATTAACTAACACAATCACACAGTTACTTTTACACCCCTTGAGAAAATTTAGGACTCCCAGATACATACACTGACGCACCCATGAACACCTGGATGCATTAACTGACATACTCACTCACTCAGTCATACACACACGGACACACCCTAGGTCTCACTAATACATACACTAACACACCGATGGACACACCAATATATTATCTGACAGAATCACTGACTCACTCATATTTACACTGACACACTTTAGGGCTAACTGTACGCATACTGACACACCCATGGGTACACAAATCCATTCACTAACACATCAATGACATTAACATTCAAACAGTTTGTTGTACACACTCTGACATGCCATAGGATAAACTGATACATGCACTGGCACACCCATGAATTCACTAATGCATTCTGTAACACACACACACACTTAACTTCTACATACATTGACATAACCTAGCACTCCCTAATACATACACTAGCATATCCATGAACACACCAATATATCAACTAACATACTCAAACACTCACTCATGCACACTCTCACACAACCTAGGACAAACTGATACATGCACTGATACATCCATGGATTCAGTAATTCATTCATTAACCTACTTACACACTTACTTTCACACACCCTGATACAACCTAGGACTCCCTAATACATACACGGACACACTCATGAACACACTGGTGCATTAACTGACATACTCATTCACTCAGTTATACACCCACTGACACACCCTAGGTCTCACTAATACATATGCTAACACACCTATGGACACATCGATGCATTCTCTTACAAAATGACAGACTAACTCATACTGATACATGCCCTGATACACCCATGGATTTACAAATGCATTCAGTAACCCATTCACACACTTACGTTTAAACACCCTGAGACAATCTAGGACTCTCTAATACATACACTGACATACCCATGAACATAAAGACGCATTACCTGACATATTCACTCACTTAGTCATACACATACTCACACACTCTACAACTCAGTAAGACTTATATGACCACACACACATATACACACACACTGATGTATTAAGTCACATACTCACTGACTGAGTGATGTACACTCTGACACATTGAATCTCTTACTCACACATACATAGACACACCCATGGACACACTGATGCATTAACTGACATACTCACTTACTCATTCATACACACACTAACACACTCTACAACTCAATATTACATACAGTGTTCAAAAGGTATAAAGGGGCAGCTAAGATATATTTTGACCCTCTAGACATGGTCACTGTCAACTGAGAAATGTGTGCTGGGTGCATCTATCCGCCGTAAAAAAAATAAAAAAAGAAGCGTGGGCTCCTGTGCTTGTTTAAAAATTAGGTATGTGGCAAGGAGAAATCCCGAGGTCTAAAATTTTGCATTTGAAGCGGGGGCCGAGAAAAAGGGGGGTCTCATAACATGTTTTCCTTATGCAATTTTCCATAGGAATCGTTCATCATGGCTACAGCCCGAACGGCTGAGTGGAATTACAACAAATTTGGCAAAGTGATAGTCTTTGGTTCAGACTTGTGCCTTTTGCTTAAATGGTGTAAATACGTTCAGTAGTTTCTGAGGAAATTATAATTAAAAGTACATATATATATATGGCCTCTGTGGATCTGCGCATCTTGCGTTCACTCTAAGCGCACCGTCCCGATCACAAGCTGAATGCTAATTGGCTGTCAAGTGGTTGTTAACATTCAAAACTAGGAATTGTTGGCAGTCATTTTGTGCCTCGATAGAAGCGAGGTTGAAGAAGTCAGTGGAAGAAGTGTGGAAAATATATAAAGTGGGTAGGGTTGAAATATCTCGACCCTCTATACCTGCTTAGAGGGTCCCACAACAACTCCAAGGGCCCAAATTATTATTTTTTTTCTAAAAATGGCATAGTGCGCTTAGGATGGAAAGTACGCTTAGGGTGCGTGGATCATGCCGTAAACAAACAGATAAAAGGAAGCGCAGGTTTTAATAATTAGCTACTGGGGGGTCCAAATTCCAAGGGCAAAAGTTTTAAATGTTATGGGGTCCCTGAGGGGCTTTCTAGCACCGGAGATCGCCACCCTCCGGGGCTAAAACATCAATGGGTGGTGGGGGTGGCTCAACGGCCATCCCACCAGTAAAATAGATTGGGGGAGGCTTTAAGGCCCGCTACTCCCTGTGGGGTTTTCAAAAATGGCTGAGGGGGTCTCAAAGGCACATTTAGTCCAAGGGACCGCCATTTCTGTTTGCTATGGTTCTCTGGTGTGCACGCGTTGGGTGCACAACCCTAACGCATTGGGTGCGCAGTTCCAAGGGGGAAAAATAGTTATATTTTTCATATATATATCAAGCTTATGTGTTTAGATTTTGGGTAGCTCTAAAAAGAGCCTTGTGTTTATTGAGAGAATTTTGGTACTTACAAGTAAGTACCTATGCAGAGTCTAAAGTTCAAGAGGAAGACTCTGTTACTCTCATCTGTAAAATGTACACCATCTGTCCTATAGATGCCATCCATATTGAAACGTAGATTGTTGTGGTAAATGGACCCCATTCTATAATCTCGAAGAAAAGCAGAAACAGATTTATTGACATGTTTCCTAGCTTTCTCAATCTGTGGACAAAATTGATTGGACCAGTTCCATTTCTGCCTTTGGCATATGTTAGAATAGACAAAGGCAGTTTGGGGGAAAAGTGACATCAATTCTCCAAATGTGTCCTTCATAAGCAATTCCAGACCTATCCCGGTCAAAGTGCCTAGGTCATTGCCACCACAGTACACAATGATGAGGTCAGTGGGTTGGAGATGTAAAAAGGATTTAACCAATGGAATCAATTGGTGCCACTTTAACCCTCTCTGTCCAATCAATTTAATGTCTACATTTGGCAAAGCTAGGTCTTTGTCAATGGCTCTATTTTCTGCATACCTTTGGCTCCAGAAAATATAGCTGTGTCCCACAATCCATACTGTAAGCATCTTGCAAGGAGGTCTGGATGCACTGAGATGTTCTCTGTAAATGAAATGGTAGTTTGAACAGTAAGATTTTTCTAAAATGGTGGATAAGGTGTCGTTTTGAGAAAACAATAGAAATGATTGGCTGTTTAAGAACATTGTAGTCTGAAAAGTAGGGTGCATGTTTCTGTTTAATAAAAGCATATTTCGTATTGGTTATGAAAAACTGTTTGAATGGAATGTTACATTAGATTAGATGATATTTTGGAAAGTCAAACACACTTGCTGTTTGCATTAGCAACATTGTGTGCTGAACTTGTGACCTGTGTGCTTAGTTTAGTGCTGCATGTACTGTTACCATGGTAACAGATAGTAAGCAGATTGGGGGTATGGTTCAAACGTATGTCAATTGGAAAGGGCTGAAATGTGTAACCAATAGAAATGTGTGTTAGATTTTGCATTAATGTGGCAAGGAATATGATTTGATATTTACATGCATATGTGTGCAGAATGAGAGGGAAACTTTGCCATTTTTTGGTTTTGCTAAGTAGTGCAGTACAGAGATTCTGTATATGAAAATCTGGTGTGTTACTGACATACTTCTTAAACTACAAATCAATTTGAAAGGTAAATTAGTAATTTATAAAGAGTTTTATTTGGGGTTTTTGTTTTTAATATAATTAATGTGTTTTTCCTGGAAAAAGCCAGGTAGTAGTGTAACTTGTCTAGAATTACAAGTGTGCCTGCTGTTAGGATCCTGTATAAAGCACAATTAGCAAGAGTTTTGGTATCGCTCCTTAAGTGCAGGGTTACCTTGTATATATAACGCTATTGTTGAACTCCCCTCTTCCATGTTCTACTGTCATAGGAAAACATATCTTGCCTCTGGAAACGCCTACATTGAAATTTTTTGGACGTACGAGGGGAGCCGTTACCAAACTGGCTGCTAACATGTGTTATTGCATCTTGGGTTTGCCTAGTAAATACAGTGATATCATTTTCACCACATTTTTGAATTTTTTTTAAAAAAATTGCAGCGAAATGGCATTTGTTAATATGCCCTCCAGCTTCTATGACAGAGCGGGAACCTCAACTCCACCTTGCCATAGCAAATAGCAGTGCCATTGTCCCAGCGGTAGAAACCCGAGACACAGCAGGAGCCGGTCCTGGGGGGGTGGTGTTTACCAAGTCTTTTGACTGCTCCAGAATGGGGCCACGCGACCTGTCTCCTACAATATTAAAAGCCACGGTGGGTGGTGATCAGTGGGGCTTAGAGGGACCTTAGAGCCCTCCGACCCATTACTGTTCAAAGCCTCGAAGACTAGCTGTTCCCGGAGCTTGACGGGGTCTTTAAGGCCGTCCTACCTAAGTATTTTTCTGGGGAGTACCTTTGAGTTTTCCCACACATTTGTAAATGTAATGTAAATCCAGTACTTGTATAGCGCACAAATCATCCCTGAAGGGGTATCTCGGCACTGGAGGCTGTTGGGAAGATTAAGCGAACTATTGGTCAAAGTCGCATGGTGCTGGGCAGACCCCGGCTGCCGGAACTGGGGATCGAGCCGTGATCTTCAGCATCCAGCATCAGTCGCCCTGGCCACGGTGGCACACCTCTTCCCCATTTATTTTGTAGCACTGAGGAATGGCGGTCCCCGGGCTACAGGGGCTCGGGATTTGGTCCTTCCCTGGTAACTTATTTTTAAATAAGCACAGGATTCCGTACTTCTTTTTTTTTTTTTAATGGCTGATCCATGCACCCTGTGCAATCTTCTTACCGGTAAGCATTTTATATACGTGTGATTTGTATTTTATGGTGTTTTATTCAGGATGGATTTCTTTTTTTTTAAACAATCTTATTGTTTTTTTTTACCGCTGTTATGTGATGAGTATGATTGAAATCACTGTTTCTAGTGAAATTCAGTATATTCTGAGAACAGCAAAAACAGCAAAGAAAATAATTTGTGAAATGTAAAAATTATTCTGTTTTCTAAAAACTATAATACTGTGTATTATAACTGTATTTTTCTTCTCTTTTAAAGATTCTAATTCTAAACTATCAAATGTATTCAAATTTATTTTATAAAAAACAACTGAAAAAATGTCTAGCCTTTTTTATTTATATTATTGTGCAGGTAAGTTTAACTAAGTATTAAAATGGAGTAGATATATGTGGAAAGATGCTCTGTGTGTGTTTTTAGTTACAGGATAGAGTTAACATGAATACTGAGGAGCAGATTTTGAAAAAAAGTGCTGCAGTGTGGTACCACAAGCCCTTTGTCTGCAGCACGCTGCAGTACTTTCAGAGCACAGGAATGTGACATATCTACAATGATATGTCGCATTCCTGTGCTCTCTGCTGCCCTGGCGCAGAAACAGCTGCCAAGTTTCAGCACAGGCACCTTTGCACCATGTAGGAAGGATGCCTGTGCCATGGGTAGATTGTTTTTGTGGAGGAAAGAGCAACTTACTGCACAAAAACAATCACTAAAAGCTTTTTCCTCTTTCAATGTGTGCTATAGAATACTGCACATATTGAAAGAGGAGAAAAAGAGGAGAAATTAAAACATTTCTTCTGGTTGTGCTTCTCTATGCCACCCCTAGGGTGGCGTAGCATTCAGATACATCTCCAGATTGACGATTTCTTATTAATCTGGAGATGAGTCTTGTTTCATGAGTGTTTTGTGGGAACACCCACAGCAACACCCACGAAATGGCAAATCATTGCAAAGTGCGACGTGTGTAGAGGCCGTATTTACAAGGAAAGGAAAAGTCACGCATGGTGACTTTTCCTCTCCTTGTAAATGTGGAGGAGACCCCTACGCCACCAGTACATCACGAACAGTGAGGTACTGGTGGCGCAGAGATCTTGTAAATCTGCCCGAGATTGTTACTGGGAACCAACTAACCCAACAGATATGTATAGAGAGCATCCTATGCCAACAATATGTCACTTTTTGTAACATAGTGATAGCAATGCACAACAAGGAGAATTCTTTTTATTTCTCTTCATTTTTTCTCTTTCAATATATGCTAAAATACACACCATAGATTGAAGGAGAAAAATGTGTTCATTGATTGTTTTTGTGCAGGAAAGTGAGCCTTTTTGTACAAAAATAAACTATACATGACACAGATATTGTTGCACAATGGTGCAAAGGTGCCTATGTCACCATATCGATGTAGTTTAAGCACCAGTGCAGAGAGAAGCACAAAGTTGCAATATATTTATGTATATATGTTGCAATCCTTGAGGTTCAGAAGTACCTTTGCATGCTGTAGATAAAGAGCTTACAGTATCATGCTACAGCATTTCCTTACAATTCTGCATTTATACATTTATCATACACCACAAATGCTTTCTTTTACTCAATTATGTAGTAGGTATTCATTCATATAAAATTTCATACACTAGCATACAAATTTAGCTCTTTCTTTAACCAGAGTAATTCGTTCTGAAAATAACTTTTTTTTGTTTTCTGTACTTTTATATATTTTTTAAACGTTTTCTTCTTTTTTTGTTTTTTTTAACATGAAAAAAAGTCAACAGGACAAACAAAACCATGAACTTTGAAAGAATAAAAAAAAAAAACTAGCATCGATGGTTATCATTTGCTCTGCAAACTAGATCTACTGACTGTTCCCCATAACAAATTAAACAATTGCACTTTACACAGTGCATTCTAATTTTCCCAAATTGGGGACGTGTGTCTGGTGGCAATGTTGAAGGTGATGTCACAGAGGTACTTGGTATTGTCGGTAGTGGAGGTGCATTTTGGCACAGTCTTCTACATTCTTCTTGAGCATAGTTCACAGGATGCATGGATTGGAGGTGCTTGCGCATACTTGCAGTGCCACAGGAGTATTTCTTGTTTGGATCTCCTATGGACAGCACTGCCTGGTAAATCTTGCATGTCACCTTGGTGGCATTACATTTCTTTTGCCCCTCCGGAAAAGTAAAACATTTCCATACGATGGATGTGTACTTTTCGGGACCGGGAGGGTCTGGAAGAAATTGTTCAGCAACAAAATCATCAGAATCAGATGATTATCCCTGCGATGAAACAATTTTTTTACCCAAAAAACTAATTGTATTTTCCAACGAAAAAAAAGTGAGGTTCTACTTCTAACATGTCTTCTCTTAAGGAAGGTCTAAGAAGAGTGATTGAAATGGGTGGGGTTCTTCAATAGTTAGAACAGTAAGTTTTATAAACCAATCAAATCTCTTTTTTCTGGTCACATGGGATTCGTGTTGGGTGCGTATATGCATCACGCACCTAGCGCGACTCCGTGAAATTGCATTTAAAAATAATATAAGTTTATTACAACTAAAAGAATATAATTTTTTTACTTTTATATTTATAATAAATATATACATGTATATATCTTTTTGTGCATCGAAAAATTTTGCGGAATTCGTGCGCCCACCGCGTCTAAGATGTAGTCATGGGAGAACGCGCAAGCGTGTCGTGATATGTATATGTCGCATATGCGCGTGAAGTCGCGTACAGGTCGCATAGCGATCGTGCACTTAAATAAGCACCCATCGCATACCCTACGCAGATCCTACAGAACAATTGTAAAATGGCTGCTACGTTCCGCGCAGTAATCGAGAGAGGTGCACTTTGGGTGCGTCACTTCTCAAAAAATTGAAGAAAAAAAAAGAAAATATTATAAGAATATTAAAAATGTGTAATGCAATTTTAAAAATAACATATCTAAAAATAAATAGATTAAAACAATGTAGTAAATCAGTACAAAACAAATAAATATAACAATTAATATATTTAAAAATTGTCATTGAAAAAACCTTTGAAATTCACTGAAAAAACCATAGGTTTCATATATGTTATAGTTAGGAATTATCATTTAAAAAAACCTTTGAAATTCACTGAAAAAAACATAGGTTTCAGACAGGTTATAATTAGGAATTAGCATTTAAAAAACCCTAGACATTCACTGAAAAAAACATAGGTTTCAGGGGTGTTACAGTTAGCTGGACATTTCACTCGTACAAAACCATTGAAATTCCTGCTTTATAGTTAGTTTTACTAACTGTAACTCACGCACCCACAATCAACTGCTGATAATGTCACATAGTATCATTCATGACAAGGTCAGTGACATCACTGACAAAAAAAACAGGATCGCAGACGGAGGCCACGCCCCCTCATTGCACCATTCTGCAAACTCGCCTTCTGGCGCATTTGCAGAGGGGGAACAAATTCACCTTGAATACTGGGGGTCCCTGGGGGCCAACTAGCCCACCAGGTACCTCTAGTATGCGCCAGGGTGCTGCATTGCAGAGAGGTGTTCTGAGGCCACGCCCCTTTTTACACCTCTCTGCAACGCAGCTCTGTGGCGCTTACTGGAGATAGCTGGTGGGCTAGTTTCACCCCAGGGACCCTCAGTAATCAAATGGGGGTTAATCCCCCAACGTAAAATGCACCACAGGGCGCGTTTGCACAGTGGTGAAGGGAGGGGGCACATGTGTGCAAACACGCTCTGTGGCCCGGTTTAAGTTGGGGAATCAATTCCTTGTCAATACTGAGGGTCTCTGGGGCCAACTAGCCCACCAGGTACCTCCAGTAACTGCCACGGAGCTGCATTGCAGAGGGTTGTAAAAAGGGGTGTGGCCTCTGAATACCTCTCTGCAACGCAGCCTCCTGGCGCATACTGGAGGTACATGGTGGGCTATTTGAAGGGAATTGAAGGGGACTTAATCTCTCAACTTAAAACGGTGACAGGGCGTGTTTACACAGTGGTGAAGGGAGGGGACGGGGCCTGATGTGATGTGTGCAAACATGCCCTGTGGCGCGTTTTAAGTTGGGGAAAAAATTCCACTACAAACCTGAGGGACCATAGGGGCCAAGTAGCCCACCAGATGCTTCCAGGAAGCGCCAATGCGCTGCGTTGCAGAGAGGTGGTGCAGGCCGTGCCCCTTTTTACATCTCTCTGCTACGCAGCTCTGTGGTGCTTACTGGATGTACGTCGAATTCCGATTTACTCACCTGTTATCAGGAGAGACCTCAGTGCTGCATCTTTGAGCTCAGTACTGATCCTGAAAAGTAATTTTAACCGTACTTACCAGTAACTTGTATTTCCTTCCATATGAATCCATTGTCTGGTTTTCACCTGAAAAGTACCTAAGTGTCTATTTTCACAAACTAAAAATATTCCAAAAAAATTGCCTGTAGGACTTAAACACATTCTTTCAACTGTTTACAGGATATTCACCAGTGCTGGATCCAGGATCCACCACTGAGTTAGAAAAAGTAACGATAACACTACTTACCTGGTAAATGAATTTTCTTCCATAGGGTAACATTGACTGGTTTCACTTGGAAATTCTTCAAAGTGTGGAGTTTTGGAACTTTAAAATATTCCTATAAAATTAGCAGAACTACGAATTCCGATTTACTCACCTGTTATCAGGAGAGACATCAGTGCTGCATCTTTGAGTACAGCACTGACCCTGAAAAGTAATTGTAACCATACTTACTAGTTACTTGTATTTTCTTCCATAGGAATCCATTGTCTGGTTTTCACCGGAAAAGTTTCAAAGTGTCTATTTTCACAAACTAAAAACATTCTTTTAAAATCGCCTGTATGACTTCAACGCATTCTTTCAACTGTTTACAGGAGATGCAGCAGTGCTGGATCCAGGGTCCACCACTGAGTAAGAAAAAGTAACGATAACACTACTTACCTGTTAAGTGAATTTCCTTCCATAGGCTAACATTGACTGGTTTCCTTGGAAATTCTTCTAAGTGTGGAGTCCTGGAACATTAAAATATTCCTATAAAATCAGTAGAACTACAAATTCCGATTTACTCACCTGTTATCAGGAGAGACCTCAGTGCTGCATCTTTAAGCCCAGTACTAATCATGAAAATTAATTCTAACCATACTTACCAGTAACTTGAATTTCCTTCCATAGGCTAACATGAACTGGTTTCACTTGGAAAATCTTCTAAGTGTGGAGTTTTGAAACTTTAAAATATTTACCAAAAATCATCCGAACAACGAATTCCGATTTACTCACCTGTTATCAGGAGAGAACCCAGTGCTGCATCTTTTAGCCCAGCACTGACCCTGAAAAGTAACTTGTATTTCCTTCCATAGGAATCCATTGTCTGGTTTTCACCAGAAAAGTTTCTAAGTGTCTAGTTTCACAAACTAAAAATATTCCTGAAAAAATTGTCTGTATGACTTAAACGCATTCTTTCAACTGTCATATGGTTACTGCGTTTCTATATATTGTGTTAAGTTAGCATGAGTTTATTAAATGTTTAAACAACATATTTTCCTTCGGCTTCAGTTTGCACACAACACCTAATTGTTATTGTAGCTTTCAACCTAGACAAAAGATGTGATTTATTTGAGAATAATATGTTATTGCTCTGATATCAGTTGTGCTTGGTACACTTTGTACAACTGTCTGCACACTGAGAACTGCACCCTCTAAGAATAACCTAACACAAGGTTGCTGAAGGCCTGATCCTCGCACCACATTAGACATAACACAAATAATGTTGCTGCCAACATTGGGCTCTACGCGGGTTTAAGATAGAGTTACAGGGAATGAATCAACACACTTCATGCTTCGCATGCAGAGAGCTGGTAGCTGTTGATGTGATCTTCTCCTGCTGACCATTAGAGGTATGGGCCCGCCCTGCTAAAAACCCAAATGAGACCTTCTTAGATATAATATAGTATGCTAAATAGGGTGCGCAAAATATAGGTGATACAAATTTCTATAGATTTTGCATTATAATATGCTATCACCATTCGCTTACTATGGACTAGTGACTATGCTGATAACTCTGATTTTTATAATATGTATGTTGATATTATATAAGATATTGCGTTTGAAAACCTTGCATTGAAAAATAAATATTTCAAACTTGCACGTGTGTTCTTTGGCTCCCAGTTTTTGTTTGAAATGATTATAGAGCGAAAGAGTGTTCATGTGTTCCACGATACCTGAGGTTCCCTAAGTTCATGTTCTGGATTGTCTAAGTCATTGGGAAGTTGTTATGACCAATGAGACACTGTAGCTAGCTTGGTAAGGGGATTTCTGATACTAAGGTGAGTTTTGGGTCACCCTAACTCACCCAGGTTCTAGATCTCTGTGCACAGTTCTGTGGGAGAACGGAAACCCTGCTACATGGCGCCCAACGTTGTTGGCCTTCTATCATGACACTCGAGTAGTATATCATTCAAACCTTAACCCCTTCATTCCCGTTTCCGGAAAACGGTGGTGTCGGACAACTACCTATTTTTGACATATGTCTTTTTCAAGCTTGAATTCATCTAAAACGGTTTCTTTGAATTACTAGCCAGTTGTGCTACAAAGTATTCTTTGTTTTTTCGAGTTCCTGTGCTAATATGGCACAAGCCGTGGACATCCAGCAGCATAGTCGCATTGCGATGCGTGACCACTTGCGGGCTTTTAATGTCCCTGTGGAAGGCTTGGCTGTGGTTCTGGTGGTGAGTGCGGAACATGCTTACCCGTACGAACTGTTTTATTCGTGGGTGACATTTCCGGCGGTGGACGCTAATTCTGGAGTGTTCCATTCATACACTGCTTCAGCTGTACCGGCTGCGTATGCTCAGTACAGGGCACTGGAGGTTCCTTTTGATGCTTGGCAGCATGGAGTTTGGTTTGGTGGCGCCCTACCACACGCTTTAACCGCTCCGAGGTTGGGTCCTTTGTCCATTCCGGGCACTAAATGGCCCGCTTTGGCTGGATTCACTCCTCACCCTAATCGCGCCACTTGTAACGTGGCTGATCTGCGGCGACTTCATGAAGTCGTGGTGCCATTGATTAGAGCGCTTGTTCATTACACTAGCCGTAATGTTCAGGACGCGGCCCCCAGGGGTGCGCAGCTTCGAGCAGAACAGGCTGGTTTGAAAATCTGTCCTGTCATGGTGAATTCCATAATGGGCAAAAAGCCCCAGGATAAGGAAGATTTTCCTTTCTGGCTTGCCGAGAAATTCGACCAGCTGGAGGCTGTGTTTCCTAATACGAATCCTGGTGAAAAACACCGGATTCTTACACTTAGTTTACCGAAAGATTTGGCGCCTGAACTTGTTGACTGTGAGACCTGGGGTAAGGCTTTTGCAGCGGTCTATTCGAGGTGCTATGGCACCCCGTCTGTGACAAACCTGTCTGCGGTCCTTAAACGTGTTCAGGATGATCACGGGCCGGAGTCGGCGGTTGAGTTGGGTATGCGCCTGTGTGGCACCTTTGATAGAGTTTGCGATCTGATCCTTGCAAATGTCAAGGGGGATGCAGTGAACTTTCAGGTGGCTAACGCTTTGGCGTTAATTCCCGAGGCCGAGAAACCCCGTCAGTTAGCAAGGATAATTGTGGCGGCTTATAAAATGGTTGGCTGCAATGCAAAGGGTCTTAAGACTTTTTCTGATAAAGAGAAAAAGCAGACCCAGGGTCAGTCTTCGGACACTAGTGGTCAACCTAAGTCCAAGAAACAGAATTGGCCTAAAAAGCAGAATCAGGGTAAGCAACAACAACAACAAACACAGGTTTCTACTCCTGCGTCTCCGTTGCCTGCGCAGTCGGATCGAGTTTATGATTTGCGCGATCGCACGATGATTAAATCAGCTGAAAGGTTTCAGTCTTCTGACCAACGCTCTCCTCGTTCCTTTCAGGACTCATCGGCTCCGTCAACCGGTGGTGGAGGGGGCGGCAGGGGCCGGGGTGGCCAGCAAGGACGTGGTCAGCCCCGCCCGCGTAACGGTGGAGATCAGCAGGAAGGAGCTACGCCCAAGAGACCACAGTTTGCCACGAAGAAAGTCACCGCCCTGACAGCGCATCGATATGCCACAGATAGTGAGAACGCGGCTTCGGAATCTGACGTGGGCTCTGACCTTGCTGGACAGCGCGGCAGAGATTACCATAGTGAGAGAGGCCCTCCATCCACTGTTGAAGGTGACAGCGACTGACACTTATGTTGTAATTGAAACTGCTGATATGCATGTTGCTCCCCCTGAACGTCTTATTGAAATTGTCCTGTTAATCGAAGGTGACATGCAGCGAACTGTAAAAGGGGTATTTTGGGAAAATCTTTCATCTACGTATGACATTTTGCTTTCGGAGGCTGACTGGCCCCCGCCTTTTGTTCTCGCAGCTCCGCGAGGGGAGGAGGTGATCCTCCCCAGTTTCGCGCACACTGTATCGAGAGTGGAGGCGATGCATTTTGCAGAAGAGTGGGCTCTGGCGCTTGCACCGGCTGTGTACCGCAATCAGTGTGGCTGGGATAAATTGTCTCCAAGCCACGAGATTCCTTTACGGTCTCAGCCGCAGCCTCAACCTCAATATCCCATACGGCGTGAAGCCAAAGCTTCTGTCACGGCTATCCTTGAACAATTGGAATATCAAGGTGTAATTGAAACTTGTGTGTCACCGATGAATAGCCCCCTTTTTACTGTAAACAAGCCAGACGGCTCATATCGTTTGGTTTTGGATTATAGGCATTTAAACTCGCATTGCCGTAATTGCGCAGTACAGAATACTCATGGCTCTGCTTTAGTGAATAGTCTTGAGCGTAAACGGTTCAAAACCACGCTTGACATTTCCAATGGTTTTTATGCCCATAGATTAGATGGTCTAAGTTCCCAATGGACCAGCTTTACATGCGGCGGTGTGCAAAAAATGTTTCGGCGTCTCCCGATGGGCTATAAGAATAGTCCTGGAGTATTCTCCGCCCGCATAGTCTCTCTTTTGGAGGGATTCGACCCAGTTGCTTGTTCGTATGTGGATGACATTTATCTCACAGACGACGATCTTTGGGAGCATCTGTGTCGAGTAAATAGCATAATTTGTAACTTTGCAGACATAGGTTACAAGTTTAACTTTGCAAAGTCGCACATTGCAGAGTACACAGTGTTGTTTCTCGGCTACGAGCTTAACAACGAGGGAAAGGGGTTGGCACCTCACGTCCTGGAGAAATGCTTACAGTTGCGCTCTCCGACAACACTGAAAAAATTACAATCTTTGCTGGGTTTTTTGAATTTCGGGAGAACTTACATTCCGGAATATGCCCAGCGTATCAAGCCTTTGTATGCTTTGATACAACCATCTTTTTCCAAATCATGCTGGCTGCCTGAGCATTCAGCCATTCTGTAGTCTTTGCAGGCTGATTTGCTCGCTTCTGATTACTTACAGACTTGTGATAACCGGGCCAACCTGGTGATAAGAATTATCCCTGGGGCGGTGGGTTTCACGTACCTGACTTTTAATGAAGGGGATACAGTACCTATTGCTTACAAGTCACACTTGTACACTTCGGCTGAACTGCGTTTTTCCACTGTGGAGAAAGTTTTAACGGCTGTGCAGATGGCCATTCTTAAAGAATGTGCCCTGTCGCAAGGAAAACGCATGTTGGTTGTTACCCCGTGTCCTGCCTTGGAGGCAGTCACAAAAGCAAGTGTACCAAATTCCAAAGCTTTGCACCCTAGGTGGATTCAGTGGGCTGCATCCTTGACATCCCAGGATGTCACGTTTATTTTTTACGCCACTTTACGGTCGCAGGAGTATTTACAGTATGAATTTGTTCATCCTGCTCCTTTAGCAATGCGGCCGTTGGAGGATTTCCATTGCATCATTTACACTGATGGTTCGGCGCAGGTTGCGCATGGCTCTAAACATGCCTACGTTTCTGCATGCGCCATTGTGGTCGGTGCTATGGTGAATGATGAGTTCAAGTCCAGAGTTGTGCATACACAGACACTTGGAGACTGCACCGCACAATTAGCAGAGCTTCATGCTCTGATGCTTGCATTGGAGTACGCTGATCCTGGTGTGACGACTTTGATCGTAAGTGACTCTTACTACTGTGTCCAGTCTTACAATGAAAACTTGTTCTTTTGGATTCAGAATGAATTTCGTGATTCCAAAGGTAGCACAATAAAACATAAAATGATCTGGGTCCGAGTGGCGGAACTTAAAGAGAAATTGCCACTCGTGTTTGTGATTCATACTCTCGGCCATCAGCGCGTGGGGGTCCACGCTGTTGGTAATTCGCTTGCTGATGAAGCAGCGAAGTCAGCGGTATCAAAATACTTAGTTGCAGCAGTCATGAGGTCCAAAAGCAAGATAGATGATGACATCTTGGCAGCTGTTGCTACCACCGAGAAGGGAGGTAAATATCCTACGGGGTTCCCTTCGAAGTACACATACCACTTAAGTCCCGATAAGGTTCCTTATGTGAAAATTCCTGATGTTGGCGAACGTCTAGTTCCCAACTCGGATCGCAGGGCAGCTTTGATTACAGCGGCTCATGAAGGTGTGGCGTCTGCGCATGCGGGCGTCTCAGCCACTGTAACTCAGCTACAACAAAGGTTCTGCTGGCGGGGACTGTACAAACAGATGCGCGATTATGTCCTTCAATGTGACATTTGCCAGCAGATTAAACCTTCAACTGCTGCGCGTCCGCCTCAGACACAGTTGTATATCTCTAATAAACCGCTTGGTTGCGTTTATTTGGATCACTGCGGTCCATTTTCTTCTGATACTGCATACAAGTACATCTTGGTAGCAGTTGATTCATGCACACGCTTTGTGTGGGTGTGGCCACATCAGAGCGCTGATTCACGGACTGTCATCAAGGATTTGCGAGTCTTTATAGGGATTTTTGCCTGTGGTACCTTCCATTCGGATCAGGGTCCGGCTTTCGTCTCTAAGGCGTATAAGGATGCAATGGTTTCGTTGGGGGCCCAAGTCAAGTTTTCGAGTCCGTACAGACCCGAGGGTAATAGTGTAGTGGAACGAATGAACCGTGACTTGAAGCAATCTTTGACAGCTCGAGTTATAGGCACTGGCAGAAACTGGTTAGCCCACCTCAATGGCTTGCAGCGTGCGCTTAATAATCTCCCTAGAAGGTCTCTGGGTGGGCGGACCCCGTACGAAATGCTCTTTGGTATCAAGATGTATGTACCTGACCTCGACGGTCTAGACTGCAAGGCCCAGGCCACGGCCTTTGACGTAGATGAACATTGCAATGTTTTACAGGATCTACAAAAGACCAGAGACAGTCTAGCAAAGGAACATTTGCCCTCCACATCGGATGATGCGTTGCAGATCCCGGTAGTTGGCTGGCTACCCCAGGTTGGAGAACTGGTTCGAGAGAAGATCGATAACAAGAAACAGTTTGGTCCCTCATATCGTGCACCGGTTCGAGTTCTTGGAGTGAAGGGCACAAGAACAGTCATTTTACCACCACTTCCAGGTCGTAAGGAAAACAGATTTATTTCTATTGACAATGTCAAGACACACAGGGTGGCCGATTCTTCATAGCATGACACCGGCTGTTTCCTGTCCTACCATGGTGAGGCATTCTGTGCTGGCAATAACTTCTGGTGCAGAACAGGAGGTGTCCCTCGAGATGCCTGCCATATCCAGTCCTTTATTAAATACTATTCCTGTTACTAACATTGATGAACTGAACTACACCTATCCTGCTGACTTATCTATGCCGGATTTGCAGACTCGTTTGGCCGACCAGTTCAGATTCTCTTTTGACTCTGTTTTGGAACTTTCAAAGAAACCCTCAACTATTGCAAAACATGCCACATTATTTAAAAAACATTTTTTAATTCCCCCTTGGACATACATTTGGTTGATTCTATTTTCATTTTACCTTTTTATGTCAATTGGTTTTGTGTTTTATTTTTTCCGCCTGATCGATGGTCACTATGTTAAAGAAAGAACAGGAATTCGGTATCTTAATGGAACATTGGCCCCTCTTTCCTCTTCACATTCAGCACACAGACTGAAACGAAACTTGAATACAGTCAACATTACTGCTTGGCCTGTCCTTGATGGGATTGTGTGGGATGCGGTTAGATTTCAAATACATGGGCCCACTGAAGTGATTAATGTTCCGAATGTGCTTAGAGTAAACATGGGGGATGTGATTAAACAAAATATACGTTCTGATGATTGGGATATTCAGGCCGTAGAAGCATTGTTCTCTGATTTGAAATATTATGCTGCCTTTGATGCTGAGGATCTGTATTTAGATTCTATTAATGATGGTGATTTGTTTTGTTTCCAACATTATGGTAATCATTTTTTACATAAGACAAACTCCAGGAGGATTGCTGTTAATTACACACAGTGGGAACACTGCCCTGCTCCATTGGGAGGCAGCTCCAATACATTTCTGAAAAAATACACTTATTTTACAGACTTTAATCAATCAAATCCTGAGTCATTTTATTTCAAAATGACACAAAAGTCCATGTCCAAAGTTAGACTTACCGATACAAAATTGCTGTATTCGAAGTCCTTTCTAGACAGATTAGCTGTAGATGGCTACGAGTTTTGGAAAGGAACAATTGACCTTAAATCATTTTGGGGTACCAAAGATTGGCAGGTACAAGGCACTGAGGCTTTGCAGTGTGCATGTCTCATCCCGAATCACATGTTGTTTCTAAATTCTACTATTTCCCAAACAACATGCTTTGGATTGGAAACTTCTAAAAAATTAAATACACCAATTATCCCCGAATTAGAAGAACATTCATGTTGGGGTAATTTTTCTGATTTGTCTATTCATGAGATACAGTCTCTATTACACAATTCGTCCTTTAATGTATCCAGTTTGGATCCAAAGGGTTGGCTGTTGTGGCAAAGAAGTGCTGATTCTTGCCAACGTCGCTCTCTGGGGTTGGCTGAAGTGTTTACACAAGTCAGACCAGATCCCCGTTTTGAAACTGATTATACTGTCACCACTTACTCTGTGGGGAAACTGTGTCATAATTGGTTACAACATTCCACGTTAGCTGCAGTTAAACTACATCTGTCTCAGTTAACTGAAAATGTGGATTTAAATGATTTTATAAAAGGCCCGGCTAAGGGTAGATCTAAACGGTGGATTTATGCAGTTTAAAATGAAATTTGGAAAGTTTCTCAAATTGAGGCTGCTAAGCGCCTAAGGGCAATTGACCAAGCAAATTTGGAAAAAGTACTTGCAGTTGTCGATAACAGTATTAACATGCTTTCTTCCCGAATTTACACGTTGAACAATATTGCTTCTTCTGTTGTTGACATTGTGCATGATGAAGTGTCCGTATTATATCATGGTCAAAATCAATTGCGTTCTGTTATGCAGTTTGCTTGGACACTACAGACTCTGAAAGCTGGTCGAATGCCTTGGAGTTACATGAACGTCTCATCACTATTTGCCCCATTTAATTTGACTGACAAGCAGCGCATGCTTTCCATGCGAGATGCATCATTTTCTATGTTACACATTGAAAAATTAGAATCTTAGCTGCTGCTACATGGCTTATCCATGGTATTATTACTTTACCATTTGCTCTGTATAAATTTACAAATTGTATGCGATATATTGCTATAGGGCGATATGAACCACTAGGCAGTGCTTTCCTACATGAGACATGGTCTTTACCATACACATACAGATGTCTGAAGGAAGGGAAGGAAGTGAATCTGAATGGTGAAGTATGCACACAGTCGCCTGACCGTTCACTGATATGCAGGCACATCCAGTTGCATGGCTCTTGTAATCAGGACCGGCCTAATTTAGCCTGTGTTTTAAAAGGCACACCGGTTCCTGCAATAGTTTCCACATTCACTTTATTGACTAACAGTAGTTATTTACTTTTGAATAACGAGGAGTGTTGTGGGTTAATGGTCGGTATCGCCTATGTGGTTACTGTATCAGAACGTGTGGTGTGTTGCAAGAACGTGTTATATCCACCCACGCATGGGAATTCAGATGTTTCCATCTGGCCGCGCATCCCAACCTTGAGAGCGGAGTTCAACGGTGTGAGCCGAATAAGAGCCCTTTTGTCTCAAAAAGAAGTGGCCCTGAGCTCGGCCCGTGAAACTTATGTCCTTCACATAGCTAACACACGCACAGAGGTGCAGGCACTTTTAAATACTGACTTGCTGTTTCATTTCTGCGAGCTGGTTCATCAAATCTTTAATGCCTCCTCCACGTCTGGACTCGCACATTTTTTTAAATTGGTTAGCAGTGGTCTTGTGACTACGTTTGAAAAAGTATTTGGTATTATCCCTGCGTTCTTTCATTCTATATTCACAAGTTTGTTTGGCAGATTCCCTGTTTTGCTGGCTTTGGCTGCAGGCGTTTTGGTGATATTTTGCTTTATAAAACATGGATGCCCATCCTGCGCAAGAAGCCGCTCAGCCCCTTCTGACACTGTTTCGCAACCGGATGCTTGATTACTATGGCACCTTGCCGCTTGCGACTTTAAGCACGGCTTTTGGATTATCATTTCGATTTTCCTATTTCACATGTATCCAGCCTGTGTTTCATTGCCTGAGCTGTGATTTCAACTGGGCCATTGATTTGTGTCTCTGCTTGACGACTTCTCCTGACGTCGATTTTGATCAGCTGATGAGCCCAATAGTTGCTCACGAGTTGGTTTGTTCTGGCGAAAGGGTTATGGCCGTGGCAGCGATGCAAGGACTAATGGGTCAGTGGGACATACCGGCAGCGGCGCATGACTTTCTGGCACATAGCGTTCTCGAGAACCCACTGAGTTGTCCTCTGATGTTGCTAGAGGATTCGGTGCTGGAGGAGCACGTATGTTCTTTCACATTGCTTAATTGGATGGCTGAACTGTTTTCGGATGATGACAGTGATTTCATGTTGGAAGCTGTTGCTACCTATTTTGCATATTCTATCCACCCATGAGTGGCCTTGGAGACTTTCACTAATATGGCACGTGACTTTTTAGTAATTCTGAATGGTGCCTTTTCTGTTACGAACATTCGACTTTTATATGTTCTGGGCCTATGATTTTATAATTGGCCTCAAGTTCAAGATTTTTTATATTTTTGTGTGGCCACTATAGGCATTCATACATATTTTGTATTATTGATTTTTATATACATCTAGATACATTTAGCGTGGCTCAATATTGTTGAACTCTGCTTTCATGTTTTGCCTTTCTTATAGTATTGACTTGTTTATTTTCCTTTTTGACCATCCTCGGATCATTGGGGGGGTGTCATATGTTTACTGCGTTTCTATATATTGTGTTAAGTTAGCATGAGTTTATTAAATGTTTAAACAACATATTTTCCTTCGGCTTCAGTTTGCACAGGACACCTAATTGTTATTGTAGCTTTCAACCTAGACGAAAGATGTGATTTATTTGAGAATAATATGTTATTGCTCTGATATCAGTTGTGCTTGGTACACTTGGTACAACTGTCTGCACACTGTGAACTGCACCCTCTAAGAATAACCAAACACAAGGTTGCTGAAGGCCTGATCCTCGCACCACATTAGACATAACACAAATAATGTTGCTGCCAACATTGGGCTCTACGCGGGTTTAAGATAGAGTTACAGGGAATGAATCAACACACTTGATGCTTCGCATGCAGAGAGCTGGTAGCTGTTGATGTGATCTTCTCCTACTGACCATTAGAGGTATGGGCCCGCCCTGCTAAAAACCCAAATGAGACCTTCTTAGATATAATATAGTATGCTAAATAGGGTGCGCAAAATATAGGTGATACAAATTTCTATAGATTTTGCATTATAATATGCTATCACCATTCGCTTACTATGGACTAGTGACTATGCTGATAACTCTGATTTTTATAATATGTATGTTGATATTATATAAGATACTGCGTTTGAGAACCTAGCATTGAAAAATAAATATTTCAAACTCGCACGTGTGTTCTTTGGCTTCCAGTTTTTGTTTGAAATGATTATAGAGCGAAAGAGTGTTCATGTGTTCCACGATACCTGAGGTTCCCTAAGTTCATGTTCTGGATTGTCTAAATCATTGGGAAGTTGTTATGACCGATGAGACACTGTAGCTAGCTTGGTAAGGGGATTTCTGATACTAAGGTGAGTTTTGGGTCACCCTAACTCACCCAGGTTCTAGATCTCTGTGCACAGTTCTGTGGGAGAACGGAAACCCTGCTACACAACTGTTTGCAGGAGTTGCACCAGTGCTGGATCCAGGACCCATCACTGAGTAAAAAAAAGTGACAATAGCGCTACTTACCTGCTACCAGGAGATGTCACAGGACTGAATCTAGGATCCAGTCCTGTGGTTAGAAAAGTAATCCATAAAAAAACTAATTGCATTTAACTAGAAATCCCCATTAAGCTCAATGTTGCATGATTGAAAAACAACTGTAACTACTGTACTTAAAAGTCTATTGCCTATTTAAACTAAAGTAATTCATTCTGAGAGAGTATATTCTGTAATTTAATGTATAATGTAATTATAATGTAATTTAAAAAATAAAATATCTAAAAATAAATAGTTTAAAAAATGTAGTAAATCAGTATAAAAAAAATCAGTTTAACAATTAATACATTAAAAATTGTCATTTACAAAACCTTTGAAATTAACTGAATAAAACATAGGTTTGAGACATGTTATAGATAGGAATTAGCATTTAAAATACCTTTGAAATTCACTGAAAAAAACATAGGTTTCAGGCCTGATGTAGTTAGGAATTAGCATTTAAAAAACCTTTGAAATTCACTGAAAAAACCTTAGGTTTCAGGCTTGAAAAAGTTTGGAATTAGCATTTAAAAAACCTTTACAATTCAATGAAGAAACCATAGGTTTCAGGCCTGATATAGTTAGGAATTAGCATTCAAAACACCTTAGAAATTCACAGAAAAAACCATAGGTTTTAGGGTGTTATAGTTAGCTGGACATTTCTCTCATACAAAACCATTGAAATTCCTCCGATATAGTTAGTTGTACTAACTACATCTCGAGCACCCGCAATCCACTGTTGATGATGTCACATATTATATCATTCATGACATGATCAGTGACATCAATGATGACATCGCAAATGACATCACTGATGACAACATCCATGTGACAATCAGATACGCCTCATCATACATTAGTATAACCTTTCATCACTCACTATAAAATACAGAGTGCCATATTTGGAACCATTGACACACCAATACAAGTTTCTAAACACAGACTCAGTGGTTCCTAGATCTATGCACACATCTAATCAGTTACCTATAGATTCACTCATACATGCTGTCAATGATCAATAGAACACTATCAAATATACTTATACACCTATATCAACATTACGCACCAGCACACATCCTAATCACTTATGAAGTCATCCTACTCACTTATGCAAACAATGGATCATACTTACTTTTACTTAGCTACACACTTATACAAACACCACTTCATCTATTCATATAGATAGTAACTCATACTTAGTGTGTTATAAAATCACTATTACAAGTATACAGTTATCCATACAGTCACTCATACAATCACTGAGTCTTATGTATACTTATTTATATACAACTACTGACACATACACTGTCTTTTATTTTTCTAGTTTGTTGGACATGTACCATTGAGACACATATTTGCTCATCACCACACCCATAAAGATATTCACTCACCCAAACAACTGTTATAACATGTAGTTTTAACTTCATATACCTACTGAA
This sequence comes from Lissotriton vulgaris, assembly GCF_964263255.1. Classification (NCBI taxonomy): domain Eukaryota; kingdom Metazoa; phylum Chordata; class Amphibia; order Caudata; family Salamandridae; genus Lissotriton; species Lissotriton vulgaris. Next base: position 408,179,292 of record NC_141697.1, on the reverse strand, counting down.
TGAACTATTCACACATCTTTGGGCTGTCATACACCCCCCACTGAACTACACACACATTCACTCTCCCATACAAATACTCAGTTAACTAATCAATAACTAATATAAATATTCTTTATTGTTTGGTCAAAAACCATCATAAAGTAAAACTCAATCAGTTCATCATAAAAAAGGACCGCTGAGTAGAAACCCACTAGAGCATTGTTAATAAATAGTAGACATCATGTAAAAAAAGTTTTTTAAAAATAGAATGCAGAAGTTATAAGTTATTCAAAACCTTTGAATGCATTGTGGGCAGATTGTCTTTGCCTGGAGGACCGGGAACAGTACAGCTGATGTTAGCAGTTTGAGGTTCTGTTGTTAATCCGGCAGGCTGGCTGCTGTCCTGCTGCGGTGGGAGAGATTTGGCGGCACTAGTTTCTTCCAGCTTCTGTGAAGCTTTGTGGACTAATTTAGTGAGCCCAATGTTCAGCTTGGGGTTTTCAGGATTGAGGGCTGCTATAGCCTGATCTATTTGCCTCACAGTAGTTGTCGTCTGTCTGTGAGCATAGCGGGGCATGCACAAACTATGTGTTCCATTGTCTCAGAGCGATAGCCACACAACCTGCATTCAATGTTGTTATCTGGGCGACGCCAGTCGGGCAGGTTCTTTAAAAAAGGGCAGCCACTCAACCTTAGAGCTAAGAACTTTTGTTTCAAGTAAAATGAAAAAGAGCTGGATAAGTGAGGCGACTCAACTCCTGGTTTGAAATTTGTGATTACTGCCCAGGCATGATTCCTTTTTGACAGAATTGCCCTGTCTGAATGAAATGATCACAGTCAGATGCTCTTCTTAGTACCAGCCTTAAGCACCTGCTGGGAAGGGTTTGTTTCCCAGAATTCTTTGACTCCTAGTAGTTGTAAACCGTGATCCAGGTGATGACAATGGTTCAGGCTGAACTGGCATTTAGCTATTTCTCGCCAAATTGTAGCCTCCAGGGAGCCCTCCCTTGAATGGCGCAGTCTATTGCAGAACTTTATAAATGCACCGGCCTTGATGCCATGATGATCCAATAGGCCCAGTTCAAGACAAACCTGCAATGGTGAACTCGATTTTGGTAGGCGGAAGGCACGTTTAAAGATTTTGGTTGTTAATTCATTTAATAATGAATTAGTTGTGCCCTTCATGATCTTTTGCCCATACGAGAGTTGATTATCCTCGCCTTCATTACATTCAGCATGGGTGTTAGACTTGGGCCAAGTAGTTGTTTTGATAATTTTGTGGCAGCAGCCTCTAGTGACAGGGCTTTGGTCCCTAGCGTTTCTTTTTGTTTGACGAAAGAACATCTGCGGTCCCAAAAAATACCCACATATTTATAGTGAGATGATGGTTCAATTGTTGTTTTGTTAAAAAAACACCAGCCACTTGACCTTTTTTGCTTCCCAAAAGATATTGTTTTAGTTTTGGACAGGTTCAATTCTAAAGAGTTTTTTATAGTGTAGGGAAGCAGTTTGCAAAGATGCCTTTGTAGATCCACTTTGGTATGACTTAGTAACACCAAGTTGTCGGCATAGAGCAGGTTGCTGATGCGGGTTCCATCTAATTGAGATGGATGGCAGTTGACACTGTCTAGTGATGGAGATAGATCTGATATGAACAAGTTAAAAAGAAGTGGAGCCAGCACACAGCCTTGTTTTATGCCAGAATTGGTTCTGATTTTTCTGGACACGTGGGAGCCTTCGCCCAGCTTAATTCTGATCCATGTTTCCGAATGGAGTTGGACGATTGTGTTTAACAGGGTCAGGGGTATTCCCCAGGACTCTAATTTTTGCCACAGTAGGGCCCGGGGTACATGGTCAAAAGCTGCTTTAAAATCAACAAAACAGCAGTGCAGCTGGGTTTGTTGGATTGCTGCTTTCTCCGTCAGGACTGTCAAGGTGAATAAGTTAGTTGTTGTGCCAGAGTTAGCCACAAATCCGGTCTGGTTAAAATGGAGGCACTTTGAATCGACCCAGGCCTGCAAATCTTCTAAAAAAATTCTTACGTAATGTTTGGACTCAACATCTAGGAGTGCTATTGTACGGTAATTGTTGGGGTCGTTTCTCTTCCCACCTTTGTGGATTGGATGAATGATAGCACCTCAACAAGATTTAGGAACTGTATTGTATAGCCAGCAATGGAGAAACAGGGGGTCAGATAAGTTGACCATAAGTTGACCATAAGTCCACGTCGAGTTTGAACATGGCCTGGGGAAGGCCGTTTGGCCCTAGAGCTCCTTCGGTCCTGGCTTTTCTTATTGAACATGAAATCCTGCTTTTTAACTCATCCGATGTCCCGATGGACTCCGATGGGAAATCGTTGTTAATTAACAGGCCCCTGATTGTTGGCACTTCTGGCAGCATAGTAAGTGAGTAACTGCTCTAAAGTCATCTTATACTCCTTGGTTCTATATGTGAAGTCGCCAAGTTGACTGGGCTGGCTGAGCAGTAGGCATCAGAGTGGTCATCCTTTATGTTCTGATCTTTAAAGTGCGTTGATAAAAATTGCTCCAATCGTCTACGCTGATGTTTGTGTTACCGACTCCACATATGCCTTGTAGCCCCCAGTTAACAAAATTGTTTTGAGTTGGGGTTCTTGCTTTCGTGGATGAGCTTCAGCCAAAATTCATCCGAGGCCACTTGTTTTTCCCTGCGAAGTGCGACCATGAAGGCGGCCTGGGCTTGCCTGTAGGTAAAAAATTTGGGTTTGTCACCTGGGCTCTTCCTCATTGGCGCAGTGCACAGTTTCTTTGGGCTTTTAATTGCTTTGTTATGGGGGAGATGCAGAATTGAAATGCTTGTTGCCTTTTACTCCGCGTTGGTCTTCAAATAGTTGGTTTATGAAGCTAGCCCAGCTAATAGTGTCTGCCTCCTGTGATATGTGTAATAGAGCTCTGCATTTTACCATCAACGGGAGAGCCGTGGCATCCGTCCATTTTATGCGCCTTTTATGCGCCTTTAAGTTTTCATTTTGACAGTCTGAGTGGATGTGGACAAGTTCAAGATGTCGTGGGGTGGTAGCTGATAGTGTTATGATTTGTGGTCGGTGTTCACTCTCAGCTTTTGGTGCGATGTAGTAACTATCAATCAAGGGAAGTACCTCTGTGCTCCCTAAAGTAAAGTCCAGAAAGGAATGTGTTCGAACGTCTGAACGGGTCCATGCAGGGGGAATGTTCATATGAAGACGCCCATTCAACACAGTGAATCCTACACTGCTCAGCTGAATGACCGCGTACTCCCCCAGTTTCGATGGTCTGTTTCCAGTGGGAGTCGACTGTGGAGCAAAATGTGGAGGAACCGTTGGGGGATCGATCCCGATGTCCACTAAAGAGTTGCAATGGAGATTGGTGTTAAAGTCTCCTGATATTATAGTTGGTATGCTGCCGTGCTTACTTAGAAGATTACAGGCTATATTGGTTAGATTGTCCATATTGGATTTTTTATCGATGGTAGATGGAGAAATGTAGACATTAAGAAAAAGCAGCTGCCGATCAATGGGTGAACTTACTAACACTGTGCCGGAGAGCCAGTTTTCCGCAAGTTGTATCTGTGTGATGCGTTGGGATAGTTTGGTTGATACATATATCGAAAGGCTGCCACTCGGCCTGCCAAACTTCGATTGTCTCAAGGCAAATGACGTGAATTCCAGATAGCCTTCTATGAGGATGCACTCTATTGCCCAGGTTTCCTGTAAGAGGATGATATCATATTTCTTTAGGAACCCATGGGTGGCCAGAGATTGACTTTTCAGCCCAAATCCGTAAATGTTCCAGGATCATATTGTTAGTCCCTGGTGGATAATGTTTCAATTGTTCATTGGTTTTGATAAAGCCCCTGGCAACCATGACCAGTCCACACTCTCAACTTTTGCTGGTTGAATTTGCACTCTGGAGTTGCTTTTGGCGAATTACTTCTTGCTGACTTTAAAACTGAGAAGAGGGCCGGGGTTGTGCTGAAGGGGTGAGCACGGTTGTTTTCTAATATTGACGGATAGTGAGAGACACTTGGTGTTGTGATTATTATGCCCCAGTTTTTAAATTGTTCGGTTTTTGACTGAACTATTTCTCGGATTACTAGGGATGCTAGTGTAAGTTGGGTTACCTCACCCATGTTGGGTCCTCTGGAGGGTAAAAATTCAATTGCAACTATGTCTTTTGATTGGAGGGTACTTAAGTCCGGGGATGATTTAAAGAGCCTGAGGATGTTCCCACGGTTCCGAATATCATGAGGGCCTCTTGAGACGTATTCTGGGGTTAGCAGTAGTTTGGTGTCTGAGCTATTGGTTGCATGGATGAGGATCTCATCAGTTGTTACCACCCTTATTTGTTTGGGGAGTTCTTCATTTGGCAAAGTTGTTGTAATTATGGTGGGCAGTTGAGGAGATGGTTCTCGATAAAGGGTAAACAGAGGTAAAACAAATGGTCTAATACTTGTGGCCACCGACTTATGACGATTTGGTAAATTTGAAGAATTCAAGTGAGATTGTTCCTCTGCTGTGTGCTCTGGGCCCAGGAGGTGGTCCACCACTGTGGGAAGTGGTGTTAGATGGTGTAGGGGCCCTTGTTGCTCTGCGTTGGGTGCTAGTGCATCTATGAGGGATTGATTAAGACCGGGTTTTGCTTGAGTGAGTAACAGCGGTGGATGCAATAGAACTTGCCCTGGCCCTACCAGTTGACTGTTCTGGCGTGAGAATCCTTTCAGAGTTACCGGTTCTGGCGCAGTTAGATGGTGGCTTGGATTTGCTCCTGTTGTAGCTGGCTTGGCTCACTCTACCCTTGATGTTTCTGAGTTGGCCTTTTAAAGGTAACCAACTCTGGAGCTTTCAGTTTCTGTTATTTGTTTATTCCAGCTCTTCTGCTGTCTTTTTTTTCACGTTTTGACAATTGATATGGTTTATGGGGGATAGGTGATTCTGGGTGATTTACGTTGCAGTGTGCTAGCTCCACGAGGTGCAATGAGAGGGGTTGAAATTGTTCATCAACGGAAGAAGGGTCCTGGACAAAACTCAGTGCCTGGGGCATGGAGTCATGAAGCCCTGACTCTGGTCGCTTCTTGATTTCCATTAATACTGAGGAGAGAAATTGGGGTTATGGCAATAAAGAATCTATTAGGAGAGAGCAGCAGCATACTGATTCAACCAGTTGGGCTTGTGATTGAGCTTTTATAATAAGTGAGTTGAGCGCCTCCAGTTTTTTAATAATCCCGGCGATTTATACTGCTAGGGTGTTTAGAAGGTGCACCTGTAGGTCCATCTTATCAGAGTGATATGTCAGTGCTTTGGCCGTTGCTTGAAGGATTTGCAGTAGTTGGGACCATAGGTCATTAAGGTCAATTGGTCTGGGCTTTTCATGCACAATAGACTCGTTGGGTTCATTAGTGAAAAATGATAAATCTAAAGAGGTGAGGATTACGTTCTCATTGGGCCACTCTTCATTTACCATTTGAATTCTTCGGTCTGTGTTGTTGTGATGATTCTCGGTGCAAAACCGGTTGGGATGGCTGAGGTTGGCACTTGGATGGGTAACAACCTATGGTGGCAGGGCTCTGGTACTCCTAATTTGGTTATCCGATGGGGTTAGATTTAGGAATTTTTATGCAATTGGAGTGAACTGGCTTGAGTTCGAGGTAGACTGTAGAATTGGCTGAAATGCATCTTGGAAGGTGTTGACTTGGAGGGAAGCCCGTTTGGTTTGAGCTGACTTCGAGTCGGGAGGCTGGTATAGACCTCTATCCTCAGACGCGTCTAAAGCATTGGTTAGAAAGGACTCTGTTGTTGGAGGTGGACTTGTTGATGTTGAGCTCCCCAGTCCTCCGGCTGCACCATTAATCATGAGCTGAACCAGAATTTGATGGAATGCAGCTTCTGTGTTCGTGAAAAGGGGGGCTTGAGGGTTGTCGAGGGGACTAGATTTTCTCCTCTGGGTTGTCACTGGTGCTGAACTCCTAAAATGAGATTTTTTTGATTGTTGAATTTGTGAGCTCTGTCTGGCCTGGTTCTGACTTGTCAGTGGATGGATGGTCATGGAATGAGCAAAACACTGGTTTTGAGTTTGCAGGTTAGGGGGTTTGGGTGGCGGACATTGAGGATGCTTCCTTTGTCTTTGCACTTTTTTAGGGGTCTTTGTCGGAACTTTCCTTACTCGCCCTGATCTCATTATAGGGATTTTATGCTACTATATACAGCCCTACATCTTTCTTTGCTTTCCTGATGGTTAGTCGACTTTGGGCGTGTGTGCTTGAAGAGCGTTGCTTACTTTTGGGATTTATTTACTGTATTGATGTTTTGATGTTTTACTGTTAACTGTCCCACTTGGAATCTGGTGGGTGATGGGTGGTAAATGATGGGAGATGAACGATGAATTGGCTGGATGGCTAGGACTGCAGGGAACAGCTGTGGAGCGATCTTGATGTCTTGAAGTCTCTGAGCCTGTACCCTGGCTTCCCCTTTCTTTCTGTCTGATTGTTGGTTGCTGGTGAAGGTAGTCTGTCGGCTGAGCAGAGCAATTTGCACCTAGGGTGAGTCTGTAGCTGTAGCTGGTTTAAATCGGGGTGTTGTCATTGGTGGTGTTGTCGTTATTGGACCAACTTTGAAACCAACTTTGTGACTACCACTTAAGCAGTGTAGGAGTGTTTTTGATACTTTAATGTTTGGTTGTGTTCTGTGGAGCGATATGGCAGTGGAGGATGGTGACAAACTAAAGCATGCTGGAGCAAAGGGGGTGATGGACTGGAACAAGGACGGGGGCAAGCAGGGCTCTCACGGCAGGTTTGCTAGCTGCACCCAAACTATTCGGGCCACCTCTACAAGACGCCAAGGACACACACTTTCTGCAGCCACCTGCTAAAGGGCAGCCGTGCTTGCCTCCCACGGACACAGTCGCCAACTGGTCTTCTTCCCTAGTTTTTCCAATTTCCCAGTTTCCTTTTCCAGCGGGGGATTTTTCCCCAAAGTCCGAAGCTCAAGGTCTAATGACCGAAGGTCAATTGCACACAGCCCACAGTTCCCCAGATTTTTTCCCCTCTGAGTCCAGTGGTCTGGTGGTGGTTCAACAGGCAGTTTTAGCAGGCAGTGCTGGGGGCTGGCTGGTGTTCTTCGAGAGATTAGCGGGGGTTGGCAGCAGATTTTTTAAAAGTTTTTATTTGAGTGTGGTGGGATGAGCTAGCAGGTAGAGCTGATAAAGGGAGCCGGGGAGAAGGGGGAGGGGGAGTGGGAGGGGATAATGGTGAGGGGATAGTGGTGAGTGGCAGGCAGGCGGGCAATTTGTGTGTTTGCTGTGATGGCTACAGGCATCAGGTTTTGCCTGCTGTTACCGCCACCCTGTGTCCATGCACTCACCTGGGCTCTGCGACTCCCTCCTTCCTCGCAGCCTTGACTCCCAAGCTCCCAACTCCCGAGCTGGTGTTTCAGCGATTTTAGGACGATTTTCGTCAATTTTCTCCCGTGGGAATTTACCCGCGGTGCACGGCTCTTCCTGCTCTGCTCTGCTCCTGCTTCTGCTGCTTGCTGCTTGCTCGAAGACCGAAATGAGGACAAAGACCTCACATAGCTACTAACCAACTGATGCAGCAGTTTACACAACAACTGACAAAGTGATATAGATATTCACACAGTTTAGTCACTATACAATATAACCCAGACAGACCCAAGAATAAAGGGAAACCAGGGGTCTGCCTGAGGTATTTTAATCTTTAACCCCCTGGTCTTCATTTATCTAAAGAGCTCCCAACACTGTGGTCGAGCCCACCCGGACCTGTAGGAGTCGGGATGACCCGATGATGAAGCATGACACCACTAGGGTGTCTGAGGGTAATTAAACAAAGAGTTTTTATCCTCAACATTCATGGTTGTTAGATACAACCTTTCACTAGAGAGGGACCCCTTCCTCACTTATCCCTCTTTTACTCGAGCATAGTTAGTAAGCAAGCACCACGGACCACAAGTTGGTCAATTGGAGTATTCTTTTTGTGATTATTATACTATCCAGGGAGGATATACTCGAGTTGAGAATACCTCTCAAACCCTCAAGGAACTTGGACACCCCCCAGATCCTTTTTGTGTTCATAGGATTGAAGTGGCACCAATTGCTACCTTTGGTTAAAATCTCTTTGCATCTTCCACACCCTGACCTCATGATTGTGCATTGTGGTGGAATGACCTAGGCACATTGACTGGGGTAAGTTTGGAAATGCTCATGAAGGACACCTTTGGACAATTGATGTTACTTTTGCCTCAAACTGTATATTCCAATATATGCCAAAGACAGAAATGGAAATGGTCAAACCAATTTTGTCCTCAGATTGAAAAATCTAGGAAGAATGTCAACAAAGCTGTGTCTGCATACCTCAGAGACCATAGAATGGGGTCGATGTACAACAACAACATACGTTTTGATATGGCTGATATCTACAGAAATTATGGAGTCCACTTCACAGATCAAGGAAACCGAGTTTTTCTGAATAGCCTAAAGTTGTGCATCTGCACCTACATGTAGCTCCAACTAATGAACACAAGGGCTGGTTTTAGAGCCACCCTATAACTGACAACTTAGGCCCGCTATTTTAGGACCCGGTAACGGCAAATTCCGGACCCTCACCAAAATGTATTCTCCACACAGCTGTTGAACAGCGGCCAGACCATCTGACTCTGGAGCACAGAGCTCTCGTTTTGATCACAGGCTCTAGCAACAGCTCAGGAAAGCACCATATGACTCTGAGCAATAGTTCACTTAATATCCACGACGGCCCCCAGCCCCTGCAGACGAGTGAGTAGTTTGCACTTTACAAATACCGGATTGATTCGAAACGGCAGCATTGAACTTCACACTCCCTCTATAGCACCCCCAATCACCCTACAGACTTCACATTGTCTAAAACAAAAGTTCCTCCTAGTACGTATGCACACATGCTGACACTACTTGGACAGGTGTGCCGCAGCCGCCAGATAACATGAGTTCAGAGCACAGGGCTAATGATTTAATCCCCTGCTCCTGCAGTACCTCAGCTCAGCACCATGTGACTCTGGGCAATAGCTCACTTAATAGCTCACATAATTTCCACGCCGGCCTCCAGGGCCTTCAGACCCATAGGGGTGAGGAATTTGCGCTTTACAAATACCGTATTGATTTACCTTCACACTCCCTGTATAATACCCCCTAAGCGCCATACACAAGTTAAAATGTTCGAAACAAAAGTTCCTCCGAGTAGGTATAACTACATACGGACACTACTTGGACAGATGTGGCACAGCGGCCAGAGCACATAACTTCACAGCATATGACACACAGTTTGGACTCACGCTTTTATCCCCGAGTCCAGCAGCAGCTCAGCTTACCACCATGAGACTCTATATAATAATTCACATATTTTCTGTACCCCAGCACTCTAACACCGGAAGGGGTGAATACTTCACTTCCCACCCCCTTTATAGCACACCCTAAACACCCCACAGAGGTTACAATGCTCCTACCCTCCTCTTCCCTACTTTTTTTGACCTTTTTTCCCCTTACATGCTTCAACGGAATCACAAAATGGGTTCCAACACTTCCTAGTTGCAACAGCTTGCACTGATCGAGGCCAATAAGCAGCAAGCTCGTGCTTGTAACGACTCAACCAATCAGATGGCAGAATTCCCAAATATCGATATCTGTAAATTTCGATATTTCTCCAAAACTGATTTACACCAAATAAGCAAACGCGTCCTTTCTAGACCAAGACCCTTCTCCCTGCCAAATTTGGGGTAATTCTGTTCACCTGTTCGACCAATAGCCTTTTCTGAAGTTTCCTATGGGAATTGCATGGAGAAAACAAGTTTTTGGATCCTCCTTTTTTCTTGGCCCCCCCTTGATGAAACACCCCCAAACTTTCAACATATGAACAAAGAATTAGTTTGGACAATTTCATGAAGATTCATCAAACAATGCCAAAATTATAAGCGAAACAAAAAATGGTCCTCCTATGGAAACTTGGTCCTAACCATTACTACCTACTGGCGGATGACAATAGGTAATATATATATATATATATATCCATAGGAGAAGGATTCTTTGTTTTCTCAATAACTTTGCGTCGTTTTGACAAATAATCGCAACATTTTTAAAACTAGTGGGGTGCTCCCGTCAGCTCCTGTCCTGAAAGGGCGCTGAGATAAAAGGGGGATCCGTAAACATGTTTTCTCCATGTTAATTTACATAGGAAACTTTAGACACGACTACAGCACAAACTGCTGAATGGAATTACACCGAATGTTGCAAACAGGTAGCCCTTAGTTCAGAAAGAACTCTTTTTGTAAAATGGTGTAAATCCGTTCAGTAGTTCCTGAGAAATAAAAAAAATAGAGGTTGGAAAATCAATTTCCCATAGGAAACTTTAGACACGACTACAGCTCGAACTGCTGAACGGAATTACACCAAATTTGGCAAAAAGGTAGTGCTTGGTTCAGAAAGCGTCCTTTTTTTTAAAGATGTAAATCGGTTGAGTAGTTTTTGAATTATCAAAGGAAAAAAACCTTTATATATGTGGGCGGAGCCTAACCCCGAGCACGAGCTTGGCTCTAATTGACTGCCAATAGTTCCAACCAGGAACTGTTGGCAGCCATCTTGTGCCACGCATCGAGAGAAAATACATCCAGTCTCCCCACAAAGAGCTGCGTTTTTGGCTTATTTAGTAGGCGGGTGCCCACCCCGCCTATTTATACTTTTAAAAACCGAAGCGGGTGCCCACCCGGCAGTTTGAGCTCCCCTGCGTGAGGCTGCCACCGAGAACACCTGGGATGAGCTGAGCCGCCGCGCTGCCCACGACGACCCGGAAGTCAGGCAGAGTCAGCCTGGCTGTAGGGGGGCCGGTGAGTGCAGCAGCGCTCGTGGTGGTGGTGGTATGAAGAACCTGGCTTTCTTCAATGTTCGCACCGAACATGTACACGTTTTCTGTTAACAGAAAGTCTTAGCTCTGTGTACGTCCATATACACATTGTATGATCAGTAAAAATGTGTGTATCATACGAGAGCTGAGCAGCGGAAGCTTGAAGGTGCGGAGCCAAGAGAAAATGGTGGTGGGAGGAGCCTGCGGTAGCTCCTGATCGCCGGAGCCGCTGTCAATCAATCAATCAATCATCGAATTTGTATAGCGCGCTACTCACCCGTAAGAGTCTCAAGGCACTGAGGGGAGGGGGGTCGCTACTGCTCGAACAGCCAGGTCTTGAGTTGTTTCCTGAAGGAGAGATGGTCCTGGGTCAGCCGAAGATGAGTGGGGAGGGAGTTCCATGTCTTGGCTGCCAGGTAGAAGAAGGATCTTCCTCCGATGGTGGATTTCCGAAATCATGGGACGGAGGCGAGGGGGAGGCTGGCGGAACGGAGTTAGGGGGTTAGTGTGTAGAATGTGAGGCGGCTGTTGAGGTACTTTGGGCCCGTGTTGTGGAGAGCCTTGTGTGCGTGGGTGAGGATTCTGAACATGATCCTCCTGTTGACGGGGAGCCAGTGAAGGTCTTTCAGGTGGGCAGAGATGTGGATGCGGCGAGGGATGTACAGGATGAGTTGTGCTGAGGCGTTCTGAATGCGCTGGAGTCTTTTCTGGAGTTTGGCTGTGGTTCCGGCGTAGAGGGTATTCCCGTAGTCCAGACGGCTGGTGACAATGGCCTGGGTGACCGTCTTCCTGGTTTCGGTGGGGATCCATCGGAAGATCTTTCGGAGCATGCATAGGGTGTAGAAGCAGGATGATGAGACGGCGTTCACTTGCTTAGTAATGGTGAGGGAGGAGTCCAGGATGAAGCCCAGTTTGCGTGCGTAGTCCGTTGGTTTGGGTGCGCTGCCCAGGGCAGGGGGCCACCAGGAGTCGTCCCAGGCGGAGGGAGAGGGTCCGAGAATGAGGACTTCCGTCTTGTCTGAGTTCAGTTTCAGGCGGCTGATCTTCATCCATTCTGCGATGTCTCTCATTCCTTCCCCTGGAGGTTGGCTTTGGCGGTGGTGGGGTCATTGGTGAGGGAGAGGATCAGCTGGGTGTCGTCGACGTAGGAGATGATGTTGAGGTTGTGTTGGTGGGCGATGGCTGCGAGAGGGCTGTGGGGAGTGGCGTCCATCTGTGGAACCCTTGAGCAGTGTGGACATTGAGGCGGGGAGTCATTCTTGCCGACTGGATTGCAAGAGCTGGGGGACAGTGGATGAGCATTTCCTCCCTCCTCCCCGCTGCGGTACTGTAGCTGCAGGCCAATGGCCTGTATGCATCAGGCCTAGGTCTTGATAGTGGGGAGTTGCAGCCTGCAACTGGAGTCGTCTGCCTGAAGTGGGAGCGCAGCCAAGGCTGGGATGCCCTCACCGGGGGTCACACAAAGTGACTGGCTGCCCACCAGGTGCAGAGTGAGCCCAGAGAGAAGTACAGTGCAGGAGACATGGAAGGCGATTACCAGGGGGACGAGGTGTCACTCCTGCCACCGAGAGTAACACCTCGCAATTCGACCCTGGTGCCAGCTACAAGACGACACCGTCCGGAAAGATAGAAGCATAGCAGAGTGCCTGCACAAGATCACCAAACATGTGAGAGGCCTGGCACGGAAGAGGAGGGTGGGGGTATTGCTCAGCACCACTGCGTGAGGCCGAGTTCCAGCGGAGAAGTGGCAGCAGCAGGCCCGTTGAAGACACCTAAAATAGGTAGCATTGAGCGATTGCAGGCAGCTTTGTTGTGGCACTCTATTACAATAATGGCCTGCTCCTCATCAGCTCAAAGGCTAAACAAGTGGAAAAAAGGTTTATTCTTGTGGTAGAGAGATTATTTGGCTTCTATCCACAGTTTTACACAACGTTGTGATGTTCAATCTGGCAATGTTGCCAGCATGTGTGTGTGTATGTCAGTGTCACCACCTTACTACATGTATGTCTTCCCATCCGAGCGTGAAAAAAGGGGAGGGGAGGTTGACAGTGTCTCACGGAAGCAACACCAAGGAGAGGATTATATCAGACTGGTACTCGCCTGATTCCTCACTTCTCATCATCGACTACTGTCAACCTTTTAAAGAAAATTGGGAGAAAAATAAACATAAAGAAAGTGCTTATATAGGTCCAACAACCGTGGGGTGTTGTGAGTGCTGAAAACCCAGTGTGATATTGTTGTGCCCAAATACGTGAAAAAACAAAATACCACGCTAAAACGAGTGAAACTAACTGGCAACTCACAACTGTATTCTGTGCTGTTAGTTCACTCTGATTAAAAGTCAACCGACATGTTTCATCACTTTGTTTTTAGTGATTTCTTCAGGGTTTTGTTGGTGGGTCAGCGTTTAGCATGCACCTTTCACAAGTCTTCCCTTATTGTACCTGTAGTTCATGGTGGGACACAACAGACAGACACACACAAATATTAAAAGTCTCAGCAATAAACACCGAGCCCAGTGCTCACTGACATATGACAATTTTCAGCTGTATCAATTTACCAGGTGGCCTGCCGTGATGAGCCTACCCGGCCCCCGTGAAAGACTGCGTCACGAGTGTTGTTCCCTGTCTGTGTACTGGGACGCTTTGAACCGCCAAGTGGTCGGTATCTGTTATGAGAGAGCAAGGCAAGGCAATATAAAATGTGCTGTGCCTCGTTAGACTCGTGTCTGCTTAGTCACGAGCGAACGAGACCCAGTGCGATCCCTTTGTCCATACAGTTTCTGCCCCCGCTCCCGTTAGTCTGGCTAACGAAACTCCTTACCGCGTAGGTGTGCTGGTGTGGTCTCGGGCTCACCCCTCGTGTGTTGTGGCGGTGCCGGTCGGCTGTTTACCTAGCCCGTTTCCGGGTCACGTGGGTCAGCGTGACGTGCTACGTCACGTTTGGACTCCGGGCGCCATCTTGGAACGGGCAGATGTCGTATTGGGGGCAATGTCTCCGCTAAATTGCAGTGTACTTTGCTGTTTATGCCTAATTTAGAACGAGGTAGTATAATCCAGCCCTCGCGCTATGTTTTACATAGATGTTTTTTAATATAAACCATCTTTTTTAAAAAAAACGTTTTTTTTATATTAGAAAAGCGGGGGAAGAAACTTCTTAATACAGCATTGGCCATGTTAGAGTGGGACTCTCTTGTGCAAACATTCTTATTAAAATTGTACAAGTGATTTTCCTCCAAGGTGTACTGAGGATCCCATATATGGGGGGTTCATGATATACCGATGTTGTTAATGTGTCCCCATATTTATTGTGCGATGTGGTGGTGTACAGGTTTTAAGTTCCCCTATGGGTCATGTACCTTGCACTGTTTATGCTAGATAGGGGGCCACTGCTCTTGATGTTGTACAGTGTATTGCTATGGAATCGTACTCTAGGTCGCTGTGACCTTGTTCCATTCAATGATATCATTAAGGCCTTGGTCAGCTGTTAACTCTTCATAGATCCAACGTGCCTCTTTCTTCGCAAGTCTATTGTTCATATTGTGTGCGTCACCATGTACTCTCTCTAACACAGTCCAGCGGAGATCTCTCGGTTTGTGTTTCAAACTGGTAAAGTGTTGTACTAGTTTGGTTGAGAGTTTTGCTGCCTTTAGGGTACTGAGATGTTCTTGGATTCTCACCTTGATTTTTCTGGTGGTCAACCCTATATAATATAGGCCACATGGACAAGTTAGTCTGTATATCACGTTACACGTGTTACAGTTACTAAAGCTGTTTAAATGCCATGTGCTTCCGTTCGTCCTGGAGATGGAGTTTGTTTTCGCTGTCAGCGGACAGATGGTACATTCTCCGCACGGGTAGTGACCTGATGGAAGATTAGAGTATGGCTGCCTGACTTGTGGTCTTGTGTGGACCAGCCGGTCCTTTAAGCTGGAGGATCGCTTGAAGGCGAACCTGGGTGGTGGCATTCGCATAGAGTTGGTGCTAAGAATATGCCAATGTTTTCTCAATATTTGTCGGATTTTGGTGGAGTGGGGTCCATAAGTAGTGATCACTGGAATACAGTCTGTAGTCATTCTCGGTTGTCGCTCGAGAAGAGCTTCTCTGGGTGTATTTAGTGCTCGTTTTTTGGCCTGAGTTATCGTTCTACGCGGGTATGCTCTGGCGATCAGTTTTTCGGCCAATTCTTCAGATTGTTCCCTGTAACAGTTGGTGGTGGTACAATTCCTCCGGTATCTCATGAATTGTCCCACTGGGAGATTGTCCCGCAAGGCCCTGGGGTGGAAGGATTTGTAATGCAATAGCGAATTTTTATCTGTGGGTTTTTGGTGTACAGATGTAGCAAGCTTGTTGTCTATGGCACTGATGTCCAAGTCCAGATAGGTGGCTTTATATCGATCTATATTCCAGGTGAACCTGAGGCAACCATCCAGTGTGTTCAGCCATGTTAGAAAGTTATCCAACTCTTCAGATGTACCCCTCCAGATACATAGGATGTCGTCTATGTATCTCTTCCAGAGGACAATGTTCCCCTGGAAGAGATTGGTGACGTGATAGATGTTACTGGCTTCAAATTGACCGACATCTATCACGTCACCAATCTCTTCCAGGGGAACATTGTCCTCTGGAAGAGATACATAGACGACATCCTATGTATCTGGAGGGGTACATCTGAAGAGTTGGATAACTTTCTAACATGGCTGAACACACTGGATGGTTGCCTCAGGTTCACCTGGAATATAGATCGATATAAAGCCACCTATCTGGACTTGGACATCAGTGCCATAGACAACAAGCTTGCTACATCTGTACACCAAAAACCCACAGATAAAAATTCGCTATTGCATTACAAATCCTTCCACCCCAGGGCCTTGCGGGACAATCTCCCAGTGGGACAATTCATGAGATACCGGAGGAATTGTACCACCACCAACTGTTACAGGGAACAATCTGAAGAATTGGCCGAAAAACTGATCGCCAGAGCATACCCGCGTAGAACGATAACTCAGGCCAAAAAACGAGCACTAAATACACCCAGAGAAGCTCTTCTCGAGCGACAACCGAGAATGACTACAGACTGTATTCCAGTGATCACTACTTATGGACCCCACTCCACCAAAATCCGACAAATATTGAGAAAACATTGGCATATTCTTAGCACCAATTCTATGCGAATGCCACCACCCAGGTTCGCCTTCAAGCGATCCTCCAGCTTAAAGGACCGGCTGGTCCACACAAGACCACAAGTCAGGCAGCCATACTCTAATCTTCCATCAGGTCACTACCCGTGCGGAGAATGTACCATCTGTCCGCTGACAGCGAAAACAAACTCCATCACCAGGACGAACGGAAGCACATGGCATTTAAACAGCTTTAGTAACTGTAACACGTGTAACGTGATATACAGACTAACTTGTCCATGTGGCCTATATTATATAGGGTTGACCACCAGAAAAATCAAGGTGAGAATCCAAGAACATCTCAGTACCCTAAAGGCAGCAAAACTCTCAACCAAACTAGTACAACACTTTACCAGTTTGAAACACAAACCGAGAGATCTCCGCTGGACTGTGTTAGAGAGAGTACATGGTGACGCACACAATATGAACAATAGACTTGCGAAGAAAGAGGCACGTTGGATCTATGAAGAGTTAACAGCTGACCAAGGCCTTAATGATATCATTGAATGGAACAAGGTCACAGCGACCTAGAGTACGATTCCATAGCAATACACTGTACAACATCAAGAGCAGTGGCCCCCTATCTAGCATAAACAGTGCAAGGTACATGACCCATAGGGGAACTTAAAACCTGTACACCACCACATCGCACAATAAATATGGGGACACATTAACAACATCGGTATATCATGAACCCCCCATATATGGGATCCTCAGTACACCTTGGAGGAAAATCACTTGTACAATTTTAATAAGAATGTTTGCACAAGAGAGTCCCACTCTAACATGGCCAATGCTGTATTAAGAAGTTTCTTCCCCCGCTTTTCTAATATAAAAAAAACGTTTTTTTTAAAAAAGATGGTTTATATTAAAAAACATCTATGTAAAACATAGCGCGAGGGCTGGATTATACTACCTCGTTCTAAATTAGGCATAAACAGCAAAGTACACTGCAATTTAGCGGAGACATTGCCCCCAATACGACATCTGCCCGTTCCAAGATGGCGCCCGGAGTCCAAACGTGACGTAGCACGTCACGCTGACCCACGTGACCCGGAAACGGGCTAGGTAAACAGCCGACCGGCACCGCCACAACACACGAGGGGTGAGCCCGAGACCACACCAGCACACCTACGCGGTAAGGAGTTTCGTTAGCCAGACTAACGGGAGCGGGGGCAGAAACTGTATGGACAAAGGGATCGCACTGGGTCTCGTTCGCTCGTGACTAAGCAGACACGAGTCTAACGAGGCACAGCACATTTTATATTGCCTTGCCTTGCTCTCTCATAACAGATACCGACCACTTGGCGGTTCAAAGCGTCCCAGTACACAGACAGGGAACAACACTCGTGACGCAGTCTTTCACGGGGGCCGGGTAGGCTCATCACGGCAGGCCACCTGGTAAATTGATACAGCTGAAAATTGTCATATGTCAGTGAGCACTGGGCTCGGTGTTTATTGCTGAGACTTTTAATATTTGTGTGTGTCTGTCTGTTGTGTCCCACCATGAACTACAGGTACAATAAGGGAAGACTTGTGAAAGGTGCATGCTAAACGCTGACCCACCAACAAAACCCTGAAGAAATCACTAAAAACAAAGTGATGAAACATGTCGGTTGACTTTTAATCAGAGTGAACTAACAGCACAGAATAAAGTTGTGAGTTGCCAGTTAGTTTCACTCGTTTTAGCGTGGTATTTTGTTTTTTCACGTATTTGGGCACAACAATATCACACTGGGTTTTCAGCACTCACAACACCTCACGGTTGTTGGACCTATATGCACTTTCTTTATGTTTATTTTTCTCCCAATTTTCTTTAAAAGGTTGACAGTAGTCGATGATGAGAAGTGAGGAATCAGGCGAGTACCAGTCTGATATAATCCTCTCCTTGGTGTTGCTTCCGTGAGACACTGTCAACCTCCCCTCCCCTTTTTTCACGCTCGGATGGGAGGACATACATGTAGTAAGGTGGTGACACTGACATACACACACACATGCTGGCAACATTGCCAGATTGAACATCACAACGTTGTGTAAAACTGTGGATAGAAGCCAAATAATCTCTCTACCACAAGAATAAACCTTTTTTCCACTTGTTTAGCCTTTGAGCTGATGAGGAGCAGGCCATTATTGTAATAGAGATTTTTGAGTGGGGGGCGGCCTGTCTCTGTTTCCCCCTTGGCTCCTGTTTTTGTGAGAGCTTTGTTGTGGCACACAGCCCCATGCCAGCCCGACAAGCATTCCCTACACCAGCAACCCCAGACCTACATGGAAAGGACCACTGTGCCAGTTTTTCAGCATTGCAGTAATCCCCCACTCGACACAGTATAGCAGCGCACACCCGCCAATACTGGCATCAATCTCAGCCCCAAGATGCTTGTTACTGTAGGCACATAGCTGTAGTCAGCTCCCAGCCCAAGGCTACCACCTGCCCCTCTAGCCTCTGGCTATGCTTTACCTGGGTTGCCCGGCCTTTAGTAGGTAGCAGTTTTACATTAAGGATGATACGGCTGTTCCTTCCCCTGCTGTTAATTATCCCCTTTGTTACCACCTCCCTCCCGTTGTTTCACAACATCAGCGTGGTGAAACCTATGCCTCCAGAAAAGCTCTACAGGATCGGGTAGGCTGGGATGGGTGCATGCCCCTGCTGGCTTTTCTATGGAGGTCAGAGGGGGGTTTGGAGGTGTGGGGGCGGATGATCAATCGCCCATGTTTTATCTGGAGAAACCTTGGGTTTTACTACACAGTGTTTCATATTCCATGCCCATGGGTATTTTCACCCAGCTCATGCCAGGCAGAGACAGGCTCACTTGCCTGCTAAGTCTTGTTTCCCCCTTATGGCTCAGCGTTAGTCAGCTCTGCACCCCAGTGTTGTATGTCGTGCTTTCTGTGCCTGTGTTGATTGCTCAATCACCTGTGAGCTTATTCTGTAGCTCGCCTTACATACAGAGTAGTGTCCAGACAAATGGGTGGATTTAGGGCTTGCGTTTAGTGTTAGTGAAAGGTACCACATTAAAATCACTGAGGAAGTTTCTTATGTTACCCTCTTATGCTCATCAAGTTCTCACGGTGAGCCCTTGAATTAATCTTTTGCTGCTGCCCATCAGCATCACTGAATCTTCTCACACTTCTCAGCAGTGCAGGTCGAGCTTCTTGCACTGCCCCCCAGTGTGCATCCAGCTTCAGACTGCTCATGACTGTGTGCCTGATTTCTCACACTGCCTACTTCGCTTGCTACCCTCTAGTGTACATGTAGCTTGCCACCCTGCCCACAAGAGAGACACACAGCTTTTCAACCTTCCTATCTGTGAACATATAGTATCTTGTGCTGCCGACCAGCAGTCATCCAGGCATTACCTCCCCTCACAGGTGAATATCGCACTTCTCTCTCTCTGCCAACAGCTCACACTACACTTATCCCACCGGTTTTAGGATTTTCCACGTTCAGTGTTCTGAACAGAAGTAATAAACTGTTTACCATTCTCTGCTCCTACGTTGCCTCAAAAGAGGAGGGTTGGACGAATGGGCCTTGGAATGGATGAGATCCTCTTACAAGATCAGAGTTTTCAAGTGTTGCAGAGTCCGTTCTACTCGAAAAGTATCAGGCTGACTCAAGGAGTGCCCCAGGGATTTATCCTTAGTCCCACCCTTTTTATCTTGTATATGGAAAATAAGACATTAGTGTTGTGTCATACGCGGATGACATGCAATTAGTGGTATATCTATCGCAATCCTATGACAAGGCAGCCATCAACTTTGCCACTTGCTTACAGGAGCTAGAGGTATGGATGGGTAGCAATTGCCTTAAATTGAATGGAAACAAGACAGAGGTTCTGATAGTTGGCAGGACTCTGTCTATATGGTCCCCAAAGTGGTGGCCTCAGTCCCTGGGCTCCACCCCTGCACCCAAGGACCATGTTAAGAACTTGGGGATGTGGCTGGACCCAAAAGTTTAATTTGACCATCACACCAGGAGTGTTCCCGGAAAATGTTTCAGAATAATGAGGGCTCCTGGAAGGTGCTAGATGTGCTCCCCACAGCCGCCAGAAAAACGCTGGTCCATGCACTGGTAACATTGCGGCTAGACTACAGGAATACACTATATCTTGGGGCAAATGGGAGGTGTGTTCAAGGACTGCAATGCATTCAAAATGCAGCAGCTTGCCTTGTTCTGAGGTTACCCAGAAGAGCACCATCCAAGAATCTCACGACGCTCAGCGCTGGTTTACTGACCAACTGAAGGCCAACAAACTCCTTCTTAGACAGGCTGAGCGCCGTTGGAGGCGTAATTATGATCCTTTATTAAAGTCTACTTACATTGACTTATTAAAATCTTACAAAAAATCTATTATTTTGGCCAAATCTGCCCATTATTCCCAGAAAGTTATTAATTCTGCATCCAAAACAAAATAAATTTTTTCAACCGTAGCTGAACTTTCCCTACCCGACCGTGTTACACCTCAGCCTCAACCTTCACAAGCTCTGTGTGACTCCCTTAATTCTTTTTTTATTGATAAGATTTCCACGATCAAAAACAATATCCCCCCTACCACCATGTCACAAGTTAGCGCCCTTCCTTCTTCGAAGCCTCATGCCCTGCATGAATTCCCTCCTATCTCCTTGGATATCTTTCGTTCACTACTCCAGGCTGTCAGCTCAGGCTCCCCCAAGGACTGTTGCCCGCCTCAAATCCTAAGAGATGCCTTTATGGCTTGCCCCAGCCCTCCTCTTGACCTTTTAAATCGCTCACTCTCTACAGGCTCTGTCCCCAATGCTTTCAAAAGCGCTGTGGTAGTACCTATTTTAAAAAAACCCGGTTCTGACCCTGCGGTCCTGGGTAACTATCGCCCTATTTCTCTCCTCCCCTATCTAGGGAAGGTCTTGGAAACCTATGTCACCCGCTGCCTGAGTACTTTCATCAAGGAAACTCACTTCCTCGACGATCAACAGGCTGGTTTCAGACCGTCCCATTCTACGGAGGCAGTGGTGGTAGCGGTCATGGACACGCTGAGACAGGGGGCTGATAAGAACACGGCCCAGGCCCTAGTGCTACTTGATCTCTCGGCCGCTTTCGACACGGTCGACCATGACATCTTGGTCAACCGTGTCAGAAATGCTGGCATCTCGGGCCTGGCCCTGTCTTGGATTGTGTCCTTTCTCCAACTCCGCTCCCAATCGGTACACCTGTCTTCCTTTTCTGCCCCCGTATTTCACTTTCCTGTGGTGTTCCCCAGGGTTCTGCTCTGTCCCCTCTTTTGTTTAATCTTTAGATGCAGCCCCTCCTGGTTTCTCTTCGTCACTCCTCTGTCACCACTTTTAATTATGCAGATGATCTGCAACTTATTTTTCCCATTGACCCCTCCCCTCTCTCCTGCTCCAATTTCCAAACCACAATGCTTACCATCTACGAGTGGATGAACTTCAGCCAGCTGAAGCTCAATCCTAGCAAGACAGAGCTGGTTTTGATTGGCGGGCTTCCACATCCTTGGACTCCCAATTTTTGGCCCCCTGCCCTTGGTCCCCCTCCCTGCCCAGTCAACTCCGTGAAGAGCCTAGGTGTTACTATTTCTAGTGACCTTTCGATGCGGCCGCATATCAATGCTGTTACCTCGGCCTGCTTTTACCATCTTTGCAGAATCGGGAAGATCCGAAGGTTCCTATCTCCAGAGGCTCTCACTCTTGTCATCCTGGCCCTGGTTACCTCACGTTTAGACTATGCCAACTGTCTATACGTGGGGATTCCTGCATACCATCTTCAACGACTCCAACTGGTGCAAAACCAGGCAGCCAGATTAATTTTCCAGCAGCCCAAACATCAACACGTCACCCCGATGTTAAAAACCCTACACTGGCTCCCAGTTGCGCAACGCTGCATCTTTAAACTTGGATGCACCATTTTCAAATCTCTTTTTGTTTCTGCCCCTGTCTTCATTTCTCACTGCCTGCATCCATATGCTCCTTCTTGACACCTCAGATCCTCTGCCCACAACCTTCTGATCACTCCTAGGTTCAGACGTAAGAAGCACGGCGGTGCTTGTTTTTCTTTTCTTGCCCCGTCCACTTGGAACTCCTTTCCTCTCTTAATTCGGCTCACTTCCGATTATCCTACTTTCCGTAAATCCCTGAAAACATACTTGTTTCGTCTTGCTCACGGCGAGCTGGTCTTCGAGCGCCAAGAAACCAATTGGTGTATGTGCGCGGTATTAAACACTTTTAACATAACATAACATAAGAATGCTCTCGCAACCCTGCACTGGCTTGTGTTCAAAACACTATGCCTTAGTCACCGTATCCTGCAGGGAAAGGGCCCTAGCTACCTACACAACTTATTGACCCTTAATATACCTACCAGGGCTCTGAGATCTGTGGGGACAGGAAGGGTAAAACTACCATTAATTAAAAGAGCAAGAATTTGGGGAAGATCTTTCAGATTGCTGGCTGCTAAACACTGGAACGACCTTCTGCAGTCACTCAGGTCTGAACCATCGGAGAGTACCTTCCCCCAAAATTAAACATGGCTCTTCCACGTATAATGCCTCTGTGATTGTTTGGTACAGCTTAAGATACCTGATCATGATGGGTGACTAGCTGCAGCATGGGGACATACTAGGTAGTATAACCAGGAGCTTTAGAAACTCATTTATTATTATTATTATTATTATTATTATTATTATTATTATTATTATTATTATTATTATTATTATTATTATATGGAGACACAGCAAAATGTAACAGGTAAGAACGGCACCATGGTAAATTTTGAGGCACACCAAAAAGTAGTTGCTGTTGCTGAACCGTCAAAACGGGTCCAACCCCTTAAGGAGAGCAAATCCGGTGCTCATTCAAACGGGTAGTTTCAAGCTCTGTCATTTCTCGGCTCACTCAACACACTCAGTGGTTCTTGGTTGCCAGGTCCTGGTATATGATTGCCCGTGTCCTTGCTTTGTGGAGCGTTCATGCCTGTGACCATGATGGTTCCTGCTGCTTAGACTTTGGCCTGTGTTGGCCTGGCGTCTTGTATTTTCACACATGCCTACTGCGTTTGTGATTTGTGGTGCTAGAATCCCGCAAGTAATGGTGTAATGGCTTGCACACCACAGGGCTAATGATTTTAGGCCTGGCATTTGCCAAGACCTTTGGATTTTAATAAAATGATATGCTTAAAATACTTCTGTCTAGGGACCGTCAGCTATCCCTCTTTGCCCGTTGGTCTATTTTTTCATTCACATGTGTCTTCCACCCACTCCAGCATAGAGCATGGGGAAGTGGTCAGCTAACTTCGCTATGAGTGATGACATCCTGCCCTGTCACATAGAGCACGTTCACATACAGTGTAGTTTCCAAAATGCCAGAGGCTACTATGTGCTTCTTGAAAACAAAAACAATTTTTGCATTTAGCAAAAAAAAAAAATTCTTTGAGAGCACCTTGGCTTCTACAGCAGTAACGCTTATAAAACCCTGACAACACAAAGATGTGGTCTAATGGCTAGGGTGGTGGATCTCAAATCTGTGTAACCGGGTTTGAGTCTCAACAACGACATCAACATTCTGTTTTTCTGGGCAAATCACTTAATCTCCCTATGCCTAACAAAAATGAATGTGTCCTTGTGTAACCCAACTGCTGTTCATGTCAAGTGCTCTGATACTCGATACCTTTTGGGTCGCGTTCACGCTATATAAAAACTCAGGGAAAAAAGCAAAAAGGTTGGCAGCAATGCCACACGGATTGGCTTAGACATTGCTGTTGATGTTGTACTCGGTCTCCGATCTTGCACATGCCCACCTCTGGTTTGTGTTATATTATCTGCTCCTAAAGCTCTGAATACCAATTGCTGGTGCTGCAAACAGTCAGATCTGTGACTGTCTCAAATCTTGTATTTGCAAGACCTTCTGATTTCTAGTTCTTGCATCATTTGCATATATAATTTTGAAGCCTGTTGTGTGTGTGTGTGTGTATATATATATATATATATATATATATATATATATATATATATATATATATATATATATGTATATAAATATATATATATATCCGCAAAAACTCCAAACACCACTTCCAGGTCAACCAGACCGGCGAGGGAACATAGGAAACGGACCAGCGTAGAAATAGGTCCAGGTATTGGGGACAGTAATTGACCCGAATTCAATGATTTATGATTTGAGTATTTAATATGCACAGACATTATATAGAGTCCACGTGGAATAAATATCATAGATTTGTTTTTGTTGTGTACAGACACTCTATAATGTATTGTTGATATGGACCATGGTCACTGGGCCTCTAACTCGAAACATTTATCAAGTTTTACACCAATTGTGGTCAGGGTGGACCTATCGACTACGGGAGATACCAGAATTACAGGGTGAAATCATGTTGAATATGACTATGAATATTTATCATGAATGATGAATGTGTTAACAGTTGCTTTAATCAACAAATCAGAGGAATAATCCACGTGGAATGTATACATTAGATTTGATCAGCTTGTAAATAACAATGTTATAAGATGGCCGCCTATGTTACAGGGTCCATGTCCTTTGTCTATGTTTATCTCACTGACATCACATGTGCACTTTGAAACAACTTTATTTAAATACTTCATTTCCGTTACACGAGTTACCCGTGAGCAAGGCGAGAGTTGAATCGCCGAAACGTGTTGGGTTTTTGTTCCTTGTTTTCCGTGTATTAACATGCTGGAACCTAAATGAAGAAATAAAACAACTTGTGCACACGCGCCTTTTTCGTTGAAAATTGGCATGCACCGCAGTTACAGGTCCCGGTGAAACGGAGGAAGTGGATGTGTATGTGTATATATATATATATATATATATATATATATATATATATATATATATATATATATATATATATATATATATATATATATATATATATATATATATATATGTATATATATATTCACTGAAAAAACCATAGGTTTCAGGCATGTTGTAGTTAGAAATTAGCATTTAAAAAACCATTGAAATTCACTGAAAAAAACACCGCTTTCGGGCACGTTATAGTTAGAAATTAGCATTTAAAAAACCTTAGAAATTCACTGGAAAAACCATAGGTTTCAGGGACGTTATAGTTAGTTGGACATTTCACTTGTACAAAACAATAGAAATTCCCCCTGTTATAGTTAATTCAGCTAACTATAACTTGCGCCCCCACAATGTGGGGGGGATCTCCAACCGACCCCTGCCCCCTGCCCTCACCACGTCTTCAACAAGGCCGACGCTGTCATCGCATCCCACCTGCGGGACATCATCAACACCTCCTTCGACACCGCCACCTTCCCTGAGAGCTGGAAGCACGCCGAACTCAGCGCTGTACTAAAGAAACCAACGGCAGACCCCACCGAACTCAAGAACTACCGCCCCATCTCGCTCCTCCCGTTTCCAGCCAAAGTCATCGAGAAGACCGTCAACAAGCAACTGGCAGCCTTCCTCGAGACGACTGGATCCCTCGACCCATCTCAGTCAGGCTTCCGGGCCAACCACAGCACCGAGACCGCCCTCATCGCTGCCACTGACGACATCCGAACCCTGCTGGACAACGGAGAAACAGCGGCCCTCATCCTCCTGGACCTCTCCGCGGCATTCGACACTGTCTGCCACCATACCCTAGTGCAGCGCCTCAGCAACGTCGGAATCAAGGAGAAGGCACTGGAATGGATCATCTCCTTCCTCGCCGGAAAGACACAGAGAGTCCGCCTCCCCCCGTTCAGATCAGAAGCCACGGAAGTCATCTGCGGCGTCCCTCAGGGCTCCTCGCTCAGCCCCACCCTCTTCAATGTCTACATGAGCCCCCTTGCGGCCATCGCACGCCAACACAACCTGAACATCATCTCCTACGCCGATGACACCCAGCTGATCCTCTCCCTGACCAACGGCCCCGCCACCGCCAGAGCCAACCTACACGAAGGGATGAAAGACGTGGCCGAGTGGATGACGACCAGCCGCCTGAAACTGAACACAGACAAGACGGAAGTCCTCATCCTGGGCTCCTCACCCTCCGCCTGGGACGACTCCTGGTGGCCCCCCGCCCTGGGCAACGCACCCAAACCGACAGACCACGCACGCAACCTGGGCTTCATCCTGGACTCCTCCCTCTCCATGACCAGACAAGTCAACGCCGTCTCCTCGTCCTGTTTCAACATCCTGCGCATGCTACGTAAGATCTTCCGGTGGATCCCCACCGAGACCAGGAAGACGGTCACCCAGGCCATCGTCACCAGCCGCCTGGACTACGGCAACGCCCTCTACGCCAGAACCACCGCCAAGCTCCAGAAGAGACTCCAGCGTATCCAGAACACCTCGGCGAGACTCATCCTCGACGTCCCCAGACGAAGCCACATCTCCAGACACCTGAGAGACCTGCACTGGCTCCCGATCAACAAAAGAATCACCTTCCGGCTCCTTACCCATGCACACAAAGCCCTACACAACCAAGGCCCGACTTACCTCAACAGCCGCCTCAACTTCTACGCTCCCAAACGCCATCTCCACTCGACCAGTCACGCCCTCGCCGCCGTCCCCCGCATCCGCAGAGCGAC
Source organism: Lissotriton vulgaris (assembly GCF_964263255.1). Taxonomy (NCBI): domain Eukaryota; kingdom Metazoa; phylum Chordata; class Amphibia; order Caudata; family Salamandridae; genus Lissotriton; species Lissotriton vulgaris. The sequence continues at coordinate 408,152,679 of NC_141697.1, read as the reverse complement.
AACAGGAGGAAGGTCCTTCTCCCACCTGGCCGCCAAGACTTGGAACTCCCTCCCGACCGACCTACGCCTGACCCAAGACCACCTCTCCTTCAGAAGCTCAAGACCTGGCTGTTCGAGCAGTGCGGCCCCCCCCCAAGCGCCTTGAGACCCTCAGGGTGAGTAGTGCGCGGTATAAATGCCTATGATTGATTGATTGATTGAATGTAACAAATGACATCACTGATGACATCATCCAGGTGAAAATCAGATGTACCTTCTCACACCCTAATATAACCTTTGATACACTGTCTTCAAAATACAGAATACCATTTTAGAAGCCATAGACACACCAATACCAGTTACTACATATTTAGTCACAGATTTTTAGGTCTACACATACATCCACTCATTCACCCATAGAATCACTCATACATGCAATTATCAATACAACACTATCATATGCACTCATTCACCTACACAGACATTCATACAGCAGCACTCCTCCACAGGTACTCACACACTTAGTCAGTCAGGCAGGCAAAGAATCAATCACACTTTAATTTACTGACCTATACAGTTATACACATACCACCTCACTTATTCAAACATATAATAACACATACTTTATTATACAACCACTGATACAAGTACACACTCATCTATATAGCTAATCTTACAATCACTGACTCTCACATATAGTAATTTCTATACACCGACTCTCACATACACCGCCTTTTACATATGTACTTAGTTGGACATGTAGCACTGAGACATCCATTCACTTACCAACAGACCCAAACACACACTCACCCACCCATACAACTGTTTCCACATGCACTCTTAAACTCATACACACAGTCAATCAACCACTTACACATCTATGCACAGAGTCACCCCCCACCCAACCACACACAGACTCAGTCTCCCATACAAATACTAAGGCAAATAATCAATAACCCATATAGACACTCATGTAGCTACTGACCAACTGATGCAGCAGCTTACACAACCACCGACTGATACAGAAATTGACACAGTTTAGTCCTAACCAATGTATTTAGTGAGACACATTTAATCACTCACTTAAACAGTCAGTCACACACCTACTAAATCCTCCATCCAGACACTTATACATCCACTCATTTTTCAATACAGCTTGGTATATATATGATACATATTTACATTTTAAAGAAAACCACATTCGCTAGATGATGTTATCAGTGATGTCATCAGTGATGTCATTTGAGATGTCATCAGTGATGTCATCGCTGATGTCACTGACCATGTTATGAATGATGTAATGTGTGACGTCATCAGCAGTGTAATGCGGGCGCACGACTTATAGTTAGCTGAACTAACTCTAACGGGGGAATATTTATGATTTTGTCCGAGTGAAATGTCCAACTAACTATAAAGTCCCTGAAACCTATGTTTTTTTCTATGAATTTTCAAGGTATTTTAAATGCTAATGTCTAATTATAACGTGCCTGAAACCTTTTACAGTGAAGATATATATATATATATATAACTGACGAAGGCGTACCGCCGAAACGCGTCTGAACCTGTGATTTTTTGTGCGCAATAAATCCGTCTTGGATTTGATCCCCGCGAGTGCAGTTTCTCTGTTCGTGTATAATTATATATATATATATATATCCACAAGAAGAATGTTGTCTCCTAACTCCCATCCAGCCGGGTCGGGGCTCGTTTCAGCAAATGCCGCTACTAATCATATGAACAGAAATCCTCCAATAGCTTATTGAGGGGAATAACGAACCACTCCAACAGTAGATGCTTAATTGTTTTGATTTATTGGCCACCAAAAAGTCACTTTTCGACTCCTATCGGAGACTTTGTCACATGACCGTTTGTGGAGTTCCACAACATAAATAGTCATCAACACGTCCCACGACATGTGGGATGGACATAAACAAAAGACTTTAAATCATGTACATAGCAATACGAGCTGAATAATTTTGCTTTCATGAATGCCATTCCATTATCATGATATAGCGCATTGTGTTATTTAAATACAAAAAATATATAAATAAGAATGACCATAAGTTCATTCAGTATATTATCCAACGGTAATGCATTAAATAATGTTGGGGCCACTGTGCCAGGGCTTGATCAGTTCTTTATCATCAGTCAATGATTTGTTCATAGGATTTGGCCACATAGTGGCTGACCTAAAACATGTTACACAGATGTGATTTAACCAATTTGAAGCACTCTTTCGGGTATAGTACCCATATTATGTCAAATGCATTTTGTAAATACCACCAGGTTGTTCACTGCATGTGCTTTGATTTTCATCATTTGACACTTCAATGTCAGGAATGGTAGCCTTGGAGATTATTTGAAAACATCCCTGAAACAACATTGTACAAAAAAATAATAAAACAATAATAAATCAGTAACGGTGGATATATACTCATGCATCCATCATTTTTAGACATCAGTGATTTGTACTTCACAAAATTCAAACAGCCTAGAGCTAAACTGAATACTACTTATGGCTCTCGTTGTGGCTTCTTTAAGGGTGAGGTACAGTTTCGCAGAACTGAACCGGTACTCTGTGCCTTACCTTCCTATCAAGTGATTTATCTTCATATTGATCTGTTGCTTGAGAGCCATTCTGTTACAGAGAGAGAAAAGAGAGAATGTTAATAAATTGTATTTTACTCATGTTTTATTTATCATCTAGACACAGCACACAGCCTACACTAGGACTTTAGTACATATCTTTGTTTATTTTATGTTCCTTATTGCTATTATTATTGTTGTTCCAAAACATATGAATTTTTCTGGCACCTCCGATAGCAGTGGCGAAGAGGAGCTCCCTACTAGAGAGGAGGGACCCCATCAGAACCCCAATAGAGATTTTGAGGGTTTTTAGGACAGCACCAACAAAGACCCCTAAGGAGATTCTTAAACAGAGCAACCGGGGGGAGAGAGGTAGAACAGGACTATCCAAGGAACCAGGGACTTCAGGAATATATGAAGACCAGGAACAAAAAATATTGGAGGTAAATAAGAACCCTATAATTAATCTCTCTAATAGGCAGTTAAGTAGAACTGAAGAGGAATTGTTAGGGATGGGTTTTAATTTTGTCCCAACATCAGGAATAAACAAATTCCAAATGGAGAAGGATCTTCGATCCTTTTTAAGAAAAATTAGGTTGTGCCGTTTTTTTGAGAATAAACCAGAGAGAGAGGCACCCAGTGATTCGGGCCTAAGAGCCAAGTCAACTTTTACCCCTAACTTAGGAATGGTCAACAAAAGTGTGGAGACTTTTGAAGCAGTGGTAAAATTAGAGATAGGTAATTTGATGAATGAGAAGCACTTCCAGACAAACAACATAACTAAGGCACAAAGAGAAGCAATTGACTCTCTGTCCAAAGATGTATCTATTACAATCAAACCAGCAGATAAGGGGGGGAGGGGTTGTAGTGTTTGACTCAAAGGATTACAAACAGAGAGAGTTGAAACTCCTATCTAATGAGGTACACTATAGGAGAGTTTCACAAGCTAAATTGGATACCCTAAAAAAAGAGGTGGAGGCAATATTAGTTAAAGCGAAGGAAGATGGTGATATTAGTGAGCAAGAATATACATTTTTAAGTGTCCCAAATCTGAAATCCCCTGCTTTCTACGGACTGCCGAAAGTCCATAAGGATTTAAATAACCCCCTTTGAAGACCAATAGTAGCCTCAATCGACTCACTCCTAGAACCTTTAAGTAAATATGGAGATAGATTCCTAAAGCCCATAGTGCAACGTCAAAAATCCTACATCAAGGATATCTCAGATATGATATCTTAAAGGGAGTTATTTCTTTTAATGGTAGACAGGAGTATATGGTGACTCTCGATGTGGAGTCACTGTATACAAATATACCACAGATTGATACCATAGAAGTAATTAGAGCTACCCTAGAAACCACAGAGATAGTAGGGGCGAGCAAAGACTTCATTTTGAAGTGTTTTTCTCTGTTCCTTCTCAATAATATCTTTTTATTCAAACAGGACTTGTTTTTGCAGCAGAAGGGGACCAGTATGGGCGCTACATGCGCGCCGAGCTTAGCTTGTATTTATGTAAGCATGTTTGAAGACAAGCACATTTACAATGAGATGAGCCCTTTCTATGAAAACATCCGGAAATGGGTACGTTTCCTAGACGACATCTTCTTTATATGGGCAGGATCAGAGGTGGACCTGTTAGAATTCCTGGACTGGATAAACTTAGGGGATGTAAACTTACGGTTCACAGCGAAATATAGTAACACCAAAGTAGATTTCCTGGACATCAGCATAAAAAGTGAGGAAGACCACATGGAGGTAGAACTGTATAAAAAAGAAACAGACCGGAACACCATACTTCATTACAACAGCTACCACCACAAGAGCCAGAAAGATAGCATCCCCTTTGGGGGATTTCTTCGTTTAAGAAGAAATTGTACTACAGTTGAGGATTTCTATAAACATGCGGAAGAAACCAAGATAACATTTAGAGAAAGGGGTAACCCAACAAAAACTGATTAACCGCTCCATGAAAAGAGCAAAGTATTATGATAGGGACTGCCTTTTGAAAAATAAGAAAAACAACTAGAGAAAATAGTAATTGTGCCACAATTTTCGGGTGTGGCCAATAAAATCAAGAATATAATAAACCACAATTGGAAGATTCTGAACGATGGAGCAGAGACATGCCTGCCAAAACCGATGTACGCATATAGGAAGAACAAGAATCTTAGGTCCAGCCTAGTCCATACCTATAGAGAAGACAGGTTGGAAACCCAGAAAGACTTGATGGGGAATAAAGTGACGGGCAACCACAAATGCAGCACATGCAGCGTTTGTGATTTGTGCCTGGTCACCAAAGAAGTAACAGTGAACTCTACTGCACATAAAATCACAACATTAAATAATTGCAGAAGCAAGAACATTGTCTACCTCATTCTCTGTCCATGCGGACAGGGGTATGTAGGGGAGACAGGCAGAGAGTTAAGGCTTAGAATAGGCGAGCACAAATCCGCCATCAACACAAACAAGGAAAATGCCTCATTAGTGAACCAGTGGAGGGAGAAGAACCGCAGTTCAAATGATATAAGATGGGTAGTTCTGGAAAAAATCAAGGAACAGAGGAGACAGGGCAACAGCGTGAAACGTAGGAAGCTACAAGAGCAATGGTTCATAATAAAATTTGATACCATTAGGAATGGGTTGAACTCCAGGTAGGACTGGTAGACCATATTATAATGCTGTTCTCTTTGTAATATCTGAGGTGAGGGTGCTAACAGTATGTGAACTATATTAAATTATAAACTGTATTTGATCAGCAAGTGATTGGTTTATAACAACTAACCAACACAGGTGGGGGCACAGGGTGGTATGAAGGGGACTGGCTCTCTCATGACCTGCTGGGTGAAATGATTAAAATCTAAAATGGCCAAAATACAAAATATAAAATGTAGAATCTAAAAGGTAGACCTATTTGAAGTAAAGTAAATACTCTTAAACATGTGAGATAAGGAAAAAAATCAAGTGATAGGTGCAGTTTCCCCCTATAGTTACATTGCTGCTATACGTGCGGAGAAAGTCCCATTCCAATATGGCTATCAAACAAGCGCTCCTATCCCTGCACATATTTTTGTGCTGCCAACACGGTGAAATCTTTTAAACAGTTATATAATAAGTCTCGATTCGATATAATATGGCCACAAAACATGCCTTCCGATCATTATAAGAGCTTGTTAGGGCGGGTTAGAATGACTGAAACCCTAAATGTAGAGGTGAATTAAAGTAGATAAATAATAATGGACAATTAACACGAACGAAAATCTTTAATAAATACATGAGTAATCAAATAAGTCAGGGTAACATCGATACTATCTCCATTAGGATACTGTTTAAATGACTGTAGAGAAAGTTCTCATATAGCCCAATATGGCTGCCACATATGCGCGGTAGAAGATAGGCAGAATACGGAAAGAGTCCGTACATAGTTTAATATGGCCGCTACACATGCGTAGTAAAGACAGGACGGAAATCGGCCTAATTGATATCAATCAGGAAAATGAGCCGGATTATAAAAGAAAGGTGGAGGCGGAGAAACCAGAACGAGCAGCAAGGCGAGGAGACGGAGAAACCCGAGGGTAAGTGAGCTCTACGGGAAATTCGGGAGTAAGGGGATGTGGACGATTATAAATAGGAGGTATCCCAGCACCCTCATAGAGTAAGGCGTAAAATAAGTAGAGTAATACCACTACGAGAGAAAGAGCGAGAGTAGTAGTGGGCTCTTTCGATATGCAGGTTAACAAATGGGAAACGAGTAGTGAGGCTGCAACACAAAATGGCTGTAGCACCGTTCCTTAGCCAGGGGCGAAACGAGTAGAGTATCACTGAGCCGATATAGAGAATGAGAGCAGTAGTGGGTTCTCCTGAGAGGCGGGATATCAAGTTAATATCATACAACAGCCAGTGACAGTGTACAGTAATAAAATGTGATGGAATGTCTATTAGTATAGAGAACGGGCACAGCGTGCTTCCCAAAAAGATAGGGAAATGGCAGCATGAGAGACCCTATAAATAGAGAATTAGCCTGGGCAAATTCTTCGAGGTACGAACATGGTTATAAACAAGTTCCTTTGTATCAACAGAACTCACAAACAAACAACCAATATCAGTGATGTTGTGAACAAGGGTGAAACGTGAGTGAAATATCGAGCGGACTTCGAAGACTTCTACCCTTTCCAGATAAACCCCTTTCTCTTTTTCAATTAGAAAGTTTTAAAGGTAAGCGGGAGCGCGCCAATCCTGGTAAAGAGTGTTAGCAGTAAGAGTAGCATAAAGAGCGGCATCACACGAGTATACACATGTATCTTTTGCTGCAGGTACCACGAAATAAAGAAAGAGATGGAATAATCCTGACTCCTATATAGTCAGAAGACAGTATATCGACTGCCTTGCTTTTTGAGGTAAATATGCTATATGATCTAGAGACAAGAGGTAGCTTAAAAAACAGGGAATCTTAAATATAACAACCCACCTCTTTTTGTGTGATATTAGATAATCGGACTGAACAAACAGGGAACAATAACCCCTGCATCAAGTTGTGCAATTAAGTTTTAAACTCCAAATAACATTAGACGTTTTTAAAGGTCAGTAAGTGAGCGCGATTGAGATGTGAGAGAGTGAGTGTGAGAGATGTATGAGAAGGGATGTTACGCAGATGGGAGGTAACACCATGGACTTGGGACCTTTATGAGACCAAAATGTAGAGCGATAGGTTGCTGCAATACTAGTCTTAAGGAATGAGTCTCATATAAAATGCTTCATTTAGAACCCAGTGAAAAAGGTGTTTGAATATCTAAGGCTGAATACAGGAGTAGAAGAAGTAAGGTTCAGGGCAATGTAGTTCCCTCACATTAAATGTCTAAATAGATAGGAATGATATGATGTGATAAGATTTATGCCTAGATGGCATTGCCGAGGAGAGGTCTAGAATGTGTTTATATAATGTGATTAACATCAGGATAGGCCCAGACAAATTTTTTGACAATGTAATTTAGAAGTGAATAGAGCCTATATTGGGGATGTAGCGTATCTAATTGTAATGTCTGTTTTATGGGCAGAAGTTTTGCAAATGATGGGAAAGAAAAGTGACCCCTAAAACAACAGTGTCCTGAAGAAGGTGTAACCACATCCAAAAGGTTCAACACCGAAACGCGTTGACACATACCTAAACAGGAATCCAATAAAGGCCAGGGAAGTGGAAGATACATGGGAAAGCCCAGTACAAAACTCCCCATAAGAAATGTATTAGGCGATTGGATCAATTCTATGGTCAACTGCACTATTGAATTGTGTTAACTAGAGGGGGTAAAAAAAGAGGTTGTGGAATATTTTCTTATATTTGCGCTATTTGTTTGAACAGTATATAAAATAATATTTCTTTTCTTTTTTAAATTGTGTGCACATGAATTATATTGTATTATGTATGTGATGTAATGTAATGCTATTTTGTACCGTGTAAACCGTTTTTAATGTGAATATTGATGTACAAGATAGAATAGAGTAGGGACCCCCTCAAGATAATTTCAGGTCAGGGAGTAGAGGGGAAAGAAATACCAAACCAACAGAAGAACTCCCTCTTGACTTATAATACTTTTATCATGGGAAATATCTCTCAACAGCAAGGCATACACAGATCATATCAAAACTTGTTTATGAATTTTTACTCATTTTATTTCATTTTTCTGTAAAAATCTTTTTTCATTTCTTTATATCATTTTAACAACAATTATAAAATATACATTACTCAAAGAGAAATTCATTCGGCACAATAGGAACATGAATGTATCACATTGGTTACACAAAAATCATGTATTCTAAAAATAAGAACAATTTCTACAAAACCAGGTAGAGAGCCACACACACATACTCATGCACACTTCCTAAGCATACATGCCATCAAAAAACAAACATAAACAACCTATCACATTGTATCTATTGTCCAGTATATGACCAAAGTCATTAGATCTAAAAATGAAGAAAATAGGTCGACGCGTTTCGGTGGAAAAAGCAGCAGTAAACACCACCTTCTTCAGGACCAGCTAGAAACAATTCGATATAGGATCTCTAAACCTGGAATTCGTGTCTGAGATATCTACTGGATGTACCAAATATCAAGGAACACCATATTCAAACTCATCTTGTCGAAGTATAAAGCAATTATTTGCTGCCACTAGAGCACAGAAAGCCGATCGAGGCCGAGGACAACTTGTTCCAGCTTTCAAATTCGGGCTTGCTCTTCATATATCATGTGGGGGGGACGCTTGTCGATATATTATATATGTCCTTTTCACCGCCTTAGTCCTACGTCCCTTGGAAATACGAAGTGCCTCTGACCGCAGTTGTTTCCACGATGTCATCGTGGAAACAACTGTGGTCGGAGGCAGGAGGCACTAATAGATAAAAGCACTAATAGATAAAATAAAGCAGGTGCTCGAGCACCTGCTTTATTTTATCTATTACTGCTTCATGAAGCTAATTTAGTAACTATTTTAGGATGGCGCTGACAGCTTGCCGGCGCCATCCTAAAATAGTTAGTTAGGATGATGTGTGTTTGTGTGTTTTGTCGAGGCTGGGTAGGTGTGGGTTCTCCCCATATCTATTGCGAAAATTAGCTATGATGCTTGATGGAGGCCTTTACATAATTGACTTTCACTAGCTCAATCCCTGTGCAGTTCCTGTGACCACAAGCTTCTCTGATCCGTGCCTGTCCTTTTATACACACAAGAGGCATGTGAACTCGCATATAAGCCCCGTTCGTTTGGCCCCTCCCCACACACTAGTGGTGTGTGCACCGTCTTCGCGCCCTTTACCCACTTGATGGACAGCTCACTCGAGGGACCCCGGCGCTCTTTGGGGTGATAGCAAAGTTAATCAGCCCCCCCAAAAATGTGTGTTTTGTCGAGGCTGGGTAGGTGTGCGCTCTCCCCATATCTATCGCGAAAATTAGCTATGATGCTTGATGGAGGCCTTTGCATAATTGACTTTCACAAGCTCAATCCCTGTGCAGTTCCTGTGACCACGAGCTTCTCTGATCCATGCCTGTCCTTTTATACACACAAGAGGCATGTGAACTCGCATATAAGCCCCGTCCGTTTGACCCCTCCCCACACACTAGTGGTGTGTGCACCGTCTTCGTGCCCTTTACCCACTTGATGGACAGCTCACTCGAGGGACCCCGGCACTCTTTGGTGTGATGGCAAAGTTAATCAGCACCCCCAAAAATGTGTGTTTTGTCGAGGCTGGGTAGGTGTGCGCTCTCCCCATATCTATCGCGAAAATTAGCTATGATGCATAATTGACATTCACTAGCTCAATCCCTGTGCAGTTCCTGTGACCACGAGCTTCTCTGATCCGTGCCTGTCCTTTTATGCACACAAGAGGCATGTGAACTCGCATATAAGCCTCGCTCGTTTGGCCCTGCCTCTCACACTAGCGATGTGCACCGTTTTCCCGCCCGGCCATTACCCACTAAATCCGCAAAATCCGTGAATCCGCAAATTCTGCAAATCGCAAATTCTCAAATTCGCAAAATTTGCGAATTGCGAATTCGCAAAATTCGCCCATGCCTAATGGACATTTGTTTTGTTGCAGACAACTCCATTGCTGTTCCTCGTTATGAGATTTCCTACATTACAAAATCGGTGATGACTAAAATGAAAGAGATTTGGGAGGAGATTTCTGCAGAAAGAGTTAAACAAAAAATGTATACAGCTTTAGTTTATAAATGCTATCCCCTAGGGAGATGCGTTCTTAAGGGAATGGTTGGGTAAGTCTATGCCTGGCAAACACACAAAATAGAGTTCAAACAGGAAAGTTCTGACATTTTAAAATCCAACATGTTGAATGCATACTACCCAAGAATTAGTGTACATCTGGAAGATATGTGCTCATATGAAGTTCTTTAACGCTACTGGTACAAAAACAATATTTCAGAAAACATAGAGGAAGGAAGATTTGTAGTACTTGGATGTGATGGTTGTTAAGTGAGACATGCAAAAGGAAATGTAATAAATCACAGAAAACATAGTTGCCAAACTTCAGAGAAAGGAGAATTTTTCTATTTGGCACTTCTTCAACTGTTCAAGCCTTGGTGTGCTGAATCAAAATTACTTGGAGGCTATTACTGCTATGGAGATTCATTTAATGCTTTGAAAGGCAGCCCTCAGTGTTTAGCCTTCCAACATTATATGCAAATGTTAACTGATGAGATTCAGCAAGAAAAAACGATTGCAGCAGAGGTAGCTAAGGACAGTTCCAGTTGAAAAAGCAGTCACATTTCAGCACTACTCAGGCAAGATCCTCTTGGAGCACCTATTATTAAAAATGAAGCTGCAATAGCTTTGAATGAGGTGGAAAGTGCAATGAAACTAGCTAGACAAAATACTATACATTTGGAGCAGTTAGTTGTGCAGCTCAATAATGGACAGTAGGACATTCATATGGAAGTAAAAGAGAAAATAGAACATGGATTTCTCCATGAGTTGAAAGAATGAAATTGGTAATCTTTTAAACCAATTCTATTATAGATGAGTGGTCAAGCTGGCTCGTGGACAATTTTTGATTAAAATTCTCACCGCTTACCTACAGAGGACACAACAGCAGTAACTAGAGTAGCTGCACACAATATTAAAGGAATTACTCTGCATCGACTAATAATGGTACCTGTAGATCATGATAATAAACTGGAATGTATTTCAGAACATATCTGCTGAAGCATGTCATGAAGTAGCAACATTGATTAGGTAAGAATGGTTTCAAATTTAATGCTTGCCTTTGTTCACTTAAGAACGCAACAGATTTTAAGAACAGAGTATGATGTTCTCTTCAGAGGAAAGAATTTCATTGTGTTGGTGACTTACTGCAACTAACCCCTGTAAAAGGGAGCCTCTTTTTAAGAATCGTTTGCATGATCATAATTGATTAAGAAGTTTTAGAAATATAAACATTTGGCTGAGTGTCCTATACAAGGAACTACTGAAGAATATGCATGAAGTATCTGATGAGATATATGGAAATATTCATAAATATATTAGAGTTGGACTTCTGGCAAAGGAAGGTAAGAGTACCTTAGAAACTTGACTTATCAAAAAACTGTTTAAGTGTAAGTAAACAGCAGCACACCTGGGGCCTTATTACAATATTGGTCCACAAGCCTCTGACTGCTGGTTCAAGGCTTTCTGGCATACGTGATAGGTTTACACTTTGACCGCCACTTAGAAATGCCGGTAGTCAGAGTGTAAACTGGCTGGAGAAACCGACTCGGTTCTAATGGGCTCAAGGAGCCCGTCAGCCAGTCGGGATGGGCTCATTATCATTTTAGAACGCCATTTCGTTTTAGGATGCCGTTCGGTATTAGGATGTCAGTTTCCCACAGCTTTTCCATGTCAGCCTTTCCGACATAGAAAGACTGTTGAAAAGCAACTTTGGGGGCCCCTAGCAGGGCCTCCTTCCCCCCAGCGGGTTGTGGCCCTGTGGGGCACCTATGCTGTCCCCCTGAAAATCCCTGCATCGTGTGGCCGGTGCCTTAAGGTCCTGCCACACAGTGCAGGGATTTTCACAAATTCCCATTTCTCAATGGGAGCTTGTGCTGCTGGCAATTTCTGCTGGCTGCACAAGATCCCACAGTTTTGCATCGTAATAAGGTATGTGAAACCGCCGACCTATGTTTGGGGGTTCAAACACAAAAATGTTGTCTATCGGGACATTGTATTAAGGCCCTAATGTTCAATTTAATCGAAGAAGGAAAATCAATAGTTTGTGTAATGCTTGCACTCAAAGAATGCGCCAACTTTAATGAAGAATTTCTCAAACTGGAGAAGAATTTTTTCGAACTTACAGTTATTGACAAAATAGAACACCAGGGAGTAAGAATAGTGCTAAATGAAAAACTTCAAGGAAAACTTGATGACTCATTACAGAACTCTATATCTAGGAATGTTGGATTAGAAAACTGTTTATGTATGTGTAAAAACTGTAGAATCATTTTGTGTTGAGGAAGGATTAGTAAATGGTGCCATGGGTAAAGTTATTTATTTCATTAATTTTCCAAATAGGATTGAGGATGAGTACTTGGGCTGAAAATTTGATCAGATGGATGGCATCAAACAGATTGCCCGATGTGTTGTACGTTTTTTGCTAGTGAAAGACTTATATGTAAGGTGCCAGCAGTTCCCACTCTCTCTCTCGAGTGTATGCAGTAACCATCCATAAATTACAAGGTTTATTTGAATATGCAGCTTTTATTAACATTGGAAGCACTGTATTTAAAGATGGTATGTTATATGTAGCATTGTTGCGAGTTAGGACATTGTCTGATTTGTATTTGGTTGATTTTGATGAAAAGCAAGTTATTGCTAATAGTAGTTGTGTTAGAGAATACAATTGATTAAGAAGTGTATATGCTCCTCTCTTAGGACAGTATCCTATTTATGAGAAATAAACAATATGTCCTAAGTGGAATCTAAGTAAGCAGTCAATGGATGTTCCTCAAAAGAAGCAAAAAAAAGAACAAGAAGGTGTTAAGATGAAATAATTGACAATTTATTGACAATTTATGGTGATATTGTAGGTTTTCAGCTGGAAAACAGTAATGGTGTCAACTGCTATGCAAATGTGGTTCTCAACGTACTCTTCAATTTACAGCATTTTTGTGAATGAAATTCAACATAAAGGAGACAACAGAATCTGCTCTCATCTCTGTACTTTGCTGGTAGTTATAAGACTATGGTACATTCTGCTTCAGGCATTCGAGATATAATAGACATGCATAGTGGATCTGTAGTATTTTCTCTCAAAAATCAACAAGACAATCAGGAATGAATTATGGTGATGCTTGGATGTTTGGAGGGAATATAAGTTAATACTGATTAATTATTTGGACTGTGTTACACATATAATCATGATTATGATGATTGCTCCTTTGCAATTACTACTCAAATAAATTCGGAAAGATGAGCTAAATATTTAATTCACTAACACACTCAAACAGTTTCTCATATAAACTCTGACACACTTTGGGACTCAATGATGCATACACTGACACACACCCATGGAATTACCAATTCATTCAGTAACACACTCACACAGTTACTTCTACACACCTTGAGACAATTTAGGACTCCCATATACATACACTGACCCACCCATGACACATGGATGCATTAACTGACATACTCCCTCACTCAGTCATACACACACGGACAAACCCTAGGTCTCACTAATACATACACTAACACACCGATGCACACACCGATATATTATCTGAAAGAATCCCTGACTCACTCATATTTACAATGACACATTTTAGGACTAACTGTACATACACTGACACACCTATAGGCACACCAATCCATTCACTAACACATTAATGACATTAACATTCAAACAGTTAGTCGTACACACTCTGACACACCCTAGGACAAACTGATACATGTACTTGCACACCCATGAATTCACTAATTCATTCAGTTACACTCACACACTTAACTTCTGCATACCCTGACACAACTTAGCACTCCCTCATACATACACTAACATATCCATGAACACACCAATATATCAACTAACATACTCTCACACTCACTCGTGCACACTCTCACACAACCTAGGACAATCTGATACATGATATGATACATCAATGGATTCAGTAACCCACTTACACACTTACTTCTATACACCCTGAAACAACCTAGGACTCCCTAATCCATACACGGACACACCCATGAACACATTAGTGCATTGACTGACATACTCATTCACTCAGTTATACACCCACTGACCCACCCTAGGTCTCACTAATACTTATGCTAACACACCTATGGACACACTGAGGCATTCATCAATCCATTCACTAACACAGGCAAACTGTTAGTTGTACACATCCTAGGACAAACGAATACATGAACTGACACTCCCATGAATTCACTAATGCATTCAGTAACACACACACATACTTCTACATACCTTGACACAACCTAGGACACAACCTAGGACTCCAAATACACACACTGACACATTCATGAACACATTCATACATTAACTAACATACTCACCTTCTCACTCGTATTCTCTCACATCCTAGGACAAACTGATACATGCCCTGATACACCCATGGATTCACTAATGCATTTAGTAACCCATTCATACACTTATGTCTACACACCCTGAGACAATCTAGGACTCTCTAATACATACACTTACACACCCATGAACACACGGTTGCATTAACTGACATATTCACTCACTCAGTCATACACATACTCACACACTCTACTA